>NC_045595.1:98407388-99632745 GCF_009762305.2 Zalophus californianus
TTACCCATCCATCCATAAGCAATCAAATGCTCCACGTAGTAGAAAGAGCTTATAGGAAAATGGTAAATGGAAAATTTAACTGGGGAGTGGAGGTGAGTGAGAGAAGTTGAGAGCTAGGCGAAGCACATGGTTTTAAAGACAGACAAGCAACTGATTAATACAAGAAAGTTTTCATTTCCTAGATGTAGAGAGGTGCCTACTTCTCCTCCCCTTTTCTGAAAGTCATTGACCATGGGCAGGGCCTCCCATTTATAAAGGGAGGTTGCTGGTGATGGAGGTGGAAGAGGAGATGCCAAAGGTGGCCACGGGGCGGGTCCCCCAGCCCAGGTCCTGGCAGCTCTGGCGGAGGCTGGCGAAGAGTTAACTTTCTGGGAGCGGCTCCCCGCCCGCCGCGCGACTCGGGTTTTCCCCTAGGCTTTCCGTCTCTGGGCCAAGCGTCCCGGCGGGGGAAAACAACTAATAAGCAAAGTGCACAGATTTGGGCCCTCGTGCCTCCCTCCGCCCGCAGAAGCACTGTGGGGGAGGAGGCGCCGGTCCACTTCAGCCCCCGCCACGTGGTGGTGCGGCCAGCGGCGGGGGCCTCGGGCAGGCCGGGCTGGGGGCGCGCGGCCGAGCGCTGGGGCAGCCCGCGCCGGGGCAGCGGACGCCGGAGCCCGGGTGAGCGCGGGGTGGCGCGCTGCGTCCCCGGGCGCCCCGACGCGGCTGGAGTAAAACCGCGGGCGAGGCTGCAGGAGAGCGGGAGGGAGGCGGGGAGAGAGGGAGCCCGGGCGGGGGGTCGCGTTACCTCTCCGGGGGCTGCTGCCGCGAGAGCTGCGCGGCCGCGGCCAGCAGCAGGCAGAGCGCGGCCCAGGCGCCCGCGCCCCTCATGGCCGGTGTAGACGCGCGCGGCTCGCTCCCACCCCGGCGCGCCCACCGGTACACACACCGGGTCGCACCCCGCCCAAGCTCACCCTCCGGCACACACGGGCAGAAACACTGGCTCGCACGCCGCACACGCCCCGGCTCGCTTCCCCGCCCTATCTCTCTCTCTCTCTCTCTCTCTCTCTCTCTCACACACACACACACACACACACACACACACACACACACACACACGCACGCACGCACGCAGCCGCGGGGCAGCCCAGGTATCCGGGTGTGCGCGGCAGGCGGGTGGGGGCGCTTTTTAAAGGCGATTACGGTGCTGGCTGACTTGACGCTTAATTTCCCCAGAGGAGTTACTCTGGCAGCCACAGGCCACTGCTGAATATCCCGTTTGTTCTCCGGCGGCGGGAGGGGGCGGCTCCGAGGCCAGAGCCACCTCCCCTCCTGGGGCGGGCGGGCGTGTCCTCCCTGGCGCTCCGGGACCCACAGCCCCTGTCACATCCCGCCCGCGGGCCCTGTGGGGAGGAGAGGAGGGGAACCCCTGCCGAGTGGTACCCAAACCGGACCTGACTTCGGGATCCACAGACGATTCACAGAGAAGTCTGGCTTGCTTTGGGGAGTGTTTTTCCTTAGTTGCTTTAAAACAAAACAAAACAAAACAAAAAGACGTGTTAGCGCTTGGTGGTTGCTGGACACCTGGGGTTCCCTCTCTATTTTTGTCGCCTTCAAACACACAGATCTAAGGCAAGAAAAGGGGAAAGCAGAAGGGTGTTATATTTTAACTCCGGCTCTTATCTTTTTACTTATAAACACTCCCTCAATAGATTCTTCGCTGTTTTTACTGGTGTATGAGAATAGGGAGACAGGTTTCTGTGCAGGGATTTAAAATCGTATTTTCAGCCAAGCGATTTGTGAGTGCATTGTCGTTAACTATGTCAGATAATGAAGACAGAACCCAAATCATCAGATCTCATCATGTTCTGTTCTGAAAATGGTGTTTCTTTGCTGGCATCTCTCTGTTCTTAAAAGATCTTTTCCAACAATTTCTTTCTGTAACATTGATGAGTTAAGATTCACAGAAAATTTGTTTTTCTAAGAAGAACAATACCAGCCTTGTGGAACCAAGGCTTTCCTTTATTTAATTAGAGAAAAATAATTTTAATCCTCTTATTTTGTTAAGTGCTTTCCAATAACTAGGGGTTAATAAAAGAAAAACAAGAACAGAATGGATTCATTGAGATATTCAACAACCACACCACCGCAAAAGGGATATAGCTGAATCTAGATGCCTCATCTGCGCTGTTCCCTCTAAAATAGTTTCACCTTTCTAGCCAAAACAACAACAACAACAAAAACACACCACACCAAAAAAAAAACAACATTAAAATAGTTCTTGTCAAGATTTCATTTCTAATAATGAGCTTACAATGTTAAGAATGTAAACACTCCTAGCAAGAAAATAAGTAAAAACTAGCTACAGGGAATAATCTGTCTTTTAATAGTGGGGGAACCCAGGAGCCACTAGTAGGAACCAGAATTTCCCTGTGGGGTTTAGATTATCTTGCTATTTTTGAAAAAATGAAGGAAAAAAAAAGACCAAGAACTACAACTTTTTTTTAATTACGTTATGTTACTCACCATACATTACATCATTAGTTTTTGATGTAGTGTTCCATGATTCATTGTTTGCGTATAACACCCAGTGCTCCACGCAGAATGTGCCCTCTTTAATACCCATCACCAGGCTAACCCATCCCCCCACCCCCCTCCCCTCTAGAACCCTCAGTTTGTTTTTCAGAGTCCATCATCTCTCATGGTTCGTCTCCCCCTCTGATTCCCCCCCCTTCATTCTTCCCCTCCTGCTATGTTCTTCTTTTTTTAACATATAATATATTATTTGCTTCAGAGGTACAGATCTGTGATTCAACAGTCTTGCACAATTCACAGCGCTCACCATAGCACATACCCTCCCCAATGTCTATCACCCAGCCACCCCATCCCTCCCACCCCCCACCACTCCAGCAACCCTCAGTTTGTTTCCTGAGATTAAGAATTCCTCGTATCAGTGAGGTCATATGATACATGTCTTTCTCTGATTGACTTATTTCGCTCAGCATGTTACCCTCCAGTTCCACCCACGTCTTGCAAATGGCAAGATTTCATTCTTAAGAACCACAACTTTAAAAAAAAGTTCTCTAAAGGCACCACACCCTGTATGACATTAAAAAAAAAAAAGAAAGGATTACAGAATTTGGCAAACTACATTATATCCTGAAACCTACACCCTCAACCCAATAAAAATTGCTTTAAAACAGCAAAAAGGAAAATAAATGATTGTTTATTTTGCACACATTTCAAGAATATGCTATCCAACAGCATAAGTGTTTTAGATGATATTTTGTTAAAAAGTCAAAGTTTTAAATCATAATGTGAAAATATTGCTCAATGCACTTTCTGGTAATGATTTGAAGTCATCATAGCCAGAAAATACTTCATCCCTAGGACTAAGCTAAGTTTTAAAATTCAAAATTCATAAACAAAGTATTAAACATGTCTCAGTACATAGAAAACTATTTGAACATAAATATGCAACAGTATTTTCTTTTCTTAACTTATAGAATGATGACTGTGTTCATATCCTCGCTAAAGAGTCAGGGTTCCAACACTGATGGTTCTGTTGTTGTTGAGACACATAGGAAGACATTGATGTTACCATATGATATAAAAAGTTTACTAAAACCCTTATTATTTGCTCTTAGAAAAACATATTTGACTTGGAACTACAGTTCTGACCAAAACTATAAACCTTAAATGTCCTGAGAAGCTTAATGTGTTAAAATAGAGACAGACCCAAGTGGAGTTTGAAGGTGTGTGTAAAGTCCATTTCTGTGAGACCAATTTCTGGACTTTAGTGATGCAGAATTGGCATAATGGGCAGGGAGCCAAAGAACTAGCCAAAGGCCTAGTAAAGGGCAGGGGTAGAGAGGACGAAAGCCCAGTGGTAGATTCTAGAAAGAAAAGCAGAGTGGTATTATCCAAAGTATATATTACCCAATCTCTGCAGTTAAGTAGGTTGCACAGAGAATCTAAGTCATGGAAATATGGAAATGTTCACCAATGAGCCGACCACTTATAAAATTAGTCCCCACTCAAACATTCCTTGCTGCACAGTATTAGCATCTAGCTAGGCCCAATATGTCAACATCTTTGTTGGTTAGTCTCTGGTCAATTCATCAACCTTGTAAACATTTGAAAATGCAATGTAAATACAATGCACTTTCCATCCATAGTGCAGTATTGATCTTGTAAACGATCCAGAATTTATAAAATGAATGCAAGTGACGTTGAAAGAAGTGGGAGGATGATGGGCTTTTTTGGACGAATGAGGACCTGGATGAATTACTCCAATGAACAACTGAAGGAAAAAGCTGGAGAAGATTGCTGACCAAAAGTCCCTTCAAAAAAGAATGATTTTTAATGCCAAAATATTAAAAGGGAGCCCATGAGAAAAGTGAAGAAACCCTATAATAATTTTTCAAAAAGTAATTTGCTATGTTATAATGCTGTGAAAGTCAAGAGTGAAGGAAAAGATATATTGTATTTTGCTAGGGTGCATTTTTGCAGGGAAAATTATGGTCAAAAAATCCACATTTGATTCATTATTTGTTCATTATGAGAATTGGCACATAGTTGCAAATGTAAATGAAATTTTATTAAATACAAAATTAATTTTTGAATTTCTAGTTCCATTTTTGAAGATAAAATCCTGAACATTTTTTTCGATATCTACTGTGAAAATTTGGAGCCTGTGTTGAGTAAATTTTAAGTGACCTTTTCCAGTACAATTAATCTCAGGTATGGACAATCTCCAATTAACTTGAAAGGTGCCTGAGCAACAATCCAGGGCAGTGCATCAGAGTGAAGGGGCAGAGGATGGGACAGGAGATAATGAGGGGCTGGACTCTATCCTTGGATCACTCCCATAGTTCTCTGAGGCAGGACCATATCCGGAACTGGGTGTGGTCTGTGCTTCCTTGAAAGTGACACTAATCCAGCTGCACCACATGGGGTTCTAGATTTATAAGTGCTACAAATGTGTAAAAGGAATGAAAAGTATCTGGAAAACAATTAGTGTGGAAATTCTTTTATGCAGCCCTAGTGACAATACAGTGTTCGTGATATTTCCATAACATCTGTAGTTTGCAAAACATCAAACTGGAATTTCCCCTACTTTCTTTTAAAAAAAAATTTTTTTTTAAAGATTTTATGTATTTATTTGACAGAGAGAGAGAGCGCACAAGCAGGGGGAGCAGCAGGCCCCCCACCCAGCAGGGAGCCTGACATGGGGCTACCTCCCAGGACCCCGGGGTCACAACCTGAGCCAAAGGCAGATGCTTAACTGACTGAGTCACCCAGGCAGCCCTCCCCTACTTTCTTTAACTAGGAAAATATAGTACTGTAGAGTTATGATATTAATACCTTAGTGATGGAAGTGCCTCTTCTGAATTCAGCTTTTTGGATGCTGTCAACTTTTAGGAACTCCCCATAATCTTTGAATTCTTGTGCACAGACTCATTAGTAAATATTCTCATGAACAAGGCTTTTTAGAATCAAATGTTAGTTCAGTTTTTTTTATGTTTGTAAACATGCATTAGGAAGTACACCTCCTCCACTTCCTCCCAAGAATAAAACATTGGAAGGGAATTGTGCTGGTTAGTCTTTTTAGCCACAAACAACTGAGTCCATTCTGACTAGTACAGGCCATACAAGGGATCCATTTTAAAATGGAAGGTAGTTCGCATAACCATTAAGAGCACTGAAGAAACTATGTCAATGCTAATGGCCAAAGCCTGGCTTCCAAAATGGCCCAGTGAGGAATCAGTTGCCATTGCTGCTACCAAGACTAAGCAATAATGGAGGTATCCCAACTTACTGCGCTTGTGATGGCTATAAACACATCAGATGCATTTCTGCCCCGGGGAAACTAAACTTCTACCCCAAAGGCCAGATAGCTCTGTGCCACATACTGAAGAAAAGCTCATCACAGACCCTCTTTCCTCATGTTAACCCCTTAAATCCAAAGTCTCATGCAAGCGTATATGATTGGTAATGTCTATGTCACACAAGTGTGTTTCAGCTACAAGAGAGGCTAGGAATTCAACTGTTTGTGGGAGAAAGGGCCATATACTGTAGAAATTTCCCCCAGTATTAAAAGACTACTCAAAAAATAATGGGCAGGCACAAATATGATTAATGCCCATGACAGGGATCCACAAAGTTCAATCAGCCTATCTCCCTGCATGCCCTTGCTGCAGAAAACAGCCCCAAGGGGGTCTTTATAAGTGTGCTAAAGCAATGTAATGTATGTTGAATGAAACCAGCTCTACTCACCTGCCCATACTGGACAAAGGAATCAGTTGCTCTTTGTTGGTTTGGAATGAGACTTTATCCAAAGGAGCCGTTTCATAATGAATCATCTTTATTATCCCTAACTTTTACTGAGTACTTATTATATACCAGAAACTGTGATAAGTGCTTTCTAATAAGGCTTCATTTAATTTTCTCAATAACCCTATGAGGTGAGAATGATTATCACCATTTTACAGGTGAAGATTCTGAGATATATAGAGGTTAACCACTAATCCATTGTGTAAATGAAATACCAGGATTCGAACCTAGTCTGCCTAGAAAGCTCACCTTTTTAATAGTACTGCATGCCAATCCATCCGAGCCTCTCTCGGGAGCCATGAATACTCCGTGCACATGGAGACATTGGGTGTTGCAGACTTAGGCTGTTTATCCACCCAGGATCACTAATTTCATTCATTGCTCCTCCAGACCCTGGATGGAACATATGACCAAGGACTGTTCAGTCAGAGGGGGCTCTCCCAGGACTTTCCTACTGGACCTATTGGGGAAAAGGTTCTTCTGCTCCCCCTTTGGTTTTTCCTCTGGAAGCAGTGTGTAAGCTAATAATTTCCTAGGGAAAGAGGAGCAAGCCTGAGGTGAATGCCTCAGAGCAACGGGCCACCCACCTTCCACATGGAGATGGACCTTTAAGAATTTGAAAAAGACTCTTTTGAGAACCCAGGATTCTAACACATAATATCAAGACTTGGGCACGAAAAAAGATATAAAGACAAGTTTTAATAAAAAAAAAAAAAGAATTTGATCCTAAAAAGTCTTCAGTGTGTGTAGGTCATCAGCGATAAAAAGGACCATGAAGTAAGGAGTATAATTAACAGCACCAAACCAAACCAAAACACCTCAGAATCATTTTGTTATGTTGGCCTTTGGGGGTGAACCTTTGCCTATAAGAATGATTCGTGTTAACTGTAGGTAAGAAATATCTTTTTATTTGTTAGATATACTTCCCATATTTAAATAACCTTATCCAATATATTGATCCAGATAGCCATTGGGGTTCTTTCATAGCTAACTCATCTGGCTATCTCACCAGGACTGAGTATTTCTATAATGATTAGTCATACCAAGCTGGCAATTGTCTATAAGAAGACAATGCAATAGGGCCACTCGGGGAAGTGCTGGGACACCAAAGATGAAAAGAATACCCCAAAACTGCCTGCTAACAAAGAGCCAGAAGTCTGGAACAAAAAATGCCCAAGTGCCTGGGGTCCCTGTGCCCTCCTCATGGATTCTCAAAGCTCAAGCAAGAGTTTGGCATTAGCCCCTGAACCCTAACCACACCAAGGAATGGAAACTGAGGCTCTCTCTCTCTCAAGCTGTGTGTTTCCATTTTTGATCACCATCTCCTCTTTTTTTTTAAGTAAAAATTTCCCTTAGTAGAAAGGAAATACATGCTCATTAAATAAAATCTAGAAAATGTAAAAAATAAAATGTAAAAAAAAAGTAAAAAAGAAAAAAATACCATTGACTTTGCCACCCAAAGACAACACTAGCGCCATTTTGGTTCTCCTTCCTTTCCAATGTGTCTCTTCTACAATAAAATTATATCTAGGGATTTGAAGAGTATGCTTTAATTCCATGTCCTTCTTTGCTTTTGGAAAAGTCACCAATAAAGACGATCAATGATAATGATTTTATAATGTCAACATTGCTGCAATCACAGCTGACTTAGGAATGACTTCCTGAGAGGAGAGCGGATCTTTTTCCTTCTAAAGTCCACTCACAAGTAGCTTCTTGTTTACTCATTGCGCCTCTAAACTGCTGTTTGGAGAAACCAATTCTAATTGCAGGCAGAGCTGATAAGTCTACCTCAATTAAAATATCCCTTGTTTGTTCCCCAAGGAATAGATTCACATTTATTGCTCATTAAACACCGGGAATAAAAGAGTTTGTATTTCCAGTTTAAGCCTGGTTTATTATGAGTTGCAAGATTGCTTAACGGTTATTGCTTTTGAAAAACAAGACAGCTACCTAAAAGACATTATCCAAATAAATATTATATGCAAACAAAGGCACTAGAACTATGAGACTGAGCCATTAAGAGATTGTTCAGAGTTCTGAGCTTAAAAGAAAGCCAACTGCAAAATTCACAAAGGCATACCTTTGCAGTTGGTTTACTTTTAAGAATTCTCTAAAGAATTTAAGAAACAAGGATTGAAGAACTAAAATTAAATTAAATTAAAATTTAAGAATTTCTGTAAAAGATAAATATAATTTTAAAATATATAGATAAAATTATATAAACAATAATATAATAAAGCATTTATGGATGTATTTATACACTTTTTACAGATATAATTTATTTACATTATAAATTATGTGTATAATTTATATATATATTAAATGATGGCTATTTATGTTCTAAATTATGTGTATAATTTATATATATATATAAAATGATGGCTATGAACAGAGTCCTAAATCCATGGTATTAATAAAACTAGTTTCAAGTATAAGCCCTGAATCCTTTCCCCTTAGAATTCTAAAAACATTTTATAGTCCTGTAAGTGCTTTTGAAATAACCCCGACAAAATCATGCTTCCTAAAAAACAAATAGGACTCCAAACACACATTTTTCCATTAAGATAATTGCAAAAGAAAACATACGTGGAGAAACATCACTCTCAGTAAATTCTCAGTAAAGCCAAAATGCTTGAACATCAACATACATTTATTGTGGGTATTAAATGGTTATTAATTTTAAAAATTAACATGAGACTTGTTTGATGGCATTTAATAGGATTACATCCCTTGATGGAGTCCAGAGCCTTTTCTGAGGGACACTGCAATTGCTGCTTCTTAACTGAGGGATATTTGCCAGACACTAATGACAGGAGTGTCCTGGCCCACTGGGGAGGACTAATTGTGCAAATGGGAAGTTGTAGCGAGAGAAGCACAGCCTGGAGCTGGCAGTTGTCTCTGTTTCCTCAATTGCTAATGTTTCCACTGGCAGCATCTAGAGATTTTTGTTTCATTTTCCTTTTACTTTTGTGGAATGTTTAGGTATTATTGGTATAGATTGAGAAATCTGAGGAAAATAATGGGTGTATAAATATGTGTCAGATACGTATTATTTCCTGCATGTTACCATTTATGTATACGTAGATGTGGATGCAGGTGTGAGGCATATGTGTATATGTGTGTGTGTATACACGTGTCTTCCACAGTCAGTGGTGGAGAGACACTAACATCTTTGCAACCTGTGAAGTTCCCTTTTCTAAATTCTAAACTGACCATCCTCTTCTGCCTAGTCTACTAGTTTTTCCTTCTGATGCTACAGCTTTTTTTTTTTTTTACCCTTTACTAAAGCTTCATTAGGTTTTAATCTCAGCTAATCCAAAATCTTTCTCCTCTCCCTGCCTGCCCCCTGCCTTCCCTCTCTAGCTTCCTTCCTTTCTCAAGTTACCCAGAGCCTGCTTTACGCCCAGGGCTTTACGCCCAGGGCTGCACTAGGCAGGCCCTGGCGTAGAACAGACCTGGTTCACATCTTCACAGCCGACAATGCTCTTTTAACATTATTTCTTCAATTAACTTCATTCCTTTTGTATTGTGTTGGTCCTCTGAGAAGCAGACATCAATACGGACTTAGATGTGCAAAAGATAAATTGGGGGAAATGCCTGTGGAGTATAAAGGGAAGAGGAAGTGGGAGTAGGCAGAGACCCCCCCCCCCAACCTGACTGTAGTGCAGGTCTGATACTTGTGGAAGGAGTGAGAGGAAAAAGGAAGATTGGGTCAGAAAAGCTTCAGACCACAGTGCACTCTGAGTAAAATCTCCGTCAGAGCAATGAGGAGCTCCAGCAAGAAGCCTGTTACAGGAGACTTGTGTTGGGTAGGAATGGCATGGCTCGAGTCCTCCTGCCTTGCTCAGACATCGGCCAGGAGCAGCCGGGCCGAGGGGGTCTTGGCACACGTCCTGAAACTATGGCAGCTGGAAGCTGCCAGCTGATGCTAGTCCTTAGAGCAGCTTCTCTCGTGAAAGGGGATCTATAGGGTACACTCCTGTGGCTGCCGTGTGGGCAGATTCTAGGGTTTTATCTTCAGAGGAAAGTTGATTTTCAAGTCCTTGGTAGAGGTGGGAGTAGAGCGGGAGTGGGAGAAACATTTCGCTGCTGACCCCCGGCTGAAGGCTGCAGATAGTAAGAATTTAACTTTGTGACTCTCACTGCGTGCTTGCTGGGTTTATCAGAGTCATTAGGTTGGGCGAGGCGAAGTGTTTGAAGTGCTACTCCATCGGAAGTGTGTGTAGGGCAGTGGTAAGGATGCGTTTCTAAGGAAGCCCAAGGCTCTGAATCCCTTTCGCGCTCTTGTCCCACAGTACGTACCTACCAGCAGTCACTTACAGAATTAGATACATAGCGGGCAACTCGCATCACCTTCCTCTTCTAGATGGCTCATGTCATGGTTCTTCTTGGGCCACAAATCTAGAGACATCTTTTGATTGCATTTCCCCTTCTCCTAAAATAAAATCCCAAACACACCATCTTACATCACCACCACCAACAAAAGACTTGTAACAGAGGAAAAGAAAAGACCAAGCAAGGAAAATGAATTTAAAAAGAAAGGCTAGAAAACTAAGTTATCTCAAGAATAATTATGACCCAAGTGCCCCGTAATTGAACTCTTCTCCAGGTTGCCCTCTCATCAGATAGCTCTAGGGGGTCTGAGAACTTGGGTGGCCCAAAGTATTTTAACCAACAACATCCCAGGCAAATAACTCCCTGCCTTCAAAATTATTACCACCAAGAAAATGTTTAAATACCAAAACCAACAGTCAACTGAACTCTTCAGAGTGAAAACAAACAAACAACTGAATCAGTAAGTGTCTAGGTGGGTAGTATATCAGATGAAGATCTGGTAATTGGAGTTTTTTTTTTTTAATCTGCAAAAAACACTAGAGAAACAGGAGAAACTTGCTCCTTGGCTGCCAAAAAGCCAAGGAAATAGGAGAACATCGGACACAATGAATAGCCAAGAAGGTGATGAGAAGCACATCCTAATTGTTGCCTCTTTTCTACTTCTTTTGAGGTTGGTTCTTTACGTATCCAAAATGCTCACTCCATCCCCTGGCTGGCTCAGTTGGAAGAGCATGTGACCCTTGATCTTGGGGTCATGATTTTAAGCCCCATACTGGGTGTTGAGATTACTTAAATAAATAGATAAACTTCAAAATACTCACACCATTACATTAATTAATTTTGAAACATAACTATGATTGCTTTAATGTTGTTCTAAGAAACAATAAATTAGAACACTTAGTATAATGCAGCTAATTATCTAGATCTGTGCCGTCCAATGTAGCAGCCACTAGTCATATGTGACTATTTGAATTCAAATGTAGATTAGTTAAGATGGAACAAAGTTTAAATACTCAGTTCCTCAGTTGACCAGTCACATTTGGAGTGCCCAACTACACTTATGGGGCAGTGCTGATCTCGACGATTGATTAGATTTTAAAATAAATTGGCCTGGTATACTGGATAGTCAAATAGCCTCTCACTTGCAAATGATTAAGCAGTGCATTTAACTTTAGCCAATGCTTATAACTTCTTGCTGTGAGAATTTCCCTCCCTGCTTTCCTTCCTCCCTTTGCTTTGTTTATCCTTTTGTTCTCTGGGGAGGAGACCTATGCTTCTAAACATTCTAAACAGGTGTCGCCTGCTCCTCCCACCTCTGGTGTTTAAAGCCCAACAGGCAGGATAAAGAAAAAGATAGCCCTCAGATCAGTTAGACTTTCAAAATAGCCATCAACTGGAGATTGTACCCTTGCCCCTGGAAATGAACTTTCTGATTAGGTTAAATTCAAGTTTTTTTTTTTAATTAAACAAAATTATATTAATCCTATATTTTATTTATCCAAGTAAAGATAGAAGAGCTCAGAGTTATAAAAAATGAAAAATACATATGAAAATCAAGAAAAACAGCTTAATTATATTTTCATTTTTTATCATCTTTTTTTAATTAACATATAATGTATTATTTATTTCAAGGGTATAGGTCTGTGATTACACAATACACAGCGCTCCCCACAACACATACTCTCCCCAATGTATTTTCAGAGGAGACTTAAAAAAATCAGTGGCTTATTTCTAAAGACATATTTCTAGAAATTTTTACAATATGTTTTAAAGAAATCAGAAATATTTTTATATTTAGGTTGGTCAAATGTCATATATACAATTAGCGACCCTAGTCCTATTGCTTAAATCATTAATAAAATCTTGCCCATCAAACCAGGTACTAATTTTGAATTGAGTAGTCTTTATATGAGTAAGAACATTCATTCGTTTTATCAGTTATGCAGCATATATGAATCTTACAGTGATAGATCTAGGTGTCACAAAAATGGAGCTTTCTCTATTCGTCTGTAACTGAAATTAAACCATCTCTCGGGCCCTAGCTGGCAGAAAGCCTCATCTTGCCCTATTGACTCTAAACTCAATCACTTCCAGATTCTTCGCAGTTTATTTTGGGTAAATCTTCCAGCATTTCAAAGATCATCACTTCCCTTCTCTTCCCCTTCTCCAAGGCCGTGATCTCATTCATTCACTCATCAAATATTTGTTGAGCTCCTACTACATACCAGGAACTAGGAATTGAGCATATGGTAAATATGACAAAAAGTCCTTGCTTTTGTGAAGCACATGTTTCAGTGGGGAAGACGAACAGTAAGAAAGCAAACAAATAAATATATGAAAAATACCAGGAGATAAAAGCTCTATAGAGAATTAAAACGGTGTGCTATGATAAGGGCGTGGGTGAGCGGGGAATCTTCAGTGTGGTAGTAGCTAAGCTGAGAACTGAATAATAAGAAAGACCAGGCCTTGAGAAAGGGAAAAGAGCACTTCAGGTGAAGGGAACAGCCAAGCACGGAGACTCTAAGGTGAGAAAGCTTGACTTCTAGTTTGCAAAGGCCTCCACAGTCTCCAGCATCAGCAAAACGGATTCTTATCTCCTTGCTGACCCAGAACAATGCATGAGCCCGCCTCAGAAAGGAAGGAGTTTGGGCAGCCAGAGAATTTTAGGAAAGAGAAACTTTAATATCATCTTAGACTTTTATCATACAAGAGTAAACATTCTTTCATAAACTTGTGCATTTCTCTTATAGTACTTGCATTGGCTAATTTTTGCTTTTAGTAGAAAGTAGAGACAGCACTAGGAAAGTCTAGAGCCGGATATATTGTAATTTAAAGCAAGAGCCAAGATGACTCTTTTTCTTTGGCAGGAGTGTCATCTTTCTTGCAGGACCATGCTGGCCACTTGTCACTCTTGCCTCCGTTGAGCACCTAAACAAGACAATACATATCATAAAGTTGTTAGGGACCTTTTTGATAGCAATGTGGTTTTTAAAAACATATCACAAATTTAAAAAATCTAATATTCTCCCTATATTCTTTAAGTTATTATTGATTCCTTGAGGCTATATCATCTCTCCATCCATGTGTCCATTTGTCCATCCATCCATCCATCCATCCACCTGTTAGGTAGATTTAATTGAGCATCCCAGGATGAGTTCCTGCTCCATTCAGTCCCCTCTGGAGGGAGGCAAGTGAGGGAGACAAGTGAGGGTTGTCTCCCTTCCCTCAGGATCCCTATAGCCCTTTCTCCGTACTGCACAGTTCAGCATTTTATGATGCATCCCTGCATTATTCATTCTGATCATTGCAATGGTGACAAGAATTAGGGCAGGTATTCCCATCGTGCTAATGAGGAAACCAAGGCCTGGAGTATTAAACATGTGAGTGTTCTATTCTTCCATTAATATCAATCTGCACAGTTTCCATAAAGTTAAACATACACTTTTGACCCAGCAATCCCCCTAGGTATTTGCCCAAGAGAAATAAAGATATATGTCCACACAAAGACATACATGAATATTTATTGTAGCTTTATTCATAATAGCTCAAAGCTAAAATAGCCCAGGTGTTCATCAATAGGAGAGCAGATAAACAGAGTGTGGTATATGCATACAATGGAAAATGACTCAGCCACAGAAAGGGACAAACTTCTGATATATGTGTCAGAACATGGATAGATCTCAAAAACAGTATGCTGAGCAAAAGAAACTAGATCTAAAAGAGTACACATTTATTTATTCCGTTTATTTGGAATTTTACAGTAAGCAAAGCTAATCTAGAGCGGCAGAACACATATCATGGTTGTCTGGGGCCAGAAATGGGGGTGGGTGGTGGGTGAGTATAGATTGCAAAGGAGCAGGGAATTTTGGGGGGTGATGGAAATATTCTATATCTTAATTGTGGTGGTGATTACATGGGTATATGCTTTTGTCAAAAACCATTGAACTGTTTTTTACACTTAAAATGGGTGCATTTTATTGTATGTAATTTATATCTCAATATAGGTAATTTTTAAAATACATATCTGTCGGGGTGCCTGGGTGGCTCAGTTGGTTAAGCATCTGCCTTCAGCTCCGGTTGTGATCCTAGGGTCCTGGGATCGAGTACCACATCAGGCTCTCTGCTCAGCCTGAGCCTGCCTCTCCCTCTCCTTCTGCCTGCCGTTCCCCCTGCTTGTGCTCTCTCTGTGTCAAATAAATAAATAAAATATTTTAAAAAATAAAATAGAATACATATCTGCCTAAAAATTATATATACTTTGTATATGTATGTATTTATATATACATACACATATATATAATTTCCCCCTTATCTGTATAAGAAGGGCTACGGGGATATAGGAAACTGTACATAAGTCAGAAAGTTCCAGAAAAGGAAGAAACGGTACCAAGAATGAGACTATCTCTAGCTTTGAGGATAACAGGCAAAAAGCAAGTAGCAATAGATTCCAAAATACAGGAGTGAGGTCACTGCACAAACTTGAAGTCCAACTCCTGGGAAATGAAGCTTCTAGCTGCTCCTGCTATGAGATTCCAGTAAGGTATAATAAAAAATAGAAAACTGAGGTTCACTACCTGTGGCCTGGCCTTGGTAGACACAGGGATAGAGAGGTGAGGAATTGGCAGAGCAGAAGAGAGAAGGAAAAGATGATGTCCTTCCTGTCTGGCGGCACAGCCAGGCCTCCCCCAAGACTCCAGAAGCCTCTCCAGACTGCGGATGCTCTCTGACTCCCCGCAGAGGCCAGGGTTTTCCTTGGGAATGAAGACAAAAAAAAAACGTTTCCCCCAAGGGTGGACTCCACTAAAAAGATGACTGCTTCAGCTGAGAGGAACAGAAATGGGCCCTTTCAGAGAATCTGTCTTGGTGCTAGTCACCAGGGGCTCTGTGTGTTGAACTTCTCAGCTCTAGGCTCTTGGTCACAGTGACATGGAGTAACAGAGGTCAATAGGACTTGCACTGAAATGGACATTTGTTGTTAACTCCCCTTTCTTTGATAATAGTGCCTGGATTGTCCTTCTCCACTCTCAGTCCAAGTTGTCCTGGTGAAGACAGATCCGCCCTGGCTCTCTGGGGAGAACAATGACTCAGGCCAGTTAACCAGTTTCACACTCCCTTGGCCGTAGCGATTTCTTCAGGAGTGGACATATGACTGCTTCCTCCACGGAGCCAATGGGATACCATGAGACACTTTCAGAGAATGAGATATTTCTAAGAGTGGTGTGCCAGTAGTACTTTTTGCTCTGAAGCTGAAACCTGAGAGAATGTAGGGTTGGATCTGCTCTCACCATCTTGATAGGAGTGGAGCCATCTCAGAGGAAAGCAGATGAGAGACAGAGAAATCACGTCCTGAAGACAGCATTTGGGCCCTGAATCCAGCCATGCCTGACAAGTCTATCTTTGGACTTTTTGTTTTCTCTCTCGGTTCCCCAATAAGTTCCCTTCTTGCTTAAACCAGTTGGAGTCACGTGTTCTGTCATATACAGCTCAAGTGGCAAGCTCCCTTTACCCCCTCTACTGGCAAACACCTTCTCATTCAAGACTCACTTTAAGCACCAATGAGCTAAGAGTTTTTCCTGCTCCCCAGCCCCAAGGGGAACTGGCCCCTCAGTGATTTTCCTCCACTGTACTCTACACTCTCTATCATAGTACCTAAACTGCTTTAGAATCCTTGTTCTTAGGGGTATGTCTCTCTTTCCATAAAGCCATAAAGCTGTTGAGGGTAGGGGCTATTTGTGGGCTTTGTATCCTCAGAGTCTAGCCCAGCATCTGGCACATAGTAGGTGTATGACTAGTATTGGTTGTACAAATGAATGAATGAATGGAGCAAGAGTCTGCCCCCCGGTTTTCCAACAAGAGACATTTGCATCTCAGCTGGTAGACAGGTTGAGGCTATGGAGAATTTGGGATGGACAACGGAAAGAACCAATTTTTCTGTTTGCCAGTCAGTCAGTCTGTCTATCTGAATGTCTCTGGGCATCACTCAAAACTGCGACTCCTAGGCTAGGAGAGTGATCATGCTTGGGAAGAGACAGTTCAGGGCTGTTTAAATGCTCTCTAGACCCAGCTCTGATTTTTGTGACAACTGTTTTTGTGGCATAACTCTGCTCTCAGTGGGGGAGCTCAGTGGGCAGCTCAGGAGAGCCAGGGACACGAAAGCTAAGGAAATGAAGTCGGGTGAGAGGTGATGGAAGACTGTCTAAGCATTTAATAAATTCTTATTGATCAGTTGAATTTTTTTCTCACAGCCATTTTTTTTCTTCATGAATATGAAAAGCTGCATGGAGTTGAAAATACGACCAATAGCAGAATCAAATGACATTGACAGATGTGAAGAGAAAAAGTTTCCAGGATCAAATAATGATCTAAAAGTATCCTTGACAGGGCACCTGGGTGGCTCAGTTGGTTAAGCGTCTGCCTTCGGCTCAGGTCATGATCCCAGGGTCCTGGGATCGAGCCCCACATCGGGCTCCCTGCTCCTTGGGAGCCTGCTTCTCCCTCTGCCATTCTCTCTCTCCCTCTCTCTCCCCTGTCTCTCATGAATAAATAAATAAAATCTTTAAAAAAATAAAATAAAATAAAAGTATCCTTGACATGGGGCACCTGGGTGGCTCAATTGGCTAAGTGTCTGCCTTTGGCTCAGGCCAGGATCCCAGGGTCCTGGGATCGAGCCCCGCAGGGAGTCTGCTTCTCCCTCTCCTTCTAGTCCTCCCTGACCCTTCATGCTCTTTCTCTCAAACGAATAGATCAAATCTTTTAAAAAAAATTTTTAAAAAGTATCTTCGAGACAATATCAGTAAATAGATCTGATTAATTATGTTTGGTGTACTGATCTTGTTGACTTTTCCTATTTCCCAAATCTGAAGGTCACCAACCTGAGCTCAAACATTAATTAGTCAGAAGACCTTGAGCAAGTCATTCAACATATCAAGCGTGTAATTTTATCACTGTTTTAATAGGAAAATAAAACCATCATTCCTACTTATTACATATGATAGTAGCAGTGAGGATCAAGTGAAAGGAAAAAAGGGGAACTAAAATGAACTTGCATGTCTTTTATGTTCCCAGTCCTGTGCTGCTTGCTTGATTTATAGATTCTCCCTGTTTTGATTTTCTTAACTGCAAATGATAGAGGAAAAACAACCCAAATGGTTTTACGCAAAAACACAAGACATTGCCTCTAATAACCGAAAAATCCAAAGACAGATCTAGGTTCAAACAGTGTCACTGGAGAACCAGTCACTTTCTCACCTCTGCTCTTCTCAACGTTGGCTCAATTTTCAAGCACTACTGTCCCTTGTGGTCACAAGATGCTTCCAGCAGCAGCAGACCTCATTCAAGTCTATTTGAAAGGAGTAATTATCCTTTCCCCAGGATTCCCAGCAAGCTCAGTGAGTTTTATTGACTCTGTCTGGATTGTGTGCCCATCCCCAAACCAACCATTGCCACCAAAAAAAAAAAAAAAAAGTCACATTCTTTCTGAATGGCTAGGCTGAGTCGAGTCACATGTGCATACCTCAAGCCAATGGTACAATCTACCCCACCATCATTTTATGAACGGAGAGAAGAGTTGGTAATCCCCCTGAAGGGAGTTGTGCTATGGTTTCCAGCAGAGGGAATGGAGAGCGAGTGACAAAACTGTAAGTATATAACTCTTAGCGCCTTAGGCCACACAGGATGGTGGTAGCGCTGGGAGGCAGATGGGAGGGACAGAGTCACAAGAACATACAAAGTAGAATTTGTCTGTTTTTACCTCCACCTGCTTTGTGAGAACATGGGAGGAAACGTCAGCTTCCGTCCCTGGAGATTTTAGCAGGGAGTCTCATGTATACTTGTGAAACATTTCTTTTGGGTAGCACTCAGGACCTGTAACCTCTTCTCCCTTTGCCGTGGGCTCCAGGGATGTTTTTGTGGCTGCCAAGGCCAAGGGGCTCAAAGCACAGTGCTGTTGCTGCAGTCCCCAGTGCCTTCCAGAGATAGTGGACACTGCCCCTGCTGCTAAAAAAAAGCCAAACCCTTTAAAAATGGCGTCTCCGCCCCTCCGCGCAAGCAAATGGGCTCACCCACATCCGGGATCGGTGAGAATGGCGCGCAGTCACGTGATGCTGAGAGGGAGCTTTGTGGAAGCGGGCGCAGCGCTGGGTCCGGCGCGGGTCTGACAAGATCAAAGCTGCAGGAGAATGGACAGTGAGGTACAGAGAGATGGAAGGATCTTGGACTTGATTGACGATGCTTGTCTTCTCGCCAAGCTGCCATATGAGGATGTTGCAATACCACTGGCATTTCTTTGAAGCCTACTGTGTGCCATAAGACTATGTGAGCATAAGCTACAGTTCCTGCCCCTGGGGATCTAAAGAAGCAACACATAGAAATAAAATGAGCTTCCTGAACCTGAACAGGACAACGGTGGCACCACAGAATCTGTTAAAGTACAAGAAATGAAGTGGACCGACTTGGCCTTACAGTATCTCCATGAGAATGTTGCCCCTATAGGAAACTAATAATTGGCTCCTTCTTCATGGACAGATTTTTGAAAAATACATAGATACAAAATGTTTTCTTTCATCTCCTCATTCAGATCTTGAAGTGGTACATCTACACTCAAAAATGTACACCCACCTAGTTTTTGTGACAGCAGAATACAATGTGGAAATACCAGAATGAGGAATTGATTGAGATTTCTCAGGAATGCTGAGTATTTGGCCCTTTGAACCAAAAGTTCTTCATTCACTAGCTTGTGTTTGAATGTGACTGGTACAGCATTTGCCTTTCACTCTGACTTTGCTTTACTGTCAGAGTTTAACCCAGAGTTTAACCCATCCCATCTACTTACCTGTGTCCCGTGACATAGGTGACTGAAGACATGAGGGGATGGGCAAAGACAGGGAAGCCAGGTGTAAGGAGAGCGTTAACTTCTCACATGCCTCCCTCTGAGCCGCAGTGTATAGCACCTGCGGGTAGGATGGATGTCTGGGTAACCCACTCACTGATGGCTGGGATTCCTAAAATCCCCTGTGGCACTTTCAAAATTTGGATAAATTGGCAGATTAAAGGTTATCTGGCAGGTACTTCTGCTCTCTACAAGTTAATAAGGTGCCACTGGAAAGGACCCTTGGCTGGCTGGACCACTAGTTTTATCCAGTAACAAGATTTCGTGTCTTCACAGTCCTTTCAGATACAACAGAAACACCATGAAGCCCGTGTGCAGTTACACATTTATATAAGAACTCATATTTTGAGGGGGGTCTGGGTGGCTCAGTCGGTTCAGCATCCACTCTTGATTTCAACTCAGGTTATGATCTCAGGGTCCTGGGGTCAAGCCCCAGGTCGGGCTCCGTGCTCAGCAGGGAGCCTGCTTGAGATTTAGCTCTCACCCTCTGCCCCTCCACCCACTCGCTCGCTCTCCCTCTCTCTCTCTCTCAAATAAAAATAAATCTTAAAAAAAAATAAAAAATAAATAAATAAAAATGGTGTCTCTTCCCATGTCTGCAGCAGGGACTCTGCATGAGGACAGTACCTTCCACTGCCATTTCTGCCATCCAGTCCCTCTGACAAATGGTGGTTAGGTGGTGTGTGCCCAGCCAACAGGTAAACCAGGGGCTGGGGCTGGGGTACAGCTATTTGTGATTGTAAAGCCCAGGGTTTGGAGCCATGGAGCCAAGGGAGACTCCTAGATGCAGTGCCCTTTTCAAGTCCCAGTTCAGACCCCAAGTACAGGGAGGTGGGGGAGCGCCAAGGTGGAGAGATGGGCTTGAGCTTGACTTGATTGCTTGATGATTTTCCCATAGCTGCTCTCCCAGAGCTGGTGGCCTGGGCTGGCATGGTATTCCAAGAGGGGATATGCTTATTTTTCCACAGACATTTTAGTCAGAGAGCCCTGGGTGTTATCACTCTTTCTGGCAGTCCTTTCACACTCTGAGTTCCTGGGGACTGGGCTGGCCATCAATCTATATGGTAGACTTCTGGGAACCATGCTTTTCCTTCAGGGGTAGCTTATTACCTCTCTTGGGGCAGGCCCAGTGTTCCAACCTTTTCTCCCTTCGGAGCTCCTCCTTCATGCAAATCCATGCCTGTGGTAGTGATTACAGTGGAATTGACTGGCCCGCTGGTCCTCCAGGCGGTCCTCAAACACCGTAGCATAGATATTATCAATAGTAATAACAACATCTGATACTAATTGAAAGCCTGCTATGTGCCAGGCAGAGTTTTAGGGGCTTGACATGTGCTACCTTATTCGTTCCTTATAGCAATCCTATGAGTTAGGAACTTATTATCCATAGTTCACAGTGAGGTCATTGAGGCAAAGAAGCATTTAAGAAATATAACTCTACCATGAGGCCAGATATTTGTCTGTCTCCATCCCTGATGTGTTTCCAGTGCCCAGTGCAGTGCCCAAGAGTAGTTATTCAGTAGATTTTTTTTTCATGGATGGATGTGTAGCAGATGCAGTAGTGGGCCTCCTTGATCTCTCACTTAGCACCAAGGCTTTCATTCCCCCAGCTGCTGGGACGTCAGCTGCTAAAGGCTCCCATTGGCATCTGTCTAGGAGTATCCCTCAGGACAAGATTTACACCCCCTCTCCAAGGATTGCACCCAGTGGCTGGTCTGTGAGGGAGTCAAAAGATCAGTCCCCACTTGGGGCCACTTTGAAGGACTATCCCAGTTCCCACTGAAGGTGAAATAAACTAGGCCTCTGTCACACTTGCATTGCAGTTCAGTCTCCCCCTCTGCCCAGTCTTGCTTTCCTTACTTCTTTATAGGGGTTGTCGCTGACTACAGCCCTCAGTGAACCACCTGCAA
This sequence comes from Zalophus californianus, assembly GCF_009762305.2. Taxonomy (NCBI): domain Eukaryota; kingdom Metazoa; phylum Chordata; class Mammalia; order Carnivora; family Otariidae; genus Zalophus; species Zalophus californianus. Next base: position 98,428,833 of record NC_045595.1, read on the forward strand.
GCAAGTCTTATCTGAATTTGTTTCCAGGGAACTCGGCCCAAGGCACATGGAATATGTTATTCACTCAGCCTTGTGGCTCTGACCTCAACAGTCCTCTCTATATTTACTCTTTTTCTAGTGCTGTTTGAGGTGACACGGCAGCTGGTTTCTTCACAATGTGTTATTGTTGCTGTAAAAGTCTTTGCTATCCTCAACCTTGAAAGTTCAGGCAGATGCCACTTTTCATCTCAGCTGCTCTCATTAACCCTAGAATTCCTTGTTCAGCCCTGGAGACCAGAGATGGCTCTCTCGCCTCACTGCCCCAGAGCAGATCCCTGCCAGGGCGCTTGTGTCTTGATAGCTCAAGACACAAAGAAGGATGCTTCTGCCCTTTGAGATTCTCTTAGAAGCTCCACCCCAGCTTTCATATGTATCCTCCACCTGGCAACCCTCTTGGGTCATGCCAGTTACCAAGGCTTCAGTGACCAGCACCAGTGCTCCCCAGTGAACTGATGGTACCTCAGCCAGTAGCTCAGTCTTCTCCTTCCTTCAAGGTGAATTCCCTTGAAGCTCTCATGCTTTTTTTCCCCATCTGCCTGCTGTCAGGGCCACATTATGGGCTATTACGGACCACATTCTGAACCACAAAATGGGTCCACTTCCTTCCCTCAGCTCCTCTGTAAATTTGCCTGACTCTCTGCTTCCCTCTCCCCAGCTCTGAGAATATTGAATATGTTAGAACCACCAAGCTCTGAGAATACTGAATATGTTAGAACAGAGGGAGGGTGAAGGTGGAAAAGACAACATCTGCCTACGGATACAGGATTCAGACAATGCCCAGGCCACTCTCACGTTTTCATTCCTGCCTTGGTCTCACCCCATTGTGTGCTGGGTTGCACTCCACCTACTACCCTGGGGCCTGGAGCTAAGGATAAAGCACAGCCGTTGCATGGCTGAAAATGTGACAGTGAGCGTCTCCGAAAGCTAGGTTCCTCTCTGAAATCCTCTATTTAAGTAAATTATTTTAACTAAATTCTAAAATTTTCATTAAGTGAAAAGGAAGAAATAGTAAATCCATGATAAAATTTTTAGATGCTAATGAATCTAAAAGGATTTGCTAAGGGCTATAAAATTGTCTTCATCACGGAGTAGGGCTATAAAATTGTCTTGATTGAAGCTGATTCTCTAGGCTTGATTCAGAATTCTGTGGGGGGAGAAAATCTCAAAACACAGTTATTTTCATTTCACTTTTATTTTTTTAAAAATAGTCTCGATGCCCAACGTGGGGCTCGAACTCAGGACCCTGAGATCAAGAGTCACATGCTCTACCAACTGGGCCAGCCAGGCACCTCTCACTTTTATTTTAAAAAAGTGTTTCATGGAGCACTTCTTAGACGGAAGACAGGTGGTCAGAGAGAAGAAAGGGAGTCAGGCCAAAAGAGACATCTTTCACATCAAACAAGGGTGGACTGCTCATCTTTAAAAGAAACCAGCATTCTAGTAGACCATCTGGGGAAAAGGCACAATGACATTACTGGGAATCTGGCCAAAGTAAGGACTGTTACTGGATATTTCTGACTTTGTTCAGAATATTCCTGGAACTCTATGTCTTTATAATGCCATACAGATAGAACTTTTTTCTAATATGAAGAATGCCACATTCCATTAGCAGAAATTGAGCTATATTTTAATTTTATTATAATGAATTTGTAATTAGAATTGGAATCCCAACGAAAAACAAATTAATTGTTAAATGATCATCGTCAAGAAATAATGAGTAATGTTATTAGATGAATTGAAAAAGCCATAATGCAATGGGTTTGTGAAAACAAGAAAATACAATCCAACTCCTGGATCATTACCTAGGAATGAGGGCAGGGTTCTCATTCCAGGCAGTGATAACTTGTTATGCTTGATGTTTCTGTGCTAGAAAAACAAAATCATGTAAGCAAAGAGTCATTTTTACAAGTTTGAAGAACTAAGGCCACCTAATTTTGTGTCACCATGAAAGAATGTTCCTAGGAAATTCACTGACACATGTAATTTTTGTAAAAAATTTGTTCTTAGAATCATGCCAGGGAGCTGAACACTCAGAATTTTTTAAATATTAAGTGCCACCAAATAAAAGCCAAGAAAGGTGAATATTTCTCCTATCTAGCTGCTTGTTTCCTTTCTCGTATTCCAATACCTTAATTTTTCACTGACTGTATTCTATCTGGCTATTTCTTGGAGGTTGCTGTTGTTTACGCTATATACTCATTACTGAATTTTAAAGGAAAAATGACAGAATCTACTGACTTTCCTACTGGTCTGAAAGGGCTTCCTAAAGTAGCATGTTTTACAATCTTCTGTATGACAGTTACTGAGAACACTGTTAGACCATATCCTAAAATGACTTTTTCTCCATTCTTCAAGTCAGCAACAAAAGCAGAGAGAAATCAGCAATGTCAGTGTGGTGTCCTGGAAAGGATGATAAGCTCCAAGGGCCAAGAGATCTTAATTTGGAGTCGTGGTTCAGTCATTCGATAGCTATGTGGCCTTGGACAGGTTACTTAACCTCTCTGAGTCTGAATTTCCTCATTTATAAGATTAGGGTGATGATAGTAGCTTCCTCTCTCTCCTCCACATCATTCCCTGAGGGATCTCACTGCCCTATTCAGTTCCACATCGTTTACCACGTCGATGCTGAGAATACCCACAACCCCACCTGCAGCCCAGCCCTCTCTCCTGTGCTTCTGAACTACATTTCTGCTCATTTCACAGACAACTTCACTGAGACTTCCCTCAGGCACCTTAAATACATTATATGCCTGGCATGTAGTATGTGCCCAGGGAGTTACTATTTAATGAGAAGACAAGAGTCTTTCCACCTGCTACTTCCTCTACATGGAGCATTTATCTTCCCTCCTGCACTGGCATGTCCTGTTTGTTTGTTTGTTTGTTTGTTTGTTTGACAGAGAGAGACACAGCGAGAGAGGGAACACAAGCAGGGGGAGTGGGAGAGGGAGAAGCAGGCTTCCAAGGAGCAGGGAGCCTGATGCGGGGCTCAGTCCCAGGACCCTGGGATCATGACCTGAGCCGAGGGCAGATGCTTAATGACTGAGCCACCCAGGTGCCCCTGTCCTGTTTATTTTTTATTTTCCTTGGTCTCTTCCTCCAGGGAGATTTCCCGGACATTCCAGTCTCAGAGGCCCCTACTAAGTGTTCTCATTGTCCTTTCTGTTTCTCATAGCTTTGATGCTTCTACATTGTGATTGTCCACTCACTTGTCAGATTCCCCTTTCGACTCCACGGAAAGGACTATGTCTATCTATTCATTGCTGTATTCCCAGCCCCATCCACCAGTGTATGGCACATAGCAGTTATTCAACGAATATGTGTTGGGCGAATGAATGCATGAACTCAACAGAAGTTATTACTATAATCACAAAAATATTTAGAAACAGCAGCTATTAAGTATTACAACTCATGTACTCATTCAATCACTATTTACTAAGGACCTGTTATGTACCTGGCACTGGGTTAAGAAACCAGACAGAAATTTAGAAACAGGTTTATAATGCAATCTCATGGAAAATAAATAAATACATAAACACACAAAACCAGAATACCAAACCATATGGACACTGTGATTACTACTCTATAAAATAGGTAGGGAGCAGCCTGGTGTGTTGTACAGTGGTTTTTAAGGTTTTCTATTTTTAGTTAAAGGCTTTTCATTCAGATAAAAATCTTAGAAGCTCAAAATATAAACCAGAAAAAAGCAGAGGTTTGTAGGGGTGCTTGATGGAGGGGTGAGAGCCAGAGCCTGCCCGCGCTTCTCTTGCTGCTCCCTCCCCTCTGCCCCTGTGCCAACACCTCTCCTTCCAGACATGAAGGCAGCTGCTGGGGAGTGTTCAGAGAGGGAGGAGGATTTGAAAAGCCCCAGAATAGACTTCTGGTCAAACACTGCGGTTTAAAAGCATGCGCTTTACTTTGATCCTTTCCAAAATGCCTCTAAATTGACAACAAAGGGGCCCAAATGGGTGAAGAGTCAGTGTCAACCCTTTCTGGAACATGGACAGGGGCTAGATGAGGGAGACTAAGCCCACGGAGCTGAGGAAATGGAAAGTTGAGTGTCTGCAGATGGGGATGTGAAGAAGGAAGCCAATCTGGGGCACAGCACCCTGGAAAGGCCCTGCAATTGGAGGCACAGATTCTTCTGAAAGAGAGGGTAAGAGACAGAGCTGTAAACAGGCTTGTGGAAAGTCTTCTGAAGGAGCAGTCAGATCCCAGGATCCCCTCCCCTTTTCTCAGCAGCCAAGTGACCACCTCTCTCCCACCCCAGCAGAAGTCCGGGTTATGCTCAAGACGGTGAACCAGAAGCAGCTCCAGACTCAGGGACAGAGGCCAGGCCAGGGTGGTGGAGACACCATGTGCAAGAGAACTAACTGATTGGTTCAGGATTAGACATGGCACAAATTGGGCCAACTGAGTCCAACCTTGGCACTTTTATATTCTGAAAGTGCGAGAGAAAAGCAGAGTTGGAAGCCATGTTTCCCCTCCACATAAAGAAAGCCTTTTGAAATAGAAAAGAAGGAAGTAAAATACAGAGGAGAGAGAAAGAAAGACAGAGAGAGACACAGAGAGAGGGAGGTGGGGCGAGGAACAGAGAAAGAGGGAGGGACAGAGGTTGATGTGTGTGGGTGTCCGTCCAGGTGAGTGTCTTGGATGTGTTGAGGCCCTGTTCTAACTTTGAGGTTACTAGCTTTGACTGGTCCTTGTAATTCTTCCTTCAATTCTATAAACTACCCAGTATCCTTCTATATTGGTTTGCTAGGGCTGCCATCACAAAGTACCACAGATTGTGTGGCTTAAACAACAGAAATTTATTTCCTCATGGCCCTGGAGGTGAGAAGTCCAAAATGAAAGAGGTGGCATCTTCCGAGGCTTCTCTCCTGGGCTTGTAGACGGCCTTCACAGGGCCTTCCCTCTGTGCTGGATGTATCCTACCCTCCTCTTAGGATAACAATCAGATTGAATTGGGCCCACTCATATGACTTCATTTTACCTTAATCATCTCTTTAAAGACCCTGTCTCCAGGTGGAGTCACATTCTTTTTTTTTTTTTGAGATTTTATTTATTTATTTGAGAGAGAGAGAGTCCCATTGGGGAGGTGGGGTGCAGAGGGAGAAGCAGACTCCCCATTGAGCACAGGGCCTGGTGCCGTGAGGCTTGATGTGGGGCTTGATCCCGGGACCCTGAGATCATGACCTGAGCCGAAGTCAGACACCTAACTGACTGAGCCACCCAACTGACTGAGCCACCCAGGCGTCCCTAGAGTCACATTCTGAAGTATTTGGTATTAGGACTTCAGTTCATGAATTTTGAGGAAGGGGGCACAATTTAGCCTGTTAAAACTAATATGGACAGTAAATAACTAGATTTTGAAATAACTTAAGCTATTTCTAATTTAGTTTCTGCCACTTGCACCCAAACAGCTCTGACTTTACCACTCAGCTCTTGTGTACCACCTTGTGGACCTTATAATTTTCCTTAACTATTTTTTTAACCTGCACTGCCATTAACCTTTTTCTATGTTTATGTTCCTTAAAATGAGAAGTAGATCATAGTTTGTGCAGCCTATAGAGCCAGATGATCTGATGAGGACAGCTCTACTTATCAGCTGTTTGATCTTGGTGAAGTTCTCTATGCCTTAATTTCCTCATCTGTTAAATTGGGATGATGGTAATAGCAGGTTGTTGTGAGATTCATTATGTCAATGAATGTAAAGCATTTAGAACAGAGACTGGCATATGGTGAGTTTTATGTAAATAGGTGCTATTATTTATTCATCCAGAAGTCTCTATAGAAAATAACTGTGTCATGTACATATAGATGCTTAACAAATATTTATTACCAGTTTTTAAAAGTAATCTCTATGCCCAACGTGGGGCTCGAACTCACGACCCCGAGATCAAGAATTATTTATTAATTCTACTCCATAAATGTATGTGCTATAAAAGAGGTTCGTAAAGGTAACTTCAAATCATTATTCAATATATTGTTATCTGCCAATGTAAAGTGTCTTTATAATGTTCTTTTTCCTTGTTTAGTCAATGGTCACTATAAACAGCTATAACTCTGGACCACCTATCTTAAGTACTTTACTCAAGTTGATATAATAAACAAGTAGAGAGCCATTTTCTTGGACTTTAGAAGCTCTGTCATTTTGGAGGAGAGCCTGAGGTAAAAGTTAGGGTTGCTGGCTCTGGTCCTGGCTCTACCCCTACACTGTGAGCCTGACAAAAGTCTTGCATTCTTGTTGGCTTCACTTACAGACTGAGGCTGGACTATGTAAGCTTTAGGGTCTCTAATGCCAACATTCTATATTACTTACTTTTGAAAGAACATCTTATATGATCTGTTCAGATCTTTTAAAAATTACACCGTCCCTCATTTCCAACTTGGAAAATAACCTTTAGTAGTTCTGACATATAGTTAGATGTATTTCTGGGCATCTGTTAGATGAATGAGAAATAAATTATTAAAATTTGGGAGAGATCAATAGCAATTATAGTGTCTTTTGATAAGTTGAGCATTTTATTTCTAATGAGTCACCCTGTCCCCAAAAGCAACCAGTAAGATGATAAGAAAATAATATAAAATGTTACTTTATTTTATTTAATTTTAACTCCTTGGCCATTCTTAATTTTTTTAGAGTAGTCTTTTGAGTCCTGACCCTATAGTTAATAGATTAGTCAGCCTGGCACTGCTGGGATGCAGGGATGGGGGGTGGAGAAGGGAAATACATGATGTTTGCTTTTGTGCTCCTATCTTGTGCTGGAAACACTCCCACAAGACGCTCAGAAATACAAAGATGTGCACACTCCAACGTGTGCCAAGTAACACCACACTACTTTCATTCAACAAAAATGTATTCATTGCTTGCTCTGTTTCCCGGGGATCAGGGCTGAACAAGACCAAGTTCAGTCCTCTTGGAGTTAAATATACAATGAAGGTAAAGTGAGGGTTAATCTCCCTCCATTAGCCCAGTGATCAGATTCATACCGGAGGAGCAGGGTGCAGGCTCCTCAGGCTGGGCAGCTCTGTGGATCTGCAAGGTAGTTTTACCACTCCAGGAAACAGCAGTGTACCCGGTGTATCTAACAGGGCAGATCATTGTTTAACAGAAACTTCTCCATACAACATTATTTTCAGTAATAATACTGAAACGAAATGAATACTCATAATAACAGAGAGAAAAGAAACAGTGAGATTTTTCTTTTATTGAACTTTGTATATGTAATCATGTCAATAAAAATAAATAATAAATAATAAAATGAATTAATACAGGATCAAAGAAGAGGGAAAGGTGATAGATGAATATTTTTAAACTACATTAGTGTTTTCCAAATGAAAGGATAAAAGCATATACCTACATACTAGTCTGCCTCAGACATGAGTAATAACATTACAGGCTAATAATAACAAGGGCTCCATTTTGAGGGCGCCTGGGTGGCTCAGTCGTTAAGCGTCTGCCTTCGGCTCGGGTTGTGATCCCAGGGTCCTGGGATCGAGCCCCGCATCGGGCTCCCTGCTCTGTGGGGAAGCCTGCTTCTCCCTCTCCTACTCCCCCCTGCTTGTGTTCCCTCTCTCGCTCTCTCTCTCTCTGTCAAATAAATAAAATCTTTAAAAAAAAAAGGCTCCATTTCAAATTTCAAAGATACTATTCCAATAGAGTAAAATATTTCATGTATGAAAACTTGCACTTACCAAACAAGAATATTATAGCTTGCAGTTTGCACTGTTTTAAATTTTAATCACAAATAAAAGCTCCAAGTGGTCACATAGAGTGAGAGAATTAAATTGAGTCCGAGAGAATGGAAGTAGCACGAGTTCTGTTACAATCACTTCTTTCAAATCTAGGGTTTAAACGCAGAAGCAGATAGATCCACCCGAGTTGGAGACATGAAAGGCGCCCAAAGCAAGCATGGATGATTCTTTTTTTTTTTTTTTAACTTTTTAAGATTTTATTTATTTATTTGAGAGAAAGAGTGAGTGAGTGAGAGAGAGAGAGAACACACGAGCAGGGGGAGAGGGAGAAGCAGACACCCCACTGAGCAGGGAGCCCCAGGACCCTGGGATCATGACCCGAGCCTAAGGCAGACTCTTAACAGACTGAGCCACCCGCGTGGAAGATTCTGAACCGTAAGGAACGTAACTCTCCAACGAGCACGTATAGATGGGTCCGTTTATGCCAGCACTCCTCTGACTTCTACATAGAATACGATGCCTATGGAAGGATTAAAAAGTGCTAATTTTATTTATTATAAAATTGAATAGTAACTGCAGAAATTGTCTTGAACTTAGACTGACAAAAGATTTGGGGGCAAGAAGAATATTTTACATGGGATCTGACATTGTGTAGAATTGCCGGTGTGTGACTGTCGTTTTTAAAAGCAGACCAACTTTTGCTCTGTTTTATTATTGTTTCAAAATTCTCTACAGACAGTGCACGCCCTTATTGCTTGAGACCACTCCTATCACTACACCCATGCCGTAGGAAATGAGGAAAAATAATATAGGAACTCTAACTTAGAGCCAGATGTGTTGAATTTGTAAAACCCTTCCTCCTTCCCCATTCCAGGCCCAGGGGACCCAGCCCTACACAGGGACCTCATGAAGCCCCAGTGGACATTCTGGATCTTGCAGCAGGGTAAGGAGCCTGCCCTGGGTTGCCTTTCGTGGGTTTTGAAATGATAGTATAAATGGTTTGAGTGAGTGCAAGATCGGAGTTAGGGTGTGTATTCGTGCGTATGTGCACGTGTGTGTGCGTGAGGGGTGAGGTTAGGGAGGCTGGTGAAGAGCAGGAGGAATACACATAAGATGAATTTGTGCCCTCTCCTGGAAATAACAGGAAATTTTGGTTTTTAAAATGAATGTGAATTTAAATAGCCTCTCTCTTCAAGAAGTTCGAAATCCTTCACAGATACTATTTAATTCTTATTTTCAGGTTCCCTGTGAGTTTGGCAAGAGATGCGTATTGTAGTTTAATTAAGGAGGAAGTTGTGATAGGGATATTCAGGGATGTCCCCCCCCACCCCCGCGTCCCAGGGCGAATATGAAGCAACAGATGAGTTTTAGATGTATGTATAGGAAAGGAAAAAAATCAGACCAAATCAAATAACAAGTGATTATTGAAAGCTATTGTTTAGGTGTATAACGTGACACTATCTGGTACAGTCGAAGCTTCCCAGTGGGCCAGCCAATCCACTTGAGGAGGTACACCCAGGAGACATCTCCTGTATGTGCACAAGCAGACAGGTGTGAGAACATTCTGACAGACTGACTGTATCGGGCTACTCAGCGTGACAGGAGAATTGCCTTCTGGGCCATTGCCGCGGAAGCCACGCTGTTGTAATGTTCCTCCTGCTCTACCAGCTGGGCTCCAGGCCTCCCAGCTCGCCCACGGCACAGGCCAGTCATCGCCTACCTTGTGCCTCACACTGCAGGCCTCCCCTCTCCTACCCAGGGCCTCCCTGTCACCGCTGAGGTACAAGATACAACAGGACTGCCAGGGGCACATGGGCTTCATAGGGCCCAGGAGGCTGCAGGCAGAAAGGGAATGTCCCTGGCTTGTGTCTGCTCATAGGGTGGTGGATGTCACTCCCATTTCTTTTTGGCAGCAAGGGGAGCCAGGAAACAATGCCAGAAGTGCCAGGCGTTCATACCCAGTGAAGCAAATTTCAACCACGGAGAGGTGACGGATGGGAGAGAGAGCCATAGAAAAAATTCTTCTCCTTCCTCTCCCCCGAAGGACTCTTCTGAGAAATGTTTCCATGAGGCTTCTCTGGAAACGTCCTCCATGAGCAAGCATCCAGTTGTGCTTTTTAGTGAAGCGGAGAGCCACTTCAGGAACTTTCCTTCCCCCTCCTTCCTGCCTCCATGCCCTGTCCCCCTTCACTCTGGCTTCTTTGGGCTTGCATTCTTCCAGTAAAGCTTTAGAATGTAAATTTTGCCTCAGGCTATCATTTCTAGGGCACTCAGACTCAGACAAAGAATGTTTACTGCAGCAAAACAATGCTTAGGCATTGTTTTATGATCTCAAGAATTAACTAAACCGTCAGAACAAAGAAAAAGAAAGAAAAATAGAGGGGAAAAAAAAGGGAATTTCAAGCTGAAAACTAAAATTAAAGCAAACACGGACTCAGTGCAAAGGACAGCCTATGACTTAGGAGATTTCACTGCTATTCTTTCTCCCTTGCTCTTTTGCAAACTGTCCTGTAACTTTATATTTTAAATCATTGCAATATTGTGAAAAGCTTTCAGTTCCTTAAAACATGCGTAAATATATGGATGCCAATGATTAGTCTAGAAAAGAAAAATATTCAGAGGAGCGTAGTTGTTTCAGGTACAGCTTTAATACATTTTATTTTTGTAAGAGTGACCTGCGTTTCAGAAGTTCCTCCAAGAATTCTGGGGTCAGGTGACCTGGGATTAAAAACCCAGATCTAGCCATCACTTAAAAGGTCCTATATCTCTTTAAGCTTCAACTTTCTCTTCTTTTAGGTAAAGATAAGATAGTCCTCAATTCAGAGGGTTGTCTTGGGTTTTAAATGAGATTCAATGTCTTGCACATAGTACTCAATAAACATTATCATTACCCATTATAGCCCCAAGGAGGAAAATCAAGTGAGCAAAAACGGGTGCTGAACGAAGTTACATTTATGCTTGTTATCTTGAGAAAGATGAATTCCAGTTGGAGCTTTTGCCATGGGAACAATATATGATATTTTTCATCATCTTGTGTGTGTGTATGTTTGTGTGTGTGTATGTGTGTATGAACTCATTCAATCCATTTTCTTGATCACCTACTGTAGACCTGGCATTTTTCGAGGCATGGAAATCATGATAGACTAGGTCTCTGTTCTCAAGGATTTCTTGTTCATGAAAAAACAGCTTGTTATTGGGGTTTTTTTTTTTTTCTTGTTTGCTATTTCAGGAACATTCAGCATTTGGTTGGGTGACGAGAGCTCAATACCCCAGGACAGATGAGAAAACCTGAGGTTTATAGTTTTGATACACCAGATGATATTTTGAAGGAAACCAAGAAATGTATGTTCTGTGGAAAGGTGTGGAAGGGGGGCAAAAAGAGACCAGCGTTCAAATCCCAGAGGGGACAGATGTCGACAGTGGTCCCAGGGAGGCGCTGTTGCCTGGGAAGCATTGAGGACATGGGCGAAAACAGGACCACATCTGGGATAGTGCTGTGTCAGAAGTCCTGCCCAACCAGGTACTTTGCTGACTGCCCAGCGATTGGTGGGGAGAACTTAAATCGTAGGCCCCACTAAAATTTCTGTCTTCCCCAGGGTGGGATTTGGCTCTTCTACACTCAAGGGAGCAGAGTTTGATCCTGCCCCTCTCCCATTGCCTGATGCTCAGCTCTCACCTCCCTGTCACAAACCAGATCACCATAAGCCCACAGAGGACTTCCCTTCTCCTGGGGAATTACCAGTTCTGTGAAACTAGTTGTCCTAAACCATCTAGACATATAGACCAGTGTATGAGGAAAGGCCTTTACCAGACCATCTTTTAAAATCAAAACTCACCTTTATTTGCTCACTATGCACCAAAAACACTTGTCTTTTTTCCCCTATTCTTCAAATATGTCATATTTCTGTTTCAGGGTCTTAGCACATGCTGTTCCCTCTGCCTGGAATTCATATTCCCAGATCATTATATGACAGGCTTCACAGTCACCTCTTTGGAGAGGCCTTCCTTGACCACCCTATTCAGTGCCAATCACCCCACTTGCAGCCCAGACACTATCTAATTATCTTATTCTTTCTCTCCCCGCCCCTCCTGTTCTTTCTTCATTTTTTTTTTAATGCTTCATGTAAAAAACAGTGAGTCAATCATATACCTCAGTTTATGGTACACTATTATTGCCTTTCTTTCATGGCTATTTCTCCCACTCAGCCCTGATTTCCATTTTCATTCCCTCCCGTTCCACGTAGGCATCCACCATAAGATAGGAGATATATACTCTTTGATATAAGTGCAATACTGTAAAATGTCAGGTGTTGTTTTGTATATGTTTCAAATTTTTATTAATCGTATTGTGCCATAGACCTTGTTCTATTTATGTTTTACGATCAACAGTGGGTTTTAAAGATCCATATGTATTCGCTATTCGTACCTCTGGTTCATTGCTTCCAAGTGATCCCTAGCATTCTGTAGAGTGCATTTGTCCCCCTTCAGGATGAGCTCCCATAAAGAGCTTTACAGTGACTATCCTCATGTTTGCCCCTTTATAGACCTCAGTGAGAATTGATCGGGACCTCTATCTGGGGAGGGATTGCTGGCCATCTGTATATACATACTTATATACGTAGAAGTTCTAGATGCTTTACATGTATTAAATCACTCAATCCTCACAAGAAGCCTCTGGAGTAGGTGTTATCCCCGTTTTACCAGTAAAGAAACTGAGTGGCTAATGACCTGTTCAAGGTCGTTAGTGACAGAGCTGGGGTGTAAACTTGCCAGTGACTCCCTCCAGGCGAGCATAAGAAGAGCCCCCAGCGCCACAGCCGGGGCTGTCCTACCCCTCACCCCATCCCCATATGCTCTACACACACGCCCCTCAGAGAACTAGCACCCCTGTCCTACCCTTTACCGAGATTGTTGGTAATCCCCTAGCCCTCGGGCTGTGGGAGGGATGGATGGCCCCATCCTTACCTTCCTTACCTGGCCAGCCTCTGGCACCGTCCTGGTATCATCCTGCCACCCCTGTCCAGCAGCTGCTTTGTCTCAAAGTGGCACCAGGCCAGGCAATGCTTTGCCAAGAACATTGGGAGGGGAGAGAAAACAGCCCCCATCTCCATCCCCACCGTGCCCCAACCTCCTCTGCTTCCCCTGTTGTTTGCCCATAGCAGGTCCCGGCCACCCCTCCCCTCCGCCCAGGGCTCCTTGTGCTTCTTGCCTAGACTTACACAGATTTGAAGATTCATATGCTTCCCTCTTACGTCTGAGGCAACATCACATTTGAACTTTGTGGGGAGCCTCATATTCTTCAGAACTCTCACCAAGACCTGAAATTGTCATCTTTGTTTATTTACCTGTGTGTTATCTGTTACCCTCCCTGTGAGGCGTACATATGTTGTGAGCAAGGACTTTGTTTTATTTGTCTCTATAGTTCCAACTTCAGTTCAATAGCCCGCATATATAGATTAAGGATGATTTAAGAAATAGCCTTGTTTTCTACACAGTTTCATTGTGTTCCTTGGTTCCCTTTATATAAAATTCAAGGATCAGAAAAATATAAGTATAGCTTTTGTTAATGTACTAAATGAGATTGTGGATAATGTTCTTTATCTATCTGTGTCTCACGGGAAGAGGCATGTTTGCAAAGAGATGGCTGCTCTGTGAAGTAGAATATAGATTAAGCTTAGTTGATATTTTATATCAGTGGTTCTCAAAGTGTGGTCTGAAGACTCCTTGGAGATCCCAAGACCTTTTCAGGGAGCTCATGGGGTCAAAATCATGCATGCACAAAAGATCTGTTCAAAATTCTGGGTAGACCAATGGATTTTAAGATAACAAGGTGCAAAATATTCATCAATATGGTATCAGTTTCCACACTGCAAGTAAGTTGTTTTTTTTTTTTAAGATTTTATGTATTTATTTGTCAGAGAGAGAGAGAGAGAGAGAGCACAAGCAGGGAAGCGGCAGTCAGAGGGAGAGGGAGAAGCAGGCTCCCCACTGAGCAAAGAGCCCCATGTGGAGCTCCATCCCAGGGTCCTAGGATCATGACCTGAGCTGAAGGCAGCCGCTTAAAACATTGAGCCATTCAGGTGTCCTGACACTGCAACTAAGTTTCAAGAAACTACTGCTTGTTAAGTTTTGGTGTAGTAACACAAAAGGCTATCTTCAATGATCTGAAAACGCTGTTAAAATACTCTTCCAGCCCCCCAAAATAATTCTCTTTCGTTTTCCAACATCCTATCTGTATGAAGCCAAATTTTTTTTCATATGCTTTGATCAGAATAATATATTGCTATAAATTAAAGTGAAGTTAAAGAACTATGTGAATCTAGTTGTCTTCTATTGAGCCAGACATTAAAGAGATTTCTAAAAAGGTAAAACAGTGCTACTTTCTCACTCTTATCTTTTTTTGTTCTGAAAATATAGTTATTTTTCATAAAAGGATGTCATTTATGTTACTATATAATGGGCTTATTATATGTAGTTTATAATTAATTAATATTTTAAAATCTCTCAGTTTTAATTTCCAAACTGTAAATATCAATAGATGTAACCACCTGAAATAGCTTTTTGGGTCCCCAGCAATTTTTAAGAGCATATGGGACAAAAAGTTTTAAGAACTTCTATTTGTTCCATTGCAGGGAGATGAACCACAAGCCTATGAACTAGCTGTAGAGTCTTGGTTTTCTGAACCTGGAGTCTTGATTTTTAAGAGTAATTTTTTATATCTTAAGTCAAATTCATTCCCAGAAAAAACTGATACAAATAATGTAAAAATAAGCTAGTTTTATCGGTCAGATATTACTGTGAAACAAACATCCATAAAATCTTGGAATCATATGAAAATAAAATATTTATATAACTCCAACATCGAGGGGTTGAGCATGAAGGCTTCTGAGGCCCAGGTTTGGAACTAACACACTTTCACTCTCTCTTATTCTGTTGGCCAAACCCAGAGTTGAAGGACTCACCCTAGGGGGAGTAGGTGCAAAGTCACATTGCAAAGAGAGTGGGTACAAGGTAGAGTGAAGGATGGGGGCCTTGAGGCACTCCACTACACCATCTGTGTTAAGATGGCAAGTCCAACTTTTTAGTTACTGTTGCTTAACATTGGAGACATGGAACTGCTTTCCTTACTCAGATCCTTGGAAACTTAGGCGAAGTCTCTGAAACACTTTTTTATTTTTTAATTCACCATAAACTCCTTATGTAAATAGACACTCAATCCATAAAACTGTTTTTTTGACGAATTTCTATGTTAATTATGTAAGTCAGTTGCTTATTTAGCTCCCAGTGGTTGTTCATAAAACTCCAAGAACAATTTCTTTAGAGTGGTCATCTGCAAATGATGAGGGAGTTAGACAAGCTTGGTCCCTAAAGCACTTTCTTGCACTATTTACTGAATAGTTAATAGAGTAAGAATAATAATTATAGGGCGCCTGGGTGGCTCAGTTGGTTAAGCGACTGCCTTCGGCTCAGGTCATGATCCTGGAGTCCCGGGATCGAGTCCCGCATCGGGCTCCCTGCTCAGCAGGGAGTCTGCTTCTCCCTCTGACCCTCTTCCCTCTCGTGCTCTCTATCTCTCATTCTCTCTCTCTCAAATAAATAAATAAAATCTTAAAAAAAAAAGAATAATAATTATAAAGTATATTACTGTATCAGTTCACCCAAAGGGGATTTGTTTTGGCACTAACCAGGGCAAGGCACACTTTTGAAGAAATATGCTTCTTCTAACAACCAACTGTATTAATTGTCCCGTAGACTGGGGTAGGGAGGAAGAAAGGGATAAATAAGTTAATAAAAAACATAAACTCAGAGGCAACACAATAAATACCTACCTCATAAAGAAGACCCTTTATGACAATTTTAGGGCTTAAAGAGAAATAAGAACAAAGCTTAGATTTAGATGATGCTTCTTTCCCCACTAGTTCAAAACTCTTTAAAAGGAATCTCTATAGCCCCTATTATGTGAAAGATAAATATTTTACTCTCATTTTGTGTAAAAATTTAATGAGTATCTGTGAAAAACTAAAATAACTGGTGAAAAGTCTAGTTATTTAATTATTTGACTCAATTCAACCTTACTTTCATGGTCTTGATTAATTGATCACCAACAATGGAGCAATGGAGAACCAATCTTTAATTTATTATCATTTACTGAATGCTTATCATGTGTTTGGCACTGAGGGAATCCTAGCATTATAAAACTAATCCCTGTTCACATAATCCTGTTGTCTATTTGGGGAGGTAATCAGTGCATTTTTTTAAAAATTAATTACAGAAGGTATGAAATAATAAGTTCTGAAAGACCAGTGAGACTAGTTGGAGAAGGGACAGTGTTTTCTCCCCAACATCCATTAAACCTCAACCCATTTTGGAAAAAAAATCATGTTATTTATGTGAGATTATCTTCACCCCCAGCTCCAGGGATGATCCCTAACTGGCCTAAATCAATCAAAGTAATCCCAGCCTCTGGAACCAAGTGATGGGTTGTGGTAATTCACGAAATTCCTATAGCCACAGGGACTGGACATGAGAACTCAGTCAGCTGGAAGCTCAGGATTTTTGTGGAATTTCTGGGGTTCATATGCTCTCCGACCTTCTGAGTGAATATGGTATATGGTTGTGAGGCCCGGACCTGCTTCTCAACACACTGCCATGTTTGGGGATATCCCACCACATGCATAACAGTGGGGGACAGTGATGCCTCCGAGTGTAGAAGCACTGAGGACTGGATATTCATAGTTCCAGGCAGCTTCACAGCTGAGGCTCAGGCTTCTCTTCTCTGCTTGGCCATCTGAACGACCTGTGTGATTTCTGTGAATCCCGGGCTAGCGACATGAACGTGGAGAATTCATTTTGTTAGCAGCAGGTTTGGTGGACGGTAGCAACATTCAGTGTCCTAGAGCAACAGTTTCAGAAGTAGCACTTAGTATCTTGAATCCCAGGGTCAGAATGTAGCGCACTGTCTTTACCAAACTGCTTCTGTGGCCTCATTTTTGCTGCGGTTCTCCCTAGCCTTTGACTTACCCAACATCCTTTCAACAAATGTGTTATTTCCTAGATCAGTCAGAATCACTTTTTAGTGCTGAAACTGAGAATCCTCTCTAGGACGTTTAGCCAAACATCCCCTTTTGTTGTATCTAAGCCCCTCTGGGCTGGACTTTCAGTTACGTGAAGCTAGAAGCATCCTAACTGAGGTTGGAGTCCTGGCAGTCGGTGTTATCAGAGCCCTGAGCCATAACAGAGTGTCCGAATAGGCTGTGTATGCGATTGAACTTGGCCTAACGCATCGACCCAGTGCAGGAAAGGAGGTTGCAGCAGGGAATAGTTACAAGGCGACTGCAGTACAGGAAGGAAGGCAGGTCTGAACTCAGTTCAGCAGCCTCCGTCTCCCCTGGAACTGAGGGTGAGCGTCATGCCCCCTCCCCCACCCTCTTTGTGGTAGGTAAGGCAGGTAGGAAGAATGACAGGCTAGCTCATCCTTCCCATCCTCACCCCAATCCAATCTTACTTGGATATTATGAGCTAAGGGTTTGCAAACCCATCGTTGTGCTGGTTCTGCAGAGTTGGCTGTCTGTGGTCTAGACTTTTGAGGGACAGATCTCATTCTGAGATGTGCAGGCAAGTGCCTTCTAATTGGCCCCTGTCCAGACAAGCCCACTGTTGAGTATCCCCTCAGCATAGCGGACAGCCATTCAGTGTTGAGGCCTTGTTCATACGGTCATCAAGACACGAGGTTATGAGGCATGTCCCCACACACAGTTAAAGTACATTTAGAAAGTACCTTGAATAAATAAATATTGGTTTCATCATTATGCTTATTTTTCTGTATTCCCACTTGCACTTAGGTTTTGGCTTGGTTATTTCTTACTGTTCTGTTACCTCTTTGATGCCTCTAAGATATTTTTTCTAGTTCAGCCAGCATTTTCAGTTATTTTCAGTGGGAGAGTGGTCCAAAACATCTTGGTAACCACTATGGTCAGAAATAGAAATCTTCCATTGAGTTTTTAATTTCATCATTATAGTTTTCATTCTTATAAGTTTTAAATGGTCCTTAAGTCTCTGATATTTTAAAATGATTTCTTATTGCCTGTCCATATTTCAAGCTTGTTTGTATTTCTTTAAAATTATTAGACATAGTTATTTTATATTTGGTGTCTGATATGTTCAGTATCTGAGGTCTCTGGAGTCCTTTGCTGATATCTATCTGTTCTGCTGGATCTTGGTGCCTTATATCCTAGTATGCTTAAAGTTTTTGCTGGAAGACAGTCTGTTTCTTGGAACTTGTGTGTGTATGTCAATTTCCAGAACCGATGGAAAAAAACCCCCATAGATTCAAAAAGAATCCCATCCCTGCTCCCACTCCCTGCCCAAAAAGAAAAATCCCTGGGAGGACAAACTAAAAACATACATATAGACACATCTATATTTATAAGATTACATCAGCTTCAAGAAAAAACATGGAAAGATGCACAATCTATTTTTAACATGGTCATGTGAGCATGGAAGTAAAAGGGAGGGTGGGGAAAGAATGATGTGGGTGATGAGAATAAGGAAGGTGGGGAAGAACAAAGAAAAAGGGAAACAAAAGATGCAAACATCTATGATTACATTTAGGAATTTTAATAAATGTATATGTATAGAAAGAAAGCTTAAAAATAAAGTGTATGAACGAAGGAAAACAATATATCTCTCTCTGTAGTGAAAGATCCAAAATAAAATAGGTGGAAACTGACTTTACACGTGGATTCAGAGACTAATGCCCTGTGACCACACGCAAAGGTGATTCAACCTTAGGAAATACATCAACGTAATTCAATATATTATGTTAACTAATTAAAAGTCAATAATCTTATATTAGAATAAATATATGCTCCTATTACAGAATAAATATATGCTCCTATTACCAATGACTGGGAAGACGACTTGGCAGTCAGGCACTTCTCTGTAGGTCAGCTGGAATTCAGGGCATTGCTGTTCATCCCCCCTGGGGCTCCTTTCAACCTCTTTGAGAACAAGAAACGAACAACATTAAACTCTGTGCTCACCATGTGTTCAGCATGGACAACTGTGATGACTTGCTACCAGAATATCTCGACTTCATCTGTGGTGTGGTTGACTCCAAGGACCTGCTCCTGAGCATCTCCCTAGAAATGCTCCAGCAGAGCAAATCTTGAAGGTCATTTGCAAAAACACTGTAAAGTAATGCCTTGAGCTCGCCTCTGAGCTGGCAGAGGACAAGGAGAACAACAGGAAATTCTACAAGGCCTTCTCTAAAAACCTAAAGCTTGGGATCCATGAGAGCCCGACACCTCGGCACGGCCTTTCTGAGCTGATGCGCTATCACACTTCTCAGTCTGGAGATGAGAGGACTTCTCTTTCAGACTCTGTCTCCCACATGATGGAGATCCAGAAGTCCAGCTATTGACATCACTGGTGAGAGCAAAGAGTGGGTTGCCAACTCGGCTTTTGCAGAGCGAGTGCCGAAGTGGGGCTTCGAGGTAGTGTGTATGACGGAGGCTGTGGATGACTACTGCGGGCAGCTCAAGGAGTCCGATGGGAAGAGTCTGGTCTCCTTACCGAGGAGGGCCTGGAACTGCCTGAGGATGAAGGGGAGGAGAAGAAAATGAAGGAGAGCAAAGCCCAGCTTGGGAACCTCTGCAAACTCATGAAAGGAATCTTGGATAAGAAGGTTGAGAAGGTGACAATCTCCAGGCTGGTTGTGACGGCAATGTGACTGCAGTGTGACTAGCTGCAGTGTCACTAACCGGCACCTACGGCAGGACAGCCAACATGGAGAGGATCACGAAGGCCCAGGCTCTTGGGGACGACGCTACAGTGGGCTATACGATGGCCAACAAGCGCCTGGAGATCAACTCTGACCGCCCCATTGTGGAAGTGCCGCCGCACAAGGCGGAGGCGGACAGGAATGACAAGGCTGTCGAGGACCTGGCAGGACTGCTGTTTGAAAGGGCTCTGCTTTCTTTTGGCTTCTCACTGGAGGGTCCCCAGACTCACGACCACCGCATCTAACACATGATCAAGAGAGGCGGGGGCATTGACGAAGATGAAGAGACGGCAGAGGAACCCGGAGCTGCTGTTCCTGATGAGACTCCCCCACCCCCACCCCAGCCCTGAGGGTGATGAGGATGCCTCTCTCATGGAAGAGGTAGATTAGGGGTTTCTCTCGACAGACTGTGGGCCCCGTGAGTAGTGTCCCCATAGCTCCTCCCCAGCAGCCCAGAGTGGCCCCAGCTCACCTGGTTCCCTCTGCTGATGTCTAGTGGGTTTTTATTTTTCTCCTGTCTTTGAGGCAGGATATAAGGGCCTCAAGCCCTAGCCCTTCCCATATTTGATAAGGAATTTGGCTGTGTATTGTGGGGTTTTTTGGTTTATTTTGTTCTGAAATTAAAGTACACAAAATAGTTTTATAAAAAAAAGAATAAATATATGCTCCTAAAGGAGGAATAGACAAAATTCAGAAACCATTCTTAATATATAAAGAACTTTTAAAGGTGGTGAAAAAAAATCAGCAATCCATTAAAAAACAAAGGACCCAGACAAGTTAATTGCAGAGGAAGAAAAGCAAGTGGCCAATAAAAATACGAAAAAATCAAATTGTCACTAAATGGTTAAGGAGATACAAATGAGGAACCCGAAGCCTTCATCTAGTCATATCTGCAGCAAATATTCTCTTCTGGTCTGAGTCTGGCTTTCAAGATGGTAGAAGTTGTCTTTTTATTGACATACAGATTTTAGATGTTTCTCGCATATGCAGATCCATCATTCTTTTTATTTTTTTATTTTTTTAAAGATTTTGTTTATTTATTTGAAAGAAAGAGAGAGAGCACGAGCAGGGAGAGAGGGAGAAGCAGACTCTCCACTGAGTGGGGCGCCAGATGTGGGACTGACCCACCCAGGCACCCCTTGTCATTCATAGTTCATGAAGGTGGAGACTTCATGAATGGGGTTAGTGCCCTTACAGAAGAGACATGAGATCTTTCTCTCAGTCCTTCTTCTTCCTCCACCTCCCCATTCCCCTCACTCCTTTTCTTCCATCTCTTTCTCTGTCTCTCTCTGCCTCTTTGTCTCTTTCTCTCTCCAAGACAGCCATCTGCAAACCAGGAAGAGTGTCCTTACCACATACCGGATCTTAAAGCACTTTGATACTGGACTTCCCAGCCTCTAAAATTGTGAAAAATAAACGCTTGTTGTTTAAGCTACTCGGTGTAGGATGTTTTTATATGGCAGCCCAAACTAAGACGGGCCCCAGTTCTCAATCCATGTGTGCCCATGACACATGACTGGAGGATCAGAGCATTCCTCTAGCCACAGGGATGGATTCAGGGGTGAACATTTAATATAATCAGAGGCAGTAAGTGCAAAATCTCAGAACTTTCATTGATTCTGTTGAAAAAGAAACATACTCTCTTTTCTCCTGGGTTTGGAACTATAAATATGTACACCCCGAGCGGTGGTGCCCATCTTGCCACCACAGGGGGAGACTTTCCCAAGAATGTCCCAAGACGGAGAAAAACTGAACCAAGACAAAGCTAGACCAGGTGCTGCTTTAAGTCCCTAGATCCAGCTGTGCTTGAAGCCTACCAGATTTGCGAACCAGTAAATCCTCCCTTTCACTTACACTACTTTCTGTTTCTGTTACTTGTAATCAAAAGATTCCTGATGAATATAGAGAACTGATTCTGACTTTATTAAGCAGAGCTTTTATAATTACGCATTTGTGTTTGGATAGATGTGTTTGGACATATTTATTTGGTGTGGAGGATATACTCTAAAATGTTAACATTGAGTTTCTCAGGAGGATGGGATTGGAGAAGGTGAAGGGGTGTTAGTACACCTCTATAATGTTTGACTTGCATATGAGTGTTTGTATCTTTTGTAGTTTTTTTTAAACCTTATAAATTTAAAAAAAAAAACGGATGTCATATATTTTGTGTTTCACCAAATATGGGATTTTATAGAGGGGGTAATGGTCCAAGTGACCTGGGAAAAGAAAAACAGCTTAAATCTGATACTAGAACATCTTTAAAGAATAATCATATTAGCTGATGAAAACCTAGAAAACCTTTTTTGAGTAAATTCTTGATTTCAGAACTTAAATGTAGTTGATTAGTGCTCTTTATATCTTTATCTTGAATTAAAATGATTAATGTTCCTTAAAATGGCCTTCTTCCGGGGTGCCTGGGTGGCTCAGTCGGTTAAGCGTCTGCCTTCGGCTCAGGTCATGATCCCAGGGTCTTGGGATAGGTCCCGCATCGGGCTCCCTGCTCAGCGGAGAGTTTGCTTCTCCCTCTGCCTGCCGTTCTGCTTACTTGTGTTCTCTATCTGTCAAATAAATAAATAAATAAATATAAAATAAAATGGCCTTCTTCCTAGCTAACTTGATGCACATATGACATTAATCCAATATATTTAGGAATAGGAAACAGGATTTCTCCCTAATGATTAAAATATATCCTCCCCCCTGTTAAGAAAACAAAATAATAAATTATTTCGCTATTGACCTGGAAATTTGTCTTTCTCACATTCTAATTCTGACTTAATAAACTGGAAGTTCTTATCATAGTTTATTTTGAAATATGTTTTAAATGATTACTTAGGATAGCGTTTGTGACTTTTTCCACACTGTCATCTTTGATTTCTTGATTATAAACGTCACCAAGTATCTGATCAGCCCAAATGATCAAAATCTTGATGTTATAATTTTACAAAAACACAATTTGGAGGCATATGTTGTTACAGTACTTACATTTGCTTTATTTAGTAAGTTGGCTTTTTCCCTCCCGGAGGCTGGGGAGGGGGAGATTGGTGGGGACACTAACGACATCATGCAGAGGAAAACGCTGTTGACTCTTGCCTTTGAGTGGCATTTCACAGGTCCTCATCTCACAGCCCATTTTAAACACAGAAACGGTCACTTACCTTCTCTCACGAGCCTTTAACTCACCTGAGAGATGGGCTTCGCTGAAGATAAAGCTCCTGTGAATTGGTAACCTGCTTTTGGGAAAAGACTTACATAGTAACTAAGGTGTTGGATAAACAGACACTTACCATTTATTTACAAAGCAGCCTCATAGCTATGATTATTATATTGATTATTTCTTCACAGTACAATGTAGCTGCCTTGAAGTTCCTTTTTCCAGGGAGAGGATCAGTTAAATTAAAAGTTGGGAATTGCTTTCTTGACTATGGGTGTATCACGTTATTAGATCGTATCTGCAAATCCATATGCCATGTTTATAGGTAGAAATGATCATGTCTATCAGTAATTTCTAGGGAAAACGGCATTTTTAGAAGAATGGGATTTCTAATGAAGCATGTATGAAATACTACCCATTAAATCCATCAAAATGAAAATTTTGACAAGTGACAGCTGAGCGAAATAAGTAAACAAAGCCCTCTGAAAAAGCACTATATGTAAATAATTTTTATGTTACAAACTCCATCCCCTAAGAGGGCATAATTGATTTTATTGATTTACAGTACCACCAACATTCTTGTAATGTAAAATTTAGTAGCTAGCCTGGGCATTAAATTTTAAGCTCAGAATCACCATCAATCTTTTATTTAGATCTGATAAGCTTCAGGGGTTGCTTCAACAGTGGAATCTTCATACGGTTCTCCCACATGGAGTAATTCACCTTCAGGATATTATGTCCTCTTTTATAAGTCTGTATGCCAAAGTATTACCTCTTACAATGGAAATCATGTACAACTAAATTTTTTTCCCCACTTTGCATTGGAGTGAGGATTATGTTGCTTTGACTAACAACTTATATTTTTTCCCCTTGGCTTTGTTAATAAACTCTAGCCAAGTCCTTCATTTTCATGAATAGAATTCAAAATGCTGTTCTTTTAATCTTCTGGGTTGAATTCTGGGTTATGCAAAGATTAAGTGAAGTGACTCCAAACCTAAAATCCTATAATTACAGAATCTCTGTTTAGGTTGGTTGTTGGTCTTCCTTTTCCCTCTGCTTCTAAGTTGGGAAGAGAGCTCTCAACTACAAATTAAGAAATTCTTGGCTTGTTCATCTGTGGTAAAGCAAATAGATTTAAAGAGGCCATCTATGTAGCTACCATTTGTTCTGTTTAATCTGAGATTAGGCCTAGGTTTACAAAAGAAATCTACTAAATACCAGGATTCTTTAAAATAGCATTACTTGATAGTAGTGTCTTCCTATAGCCTCTTTTGAGTGGTTTGTAATTGAGGGGGAGATATAAATATTTCAAGCTCTGACAAATTTGAAGATGCAGTTTTGGAAGGAACAGAAATATCTACAAATTGATCACATAAGTTGCTGAAGGACTTCTAAATGGTAGCACATGTTCCTTAACCAATTTTTAAAGAAGCTTGTAATAATTGCTCTAATGATCTACTGACTGTGTTTTCACCACTGACCATCACCTGAGGGAAGACCATGTAACTCATTACTGTAATGGCCTGTGTAAAGAAACCCCATGGGGACGGAAGGCAGAATTACAACCTCATTTCTAATTGAAATATGGTGACAGAGAAACTAGTCACAGATGGAGCAAGGAGCCAAAAGAGCTGTTTTTGTAGCCTGTAGTAATCTGTAGTCAGCAAAACTTTGCATTAGCATAGGAGGCAATTTTTACAGCCAGTTTGGGAGTTTAAATTCTGTAAAATCTCAAAGAGACCCAATAAAGGACATTTCCTAGATTTAGAACATGGCAATTTGTTTTAAGAAAGACTACAATGGGTAATGTGACCTTCCAACTTGGAGACAGTATTACTAATTAATTAAGGGTAGTAGTTTAGTTCTGTTTTTATAATTTGGTAAACAAAGAAATGTCTCGGT
Source organism: Zalophus californianus (assembly GCF_009762305.2). Taxonomy (NCBI): domain Eukaryota; kingdom Metazoa; phylum Chordata; class Mammalia; order Carnivora; family Otariidae; genus Zalophus; species Zalophus californianus. The sequence goes on from NC_045595.1 coordinate 98,453,402, forward strand.
GGTCACTGAAAGTGGCAAGCCATATTTATGATGCTGTGCTTTTCTGCCTGTTGCTTTCTCTGCTTGGAGGGCCTACTGGGGGCAGGATGGTGAGTGGGAAAGAGTGAGGACCTCAGGGCCAAGCAGATAGTCAGACCTGAGTTCGTATTTCAACTCTACCATTACTGGCTGGATGATTGTAAGCATGAAACTGTAACTGAGTCCAAGCTCGTTCTGCTTGCCATAGGACAGGCCAACAAGTCAAGAGGCAAGATGTTGGGGTAAGGAAAACAACTTTATTTGGAAAGCCAGCAAACCAAAGAGATGGGGGACTATCGTCCTAAAGAACCATCTCCCCTTGGCAAGAAATTTAAGCTTCTTTTGTGTTAGCAAAAGGGAGAAGCAGAATGGGGTTGGAGTCAAAAGGTGACTGATTATCTGTAGACATCCCAGGAAAGTCAGGTAACTTCTTTGACCTTGGTCAGTTGATCGTTGGGTACAGGAATCTGGTCATGTCGATCCTGATCTTAAAGAGAGCATAGTCATTTCTGTACATATTTCCTTATCTCTTTGAGTGAGGTAGATTTGGGGTAAAAAGCAATTTATGCACATCTTGCTGTAAGCAGATTTAAGCTATGGGTCACAGCAGCAAGGGCAATAGAAGCAATATGGAGTCAGATATGCTAAGTTTTCCCCTGTTGCAAACTTACCATCTCTGTTTCTTCAGACATTTAGTGGAATCAATGATAATTATACTGAGGGGATGTGGAGATAATGAAGTAACATATATAAAGCAGCTAGCACAGAGCAGATGCTCCACAATGTTCCTTTACTTCTTTTTTCCCTATGTCTGTCTGCCTGGTAAATCACTCATCTGTCAGATCAACTCAACAATCTTCTTACCTGCCAGCTCTCAAGACTCCTCTCTGATCATGAAAGTGGAAATGTTGGACTATGGTTGGGATAGTATTCCCAGATGGTCTTTGGAACAGAGGACTGTGATCTCTCCAAAAGACACAGAACCAATGGTCTTCAAACAGCTAAAATTCCATCAGAACCAGAAGTAGCAGACCACTTGGATCTTCAAAGTCTTGGGCCTCTGAGTCAGTTAAGGAAGATCTCTTGTTGTTGTTGTTGTTCTTTTTTTTTTTTTTTTTGGCATAATCCAATCATGAGATCTTTAAAGTCAACCGACTAATAAAAAAGCTGTGCCGTCATCATTAACCTCTCAACCTAATAACCTCTTTGCTGACTAATCTTCCCAACTGATTTGCCTTTTGGTCTAATTTTCTACCTGCTGTTTGCCTGACTGAGAAATCTGCAACACTCATGGCCCCTGGCCAGTCAGCAGTCACAACAACTCAGATGGTACTCTAGCTGTCCTTTGACAGACTCCCCACTTCCATCTCAGGTCTTCAGAGTGACCCTCGCACGGCTCTACCTAAGTTTCTTGTCATACTTCTATGCAGAGGGACAGCCAAATCAGTAGTTTTGATCTGCTTTGCTACCAGAATTCGATGATCTGTCACAGTTCTTGCCCAATTCACCTAGTCATTATTGTTCAAAGTTTTTAGCTTCATTTCAAGTATTGGATTAACTGGTTTAGGAACCCACCTCAGAGCTAAACTTTGAAGTACAACTTTAGCAACATTTCTCTATACTTTTCCACAACTCAGAACACATGTTTATTTTATGCTTAGTGGTTAATCTAACTGCAGACATCTTTTGCAACTATCCTGCCAGATTTTTCCTGTATGTCCTACCTGGGAAGGTTTTTACTGCTAATCATTCTATCCTTAATCATCTCACAAAGCCTTTGGTCTCACCAACCATTGCTCCTAACCTATAGACCAAACATAGCTTACTCTGAGTGATATTGAATAAGATGCTATGGTTCTTGGGCTCCTGGGTGGCTCAGTTGGTTAAGTGTCTGCCTTCGGCTCGGGTCATGATCCTAGAGTCCCGGGATAGAGTCCTGCATCGGGCTCCCTGCTCAGCGGGGAGTCTGCTTCTCCTGTCCGGCTCCCCCCTCTTGTGCTCTCTCTTTCTCAAATAAATAAATAAAATCTTTAAAAAAACAGATGCTATGGTTCTTTGCTATTCACATGTGAATTTAGTCACTTCTAGATTTTCGTGAAACAAACCTCTCACTTCTACAGTTGGGATTGTTCATAAGTTATTTATGTTAAACAATTCCCCCATCATACATGCTTTTCACATTAAATAAAGTAACTCATTTCAATCAGTGTTCTGTTGTGTCTATGATGTTATCACTTGATGGTGTAGCTCAAGCTTGGCAAAGGCCTTTTTCTGTAAAAGGCCTCTAATAAATACTTTTGAGCTTTGCAGGCCATATAATCTCTGAAATAGCTGCTCAACTCTGCCATGGCAGCAGTCACAGACAATTTGTAAATGAATGAGCATGCACGGCTGTGAGCCAATATAACTACCTATAGAAAGCAAAATTTGAATTTCATGTAACTTTCACGTGTCGTGAAGTATTATTCATTTTTTCCAAGCAGTAAAAAATGTAGCAACCATTCCTAGCTATGAGCTGTACAAAAATAGGCAGAGGGCTGGATTTGCTCTGTGGCTGTAGTTTTCTGACTATAGTATAGTTTATGGTCGGTCGGGAGCAGATCCAGGTTTTGTGGGAGTGATCCCTTTATAATTTGGGGGTCTTGTTTAAGAAAAAGAATGCAAAATGACAAAAACAAAATTAGATACCGGGCTTTGGAAGGGACTCATGCACATGATATGTCCTTGAAAATTGAGCCTCTTTGGTGTCTTGGTTAATCGGCCTCTGGTGATAATTGGACAATTCTGCTTCAGAGTGTCCCAGACCCAGCTCATTACTGGAGACACCAAGAGAGCTTTTCTAACAACAGTTTCCAAGTCCTGACAGATTGTCTGAATTAGAATCTCTGAGGATAGGCCCTAGGAATCAGCTGGCTTGCAAAACTCTCTAGGTAAGTCTACTAGGCAGCCAGGTTTGGAAACCACTATTTCACTAACCATTTTATAATAGTGAATAAGACCACTAGAACCAGTACCACAAACACATTATTGCCTTAAATGGGTAGCCCGTCCAGAAATAGGTTTTAACTATTGTTATTGACCCATTGCCCAAACGTAGTTTTATCAAGAAAGCTCTATTGTAGAATTGTCCCAACAGAGATATATACCTACTCTTACAGTAGGCCAGTTACTCTCTTTTTAGTGAGGGTTAACCTAACCATAGTTAACTGGCTCTTCACCATTTGGACTCAGTTTAATATTTTTATATATTAATCTTTATTTTAAAACTGTTTTTAAAAATCTTAAATCTTTGAGTTGGTATACATTTTAGATAATGCATAAAGTAAATAAATGGCTATTGAAGAATATCTGATAATTATGCCATCACAGTTGGGAGAGGCAGTTTATAAACCTAGGTATAAAGGCAGTAGCTGAGTCACTTGCCATTGCCACCATAATTGTCAAAATGGTAGAATTCTGTTGTTGTTTTTTTTAATTTTATTTATTTGACAGAGGAAGACACAGCGAGAGAGGGAACACAAGCAGGGGGAGTGGGAGAGGGAGAAGCAGGCTTCTCACTGCGCAGGGAGCCCTATGCGGGGCTTGATCCCAGGACCCTGGGATCATGACCTGAGCCAAAGGCAGTTTCTTAACGACTGAGCCACTCAGGTGCCCTGGTAGAATTCTGTTTTTATACCCCTGTGAGTACTGTGCATCCTTTGAATTCTTCAAATATAATATTATTTCCGCGTTGCAGAGAGATCTTAGTTAAAATTGGATAGTTCTGTCTGTAGAGTAGGTAGATAATACCACATCCAGTCATTTATGAATTTGTTCAGTCATTGATTCATACATTTGACAAATATTCAATGGGTGTCTGCAATATGCAAGGCACTATGCTGGCTGCTAAGGATCCATCTCTGCAGTCTTACAGCCTAGATTCTCATGGGGAGAAGGAAACAATAAATAAGGTAATTTAACATGCTGATAAATAATGTGTAGGAAATAAAACAGGATGAAGTCATGGTGAATGTGTGTGGGGGGGTGGGGGGAGAGACCAAGGTGGTTACTTAGATGCTCAAAGGTGGTGGTGACACGAGCTGAGACCCACATGGTGACAAGGAGTCTGAGCTGTGCTGTCCAGAACTTAGGAAATTGAAGGTCTGGAAATGTGGCTGGTGAAATGATTTAGGATATTTAAGATAGAGTGGACTAAATCAAATGTATTACTAAAATTAATTTCACTTGATTTTTTTTTTACCCTTTTAATGTGGATACTAGATGATTACATATACAGTTTGCATTATATTTCCATTGAATAGCACTGATCTAGAAAGAAAGTGAAATCAATTCCACTTTTTTCCTCGGAATGCACACATGCCCTCAGGATCCTCACGGATTGGGTGTGTTATGGGTTCTTAAGTGTTTTAGCTAATGCAGCACTAGCTAAAATGTACTGAACAGTTTCCATGTGCCAGGCACCGAGCGGAAAAGCTTTAGATTGATTCACTGGATTCTCGCGCCACTCTAAGTAAGAGATATTTACAACTCCATTTTACAGATGAGGAAATGGAGGTCCCGAGGGGCCAAGTAACTTCCTAACATGACAAGACTAGAGAATAATGGCTCCAGAAGTCAAACCCAGCCGAGGTCTTGATGACGCAAGAGGCAAATAGCAAATAGAGGAGACGCCGGAGTTAGAGCACCTACGGGCTCGGGACCACGTGGTGGTGTCTCCTGTCACCCTGGGGCCTCGAGTTCCCTGGGTCCCACCACCCGGCCTGCGGGCCTTCCCACCGGCGCCTTGCCCCGGGCCAGGCTGGCCTGGGTGCAGGCAGGTGCCGAGGTGCGTGAGTCCCCTGCCCGTGCCTGCGCGCTGATGGCATCACCCCCGACATGCGTCCCACCAGCCTCGGGGCTGCCCCGCGGCGCTGCTACCACCTTGCCCCGCGGGCCTCCCAGCTCCTGACCCTTGCGAGCTCGCCCACGCCCATGGCGGGAAAACACACGCCTCCCTCTGGCTGCTCAGTGTATTCTGGAGCCCAGGCCCGGCCTGCCAGGATTCCTGCAGGAATCCCCTCGCTCTTTTCCATGGTTCTGGAAGAGGCCTTTCTAGGGACCTTTACGGCTTGGAGAATCATCTCATCCTCTCGCAGTGACCAGGGAGTTTGAGTTTGGGGTGTGCGGGGTGGGGGGGAAGAGTGTGTGTGTTGTGTGTCCATCACTCTTTAGATACCGCTCTCTGGACGGGGTGGGCAGGATCCCCACTGCCCTCACCCCCAATTTGGGGGTCCAGCATTTTCTTCCCAGTTGTAAGTAACTTCAGGCTGCGTCTACGCGAGGAACCAGGCTGGACGCTAAGATGTCCCAAACACTTAAGCAGCTATTCCTGATGTGGTCCCCCATTTTTCAGGATGGGATTTCTTAGGAGGGGCTGTGAAAAGTCACCAGCCCTTGTGGGGGGAGCTGAGTGACACTGTGGCCTGACATATGTCTTGTTAGAATTATTAATGGGACTGGACAGCAAGGACACAGAGTGCAAGGTTTATTTTTTAAGGTATCCTGGTTTCCATATAACGAGCCCCAGTTTGTTAGGCTCAGGAAGACTTGAATCTGACTTACAGGATAGCTGTGACTCATCCGCCTTGACAGCTCCCTCTGCCACAACCAAGCAAATGATAGCCCCAGGACTCAAATGATTCCGTGAAGCAGTAGGCGGGGAGACAATGTAGAATTGCCATCTACTGCTCAGAAAAATCCCCCTTTTCTTCTCTTTTTTAAAATTCATTCTAGCCAGATCCACCTGTGTAATAAAAATGAAGGGAGGAACCATGATTTATACCATGTGTTGGGGATCCCTTTATGTGTTTCTGTGATAAATTTGCACCTGTAAATGAACAAACTTTACATTTGGCAAGAAATAGGTAACACTGGAGATCAAAATGAGGGACTTCTGGCAGGATTTCACATCTGCCATGTTTTATATCTGACCCCTTTCTCTAAGAGCTGAATGGGGCGAAAAGAAAACGCCAAAGTCAAAACCAAAAAATCCACTCAGAACAATGGAAATGAGGACAAGAATGCCTTTCTTGCCTTATATGCAAGATATGAACATCATCTACTTATAGTTGGTGTATTATATGTGTATATCTTTAGAAAACATTTTCCTTAAACTCATTTCTTTTTGTACTTTATGACATTTCTGTGTAACTAAAATTAGAATATGAAAGAACTCTAAATTGATATTTACAGATTACCATCAAAACAGATTTATAGTGGGTAAGGATGAGCTAACACAGTGAACCATTAAATTAAGAGCCGGAGTAAAAACCCACTCAAGTCTTCTTGAATTAATAAGGTAGCTCTTAGGAAATTACATTTTGTACTGATAAATGTTCACATGCCTTCTGCCTACCTCTCAGCTTTCCACATATATTTTTATAGTACATAGGTTCAAGCAAGGTGGAAAGAATGGAAATTATGCAGGCAGGCAGGTATGGGATCTCTTTTGTTAATCCTATGGTTTTAGAAAGTACTTATAAATTGCAAAGGTAATCAAATTTCTTAAATTCTCACCACTCTTTTTTTTTTTAAGATATATTTATTTATTTTAGAGAGACTGCGTGAGCGGGAGGGAGGGGCAGAGGGAGAAAATCTCCAGCAGACTCCCTGCTGAGCACAGAGCCCAACACAGGCTTGATCTCAAGACCCTGAGATTATGACCTGAGCCAAAATCAAGAGTCAGATGCTTAACCAACTAAGCCACCAAATTCTCACCTTTCTTAAAGAATTCCTTCTGCTCTTGAAAAAAAATTTTGGCAGTCAGAAATAGATAGGAGTCTTCTAAGACAGAGAGAGGAAGAAATCATTTTCCAAATGATTCAAAAATCATGTCCTTTCCTTTCAAGTTATGAATTTTGAGTGGGTGTTGTGTCAGTCAATGTGCTCTGTTCCTTTTTCTTTTCCTTGTTATTCCTATTATGTATGTTTTATACCTTTGGTAGATGTCCCACAGTTCTTGCGTGTTCTACTTTTCTCCCCTCCAGTCTTTTTTCTCTTTGTCTTTCAGTTTTAGAAGCATCTACTGATATATCCTCAAGTTCACTGATTCTTTCCTTGGCTGTGTCTGGTCTACTAATGAGTCCATCAGGGTATTCTTCATTTCTGTCACAATGGTTTTGATTTCCAGCATTTATCTTTTATTCTTTCATAGAATTTCCATCTCTTTGTCCACACTTACCCATCTGTTCTTGCATGTTGTCTACTTTTCCCATTAGAGCTGTTAGCATCATTGTTTAAAATTTCCAGTTTGATATTTCCAACATCCTGCCTTATTGGAGACTAGTTTTGATGCTTCCTGTGTCTCCTTAAACTATGTGTTTTGCCTTTTAGTAGTCTTGTCATTTTTTTGAAAGCCAGACATGATATATCAGGTAAAAGGAACCAGTACTGGCTCCTGCAGAGGTTTCTACTTGTGGGTTCCCAATGTGGTAAGTTGTAATACTCTGTATCCACCTGTGTGTCTCTCTAATTTTGAGGACAGCATTTTGCCCTGTGACCCATAATTCTCGGACGGATCTAAGAAGAGTTGTTGGTTTTTTAGTTTATTCAGCTTTTTAATTGTTGTTAGGATAGAGTGATAACTTCTAAGCTCCTTATATGCCAGACCAGAAACTGGAAGTCCTTAGTTAATTCTCTTTAGTTGCAAGAAATGGGAACCTTCTGGTTAACTTACAGGGAGAAGATAATTAAAAAAAATTTTTGAAGGCCATGGGATAGCTCTCAGAATTGCATGAAGACATCTGCAGGCGAGTTATGGAAATTTCAGAATCTAGAGAAGCTCTGTGCTTGCAAGCCTACCTTGGGTCACACGCCTACCTCCACCAGGGAGAGCAGTCCTACCAAGGTTGAGTGGGAGGGGTCCTTCCTAAAAGGAACTTTAGGGTACTGCTGGAAGAAAAAGGGGGATGCATTAAAGCACCTTTGTCCAGGGAAAGAGGAATCCAAGCAGCTGCTGAAGTTCTGGCTCAGTCTCCTATAACACTACCCAGTGTTATAATTCTGTATAGTCTTTAGTGGATTTTTAGTTATCAGGGTCTTAATCTCTATATGAAAGTTATATAAACTTCAGTGATATGGGAATGCCACTTATTGTTGGTGAGCCTTGTTATTTTAGATTTCTTTCACCTGACGTAAATTCTAAGTATTCATGTTGTGTTTCCATCCACCCATATTAAGTCAACATTAAGGGGAAACAAATTTCTAGGTAATTCTCTTCCTAATGTTTCTTTTTTTGCTTTGAAATAGAACCAAACTCTCTGAAGAAGCCGCCTGATCCAGAACCTGCTTTGTCTTCCAAGGAAAATTAAAGGTTAAAAAAAAATCAGAAGCCCAACAGACTATCCACCAATGATTGGTTTGGGGAATAAAGAGTTATGGCTTCCCATTGCAGAACTTTTGATCACCATCTTTTTCTGTTTACCTGCTGTATCAGTTAAGGCTCAGTTGCAGACAACAGAACCCACTCAACCTAGTTGGGGCTGAAGGGGATTTATTAACAGGTGTTGGCTGGCTTAAAAATCCACTGGAAGTATTGGAGTAGGCTCAAGGTTGAGCTTCCTAGAACAAGAATTATACCTCTGCCGTGACAGCTGAAAGGAAGTGGCAGAATCAAGACGCTGAGAAGTCCTTAAAGTATACTAATGTAGATAGTCTGGCTCACACTTTTTTTTTTTTTAAGTAATCTCTACACCCCGTGTGGGGCTTGAACTCATGACCCCAAGGTCAAGAGTCACTTGTTCTTTCAACTGAGCCAGCCAGGCGCCCCTGGTCTGGCTCACACTCTGAGAAAATCGACTTTGGCCATGAACAGGGGGAGAAGACGTCAGTAAAGGCAATTGTTAAACAGTAGCCCGAGAAGTAGGAGGGAATCCAGGGAGTATGAGGTCACAGAGGCCAAGGGAAGAGTTTCAGGGGAAGGGAATGGAAGTCAAGAAGGAGGTTGTCGGGAATCATGTAAGAGCCATTCTAGTGAGGTTAATGAAGCCGGAATGCAGTGGGTGAAGGAGAGAGTGGGAGGTATGGAAACAAAGACGGTGCACACCACTCTTGCAAAAAGCCTGGTTGTGAAGAAGAGAGGGTGGTGGTTGTTAGAGTGTGACATAGTGGGGAGAGGGTGACTTCCTTTATTTAGAAGATGGGAGATACTACTGGTACATTTTTAAACATTCGTAGGAAGAACCCTATTGAGTAGAAGTAGTTAACATACAGGAGAACAATGCGTAATAATAGTGTGGTTGCTGAAGAGATGGGAAGTGGTGGGGTGAGAGATTTGAGGGGTGAGAGGGGGTGGGAAGGTCAGAAATATGAAATATCTGCAGTGGAGAACAGGAGAGAAAGTGATTTAGGCAACCCAGGAGGGTCACAGGGCAGCACTGGGCCCTAATACAGAAATCTGTACTTTAAAAATGAGGTTTTTCAGGGCGCCTGGGTGGCTCGGTCGTTAGGCGTCTGCCTTCGGCTCAGGTCGTGATCCCGGGGTCCTGGGATCGAGTCCCGCTTCGGGCTCCCTGCTCAGCGGGAAGCCTGCTTCTCCCTCTCCCACTCCCCCTGCTTGTGTTCCTGCTCTCACTGTCTCTCTCTGTCAAATAAATAAATAAAATCTTTTAAAAATATAAATAAAAAAAAATAAAAATGAGGTTTTTCAAATATCTAATATGCAGGTCCTAAAATGTGGGACTGGCTGAGGGAAGGTGGGATGGGGGCTGTGCAAATCCTATTGTAGATGGCTGGAAGGTTACCAAACCTTATGGATCAGTTAAGATACTTCTGATTATAAGCAATGTTTTAAAATGAAGGGAATTTCTTGGCTCATATAAGAACAAGTCCAAAAGTGTGTTGGCTTCAGGCACAGATCGATCAAGCCTCCCTTTGTGATTTACTCTATTCAGCCCCATTCCATGTGTTGGTTCTACTCTTATCCTGGCTTCCCTCTGGGTTACACTTAGGCTTCCCTGAGGTTACCTCACAGACCTTAAAAACTGAAGCTGGATCTTCTTTGTTAGGGTTATGTGGGACAGAGAGACCACAAATTCACACACATCACTAGGGCTCTGGGACAGGCGGCACTGCACAGAAGTCCATGCGCAACATGTGCCTTTAAATATAGGGAAGAGTAAGGAAAATATTCATTATCTGGGCTTAAGTATTTTCTTAGAAGACACGGTTTCAAAGTAACTCATGAATTTTCTTTTTCATTTAAATAAAATTATAAAAAATATACTAAGGGTGCTTCTTCAGGACTTCCATTAGAAACTTACATTCTTCCGTTCTGCCTGCTGATTTTTATAAAAAGGATGCTTCTTCTTATCATGTGTATTAGTGTTATACATACTTACTATTAACTTAGGAATTGTTTGCTGAAGGCATACAAATACAGACCTAAACACTATGCTTACAAATAATTTATTCTTACTTCATACATTTGTTTTTCAGCAAAAAATACACAGTTATAATATTAATATAGAATTCCATGTTCGAGACCATAAGGAACAAATGTCTTAGAAAACCAAAATCATAGCAAACTATACAAGAGAAATGAGCCACAATTTTGTTAGCTACATGCACAGAACTGACCAAAGTGGTATCTATTTCTATAAATTGGTTTATCAGGTAATGTGGAATTATGATTGAGTAATGCTTCTCTGGTAGAGAACACCACTGATTTGAAATCACATCATCGTCCCTGTATGGAAGTTCACACATCCTGAGAAGCCTCTCTAGCCAGCTAAATACAGCTGTGGGTGATGGCTGGAGTCAGGCAGCCTAAGAAGAATTAATTTAGCAAGCAGTGGGATCTTTCTTTTGGTTTCTTTCTTCATGCCTGCATTATCCTTGACTCCTTTCTCCCTCCATTATCACCATTAAATGAACTTAAAAAAAAAAATACTGACACAAGGAGGTCTCTATTTGGTCAATGAAATTCTCCCTCCGCCTCTGACCTGAGGGAAAAAATGAGTATGGCCTTCGATTAATGCCCTTTACTGCAAAAGGGGACCTGCTGATTGTACATTCTTGTAAATCCAAGCGCAGTAATCATATTTAAGTCCTTGGTTTAGAAATGGATGAACTTCATAAGGCAGATGGTTGGACAAGGCCTAAATACACATGGAATCCTTCTAGACCCTTTTGTCTTCAAGGCAGAGGTTGTGGAAACCGAAGGCTTCGAGGGTGGTGGGAATGGCCTGGGAGAAGGCTGAAATGAGGAGTTTAGAGCTACCACATGCTTTATGCAGATAAAAGTTTAACAGCCACCGGGTCACCCCCAGCCCTGCAATGCAGACAGCCTTCTCCAGGTCTGTGTAGTGATAGCATGGGGCTCTACACTCCTTTCCACTCCACAGAAACGAGAAGCACGTGTCCAGGGTTGTACAGTTTCCCGGCTATGTCATTTGCTGTGGTTATACCGTCATCGAAGTGAACTGTGCCTCATCCCCTTACTGCCTTGGGACTCAGTTTCTTCGTCAGAATAATTCTGCTCATAGTCTCCAGAAAAGGAAATCAACCTGGTCGAAAAGTAGACCTTCTGTGCTAAGTCTTGCTGGAAGAGTGAATTTAATGAAGTTTTTAACTAGAATTTTTAAAAGATGTTTAATTTAACCTTGTTACACACCTAGAACATATCTGACCTGTTTTCTTTCGTTTAAAAAAATGGTTTTTTTTGTTTTTTACCCTTCTTTAAACTATACATTATGTACATTTTTAAAGACCTGCTAGGTCTTTATCATTTGGATAAGAGCTCAAGGTGATTAAACTCCCAAGGACAAAGATGAGGCTTTCCAAAAAGCGCTGGTTCTCATCTATGTGCTAAGGCCTGTTTTTACAAACAAACTGCTATTATAAATTTTAAAATAGAAAATTAGAATACCTCTTTAAAATGTTTTCCTATTTTCTTTTTTTGCATCCAGCATATTAAAAAGATTACACTTTCTAATTACAGATGGAACTAAAAGAAGAAACGAAATTAACGTGTGTCCCCGTACTCCCCTCATCTAGAAACAAAAGTTTATTTACATGATGTCCTTTCTCAGTGTGGTGTGTGAGCCATGAGGAGCAGGGCCATTTCTACGGCGTGGTTATATAACCATCTGAAGACCCTTCCACTCCTACGTGAGTGCTTATTGCATATTTTAGGTGGAGCTGTAAGGCATGAGAAAGGTGGCCTGCCACATTGACACATTCGAGAATACTTTTGCACATTCAAGAAATATCCCTTGAGGAACGCCACGTTTGGAATAGCTTTCAGAGACTGTTCAAGAACAAAAAATATTGAGGATCATGCATCACATTTAGAAGCACAATACATTGGGGAACATTTCCCAAAGCTCAAACAAAAGGCTCTTTTCCATTGAGTTAGATAGTAAATAAGTGATCGTTTTGTTGCACGTAAGGATGTGTTCAGAGCTTTCCCAAGTCACATTCTGCCACGGCTAACAGCCAATGGAGCATTCTTGGCCCCTGACCTATAAATAAACACTCTAATTCTGCAACTTGCTCACAGACTCTTAAGCTGTTCTAAAACAAAAATGTCTACAAGCTAGTTAGAAATCTACAAACCAGAAATGCAATACATCTGTTCTTTTGAAACAAGAGCAAAAATTTGTATTAGATTTTTGGAAGAGTAATTAAGAATTGATACCCATTTCACAATTAAAAGATAATTATTCATAGTAGTGATGAAGGAATAAAACCTTCAACAGGAAGGTGTGCGGCCTATCACATTGGAATACAATGGTGCTCACTCAGCTTAAGCAATGAATGCTTTCTTTTTTCAGTTTGTCTAGACTTGTTTGCTTTTCGTCAGGCAATTTATATCAGAGGATATTGATAGTCCTTCAAAGAAATGATTCGAAAGGTGATTTACAATTGGCTGGTGCTATCCCCTAATGCCTTTTTGCCTTATGTCCTAATTTTATGGAAACAAATTAAGGACATTAAGCCAAGGGTAAGAGTACTACTCAAAATATACCTTGGCACTGGTGCTCAGGTCAAAAACTACAGGATGTGGTTAGGCTGCCAAAGAGAATTCCTTGCCTGTCCATTTGAGTGCTAACACCATGGGAGTTCACATGCTTTTCTAGGGACAAAATTTAAAACTCAGGAGAAATTGTCCACAGTTGAACTTGCTATCCCATTCTGTTTGAATCTAATCCTCCTTGTTCTCCCCTGCTCTCATGCCTTCTTCCTTTTTCACATCTGATATTTTTTTTTTAATAATTTCCTCCAGAGTAATTTTTTCTAAGACATGTTTTATAGATTACAACACAAAGACCTTAAAAGAAGAAAAAGGCTAAAGAACATGAGTTCACCTTTGCGGATTGAAGCTCCTATTTTTAAAACATAAGTATGCTATCTATGAAATTCAGACATTTAATGACATCATAGTCTAGGCACTTTGGATGAAACTTGCTTCATAATGACATAAATACTATTAACCTCCCAAAAAGTGGTTGTTAGTAGCATTCCTATTAATTAATAGTGATGATAAAAATTTTCAACTCTCTCCAAGTACATATGCCTGCTATCCCTTCACCTGCATCCTACATTAAATTCTCTAGTTATTTTTAGCCACAAAATTCACATAGGCCTAGGAGCAGACAGTAAAAGGAAGGAAGGAAGGAAAGAAGGGAGGGAAGGAGGGAGGGAGGGAGGAAAGGAGAGAGAGAGAGGAAGGAAGGAAGGAAGGAAGAAATTGATTCTGGATAAGTTAGCATGTTAACTGAAGTAAGATTCTATGCATTGCTCCTATGCTAACAGAAAGGAGAAAAGAACCAAATTCAGTGGCTTAAGACATTCTGCTATGGCCAAGGTCAGAGTTTGGTTCCTGGCTAGAGGGCTTTCTGGTGTTTCCATCTCTGTTCCGCCAGCAAAGGGGTAACAGCTGTAATAATATGGATGGATCCTTGCCTGATGTCTTATATGCAGTAGGTGCTCAATGATCACTAAAAGGATGACGTGGACAAATGTGGAAATCAACTCAAAGGATACTGACAGAGTGAAGTCAGCAGTAGAAGACTTCAACAGATGAACAACCCAAGATGATAAAAACTAAGTACACTTTTTTAAGATTCTATAATCTAAATTCAAGGATAACCACATCTCACTTTGCTGTTTTACAATGATAAATTATATATCTCTATATATAAAATAGGTATTAGATATTATTAATCATAGATATATAATTATGGAGATACACATCTCCAGTTGGTGTCTCTGTGCTTGACCAGGCATCAGAGCCATGCAAACTAGCAAACACTCACAAGTGAGCACACAACCATCCCTACTTCTAATGCCAGTTTGAAAACTTGATTCTGAGCGCCTGGGTGGCTCAGATGGTTGGGCGTCTGCCTTTGGCTCCGGTCGTGATCCCAGGGTTCTGGGATCGAGTCCCGCGTCAGACTCCCTGCTCCTTGGGAGCCTGCTTCTCCCTCTGCCTCTCTCTCTCTTTCTCTGTCTCTCATGAATAAATAAAATCTTTAATCTTTAAAAAAAAAAAGAAAACTTGATTCTGCCACCTTGGTATAACCTAGAAATGGAGATAGTTCCTATTATACCTGTCTCTTACTCTAGCTTTGTGCAGATTAACTACGTAGAGTTGTGAAGAGATTTGCAGGTAACAATCCCTGTTTATTATTGCTGTGAGCCCTCAGATTCAGCACCAAATCTGAAAAAAATTACAAAAATCACCTCCATCCCCCCAATTTTGCATTCTTAGAAATGATTACCCTGGAGTGGCATAATGAATTAGGCTAAATGGTTTTTAACTGCAAGCACTTACGGGCAGGATTTATGAATGGAAACATGTGAAAGCCACTCTGGTTAGCTCTGAAGCCCCATACTTTCTTCCTGGGCTATTTATAGAAAGTGTATGGACAGCGGAAAAGATCACGCTTATTTTTACAAGCCAGTCATGACATGACCAAAAAACTCACTTCTGTCTGGGAAGGTCATCCCTTTCACCTGAGGGTGCAGCTGCCAAGGACAGGGAAGAAAGCAACCCCCTTTAACCAACTAACTCAGCTGAGTCAACCCCACAGACCAACCCCCAGGGTGACAGGCTCCAAAGTCAAACACCTTCATTTCCCAGGCAGGACTCTCTGACGCTACTTCTTGAGATGTCATCTAGATCATGACTAACAAGTAAAAATAAAATGCATTACATAATATGCTTCAAAATTCCACTGCCAAAATAGGTTTACAGAGATAATGGAGTACATTCTTACATTCTACATTTATAATTTGTCCTACATTTCAAGCAGGTGAACACAATAAAAGTAAAACTGAATCCTAATTCGCAAAGTGGAGAATGTGAAAAATATTTTTAAAGATATTTCATTCTGATTGTCCTATTACCCCTGAAATATGTAATAATATACTTGGCTAGTTCCATGCAAATGGAGACTCAGTAAATATATGCTGAATCTAAAATATCACCATTTATCTGGGCAGAAATCTGATATAATTTAGCAAATAACATACACGGTTTCACAAATCATCCCTGGTCCTACATAGCATATATCTATTTGCAAACAGGAAGTGAAGCCAAACCACTGTTTTCAACTAGAATGTCCTTTTGTCAATGTTATATGTGGTATATAAACACTAAGATGGAATGGGAGAAAAGAAAGTAAAGGAAGGAAACAACAAAGGGAAGGAAGTGAGTCCTCATTCTCTCTGGGGCATAGTGGGTCTGAAAACTTTGAGGGGAAAAGTGTGTCACCTTACTGGGCTCATGCATCATAACCACTTGAAAATGATATGGGTATAATTTTATCCTTAAATGGCCTCTACTTAAGGACAAAGACACAGGGTGAGAAGAGAATTGTTTGTAGACCGAGAAGATCTCCAACAAAAACTTAAAATGACAAATACAGGGTTTATTTCTTGTTCTCAAACTCATGGACCTTTTTTAGAATTCTGTCCCTTGAAAGTTCCTTCTGAAAGGGGAGGTCCCATTTTACAAGGAAGCCACCAAACACTCCTCAACCTATTTCTCTAGCTTCCAAACCAACATTCTTTAGGGCTCTAGAAGGGACAACAATGACATGCAAATAAGTTTGCACGTGGAAATATCCTGATTTCCACAATTGTTCTTGAATACATGCACTGAGTTAAGTTACAGCTGAGGTATAACTAGCTATAACATCCGTGCTAGGCACAAATTCTCAGCCTCTATCACCTAATGGGGATCTCCTTGCACTTTGCAAAAGATCAGATACTGACACCCATCAGCAAATGTGCAAAGTGTATTTATGATCCCATTAAGAGGTTCCAAATTAAATACAGACATATAAAAAGTTAACTTCTGTGTGCAAATTAACGCACAAAGATACTGGTTCCTCCAGGGAATTGTGCCAAGCCTCTCTGTTTACAAATACAGTAGAGATTAAAAGCATAAACAAAAACAGCAATCTTTTTAGGAGTTCCAACCTACCAAGTGCTGAGGTAAGTGTTCATCTACCTTATGTGCTTGATCTAAATTATACTATTAAGTCAAGACTCCCCACTCAATGACTTATTTGGCCCTTAACCAAAAGGACTTGTCAGGAAGTGTGATAAGTTAAATTAAATAAGCCACCTCAGTGGTTTGTGTTAATCTAGAGTTGTTATCTCAAGTACAGGTTATCACTTATGAGAAATGTCTTAAATAACATTGGCCAATGTGGTTGTCAGAAAGGATCTCAGGAACATGTTCACTAATTTTTCAGTGATTTAGGGTGACTGCCATTCATTTCCATAGTATGGATCCAAATGATACCAGTGTTTAACTATGCAAAGGTAATGTTATTTAACTCAACATCTTCACTTACAACTCAAGTAATATGCTCCTGACTTTCCTAATATAACTGCCTCAGTTATTCCTGAATATTATGTTTTTAATTTTAAGCAAGGATAAATGGCATTGGTCTAAAATAGTGTCCTCTCACCTCCCCTGATGGCTGCATTAAGAACCACAGCCACATTAGTGGGTTGGCTCCCTTTCTCCTGGTAAGCTACTTTCAGTCCTACGAAAATATTAAAACCAACACCATCTTCCTTCCCTCCTGGATGGAATGTTTTGACCCTGATTTACAGTAAAGTAAGAAAAGCTTATTCTTACTGCTCTCTCCACGCAAACTATGTCTGACGACCAGTCATTTGGGCATTGCTTCAAAGGCACATTTATTCCAGTGGCAATTTAAATAAGTAGAGAAAGAAAGAATAAAATTAAAAACAAAACAAAAAATTAGATGGGCTTTGTGTAATAAAGGAATTGGAACCTGGGATGTATATAAACCACTGAGCTCCTCAACAATAGTTTAACCAGAGTCCCTAAGGTAGAATAATTCACAGTTGTATCATAACACACATAAGCCTTCAGAAAACACTGTTTAAAAAAGTAGTTGAGAATTCTCAAGCAGCTTGCCCTGATGTCCAGTTCAAGTGTATGCAATGCAGAAGGGCTGCAAAATTCAAAACTATGTAACAAAGAAAATTCAGTGCATATCACAGGCTTTGATAAGTTGTGAAAAATCATTGTATATATTACTATTTAAATAACATCTGAGAAACATTTTGAAATAATTTGTGTTCACATTCCATGCATTTTCTAGTAGGTTAAGCCCTGGGTTTGTGTCTTTGTGCCCATTTCCTACAAAGCTCCATTCTTTTTACAAATCCAAGCATTCCTCAGACCGAAATGGAAGCACCCAGGGATTTTGTCTACTTACCCTCTTTACTGCATATCTGACCTCACCAGGACTACTCCTCATTACCACTGGTGCAGAAGATGACTGGAAAACCAAACTGTTCGGGGTTTTATTTGGGATTTTACTCACTCCCTTTGAAAAACCCCTGGATGTCAGAAAGACCACCCGAATTTTTTTTCCAGGGGCAAGAACCAGTGGCACTCTCCCTCTTGCTTGAACCATATCTCCCTCTTCCAAAGCCCCCAAGTGCACTGAGACCCCCTTGTTGCATTCGACTTTTTCCCTGTGGTTTTGCAGCACCTTCCTTGAGCAAAGAAGGAAACAAAACAAAACTTGAAAACAAACCAACAACAGCAACAACAGAAACTCCAAACAAATAGGTGGGCAAACCAGCAGCCTCCTCCAAGGCGGAGGTTCACTTTTTACTGCAGAATTCGGTTTTGTTTAGGAACTTCTTGATGACCAGTCCCAGACAGACCACCAGCAGCAGCATGTAGCCCACTGTGCCAGAGAAGGTGGGCGCCGCAGGCGGCGCCTTGAGGAATTGGCGCAGGCCCTCCTCCACGTAGTACACCTGGTCATAGATGCTAAGGAAAGTGAATATGTGGAAGAGCTGGTGGCTATGGCCAATAATGTCGAAGAGGCCTGGATGGATGCGCTCGGGGATCTTGCTCACATTGAAAAAGGCGGCCACCACCAGCCAGAAGTAGCGACGATAGAAGTGCACGAAGAGCGTGGGGTTCTCGCCGCGCAGGTCAAAGAGCCAGCTCTCGAGCATGATGGGGCAGGCCATGCTGAGGGGCATGATAAACACAAAAGTGCGAAGCGCGAATGGGTAAGAGCACCAGTCTGTGCGGCTCTTGCAGCAGGCCACTGTGCAGGCCACGGCCAGCACGAAGGCCACTGGCAGCACGAGCGCGCGGTAGGCGGCGATGAGGCGCGTGCAGTCCACGTGCCAGCCCAGGCGCTGCTGCACATACGGTGTCATCACCCTGGCGTCCAACAAGCTCAGGCCCGGCAGCAGGTAGTAGTAGTAAGCCACTGTGCTGCCGAAGCCGTAGTAGCTGATGGACGCGTAGTCCAGGTAGAAGAAGACAGCGCGCAGGCGCAGCGACAGGCAACTGAACACGTGCGCCGTGCAGCTCATGGCGAAGGTCAGCAGCACGCCCGACGCGTAGCACCACAGAGGCAACAGCCACGGGTGATGGAAGGGCACGTCCTGGCCGCTCAGAAAGAACAGGCGGCAGAACTTGCTCAGGAATAGCAGCAGCGGGATGAAGTGCGTCCAGAAGTTGAGCGTCTCGTTGGTAGGCTTCAGCACCGAGGCTAGGCACTCCTGCGCGGTACATGGCAGCCGCCGGTAGCCCGACAGAATGAAGCACTCCACGAAGTCGTCGGGAACCTCGTCCCAGCGCAGCAGCGGCTTGGCCGATGCTGGAGGGTCCCCGGAGGCGGAGGGGTGGGAACTTGAGGCCGCCTCCGAAGCCGCGGCGGTCGTGGCCGGCGGGCCCTTTGTGCCCGCGCCCCGGGGCTGCAGGCGCCGCGGCATGGTGCCTGGGGCTTGGCTAGGGCGCGCACAGGCGACCTCTGGCGCCGGCTCCGGCGCGCTCGGCAGTCCCCGCCGGCCGCCGTCGGAGCCTTTGTGCACGCGCCGGGGGCGTCGCTGCAGATTCAAGAAAAGACCTGATTCGAAGCAACCGTTCCTGAAAATAAATAAATAAATAAAAATAACAATCAGGTTATGAGCAGCACAGCGACTGGTAGGAGCGCGCGGGCTCGGCGGCCCCTGCGCCAGGCTCCCTGCTACGGGCTCGCGGCCGCCCGCGCTGCGGCAGCGACAGCGGCGGCGGCGGACTGCGGCGGCAGCGGCGGCGCTGCTGCGGTGACTGGGCTTCGCGCGGTGCGGGCGCAGCCGCCGCCGCCGCCGCCCCCGGAGAGGGAGGCGGGGATGTGGGAGCCTAGGCGCTGGAAAGAGGGAGGGACGGGCGCACCGAGGGAGGGCGGGGGCCTCCCCCGCTAGTGTTTCGCGGCCGCCTTGGGGGATAGAGTTGTCCCCGGTCTCGAGTTCCGTACCATCCCCCCTCCTCGGGCCGCAGTAGCCCTAGCTGGCCTGTAAATGATTGATGTGGGGGCCAAAGGCTGCGCCAGCGACTCAGCTGCGCGCGCCGAGGGCCAGGGTCGACGCCCGGGTTCGAAACCCGACAGTCACTCAGGCGTTCCAGAGGACACAGGGCAGCCGCGTTCGCGGGGGGCGGGGAGCTGTGGCCGCGGGGCTTGGGGGGAGGGTGCCTGGCGCGCCGGAGCCTGGGCTTTGGCGGACAGATGTGCTAACGGTAATCTTCGGAGGTGGCGGGGGCAGGGGTTCTCGGGAAATCGGGGGCCTTTGAGACCCTGTCCGGGTCAGAGTCGTGTCATTGTCAGATACCTGAGAAGGCTCCTCGCTTCCCGTGTATGTGTTGTGTGTGCGCGCGCTTGCGCGCGTGCGCGCACGCGGCTCTTAGCCTGCACGATTAAAACCTTCGTTTATCTCCTTTCGTCTAGCGGACTTATTCAGGTGCGTCACTAACCTCCGCTCGCATTCGTCCCGGTCCTGTCCAAACGAACCGTTCCTAAATGGGACTCCGGTCGCGCTCACCAGCCCTCGAGGCTCGCAGCCCACCCATCTTCGTGTTCTTGTGTCTTTAGCTAGGAGTCTGGTTTGGGGCTGAAGTCCAACAGCTCAGGGCGGACTGTTGAAACTCCACGTTTTAATGAAAAATTTCAGATGAAGACCGGGCGATTCAAAAAGCCCCTAACCATCTCAAGAATTTATTGAGAAGGGTTCCCAACCAGAGCTGTGCCCGAGTCAAGGGCTGATCATAGATAGTGGGGTGCGTTGATGAGGGAGGACTTCAGGGAGGAGGTGCGGTCTAGCACGAAATAAAAGAACGAAGTCGTAGAGACTGGGAGGCGGTGGCTTGGAAAAGGCTTATGCATAATTAACCAGAAGTACCTGGCAGGCTAGGTTGGGTGGATGGAGGCCAGAAGAAAGGAAGGCTTAAGAATCGAAAACGGTTGTGATGCGCTGCGGTGTGAAAGCAAATCTGCCCTTTAGTTTTGTGCGAGGAGGGGCTTAAAAACCTGTCTGCTCTAAAATGTACCATTTCAGAGAAGTTTCTCTTCGCGATGCCCTGGGGCTGTGACTGAGTCTAACTTGCCTCACTGACCTGCAGTACAGTGTTAATGGCAACAAGAGCTAATTTTAAAGGGACCAGGCACTGTTCTAAGTGCTTTACAGTTTTAAAATCTTTTAGGTATTATTATTTTTTCCATTTTACAGACTGGGAAATGGAGGCACCACGACCGTAAATAACATGCCCAATTGGTAGAAGGGAGATTTGAACCCAGGCAAGCTGCTTCTAGAGCTCATGTACTTAAACCAGAACATCTGACCTGCTTTGCACAAATGAAACTAGTAGAGAAGGGCATCTGATTTAGGAAGAGGCTTTCATTTTCATTTTATAAATGAAAGGCTGTCTTCATCACTACAGCAAATCCCACAAGGAGGTCAAGGAAGACTTAGTAGTGGCTCAAGAAGGACTTAAATTATTGATAAGGATTATTTATAACTGAGAAATAATTCAATGTTTTAAATGTCTAAAATTGGGGCACCTGGGTGGCTCAGTCGGTGGGTGTCTGCCTTTGGCTCAGGCCGTGATCCCAGGATCCTGGGATCAAGACCCGCATCAAGCCTCGCATGGGGCTGCCTGCTTGGTGGGAAGCCTGCTTCTTCCTCTCCCACTTCCCTTGCTTGTGTTCCCTCTCTCGCTGTGTCTCTCTCTCTGTCAAATAAATAAATAAATAAAATCTTTAAAAAATATATAAATGTCTAAAATTACTTAAGGGTATTAGAAACGTTCTCAGTAGAGGTTTCAGCCTTCTCTCTAAAAAACTGTTTTCCACTAGTAATTGACTTAGCGAAGTCTTAACAATTAGGCCAAAGGTACACTTTGGTCTTGTGCCTTTCTCAGCTATCACCAATCCCTGATGAATGAATTTTAAATAGATGAGATTTTGCTGTAGTTACTCAACTAGTGCTTTGTTTTAGTATTTTCTGTTTTCCCACTGTTGTTTTACTGTTTTAAAGCAATTTAAAGCAAATTTCCTTTAACATCTGGGCTAAAGGCCCATGCTAATTTGTAAAAGGGATTACGATTTAGACATTTATAAATCAATCCTGGGAATGAATAACTCGAATCTAGGGCAGAGTAGGAAAAAAAATTCATGTTCTCTTTGTACTCCACAATCTAAGCTGTAGCCTGTAGAAAATGTTGATCCAATAATAACTTCCATATTTACCAATCTTTTAGTTGCATAATCAGCTCACTTAATTGGGGAAAATATAATAGTT
Organism: Zalophus californianus; assembly: GCF_009762305.2. Taxonomy (NCBI): domain Eukaryota; kingdom Metazoa; phylum Chordata; class Mammalia; order Carnivora; family Otariidae; genus Zalophus; species Zalophus californianus. The sequence goes on from NC_045595.1 coordinate 98,475,536, forward strand.
AACGTGGAGTGAAATAATGGAATTGACTGTAAATGAATGTGTAAAAACTCTAGTTAGATCAAATAATATTTATCTCTATGACTGAGAGTGGTGAGACTGTCTATAATAAAATATAATGTTCTTTGAAACAGTGTTTTACAAAGTCAAAAAATCTGAAACCTAACTTTCAGAAAGTCTTTGTGATTTCTGCTTTTCTCTTTTCTCTTCCATCTCCCACTGCACATGAGGCACAAGATCAAGATGCCACGGACTGGTGTCGTGAAAGCTCTTTGGTGCCAACCCAACAGCTGTCTTTGCTACACCTTGACAAAGCCAAGTAAATAGGATCTAAGGACAGCAAAACTGATCTAGCTTATCAAAAAAAACAAAAACCAAACCAAACCAAACCCAGCATTATGACTTTTCCATAATTACTACCAATCTATAGAATTAACTTTTCTTAATTTTTGGGGGGGGATAAAAAAATGTGTTCCCCAAATCCTACACAGGCTAGGTTTTGTGGTTTAGCTCTAGTAAGCTAACTGCCTCTTGTCAGTGAGAACCACACCCGCACCCCATGGGCTTGGCTAAAGTGATAGAAGCAGCAGCCTGGCCACCATTCCCTGAAGGCTCACTGGGAGATAAGGCATCTCTAAGGTAACCAGGACTGACTACCAAGTTCTTTTTTTTTTTTTTTAAGATTTTATTTATTTATTCGACAGAGAGCGACACAGCGAGAGAGGGAACACAAGCAGGGGGAGTGGGAGAGGGAGAAGCAGGCTTCCCGCGGAGCTGGGAGCCCGATGCGGGGCTCGATTCCGGGACCCTGGGATCATGACCTGAGCCGAAGGGAGACGCTTAACGACTGAGCCACCCAGGTGCCCCTGACTACCAAGTTCTTGACAAGAAGAATCACCAAGTATTACATTGGAATGCCAGTGCCAGAGTTTAGAGGCAGAAACCAGCTAGTTCTCCCCATTGAAAGCTGTCAAACCAAGACCACAAATGTTTTTGGAATTCTATGGAGTTCTGTAGTTTCGTAGTTCTGTACATTTGGGACTGAGGGGTCCCGACTGCAGAATGCAATCATACTGGGGACCTGTAGCAAACTGGACAAATGTTTTTTTCCCCATATGGCTTGCTTTGGTGATGTTTTTACAGACTGACTTAGAGGTTTATTTGTGTTTCTCTCTACAATCATAAGATGAAGCATATATAAAAATTCTGCAGCAAATTTGATGTTCTCTGGTAGCTATTTGTAGAGTCCACAGGGAAAAAATGCTATGACATTTGCTTATAATACACCTGTTTTTTGCAGGAAATAATTTTTTCTTAGTCTAATTTTTAGCCAAAACCAATTAACCAACAAAACAAAACCCACTGTGGATCCAGTGCTTAATTGCACCCAGGACTCTGTATAAAGAGAACTCTGTAAGATTCATTCCCTCTCCTTGTAATATACAGTCGAGACAAAGTGCTTCCCTTCCCCAAAATTGAAAACAGTCCTAGTGTTATCATCCAAACTCTTTCAGGTCAGATATGGTCACTACCAGATTGTAGAGTCTGCGCTTCCTAATGGTGGAAAACCTTCTGGCAGTGGCATCAGGTGTAACTATGGCAACCTTGGAAGACAAGTGCAATCTGAAGGCCAGGCAGAAGGCTGGAAGCTAGAGAGAGTGTGGTGGGGACACTGAGTTCTTATCTGGCACTATTCCTGCCTATTCACTGACATGGTGACAGGGTTCTCTTTTGAAGAAAAGCAGGGGGAGACTTGTAGATGGTGTTTTTCCCTTTTGGGGTTCTATGCAGGGAGGGACAATTCCATACTCCCCTCTCTCCCACAAGTTCACCTGTTCTGTACTACTGGTCTCCAAAGTGGGGTACACAAGAAGACTGATCAGGGTGAAGAATAAAATATTACACCTTCTGTTTCAAAATCCTTTTCAGTGTCTATACTCTGTGAAGGTTTTATGATACACTTAATATGTACTACATGGAAGTAATTTATAAATAACAGGTTGGGGCATGGGGGAGGGTCAAGACACTTTGGCTGATAAGGGTATGCCATCCATGCTATTGACTTGTGTTGTACAGTCTGTGCCTCCTGTTCGTCCAACTTGCTTCCATCCCCTCTCCCAGGTCTAGGATGGACTCCCCTTTCCTGCCTCTGAGGTCACTGGAGAGAGTGTTTGGAGGTCGCCATCTGTCACCCAACAGTCCCTAAGCTGTGACCAGACCTGCCCAAGCCTTCGGCTTCCCTGAGCTAGGATGGCAGTCTCCATTCTGGGGTTATTTCTCCCAATTCTGCCCTCCCTGTTTCCTAGCTAGAGCCTATATTGTCTTTCCATAAAGGCATAACATTTACATGTTTTATTCATCCCAATTCAGAGTTACCCTTTGGGTAAGAGATTGTCATAGGCTGTTGGCTTGCTTTTGATAGGGACTTTTAGGTAGCATTCATGAATTTAACTTGAGAGTTATACAAGTGTGTAAGATTATTGAGTTCCTACTCATTATTTATGAACAGTTTTCTTTGAAACACAGTGCTTTGCACATGCTAAGCACTCACCATGTATTTGTGGTTGGAGAAATTCTTTTCAGTACTATAAGCCTTTAAAAGGTTAGAACTGAGGTGCCTGGGTGGCTCAGTTGGTTAAGCATCTGCCTTCAGTTCAGGTCATGATCCCAGGGTCATGGGATGGAGCCGTGCATCAGGCTCCCTGCTCAGTGGGGAGTCTCACTCTCCCCCAACTCGTGCTCTCCCCCTCAACTAGTGCTTTCTCGCGTGCTCCCTCTCTCTCAAATAAATAAATAAAATCTTTTAAAAAATTAAAAAACCCTAAAAGGTTGGGACTTAGAATCTTAAAATCTTAGAATAGGGACGTCACATAATCCTGTGAGTCATCCCTAGTCCAACTGTTTTCCCCTTTATGATAGTCTGAATACATATACTGTGTTCAGGTACTGGGATAGGCACTTTACATACATTAGCTCTAATTCTCAGAATATTCTTTGCAAGGTAAATCCATACTATCCTTATTTTCAGGTAAGAACACAGAGGCTCAGAGATGTTAAGCTGTTGGATGGCAAAGTCAGAGTCAAACTTTATTAATTCCAACCCCTCCCACTCTTTCCTTTGTAGGGTGCCTTTTCCTGAGAGGCTACTGGATAGCCAGCTTTGAACATCTCCAGTAAAGGGACTTACTACCTCACATAGCCTCCCCTTCCATTTTCAAATTGTTGTTGGAAAACTTTGTAAATAATTAAATGAGCACAACTGATGAGAATAAACCACTGTTGCATCTTGGCCCAAAACTCAACTGTAAGTATTACTGGATGTGGTAACCAATTGGATCTGGTTAGGAAGTCCCTGAAAAGAATGTGCCAGGGGCGCTGCCTGGGTGGCTCAGTTGTTAAGCATCTGCCTTCAGCTCGGGTCATGATCCCGGGGTCCTGGGATCGAGCCTCACATCGGGCTCCGTGCTCAGTGGGAAGCCTGCTTCTCCCTCTCCCACTCTCCCTGCTTGTGTTCCTGCTCTCGCTGTGTGTCTCTCTGTCAAATAAATAAATAAAATCTTAAAAAAAAAGTTTTGAAAAGAATGTGCCAAATAAGTCATGCGTGCATGCATATGTGACAGCTGGATATTGATTAGGCATGGCTGGAAGGTACATTTCACATAAAGAGCATTTTTCTGCAAACGAATAACATCTGTTGTTACCAGGGGGCTTGCCATACCCTCAATCTCTGCAAAGAGGAAAATAGCCAATTCCATGATTTCATAGATGATCCTTGCATTTAGCACAATATTATTGATTATGGCAACACATTCATATGGAAAGGAAAATGTTCTGCTATAACATTCAAGGGGAGGGCATCTCAATTACTGGGCTCTGTTTGGGCCTCAAGCTCACTTGCCATAGTTCCATTTCGGGTTGTTTTCTTTTTTTACTTTTAAAAATTAAAATAAAATTTTTAGGGAGGTAGGGGCACCTGGGTGGCTCAGTCATTCAGCATCTGCCTTCGGCTCCAGTCATGATCCCGGGGTCCTGGGATCAAGCCCCACATCGGGCTCCCTGCTCTGCGGGAAGCCTGCTTCTCCCTCTCCCACTCCCCCTGCTTGTGTTCCCTCTCTCGCTGTCTCTCTGTCAAATAAATAAATAAAATCTTTAAAAAAATTTTTTTATGGAGGTATAATTGACATATAACATTATATTAGTTTCAGGTGTGCAATATAATGATTCGATATTTGTATATATTGGGAATTAAGTCTACTTAACATTCTTCACCATACATAGTTATAAAAAATTGTTTTTTTCTTGTGATGAGGACTTTTAAGTTTGACTCTCTTAGAAACTTTCAAATATGCAATACAGTATTATTAACTATAGTTACCAAACTATATTCTACATCCCCATGACTTATTTATTTTATAACTGGAAGTTTGTACCTTTGACCCTCTTCACCCATTTTACCCATCCCTCCACCTCCTGCCTCTATCAACCACCAATTTGTTCTCTGTATCTGTGAGCTTGGTTTTTGTTTTGTTTTGTTTTAAATTCCACATATAAATGGGGTCATATGTTATTTGCCTTTCTCTGTCTGACTTATTTCACTCAGCATAACGCCCTCAAGTTCCATCCATCTTGTTGTAAATGGCAAGATTTCATTCTTTATTATGGCTGAGTAGTATTCCATTGCATATATCTACTGCATTTTATTTATCCATTCATCCGTCAATGGACACTTAGGTTGTTTCCATGTCTTGGCTGTTGTAAATAATGCTGCAATGAACATGAGAATGCAGGTATCTTTCCAAGTTAGTGTTTTCATTTTCTTCAGATAAATATGCAAAAGTGGAATTGCTGAAATGTATGGCATTTCTATTTTTAGTTTTTTGAGGAACCTCTATACTGTTTTTCATAGTGGTCATACCAGTTTAGATTCCCACCAACAGTGTATAAGGGTTCCTTTTTCTCCACATCCTCAACAACATTTGTTATTTCTTGTCTTTTTGATAACAGGTGTGAGGTGATATCTCATTGGGGTTTTGATTTGCCTTTCTCTGAGGATGAGTGATTTTGAGCATCTTTTCATGTGCCTGTACATTTAGTTTTTTAATGTAACAATTTTTCTTTTCTTTGAGGTATAATATCTGTTTGTTGAAAATATTTAGCAGCATAATTTTCCAGGTACCAATCACTAAACTAATTGAAGGATATATATCATATATATATATGTGTGTGTGTGTGAGAGAGAGAGAGAGAGAGAGAGAGAGAGAGAATTTCAGTGATCTTAGTTCATTCTTGTATCCCATTCATGTGAAAACCTCAAGAATTTGAACAACACAGGTTTAAACTGTATGGGTCAGGGCGCCTGGGTGGCTCAGTTGTTAAGCATCTGCCTTCGGCTCAGGTCCCTGGGATCAAGCCCCACATCGGGCTCCCTGCTCAGCGGGAAGCCTGCTTCTCCCTCTCCCACTCCCTCTGCTTGTGTTCCCTCTCTCGCTGTGTCTCTCTGTCAAATAAATAAATAAAATCTTTAAAAAAAATAAACTGTATGGGTCACTTATATGTGGATTTTTTTGGATAAATACAGTTTAGAACTGTACATTTTCTCTTATGATTTCCTTTATAACCTTTTCTTTAGTTTACTTTATTGTAAGAATATGGTATATAATATGGAGTTATCAATAGGATCTTTTCAGTACACTTAATTCATTTCTACAAAGTGAATAAGGAGCATTTATTTCTAGGAGCATAGTTACGCTCATGGTCACTCACCCATTGACATGTTTCCTTTGAGCCTTGTGTTCTGAGAGTTCCATGGTCAAATGCATTAGTTTTGTTTTATTCCTGATCCCTGCCCTACTCCAACCTCCCACCCTCCTCCCAAGAGTCTCAACTCCGTATACCTAATTTTCACACGCACTTAACTCACCGTCTAGAGACACTTCCCCATACTGGATAGGGATTAATGAATAAATCTACAGGGAGCATTCTGGAGACACTTTTGAATATATATTTAACCAGCAGTAATAAACATCACCTACGTACAAAGCTGGTACGAGATGCACAGGGCACGGAAGAGCAGAGAGGCAAGTTGGAGCACAGCAAAGGGAAGTCAGAATCATCCCTCCTTTCCATCATATGAGAAATGTGTCCACCATGTTTTAATGCAACCATTTTGTGATTGCTTATTTAATGTAGCCATTTGGAAACAAGGAATATTTCAAAGCTGTTTCAAACACCATTAAGCTTTCAGTGTTTTTACCTCTGAGTAATGTGCTAGACAGACACCTGCACCCCAGCCTTGATCCCCACCCCTTGGAGGTCAGGGCTGGAGGGAGGGTTAAGCACCATCTGGCAAGCAAGCCATGTAAAACTAAAAGTCATGAGTCAACCAGACTTGTTCATCTGTAAGAGAACTGTCAATCCTGTGTTATTTGTTGCCTGTCCCTTGGCTTGCATCTCACTTTCCTGATTTCTCCTTTATTATAACAATGTCCACGCTCTTTTACTTTTAATTAACAAATAGATTTGAATGCTGGAGAAAGGAACTTACTTTGTTTTCCATATTAAACCGCATGAATGGCCACTCCTGTATTTTGGAGGCTTCCTGATTCTACTAACCTTATTTAATTGGGTCTATGTTGGGAGGGAAGTGGAGTGGGGATGAAATGGCTCTGCAGGCTACAATTCTATCTCATATTCCCAGCTTCAGACTGCATTGGAAATTCTCAAATTACTATTTCTAACAGGTCTTCAGCAATCAATGTACATACATTTTACCTACTGTCCTCAAAATTCTTCGCAATAACCACTTAGGGGAGACAAGCTAATCTGGGTCTAGCAGATGTCAACACAACACTTTTTTTTTCTTAAGTGATTAAGAAAAATTAAAATAATATTGAGTAATTGGTTATGGGCTTGTCAAAGTTGTGGATTTGTAAAACATTTTATAAACAATTTAGAAATAAAGTAGAGAATGAAAGTCTCCCATAAGGGAGTTAGAGATGGAAGAAGGGGTGAAGAAAGTCTATTTTACTTATTTATTTTTTTATGTAATTTAAAGAATATTAGTAATTTTGGGATGCCTGGGTGGCTCAGTCAGTAAGCCTCTGCCTTCGGCTCAGGTCATGATCCCAGAGTCCTGGGATTGAGCCCTGCATCAGGCTCCTTGCTCAGCGGGAAGCCTGTTCTCCCTCTGCCACTCCCCCTGCTTGTGTTCCCTCTTTCTCTCTGACAGATAAATAAATAAAATCTTTAAAGAATATTGGTGATTTTACACTAATGCCAAGGCTCTTTTGACTTTGTTGTGCACAATGTCTTGCCTCAATGAAGATGAGTATGATACAAATGCTATAAAGGAAGAAATAAAAAGAGGGGCAGGCGGAGAGACTTTCTCTCAGAGATGGGCATGGAAAGAGCCAGCCTTAAATTTCCAAACTGGAATGTTATTTTCTTTAGGTCTGGTGTGGTTCTTAAATTCTGTATCAGCCTCATGGTTGATGGCAGAAAATCATCACCGCAACGGAGGATGCAGAGGAGACCATGGAGGGGTTGCTCTGAAATCCTATCCCAAGTAGTTGGTGGTTAGTTCACATAACAAAGGAATTTTTATCCTAAATCGCTAACCTTTTAAGACTGAGGTTGCTAGTTACCATTCTCCCTGATTCTATCCTCTCTCCTCTCCAACTGCACCAGCGTCTTCCTGCTGTTCCTCTAAGTCCCAAGCATGAACCACTAGGAGGGTCTCTGCAAGGCTGTGCACCGCTGTCTCCGCACAACGGCCTGGCTCAGGGGGCAGGGAGGTCTGACAGGCAGCCCATAATCTGCTGGCCAGGCTCAGCGCCCAGGCAGGGACTGTTTGCCCAGGAGAACAGGTGTCTTCCTGATTCACTGGTGGGCTGACTACTGCCCTTGGGCCCTTGCACTTGCTTCTTTCTGTCTCCCTCTGCCTCAGATGCTTCCCACCCGGACATTCTCCCTTCATTCTGTTCTTTGCTTAACATCACTTCTCAGAAAACTCTGCCACCCATCCTATCTAAAATGACAGCCTTCATCATCTCTACCTCCTCACTCTGCTTTAATTTCTTCATATTTTATTATTGGACATTATATGGCATAATACATACTTAATTCATTTTTTCTTCCCTTCTAAAGTATAAGCTCTGTGAGAGCAGGGCTTTGCTGGCTGCTCTATCCCGAGCACCTATCAGAGAGGGCGGCACACAGTAGGCACTTAATAAACATTTGTGGAATGTTTAAAAAAGATCCCACCCCCAAGGCTTTCTAAGTCCAGAGTTAGGCTAAACTCAGAATATCTGCATTGACCCAGCTCAGGCAGAATCTCTAATTAACTGACCTCCACAACCTAGAAAAGCTAAACCAAAAATAGAAAACACAAAAGCTGTTGGCTGTGAACTTCAGTGACCAGGACAGTGGTTTCTGCACCTCAGAATCACCCCCGCCCCCACCCCAGCGATCTTAAGGACAGAACAACATCAAAATGTGACACATAGCCCCCAACCTCCACCCCCACTCAGCTCAAGTTCTAGAAGGTCGTGGACTAGTGATTTATTAGGAAAGAAACAACATATAACATGAGCTATTATGATAGGAAAGATTTACAATGCTTTGGATTTTAAAGGTCAATTCTAACAAAGTAGTTTGTATCAAAGAGAATTCCTCCAATCTCTTCTATTAATAGCATCATTTAGCACCCCTGCAGCTCAGCAGAGACTGTTTAGGACTCTGTCTCACCATGGTTTCACCTTAACTGAGATAGAAGCAAATGTCAGTGTGGATAGAGTGCGGGTAGAGGTATAAAAAATTTACACCCTCTTTGGCTACAGCTTGAGCTTTTAGAACCTAACAGATCCTCCTCCTGAAAGTCTGGTTTAAAAATACTTGGAGTTTTGCAAATGTCGTTAAGAGCTGCTGAAATTGCCACACACGAATTTTTGACCCACTGCTGAGAGCACAGCCAAGCTGCAGAGAGAAACTGGTTTACACAGAGTCCCCCCCCCCGCCCCCCCGTGCACCCCACCCCCACCCCCGCGCTCGCACTTACACCTGGTGACCTGTCTCACTTGCACACATGTGCCCCCGAGGCCAGCTCCCTTTGGGAAGAACAGGGGCAGCAGGCAGGCTTGCTGAGCACCTTCTCTGTGTGCCCTCTTCTGGATGTGGCAGGCCCTGCAGGTGCCAGGTGCCCTGACAGCCTCCTGCGGAGAAGGCGGCTTAAAGCCCTGCGTGGGCTGCAGAGGCTCCTGAGGGAAAACAGCCCTGGGACATGGGTGTGTGAGAGGTGGAGGAAGACTGTGCAGCATTAATCCCTGATGGTTGGAAGCTGAACTTTAAATGCCTCCCAGCTTGATTGAGTTTGGCTCTCATTTTATCTAATGTGCTTAATGTATCTACTTAGGAAAGTATAGCTTTGCATTTTCAGGAGGGGTGATTATATTATATATGGGTGCACGATGGCCCACGTAGGTTGCACCTGGTGGTAGCTCCTGGGAAAAGAGTAGTCTGTGCTTTATTGTCTGACATATGCCCTGGGGGCGGGGGGCGGAATTCCAGTTGTAATGCTTCTTGTTTGCATTGTTTTCTTTGATGACAGAGCCTGTGATAATGCTATTACTTAGCCCTGAGTGCAAAAATTACATCTGCATGGACTTTTTCCTTCCAAACCCTTTCTGCAAATTCAGAGTCTGTCCCAAGAGGACCTCCTCACTGTGAATCCTGCACCCAGACTGGTGCCAGTAACATTTCCACCAGGACTTTCCCCACATCATATGGGAAAGTATTTATATTACAGGGCTTAAAATTGCCAGCCGAGAGCTCCCTGTCAGAAAGGATTCTCTTTCCAAATGTGTAAGGAGTCCTGTGCTTGGTTCTTCATGTGACAACTGTGGTGACCACCCTTGACCCTTTCTCCTCTTCTCTCCAGTGCTTGGATAGCTGCCCAGAATCATGCATCTAACAACAGCCTATCAGTGGTCTCAGGGTAAAATGGTAAAGAAGGGCCTTTGGAGACCTTTTTGCCATTTTCCTAGCCCCTTCTATTCCTTCCTAGCTTTTTAGGTCCAGCTCTCCCTTATTTTACAGATGAGGAAACCAGAGTCCAGGAAAGCGAAGTCTTGTGCAAGGCCACACACCTGGGTTTCTGACTCTCAGCCCTGTGCTTTCTCTGACACTACCTTGGGTACATGGTGTGAGGTGGTTGAAAGACCCCTGGCTTTTGAGTCAGATGGGCCTGAGCTTGAAGTCCGACTTTTTTGTGGATCAGCCGTGTGAGCTTGGGCAAGTTGTTTAGTCTTTCTGATTTGCCAAGGGAAGCCACAATGCTCTCCTGCAAGGTTGTTGTGAAGATTGGATGTGTAAAAAGTGCTAGATAACAAACAAGGTGTCAATATAAGGTAGTTGTTACTGTTATTCCTATGCACCACCCCCTTACTCAAAGAACAACAACCCCAGCCGAGATATTACAAAACACTGGCTTCAAAGTTCGCACAACTTTCAAGGATATTTATCTTTCAGTCGAGATCCTTGAAAATGAAAAGCCACTGAGATACATAGCGATGAACTTTAGTAATGGAGAGGACATCCGGGCACAACCCAGCTACATGCAGTGTGTTGAATAAGTGTTAGGGGAACAGCTCAGCTGAAGGTGCTGGGAAGAAGCTCATGTGAGGAGCACACAAAAGGTGTGGAGAAAGACATGGTGGTGTTCCAGGCAGGCAGGCAGGCAGGCAGGCAGGGAGACAAGCAGGCAGCCTCCAGGGAGGTCGCCGGATTCAGGTAATACACCTAATTAGACTTTTGAGGGACAGAGCCCAGCAACCAGAAACCCAGAAGAGTTGAGATGCATGCTGTAGGTCTGAGTAGCAGACATCAGGGTGATCTGTTAGGAGGTGGTGGGGCCTTAGAACATGGGCTTCTGTTCAGGACCTGGAGAGGTTGGTGGTGGGACAGACTGACAAATCCTAACATGCAGACCACTGCTTCTGCTCTACCCTCTTAAGCCTGCTCCGAATAGCTTGTGTATGTTGATATGTCAGTTGTCATTTGTTCTTATATGCATAAAAGAATGGTGGTTGTGTTTTTTTAAATAGAGAATTCTAGGGAAAAAAAATGAAATTCTAAGCCATTAGCAATATTCAAAATTCTCTTCTAATCTTCTTTGATATGTCTACAGATGTTTCATGTGAATTCCATCTTATGTTCTGTTCTAAACGTAGATATTTCTGTGAATTAACATAGTATGCGTCCTTTCCATGTTTAATACCTCTGTAATGTTTCATCTAGATTATATTATAGTTTCTCTATTGGCAGTATTTGGGATGCTAAGAATTTGTCATGATTACCAAAGGCAATTATGAGATTATCTTTGGGCTTTTTTTTTTCCTTTTAGATTGTTTCTTTGCCATAAATTCTTCAAAATGGAATCATGAGATAAAAATATATGGACAGCTTGGTGGCTCCTGTTATGACTAGCCAATTTCTTTGAAAAAAAAAAAAAGGAATGTTTCCCCTCACTATCCAGTCAACCCAAATCCTAGATGGCTTTCGAAGCCCATATTCCACAGGGACATGCCCCACGTTTGTTCTGGACCTTGGATACACACACTGCATGTGTGCATCAAGGTTTTAGCAAGGCCATCTTCAAGGCAGAGGCGAGAGCACGTGCTGGGCAAGCTGACTCATGCTGGCCTTGGCCCAAGGCTGACCTCAGCCCCAGCGAGAAGGCAGAGCGGAAATGCTGCTGCGCCTTCTGCTTGGAGAATACATGCCGGGAGCAGTAGAGGGGAGCAAGATAGAGAACTGCACTGGCAAAGGACTTTCCTACTAGTGTAGCCTTTATTGTGGCGTACTGCCGTCAGGCCTTTTCATGATAAAAGACACTATTTGTACAGTTAGAAGAGGAGATTACCAATTCTTCATTCACCCATTGCTCTCCATGTTCCTGTTCTAGAGAAAAGCGATCAATGGGTCAGTCACAATTTCTTCAGAGCATGATCCTTAGCTCACGAGTCTGTCAGGTCCATGAGGGAGGGGGCCTGTCCGGTTGTGGTGCTCCCAGCACCTGGTACCGTGCCTGGCATGTGGTAAATATTTGTTATATTCATAAATGAATGAATGTATTCTTAGAAGTAGGAAACTTCCAATAGAGGAGACAACCCAGTGCTTTCTCTCCAGGGGGACTTTGTATCCAAGCTACATGTGACAGTTTTTTGTTTTATTAATAGTTAACATGGACAACACAATGCTTAGCTGACTGAAAGTGAGTTTCAGCCATGCCCTTGATGTAAAGACCAACCCAAACAAAATGAAATTAATTCCAGACATTCTCTTGTGAAACACAGTTTAAGCCGCAGTTTTCAGGGAAACTACAGGATAATCTTGAATTCGCCTGGTGCACTTGTTCTCCTTGAGGGAATGAAGATTTGATGAGTCAGCCATGCATTTGGTGCTTTATCACCAAATGGTCTTGCATGAATTAATCATTAGAAAGCACGCAGGGCTCCACCCATGTTTACTTTCCATTTTCAAGAATATGTTTCACAAATTCCCAAATAACACTGGAAATATTTTTTTTCCAAAAGTGCTGTTAAAAAAATAAGACTATGGTATGAGTAGGATATTTTTCTTTCATTTCCAATTCTAACTGGTTGTTGTAGGCATATAGAAAAGCTATTATTAATTTTTGATATTAGTGGTTTTTGATTTCTAGCCATTTTTTTTCAAATTCCTTTAGTGTTTTTGTGGTGTTTGAATTTCTTAGAACTTCTAATTACAATCCCATATTATTTGCTATCATTCTTTTAACACATTGCTAGATTAAATTTGTTAATGTTTTATTTAGAATTATTTATCTCTATCTTTTAAGGAAAAGTGTTCTGTAACTTTTGTGTATGTTAAGTCCCAGGATACAAAAATCAATGTACAGAAATCTGTTGCATTTCTCTACACCAATAATGAAGCAGCAGAAAGAGAAATTAAGAAAACAACCCCAGGGGCGCCTGGGTGACTCAGTCGGTTAAGCAGCTGCCTTCGGCTCAGGTCATGATCCCAGGGTCCTGGGATCAAGCCCCACGTCTGGCTCCCTGCTCAGCAGAGAGCCTGCTTCTTCCTCTCCCTCCGCCTGCCACTCTGCCTACTTGTGCTCTCTCTCTCTGTCAAATAAATAAATAAAAATCTTTAAATAAAAAAAAATAAAACAACCCCATTTACAATTGCACCCAAAATAATGAGATACCAGGAATAAACCTAACCAAAGAGGTGACAGACCTGTACTCTGAAAACTATAAAACACTGATGAAAGAAATTGAAAATGACACAAAGAAATGGAAAGACATCCCATGCTCATGGATTGGAAAAACAAATATTGTTAAGATGTCTATACTACCAAATTAAAAAAAAAAAAAAAAAAAAGATGTCTATACTACCCAAAGCAATCTACACATTTATTGCAATCCCTATCAAAATACCAACAGAATTTTTCACAGAACTAGAACAAAGAAACCTAAAGTTTGTATGGAACCACAAAAGACCCCAAAGAGCCAAAGCAATCTTGAAAAAGAAAAGCAAAGCTGGAGGCATCACAATTCCAGACTTGAAGTTATATTACAAAGCTGTAGTAATGAAAACAGTATGGTACTGGCACAAAAATAGACACAAAGATCAATGGAACAGAATAGAAAACCCAGAAATAAACCCACAAGTATATCGTCAAGTAATCTTTGACAAAGCAGGAAAGAATATCTAATGGGAAAAGGACAGTCTCTTCAATAAATGGTATTGGAAAAACTGGACAGCAACAATGCGGAAGAATGAAACTGGACCACTTTCTTACACCATACAGAAAAATAAATTCAAAATGGATTAATGACCTAAATGTGAGACAGAAAACCACTAAAATTCTAGAAGAGAACATAGGCAGTAACTTCCTTGACATTAGCCGTAGCAACATTTTTCTAGATATGTCTCCTGAGGCAAGAGAAACAAAAGCAAAATAAACTATTGGGACTACATCAAAATAAAAAGCTTCTGCACAGCAAAGAAAACAATCAACAAAACTGAAAGGCAGCCTATGGAATGGGAGAAGATATTTGCAAAGATGTATCCAAAAAAGGGTTAATATTCAAAATGTATAAATCCCTTAGACAAATCAACACCCCAAAAAACAAAAATCCAGTTTAAAAATGGGCAGAAGACATGAACAGACATTTCTCTAAGGTAGATACAAAGATGGCCAACAGAACATGAAAAGATGTTCAACATCATTGATCAAATCAAAACTACAATGAGATATCACCTCACCCCTGTCAGAGTGGCTAAAATCAACAACACAAGAAACAACAAGTGTTGGTGAGGATGTGGCAAAAAAGGAAATTTGTGCACTGTTGGTGGGAATACAAACTGGTGCAGCCACCGTAGAAAACAGTATGGAGGTTCCTCAAAAAGTTAAAAATAGAATTATCTTATGAGCCAGCAATTGCACTACTGGGTATTTACCCAAAGAATACAAGAACACTAATCCAAAGGAATATATGCACCCCTATGTTTATTGCAGCATTATTTACAATAGCCAAGATATGGCAGCAGCCCAGTGTGCATCGATAGATGAATAGATAAAGAAGAAGAGGTGGTAAATATATATCAGAATATTATTCAGCCATAAAAAAGAATGAAATCTTGCCATTTGCAACGACCTGGATGGAACTAGAGAGTATAATGCTAAGTGAAAGAAGTCAGAGAAAAACAAAAATTATATGATTTCACTCATGTGGAATTTAAGAAACAAAACAAGCAAAGGGGGGAATGAGGGAGACAGAGAGAGAAATCAAGAAACAGACTCTTTTTTTTAAAGATTTTATTTATTTGAGAGAAAGAATGAGAGAGAGAGAGAGCACATGAGAGGGGGGAGGGTCAGAGGGTGAAGCAGACTCCCTGCCAAGAAATGCAGGACTCGATCCCGGGACTCCAGGATCATGACCTGAGCCGAAGGAAGTCGCCTAACCAACTGAACCACCCAGGCGCCCAAGAAATAGACTCTTAACTATAGAGACAAACAGATGGTTACCAGAGGGGAGGGAATGGGGGCTGGGTAAAATAGGTGATGGGGATTAAAGAGTGCACTTGTGATGAGCAAAGGGCAGCATACGGAAGTGTTGAATCACTATATTATACACCTGGAACTAATATTATATATATGTTAACTAATTGGAATTAAAATAAAAACTTAAAAAAAATTTTAATTAAAAAAATGAGAGTGGCATAAAAAAATAAAAATAAATCCCAGATGGATTAAAGAACTAAATTTAAAACATAAAACAGTAAAAATAACAAGGAAATATGGGAGAGTATTTGTATAATCTCAATATGGGGGAGACCTAGCCTATAGCAAGACTGGAAACCCAGCAGCCATAAAAGAAAAATCTGGTGAACATACATAAAAATTAGAAACTTCTGCCTAGCAAACAATGGTAATCAAAGTCAATACAGGACAGACAAGAAATTAATATCTTAAAATACAAAGCACTCTGATAACAAATAGCAAAAGAAAAATGGGCAAAGCATATGAATAATTGGTTCACAAATGAAGAACTTCATATAGCTGATCGATGTATTAAAAAATGTTCAATTATACTAGGCCAGGAAAATGCAAGTTACAATAGTAGTTACATCTCCTTTTCTTAATTCACCAAACTGACAACAGTTTATAAATTTATTGATTTACAAGATTGATAACATCCAACTCTGGCTGGAGGACAGAGAAACAGGCGGTCCTCAGCATTGCTGGCCAGAGTTCGTCTGCTATAATTATCTTTTATTTTTTTTTTAAGATTTCATTTAGGGGCCCCTGGGTGACTCAGTCAGTTAAGTGTCTGCCTTCGGCTTGGGTCATGATCCCAGGGTCCTGGGATGGAGCCCCACATCAGGATCCCTGCTCACTGGGGAGCCTGCTTCTGCCTCTCCCTCTCCCCCAACCCCCGCTTGTGTTCTCGCTCTCTCAAATAAATATAAAATCTTTTATTTATTTGAGAGGGAGAGCACAGAGGGAGAGTGAGAGGGAGAAACAGATTCCCCGCTGAGCAGAGAGCCCCAGAGAGCCCGGTTCAAGGTGCCCACGTATGCTATAATTCTTAAAAGAGTTCATTCAGTTGGTGAATCAATTAAAATTAAACTTGCACATACCTTTTGATCAAGCAAAGTCACGTTTGAAAATCTAGCATATAGAAATGATTAAAGCACAGATGTATACGGAAATTTGTTGCACCATATTTTGGCAGACCATTCTATCAAAAAAACAAATAAACCTAAAAATAATCTGAAGATTTCTTAAATAAGAAAATGGATGAATAAGTTATGGAATATTATGTATTTCTACAAAAGAATAAATTACGTGTAGATGTATAAACCAGGACGAGCAAAAGCAAGTCCTTGAGTAAGAACATAATAGCTAACATTTATTCAGCACTTACAATGTACTAAGCCATTAACATGTGATATCTTCATTAAATAT
Organism: Zalophus californianus; assembly: GCF_009762305.2. Lineage (NCBI taxonomy): Eukaryota > Metazoa > Chordata > Mammalia > Carnivora > Otariidae > Zalophus > Zalophus californianus. The sequence goes on from NC_045595.1 coordinate 98,492,046, forward strand.
CATTGCTAGGGGACTCTCTCAGGTGGTGTCTGCATCCTCCTTCCTGGTATATCCTGGGTTTTGTCTTTCTCTGCTCTATTTTATCTGACTTGCGTTCCAGAAATTATTGTCCCACTGGTGATTTGCTCACCTATTCCCTTTGCTGTTTTAATTTTACACCCCCCACCCCGCATCTCTTAAAAAATTGTGTATACAGTGATGGTCTCTAGAATAGCAGGAGGCAAATGTGTACGACTGGTCCACTCTCTTGAACCACAAGCCTTTAATTTCATGTTGTTAAACAAGAAATTGGGGGTGGGGGGGAACTGCCCTGCATATGCATGCGTTGATTTAGATAGATTGCCGGGAGGGCAGTGGAAGGCATGAAAGGGTACCCACAAGAGCTAACGTTTGACTTGGCACCTCAGCAATCTATTTTCCTTGAGTGGAAATCTCCCATGATTTTGTAAATAACATTATTTGTATTTCACTTTGCAACTGTGGATATGACCTGGATTATCAAGGTACTATATCTATTATCGGCATATTACTTTGTTGGCTTAGAATTATTTACTCACTAGGAAGGCAAAACCCAGTAACTGTCAAAACAAATCATTTTAATTAAGGTCTCCAAGCCAAAGAAAGTCTTTTAAAACTCCAGTAACCAGGAATGACTCATATTGTTTCAGAATTTAAGAGCAACATTCCTCAGATTTCTATTTGAAATTTTAAAAAGATCTATAGGAAAAAATTACATTTAAGAACAATTCTGTGACATGTTCTGAGAGCATAAGGAGTTTTAAAAACTACCTTAGTCTTTTTAACATGTATGCATTTGTAAAATTATTTTATTTGCTTTCCTGCTAGATAGTGGAGTACGCTCATTAAAAGTCACTGGAACAGCATGTTCCATTATCGGTGCATTAAACCAGAGGATTAACGAATATTCTAGCAAAAGCACTCCCATTTATTAATGTCCCCATGGAGCTGTGGTCCAAAACAATAAACTTAACTATAATAATTTGGTATCCATTAATCAAATAAATTAATTCCTCCATCTATTGTTTCTAGCATATTTTAAGCTTCCTGATAATAAAAAGGGGGTGAGGGGGAAGTATTTTATTTATTTTTAAACAGGTAACTTTGGAAAAAGACAGGAGTGCAAACAATTAATTCGCATTACATGGCAACTCATGATTCTGACAAAACTACATGCAAAGAGCTAATGAGCTGGGTTGACTCCATTGGTAATCACATTCTGTAGTTGGAGGGGATGGCAGGAATTTAGAACCAAGATGATTGCCTGGAAAGGTGGGCAGGGGCACAGGAGGACAGATGGCAGAGAAAGGGGAATTTTTTTTCCACTCACTCACCAAATATAATTAAGTGCCTCCTTTTTACCAGTGTTAGGTGCTTTTCAAACATGATCTCATTTAATCCTCTCACTAAGCCTTAGAGATGAAGAAATCAGATGCGAGAGACAGAGAGAGAGAGAAACTTCAACAAAGTAGCAGCTAATAAGTGGGAGAGCAGAATTCGAGAGAGAGAAACTTCAACAAAGTAGCAGCTAATAAGTGGGAGAGCAGAATTCCCAGCGAGTACAGAGCCATGTGACTTTCAAAGCCAGTTACACCGGGTGTAGATTGTTGTCTACACCTGAAATTATTTGCTTAATCTACGTAAAGACTAAGCTCCTTGAGGCAGAAAGCGTAGCTGCCTTGTGGATCCCTGTGTCCCTCAGCACACTTAGAGATTTCACTGCTGGGAGCAGGGCACTTCCTATTCCATTTATTTTCCATTCGTTGCACCTTGCTGAGGATTGATTCTTTTCCTTGCAGCCACGGCTCTGGTGCCCCTTTTTACATTTGTCATAGCTGGTCTCTTGCTTCTTACTCTTTCCCTCAAAACCATTTCCGTGCAGCCTCCAGAGTGATCTTTTAAAACGTTCATCATATCATCTTCATCTCAGAATAAAATCCAAAAGCTTACCAATGGCCTCCATGGCCCTATTATGGCCACTGCCCATATCAGCCCTTAAGTCTCCACCCTGGTCCTTGTGCTCCAGCCACACAGGCTTTCTCCCTGTTTCTCATCACTCTGAGCTCTGTTCCATCTTGGAGCCTTAGGACTACTGCTTCTTTTGGTCTCTATTTTCTTTATCCTAGAGATAGACATACACAGAGAAGCACACGCAAGGATGTTTACTGCAGCATTTTTTGTAAGACAACCACTGAAAACAACCTAATGTTCCGCATCAGTAGTCAGGACCTATACACTATGATGTATAACCTTTGTGATTTTTTTTTTAATTTATTTGAGAGAGAGAGAGAGCGCGCGAGCAGGCGAAGGGACAGAGGAAGTAGAACCCTGCCTCCGAGCAGGGAGCGCGATGCGGGGCTGGATCCCAATCATGACCTGAGCCGAAGGCAGACGCTTAACCAACTGCACCACTCAGGGGCCCTGGGGTATTGTATGTTAAATAAAAATATTATTTCAAACAATTACAACTGTTTCCATATTTTTTAATGTAGCTCCTAGAAAATTTTAAGTTACATATGTAGCTTGAATTATATTTCTATTGGACAGAGTTGATTTAAAAAGTGCAGGGGGAGAGGTTGAGCAGGGGATCAGGTCAGAGCAGGGCTGAGGATTATGAGGACGAGAGAGTTGGGGTACATTTTGGCCCCAAGTGGTATCTGATCTGATCTTGGTTTGATGGGGAAGGATCCTGTGAGATCTGTGGAGGGGATGGGGTCCCTGCATAGTATAGGCCTGAGTAGAGGGGTTGAGGGGTGAGGTCGAGGGCCTTCTTTATAGGGCCAGTTCAGGACTTTCCCAGATTCTCTTTTCCCAACTAAATGTATACCACCTTGGTCTTAACTTGGCTGATAATACCTCAACGTTCTACTTCTTTATATACACAGTCCAAAATGGCATACGTAAAAGGGGTTTCATTGCAATAGTGTTAATTTTAAAAAAAGATTGGAAAGGGGGTGCCTGGGTGGCTCAGTCAGTTAAATTTCTGACTCGGTCTCAGCTCAGGTCTTGATCTTAGGGTCTTGGATCTCAGTGTCGTGATTTCAAGCCCCGTGTTGGGCTCCACGCTGGGCATGAAGCCTACTTAAAAAAAAAAAAAAGCCCAAAACAAAACCAGATAGGAAAGAACTTAAATGTCCACTAATAGAGTGATTAAATAAAAGAAGGGTATATTTTTATTTTTTTAAAAATATTTTATTTATTTATTTGACAGAGAGAGAGAGACAGTGAGAGAGGGAACACAAGCAGGGGGGTGGGAGAGGGAGAAGCAGGCTCCCCGCTGAGCAGGGAGCCCATGCGGGGCTCAATCCCAGGACCCTGGGATCATGACCTGAGCTGAAGGCAGACGCTCAACGACTGAGCCACCCAGGCGCCCCAAGAAGGGTATATTTTTAAACAGAATTATAAAATAATGTAATTTCAATTGCAGGCAGCCACTAAAAATAATAAGACAGAAATAAGGCAGATCTATCTGTACAGAGAAGGATCCCCAAGATATACTATTAAGTTAAAAAAAAATAAAAAGAAGCAAAGTCATGATGTAATGAACAGCATGGTGACTGTAGTTAATGATCCTGTCTTGTATATTTGAAAGTAGGTAGGAGACTGGATCTTGACACTTGTCATCATAGGAAAAAAAACTTGTAACGGGCACCTGGGTGGCTCAGATGGTTAAGCGTCTGCCTTTGGCTCAGGTCATGATCCCAGAGTTCTGGGATCGAGTCCCGCATCGGGCCCCCTGCTCCTTGGGAGCCTGCTTCTCCCTCTGCTTCTCTCTCTCTCCCTCTGTCTCTCATGAATAAATAAATAAAATCTTAAAAAAAAAAACAAAAAACTTGTAACTGTGTGTGCTGGTAGATGTTAACTGGACTTATTTTGGTGATCACTTGTGATATATACAAAATCAAATCCTTATGTCATACACCTGAAACCAATATGTCAATTATGCTTCAAAAAATTAAAATAAGAAAAGAAACAAAGTGAGAACAATGTATTTACCACACTGCTGTTTCTGTGGGGGAAAAACTCAACATATTTGCTCAGTTATATGCTTGTAAATGTATAGATTTGGTTTCTGAAGGATGTATAAGAGATCAGTAGTAATGGTAGTCACCAAGGAGGGGAACTGTGTATTGTGGGGAGAAGGGAGACTTTTCCTTTCACTATACATATTTTGTACCTTTAAATTTTTAATGATATACATATATTGCCAATTCAATAAAACTGAATAAAACATCTAGTGACTTCTGTTGAAGTACAGAATTTCCTCTCATAGAACTTCTTTTGTGTAAACTTCATAATATGGCTCTTCTCTGGGGCTGCAATACTCTCTTTTTCTCCCTAGAGAGTCAGAGTTATCCTCTTTCCACTTAATAACTGAACAGAAAAACTTGTGTGTTTATTTATTTGCTTGTCAAGTACACTCTCTGGATTAATCAGTTTTTAGGTTTTAAGGATTTTGAATTTTTTCCCCCTCTATTTTGTCCCTTTCTTCATACTTAATCATTTATTATTTAGTTAATGAAAGTTTTTTAAAAAATCATTTACATTGAAATATCAAAGTTCTCTTATTCTTTCTCTCATTCTTTGACATTCTTTTGAAATACACATTTAAATTACATAGAAATGGGAAAAAAAAAATCCAAAACATCTGATGCAGGGGGCCCTCTAGTGGTTAAAGAAAACAAACTATTCTTTCATCAGCCTCTCGTTTTCTCAAAAATCAAGGACTTCTGTGTTTTTCAAAAAATCTGTGTGAAAACTCTAAGTGCTAATGTAAAAAACAAAAAGCCATGAGCAGCATAAACATAGTAGGTGTCTTAGTCCCTTCAGGCTGATAAAACAAACACACCAGAGAATGGATGGCTTAAACAAAACTCATTTCTTTCTCACAGTTCTGGAGACTGGGAAGCAAGATCATGGTGCTGGCAGATTTGGTGTCTGGTGAAAACTTGTTTCCTGGTTCATAAAAAGCTATCTTCTTGCCATGTCCTCACATGGCAGAAGGGGCAAGAGAGGCACCTGGGGCCTCTTTTATAAGGGCACTAATCCCGTACCTGAGGACTTCACCCTCTTGACCTAATCACCTCCCAAAGGCCCCACTTCCTGATACCATCACGTTGAGAGATAGGATTTCAACAAATGAATTTTGGTGTGTGTGTGTGTGTGTGTGTGTGTGGGAGGGGGACACAAACATTCAGCCCATTACAACAGATACATTTCTTAAGCCGGAAACAAATAGTAACTAACAAAGGGAATGATTGAAAATATATTTATTTTTCCTTAATATCCAGTTTTCTGAAGCCAAATACACAGATTGAATGTGATTTTCCAAGTGTAGATTTAGTTATATGGATCACTGAATTGAGAGTAAAAAAATACTAAACTAACCATAGCTTTAATTTGCCCATGAAAGAAACATAGATGCATCATAAAGTAAATAGCCATTGGAATTGGTAAATGAAAGAATGCTTGATTTTAGTAAACGATCTAAGAACAAAAGTCATAGACATGTTTAAGAGTGTGACTGTCACATGTGTGTCCTTCATTTGCAAAGTGTCCTTGGGCCTGATCATGGTAAACCAGGACCTCTTTGAAGAGGTCTGGAAGCCTATGGAAAGTTGGGATAGGGTCTTCTGAAAGCACTTTTTTCCAACAGCGAGTTCAGCTCAAAGTGGGATGAGTGGTGGCCATCTTGATAAAAGTGACCAACCATTCCACCCAGGTCAGTGGTAGGAAAATAGGTGTTGAGTACTTTTCAAGGAAGAACATCCAGTTCCCATGCCTGTTACCCTTGAACTCTAGCAAAAATGCCCAGGATATTAACATGCCACATTTTCTTGAATTTGCCACCTGTGAAAGTGGCCTTCACACAGAGATGTGACCCTTAAATATGACTTTGTCCCTGGGCTAGCCCTTCCCCTTCCTTGGCTCTTGTTATTTCTGAAGTTGATAATTCTTTAATGTTTTATGATGAAAAGAAACTCTCATGCAGGAAGGGATGGAAGAGATGAAGCTGCTATATCTCTTTTTCTTCCTGGACTTCAGATACAAAAGTTTCAAATTTCCGGGTATGTTGTCATTGTTGGTCTGGGCAGGGCTCTTCTTGTCATTGATTTATTCCTTAAATTATTTATTTATTTATTTTTAAAGATTTTATTTATTTTTTGGCAGAGAGAGACACAGCAAGAGAGGGAACACAAGCAAGGGGAGTGGGAGAGAGAGAAGCAGGCTTTCCGTGGAGCAAGGAGCCCAATGCGGGGCTCGATCCCAGGACTCTGGGATCACGACCTGAGCCGAAGGCAGATGCCTAAAAACTGAGCCACCCATGTGCCCCTATTCCTTAAATGATTTATTATCTTCTCTTCCTTTATCTGCTTCTTTTTAAGCTTCCCCCAAAGGCAACCATTATAATGTGTTTAATGTGTATCTGCATGTTTCTCGTAAAATGTATATTGTTTTGTGCACATGCATTTTTAATTGAATGGTACTGTACTATATATCTCATTCTGTTTCTTTTCTTTTCTTTCAGCATCACGTCTTTGAGATATTTTTATATTGCTATGTGTACTTTTAATCCATTGTTTTTAGTTGTTGCATAATACTTCTGGTGAGTAGCCACCACTTTAACATAATCTACCCGCCAAGTGATGTGTATCTGATTGTCTCTAATTCCCTGCTACCACAAATAATGCTGTCTTCTAATGAACCTGAGTGAGAATCTTTGGAATATATACTCAGGGAAGAAGTTGCTGTGCTATAGGATATAAATGTATTTAATTTGACTGTAACACCAGATTGTTCTCCAGAATGGATGAACTAATGCACATATCCTATACCAGAGTGCAAAAAAATGTTCATAAATTCTTAGTAGCAACTCCCATCAAAAGGTTGAACTTAGGAGCGCCTGGGTGGCTCAGTCGTTAAATGTCTGCCTTCAGCTCAGGTCATGATCCCAAGGTCCTGGGATTGAGCACTGCATCAGACTCCCTGCTCAGCGGGAGACCTGCTTCTCCCTCTCCCACTCCCCGGCTTGTATTCCCTCTCTCGCTGTCTCTTTCTCTGTCAAATGAATAAATAAAAATCTTAAAAAAAAAAAAAGTCGAACCTATTTCCCTTCCCCATGAATCTGATTTAACCTTGTGATTTGCTTTCGTGGAAGGTGGCAAAAATGGTTGCATTCTGAGCCTAGACCTCAAGAGATCCTACAACTCCTGTTGTTGAGCTGGGAGCCCTTCTACCATAATGTCATCAAGCCCAGGCTAGCGGGCTAGAGGATAAGACCATATAGAGAGAGGACCCAGGTGCTTCAGCCACTAGCTGAAGCCCCAGACATCTAAGTGAATTGAGAACAGTTGGACCAGACTTGGCTACCCAACAGAGCCCAGGGCAAATTGAGAACCCACAGAATTATTAGCTAAATGAAGTGGTTGTTGTTTTAAGCCACTAAGTTTTGGATGTTTTGCTATGTACTTAGTAGATAAGTGAAAAAAAAAATAGACAAGTTGATAACTCCTCATCACAGGGCATGATATATCTCACATCCTACCAACACTTGGTATCAGTCAGCTTTCTAATCTTTGCCTATCTTAAAGATATAAAATGATATCTTGTTTCATTTGGATTCTTTAGGATTACTAATAAAATTGAATATTTCTTTATATGTTTGGTGTACTTTGGGCTTCTTTTTCTTAAATTGCCTGTTCATGTCCTTTGCCCATTTTTCTTGTGAAGTTGTTGTTTTTTCTTGATGATTTGTAGTTCTTGCATATTCCAGATATTAATACCCTTTCGTTTTCACATACTGCAAATATCATCTATCATGTAATCTATTATTTTTATCCATGATAGCCTTTGTTGAATCCCATTCTTTAATTTTTTATGTAATCAAATGCATCAACATTTTTCTTTCTTTTTTTTTAAGTAAGCTCCATGTCCAACATGGGGCTTGAACTCACAACTCTGAGATTGAGAGTTGCATGATCTACCGAGTAAGCCAGCCAGGCACCCCTTTTAAAGATTTTATTTTTGGGGCGCCTGGGTGGCTCAGTTGGTTAAGTGACTGCCTTCGGCTCAGGTCATGATCCTGGAGTCCCAGGATCGAGTCCCGCATCGGGCTCCCTGCCTGCTTCTCCCTCTAACCCTCCCGCCCCATATACTCTCTCTCTCTCATTCTCACTCTCTCAAAATAAATAAATAAATCTTAAAAAAAAAAGATTTTATTTTTTTGAGCAGTCTCTATACCCAACATAGGGCTCAAACTTAAAACCCAGAGATCAAGAGTCACAAGCTCTACCAACTGAGCCAGCCAGGTGCTCCTTTATTGCATCAACGTTTTGTTTTATGGTCTGTGCTTGTGAAATTTTGTTTAGGAAATGCTTCCCAACTCCTAGGGTCACAAAGACACCCTACTACAATTTCTGCCATCAACTTTAGAGTTCTTCCTTAGACAATTAGATCCTTCATTCATCTTGAAACCTTACTGCTAGTTTGGAAAGTGAAAAGGGATTTTTGCACCACAGTCCCATGAACCTGCTTTGGGGCATGGTGTTAGATAGGGACCAGGTTTTCTTTTTTTTCATAGTGAGTCACTTTCCCCACCATTTCCCCATTGTCTGCTGGACAATTCATCTTTCCCACATTGATTTGTGGTGACACCTTTGTTGCACATTAATTTCTCTTGTGCAAGTGGGTCTATGTTTAAGATCTCTCTTCTAGTCCATTGGCCAATTTGTCAGTTCTTGTGCTATTATAACACTGTTTTTTGTTTGTTTTGTTTTTACTGTGATAGGCTTGATAGTTTATTCTTATTTTATAGGCATTCTGCCATATGCTTTTCATTTCAGATGATTCACTTAATCTCACAAACCTGCAAGGTTTATATTATTATCTCTGTTTTACACATAAGGAAACAGATGCCCAGAAAATCTACTGTCATTGCCCAAATTTCATGTGATATTAAGTGGTGGAGTTAGGATTTAAAGTAGTGAATCTGGCTAGAGAACCTGTGTGTCCTATTCTACAATATGCCCAGCTTGTCAGCTCTTGGTCTGGTTGTTCTTTAAGCTCTCTGAAGTGTCCTGGCCAACTGGGAAAGGGAAGAAAGTCATCACCTCAGTCCTTTGGCAAACACCAGCATGGTCCCAGTTTTAACTGCCTCACTCTTCTCAGACCCCCATTGTATCTTTCCCAAACAATAAGACTAGTAGTACCAATGCTCAAAGTTTTTAATAAAAATACATATTCTGAGCTGGATTTAGGTCGCATGTGTGGTACTTTTAAAAAAAGATCTCCAGGTGCTGGGAGTGTTGTAGTGTTTTCTAATTATAATATATGCAATTTAGCATAATAGTGAGAAAAAAAAAAGAGAGCCCAGGTCCTCACAATATAGAAGACAGTGTTGTTGTTACCCACCCCCCTTCCTTCCTTTTAGCAAAAGGCAGATTTTCAGATAATGCATGTCCAAGTGCTCCATATAAGCCAATCATCTATTTTACTCCCTTTGCCATCAGATAGATAAGGCATGGGTGTCAACCCATGTATGGCCAATGAAACATGAAGGGAAAGTCTGCTGGAGTGGTTTCTAGGACTTTATTCCCTCGGTCCTAAAAAAAGAGATATACAAGCTTTCAGGAAGAAAGGAACACTGCTTCTGGTGTAGTGTAGGGAGCTGTGGTAGCCAATCCATGGGTGGGGGGGGGGAGGGATTAGCCTGGGGGGTAGGTTGACCCACTGAAGATAGCATTGCAGAGATGGAAAGTTCAAACTGGGTCCTTGATGAGACTGAGCTGCTAAATTAACAAATCCTGCAGCAGTCTTACCTCTGAGCTTCTTGATGGGTGAAATGAAATTTCCTTACAGTTTAAGCTACACAAGTGAGGAAGCTTCTGTCAGTTGCAACTAAAGGTATTTTATACATGCACCCTAAGGTGATGCATGTATAAATCTTCAGATATCTCTTGTGAATTTGTGTCAAGAATGTAAATGACCTATATGTCAGCTAAACATATCCACTCCCACTGCTCTGGTTAGGATTATGCACTGGGAAAGGGGAAGTGAAAAGGGTATGTTGTACCACAGTTCCCATATCCCTGCCTTCTATCCCTTCCCTTCTTATCTCCGTGACGCTTACTGACTAGTAGACAAGGCAGAAAAATGGCAGTACAGTGGGTCAAGACCTATTCTGGACTATGTTAAATAAGGGACAGCCCAAAGAAGTAAGGGACCAACTTACCAGGGATGCATAGCCAGAAAGAGAATTGCAGGATGTGGGGGAGGGGGACAGGCAAGAGGCAGGCTGGGACCAGAATGGCCTGAGGGTGTCAGGGGAGGAGTCTGGAGTTGGGTTTTGTATTTGGCATAGGAATTAGTCAGGGCAGAGGCCTGGGAGGAAAAGTATTCCAAATTGAGAGAAAGTGTGAGTTAAGGGACAGAGACTGGAAACAACAGATCCGAATGCGGGAACTGGAACCTTGGTGTGGCTGGAGCACAGGGGAGTCAGACCAGGAGGGGCAGACAAGGAGACTGAAAAGAAGGCATTTTTCCCATTCCCCCAAAAAGTATGAAAGGAAAGTCTCTTCTCTCTCTCTCTCTCTCTTTTTTTTTAAGATTTTATTTATTTATTTGACAGAGAGAGAAACAGCAAGAGAGGAAACACAAGCAGGGGGAGTGGGAGAGGGAGAAGCAGGCTTCCCGCTGAGCATGGAGCCCATCCTGGGATCATGATCCTGGGATCATGACCTGAGCCGAAGGCAGACGCTTAATGACTGAGCCACCCAGGCACCACCCTCTCTCTCTTTCTTAATGTGAAATGATGTGATACGTGCCCAAGTTAAGAGAAGTATGAAAAAAACTTTTTCGTGAGTAGCTAATGGATACAGATATAGAAAAAAATGTGTAAGAGAATTTTAGAAATGGGTCTTTGGAATTATTGTTTATTGGAAGGTATTAAAAATGTTATTCTTTGCCTCTGTTCATTTGCTGAGTAAACAATATATTCAAGTAGACCGAAGTGTGTACAGGGAAAAGTAAATTTCCTCCCACCCCTGATACCCAGAATTTTAAGTTTCTTTCCTCAGGGGCAAGCACAGTGGCCAATTTTTGAAGGAATATATTGTATATATGCATAAACACACATTACATCTTGTATTAGTTGTCTACTGCTGTGTAACAAATTACTCAAAACTTAGTGGCTTAAAACCATGAACATTCATTATCTCACCTGTCCTTTGGTCAGGAATCCAGTGGCTTAGCTGGGCCTCTGGCTCAGGGTTTCTTGCAAGGTTGTGGTCGAGCTGTCACCTGGGGCTGTAGTCATCTCATACCTCTTCTAGGATGTATCTGCTTTCAAGCTCACTCAAGGGGTTGTTGGCAGGATTTAGTTTCTCATAAGCTGTTGGACTGATGGCCTCATTTCTTCACTAGCCTTTGGCCTGAGGCCTCCTTCAGTTTCTTGCTGCATGAGCTTCGGCATAGGGTGCCTCACAGCATGGTAGCTGGCTTCCCCAGAGCAAATAGCCAAGAAGAGCCAGAAAAGTCAAGGAACACAACAAGCCAAACAATTTTTTAATCAAGATTTATTTATTGGGGCGCCTGGGTGGCTCAGACGGTTGGGCGTCTGCCTTCGGCTCAGGTCATGGTCCCTGGGTCCTGGGATCGGGTCCCGCATCGGGCTCCCTGCTCCTTGGGAGCCTGCTTCTCCCTCTGTCTCTCTCTCTCATGAATAAATAAATAAAATCTTTAAAAAAATAAAAAATAAATAAATAAAGATTTATTTATTTATTTGAGAGAGTGGGGAAAGGGCAGAGGGTGAGGGAGAGGAAGAGAATCTCAAGCAGACTCCCTATTGAACATGGAGCCCCATGCAGGGCTCCATCTCATGACCCTGAGATCATGACCTGAGCTGAAATCACGAGTTGAACGCTTAACCGACTGAGCCACCCAGGCGCCCCGAAAGTTTTTTTTATAACCAAGTCTCAGAAGTGACATCCTTTCACTTTTGCTGTTCGTTAGAAGCATGTCTCTAGGTTGAGCCCAATCTCAAGGGAAGGGAATTACATAGGGCATGGTTACTGGAGGTTGGAGATCATTGCCATCAACTTAGAAGATGCCTGGTGCACATGTGTATACTATATTTCTATCTATAGATGCCTTTTTTTTAAAGCACAAAAATGTTTCCCGCCTTGCTTTTGTCATACAAGAGTGTATCTTGAACCAATTTCCAAGTTAGTCCATAAAGACCTCCCTCATTCTTCTAGCAATGGCATAGGATTTCAGGCCTGACTCCACACTGATTTTTTTTTTTTTTGGATGTGCCATACCTTTATTAAACAGTCCTTTATTGATGGGCAGTTAGTTAAGGTGTCTTTGATCTTTTGCTGCACACATTCTTTATTGGTGTGAGAATGCATCCGGAAGGTAAATTCCTATCATTGGAATTGCTGGGTCAAAGGGTATGTGAACTTCACATTTTGGTAACTATGGCCAAATGGCCATTCAAGCGAGGTGGTACCAATTTATTTTCCAACCCCAAGTATGAGAATTGTCTACTTCTCTATAGCTCCTTGAGGAGTTTTTTTTCCCCACAAATTTTAATGAAAAAGGAAAAGAGAAATCATGGAAGAAAAACTAAAAACCAAAGTCTAATAAACAGGACAAATTGGAGTCACTGATGTTTATTAAAAGAAAATGGAGCAAGACTCTGCTATTTGTTTAATTTGATCTGGATTTACCAGGGTATTTTCCTAGTATATTATACAAAAAGGGCAAGGACTCTTGGTTTAGGTCTCAGTGTCCCTGATAATCTGTTCTGGCTCCTGTCACTATCATCTTAGATAATATCCTCCTCTAAGGTTGTCTGGATTTCTAAAAGCACTCAACAGTTAGCTAATCAGATTCAAACTTCATCTGAGGGACCTGACACTGATAACTATCAAACCAAGTATACACTGAATAATTATCGACTTTGGCAACTTTACAGCTTTGGTCATTTTTGTCTTTCCTACTGATGTTTTAAGCATTAGAAAGACAGAGAATGTTGGGCTCTAAGAAGTCTTAGAGTCCAGATATAATTCTTTTCCAACCTCCTCGTCCTTTTTGCAAAATCAGTTTCTGTCTTTGTATTTTCACAGAGTAATGCTTATTTCATTAAGGTAGACTGTTCCATTGTTAAACAGTTCTAGAAGTTAACAGTTGTTTTTTACATTGAGTTGAGATCAGAAATCTGTTGTTCTATGCCTCCATTCAGTGCTTTCTCAACTGCCTTAAGGAGCAACAGGGAAAAAGTCTTTGTTCATTGTAAACAGTTCTGATCGCTTCCTGCTTCACTTCCTTCCGTTAAGTCTGCTTTTCTCCAGGCTGATGCCTATTTTGCATCATTCCTTCTTCACTGGAGTTGATTCCCAGGTGTACGACCACATTGATTCCTCTCCTCTTTACATACTCCTCATCTAAGATTCAACAGATAGCAAGCAGGAGGATACTCATAGTGCCAGTTTTTCTGCTGATCCCCACACGATAGTAGGTGTACTTTTAGGACCTTTGATCGAGAGTATGCATAATGACAAAGAGCTGTTGTGAATTCAAGAGTGCTTTGACAACATGTACAGCAGCATTATACAGGATACCCAAAAGCTGGAAGCAACCCAAATGTCCCTCAGTGGATGAACAGATAAACAAATTGTGGTCTAGACATAAAATGGAATATTATTCAGTCTTAAGAAGGAAGGGAGTTCTGACACATGCTACATCACAGATGAACCTTGAAGACACTGTGCTGAGGAAAATAAGCCTGTCACAAAAGGACCAATGGTGTATGACTTCACTCATCTGAGGTACCCAGAGTAGTCAAATTTATAAAGGCAGAAATAGAATGGTGGTTTCCTGGGGTGGCAAGAGGGGGGATTGTGGAGTTGCTGTTTAATGGGTACAGAGTTTCAGTTTGGGAAGCTGAAAAAGTTCTGAAGAAGGATGGTGGTGATAGTTTGTCCCATATGAATGTACTTAATGCCACCGAAGTATATACTTAAAAATGGTTAAAATGACAAATCTTATGTTACGTGTATTTGACCACAGTAAAACAAATGCATCTGCAAACATATGAAAAATTATTGTATATGTATCTGACACCTATTATTCATACACTCTACAATTAACTTTAGCTCACACATCCCCCTCCCCCAAATCTTCATTCATCCCATGGTGAGCCTCTGGGAGCCATTTGTACTTGTACTATGTGGCACCGTTGATTAGACCCAAAATGAGCAGCTAACCTGAGCTGAACTATTCAGAAACTTATTGCTGTGATTTTGGAATTTGGTTTCAGGAACTTTTTGTTGGTCTCTAGGTAGGGGTAAAACTGAGAGGATAGATATGTGGTTGGGAGCTATCAGGTGGCTTATAGGTGATCTTCCATGTTTATTTATTATTTATTCAACAAATATAGTTTGCCTACTGTGTGCCAGGCATGGAAATAGGTGCGGGATTCAGCCCTGTCCCTGCCTTCCTAGAGAAATAGAGCAAGCCTGACTGTAAAGCTATTATCTCTAATGTTGTCTCTAATATTCTTGTTATCTCTAATATTTAGTGGACTGTTTGCCCCTAAATAAACAACACAGTATTTCATGATTTTATCACATTTAACTTCCCCTTCTAAATTATTTTTTAGCACTTTTTTTTTTTAGCAACAGCCCTAGCACAGTTGCCCAGTGAAAGCTTGGTGGACAACAACAGGATACTAGAAAGACTTTTCATTGTAGCAAAAGCTGTGACAAGAGCACCAACATGATCACAGCGGTTCTGTGTGTGTTCCTGGGATACCTACAAATTTTTGTTTGTTTTTGTTTTTGTTTACCAGCTGCAGCAGCACCTCCAGGTGGCAAACAGTAAAAGACGTTTGCAGCCCATTGAGCCTGCCTGTGTACAAATTACACGATTCTTGAAAATTGTTTTTTCATTGGGGATGAGAGGAGAGTTGCATTATTTCAAAATTTGTACCTGAAGGGAGATGTGTAAGCCTGCCCAAATAGAAAAAATTTGCATTTTCTTAAAATGAGACAACGTTTTGTAAGGTTCTCATTCTGCTCTCTGAGTAGCTTCTAGTTAACTCCTGGGAGTTCAACCCAGATGTGAAGTCTTGAGATTGAGACAGACACGCCCAAAAGTTCTACAGCATCTTTCATGAGGTCTTCCCTCTCCTCTTCTGCAGTGCCAATCTTCTAAGCTCCCCCAAACCTCCTCTGATAGAGATTTCATTCATTAATAAATACTTGCCGAGTGCCTGCTTGGTGCTTACTCTGTTCCAGGCACTTCGGATACAGCAGGAAATAAATCAGACTAAAATTTCTGTCTTCACTTAAGACACTCTTGTTGTGATACACTTGTCTCCTTTATGCCCTGTTAAGTCTTTGACAATAGGGACCTGTCTTATCCCTTCTTCACTGGAATCACAGCCACTGAATTCCCCAGTAACAATTTCAAGAACTCAATTGGTTCGGCATCACCATATTTATTAGAACCATTCCCATGTCAATTTTCTGATGGAATCAAAGCTGTGCCTGCCAACCAGCGACAAAACACAGAAGCAGAAAGTTCATTTTAGATCCTGTGGGGGACTGAACAATAGCCCTCCAAAGATGTCCATATCCTAACCCCCCAAACCTGCAAATATGTTAATTTACATGGCAAGCAGACTTGTGGACGGGAGTCAGTGAAGGCTCTTGAGATGGGGAGATTATCCTGGATTGTTATGGTGGGCCCAGGGTAACCACAAGGGGCCTTATCAGAGGGAGGCAGTAGAGTTAGAGTCAGAGAGAAGATGTAAGGAGGTAAGAGAGGAGAGAAGATGCTATGCTGCCAACTTCGAAGATGGGGAAGGGGCCGTGAATCAGGGAATGTAGGTGAACTCTAGAAAAAGCAAGGAAAAGGATTCTGCTCTGGAGCCTCCAAATGAACACAGGCCTGCTGGCACATTTGAGACTCCAACCTCCAGAACTGTGAGATAATACATCTGTGTCGCTATAAGCCACTAACTTTGTGGTAATTTGTAATGTCAGCAACAGGAAGCTAACATAGATTTCTACATGTCCTCCCTCTCATTTGCCCTCCCCACTTCCCATTCTCCTTGGTGCAGAGAGCAGGACATTTTTCCTGTGTTCCTTTATTTTCCCAAGTCATTGAGATGTCCTGGTTTTTCTCGAGCCGAATGCAGATGCTTAACGACTGAGCCACCCAGGGGCCCCGATGTCCTGGTTCTTCTTAACATGTAAGTGTTTCTCTAACCATCTTGTCTGACCATCGGCATTCTTTGGCATATCCTCAGAGTCCCCGACTTTTCTATGAGAATTTAAAATTATGTATTTTCAGTTCCATGGTTAGCTAAAAAATAAAAATTCAACTCTCAACCCAAAAGTCAGCCTTATCCTGATAAGAACACTAAAAGCATTCTTATTAAAGTCAGGAACAAGACAAGGATATCCATTAGTACCACTATTACTTAATGTTATTCTGGAGGTCTGGCTGTTACTGCGCAAGAGAAAAACAAAAGATGGGGCGGGGAAAGGGACAGGAGGAGGGAAATTTGCAATTACTTGCAAATGATATGACTGTATACCTGAAAGACTAAGAGGAAAAAACGGAAAAATTATACAAATAATAAAGGAATTCAGCAAAGTGGCTGGACACAACATTAAGGTATAGTAATCAACATATAAACAATTACTTAGGACATATATAAATAATGTAAAAACAATCTATTTGCAGTAACAACAGAAAAGACAAAATAAGTAAGAATAAAATAAGACATAGGCAAGGGGCGCCTGAGTGGCTCAGTTGTTGGGTGTCTGCCTTCGGCTCAGGTCATGATCCTGGTGTCCTGGGATCGAGCCCCACATCGGGCTCTCTGCTCGGCAGGAAGCCTGCTTCTCCCTCTCCCACTCCCCCTGCTTGTGTTCACTCTCTCGCTGTGTCTCTCTGTCAAATAATAAATAAAATCTTTAAATAAATAAATAAATAAATAAATAAATAAATAAATAAATAAATAAAATAAGACATAGGCAAAGTCAACAGAACAAAACTTGAAAAAGAAGAATGGTATATTATATTTTTTTTGGTATATTATATTTTTTGATAGACTTACCATAACAACGTCAAAATAAAGCCTTAAGTGTTTAATTTTTTTTAAAAGATTTTATTTACTTATTTGAGAGAGAAAGAGAGAGGGAGAATGAGAGAATGAGTGGGGGAAGGGGCAGAGGAGAAGCAGACTCCCTGAGGAGCAGGGGGCCTGATGTGGGACTACATCCCAGGGCCCTGGGATTACCAACTGAGCCAAAGGCAGACGCTCAACCAACTGAGCCACCCAGGTACATGCCTCATGTGTTTAAGACCACTACACTTGGACTTCTGTTATTGGCAACCGAGTGAAATTGATAAGGGAAGAAGTTGTTTCATTTTCTCTTCATAAGTTTATTCTTCACCTAGCCTTTATATTACTTGGTCTTGTCTTAAGAATTTCAGTCTTCATGGGGATATACAGGCTCCCCACTGGCAGAAGGCAGGTCACAAGTTGAGGCCTGATCTTTTGGTGATCTAAGCCAAGTCCACCTTTGGACTGCCAGGTCATGGCCAGTGAGGGCTCCCTAGGAGATGTTGCCCTTTGCCAGTTGTCTTGACTTGCCATGGGTCCTTCAGAATGTACACCTTTGCCACAAACACACATGCATACACCTACACACACACTCACTTAGGAACACCGTTTCCAGAATACCCCATCTAGACCATCTTAGGTTTTATCTCATTGATAAAATAATTACTTCATGGTAGCATGCTCATGGTATTATTCTCACCAGGATCATAGCTAAAATAGCAATTTTTATTATCTTCAACATGTCACCAGCCCATTCTTGGGCTATATGCTTGTTGACACCACTTTAAGATATCTTTTATTTCCCAGGCATTTTTAGTTAAAAAAAAAAAAAAAGCCTCTGCTAATTACTATTATCAAAGGAATTCTAGATATTATCAGTAAGTAAGTCGGGTAATAATTTTTTGGTGGGGGAGGGGAGAAAAGGGAGAAACTGCTATTGCCACTGAAATCTTGTCAGGCTAGCATTTTGGGGTGGACAGGCAGTCAAGTTTATCAAAAAGAATCTTTAATTTCACACAGATTACATCCTCCTTGAAGGCTGTTCCCTGACTATTCCTAGAAGCAGCTGGGATTTCTCTTAGCAGAAGAGCTAAATCTGATTTTTAGCTCTTTCTCTCTCCCTCTTTATCTTCTTTTTTTTTAGAGCCCGGGTGTTATAGGATTTTTTCTCAGTCAGTGCCCATGGTTGTTGGTCACGCTGCTTTGAAGAATGAAGTAGTAGATCAGACAGAGTGGTGGGCAGCAAAGCAAGGTTTACTGAGTGACAGCAAAGTGATAGTACAAAGCTCCCAAGGAGGGAGGGGACCCGAGCTGGTTGCCACGGGAGTTTCTTTTTTTTTTTAAAGATTTTATTTATTTATTTGAGAGAGCGAGAATGAGAGAGAGAGAGCACATGAGAGGGGGGAGGGTCAGAGGGAGAAGCAGACTCCTGCTGAGCAGGGAGCTCCATGTGGGACTCGATCCCGGGACTCCAGGATCATGACCTGAGCCGAAGGCAGTCGCTTAACCAACTGAGCCACCCAGGCGCCCGCCACGGGAGTTTCTAAGTCTAGGGGTTTTTATGCGCTTGTTGGTGGGCTGTTTTAATCTGATTAACCCTCCCTGCGCCTGTCATCCAATCAGGTTCTTGTCATCTATCTATCACATGGGAAAGGGTGGAGGGCTCCTTCCAGGGTGGTGTAAAATCCTTTTAAGGGTGTTTTCTTCTTAGGGCCCCTTGTCCATGCCTGTCTTCCTTCCAACTATCCTTTGTCCATGCCTGTCTTCCTTCCAACTATCCTTTATCACTGGCACAATCAGCCTGCAGCACTGCCAGAACATGACTAGCACAGCCAGTCCCACTCCTTCTTCCTTCATCTCAGTTGATGATTTCACTTTCTAACCCGATTGTAAACAATTAAGGTCTAGTTTGATGAACATTTTGAGTGGGAAAGTATTAGGTTCCTATGGAAACAGAAGCAGAGTCTCTATCTTAGGCTTGGTGGGGGAGGGAGGTCTGTAAGGCTTCCTGGAGGAAGTGATATCTTCAGTAAGAGCGTAAAATTGATTCCCTTTTCAATTAGAGATCAGAATGAGGGTAGGAGAAGCCCGGAATTGAAAAAGTGTGACAAAACCTGAGACTGGAAATAAATTCAATTGGACTGGAGATTGCAAAGCATCATTCCAATATAATTTCAATGCATAGCACTTGTCACTTTCTGATCATCTCGTTTGCTTGTTTGTCTGTTCATCCATCCCCATCTGCTCACACAGAACAGAAGCCCTAACCTGTTGATTCCTCAGTGCCAGGCACATACGACTGACTGTTAACCTTTACTGAGGGCCTGCCATGGGTCAGATCCTCTAATAAGTACTCCCTCATGGCCACCCCAGCCTCCCTTCTGTCTCCCCCCAACACCAACCAGCAGACAAAATTTTACTTCTTCAGAGTTGGCTTAAATGCTCCCTTCTCTGTGAAACCTCCCCATCTCTTTACCCAACCCTTACTCTCAGAATTACTTCTTTCAGGGTTCCCACCACTTTGGTCTCTCCTTGCAGCATCAGTTTAATTCTGTTTTCTCCCCCATTCTTCATTAAGTTTTAAATCATAGGAAGACAGTGATTTTTATTCGTCTCTGTAAACTTCTCAACACTTTAGACAGGATTTTATACAAAAAAACGGGGCTCAAAAATGAATAAATTAATTAGGGAGAGAAAGTGGTGAATCCTTCTTCCCTTCCTGCAGTCCTGAGAGCAATCTTTTAAAACTTTAAGTTTGACATCACAGCTCTACTTAATCCTGTTGAAGGCCACTTTTCATCTCAGACTAGAATTCTACCTCCTAAGCACCCTGCTCACTTTAGGGCCCTATGTGAACTTGCTCCCATTCATCTCTCCAGTCGCGACCCTTTCTATACCTCTTCTAATAAAACTTGACTGCTTATGGTGACTACACAACTGGCTGTACTGATTCATGTCACCAGGCTTTTATTTCAACTACTCCCTCTACTTGAAATGCCCTTTCCATTTTCCTTGCCAGCTCAGTTCAGGCATGACCTTCTCAAGCAAGTTTTCCCTCTTTTTTTTTTTAAAGCAGTCTTCATGCCCATTGTGGAGCCCAACGCTGGGTTTGAACTCACAACCATGAGATTAAGACATATGCTGAGATCAGGAGCCAGATGCGGTTAACCCACTGAGTCACCCAGCCACCCCAAGTTTTCTTTCTTTGAATACAGATCCTATTAAAAAGGTACTAAGTACAGAAAAATTTATGGTGCTCCCCTCCATTTATGTGATTAAAAATGCAAACACTAAACCATGAAGTGTAATTTTAAATGACACACAGCTTATATGTATGCTAGATTTGGAATACTGTCTGTCTATAATTTTCTCTCATCCTCCCTCTCTCTGCTTATACCCAGTTTGTAATATTAATATAGAATTAATATTATTAATATTATTATATTATAATTATAGAATTAATATTATACCCTAACAGTCTATCGGATAACTCCATTGCCGGATTCTCAGGTTGGGTCAAATGCTCCTTTTCTCCACTCTCCAGGCACCGTTCTGAGAATAACTTGAGCAAATTGCACGTTTGCCTTTCGCACTATGGTGTTAGCTCCGGAGTTGGTGCAAACACCGTCTTTGGCCGTGGAGCGCGGGACCTCCAGTCACCTCCCTAGCCGACCGGTCCGTAACTTCTTTAAGGAGCCGTTCCCTCCTCACCCAGCCTGGGTGATAGGCTCGCACCTATCAAGGGCGGGCGCTGGGAGAAAAGTGAAATATCAGCCGGCCCTGGAAGCCAGGGCAAGGAGATTCTCCAAATTTCCGGACCCACAAGTACGAGAGGCAACCGAAAGACCCATGAAAACCCAGCGGAGTGGTCTGGGCCGAGGAAATTACTGCCACCGGAAGTCACGTGGTACAGCCCCGCCCAAATTCCCTATCTCGGCAGTCGACTATTCAGTCTTGCAGGCGCCTCTGGCGGGCTCCGCTGAAATCCACTCTTTCGGTGCTCGACTCGCTCGTGCTGCTGCGGCCGCCGAAGGAGGGGCAAAGCTCAAGATGGCGGACAAAACGCCAGGCGGATCTCAGAAGGCCAGTTCGAAGGTAATTTCTTAGAGGACTTCCATAAGTCAGGGAGTTTATCACTGTCATCTGGGGCCTACAGACGCTTCTGGCCAGCGGGAGGAGATCGGGGTGGGATTCCATGTTCTGGTCACGACTGTAGGCCTGGGCCCCGACGCACTGTGGTGCGCAGGTTGAGAGGCCTGGTGTCTCCCCATAGTCCCAGCCTGGATTCGGCTCGAGACTGGCGGGCCCAGGGTGGGTGGCGTGAGTAGTTCGGCCTACCTTTGGCATTGGAGTGAAGTCAGGGATTTAGATTGAGGTTTGAAGCCGTGAAAACGCGCCCCTGTATTCCTGTTGATCTCTTGAGGCCGCCGGACAGCACCTGGGAGAGGCGGGAATCGCTTCCCGGTGCTTGTTTGCCTCTCTTTCTTTGGTTCTTTAGTTTTAGATCTCACACGCTTCCAGTCTCCCTCAGTTTCCCTCTTGCCCTCCAGGGAATAAATAACATCTAGGGCTGCAAGTTGTGAGGGGAGGACCAATGGTGGAGGGACGCGGGGTGGGAAGTGCAGAGGCGGGAGCAGCTCTCCTTTGCAGAGCTGCATCGCCAAGGTTAATGCTACGCTCTACACGTGGTCTTATCTCACTTAAGAGGAAGTATAAAAAGCACTTTTTTTTGAGGGTGCGTTTTCAAGGACTCGGGGTCTCCTTCATCTCCATGTTGTGTGTTCCACCGAAAAGAGAATTTCCAAAGACTTGGCAGCCACTCAAGATTGTTAAATAGATTCTGAGCTAACAGGGTACCGTGTGTAACTATTGTGAAACCATTGAGCTGTAGAAGTAGTTTAACAGTAGTTAGGTGGTGGTTAGCATCAGGTCTTTGTTGCCATCTTGGGCCGGTCATTTAATCATTTTTTACTTTTGAGTTTCTCGAACACGATATTAAAAGTAATAGTTACTGCCCGAAGTAGTTATTAAGCTTTTTGATGCTAATGCAAGAAGCTGTGAAACACTTAAAAGTTCTAGGGACTGTTACATCTTGCGGAGCGTGTACGATTATAAATCGGTTATTAGGAAGTTAAGTTTACGGTGGACTGGGAGAGCCCTGCGTTTAGTTTGTTCTGAGAAACAACCCATTTTGTACTTGCTTTATCAGTGTCAGATCATAATCTTTATGACATTTTGTGAATGATATTCATAGTTTGTAATTAGTAATGTCTTTACCCCTCATCCTTTAATTTTGTAGAAACTATGGTAGAGGGCCAGTTTTGTCTGTTTTACATTCTACTTTTACTCCTTGTTAGTTTCTTCACTCCCCAGTACGTTTCACGTCGGTGTGGAGCGGAATAGTTGGGTACATCACTCAGGCCACTTCCTCAACAGATTCACAAAAACAGCCCTGCTTGCTGCTGTTAGGGAACTATTGCTAAAGCTACTACACCCATAATAACTCGCGTATAAGCTTCACAATTTTAGTTTCTTTCAAAGTAATAGTTTAAAAGTATCTCCTACTTGACGCCTTGGATACATTGAAAATATTTTAATGTATATGTTCAGGCTTCCTTCTAAAATATATTTCTTATGGTTGTGTGTGGCTGTTCCTATAAGTAAATTGTTGGATCTTCCAGTAATCTTTTCAGTTTATATATTGCTTTAGATTATCATCAGTTCATGCTATTAAGAGATTCCTTACTGAAGTCTGTAAAAGGAGAGTATCTCAGGACTCCAGTGATAATTGATGTGATTTTCTTCATTAATATGGGGGACTGCATGATGCAGTTAAAGATTATGGATTTTGATAACAAGCAAAAGACATTTGGATTCAAATCCTGAATTGGTAATTGCTTATATTTGTGATAAGGCAAATTGCTTAAACTCTCGAGCTTCAGTTTTCTCATTTGTAATATGGATGTAATCTCTTTTTTTTACAGGGTTGATGTAAGGATTAAATTAATTAATGTTTATAAAGTACATAATAAATCTTAGTTCCTTTTTCCCTCTCCTTTTTCTTCCTAGAGGAATTAAAAAGTACTTACTTTTCAAAATGTTGGATAATTCAAATCCTAAGGTTTAGAATCTGAGTTGTCAGCTATCTTATAATGACTGCCCACATTGCTGCTTTCTATTTCTCACACAAGTCCAGACTTTATTGGAGAGAGTATCAGATCTTTTTGGCTAATACTACAGTATTTGGAATTTCTAGTCTTTGATCTCTGTGGTTTGATTTTCTTTCCTCTGGGAGATCAGATGAGTGACCCATTTTGCAATACAGATGGAATGAACAGATTCTTTTGTTTCATGCTCATTCTTTGGTAGTTAAATTCCCATTGATATAGGTTGGGATGCTTGTTAATCATATTTCTACACATTGAGGAAAAAATGTTAATTTAAAAGTGTACAAGGGAATGTAATGTACAGCATGGTGACTATAGTTAATAATACTGTATTGCATATTTGAAAATTGCTATGAGAGTTGGTCTTGAAAGCTCTCATCACAAGAAAAAAATTTCTGCATGGTGAAATATGTTAACTAGGCTTACTGTGGTGATCATTTCGTGATGTATACAAATCTAAATCATTATGTTGTATACCTGAAACTAATATAATTTTGTATGTCAGTTGTACTTCAAGAAAAATAAATAAATTAAAAATAAAGCTGGGCTTCCTTGGGCATTTAGTGCTGAATTGGTTAAGGAACTGTTTTGATTGCTGATTAACAAAAGTATTTCATTTCTAAGAAATAAGTAAAATGAGGATACATTCAAAGCTTGTGATCCTTAGGTATTTATTACTGCTTGTGTACATTCTTTTGATGGTACCTGAAGATATGTAAGATTTAAATATGGTAAAATACTCTAAATGAAACACAAATCTTGAAAATTAGGTTCTTCATGGTTTGCTACTTTTAGTTTAGAGTGAAAGTTTGTTATGGTATGATTGTAACTTTATCTGAAAATATAAGGTGGATAGTTTTATGGGTGGATGGAGAGTGAAATTATGAACTTCTGTTTTCTTGATTGGTACTTTTTTAGAAACTTGAGTATTTGCAGCAGTGGTTCTTGAATATGACTCTTGATATGGTTTTTAAAAATTCCCATCTTATTAGATTGATTGTTTTCTGAAAGTCCAGTTTTTATTTTTTGATTTTATTCCTGAAGCTTTTTTCTTCCTGGAAAGTAAACCTATGGAACATTCTCATTTGCCTTAGTGGCATATGAAAGAGGGGTTCATTTGGTGTGCAAGTTGAAGGCTGCTGCCTCTCTACTACTTTTTCACAAAGATCATCATTTTTTTTACATAATAAAAACTTGGCTACAGGATATTAAACTTGAAAATATTAATATTACAAATAACTTGCCTCTTTATACTGTTTTTAAGTAGTTTTAATATTTTATTGCAAACCAGCCATGTGTTAGATATTGTGCTGAAATAAATTTTCAAAAAGCAAAATGCATTTGCCAGTAGTACTCAGGGCTATTTGGTACTGTTAGCTGTCTCTTCAGGAGTTAAATTTTTTCACTAGACTTTCTTTAGTTTAGATTAACTACAGGATATTCAAAATGTACTTACAACTTTTCATGTATTGGTAGTGTTTGGAATGTAACTTTCAAGATCATTTCAGGTTTTTTTTTAACTTTATCTTAAATAGTACATGGCTTAGTGTTCTATAGGGTTTTTTTCGAGAGGTGGCCCTTGGTTTGCTTTGGAGAGTGGTATTAAGGTAGGTAGCTGCTACTTGTTAGTGTGTGGACAGCAAAGTATGTTGACAGTGGAGTGTAACTTAATTTTGTTGGGTAGGTACTTGTTCCAGTAGGTTAAGTCAACAAGTATATTGAGGCTCCGTCACTTGGCAGATCTTGTGCTTGACTTTGAGGAAGAAAACATTAAATGAGACTATACAAACTGGGCAGTGTGCTGTCTAGTGAAGAAAAGTCAACATATAATAGTACAAAGTAGAGGTATCTAAAAGTTTAGAAAGAAGTGACAGCTGGTTAAATGGAGGGTGGGAAGGAGAAGGCTTAAAGAATAGAGGAATTTGAGTTCTTCTGAACAATGAGCAGAGGTTTGAAGGATAGAGATAGGGATATAAAAAGAGATTTTTAAAGAAAAATAAATCTGGGAAATGGATTGGTAAGTGAACTTGTTTAGTCAGTGCATAGAGCACTGCCATAGGGAATAAAAGTTGCTGAGATGGAAAGATAAGTTTGAGATAAATTGTGGAGATTTTGAATGCTACGGAGTAAAATTAGCTGTGGAAAATTTGAGGCAGGAAAATCCTTTAGGAAAGAATTCTTGGGGCATACTTTAGGAAGAATTTGGGAGTGAGGAGGACCAGTTGGAAGATTATTGCAGTGCTCCTGATAAATATTGAGGATTGTTGCAGAAATCTCACCTCAGATCTTCTTTGGGAAGCTTTCTTAACTTCCCCACTCCCAATAAGATTTGCCTGCCCCCTCTGCTCTAGTGGCCATTGTTTTACTTGACTCTTTTATTAGCTTTATTTTACTTTATATCTTATATCTCTAAGGTAAGGCATAGTACCAGTAAATGGTTGAATTAAGGGAAGATCTGGACCACCATTGTGTCTTTAGAAAGGAAGAGTCCCCATTGAAGAGCTGTGATTAGAGGTGGGATGAGCAGAATTTGACTCATGTGGTTATGAGGGGATAAAGGAGTCCAGGATGATCCTGTTGTAATGCTTGTTGCTGGCTAACACTTAGTGAGCAGTTATTATTTGCTAGACACTGTTCTAAGTGCTTTACCTGTTTTTGCCTTTCACAATAATCGTACGAGGCAGGGTGCTATTCAGCTTTACAGAGGAAAGGAGCTAGGGCCAAGGTTACAAAACTGTTAAGTCCTAAAACCAGGAAGTCTGATTCCAGAATCTGTGCTCTTAAAACATTTTACTACTTCCATATTATGAGTGATTGAGAGATACAATCCATTGTCAGAAATAAGGTCAATAGGAGAAACTAGTTTGGAAGGAATTTTAAATATATTGAGTTTGAGGAGCTTGCAGACATTCGGATGAAGATGTCCAGGAGATAGTTTGAGAACAGAATGGAGCCCAGGAGAGGGACTAAGGTTGAAAATAAAGAATTAGAAGTCATCTCAGTACAATAAGGTGTTGATATGCTTCCTATGGGAGAGATTGTTAAACTTGTGGAGATGTAAGCTGATGCTTTAGAGGACAAGAGGAGAAAGACATTTTAGGAGTCAGTAATGGGAAGGGAAAGCTGATGACACAAAATGGTGGTGTTGGAGGAATGAATGTTCCTGTGGCCAGGTTGATAACTTGAGAAAAGTTTTTATTCTCAGCCACCAACATATAGGGCCATAGTGTAGTTGGCCTAGCCTTTATCTCCTTAACAGTCATAAGAATGATCCTTTTTTCTTTTGGATTTTCTTGCCATCCTTCACCACATCTATGCTATCTGCTTTCTCTATCCTGAGATAAATTTGTCTTGTGTCTGCTTTTTTTTTTTAAAGATTTTATTTATTTATTTGAGAGAGAGAGTGAGAGAGAGAGCACATGAGAGGGGGGAGGGTCAGAGGGAGAAGCAGACTCCCTGTTGAGCAGGGAGCCCGATGGGGGACTCGATCCTGGGACTCCGGGATCATGACCTGAGCCAAAGGAAGTCGCTTAACAAACTGAGCCACCCAGGCGCCCAGTTGTGTCTGCTTCTTTATTGTCTTAAGCTTCCTTTAATTCTGTCCACTCATTTTGCTTTTTGGTGTTTTCATATAGATGAAGAATTGTGCTCTAGACTTCAGAAGATCTGTAAGCATCATTAATTTGTTGTTCTTCAGTTAAAAAAACCATAAAAACCAAACCTAAGACAAATAATACAGTCAGGTCTAGGTTAGGAAGAGGGAGAGGTTCAGCTTCTGAAGTAGCATTACATTTACTGTTTACTTGGACCACTAGCTTTAGAAGTTGGTTATTTAAAAAATCTTATTAACTACTGTTTGTGTCTCTCAAGCTTAAAGAAGTTCCGTTCTGAACACTGTGTAGTTATAGCTGCAAATCGGTGGAATATGTCTGGTTTGCAGTAGATGTAACCAGTGCCATCTTAGGTTAATTGAAATCAGCTGATGCACCTTCGTAAGCTGTTGCTGTTATTTTTAAATCCTAGAAATGATGATTTGGATGTGGTGGCATAGAAGATTAAAGAAAAAAAGGGTAGCACTGTCTTAGCTGCTCTTGCATGCTTATTCTTCTGGGTGAACTTTAGAATTATTTTTGGCAACCCCTGTGCCCCCTTGCAAAGATTTTCCTTTGGGGTATAGAGCTGTTGAATGAAATTGCACTAAATATGTAAATAAATTTGGGTATAATTGACATTGTCTTAATAATGGGTTTTCCAATCCAGGCATATGATGAGTCTTTTCAAAAGGTGACTTGAATAACTGAATCCGTCTGTAAAGTTTGTGTTTTCTTCACCTGGGTTGTGTACATTTCTGTTGTTGGCTTCTAGATGTTTTATACTTCTTGTGACTATTGTAAATAGGATATCATTTTTGCTACCTAACAGGTTAATACTCGTATATTGGCAAGCAGTTGATTTTTTTTTCTTTCAATCTGTTCAGCGTCTTGACTGAATTTTTTTTTTGTTTTCTAAGAGTAGTTATTTTCTTGGATTTTCTCATTTCTTAGTGTGTGCAAATGGGCACATTTCAAACTGTGTCTCAGAGTGTGTTTCAGGGAATTAAATATTAAAAAATGTCTTCTTCCATACCATCTTACCTTTTAAGAAAGGTTAGATGGGAGAAGAAAGTGAATGAGGAAGGACACAGTAAAAGTTGGAGATAGAAAAGGATGGCTAGAAAGAATAGTGATGGAAGGTATCTCAGTGCTTAGCTGTCTTGAGCTTATTTTGCTTAGGGCCCAGTATGGTGGAGTTCAGAGGAACAAATCGATTCAGTGCGAAAATCTGACCAGCTGTTCTTAGCCTTAAGTTTAGAGAAGGTAAGTAAAGCAATACTGTGTAGACTTATATGAGTTTTACTGTATTTGCTCTTTTATATATCTTACAAATCCTTAGTTTTCTCTTAAAAATTAATATAATGTCTTGTGCATTTTATTTGAAATCTAGAACTCGGAGCTAGGGTCAGATATTTGTGGTGTTAAGATTCTTGGTTTCACTTTTTAACATTTGACTGTACATAAAAATAAGTAAAATCTCACTACCCAATACCTTGCAAAATAAAAACAGCTCAATGACAGAGTTAAATTCTGGGACTCCCAAGTAAAAATTTCAGACATACCACATGTTAATTTAGTTAATAGTCTTGTAGCTTGGCTTCTTTGTCTGCATAGTTAAAAAACAAAATATTGTATGCCATATGTAATTTGATCTGTAGATAATTAAGAAAAAATAAGATGAAATTTTAACAGTTGACATTGTTGGGAAGTGCCATTATTTGAAGACTGAACTTTTTCTGTGCAACTGTAAGCAGTAGTGGCATGCTGAATTAGAAGCAGCCTCCTTTAAAACAAGTTGTAAATGGTGGCCAGCAGTGGATTTGATAAAAGCATTTTCTTTTTTTTGAACTCTTTCTGCAGCAGCATTTGATCTTTTACATTAAGGGTTATGTGTGGATTTTCTTGTTACTAGAATCTGCTTCTTATATGACTGGGTAGTTGGAGGAAGGAGGGGAAGTTTCTTTGCTGTATAGCAAGAAGTTGCTGCTTTGTCACTGTTGTGGCAGTAAACAGTGTATCTTATGACTTGGGAAGAGCTTTTGCAGGAAAATGCTGTTGTAAAAATAGTGGTTAGGTTTCCAGTCTACAGTTTAAAAAGTTTATGCTTCAAATATATCCTACTCTCATTTGTATCATATTTTGGCACATATGCATTCTGAATTTTAAAGAATTGACTTGCACATTTATTTTGGATCACAATCTTTTTGTAAGTCCTAGATTTCCTTTGGTTTTATTAGCTAAGGGGAAATTGCTACAAGTTTGGGAAGATTAAGTCTGTATAACTTGAGACATACTTGTTTTGTTAGCATAATACATTTTTAGATCATTTAAATATTGACTTTTTAATAATTGCAGACCAGATCATCAGATGTTCATTCATCTGGATCTTCAGATGCACATGTGAGTATAAAAGGCAATCTGTCTTTTTTCTTTCTTTTTTTTTTTTTTTAAAGCATTTATTATTTAAGTAATCTCTATACCCAACGTGGGGCTCCAACTCATGTCCTCCCAGATCAGGAGGTGCATGCTCCACAGACTGAGCCAGCCAGGCAACTCTCGTCTTTGTATTTTTTTTTTAATATTTTATTTATTTATTTGACAGATAGCGAGAGCGGGAACACAAGCAGTGGGAGTGGGAGAGGGAGAAGCAGGCTTCCTGCCAAGCAGGGAGCCCGAAGGGGGACTCGATCCCAGGACCCTGGGATCATGACCTGAGCCGAAGGCAGACGCTTAACGACTGAGCCACTCAGGCGTCCTCGTCTTTTTTAACATTTAATTTTTCTCTGTATCCCTGTATTTATGATTTTACTTGGTAAATACTATTGTATTATATGTCTATTTTCTGTAATGTTTTTGCTAGATGCGCTTTTTTGTGTGTGTGTTCTATTTGTATAAGTTGGCCCCCTCAGACCATATTAGAAACCAAGTATGTGTGTATCTTTATTTTTTTATTGTGCTTATAAAGTTCTGTACATATACAAATGTGTATACTTGTACAGTGACTATGATTTGCATTATACACACTCATTATTTTTTCACTGCACGATATACCTGTTGGAAATCCCTGCAAGTCAGCAGTTAGAGCTCTAATATAGTCTTTCTGCTGCCGTTGTAATATCCCATAGGGGAAAGTACACATGATTTTTAAAGCTATTTCTCTGTTGATGGGCATATACTTGTCGTTTAAAGCTTTTTGACATTTTGAATAATTCTTCAATAAACATTACATGTTATTATAGCAGTGCTCAAAGTATGGTTTTCAGACCCTTGGGGGTTACTGAGAATTTTTCATGGGTTTTGTGAGTTCAGCTATTTTATAATAAGACAAAGACATTTGCCTTTTTCATCATGTTGACATTTGCAAAGGCAATTGATGGGTAAACTGTTGGCATCTAATATGAATCAAGCTAGTGTTGTCAAAATGTATTAGTAGTCATTGTATTCTTCCTTACTTGGCACAGTAAGGTAAAGAAATGCTAGTTTCACTTAAGAATGTTCTTGATGAAGCAGTGAAAATTATTAATATTAAATTTTGTCCTGTGTATGGGTCTTTTTAATGTTTTGTATGATGAAATGGGAAAAACATGTAAGGCACTACCTCTTCTCAAAGTATGTTTATCTTGAGGAAAGGTACTTGATGGATTATTTAAGTTGAGAAATGAAAACTGGCTCCTTTTTTTTTTTTTTTAAAGATTTTATTTATTTGCCAGAGAGAGAGGGAGAGTACACGCAAGGGGAGTGGCAGGCAGACGGAGAAGCAGGCTCTCCCTGAGATCATGACCTGAGCCGAAGGCAGACGCTTAACCATTTGAGCCACCCAGGCGCCCCAAACTGGCTCGTTTTTTGATGGAATACCGTTTTTACTTGAAAGGAACAGCTGACAAACTGTGGTTAATCAGACTTGGATGTTTGGCAGATAGAAGGAAACAGACCTGTTACTTCAAAGAAAACAGTTATTTGTTGTTTTTTTTTTTTTTAAGATTTTTTATTTATTTATTTGACAGAGAGAGACACAGTGAGAGAGGGAACACAAGCAGGGGGAGTGGGAAAGGGAGAAGCAGGCTTTCCCCAGAGCAGGGATCCTGATGTGGGGCTCGATCCCAGGACCCTGGGATTATGACCTGACCGAAGGCAGAGGCTTAACCACTGAGCCACCCAGGTGCCCCGAAAACAGTATTTGTTAATGATATAAAATTTGAGCTTTCAGGTACAAGTTAGAATTATTGAAAACTTTCCCTGTACCAAAGGACTTTTCTGATGAAATCATTGGTGATATTAAGGGATGAGAGTTTTGATAGTGTATAGTGAAATTTGTCACTATTTGGACATTTGGGTTGTTTGTAGTTTTAGTACTACATCTGTGATTTTAAAAAGTTGTTTTACTTTTCCTGAAGATGGATGCATCTGGACCCTCAGATAGTGATGTGCCAAGTCGGACACGACCTAAGAGCCCAAGAAAACATAATTATAGGAATGAGAGTGCCCGTGAAAGCCTTTGTGATTCTCCTCATCAGAATCTCTCGAGAGTAAGTGTTGATAAAGATAAGAAAGGATTAATAATTTTAATCTGTCCTGGATTGAATTTGGTGGTTGAATATTTTGGTTTTATACTGGTTCTTTCATTATGTACTATTTGAAAATAGCATTTTTTAAAAAAGATTATTTATTTATTTGACAGAGGGAGTCACAGTGAGAGAGGGAACACAAGCAGGGGGAATGGGAGAGGAAGAAGCAGGCTTCCTGCTGAGCAGGGAGCCCGATGGGGGGCTTGATCCCAGGACACTGGGATCATGACCTGAGCTGAAGGCAGACGCTTAGGGACTGAGTCACCCAGGTACCCCTAGCATTATTTTTTGTATCTGGGTTAATGATAAACTCAAGTTCATGTACGGAAAAAAATTTTTTTTTTAGCTTATATGTGAGATAGGATTCATTTAAAATTTAAAATTTTAATTATAAAACCAAGGAGTGTTTGGATTAAAATGTTTTGTTTTTTTAAAGATTTTATATATTTATTTGACAGAGACACAGCGAGAGAGGGGACACAAGCAGGGGGAGTGGGAGAGGGAGAAGCAGGCTTCCCGCGGAGCAGGGAGCCTGGTGCAGGGCTCGATCCCAGGACCTTGGGATCATGATCTGAGCTGAAGGCAGACGCTTAACGACTGAGGCACCCAGGTGCCCCTAAAGTGGTTTTTTTAAAAAAAGATTTTATTTATTTGCCAGAGAGCACGTGGGAGGGGGAGAGAGAGAGAGAGAGAGAGAGAGAGAGAGAGAGTGAGAGAGAGAGAGTGAGTACACGCAGGGGGAGTGGCAGGCAGGGGGAGAAGCAGGCTCTCTGCTGAGCAAGGAGCTTGATATGGGACTCGATTCCAGAAATCTGGGATCATGACCTGAGCTGAAGGCAGACGCTTAACCGACTGAGCCACCCAGGCATCCCTGGATATAAAATAGTTAAGGGTCAGATTTATTGTTCCTCCCTTATACCAAACATTTACTGAATCAAATACCACATGCCATTCACTGGAAATAAATAGGTGGGTAAAATGCAGTTCTTGCTCTTGGAGAGCTTACAGTCTTACCATGGGAAGTAAACAGATAGGTACTATTCACTCTAATTAGTGTGCCCAGGGCAGTATGAGAACAGAGAGGGAGCATCTTTATTATGTGTATCTGCAAAGCGTTCTCATGCTCTTTTAGTCTTTTTTCTATTTTTTCTATTTCATATAATTTTTCTTGTTACTAAAGTTGGGGAATTAATAAATTAATAAAAATTAAATTTGGAAATATAGAGAAGGCAGTCATCACCAGCCAGTATTAACATTGGTAACACTTTATTTTTATTGTTTAATATTCTAAGCATAAATATATTTTTACTTTGCTGAGATCCATTTTACAGGAATACATTTTAAAATACTCTGTTTTCAGTTCTTTTTTTTTTAATTTTAGCAAAAATTCTGTGAAACTTTAATGGATGATTATATTTCTTTGTGTAAACATTCCATAATTCCTTTAACCATTTTTCTCTGGTGTGTAAGTTTAGCTCTTAGGATATAAATAAAATTTGAGCCCTTCTGATTTTGTTTTGTAAAATTATGTTTTTCATTGAATTTATATGTAATTTTACCATTTGTTTAAACTTTTAAAATTAAAACCAAAGATGCTGGATGATGACCATTTTTCTTTCTACTTTGGGAAAAAAATTTACTTTGAATCTATTCCTGAAACCTCATTTTGACTTTTGGGTTATAAACTTTTATTTTTTCAAGGTGATTTTAATGTAACTTTAAAATAATTTGAGCGGTATTACTCTTTTATTCTGCTTCTCAGGGGCAAGCCTATTTATAACGAGGGGATTGATAAAGTCTAATTTGTAATTGGTTAACTTCTCATTTTGGTAGGCAAGAGCGAAACCTTCGGATTTCAATTACAGATTAATAGTTTAGGTTGTATTTAATAGACATTACTCTCTTTTAAGTTTATGAATCAAAATCTAACATTTACATGAATAACTGAACAACTAAAGATCTGTAGATGATTTTACTTCTGCTGTAACCTGAAATACTATTATTATGTTCCTAAACATCAGTATTATTGTTGAAGAATGAGTTTATTTACTGAATTATAGAAGGAAGTGATGTGATTTGTAGTACCTGAAATGGAGGTTATAGATGGTATTTAGATTCCTGCCACTGAACTTTGGAAATATATGCTGCCTTCTCCCTGTTTGAATGTTTTCCCTCACTGCTTCTTTTGCTCAGAACCATCTGTACTTTTTCTCAAGTGCTTTTATTCTTGCTGCCAGCAAGTCGATTGAATGAGTTCTAAGCCTTGGCATCTCTCTCTGCTTTTTCACTTTTTTTTTTTTTAAAGAAAATGGCTTTTTTATGTTACTGACCTTGAATTAGCAAATGAAGACATTCCTTAAGGAATACTTAAATCAGAATCAAGCCCACGGTAGGCACTTGATGCTTAAAAGTAGCCTCAGCTTTTCTGCTTTATGGTGAAATTTCTTTTTAAAAGTCATCTAATCTGAAGACTTGGTTATCAGTTGAGCTGTACCAATTGAGTTAGATAGTATTAAGAATGTGTATGTAAAGGTATGCTTTTTCTTTTCATAGCCTCTTCTAGAAAACAAACTTAAAGCATTCAGTATTGGAAAAATGAGTACAGCTAAGCGAACTTTAAGTAAGAAGGAGCAAGAAGAATTAAAGAAAAAGGTAATATTTAAATTGTATTTTGAGTTATCCTTGGAAGTGTGTCTAAATAAGTGTATGGGCAGTAGGGAAATGCTTTTCAAAGTTTCTTGACCGGGATATTTTCAGCTCCCACTACCAAGTCACATCTGTAACACAAGGTACATTTAGAGGTTTGTATCCCTGTTCCCGCCACTGCTTCTTCTATGTAAGATTTGGTTATTTTCTGGTCTCTTCATCTTGTATAAACAAGTGTGTATAAGTATATATTGTATTCCTCTCTCTTAAGTGATCAATAATATGCTATATACAGTGTACTTTTCTCCATCTTGCTTTTTACACTTAACATTATAGCTCAGAGATTACTGCAGGTATAATGAAATAGTCCTTGTTTTTTTTTAAAGATTTTATTTATTTATTTGACAGAGAGACACAGCGAGAGAGGGAACACAAGCAGGGGGAGTGGGAGAGGGAGAAGCAGGCTTCCCATGGAGCAGGGAGCCCGATGTGGGGCTCGATCCCAGGACCCTGGGATCATGACCTGAGCTGAAGGCAGATGTTTAATGACTGAGCCACCCAGGCGCCTGTTATTCCTTGTTTTTTTAAATAGCTGTGTAGACATACAGTAGTTATTCAGTAAAATTCTGTTGAGGGCATTTTTGTTTTGGTCTTTTGCCATTGAAATGGTGCTGTTAATGGATAGTGTTATGCATATGGTTTTTTTGCTAGTTTATCTTTGGGATATATTCCTGTAAGTGAGATTACTGGGTTGAATGGTAAATGCATAAATGTAGCTCTCTTGGATATTGTCAAATTGCTGTCTATAAGGGCAGGGACATTTCACATCTCAGTAATGTATGAGAGGTTGTTTCCCTATAGCCTTGCCAGCAGAGAATGTTTTTGAAGTATTGCCAATCTGCTCAGTGAAAAATGGTATCTCAGTGTAGTTTTAAATTTGCATTTCTCTTGTAAGTAAGGTTGAAAAGCTTACTTTTTTGCCTTTACATTTTGTGTAAAAGGTTACACAAAAGCTTTTGAGTTTGTTTCTATGAGCTGTCTGCTTATATCTAAACCAATCTTTCTAGAAGTTAGTAGTGTATCTCTATTTTTTAGAAACTTCACGTATTAAGTATATTAACACTGTCTATGACACAAGGTGCAGTGTTTTTTCCCAGTCTTCGATTGTCTTTTTATTTTGCTTCTGGTGTTTTTTCCATGCAGAAACTGTTTATTGTTATGTAATCAGATTTATCAGTCTTTCCTTATGATTTCTAGTTTTCAGTGTTTTTCTTACTCTCAGCTTATAAAGGAATTTCCTCATGTTTTTTCTTTTTCTTTTAAAAAGTATTTATTTGACAGAGAGAGAGACAGTGAGAGAGGGAACACAAGCAGGGGGAGTGGGAGAGGGAGAAGCAGGCTTCCCGCTGAGCAGAGAGCCTGATGTGGGGTTTGATCTCAGGACTCTGCGGTCATGACCTGAGCTGAAGGCTGACAGACACTTAACCAATTGAGCCACCCAGACGTTCCTTAAATTGTTTCATTTAAAAAAAATTAAATATGATTCATTTGCAGTTTCTCCTGGTATATGATGTGAAGAATTGGTTCACTTTTGTCTTTTTTTCAAATAGTTATCCCGGCATCATTCATTGAAAAGTTGATCTATTCTCCACTGATTAGAGATGCTTTTATTGAATACTAAATTTCCAAGTGTTGCTGGATTTATTTCTCTATTTTCTGTTCTGTTCCATTGGCCTTCTATGCATACATGTTTTGGGGACATTGTGAAGAGTTATAATTGAAATTGTCAAGATTCTTTGGAGCTTTTTTTCTAATGCCAGCTGTGGAGTTATTGCTGCTTCATCTTCTAATACTCATGTCTGTGGTTTGTGAAGGAAATCTTTATAATCACTGAATTAAATCATGCTTTGGAAACATCAAAAACAGTAATAGAATAATACATTTTGACTCTAATGTCTCTAAATTTACTTAGTGGATCCTTTTCTAGTTCCATAAATTGCCAGTAGAGGATCAAAGTCTTAGTTTCAGTGTTAATTAGTATCTAATATCTACCAAAGATTAGATATTACCTGTTAGGACTGCCTAACCTGCTTTTCCTAGCGAAGAGAAAGGTTTTGTTTCCATTGTTCCTTAATGAGTTTCGCCCTATGTACAATAATATTTTTCATATGAAGTAGTATTATTTTCATGTGTATTTAGGAAGATGAAAAGGCAGCTGCTGAGATTTATGAGGAATTTCTTGCCGCTTTTGAAGGAAGTGATGGTAATAAAGTGAAGACATTTGTGCGTGGAGGTGTTGTTAATGCAGCTAAAGGTTAGTGTGAATATTACAGTCCTTGAGCAAACCCCAGAAGTCTTGGTAGAATAATTGTAGGTAATTATGAAAGATGTTTGGTGGCTTTGAATTTCACATTTCCTTTCTACCAGCACCCTCTAGTGTTGGTATTAGTTGTTAATTAGCAGAATAAATGGCCAGATGTGGATTAATGATAAATTGGAGCCAAACACTTTGCAAAAAATTTCATAGTTTTACTATAAAATGACTAGTATTTTGGAGAGTAAGGTAATATGAATTTAACTTCATATTTTGTCAGTAGTGATATATCTTAGTGCTAAAAGCATTTTACTAATTTATGTTTATTTTCAAATAAAAAATCAAATAATAGGAAATTAGTTTTGAAAATTAGTTTTGAAACTTACTATTTTAAATTTCAGAAGAACATGAAACAGATGAAAAAAGAGGTAAAATTTATAAGCCGTCTTCAAGATTTGCAGATCAGAAAAATCCTCCAAATCAGTCATCCAATGAAAGACCACCATCTCTTCTTGTGATAGAAACCAAAAAACCTGTAAGTCATACCCAAATAAGTGACTTTTTATGTTCAGAGATGATACTGCCAATGATATTTCACTACTTCCACTGTAAGCAGGACTTTGGTTTCTTGTTTTTAATTATTTTGGGAGTAGATGTTGAGTTTTGGTGTTTAATTTATAATAAATTAGAGTAGGACATGTAGACTGTTTTTTTATGTTCTTTGAGCAATGAACCTTTGGTGATGTTATATTCATACTATACTACAAGTAAAAAGTTGACTATATTTTAGGTATAAATATAAAATAATGGGATTGTCTTTTTAAGCAATTCTGAACTGAGGTATTTAAATAATATCAGCATGTGTAGTGGCAGTTACCTTGGAAGACTATATGTATTCCAGTAATGTATCTTTTGCCTAGAACATATATGGAATTAATTTGGAATTAACTGTCAACTAGTGGTACTTTCTTTTAAATGTTCTCAGTGTTAGAAAATTTTTTATTTTTTGATGGGATTTTTCATGGGGGTTGGAAGATAGATGTGGGTCATGTCATTTGGAGCCACACTTGGTGAAGAGGTATGATTACACTGAACGGTGAGACTGACTTTTCTTGTGTGACTTTTAAAATAGCTCTGAAAGCAATGCAATGGAAAAAAGCAGTTTTATTGAGATGTAATTCACATACCATAAAATTTACTTTTAAAGTACACAATTAGTTTTTAAAATGTATTCACAGTTACGCAACAATCACTAATCTCTAATTTCAGAACATTTTTATTACCCCAAAAAGAAACCTTACACCTATTTTTAGTCATCCCCTACCCCTGGCAACCACTAACCTACTTTTTGTCTGTTTGGATTTGCCTGTTTAGGACATTTCATGCAGATGGAATCATACAACATGTAGCCTTTTGTTTCTGGCTTCTTTACTTAGCATAATATTTCAAGGTTCATCTGTATTCCAGCGCATACTAATACTTCATTCTGTTTTATAGTTGAATAATATTCTGTTTTATGAGTATAGCACATACTGTTTATCCATCTGTTGATATTTGGGTTGTCTCCACTTTTTAGCCATTATGAGTAATGTTGCTACACATTTGTGCATAGGCTTTTTTTTTTTTTTAAAGATTTTATTTATTTATTTGACAGATAGAGACACAGTGAGAGAGGGAACACAAGCAGGGGGAGTGGGAGAGGGAGAAGCAGGCTTCCCACTGAGCAGGGAGCCCGATGTGGGACTCGATCCCGGGACCCTGGGATCATGACCTGAGCTGAAGGCAGACACTTAACGACTGAGCCACCCAGGCGCCCCTGCATAGGCTTTTTTTGTGGACTTACGCATTCAGTTCTCTCATATATACCTAGAAGTAGAATTGCTGGGTCATATGGCAACTATTTGTTTAACCTTTTGAGAAACTGCCAAAACTCTTTTCTAAATTAGCTGTACCATTTTACAGTCCCATCAGCATCATATGAGGGTTCTAATTTGTTTTTTTTTTTTTTAAGATTTTATTTATTTATTTGACAGAGACACAGCGAGAGAGGGAACGCAGGGGGAGTGGGAGAGGGAGAAGCAGGCTTCCCGCGGAGCGGGGAGCCCGATGCAGGGCTGGATCCCAGGACCCTGGGATCATGACCTGAGCTGAAGGCAGACGCTTAACGACTGAGCCACCCAGGCGCCCTGAGGGTTCTAATTTTAACACATCTTTACCAACACTTGTTAAAAAATTTTTTTTTGTAAGATTTATTTATTTATTTATTTGACAGAGAGAAGGAGAGAGCACAAGTAGGCAGAGTGGCAGGCAGAGGGAGAGGAAGAAGCAGGCTGTCTGCTGAGCAGGGAGCCTGATTTGGGGTTCAATCCCCAGACCCTGAGATCATCACCTGAGCCGAAGGCGGCCGCTTAACCGACTGATCTACCCAGATGCCCCTAAAATTGTCTGTTTTTTAAAATTGTAGTCATCTTAGTGGGTGTGAAGTTGTACCTAATTGTGGTTTTGATTTGCACTTCCCTAACGATGTGGAGCATCTTTTTTATGTGTTTATCATCCATTTGTAGTCTTCTGTGGAGAAATGTCTTTCAGATCCTTGGCCCATTTTTTAATTGGTCTATTTGTCTTTTTATTGTTAAGTTGTAAGAGTATTTTACACTTCCTGGAGTCAAGTCTCTTATCAGTTGTGTGATTTGCACATGTTTTCTCCCATTCTGAGTTGTCTTTGTCCTTTATTGATAGTGCCCTTTGAAACAAAAGTTTTTAATGGTGATGAAGTAGAGTTTATCAGCTTTTTCTTAGGTCACTTGTGCTTTTGATGTCATATCTAAGAAGCCATTGCCTCATTCAAAATCATGAAGATTTATTCCTATGTTTTTCTCTTAGAGTTTTATAGTTTTAGTGGTTAAATTTAGGTATGTGAGTCATTTGAGTTAATTTTTGTGTGTGGTGTAAAGAGGTCCAACTTCACTTTTTCTTGCATGTGGATATTCAGTTGTTCTCGCACTATTTGTGAAAACAGACTTTTTATTTTTCCCCATTGAATTATTTTGGCACTTTTAAGAGAGGGCTTTCAAAAGCAGTTTTAAAAGAGGAGTTCCAAAGATGTTACTGATTATTTCAATCATTCATGATCCTCCTAAGGTGACTGTTTTGAAGAAGTGCGTATTTTTGGTAGTTGCTCATGGC
This sequence comes from Zalophus californianus, assembly GCF_009762305.2. NCBI lineage: Eukaryota > Metazoa > Chordata > Mammalia > Carnivora > Otariidae > Zalophus > Zalophus californianus. The sequence continues at coordinate 98,531,675 of NC_045595.1, forward strand.
AGTTACTTGGCAGTTCAGTTACTTTATGTTCATTAGTTTTGCTCCCTGTTGCCCTCTCAGCAGTATTCAGGCCTAAGTATCACAGGCTTTTGAAAGATAAAGTTTGTGGTTCCTTTACTTTAAGACTACTGCTTGTCATTTTCTTTAATTGCTTTAATAATCAAATTGTTAAATTCTTTTTTTTTTTTTAAAGATTTTATTTATTTGACAGAGAGACACAGGGAGAGAGGGAACACAAGCAGGGGGAGTGAGGGAGGGAGAAGCAGGCTTCCTGCTGAGCAGGGAGCCGGGTGCGGGACTCCATCCCAGGACCCTGGGATCATGACCTGAACCGAAGGCAGATGCTTAACGACTGAGCCACCCAGACGCCCACAAATTGTTAAATTCTTAATTCCAGAGAACAGGAAGGAAGTGTAATGAGAACAGAAGCATTCTTTTTAATTTAAATAATTAGAATATAATTGGCACTAAAATAAAAATTATTTAAAATGATCTGATTATTGAACCATTAGTTTTGTTTTACCGTGTTTTGTTTGAAGTATAACTTGTCATATCCTTCATAGCCACTGAAGAAAGGGGAGAAAGAAAAGAAAAAAAGCAATTTGGAACTCTTCAAAGAAGAATTGAAACAGTAAGTTTTATAGTGTGGAGAATGGCTGTCCATAGTATATTGAGCTGATACGTACAGATGCAGGTATGAAGAATGTAGTGTCTTGGTTATCACTAACTGCCTTACCTATGATGAGGTTGTTTTAAGTATGATAGTAATTTTTTTTTTTTTAGGGTATGTTTGAAGATGATTTAGCATTTCATCCAGCATCTAGGTTGGTAGCATAATATGGATGCAATTCAATTGATTTATCTAATGTCCGGAGTCCTGTTTGCAGTGGAAACAATGTAGTCACTGAGATGGGGTGAGGAGTGAGCAGACTTACCCAAGAAAGGACAAATTCATTGGTTTTAATGTTGAATTTCCTCCTCACCTTAGAAGTGAGCTTTCTATTCTAATGCTTGCATGACATGTCAGAAATTTGCTTATGACTGTTATAGCTGAGGGACTCTCATCTTGGGTGTTAGTACTGGCATTTAATTACTCACAAATATTTCAAGTTATATGAACATAGTACTTGGATAAATTGTATTCTTAATAAATGTGAATGAACAACTTTTGCCTCATTATTAGTGATTATAAATATTTTCAACAGAATTCAGGAAGAGCGTGATGAGAGACATAAAACAAAAGGCAGGTTAAGCCGATTTGAGCCTCCTCAGTCAGATTCTGATGGTCAGCGTCGTTCTAGTAAGTGGCATTTATTTTAATGTTTATATTGTGATTAACTCTTCTAAAAACTAAGAATTGTTTTCTTTTTCCCCTTTTCAAGTGGATGCGCCTTCAAGAAGAAATAGATCATCTGGTGGTAATACAGTTTTTTGCTTTTTTTAATTAATAGAAATTTTTCAAACTTTGTATTATGCAGGTTATAATTTTTTTTCCCCTCTTTATCCTAGTTCTTGATGATTATGCACCTGGCTCACATGATGTAGGCGATCCAAGCACTACTAATTTATATCTTGGAAACATTAATCCACAGGTAATATTAGAAAAGTTAGATGAATGTTGGCTCATATTCTTTATAATTATGGAAGAAAATTGCTTTGTCAACAAAAAATAAAGTCAAGAATCTGAAGTAAGCAAATTTGAAGGAACCTAGAGACTATTGAAGTCTCTAAAATTATCTTATAAAATTGAGCCTTACTGGTATGGGCTGAATTGTGTTGCTACAATTCTTAAGGACTTATCTCCTTTCTGTAATTTGGCTATCTGAATTTGAAATATCTTACTGTGTACTGATTTTATTTATCAAATCAGGATTTGACCAGTGGTGGACAGTGTTCTTTTGAGACTGCCCTCTTGTGCATAGCTTACTTCCTTAATGGACATCCTTTTTCGATTTTCTCTTCATGATAGCAAGTTAGTAATTTGTGAATTCTTTCCCTCATTTCAGTGTTACTTGTGTTATGAGGAATATAGTGGTAGTTATACGTAATATGCTTTTTAAAAAAATTATGTTTTTTTTTAAAGATTTTATTTGTGAGAGAGATAGTGCACAAGCAGTGGGGGAGGGGCAGAGGGAGAGGGAGAAGCAGGCTCCCCGCTGACATGTACAGCATGACATGGGACCCCATCCCAGGACTCTGGGATCATGACCTGAGCCGAAGGCAGACGCTCAACCGACTGAGCTACCCAGGCGCCCAAAATTATGTTTTGGACCTCATTGTGTATTTACCATTTTCTCTTTTTCTCTCTTCTTAATTACATTGGGTGCTGGAAAAAGAAAAAGTGATTAGATGTTTTCTTTTCTTTCATCACCAACATGTACTTTCTCCTTGCCTTAAATGTGATAATCAGAGCTGACTGAAAAATGTTGCTAAATGTCTAAACAAACCACTGCCAAAGAACAGCTTATTTTAGATGCAGGATCTCAAAAGGAGCAGCAGGGGAGATAGAGATGTGCTTTTCTTTAGCCACCCAGCCTCTTCACCCTGACCACTTACTTGTGTTTCTGGTATGAAAAGATTTGTGAATGTCCCTTGAGGGCAAGATTGTACCTATTTAGGGTCCTAGTACTTGAATGGAAACTTGTAGCATTAATATGACTTACTGTTCATTTTGTAAAAATTTGCTCTCTCTCACAGACTTCTTCCCTCCTTTTTTCTGCATGCCGAAAAAACTCTTATGCTTTTTATATTTATTTATTTATCTATTTATACATTTTTATGCCTTTTAATAGATGAATGAAGAAATGCTTTGTCAAGAATTTGGAAGATTTGGACCATTAGCCAGTGTGAAAATTATGTGGCCTAGAACTGATGAAGAAAGAGCAAGAGAGAGAAATTGTGGCTTTGTGGCCTTTATGAATAGAAGAGATGCTGAAAGAGCTTTAAAAAATTTAAATGGTAAAGTTTTTTACTGTCTGCTACAGAATTCAGACTTTTTTTCTGGTTCTGAAAAGTATAAAAACTCTAGGGAAAAAATGGACCACAAATGGAAAGGTTAAATATGGAAATTAATTCAAATTAACAGAGATGTTTTGTTTTGAGAATTACCAGGGTGACCTTTCTTTTCTGTTTTGCAGGAAAGATGATTATGTCTTTTGAAATGAAGTTAGGTTGGGGTAAAGCTGTGCCTATTCCTCCACATCCAATATACATTCCGCCTTCTATGATGGAACATACGCTTCCCCCACCTCCATCAGGACTGCCTTTTAATGCGCAGCCTAGAGAGAGGTTAAAAAACCCTAATGCTCCAATGTTACCGCCACCTAAAAACAAGGAGGATTTTGAGAAGGTAATTTAAAAAATGTACATAGGGCCGCATCTAATTTGTAAATACTAAATCTGTGGTAGTATTTCTTTTCAATAATTTTATAGAAAATGTGTGTGTAATTCTGTTTGACAACTCTTAAATAAGTAGATGTGTTCCCTGCCTTAGCCCATGGAAACCCTGTATTGAAATACTAGGTCATATTTTTATTTGTGGCTACCATTCCTTTTTTGACCACTTAAGTTTTTTTTCTCTTTGTCCACTGTTGTATCCAGGTTTGCTTAAGTGCAGTATCTAATTTACTTTGTTCTGAGAAAGTGTTACTTTGTATTTGGTTAAGTGACTTTTCAATTAGAAAGACCTAAATAGTTAAACTGTTTGGATGGCTGCTAGCTAACTTAGTTTTCAAGATCTGAGGTATTAGAGTATTTGAGAGCATATGTGGTTTTTAAAAAAGCAGTTAACTACTCTAGTAAAGGCAAAGGGTGAGTATTTTCTTTTTATTAAACATAAAACCAACTTAATTTCAAGTTTTAAGAATTTGTTGGTTCTATTATGAAATAATTACACTTAAAATGACAGGGCTGGTTTTAAAGGCTTGGGAACAAAGTAGCAAACTGTATGGTCAGAGGCAAACAGTTAATTATTTCACAAATTAAAATCTTTATCTGATAATTCTCAGTGTAGTACCTATTTCAGTGCATTGATGTGCATTCTGGCAGGAATGTTCTGATTCTTTGCATTTGGTGAACATTTATTGTTCACTGAACACATCCATTTGCATTTATGTAATTGCTTAGTGTATAATTACTTCAAATGCAGTGATTGCCTGCAAAACTTGTGATTAGATGTGTAGTGTTTTCAATGCATTATGTATATTTTTGCTTGTTACTTGTTAACAATACTCACATATTCTATGTTTATTATCTGATGTGACTTCATATACAGACTCTGTCGCAAGCCATAGTCAAAGTGGTTATCCCAACAGAAAGGTACATGTTTTTCTTTATTATTACTGATCTAAATATAGACAATATCCCCTTCTGAATTAAAAAAAAATGGTGTTGAGGAAAAGGTAATATCTTGACTGAGCAATGGTTCCTTCCCAGTACTTTTTGGGGGGGATATGTGACTAACTTTAATATACTTTGCAATTTTATGTCATTATCTTTTTGTTTTTATTGTTACCAAAGTAGGGCATTTTATAGTTTTAGTAGTTAGAATGTATTTGATAGATTTAATCTGGAGTTGTTAGTTTAATAATATTAGACTATTGTGATGGGAAAATAGGTGTTTTAAATGTATTTTAAATTGTATATAATGTTACAATTTGACCCAATCTGTTTTTTCTTTTGGTTCCTGAATGATCTGTGTTTAACATGCAACCTTAGTTTGAGTTCTTCTTACTGAAGGGCATAGCTTTGTTTTTTCTAATTGATTAGGAATTCCTGTTATTTTCATGAACACTCAACATACTAGAAATTTTTTTTCATGGTGACAAAGGTATTTGGAATTCTTTTTTCTTTCTTCCTTTTTTTTCTTTTTCAACATAATGATAAAGCAGAAGAATTCATGCTCTAGGTATGCTCTTGCTCAGTCAAGCTAAGCCTTTTCCCAAACACAGGAACACAACACTGGTTGAATAATAAATGAACACAAAAGAATACCAAATTCTCTTTGACATTGGCCTTGGTGAGCAACACCAGCTGAACTGTCTGCGGCAGCGGGGGACCAGGAAAACATCATGGGATGGATTGGGAAAGTATACAGTTTTTGACCAGACATTGGTACGATCGACTCCAATAAATGTGGTTTTATTATAACTGAGAGACAATTTTTTGTTTTTTTTTTTGTTATTGTTGCCCAGAGTAAGATAATTGCCATTTTAAAATAAAATAATGCACTTTAAAATATATCATCTTTTTGTACTACACTGTTTCATTCTGATAGAAAAGTCAGCCTTTTAAAAATGTTAAATACACCATCTTTAAGGAAAAAGTGTGATTACAATTCTTTAATAATCTTGAATTCAGCTTAGCAACAACTAATTGTCAGATTTTGATTTTAAATAATCACATGAAATATTTTAAAACTTTAAACTTTAAATTTTCTAAAAATACATTTTATCAGTTTACAAGCCTGTTTAAAACTATAGTGGGTTATTTTTCCACTGATAAAGTATTCACAGGAAAGTATTTTTGTAGCATTCAAAAAGCATATTCCAGTAGTAACTCTACATGTGGCTCAGCTTATTTCTAAACTAAATTTTGAGTATATATTTTGTTGAAAAGTCTTAACTCACCATTACAATAAATCCTTTGTTTTAAACTTGCTAAACCACTTTTCATTTATAATATTCAAGTCAAGTTGGATTTGACTTAATTCATACAAGTTTCTGGATGTATAGTATTTGTCCCCCCAGTAATTGATTTTATATCTTATGATATTTACATAAAATTTCCCTTCACTTTAATTTGACACATACCAGTGGGAGTTTTGGAACTGAATCATAACTTTACATTATCTCCCTTCCCTCCAAATAATATCATTAACTATATGGATGCTGAGAATACATTGTCATTTGGATAACAAAAACTGCATATTTGCAGAATAGTTAATAGTTCTGTGAAAGAAAAATAATTTTTAGATATAAAATTAAGTGATGCTTTTGGTTTTTTGTTTTAGCAATTTGAGGTGAATTAATAGTTTTAAATATATAGTTTCCCCTTTATTAAAGATTTAAACTTTCATATAATTTTTTTGACCTGGAGGAGGTCAAAAAAATTTTTTTTCACCATATAGAGATTTTAGTGTCCATTTAATAAGTAGGTTTGTTTGAAATGGGAGAAAATAATTACAGTGACCATGAGATAAATTTATTGTTTATGTACTCTGAAGCCAGGGCATTATAGAGCCAAAAAAATCTGTCTTATTCTATAACTATTTATTTATTTATATTCTAGCAATTACATGAACTTAATTTGAGCTGGGAATGCTAAAGGTGTAATTTAGTGTGTGCCTTGTACCAAGAGCCAATATCCTTTTGCTTTTCCCAATTACTATTTGCCTACTCTGTATGCTGGGGGACTGGTGAAGTGAGAAATCAAAAGCAGCTTATAATAAGCTGAGTCATTTTTACTTGATGCTGTAATTAATGTCTAAAATAGTGTTTAAATCACATGAGTTTTAGGACCTAGATTTTAAAAATAAAGGTTTTCTATGAGCCCAGCCAATAAAATGATTGTACTAAAAAAGTTACAAGGTTCTTCTTGGCTTAAATATTGGAAAGTAATTCTTAGGAAAAATGGGAGAGGCATCTCACCATGTCCCTTATTTTGGAATATTTTGGAAAGAGGACTCCATTTAAGGCTTTGGCAATATAATTGCTTCATTGAGTCATAATACGCAGGCAGACTTATACATGTCATGAGTTGTGTGAACCAGTTTGACGTGTGATCCAAAGGGATGTTGCCTCATTAAAGGTCAGATTCAATAAAAACTCCATCTGCTATATGTGTACCAGAAAAACACAAGAGTTGGATGGATTTTTTATTAAATCAGGCCTTAAACTTGTTAAATAGTTTTGCATTTTTTATAAATTATAGTCATGTATATAACATTTCAATACCACCACAAAAGTGCTTGGTTTAGGAATATTTTCTTTTAAAACTGAGATAGTGTGTTAAGTTTTTAGATGGATATGATAACATGTAAGCTCTAAGTTTACTCATTTTATATATTTGCAGCTTTCCAATTAGTTGTGATTCATAATGTTTTGCATTTGGAAAATAAAATTAAGTGGCATTTAGAAAAAAATCTTTATTGCTATGAAGCTGTGTTGTGGTTTCCCACCCTCCCTTCATCTCTCCTTCCCCTCCCACTCCCCTATCCCCATTGTTCCACTCCCTCTTAATGCACAAGGCATTAACATATGCTCCAGGTTATTTTTTTGGTATAAAATTTTGTATTAGTCAGCAGAATTATCTTTTTCTGCACAATTATAGTAACTTAGGTCAAGTATAGTTTTATATAGTGGTAGGTCTGAATCCATTTTCTTTAACTGTGTTGTTGTTGTAGGAATTTGCTCGCCCTGATACATCGAATGATAGAGTTTGTTGTACGTGAAGGGCCAATGTTTGAAGCTATGATTATGAACAGAGAAATCAACAATCCTATGTTCAGGTGTGCATTTTTTTTTACTGTGGTAAAATATACATATAATAGAAAATGTACTGTTTTTGCCATTTTAACATGTACAGCTGAGTGGCATCAAGTGCATTCACATTTTTGTGCAAACCACCACCATTGTCTATCTCCAGAAATTTTCTTATCTCCCATAACTGAAATTGTACCCCTTGAACAATAACTCCCCATTCCCTGGGCCCTCCAGCCTCTGGTAGCCACCATCTACTTTCTGTCTCTTTGAATTTGTTTGCTGTAGTTACCTCATATAAGTGGATTCATTCAGTACTTTGAGACTCGCTTATTTCATTTAGCATAATGTCTTCAGGGTTCGTCCATGTTGAAGCATGTGTAAGAATTTCCTTACCTTTTAAAGCTGAGTAACAGTCCATTGCGTGTACATACTTTTTTTTATCCTCAGGTGTGCATTTAAGAAATACTTTTTACTTATTTTTTGGAGCTAAAAATATTTATTAGAATAAAGTTCTGTAAGTATGGGGTTATTTTTGCAATGGGATGAGAAGGCAGTTTTAGTAATTAGACGAGGATCTTGGGTCAGTTTTCTATCTGATTTTGATTTAAGTTAAGTAACATTGTTTTTAGCAGTCTCTAGGAGGAAAATACTACTCTTTTTTTTTTATGGTTTTCAGTGAAAGGGTCCTTCATAGTAGAATAATAGAGTGCTATAGAAAATTGCTTATCTTCTGAACAGATATGATATCTAAGACATTCATTTAACACTTCTAAGTCACTTAAAAACCACTGCTTTTGAAATTTCTATCTTGGGAAAATCCACTGCCAGATATAATATCTGACATATAAGCATTCAATAAAATTGATTGTAAGACTCAGTAAGATGCATACATACCTTCTGAGTACCAGTGTCAGTCACAAAGGCAGTGTGGGGGCTAGGCTGAGGAAGGGGATAGATGGCAGAAGGCAGTGGGTGAGGATTTTTCTTCAGGGATCTTTGCTTTTGGTTTATTTCAAATGAGATAGGCAAATAGTATTTCTCATTTGTTTAAATTTACTTGAAGACACTCCTTTGTTAAAGAATATATTTATTTTTTTGTTTGTTCGTTTTGTTTTAGGTTCTTATTTGAAAACCAGACACCAGCCCATGTTTACTATAGGTGGAAGCTTTATTCTATTCTGCAGGCAAGTGGAATCAATTACTTTGTTAATTTCGACTCTGAGGTATTTCACCTAATAACATTCTGGACATTTATTAGGGAGATTCTCCGACTAAGTGGCGGACAGAAGATTTTCGTATGTTCAAAAATGGATCTTTTTGGAGACCACCACCATTAAATCCATACCTGCATGGGATGTCAGAAGAGCAAGAAACAGAAGCTTTTGTAGAGGAGCCTAGTAAAAAGGGAGCACTTAAGGAAGAGTAAGAATTTTTTCTTTTCCTGTTAACATATTCAGAAAAGTTGCTTTAATAATTGCTTTAATTAATGATCTTACTAAGATGTTAACCTAAAAGAAAATGTTTTTTCTTTTACTTGTGAATGTTTAAAATACATTTCTCATTTTGTGTTTTGTAATTTTAAACATCTTGGCAAGTATAAGTATATGTCCTATTGACCTCTATCTCTTCCTACTGTTAAGTAGTGATAATCTCTTAAGCAATGAATCTCCAGCAGTGGAATACTTGTGACTCTTACAGAAATTACCTTGGGACCCTTGGAATTCTAGCCTCTCTGAATGCAACATTAAAGAGGAAAAAATTACTGTAGAGCTTTGTGAAGTCAGATGGTTGATTATGCAGAGTCTTTCCACAAGAATTGCAATGTGTGGCAACCATGAAAACGTATTTATTAGTGCTCAGTCAGTATGGGTACAGTGAAGTTAGTCTGGTTTAAGAAGCAGAAACAAATGTAACTGTTAAATATTAAGAGTAAGTTCTGTATACCTTATGGGGAAAAATTGGCTAAAAGATTATGGCATATAGGATTACGTACTCCACTGTGTAGTCTAAATCTTTATACTAGTTGCATTGATGGATTGTTTGTGAGAGCATTTGCTAATGGAGAGCTATATATATTTGAAGCATATTTGCTTCTGCAGATGTATTTTCATCATTACTTTTGCCCACGTCTGCAAACTCAGCCTGAAGGCTAAATCTGGCTGCCACCTGTTCTTGTAAACAAAGTTTTATTGGAACATAATCATGCTTCCCCTCCCCTTTTATATGTTGTCTATGGCTGCTTTGGTGTTAATAGCAGTGAAGTCAGGTAACTATGAGAGAGACTGTATGACCTGCAAAGCCTAAAATACTTACTCTCTGATTCTTCGCAAAGTTTGCCACCACCTGCTTTAGCCTGTTTCTAATCTGATGCAGAAGTGCTAAAGTAACTGACTTCTTCAAAAGAGAAAAACATGAAGTCTTTTTATTTTTCACTGTAATGGGATAATAGTACTGGGGACATTCTCAGACACTTAAAAAAATGCCCATAATTTAAAATTTACTTTATTTGTAAACTAAAAATCACTGGAATCCTTTATTCATGAGAAAATATTCTTCTCCCATGTAAGCTCTTCAAAGAAATGTAATATATTTGGGGGACTTAAATCAGACTTAACACAATTTAGTCTTCAGAATTTTATCCGAATAGGTTTTAAAGAAATTAGTTTGTGAGCAGAAACTGTAATGGCATTTGAAATTTATATCTATAAATATTTATAAGTTAAAAACTTTTGTGTTCAGACAGAGGGACAAATTAGAAGAAATCCTGCGGGGGTTAACTCCAAGGAAAAATGATATTGGAGATGCAATGGTTTTCTGTCTTAATAATGCTGAAGCTGCTGAAGAAATAGTGGATTGCATTACTGAGTCATTGTCCATCTTAAAGACACCCCTCCCCAAAAAGGTATGGGAATGATTTCTCTTTATGGAACATTGGTGTTTTTTTCATTTGGAAGAACTTGACTGAAGAGATCTTTCCCATGCAGGCTTATTTTCCTCCTGTCTTGGGAAACTTGTTATGTTAATCAACACACAGGTTATCAACAGGTTGAAATGTAAATGAGTTACATATTTTATCCCTGCCAAAGTAGTGGCTTTGGTAATGTTGAATTTCTTATAACTCTTCTAATTAGCTGTTATTATTGTAGCCAAACATTAGCTGTATGCCACTGATTACAAAACATTTCAATATGGAATTTTTTCTAGATACATTATTTGCTGCTGGTTTTTATTTTTAATCTCTTTTATGTTATCTTTTGGTATTCTAGATTGCCAGATTATATTTGGTTTCTGATGTTTTGTATAACTCTTCAGCCAAAGTTGCCAATGCTTCATATTATAGAAAATTGTAAGTATAATGGTGTAAGCTGATATTCCTGAAATAAAACATTAAGGGTAAGGAATTCAGAAGAGAGGATTGTTTTGTTAATACAATCAGTATTAATGTCAGTAATAAATAATTTGTATTTCTTCGTAGTTCATAGAATTTTCTAAAAAATTGGGTTGCGTTCATCACTTTAAGCTAAATGTTTAGAAAGTTTTCTTATCAGTTTCTTGGTAAATTATACTAGAACAACTAAGAGTTAAAAAAATAACTTTATTTTTATTGCATATTTAGCCACTTGTGTAGTAAATAAACTGAAACAATAGAACTAATGGCAAGCATAGAGGAAGAGACCAAAGACAGAACATTAACTGTTTATAGAATCTATGTTCTCTTTTGATCATCATTGTATTGGTGTAGTTCACTGGGTTGTTTTCCTAGGCAGTAGGAAATTATGTTGCTCTATTCTAATTAATATGTAATTCTTCTTTAGAGTTCGTTTTTGGTGTTTATTTTATGAATCAGGGAAACTTTAGGAGCTGACTCTGAAATGAAATTTGGAGATGTGGGTCCTAATCTTAGCTCTGTTATTAGGGTTTTTTTTTTTTTTTTTTTTACCTTGGATAAGTCACTTTTCCTATTATAAAACAAAGAGGTTAGTTTAGGTAGCATAAAGTATCCTAAATGTAAAGTTTCTTGTTAATCAAGAGAACTAATTCTTTGCAGGAGGATAACTCAGAATAAGGCGTTCAGTTATAGTTTTAAGAGTTTAGATACGTAGTTCTTGATTTTTAAAGAATTACTTGATTAATTTATTTATGTTTTTTTTTTTTTTAAAGTTCAAGAGAGGTTTTCATTGGCTAGCATGCTGAAGTAGATAGGGGTTTTAAAATAAATTCTATTGTAAATATGTATTATTTGAATTTCAGTTTTGAAACAAAGTTATGTCAGATATTTTCAGACCTCAATGCTACCTATCGTACAATTCAAGGCCATTTACAGTCTGAAAACTTTAAGGTATGTTTATTGTTTTATTTTTTCCCTAATGTGAAACGGGAGGTAGGGGCTGGCAAGCACATTGGAGGGCTAGAAAACATAGGACGATTATAAGACATAACATGCATCTTTCAGAAAGTATTGCTTTAACATTTACTGCCATTTTATCTTCAGTATCAAAAATGCCTGAAAGTTTGAAATACGTTATGTAGTGTTATTTTGTTGGGTATTTGTTTTAGTTCGAAGTGTTTTATTTGAATGTTCTATTTGTTTTTTCACAAAAAACATTCAGAACATCACTTGTTTCATAATAATATATATAATTTGGCTGGAGTAGGATCGTAATTTTAGTTATTCATGTTTAGAAGATATATTCAGTTACTTTTTATAACCTCTTAGCTGTGGACCAGTGTTAAGAAAAGCCAAACAAAATACCTTGCATGTAATGGAATAAATAGATACTACTTTCATGGGAGGAAGACTTCTATTAAAGAAATTTTTAGCCTGGGAAGTTAAAAAACTCCATTTAAAAATTTTTTGACCTTAAATTTTGACCAAAATTCAAACTTTTATAGAAAGTTTAGGAATGGGACAGAGAAAAAGTATTAGAATCAGAAAAGTACTTCATTGGACCATAAACGAATTTGGTTCAAAACTACCTTAATACCAATTTTCATAAATTTCTAAGCTATTATTCCCAGAATGTGGCCTCATGTGTACCACTAGTGCTATGGGACATTGATCTTAGGTGGTGAAGAGCAAAACAGTTACTGTTTGTTTTTCATTATATTTATTTCTAATTTGTCCCATTTTAGTTAGAAGGTGACATTGATTTTTTAAAAATATAATGATAGTTATTTTCTGTCAAGGATGTTGGTTTAAAGGAAAATTCAGCAAATTGTGATGGCCATTCTCATGAGATGAAGTTTGAGACGTATTGCCCTAAATAATAATTTGTTGTCTTTTTCCTGTTTATTTAGCAACGGGTAATGACCTGCTTCAGAGCATGGGAGGATTGGGCAATTTATCCAGAACCATTTTTGATCAAACTACAAAATATTTTCTTAGGACTTGTAAATATTATTGAAGAAAAGGAAACAGAGGTAGGCACTCAGTGTCTTTGGGTGATTATTTTAGAATTTATTTCTGGGGATGCTGTAGGGGTGTGATATGTTACGGATGTGAGTAACATTTCTTTGTGAAAAATACCTGCTGTTTAACACTAACTTGTGGGTTTTTGTTGCTGGAATTGCTGGAGCCCGGAAGATGAAATGGTGTGTAACAGGACTTCTCTGTTTTGTGGCCTTATGTGAAAACTGGGTGACTGGGTTTCTTTCCCCCAATCCCTGCATTTTTTTTTTTTTTTTAATTTTTGAAATATATTTGACAAACCTTGTTATATTAGTTTCAGGTGTACAGCATGGTGATTCAGCAGTTCTATACATTATTTTATGCTCATCATGATAAGTGTAGTTACCATACAATGTTATTACAGTATTGACTATGTTCTTCATGCTGTATTTTTTATCTCTGTGACTTACTTACGTTATAACTGGATGTTTGTACATCTTAGTCCCCTTCACCGATTTTGCTCCCTTCTGGCAACCACCAGTTCTCTGTGTTTAAGTCTGGTTTTTTTTTTTTGTTTCTTTTTTTTTTTTTTTTTTTTGGTCTGTTCAGTTTGGTTTTTTAGATTCCATATATAAATGAAATCGTATTGTCTTTCTCTGATATATTTCACCTAGCATAATACTCTCTAGGTCTATCTCTGTTGACATAAATGGCAAGAATCCATCCTTTTTGATGACTAATATTTGTGTGTGTTTACCTCACATCTTATCCATTCATCTGTCAGTAGACACTTGGGTTGTCTTCATATCTTGGCTATTGTAAATAATGCTGAAATAAAAATAGGGGTGCATATATTTTTTCGAATTAGTGTTTTTGTTTTCTTTGGGTAAATATCCACCAGTGGAATTACTGGGTCATATGGTATTTCTGTTTTTAATTTTTTTGAGGAATCTCCATACTGTTTTCCACAGTAGTTGCACCAATTTATATTCTCACCACAAACAGTACACGTTGGTTCCCTTTTCTCCACATTCTTGCCAACACTTGTTATTTCTTATCTTTTGATACTAGCCGTTCTGACTGGTGTGAGGTGATACATCTCCTTGTGGTTTTGATTTGCATTTCCCTGATACTCTGATTTTGAGCCTCCTTTCATGTGTCTGTTGGCAATCTCTGTGTCGTCTTTTGAAAAAAATGTGTGTTCAGGTTCTTTGCCCATTTGTTTATCGGATTATTTGTTTTATTTTGGTGTTGAGTTGTGTAAGTTCTTTATATATTTTGATATTAACCCCTTATTGCAAACACCATCTCCCTTTGGTAGCTTGGCTCTTTGTTTTGTTGATGGTTTCCTTTTCTGTGCAAAAGCTTTTTATTTTGGTATAGTCCCAGTAGTTGATTTTCACTTTTGTTTCCCTTGCCTGGGGAGACATATCCATAAATTGTTGGTAAGGATAGTGCTCAAGAGATTACTGCCTGTGTTTTATGCAGTTTTATGGTTTCAGATCTTATATTTAGGTGTTTAATCCATTTTGGGTTGACTTTGTGTATGGTGTAAGAAAGTGGTTCAGTTTTGTTGCATGTAGCTGTTCAGTTTTCTCAGCATTATTTATTGAAGAGACTGTCTTTTCTTCATTATATGTTCTTGTCTCTTTTGTGATAGATTAATTGACCAAATAGGTGTGCGTTTATTTCTGGGTACTTATCCTGTTCTATTGATCTATGTGTCTATTTTTGTGCCAGTGTCATCTTGCTTTTTTTTTAAAGATTTTATTTACTTATTTTAGAGAGCAGAGAGCAGGAGCAGTGGGAGGAGTAGAGGGAGAGGGACAAGCAGACTCCCTGCTGAGCATGGAGCCTGATGCCAGGCTCAATCCCACGACCCCCAGATCGCAACCCGAACCAAAACCAAGAGTCAGACGCTTAACCGACTGAGCCACCCACGCACCCTAGTACCATCTTATTTTGATTACTATAGCTTTGTATATTTTGAAATCTGGGATTGTGATACCTCTACCCTGTTCTTATATTGCTTTAGCCGTTTGAGGTCTTTGTGGTTCCATACAAATTTTAGGATTATTCTAGTTCTGTGAAAAATGCTATTGGTATTTTGATAGAGATTGCATTGAATCTGTAGATTGCTTTGGATAGTATGGAAATTTTAACAATATTCTTTCAATCCATGAGCATGGAATATCTTTTAATTGGTTTTTGTCATCTTCAGTTTTTTTCATCAGTGTTTTATAGATTTCAGAATATGTCTTTCACCTCCTTGGTTAAATTTAATCCAAGGTATTTTGTTCTCTTTGGTGCCGTTGTAAATGGGATTGTTTTCTTAATTTCTCTTTTGATTACTTTGTTATTAGTGTATAGAAATGCCACAGATTTTCTGTATATTAATTTTATATCCTGCAACTTCGCTTCATTCATATGTTCTAATAGTTTTTTTGGTGGAATCTTAGGGTTTTCTGTGTATACAATGGTGTCATCTGCAAATAATGACAGTTTTATTTCTCTCTGCCAATTTGGATGCCTTTTATTTTTTTTTTTTTCTTATTTCATTGCTGTGGCTAGGACTTCCAGTGCTATGTTGAATAAAAGTGTTGAGAGTGGACATCCTTGTCTTAATATGGCCTTTATTAAGGTATGTTCCCTCTAAACCCACTTTGCTGAGAATTTTTATTATGAATGAATATTATATTTTGTCAGATGCATTTTCTGCCCCTACTGAGATAATCATATGGTTTTTGTCCTTCCTCTTTTCAATGTGATGTATCACATTGACTGACAAATATTGAACCACCCTGACATCCTAGGAATAAGTCCCACTTGATTGTGGTGAAAGATTGTTTTAATATATTGTTGGATTTGGTTTGCTAATATTTTATTGAGGATTTTTGCATCTGTGTTCAAGGATATTGGCTATAGTTCTCTCTCTCTCTTTTTTTTTTAGTGTCTTTGATTTTGGTATCAGAATAATGTTGGTCTTATAGAATGAATTTGAAAGTTTTCCTTCCTTTTCTGTTTTTTGAAATAGTTTGAGACGAATGAATAGGTATTAACTCTTCTTTAAATGTTTGGTAGAGGGGCACCTGGGTGGCTCAGTCGTTAAGCGTCTGCCTTTGGCTCAGGTCATGATCCCAGGGTCCTGGGATCGAGCCCCGCTTTGGGCTCCCTGCTCAGCGGGAGGCCTGCTTCTCCCTCTCCTACTCCCCCTGCTTGTGTTCCCTCTCTTGCTGTCTGTCTCTCTCTCAAATAAATAAATAAAATCTTAAAAAAAAAAGTGTTTGGTAGAGGGGTAGGTGGTGGCTCAGTCAGTTAAGCGTCCGATTCTTGATTGCTGTTCAGGTCATGATCTGAATTGAGAGCCCGCTTGGGATTATCTCTCCCTCTTCCTCTGCCCATCCCCCCCCTCTAAAAAATAAACTTACAGACCTCTGTAGGTGAAACCTACTTATCATACATGTGAATAGTATGATATACCTCTTTGTTGTACGGTCATCATAGTTGCAGTTCTTTGTATATTGTGATTATATGATTTCCTGCTTCCCCCCCCCAAAAAAAATTTTAGTAAGCCCTATTACAGGAGGGACCAAGGGGACAAACTCATTTTTGCTCATCATTGTATGCTCAGTGCCTTACATGGTACCTGGCTTCAGTAAACACTTGGTAGATATTTCATAAATAATGAAAGAAAGACTGCTTCTTTATCAGGAGGATAAGTTATATCCTAGTTATGTCCTCACATTGTGCCTGGGAATGTGGGTATCCAGCTGGTTGGTTTTTACTGGATTGCAAATTAATCTTGTAGCAATATGACTAGTAAGCAAAGGAAAATGTTACAACAGTATGTATGTTTCTGTAGGATGTACCAGATGACCTTGATGGTGCCCCCATTGAGGAAGAGCTTGATGGTGCACCTCTAGAAGATGTGGATGGAATTCCTATTGACGCTACTCCCATTGATGATCTTGATGGGGTCCCTATAAAGAGTCTTGATGATGATCTTGATGGAGTGCCTTGTAAGTTCAGATTTCAAACTGATGATCTAATAAGTTGGATTCCAAAACTCTTTAATTTCCACACATGCCGATATGGAAAAGGTTTAAGGTGTCAGTCTTTAACTTTTTTCTTTTATTTCTGACTTTACAAAATTCAAATACCCAGTAATACATTTGACTCTGCCAAGAAAAAGGTTTTCTTTCTGGTCACATTTCTTTGTTGGGATAGTCAGCCTCGTATATTATTAGTTTCTCTTTTTGTCTTCATTGTCAGGAAAACTGTAGGTGAAATCTTGTGCTCAATTTTATTCATAATCCCAGATTCCTCATTTCATCAGTTCTCTTTTTATTCATAGTTTATGGGTTCAGTTTTCCTGGATGCCTAAAATCATTTTTGGAAATAAGGGTACACAGTCTTTAGTACATTTGAATTACATGAAAAGATTGAACAGTATAAGAATTGTGAAGTTTAAACAGTAATTAAGAGATAATAAAGATTTTTTTACTGCCCCAACTTCTCCATTTGCTTGAAATCATAATAACTTGTATATTCTGAATTGACACATACATGTTTAAAAATTGGACCTCACGTGTAGAGAATTGGATTAATCATAATTCTTGACACTAGCAATTATTAGTCCATGTGTGGCCTTATTTTACTTTTCAATAATATAGTTGAATACCCATGAACTACTTAAGTCATCCCCTAGTAGTCAGGGTTAATGGCTTATCTTTCCTCAATAGTGGATGCAACTGAGGACTCAAAGAAGAATGAGCCCATATTTAAAGTTGCCCCATCAAAATGGGAAGCTGTAGATGAATCTGAATTGGAAGCACAGGGTGAGTAAAAGTGCAATAAATATTAAGCTTTTAAAAAATTGAGTACTTTAAATTAATCATTAGTGTGTGTGTTTCCTTTTTGCATTTTATGATGTTTCAACCTTAAGACCCAGAGTTATGTCTAGGGGCTAAATTTTCATTATGGTTGCTGTTACAATTTTCTTAGATCTTTCAGTTTGGATGCTTTGAGAGTAAATCAGAGAAGTCACTAAAACCTTTCAGGTTAAGGCATTTCAGTAGAAAATGTAAATGGGAAGATATACCTATTTGGAAATCTATTTAGAGGTTACTTTCAGAGAAACCAGGCTTTGATCTTCCCATAGTGCTTGACTTACTAGATGCAGTTTAGACCTGCCTTTCATAATTACTTGGACATGTGTCCTTAGTGTTTATAATCGTAATTGTTAGTATTTGTAGGTTCTAATGAAATGTTAACCATCTAGCACAGAAATAAGAATGATAAAGTAATTTGTCACTTCATGAATTTGAATAAAATTAAAGCATAGGTGTGAGGAAAGAAATAAATTTAGCACATAGAAATGGCTATTCAAAAAATAGATAATTGTAAATAATTTCTGTAATAAAAACTTTCAGTTCTAAAGCTGGGCTTCTATGCTACTGCAAAAATGCTAATTTACCTTATAGAATTACATCCTTTTTTTCCTTCCACTCAGCTGTAACAACTTCTAAATGGGAGTTATTTGACCAACATGAAGAATCAGAAGAAGAAGAAAATCAAAAGTAAGAATCTAAGTTTCAAATATACTTAGTTTCTTATTGCATATACACTCCCTTTTTCATTAAGAGGTATGCTTGAAATAATAGTGAAGAGGAAAACTCACTCTTAAAAAACTCGAGAGGATCATTTTTAGTTGTCATTGTTTTTTCCAGTGAATAAAGAGCTTTTAGTTTCTGGTCTTGATGGCTCTGGTTTCACTTTGCTTCTGAGTTGATTTTTCTACGCTAGGTGCGTATACTCTCGGTAGTTACTAAATGGTCGACTGCATTTATTTCAGATCTTTGTCATCAGGTGTTGTTTTGGTTCCACAAAAAGTGATTTTTAAAATGTGAATGGGAAAGTTATGCTGCTTTTTATTTGATTGTACGGTGCTAAGCATTGCATTATGGCCATTCTGTTATTTAAATGTAAACACCTCAAAAGAACTAAGAATAAATAACAGAAAGAAAGCTTTTAACATGTAGAGAAATTACAATTTTGAATTTGCTCTTTGGTAATCACCCCAAGATTGTGACTATAGGAATACTGTTACCAGTTTCTCCTGGCAAGTTTGTATTGGTAGTTTTTAGGTAGAACTTGACACCTTTTTAAATCATTGGGAGGAAGTTGATTTTATTAAATAGAATAGATGACCTCAAGAACACAAAGCAGAGGTTTCTGCTTTAAAAAAAGTTATCAAATGGAAGAGTGAACAAAGGAAAAAGTCCCTTTTGTGTCCCAGCACAATTTGGGCATTTGTGTGGATTCAGAAAATGGGTATTAGTAGCATTTAGATTGTGAAGGAAATGTGACTGATCAGCATATGTGGGAGCACAATTTGATATCCTGAGGAAAACTTGGCAGCAGTGATGTCCTTCCAGAAACACTGGGATGGTCAGAACAAATCAGCAATGATAATGACAAAATATTTACAAAATATAGATGTGGTTTGCTGTGGAAATACCTCTCTAGAGCTGTTGAGGAGTACAGGAATGGAAACAGCCCAGTTTGCTTTAAAATAGTGCTTTAACCTTTTTTTAATGACTATAATACATCATTATTAATGTCTCTCACTATTGTAGCATCACTGGCTTAAAATAATTATATGTATTCATGAGATAATAATTTAGGGGGAAGGAAGGTTAGAAAAGGCCATTGCAGAACTCAAATATTTCTTCAGTTGGTTTTGTTTCTAAAAGTATTAACGTTTTTTTTTTTTTTTATAAATTTGATATTTGTGTTAATGTTTTGGAATGTGACTGCATTTTAGTGTTGACAGAGTAATCATGTTTATACAGCGAGACCTGGATCACGGGAAATGTAATTTTTATTTTTTATTTTTAAGAGCTCCAAACAAATCACAATAACATAAAAATAACTATGAAAGTACAAAGCAAGGATAAGGTATTTTTTCATATACAACTTTTTGGGCTTTGAAATTTTCTTATGCCTCACTACTGCTCTCTAGTGGCTGAATCCAAAATGCCATTTTGAAACTAGTAATTACTTTTTATGGCAGAAACACCTTTAAAAAAAATATAGCCCTACTATTGTTTTGTAGAAAACTTCCAAATAGTAGTTTTAATTTCATTTATAATGGATCCTGTATGGTTTTATAGACTTGAATTTCCATTTCTTTAAAAGAGTAAGATGAAGCTATGATGAGATCTGAACCTAGAACTGGTTACTGAGAGCTAAAGTCAAAACCAGTTAGAACAGACTGCTCAGGTCCTGAAAAATTAAAATCGCAATTGTAAAATGAATATGTATTTTAGATTATCAAGTGTAACTTACTTGAAAAGTAAATAATATGGTTAATGTTTGGTGTCTTGCCATCTGGATCATTTCTCTGTATATGTAAAACATGTATGTTTATTTATTTATTTTTTATTTTTTTAAAGATTTTATTTATTTATTTGAGAGAGAGAATGAGGGACAGAGAGAGAGTACATGAGAGGGGGTAAGGTCAGAGGGAGAAGCAGACTCCCTGCTGAGCAGGGAGCCCGATGCGGGACTCGATCCCGGGACTCCAGGATCATGACCTGAGCCGAAGGCAGTCGCTTAACCAACTGAGCCACCCAGGCGCCCCATGTATGTTTATTTTAAACATAAATTATATAATACTGCCAATATTATTCTCTGACCCCATTTTTCACGTAAGTGTCACAGGCATTATTTTGTGTCCATATAGTTATCTGCTCTGTATTTATCTGTAGTTGAAAGCATTCAGATAAGTGTTCAAGGATATTTATTAAGGAATATTTGAATTTGCAAAAAAATTATTGAAAATTTGTAAATAACAGGCTGGAATTGGTTAGGTAATTTCCATTGCATAGATACCACATTTGTGACTCATTCTTTTTGAGTCACCCTTTCTGGAATAATCTTCCAGCAAACCTCTATTTACACATACGCATGCATATAGTTTAACCATTTAAAAGCATCTGAAACACTTGTAAAAAATTTATGCACCATAAAATAAGAAATTCTTGTGTTTAAAAAAATAAATTAAAAACTGCATTTAGGGGGCGCCTGGGTGGCTCAGTCGATAAGCGTCTGCCTTCGGCTCAGATCATGATCCGAGGGTCCTGGGATCGAGCCCCGCATCGGGCTCCCTGCTCTGCAGGAAGCCTGCTTCTCCCTCTCCCACTCCCCTTGCTTGTGTTCCCTCTCTCACTGTGTCGCTCTCTGTGAAATAAATAGAGAAAATCTTTAAAAAAAACCCTGCATTTCAGAAGTTTCTGACAAATTAATGAGAAGTGTTAAGTATAAGTAAAAGATTTATTTCCAAAACAAATACAGTTTTTTAAAATGGTTTGCTTTTACTATTTTTTTCTTTATCTAAGTGTTATAGTACCTTTATGAGGTACTAATGATTTGTGGGGCTCTGAGAGTATAAAGTTTGTAAAGCACTTGAGTAATGTTCAGGAAAGGACCTTTGGGTAAGAAATTACAAAACTAGTAGCATAGTCTTCTCTTAGTACCATGTTTCTGATTCTGAATTGCCAACATTTTATTTTTATCTGCCTTGTTTACATTTTTCTCATCAGTGTGTGAGTTCTATTATCAGTTTCTCAATTTTTATTTGGAACGAATTTGGTGATAACTACTTTTACATTATTATGAATAGTTTTAAATAAATACTGAAAGGACTCCTGCTTGTGGTAGAATGCGTTTAGTACCCAAATCCCAACAAATAAGCTTCAGATATTAAAGGGAAAATGGCATATTTTCTAGGTTATGCCAGTAATGTTAATGTCACAATCAATATTGTTTATAAAAGGAATTTTGTTTATATATATATACACACACACACACATATATACATATAAACATTCTGAGTTTGTGTGTGGATGACATGTTTTGCCCAGATTTGACATATGTGCATACCAAAGTCCTGTCCCAGAGCATACAACTTCTTTTCTTTTTTTAAAGCCCCTTCATTTGTGTTTCAAGAACATTTTGTCAGTCTGAGTCTAGCAGTGAGGACCAACTTTGCACATAGTTGCTTGCCTGTCTTTCCACTATAGTGCTACTGGAGGGATAGATTTTTTCTTCTTTGTATCCTTACCTGTGGCAGTCACTTAGTTTTTCATTTTCTTCTTCTTATCTGCTATAGAGTCAGTATAATTTTTAGAATTAATTCTGACTTGAGTACTAATGTGTGATAATATTTAAAATTTATACATTGCTTTATTCCTAGGGTTATATGCTAATCAGATAAGGTCTTCACATGCCACATTGTTTCATAGTTAACTGTGTAACACAAACTCCTGTATTTTCTAGTGTATAGCCTCTGCTGAAGAAAGAGTAAAATACGTTTGGCTTTTTTAACGTTAAGCTTCCCGAACTCACGCTGAATTGGAAAATGTGGGGAATCATTGCCTGATAATTCATTTCATTTAATGCTGCAAGGGAAGTTTGTTGCAGAATGAAAGGCACACAGATAACATTAACATACACAAAATTTTAAAAAGTGATTATGTTGAAGCTCAACTTTTTATGTGGAAGAAACATAAGTTTTATAAAATTGTATTATTTTATAAAATATTTTCTAGAAATGTTTTAGTAATGAATTGGCCTCCTAAGTTTTGTTAACGTTATTTACAGTCTAAGACAGTGAAAAATAAAGCCAGACTGTAAAATGTAACATTTTTTTTCTGCCTTGACATATGATATATTCTGCTTATTTCCAGTCAAGAAGAAGAAAGTGAAGATGAAGAAGATACTCAGAGTTCCAAATCAGAAG
This sequence comes from Zalophus californianus, assembly GCF_009762305.2. Taxonomy (NCBI): domain Eukaryota; kingdom Metazoa; phylum Chordata; class Mammalia; order Carnivora; family Otariidae; genus Zalophus; species Zalophus californianus. The sequence goes on from NC_045595.1 coordinate 98,554,350, forward strand.
AACATCATTTGTACTCTAATCCAATCAAAGAAGAAATGACTGAGTCCAAGTTCTCTAAGTACTCTGAAATGAGTGAGGAAAAACGAGCTAAACTTCGTGAAATTGAGGTTAGTGTTGCAGTGAAGTTGAAATTCTACTTCGCTGGCTTTCTCTCCCTTTCCCACTGACCTCCGCTCCCTCGTGGCGTCCGTCCTTGGCCTGCTGCGTTTTCTGTGCCTGGGAACCTTCATACGGGCTGTGACTTCCGTGGGAACCGTCACACGGGCTGTGACTTCCGCGGGCCTCTTAGTTCAAGCATCCCTTCTCTCCTGCTCTCCTTTTATTAAACTTCTGTATTTGCTTACTTCGCCCTATTTATTTCTCTTGTGATTTTACATGTATTGTGGTGTATGTTTTTTGTTTTCTTATCTTGCTTGTTTAATGTCTGTATTCCCTACGAGGCTGTGATTCACATGAGGGCAAAGGGCTGTGTCTGTTGTCTGTTCATCATCATAAATCCAGTGCCTGGCACGGAGGAGACTCTCTGAAGATCTTGATTCTTCTGATGAATAGATCACATCTAGCATTATGAAGAGTCCATAACATCTGAGTGCACATACTGTATAACAAGGAAAAGTGAGATACTTTCTGGCACATTCAAGCTATGTGTACGTTTTATTACAGTGGGCTCATTTTAAGTGTATGCATCCTTTTGTGATGGGGAGAGTAGACACTGAGTAGGACTTAACAGTAAGAAGGGGAAAACCTTATGATAGTCTGAAATCCAGACTATCTCAAGCAAATTTTTTCCTCCCTCAATCCCCTCTCCTTTTTTAATGCCTTTTTTTTTTTTAAAGATTTTATTTATTTATTTGAGAGAGAGAATGAGAGATAGGGAGCACGAGAGGGAAGAGGGTCAGAGGGAGAAGCAGGCTCCCCGCTGAGCAGGGAGCCCAACGCGGGACTCGACCCCAGGACCCTGGGATCATGACCTGAGCCGACGGCAGACGCCCAGTGACTGAGCCACCCGGGCGCCCCTAAATTATATTTTCTTGATAATGAAGTTATCAAATGCCAAAACCACTGTTGGATAGTTTGTTTTGTTTTTAAATAAGATTTTATTTGTCAGAGAGCACAAACAGGGAGAGCTGCATGCAGAACAGCAGGACAGGCAGAGGGAGAAGCAGGCTCCCCGCTGAGCAAGGAGCCTGATGTCGGACTCATATGATCCCAGAACTCTGGGATCATGACCTGCGCCGAAGGCAGCCGCTTAACCGACTGAGCCACCCAGGTGCCCCCCGACTGTTGGATAGTTTTTATTTTTTTTTATTTTTATTCTTTTTTAAAGATTTTATTTATTTGACGGAGCACAAGCAGGCAGAAGGAGAGGGAGAAGCAGGCTCCCAGCTGAGCAAGGAGCCCAATGTGGGACTCTATCCCAGGACCCTGGGATCATGACCCGGGCTGAAGGCAGCTTGCTTAACCGACTGAGCCACCCAGGCGTCCCTGTTGGATAGTTTTTAAATGTTCTCTTTCCTTATTGGCTTAGATTAGAGAAGAAAACCACATAATTTAGCTTTTTGGTAACTTGGATGGTTTTTGTGAACATTTATTATTTCCACACTGTATCTATCTCTATATATGTGTGCGTGTGTGTGATATATATGCATCTACATACATACATTTCCATACTTCCTGTGCTCTTTGATAATCTGGCCTCTCCGTTGTTAGATACTCAGTGATTGTTTCTCCTCTTCATGTAGTGCCTACCTCTCACAACTTACTACCCTTTTGAGATCTAAATTGTGAACCAAATCCCTAATTTTAAAATCTAGGTCTTAGCTTCATTTTAGAGTTACCTGATTCTTCTCCATTGTTTACTCTGAGATTTAGTCATGTGGAATAAAGGTTCACAACTGGTGGCAAATTTGAACTAGAACTCTGGGCTCATGAGATTTATTCCTGTCCTCTTTCTGCCCCTACATTTAAATGATCCAGGATCCATGTGCTTTCCACCTCCGCCTCCAGCATCCTCTAAGTTCTCATGCTTTTCACCTTATATGTTCTTTAAGGATATATCTATATGGTCATTATTATTACTATATTTGTTATGTTACTATATATTATTATAACAATACATACTATAGTTTTTCTTTTTTTTTTTTTTTTTAAGATTTATTTGACAGACAGAGGCAGAGCGAGAGGGAACACAAGCAGGGGGAGTGGGAGAGGGAGAAGCAGGCCTCCTGCTGAGCAGGGAGCCCAATGCGGGGCTCGATCCCAGGACCCTGGGATCATGACCTGAGCCAGAGGCAGACGCCTAAGGACTGAGCCACCCAGGCGCCCCACTGTAGTTTTTCTTTTTGAAAGCTCTTCTCTTCCCCAAATACATCGTAATAAAGATGTCTATAGCTGAACATTTTTTAAGTTTTTTTAAAATTCCAGTTAGATAACACACAGTGTAATATTAGTTTCAGGTGTAGAATACAGTGATTCAGCACTTCCATACAACAGCTCGTGCTCATCACAAGTGCACTCCTTAATCCCCATCACCTGTTTCACCCATCCCCCCACTTCCACCTCTCTTCTGGTAACTGTCAGTTTGTCAGTTTGTTCTCTATGGTTAAGAGTCTGTTTCTTGGTTTGTCTCCCCCCCCTTTCCCCCCTTTGTTCATTTGTTTTGTTTCTTAGATTCCACATATGAGTGAAATCATATGGTATTTGTCTTTTGACTGGTTTGACTTATGTAGCTGAACATTTTTTAGCATGGGATTAATAAAAACCGAAGAATATGTATTATAAAATACTGACATTCTTCACAAAGCACTTAGAAAACAGGCAGGCATAAGGTATTACTGGTGTTGGCTGGAAGGAAGTTCTTAATCTTTCAGATATACTGCTTAGAGCCTGGCCTATGCTGGAGTTGTCTTTTCCTAGTCTGTTGGCATCCCCACTTCTACCAAGAAGGGTTGGAGGCGTGGAACACATGGGTCGGTTGGTGTGGTGGTGGTGTGTCTTCTATGTTGTTGGAGCAGAAAGATCCCTTTTTTGCCCTGACCCCTGAGGAAAGAGTGGATAGTTGAGTGGGAAGGTGATACTTGCCACTGTCCCAGGGCAACAGGGAGATAGCTAGCTGACAAACAAGCCAATACATGGTGCTGCTCTCATTTTGAGTTGGGACCCTTTGTCACCTGTTTTCTGGGTGTCCTGGACTTGTGCTTGCGTCTGAGTTAGGCCACATGAGCAGGAACTGTAAGGATTTTATAATGATTTTTAAAAAGATTCTCTAGGAATGCCTTTCTTTCTCCAAAGTAACACTGGGCAGCGCTTAACTCTTAAGCTGATTTGCCACGAATGCATTCTGTAGAACAGAGTCACTTTAGTCATAGAAGGCTTCACACAGTGGTGAAGTGAGACATTTACATTTCTTTCCCTTTTCCCCTCTCTCTTACCCTTATATCTTCTGTGTTTCAAAATGTAGTCCTCATTAAAACAACAATGCAAAGATTTTTTAAGAGTTTTGAAAAAGGCAAGAACCTCAAATTGCTGATTATAAATGACCTGGTTATAGAAGTGGAATTAGGTAGAAAGAGGGCAAAAGTTGGGGAAAGTATGAGAAATGGTCATGAAGTCAAAAATAATGAAAATAACGCTTTGAATGGAAGAAGGTTTTTGTAACTTGTTCCCATTCTATTGTAAAGCCTCATCTGTAGTGAGGGGGGAGAAAACCTAAAACAAATGAGGTCTTGTTTCCAAATACCAATAAAACATTTATAGTAGCATTTAGTCCATTTAAAGGACATATCAGTGCTCAATAAAATAGGTTAAGATGTTTGCATATACAATAATTCCATTAGGCAAGACTGTTTTCTTTCCCTCTTTGAGTGAAATAAGGTATACAGGTTTGGCACTGCAACCCGGTGGATCCATATGTGTTTTCTACCTCCACTTCCAACGTCATCTGAGTCTTCATGCATTTCACCTTACTTGTTCCCTTAGTTCCGTAAAGACGTATATATATCTTTATATAATAATAAAGTATATATTATATTTACATATGTAACATAAATGAACCTAGAAATATATATGTGTTAATATATGATATATATTAACATAAAATACTTAAAATATATAATACATACACAGTGCAAAATTGGATAATTTTGTACAAATAGTTTTGTGCTCATATGGATAAATTACAAGAAATGGAATCGGAAGTTTTTCTAATCTTTTTTTATTAGTATATACTCTTAGTATATCTCTACTATGATTTAGCCTTTTTTTGATGTTCAGTGATTGCACTGTACTGTAAATAGAGTGAAACCTTCAAACTCGGTTGCTCTGTGTTTTTGGTCCTACGTGAACTGTAAAGAATGCTGCTTTAAAAAAAAATTAGTTACTTGTGTTCTGCCCGCTGTCCTATCTTGTTGGAAGTAGGTTGCATTTAGCAACCTTGCCTTTCACATTTGGGGAGCCAGATAGCAAATTCATTATCATTGAGATAATAAGTAGATTCTTAAGGGCATGAACTATAGTTCATGAGTCATCTCACGTGGCTGTGCAGAGGGCATGTGGGCCCACGCACGATCACTTGAATTCTGCATGATTGGACTCGTCTAACAATTGGCCTTCAGATAAGGGAGTTTTATGTTGATGTTATATTTTGACTGAGTACTCATCACTTACTACTTTGCTATGTTTCTATTTTTTCCATTTTATACACTTATTTCAAAGAAAAAAATTTTTTTTTACAGGAGCAAAGCACTGCTTGAAAAACTGTAGTGATGAAAAGATTTATTTTTTTAAAATGTCTTATTTCACAGCTCAAAGTTATGAAGTTTCAGGATGAATTGGAATCTGGAAAAAGACCTAAAAAACCAGGCCAGAGCTTTCAGGAGCAAGTAGAACACTACAGAGATAAACTTCTTCAACGAGTAAGGAATGAGTGTATTCAATAATATGCATTTTCCAAAGTTATTTGTTTGACTACCTAGAATATTGGTATATTGGTATACTTAAGGAAAAGTATGTCTCAAATTACACCCTTTCATGTGTAAATGCTGACTACTGGTAAGACAATTTGGAACATTTGAAATTTGATGTTTTGCATTTAGTTCAACTTGGAAAAGGGTCTTAGGGCAATAGCACACTTTTTTATTCTGGATATCTACCTATGGACTAGAAAATCTGCTAAGACCATGCTTTCAAAACTGGAAGACCGTCTGTGAAGCTTCAACATTTGTGACAGTGAAACACCAGCAACCCTCAGAAGTGGCACAAAGACAAAGATGGAGTTAGTTTGGGAAGTTGATCGAGGGCTCCTTTTCCACTGTTTCTAAAGAAGGACACCAAGTGGTAGAATACCTCATCAGTGAATTCTAAGCCTCGTATTCTTTATGCATAAAAAATATGTAGCGATATACAGAGAATTTTAGAACACATGTTAATTTTTGGAAAAACTTAGGAATTTTATTGGGACTGCTATTGATTTTTACCTATATCTTGACTATCATTACAAAAAAGACTACACACACACACACACACGCACACACATTATATATAGAGAAAGGGAGAGAGAAATAACAAGCTGGAACAGAAGTTAGAATCTCTAAAAGCTGTTAATGGCATAGTACTGGTGACGGGAGCAGCAGTCTAGTCAGATAGCTTTGGCGCTGCACAGACCTGTGTGTTCCTGGTGCTGCCCTTCGCTCTCTGCTCCTAGGCGAATCACTGAGGCCTGCTTTTCTTCGTGAAACTGGGTCGATAGTCCCAATTTTGCAGGATTGTGAGATAATAGCTACTATTACTCTTTTATTGGATTAAATTGTTTAAGATATTTTGAGTATTTTAACCAGTTTGATTCCTATAAAATTATCAGGAAAATACATCCTATAGATCACCAGAGGAAGACGGTGTCCTCTGCATTACATTTTAAATCTATATGTTGTATTTCAAAAAAAGAAAAATGAGATTTTAAAAAAGATGTATCTGTACTCCATGAGTCCCTTTGGAGTTGGTGGCAGGTATCTGATCTGCATGGAAGACGACACTTTGAGATACTCATTGGTCTTGATGGTTGTAATGCATGCAATATCATTTTAATCTCTTTGCATTCCATGATTGTAATTGGAGAGGAGGATGTGTTTCTTGAAGGTATATACTGAGGGTCAGGAGATTCATCACCTCACAGGCCATCACCTCATTTTAAATAAGCTTATTAGAACATAGCCATGTGCCTTCACTTACGTATTATCGATAGTGGCTTTTGGACTATTGTGACAGAGTTGAATTCTGGGACAGAGACTGTATGTGGCCCACAGAACAGAAAATATTTACTGTTTGGTTGTTTACAGAACATTTCTGTTTGTAACTTCTGGTATAGGCTTTTTATCAGCTACCAGATAGCTTTCTTGATGAATACAAATCAGAGAAATTAAATTCCTGTTAATGAAGAGCTAAGTTGGCTTTGTGGGTTCATTTTCTGTAGCCACTCCCTTAAGTATATTATCAACAGAAATAATTTCAAGTGAGAAGTGGCGATTGTAGCAGTGGGAAAAAATAGATGGGTCATCTTTCTGGTTTATATAATTGTATAGTCATGTAGTCAGTTTGTACTTTTATAAATTAGGATGTGAAATTTCCAATAAAAATGGTACTTGTTACTAGTAAGATTTTCTGATGGATGATTATTATGAATAACTATTTTTCCTTTTCAGCCTAGTGCTTTGGAGAGAGCTCTCTTTAGATTAAATCCACTTGCTATAGTATCACTACTATTTTATTATAGTTTAAGATAGGCCAGTGTATTGTTGGCTTTTTCCTTTTTTTTTAAGTGGAGTGACAGAGGAAGTAGTTAAGAGCCCTGGCTCTACAGCTTGGACTCAAATCCTGACTTCACCATCCAGTGTGACTGTGAGCATAGTACTTAACCTTTCTGAGTCTCATTTTTCATCTCTTGAATTGAGAATAATAGTAGTATTCCTAAGGAATATTTGAAGTATTACATGCAGTGGTATATGGAAAGTTGTTTAGTAATTATTTGGTCTATGGTACGGACTTAGTAACTGGTATTACTATTATCACTCAGTATAAGTAGAAGAAATAACTAGGTTTCCTGGAAGAGTAGGTATTTTTTTTAAAAATGGCATTATACCTTCAGTAGTGATTTAAAAATTAAAATATTGTTGCATAAATGAGATTAGCCTAGATAGGTATTTTTTAATGACTAAATATTTTCTTTAAAAAAATAAAACAGGAGAAAGAGAAAGAATTAGAAAGAGAACGAGAAAGAGATAAAAAGGATAAAGAAAAATTGGAATCTCGATCCAAAGACAAGAAGGAAAAAGATGAATGTACTCCAACAAGGAAAGAAAGGTATACATTTCTCATTTAAATGCCTATACTGTTTTTTGAACACTAAATCAGAAACTGATAATGTGTACTGTATGTTGGCTAACTCAGGTAGTAATAGTACTAGTAATAGTAATAATAAAAAATAAAAAATAAATGACATTACTGTGTGCCCCCCCCAATAAATAAAGTTTTAGAATGTTTCATTTTGTAATGTTTTCATCACTGATGCCAACAAACTTGAAAAGTATTTTTTCATGATAAACATGCTTGGCTCCTGCCTGTAGGAGGCAGAATTAACTTGAGAAATGGGGCAGTTAGTTGGCACTTGGCTTAGTTAATTGGGACATCATCCCATTGCATGGTTCAAATGGTACCTTAGCCTTAGTTAAGTGCAAGAATTCAGTTACCATATTAGGTATCAAACCTAAGGTTTAAATAACTAAACAGGCTTGCTACATCTTCCTTGTTGACTCTGGTATAAGCTTTTCTTCTGTGCTGAGACTGCTGCCTTTGTAAACTTGAGTCTCCCAATCCTGTCTAAAAGGAGTCTGTGTACATAGGCCATAGGGACTCACTCCTCACTTTAAGTCTTCATTCTAATCAAAATCATTTCTCTTTTAGTTTTTATTTTACTTTCACAGTTCTTAAATCTCTCATTTAATAGAGAAAATTGCTTTAGTTAACAAAGATTTTCCTAATATCCATGTGAATGCAAATAAAAAAATTCTGGCTTAGTTACTCTACAGGTAATTACAAATAACATAGGTATACTAATTGGTTAAATGCTAAATTTACCACTTGTTTGTCTTGTATTTATTATTTTGATATACTTTCAGATTTATAGAAAAGTTGCAAAGATAGTATAAAAAATTCCCAGATATCCTTCACCCACATTCTCCAAATGTTGTTGAAATATTTCTACTTTTGCTTAATTTTTCCCCCTTCCTTTGCCCTCCTCCCAACCATTTAAGAATAACTTGCCAACATGATGCCCCATTTTCTTATATAAGCACAATAAAAGTTTCAAGATTGGAGGATTAACATTAAATACTGTTACCTAACCAGAGACCTTAATGAGATTTTATTCATTGTCCCGATCTCTTAGAGCAAAAGAAAATCCAATTTAGTTGACTTCAGTTTTTGTTTTGATCAACCTATCTTTAAGACTTTCTTGTTCTTTATAAAGGGCTTTGAATGTTGTTGGAAAATAACATTAACAAGGTTAGTGAAAATAAAGTTAGTGTAAACTGATAGGAATTAATAGCTGATTCAGTAGAAGGAGAATGAATACCTGATCCTTTGCTTACTTGTGGGATATCTTGGGGGCTTTGTTCCATAGGAAAAGGCGACACAGCACATCCCCTAGCCCATCTCGCAGTAGCAGTGGTAGACGAGTGAAATCCCCTTCACCCAAATCGGAGCGATCAGAGCGTTCAGAAAGATCTCATAAAGAGAGCTCACGATCCAGGTCATCTCACAAAGATTCTCCTAGAGATGTTAGCAAAAAGGCCAAAAGGTAAATGCAAATTATTTTTTTGTAATATTTCAAATGCCAGTTTCCTTGTCATTTCACCAGCTTTTGAAAATAATTTGGCTGGCAACCATTTTTTAAAGGGCTTTAGAAAACCAGAGAAGTATACTTTCATTTTAGATTATTCCTTCCCACCTCCCCACCCCGGTCTCCTCATGATTAAAGCACAAGAAGGCTTCCAACGAGTAAAGACCAGCCAAGAATTTTAAACATTATATCCTGTGTTTTCTGTGGACTAGGGGTAGCTGCTTTACTTTTCATTCTGTTCTTCAGTTTCTATAAAATATTCTTTGATTTTGTCAAGGCTGAAAGGAGAATACTTTACCCCCTCCCTCCTGCCCCTGCATCTTATTAGCAAGTTCTTGGGTAGAGATTTGTGGAAATAAATACCATTCTTCAGTAGGTAATTTAAATGTGTGTTATATCGTTTTTTTCCTTGTAGTTCCAGAAAAGTGGTTAAGAAATGTTTTATTAATCTGGTGTTACATAGTGGAATTTTCCTGAGGACTAAAACTGCTTTATATATTAAAAATTTATTTTTGTGACCATTTTTAGTAAAATTTTTATAAAAGATAAGTTTTTTCCTTTTCTAAATGGCACTTGCATATATATAAAGTGTATTTATTTGTTTTGGTAATCTTCATGAACTGCACTTAAGAATTAGGGTATCTTAAATGAGTCCCTTGAAGGATATGCAGTAGTTGGTGCTTTTTCCTTCAAGAAGATAGCCTGCAACATTGTTTTTCAAAAATTTTGTGAATGATCTTAGATGCCATTTTGAACTTTATCTTGCAGATTTAGAGGTTCAGACTAAGGGATCTGTTGATAACCTGGGGAGCTTGTTAAAATTGCAAATTCTCAGTCCCTACCTCTTGGGATTTTGATTAAATAGAGCAGTGGTAGGGCTCAGGAATCAGTCTTTTTAAGCAAGCACACCACTCATAATCATTGATGCAGTGCACAGAAGGTGCAAAATTTTGTGTGTGTATGTGTGTGTGTGTGTAAAGTAGGCAAAATACGAATTTGGGAAGTTTACAGCCTTCTTTATTTCTGACTTTCATTGTGCTCTGTTAAAGATCATTTTAGGTAATTAAAGGATGGTCATATGAGTGCTTTGATAAATTGTTTGTTTGTTTCCTCAGATCACCATCTGGTTCGAGGACACCTAAAAGGTCTAGGCGATCACGGTCTAGATCCCCTAAAAAGTCAGGGAAGAAATCCAGATCCCAGTCCCGATCTCCACACAGGTCTCATAAAAAGTCAAAGAAAAACAAACACTGACATAAATTTTTAAGATGCTGTCACTTATTGGAAATGCAATTTTGTTTTGTGCCTGAATGGTCTGTTTTTTTTAAAAAAAAAAAACAACAAAAAATCAAATGAAAGAGCATTCCTGGATTTTTTGTTTATTTGTTTGTGAATGCATGTGTAAACTCATGAGTAACTGCATCTGTAGACCTGTCATTGTTTTATATTGTATAAATTACTTTCGTTGTGGCTGTTTTCTCAAGATGAAATTTTTATTGTGCTAATGAATTTCATCAGAAATGTGTATAATGGATCTGCTGGCAGTAGTAGTATTTTGTTTTAGGATGTTGTGACTTAGCAAAAATAATACAGATGTCTTCCCCCCTTTTGTAGCTTTGACAATTTGAATTAGATTTCAAATAAAATCTGAACAGAAAACTATAATGTTGTTTTTTTGCCCTATTGGTGACATCAAGTCAGTCCCTTAAAGTTCTACCAAGTGAGTTTAGCACTTCTGTTGTTTCTTATACTTAATGCACTTTATAAGCTCCATTGTTCAAGTAGCTAAAGTTTTATATTTACTAAGATGACTATCAAAATTAAGGGACCTAAGACTCCTATTTGGTAGGTTTGCCAACCAACTTCTTTGATGAGGTTATCTTGGGTAATACTAGTTAGTACCCAGAGATCAAAAGACTAGGGAAAGGTGGCATGGTCTTTTTTGTTAATGGAATGCCTGGCTAAAACATTTTTTCTTTTATCAAAGAAGCAATATAATTTCAGTGTACTCAGCCTGTATGTCCTGAGCAACTACTTTTTTTTAGGGAAAAATTAAATCTCCATCTTTTGACTTCATCTTCTATCATGAAAGAAGTTTATTTATAAAATAAATTTTCTAACAAGAGTTGGCCATAGAAGTTTTTTGTATGATAATTGCCCTTTTATAGCCCCCTGTAGGTTATCTTTCAAACACTGGTATCAGTATATTTCTACAGAGTTCTTTTTAAAGCACCTTAGGTTTTTTTTTTTCTTTTCTTTTTTTAGAATTGAGTTTTAGGTTTATCTTTAAGTAAAGCTTAAAAGTAAAATAGTTTTCAGGAAACTTAACATCCGGTGGTTTGTAAATTCAAGGTGCAAAAAGTTGATTTAAACGATTTGCCTAGTTAAAATCTTATACAATGGGAATACAGTTGTTGCAGTATGAGGAGGAAATAAGAAAACTTGTATAATGTTGGTCATAATATTGCTATCAGTATAATTTAACAAAGGGTTATGTAGACTTGAACGGACACTACTACTATTTGTGAATCTTTCAGTTTTTCTGGACACTTTATGCAGTGGTTTGATGGTTTTTGTTTTTGTTTTTGTTTTTTTCCCTTAATAGAGAGCATAGAAAACTATTCTAATAATGGATTGTTTTGAGTTATCTTTTTAAAACTGTATTTTCAAGTTTTATTTAATGCTGCCTAGGTATAAAATAAAATAAGCTGTACTGATGATTTGGGGAGTAGGTATATTAGTTGGCGGTGAGGTGTGCTATTTCCAAACTGGGCAGACCTACAGCAGCTTTACAAATGAGCCAATCTGATTATTTGACTTAATGGTTCTTACCAACATGCAATATTTCTTGAAAGTTATTCCCTTATTGTTCACTCTTTTGTTTGTCCGTAATGTTAGGGAATGTTAATTCCTAAATGTTGCTCGGAATAATTAAACATGAACATTTGGTGCTGGTTTCTAAAAACCTACAGATACATACAGCCATTTTTAAAAACCTACAGATACAGCCATTTTTAAAGTAACGTGTTTTTTCTCCCCTGTTCATTGCCTGGGGGGAGGGAATTTTATATATTACCTTTCTTTGCAAAAATAACAGTAATGTTGAGTTCCTGGTGATTTGGGCATTCCATCAGTATTTGGTATCTAGTATAGGCTTAGAAATAATTGGGCAGGAAACGATTTTTGGAGTCAAATTACAAGGAATGCTTATTTCCTTCTCTTTAAAAAATATCCTGAAGAAGGAGGAGTGAGTAGAAGTTGTTAGGTCAGTTTGGGGTGCTTATTTGTGGTATTTTTCCTACTGCAGTGGAATTTAGCAGTTCTTTTAATGTGGATCCAGATACAACGAATATCTCACGGAGGATAAGGCTGGCTTCCTTTTGGGTGGGTGGGTGGGAATTGCTTAGGGTTGATAGAATATGTGTTTTGTAAAGTTTACTAATGTGTGTATTAGATTGTACTGGATTTTTTTTCCTGGAATTGCAAACAGTTATTACCAATTTTGCTTAATGAGAAAATATCTAGAGTAAGCCTGTTTAATTCTTCATGGTTTCTATGAAAGTTTAACAGGATCAGAAATTGGTGAATTCTAAGGAGGGAGATACTTTACCATTTTTTTTTTTAAATAACATTCATGTTTCACATCAAAAGAACACTTGATTAGAGAGCAGAATTTCTACAGGTTGACTAAAATGTTCATAGGGTGACTTTCTAGTTATAGGAAATACCCTGTTCCAGCTCTGTAATAGATGGTTATTATGCTCTACCATAACTACAAATAAGAGGAAATCCTCTGTTACCTACTCTTCTTATAAAGGGCGTGGCTTAAACTCTTTACCCTCTATCCTAACATTTATACACAGGGATTTCTTAACAGGTTAATACCATTTAATCTCCTTCTCCTACACTGAGAGAAAGTAAATAAATGGTGGTCTATTTCTTACCAAAGAGAGACCTATGATTGAAAAGGATCATGTTTGTTTATCTTTTCTTTGACATTGTATTTCCTTATTACCATTAGTTAAGCATATGGGCATTTCTAAATTGTAACATGTTGAGAAGTTAGAGATTAAAGAACTAAAACAACAAAAAGCCCCGACCCAAAAGAATGCTTTTATGATGCTCAGAATGTTCTCGGCTTTTCTGCTAAAGTTTGCAGAAACCACTAGACACTGACCTAATTTTTCTTTATTGCAGACCATTCCTGTGAGCTAACCCTGAGACTTTTATCCCAATTAAAGAATCTTAGAAGAAATAATTGCTTATGACTTCTGTATTTTTTCCCCAAATTTTAATAGTCTTGAAAATATTTTTAAGAAGTTCCAATCATGATTTAACTTAAGCTTATTAGACATGTTCTCTACACATTTGCCTTTGCGATCATATAAATTCTGAAGTTATGTGGCGGTGATAATAGCCTATCATTATGATTTTTAGAAAATGAGAGCAAATAAATCCCTGTATTGCCAAAGTGACTTAAGCTATTCTGATGACCACAACAGTGTGATTTCTTCAACAGAGAAGGTTGTTTTTAAAAATAAATAGTACCACTTTTCTAAGACTGTACATTTACAAAATATGAGCTTTTTTCTTTGTTGTTTTCCTTTTATACTTTAATGGAAAAGCAAATCACAAAAAATTCAGTTCAGATAGTAATGAAGACGCTAGTCTAAGTTTAAAAGAACACGTGACTGTAAAAACTCACAAAGTGCTTGGTTTCTTCCTTTTTCACATGCAGGTTTTAGATTGTCAGGGGTATTTAATTTGTTGCCCTTTTGGCCTTTTTTCTTCATTTTTGGTATAAACTTCCCAGGACTTAGATAAGCCACAAATGCAGATCCTAGGGGAAGTGTTGTGATGATAGACTAAAAGGTGGGAATGTGCTGCTGTTGGGAGCAAGCCATGTTCCATTGTTGAAAATTCAATGCCTCAGTGTTTATTCAGTACCACCTCACGGAGCTTCGGTGTAAATGGATTATGTGTATAATTGGTTATTTATATAGTTTTGTAGCTCTATAGATAAAATGCCCTCATTCATTTTCACATGTAATTGTGCTTGGAGTATTTGTTTTATCCTTTTACTTCAACAGGCTCTTGTACGTTACATCTCTGGTGATTTGAAATATCAGGAAAGACAATTTTTTCAGGAATGAGAATAATATAGTTGAAATCAGCTCAGCTGAAATACTTTACAGCAAGACAATTTCTTTTGGGTGAACTGATTCCATAATTTAGTTGCTCTTGATGTAAGGATTAAGTTTATTGTGGAGCTGCTTTCCAGACTGTCACTTTATAGTTTTTCTACATAAAGATTATATAGTTGCAAAGGTTGTGGAATTTCCCTTTTGTTGTTGTTTTTTGACTTTTAATTACTTTAATAAAAATACGTTGTTTTCATAGCAAACTTTAGCCTGTTCATGTAATTTTCTCCATGTAGTTTTTCTAATGCAAGCCCAGTAAACCATGTCTGGTTTTCAGCAGCTTTCTTTCAAGTGAAATAAGTGATGTGTCACATTTATCAGTTGTAGTTAAAATGTTACATTTTCTATGTTTAAACTCTAATAAAATATTTTCATGATAGATGATTCTCTTGAATAGGAAATTTTATTATCGGTCTCCCCTTTTTTGAAGGGTTATTTTGTTCATCTTATTTCGTTGGGGAAGATTTCAAACACAAAAAAAGGTAGAATGAACATCCCAAATGACTATCACTTTGCATGTATGTATCTCCAAATGTTTCATTTTTTAAACCTAACATAACCACAATATCATTATTACATTAAAAATAATCCATTGGTTTCTTTTTAAAATTTAAAAATTTTTAATTGTAAAATACTCATAACAAAATTGACCATCTCAGCCATTTTTAGGTGTATAATCCAGGAGGATTAAGTGTGTTCACATTGTGCAACCAGTCTCCAGAACTTCTCATTTTACAAAATTGGAACTGTAACAATTAAGCAACTCTTCATCTCCCCACCCCGCAACTATTTTACTTTTTATTTCTGGGAGTTTGACTACGCCAGATAAGCAAGTGGATTCATACAGTGTCTTTTTGTGACTGGCATAATTCACTTAGCATAATGTCCACCACGTTCATCCATGTGGTAGCATGTGCACTGATTCTTTTTTAAAAACCTACTTTTTCTTTAAAGTTTCTCTTATTTCCTTACAGAATTTGAAAAGGATTTTCCCCAAATGGCACATTAGCATTTTCTATTTTGAGTAAAAACTTCCAAAAGAAAACAATGTAATACCAAGTATATAGGCCAACTACACACCACTTTCTTTACCATTTTTACCACCTTTTATGCTGTGTCCTCTTTTAATGGTTATGTGTAATTTCACATCAACATTTCATAGCACAGAGTACAAAGTATACTTTCAAAGCAAGCTATGTGATTTTGAAATTGTAATGTATTAATATTAATGACCATACTCATGCCTTTTTTTTTTTTAAGTTATTGCTTGATGAAAAGGAAAATAAAACTTTGGAATTTAGTAAATGTAGTATTTGGATTAGATATTCATTTGCCACAAAGAAAAGAAGAAAAGCCCCATTTTCTTTTCTTTTGTTTTACCCTAAGAAGACACAGAGCTTCAAACTGTTTAGCGTTAAGAAACTTGCTTTTTTTTTTTTAATGTTCAATGATTCGTTAGTTGCCTATATGCTTTTTGATTTTTTAAATGAGATGTGCATGGCCTAGTGTGGAGGGAGAGGAAGAGCCTGGGCTGTGGAGTCTTGTTTGGACTGGAATACCAGCTCTTCTCTGCTACTAGCTGTGTCGTGTTTTGGAATCTAATTTTCCCACTTATAAAATGGGTAATAACCTTGGGTGTTTATCGTAAGAGTGAAATCACATGTAAATCATTGACACATATTGTCACACAGTGGTATTTAAAATTAGTAACAGTATTCCTGAAAGCTAATGATGGGAACATCTTTAAAACAGTAACACATCAATTCCATAGCATTGTAATAGAATTTATAAACTCATATTGGGGATATATTGGTGTATTGCACACCGAGTATCAGTAGGTAATCTGCTGTCCCAGTCGTACATATGACATTTAATTGTTAATCTCCTTTAAGAAAAACTTTTATTAACTGTTTTTAAAAATACTTATTAGTTGTTACTTATTATTGTAGAACTCCATGATCAAGGTTTCTGAAAGGAAGCCCATAAAGGAAAAAGTGTGAACAACTTAAATAGGGTATATGGGGGAAGGAGCCTGAAGAATAGTATGAAATATGATGAAGCACTGGATTTTTTGCCCAAGTTCAAAGTAAAACATATAAAGATAACAAATCACAAATTATCAGAACTGAGCAGTCATGTGGGAATTCTCACAAAATGAGTGGGCAGAGAACAGAGAAGAGGGTTAGTGATGTGAATGGACTTGGACTCTTGTATTTGGTGTATATTTGCGGGTTACAGTTGGTATTTTCAGATCATGCAGAAATAAGTAATGTACCCTAAACAAGACTGGAGAACTGAAACTATAGAATTTGAAAAGGAAATTACACTTTAAATTCTGCTCAAGAATAATGGCTTTGAAGTAATGTCCTTAGGACCTTTGTAAAACTCTTTGGAGTTCTTGCAACTGCACAAACGAATCTGGAAAAGCAAAACTTTGATTCAAAGCACTATTTGGTCCTCCATAAAGCTGAAACATTGAAATTGAAAAGGATAAGCACCTCACTGTACATTGGCTACCTTAGCAGCTAAATAGTCCTATTACATGATGTGCTATTAGATGATTTTTCTTGTTTCAGCATATTTTGTTTTATTGCGTTGCAATAGCTATTAGGTGTGAGCAGTTTATTAAGAGCATTTAGGAAAATGCATTTCGGATGGTTTTTGGCCACGCTCACATTTTATTAAAGGATCTGTCGAACTGTTCACTTACTTCTGGAAAAGTAAACTCTTGAGTCTAATATAGGCCTCCCTCATGGTAAAGTGAGGTATCAAAACTCAAGAGGTGTTCTAAGTGGATTTTTTAAATCTTTATATTCTTCAACATTCGGCTAATGTGAATTTCAACTCTCAAGACTACATATTATGTCTACCCTTGGGTGCTGTTTCATAGGGTGCTTATCCACAACTTCTGATATATCCCATCTTATTTTAAGAATATGTCCTCCCCAGAAAAATCTGCAGCGTGTCCAACTCTGTGCCAAATACTATATATGTGTAAGTGCCACCAAGCAGAAATACCACTCATCAAGTACTTAAGAGGCATCAACCTCTAAAAATACTGGTTTAATTCTGAATTGATTGCCCTAAAAGCATGATTTACTTTACTTAAATAGCAGGTGTATGTTAAGTCTTTAAGCAGGGAATGATCTGTTTACCTGTTCTCCTTACATGGAAATTGTCAAAACCTCTCAGAATATTCTTTATTTGCATGTATTTTGTAATGAAATCCAGTGTATTCTTTACTTTGCCTATTATGTAATAAAGCCATGACGAACAATGTATGAAGAATGAGAGAAAGGTTTGGTGCCGAGAAAGAATCTCTCCCTACTGTGTATCTCAGAGCTTGTAATAGTATTTGTGGTAAGGTGCAGAATTCCACTATCTAGATCTGTTTAGTATTTCTAGAACAGCTTACCTTATAATATTCTTCATGATTAATCAAGGTACATACACTGATAATTGTCCTACCCAGTGAAGAGTTTAAATGATTCTCTTCAAGTGCCATAGCCTATCACAGTGGCATCCTTAGCCCCACAGATCGCCACCTGTTCATAGCTTCCTTTGTCCCTCATCTGTCCTACAGCGGGTCACAGGGAAAAAAATCCTTCCATTTATTTTTAGTGCCTGAGTAACTAATGCCTACACCTCTATATCCTTGGCTTTGGCCTTTTGTCAGTTTTCCTTGATGTGTCCTTACATGCACCCATCGGGGGTCCAAAGGCCCTTGAGGACCTTGCAAAGCTTCCTGTGTCTGTGTGGAAGATGGTTTACCTCCATTGAAACAGACCCATTTGATGAAAATGGAGGAGGCTCTAATGTGCTTTCGGCAAAAATAGAGGACTTGTCCTAGCCTCCTTGCCTCCTCTGGTTGACTGGTGCTTTTTGTTCCCCCCTCACTTTCTCTCAAGCTTTTAGTTCTTTCCTTGCAGAATGTGTTGCCGACCAAGTATGATAAAATATCTGATTTTGGCTAAAGTGATACTTGTCGCTGATTAATTTGTACAGATGCTTACCTTTGACCAAAACACTGCCCGATGCAAGAAGAAAGACCAGGGCAAGGGCATGAAATATTAGATGTAATCACTGCCCTAATCTCCTGTATGAATGAGTCCAGTTGTCAAACGCCAAGACCAGAGAGCTCTTTGGATATTTTGGGTGGAACATGATTTCTAAAGGTGAATTTCTGACCTTGATCCTCTTTAATAAACCTAGATTAGTTCCTACAGGGCTTGACAGGCAGAAAGTTTATAGAAGCTGAGGGCTTCCTGGAAAATCTAGCTCTTTGTATTCTGTGACCCAGCAGGAATAGGCCAACCATGCAACATAATAACTGGACTCCAAAAACCCCAAAGACTCCCTTCAGCCTTCCACCATCGCAAAGCATGGGTTCTGATGACTCTCCAGCTGTGTGGCTTTGGTCAAGATGCTTACCCAAGGCATTTTGGGCCCATTTTCTCGTCTGCAGCATGAGTGTCCCGGCCACTTGTTACAGAGGTCATCAACAAGTTGAGCATTTACTGTGCACCAAGCACTGTTCCAGGCACCAATGATATGGTGATGAATAGGACAGACAAGGTCTTTTGGAATTTACATACTAGTGGGAGGCATCAGATAAAAAAACAAACAAACAAAAAAATCAAGATAATTTCAGATGGTAAAATGTCCTGAAAAACAACACCGGGGTGAGACAGAAAGTGGGTGAGAGGTACTCTTATAGATAGGGTAGTCAAAGAGGGCCTCCCAGTGGTGCTGACGTTTGAGCCGAGGCCTGAGTGATAAGGTGGAGCTAGCTATGGGAAGACAGGGCACTGAGCGCTCGGCGCCAAGGGAGCTGCAAGTATGGAACTTGGACGGGGAACGATGTTGGAAACAGCGGTTGAGGAAAACAATCAGTATGGCTCAAGGGCAGTGGGGAAAGGAAGGTGTGGCTTGAAATGAGGTTCCGTAGAACTTGACGGTTGACGCAAGAGAGTGACCGGATGTAGTCTCAGATCACTCTGGTCACTGTGCAGAGAATGGGAGAGGAACAGGGGAGAAGCAGGGAAACCAGTTAGGAGGTTCTCGGCTGTGAAGATTAAATGGTCTCGTCAGTAATAAGTATCCAGCATTGCCCCCAGCAAACAGCAGCTCCCTGATAAATAATTCAGCCTCTCCTCTCATCATTTTCTTGGATCTTGTGATTTCTTTTCCCCCAAGAAAGGCTAAGTATTCACCCTAAGATTAACATCGCTTGGCCTCCCTTAACCTGACCCGAAGAGATCAGGACAAAGCACCCCTGTTGCTCTGGAGTTGTGAGTTGTAAGTGAGGCCTGCATAAGCATTCCCTCACACATTCTGTGTGCTAACACCCACTGCCGCACTCGCTGCGGCGTGTTACTAGGTGTTAGAAAAAAGAGTTGTGTGGTCAAGGCAATTGGGAAGCCCTGGGCTAGTAGGCTTTTTCAGCAGTACTTCTCAGAAAGTACTGAGACTATGCACTCTGTGCCCCCCCAGGCAGGAGACATTATGTCATATTGCCCCAACTGTTCTGATCCCAGAAGGCTAAGGCTCCGCCGAACAGACTTCTGGAAAACACTTTCAAGCTGTGATTGGGCAACTATGTTTCAGAGTCTGATGATCTGATTAATGGGTTAGTTAGACGTGTCAGTGTCCTTTGGCACAAACAACAGAGAACATCTCTAGCTAAGTTCAGCAAAAAGGAATTCAGTGGAAGCCTATGGAATCTCAGAGAACTGACAGTGTAGCTGGCAAGCCAGATGTGGGAATCAGCCGGACAGGAGAAAGCAGTAGGCTCAAGAAGCCAGAACCCCGCGGAGGGGAGGGGGCGGTAATCTGGCCAGGCTCCCCACCTAGAAGACCACAGCCCCAGCCTTCTGCAGCCACTTGGTCCTTCTGCGGGAGCTTCGGATTCCCGGAAGGCAGCAACAGATGGACCTAGCTTCCCAAGTTATCACCTTTTAGAAAATAAAACTCTAATGGCTACAAACATTTACTGTAGTTTGCCAAGACCCTGTTGTTAGAGACTTGGGTGGTTTCTACCTTTTTCTGTTCTCAATAATGCTGTGATGAATATCACAAAATGCATGATATTTTTGTTTTCATTCTTTTAAACCAGTTTTGGATTATTCTCGGATATGGAATTATTGGGTCAAAGAACATAAACATTTTAAAGCTCATGTGTTCTGTATTGCCAACTTTCTTTCCAAAAATGTACCATTTTGGACTTTCTGTGATGTTGGGGGATGGGTATTTCTCCACACCTTTGCCAACATTGGGAGTTTGTGACACACTACTTTAAAAGAAATTCAAAATTGGATGAAATTACTTGCTCCCAGCTGGGGAGATTTCTGGAATCTATAAAACAGAGAGTGATTTTGGCAGGCTATATGGACGAGTGAGGTAACTAGTCTAGTCATCTGAAGAAACGTGTGGGTCTAAAGCAACCCCACTTGCATCAGCCACACCAAGTGATAGCCGTGTCCTTAGATCTGCATTAATGCCCTCTGACAGCTGAGGCGAAAGGTCAAAGACTCCCAGTATGAATCTATTATAACTCAGTTTTTTTAAAAATCACATTTCATACTATTTTTGGATGAGAGATCATGTAATAAGTTAAATGTAAGTTTTTGGGTGACCTTAGCTGTTTTTGAATTTTTATGTGTGATTTTTTTCAGGTTGGTTTTTCATGTGTAAAAGTGTAGGAGTGTGCTTGTGTGTTCCAGGATGAGGATTGGGGGTGATAGAGAGGAATATATTTCTGGTACATTAAAAAAAATAAAAAATCAAGCCAAGCAATGCTGTGTCCTTATTATTTCTTTTTTTATTTTTACTTTTTAGAGAGAGAGAGAGAGAGAGAGGGTGTGAGTGGGTGTGGGGGGTGCAGAGGGAGAGAGAGAATACTGAGCAGGCTCCATGCCCAGCGTGGAGCCCGATGCGGGGCTTGAACTCACAACCCTGAGCTGAAATCAATAGTTGGATGCTTAACCAACTGAGCCACCCTGGCGTCCCTGTGTCTCTTTTTTTTCTAGACAAGTGTCTAGACAGGTGTCTATTTTTCTACTATATCCTGGTATATAGTTAGGGGCCTTCTTCTTCTTCTTCTTTTTTAATTTTTTTTAAGATTTTATTTATTTATTTGACAGAGAGCGACACAGTGAGAGAGGGAACACAAGCAGGGGGAGTGGGAGAGGGAGAAGCAGGGTTCCCACGGAGCAGGGAGCCCGATGTGGGGCTAAATTCCAGGACCCTGGGATCATGACCTGAGCCGAAGGCAGATGCTTAACGACTGAGCCACACAGGCGCCCCAGGGGCCATCTTCTTCTCCCAAATGACTCTTGAGATAGGATGCTGTCATGTCTTCCCGAACTAAGAGTTAAAAAATTGGACCTGAAGCCTCTTATCCTCCAAATCTTATCTTGTGTTTGATTAAAACAGTAGCAACATTGAACATGAGATGTGGTAGCAAGATAGGAGAGTGGGGCATATCTCCCCTAAACTTCCTACCCCCCATCATCATGGGCAATGAGACACCTCCAGCTTCTGGGCCATGAAGGACCCAGTACTTGTGGCGTGGGTTTGCCCCTTTAACAACAGAGGTCAGATTAAGAATGGACTTCCCTTAATTCTCCATCCCCATGCTCAAAGGTCAAGAAGTCCTCATATTAAACAGTGATCAGGAGAGAACCACAGACACCTCTCCTTTCCCTCCTCACAACTTCTCACAACCACTCCTACCATTGTTTTTCTTTAATGCACCAAAACTGAATTTATCTAATTCTTTATCCCAGGTGCTGTCAGCTCTCACAAGAAGCCCCAGACTCTCACACCGCCTCTAACGCTGAATACGTGTCAGGCTGAATATTCCCCTTTCTGTCCAGGATTCACAGTCCAACAGTAGCAGAATTCCCTATGTCCACAACCTCCTTTCTGAATGTTCCTATTGCCTTCTGGTTTCCATCTAGAAAAGAGGTTGAAGCTCTAGGGGACTTTGCTACTATTGGACTGTGAATCCTGGAGGACAGCTGGGGAAAGTCTGTTATCTCCATGTATGATCTCATTTGGAAATAACATCAGAGATCTTAAGTTTGTGTTCCTATGTGCAGGTGCAGCTCAAAAATCCCCCTTCTTTTTTGTAATAGACAGTGAGATCTCATGGGTAGCCCCATGGCTCTATGATTTTGAAGAGATAAAAAATCCTAGACAGCTCCCAGGGTGCCTTCTGGACACATGCATTCAAACTGGGCCAGAGCATCATGTTGCCTAAGAGGGGAGCACATTCTGGATCTAGGGTATTTGTATTCAAGAGGCTGCCTATTATCTTGAAAAGGACCGTGGGCTACGGTTCTTCCATGAACTGGCTGTGTGAGCTTGGGCAAGAAATGTACTGTCTTTGGGCCTCAGTTTCCTTATAGGTCAAATCACTGTTTCCTGGACACTAGTCCACAGACCAGCTACCTCAGAATCTCATGGGGGCTCTCAGAACTCAGAGTTTTGGTTCCCATATCTGAGATCCTGGTTCAGCAGGTCTGGGGTAGGACCTTCTGCCTAAAATATATGTATTTACTTTTAATTATAGGAAATTCAAAAATAGAGAAAGGAGTATAATGAACCCTCTTGAATATATCACCCAACTTCAATAGTTATCCTTTAATTACGTGTATGTATTTTAGTATGCTTCTCTCCAAGATACAGACTTCAAAATATTCACAATACCACTGTATACCAGAAAAAAATTAACAGTAATCCCTTAATATCATAAAAACTCCTGACAATGTTCACAAATCCACTATTGTCTGACAAAAAGTGGGTTTTTTTTTCAGTTTGTTTGAATTGAAATCCAAGTAAGGATCATGCATTATGATTGGTTAATATATCTCTTAAGTAAATTTTAATCCATTGGCATTCCTTAATTTCACTTTTTTCCCTTTAAATCTTTTGTTGAAGAAACCGGGTTGTTTGTCCTGAGGACTTTCCCATAGTCTGGATTTTGCTGTTTGCACCCCCCCATGTTTATTTTCTATAAAGCAATAATTTGACCTAGAGGTTTGATCTGACTTAGGTTCAAAAATTTTGGTGAGAATAGTTCATAAGAGGTGGTGTGCACAAAAATAGACTCAAAATGGATGAAAGACCTAAATGTGAGACAGGAGTCCATCAAAATCCTAGAGGAGAATACAGGCAGCAACCTCTTCGACCTCAGCCACAGCAACTTCTTCCTAGAAACATCGCCAAAGGCACAGGAAGCCAGGGCAAAAATGAACTATTGGGACTTCATCAAGATAAAAAGCTTTTGCACAGCAAAGGAAACAGTCAACAAAACCAAAAGACAACCAACAGAATGGGAGAAGATATTTGCAAATGACATATCAGATAAGGGGCTAGTATCCAAAACCTGTAAAGAACTTATCAAACTCAACACCCAAAGAACAGATAATCCAATCAAGAAATGGGCAGAAGACATGAACAGACATTTTTCCAAAGAAGACATCCAAATGGCCAACAGATACATGAAAAAGTGCTCAACATCGCTCGGCATCAGGGAAATCCAAATCAAAACCTCAATGAGATACCACCTCACACCAGTCAGAATGGCTAAAATTAACAAGTCAGGAAACGACAGATGTTGGCAGGGATGTGGAGAAGGGCGAACCCTCCTACACTGTTGGTGGGAATGCAAGCTGGTGCAGCCACTCCGGAAAATAGTATGGACGTTCCTCAAAAAGTTGAAAATAGAGGTACAGTATGACCCAGCAACTGCACTACTGGGTATTTACCCCAAAGATACAAATGTAGTGATCCAAAGGGGTACATGCATCCCAATGTTTATAGCAGCAATGTCCACAATAGCCAAACTATGGAAAGAGCCAAGATGTCCATCAACAGATGAATGGATAAAGAAGATTTGGTATATATATATATATACAATGGAATATTATGCAGCCATAAAAATGAAATCTTGCCGTTTGCAATGACGTGCATGGAACTAGAGGGTATTATGCTGAGCGAAATAAGTCAATCAGAGAAAGACATGTATCATATGATCTCACTGATATGAGGAATTCTTAATCCCAGGAAACAGAGGGTTGCTGGAGTGGTGGGGGGTGGGAGGGATGGGGTGGCTGGGTGATAGACATTGGGGAGGGTATGTGCTATGGTGAGCGCTGTGAATTGTGCAAGACTGTTGAATGACAGACCTGTACCCCTGAAACAAATAATACATTATATGTTAAAAAAAAAAAAAGAAGAAGAGGAAGATAGTAGGAAGGGAAAAATGAAGGGGGGAAATTGGAGGGGGAGACGAACCATGAGAGACTGTGGACTCTGAAAAAAAAAAAGGAGGTGGTGTGCACTTTCATTAGGGTCACATAATGTCTAGTTGTGTCTCTTTTTATAACATCAGCAGCCACTGATGGTCATTGCCTGTGTCCATTAATTCATTATGGTTGCAAATGATGATCTCCTAAATTTATCATTCCTTTTTCACTTATTAGCTGGAATAATACAGAAAAACTTCCCCTCATCTGCTATTTACTTATTTCACAGTACAGTTCAATAGGAAATACAGCCTAAATTCTTTCCCTCTACTTCTAATTTTCAAAGTCATTCTGATGCTGAGATATCACTATCCTCCAAAAGGAGAATTGAAGTTTAATTATTTTTAGTATCATTCTAACCTCATGGATTTTAACGTATTTGATGTGCTTTGGTCCATTGCAATTCTTATTCTTAGAATTTCTGTCTTTGGCCAGTAGGAGCTTCTTCAAGTTGCCTCTTGAATTCTTTTGACACATGACAAAGGTCTTTTAGAGCTTCCTTGTTTTTGGAAATGACAAGTTCTCCAGGCTCATCTTGTCCATGATTTACTCCAGACCTAAAACATTTCTCAAGCTTTAGCAGAACACATATCGTTAAAAGACTCCTCAGTTAATTCTGACCTGCAGCCAGGTTTGGGAGCCACTGGGTTAAATCTGAGGTTCCTTCCAATTGTAAAATTCCATTTTGTTTTCCTTTTGCCAATTAAAGTAGCAGAAATATATTTGAAATGATTTTTAAATGTTCATATGAAATAAAAATACATTTCAGTAACCGATATTCTTTTCCTTTACTCTCTGCACTTCAAGTTGGTACGACTTTTAAAAATGCAGTTGATCAAATCTATCACTCCCTAAATATTTTCATACACTTTGACCCAGAAACCCTACTTTTAGAAATCTGGTCTAAGGAAATAATTTTAAAAATGGAAAAAGGCATGCATCAAAGTTTTATTTGCAAACTGTAAAAAGTTAGACATGGCTCAAGCATCCAAAAATAGGACAATAGTTAGGTAGATTGTAGAGAATTTACTGGGAGGGCTATCATGAGGCTATTAAATGATGCTTGGGAGGACCATGCAGCCCGATGCAAAATTGTATTTACGGCATTATGTTAAAATATGCACATGAAAATGTTTAAAATGGAATATACCAAAGTGATAGCAGTTGGTTAGTAGCCTAATGGTTGATTTCTCTCTACCCACCTCCTCTTCCATTTTTTTTTTTTGCCCCCAAATGAGTTAAACATGTATTTGAACATTCTACAAGTCTGTGATGTTACATTGATTAACTGACTTGCACTCCCTTGTCATTTAGAAACAACAGGGCTTAGGGAGGAGGGCCAACAGAGCATAGGGCAGAGCCCAGAGTTTGGGGTATTATCTGGGGAGCAACAAAGGAGGTATGAGCAGCAGGCTGAGAAGGGCCAGGGTGGAGGGGGTGGTGACAGTGGACGTGACCATGCCTCTCCTTCAGTCTTACCTAAGCTTTGCTTCGTGAGGCTCACAAACGGTTCACCTATGAGCATGAGCGGTCTTTAAAAGCTCTTCAGTCTCCTTGTTGAACATCTCTGGCGTTTGCTCATTGGGAGTACGTGGAGAGTTTCCACACCAAGGATTTGAAAAAATGTGGCTCGATGGCAAGGACGATTGTCCAGCCTGGCATGCTGAGGAATTTGGCTTCAATATATTCAAGTAACCAAGGGCATGTCAATGAAAATTAGTTTGGGGCTTGCCCTTTTTGTTATTTGACCTTAGAACAAGCTCTTTTTGGTTGTATTTATTGGTATGTGTGGCATATTTTCTCAAGCCCCATGGCCCCCAACATCTGGAAGTTCTTGCCCTGAGAAAGCCAGGGCTTTCTCTCTCTTGACAGGAGGTGGTGCCTGAGGGGAAGCTGAGGCTGAGGAAGCAGATGAGCCCCACCTACCCAGGCCTCTTTGACCCAACTTCTCTTGACAGCTCCTCACGCACACTTGTCAGTATTTCTACCTCCTGGGAGAGAGGACCTTGTGAGGGATAAGATGGAAAGGCAGGTGGGAGCCGCATTACAGAGGACATGGAATGCGGGGCTGAGACATTTGGATTTTCTCCTGTAGGAACTACTGGGGTTTGGAGCAAGGGAGTGATACAATCTGACCTGTAATTTAGGAAAACCACTCTGGCAGCTGTGTAGGAAAGAGGTTGGCATGAGGTAAAGTCAGTGGGAGGGCAGCCAAAGCCACAGGTCAGGTGAAGAAAGGCCATAGGAGCTTGAAGAGAGGTGGCAGCAGCAGGAAGGGCAGGATGGATTTGCCCACCGATGAAAGGGCTGCTATTCACCGGAGTCTGTCACCTTTTCCTCCTTAGCACACAGCCTGACCACTTGTGTTGGTCCCGTTGCTGCTGTAAGGAAATGCCACAAACTTGGCAGCTTAGAACAATACAAACTTGTTCTCTTATAATTCAGGGAGATCAGAAGTCTAAAATCAAGGTGTTGGCAGGGCTTTGTTCCGTCCGGGGCTTCCGGGGAGAATGCATTTCCTTGCCATCTCTGTCGTCTAGAGGCCGCCTGTGTTCCTTGACTTGGGCTCCTTCTTCCATCTTCGAGGACATCACCCCAGGCACCGCTTGCATCCTCACATCTCCTTTTTCTGACTTTGACCCTCTGCCTCTCTCTTATTAGGACACTGTGATTACATTGGTCCCAACCATGTAAGCCCAGACAATCTCCTCATGTCAAGAGTCTTAATCACATCTGCAAAGTCCTCTTTGGCAGGGAACGGATAACACGGGTTCTAGGGACATTTTGAGGGGCCATTCTTCTGTCTGCCACACCACTCATCCTTGTCTCCTATAGAGTTCCAGGCCTTTGAAGCCAAATTCTGGCCAGTAGAATGTGACCAGAAGAATATGATTTTTATTCTTCCCTTCTAGGCCTAGCCCATAAGATCTCCCTTGTGGTCCTCATGCTCGCTCCGCTTCTGGCACTGGTGATACAAAGGAGGGCAGGGCCAGAAGGTGGAGGTGCCTGGGAGCGTGGATGACCAAGCAGAACACTGTCCGCCGCTGGAACATTCCACATTGGACCCCCAACTGAGTGAAAAGGAAACCTCTGTGTTCAGCCCCCAAACTTGGGAGTTTGTTGTTAGCTAGCATTACTCATCCTAGTATCTCAACTAACTGATTTTTTTTAAAGATTTTATTTATTTATTTGGCAGAGAGAGACACAGCTCGAGAGGGAACACAAGCAGGGGGAGTGGGAGAGGGAGAAGCAGGCTTCCCGCTGAGCAGGGAGCCCGATGCGGGGCTCGATCCCAGGACCCCGGGATCATGACCTGAGCCGAAGGCAGACGCTTAACAACTGAGCCACCCAGGTGCCCCTCAACTAACTGATTATTGTTCAGGACAGAGAGTGAGGAAGAAGACGGTTTAGAGCCTCAGGAGGTGGGGAGGCTGGAGGCTGTTAGTCAAGATACAAATTCAACTTGGGGTATACCTTGAGACAGCTTTGATGAAGGTTTTGGGTGGGTGGCGTTCTGCTCCATCTCCAAACACAAAAATAAGAATAAATAAGAATCCATTACCTCAGAGTGAAAACTAAGTAAGGCAATAGTCTAAAAGAGGTTTCATAAATGCTCTCCCTTCCATAGTTTTATTTGGTTTTCACAGGAGCCTATTTCTGGGGAGAACTGAAGATATTTAGATGAGCAGATCCAGCTGTGGTCTCACTCTGATCAGGTGCCTGAGAGGCTTCCCGGCAACAGGCGTGGAGAGTGACAGGGATGGGACATGTCACAGTGCAGGAGGGACAGAACTGGAAGGACAAGGGGCCGGGGCCAAGGAGCAGTCCTGCCTGGTAGTCAAGGTTTCTGGCTGAGAACAGTTTTGGTGGAAGTCTTAGGCACTTTTTAGTTCCATATATACTTAGAAATAATAAAAGAAATAATAAAACATTTTAAAATTTAAAGTGTATGTGCTATAAAGTGAAAATTCCCGTTGGTAATGGCTACCAAGTTGTTGTTTAGATTACCTGAATGCTTTCCTATTCACGTGCTAACACACACATACACACACACTTTCAAATTGCTTTTTGTACTTGCTCCATCTTGAATATACTTCCTTGTCATTGCCTGTAAATATCCTTTATTCATTAACTATTATCGATAGACATTTAAGTTGTTTCCATTTTTTTTCTTATTACAAACACTACATCAGCGAACATCCTTTGAGCGCTGTAAGAGCACTTCAAAGAATCTATCCACTGGAAGACAAATAAATTCCTTGGAGTGGACTTGCTGTATTACAGAGTAGGAATATTTAATAATTTTGATAGATATTTAGGTTTCCCTCCAAATATATACCAATACCCTCTTTTTGAGAGACAGAAACTGTGCAGTCCGGGAGATGGCGTAGTTCTTGTATGAAGACGTGAGGGGAACAGGAAGATGGACCGAGAAAGAGTCATAATTCTCTGGTCCAAATTGTGGGGGCCCAGAGACCAAGCCCTGGGGAAAAAGACACATGCTGAATTTAACGGTCTCTTGTCAGTGTATTGAAATTCTTCTTTTAAAAAAATATTTTATTTATTTATTGTTTATTTATTTATTTATTTATTTATTCATAGAGCATGTGAGTGGGGGTGGGGAGAGAGAGAGAATCCCAAGCAGACTCCACCCTCACTGCAGAGCCCCATGTGGGGCTTGATCTTGCAACCCTGAGATTGTGACGTGAGCTGGAATCAAGAGTCGGACACTTAACCAATTGAGCCATCCAGGCGCCCCAGTGTATTGAAATTCTTAATAATTTTTCAACAAGGGGCCCTAAATTTTCATTTTCCATTTGGCCACACAAATTATGTAGCTGGTTCCTGCAGGGGGAGGAAAAGAGCCAGCAGCCTTGTGGTGAGGGAGTTGCTGTGTGGGTAGCACTTGGCGCTGAGATCAAAGGGAACAGACCTGGGGCCGGTCCAGGGAAGTCTGGACTTCTGAGGAGAGGTGTCACAGTGAGAACCAGGGGCCCGAAGAGCAGCTGGATTGGGACATCCCCAAGAACCTGTATTCCCTGGCTCCCTTAGGGTGTCCTGAACCAGGGACCCGTCTTGGAACTTCAGTGATCCTAGAGTGTGGTCCCCAGGCCTGCAGCAGCGGCAGCCCTGGGAATTGGTTAGAAATGCAGGTTCTTGGGCCCCACTGCACATCAGTAGAGCCCGAAAATCTGGCAGGGCCCAGCAACCTGGGTTTTAACCAGCCCTCCAGGGGATTCTGATAGGTGCTCAAGTCTGAGAACTGCGGTCTAAACCAACTCTGAATCCATAGAGGACTTCTCAGAGTTGGTTTCCAGAAAAGTATATACCTCTGGCCTCTCAAGGGCGGCAGTGAGCCCTACGAGAGGAAACCCAGGAGCCTGACATTTTCCTTGTCCAGGCTGGGGTTTCTCCCCACTTTTTCAGCCTGAAGGAAAAGTTTGGGACCTTTACAAGTCTCTTGGGGGAATTAACTTGCGATTTCTCCCTCTCCATCGTGAACATAATCTACTGGGCTAATAAAATGCCATGCAGGCCTCATTTCTGTGGTCCCCTGGTGGGGCCAACATATAGTCTATAATAAGCCCTCCCCACACTGGAGGATAAAGGAAAGCTTGGCAAAGATACGTATCCTAAAAGACATTAATGATGTGAGTTCTGCTTTGAAGAAGCTAAAAGCCACCGTGTTAGCAGATGCTTTATGATCATATTTTAGACTCCTGGAAGTTACACATATCTAAGGTAAATATCTTTGTCAGGAAAGGGGCCTCTTGGGATGCACAGAATATGAGAATATTAGAACTGGAAAGGGCAGCTAGAGATGGTAATAAAGTTGTGTCTCATCTAGGAATAATACTGAAAAATGCTAAAACAAACTGTTTAAACCCCCTGAAGAGTGGGGTTTAAACCCTCTGCTGGAACCGGGGGAACGGGCTGTGGGTACACTGCATGGGATGGATATTACAGGGCCATGTTGGGTTCTGTGGTGGAGGCCAGGTCCGCACCGCTGTCCTCCACTTGCCCACGGGCTAGGGCTACAAAGGGCCGAAGCCACTCACACTTGCAGTGGCCGAAGCTCGGGGGGCTGCGTACGCTTTGGAACTGTGCGAAGGAAATGCCCATCTCTGATTGAATGGAGGCCTTTCATGGCGCCCTGAGTGAGGGGCATGGCGGGCTGAGAGCGACCCTGGGGTGCCCCATATCCCCTCCCCTGGGAGCCGCACAGGCCTGAACGGAATCTTCGGGAGCCACATCTGACGGGTGCCTTCTGTGCTGCAGGAAGGGCTCAGCCCGGGTGCTTTGTGAGCTCCTCTGGGTGTTGAGCATGCCCTCCAAGAGTGTGAAAGGAGGAACCGATTCAGCCTCTGCAGCTGGACAACAGTCATCCTCTCCCTGCCCTCCGGGCCGTGTAAGGGGCATCTGGTTCCACGAAGACAGCGGAAGGCCCGCAGGTCTCCCTTCTGTGCACCCAGACTTTGACATTCTCTCGGTAGCACCTTCCCCTGAAAGGAGTCTCCGTGTTTGCCTTAGGCCAGCTGGCTGCAGCGCCTCCGCGCCTGTTGGAGGCATGCCCAGGGCGGGTTGGTGACACACTGACTTGCAGAATTTTCTCTGAGCAGCAGGTGTGAAAAGAAGATGGGTTCAGGGTATCACCACTGATGAAAAGACTCAGCGGAACAGAATTGACTTTCCAAGTCATTGACACCGGCAGGAAAATGTTAACTTGTCCCGGGCGCTTGCTCTGGTCTGATGGCCCGGAGTCCCCGGGGGCTCCGCACTTACCCGCGGTGGCAGCCCAGGGGCTGACTCTTGCTCAGCTTCTCCAGCATGTTCGCACGGAGAGGGGACATGATGCTGTTGGGTGGACCGGCGAACAAGAGGGGGTGATATTCTCTAAAGGTTGTGGGTACCCCAACCTCCCAAGACTAAAAACAATGTCTTAATGACGGAATATTCTCCAGATGCTCTGCATTCAATATTCTTTTTTCTTTTCTTTTCTTTCTTTCTTTTTTTTTTTTTAAGATTTTATTTATTTATTTGACAGAGAGAGACACGGCGAGAGAGGGAACACAAGCAGGGGGAGTGGGAGAGGGAGAAGCAGGCCTCCCGCAGAGCAGGGAGCCCGATGCGGGGCTCGATCCCAGGACCCTGGGATCATGACCTGAGCTGAAGGCAGCCGCTTAACCGACTGAGCCACCCAGGCGCCCCTCAATATTCTTTTTTTCTTTGTCCTCGGAAGTGATTTTTTTCTTTTAGGAATGGGCCTCGGACGTGCAGGGTTTCCCCATGTTTGCTGCGGTTTGTCCTTCTGGCCTCATTCTTCGTGACATGATGACCATGACGACCACGTCCCTAGCCTCTGCCTTGGATGTCTACGATTGGAGCTGACAGCTGGTGAGAAGAAAAAGGCTCAAACAGATGAATTCTTAGGAGACCAACATCGTGTATTTATCTCCATTGCTTGAAAAAGATAGAGGGCGAGGAAGCACACAGAAGCTGTGACACACAGGTGGAATTCTGGCTACGTGGAATGCTTTGCAAAGCGTTAGATGGTATTGTTGGGTCCGTGAAGAAGCTCTTTTCCAGGGTGGCTCCATAAATTCTGAAATCCAGTCCGGCTGCCGTGGGGGCTGGATTTCCACTCCCTGCCTAAAGGAACTGGAATTCGGATACGGAATGGCATTTCTGCACGGAGTCTTTTTTTTCTCTTCTGGCTTTGAAATTTGCATTCCTTTTATTAAAACACGCTGGTTCGAAAACACGTACCACACTGGTTTTGTCCATCTCACTTAAGAATCCCTAAGAAATTCAGGGCGCCTGGGTGGCTCAGTTGTTAAGCAGCT
Source organism: Zalophus californianus (assembly GCF_009762305.2). Lineage (NCBI taxonomy): Eukaryota > Metazoa > Chordata > Mammalia > Carnivora > Otariidae > Zalophus > Zalophus californianus. The sequence goes on from NC_045595.1 coordinate 98,586,598, forward strand.
GCCTTCGGCTCAGGTCATGATCCCGGGGTCCTGGGATCGAGCCCTACATCGGGCTCCCTTCTCAGTGGGGAGCCTGCTTCCCCCTCTCCCTCTGCTGCTCCCCCTGCTTGTGCTCTCTCTGTGTCTGTCTGTCTCTCTCTGTCAAATAAATAAATAAAAATCTTTTAAAAAAAGAATCCCTAAGAAATTTTGCATTCTTGAAAGCTTTTCTTTTCAAGAATTCAGTGAAATAGAAGCTGGTGTTAGCAGTTCCATATTTTCGGTGGGAAACTGGGGCACACTTGATGAGGTCTGGCACCTTGTCTGACCGAGCACCATGTCCCCACATTCCTGATTTGATACTGAAAAATATCACGGTTCTTAGCTGCACGAGGTCACAGGCCTGGGTGCTCCATGTGGAGACTGGGAATGTGTGTGTCATCCCTTTTGGCTTCTCTACGGAAATGGACTCACTCTGGGGAAGTTTCCACAGAGGGGAAAGGGATTTGATTGCTGGCGAAGTGTCTGTTCATATCTTTTGCTTATTTCTTTATCAAGTTGATAACTCATTAAAAAATTCCTTTTGGGGCGCCTGGGTGGCTCAGATGGTTAAGCGTCTGCCTTCGGCTCAGGTCATGATCCCAGGGTCCTGGGATCGAGTCCCGCATCGGGCTCCCAGCTTCTTGGGAGCCTGCTTCTCCCTCTGCTTCTCTCTCTCTCTCTCTCCCTCTGTCTCTCATGAATAAATAAATAAAATCTTTAAAAAAAAAAAAATTCCTTTTGAAGAGCCCTTCTTTAACATCTGTATTTGGGAAATTTCTGGGAAACAGTAAAAACTTAAGAAGCTGAGAGCCAGGTCATCTCCAAACTATAAATTTAAAACCAAAAATATTTATTTCTCACACCAATGTATTTATTGTCAGCAGTGTATTACATAAGGTTATTTGGGAATGTTTGGTGTGCAGAATTAATAAGGAGCCCTGGGATGCTTTGATTTCTCGTTTTTCTAGCTATCAGGCATAATCCCGGAGGTGAATGGAAAATAATTAAACAATTAAGGAAAACAAATCTGATTTTTGTGTTTTTGATTATCAGAAAAGGTAATGTTCTAAAGCCAGAACCTCAGAGAACCTAGGAACAGTTTATTTTGAGCCCATTATTTGAATACCTTAGTTTTCTTTGTAATTGTAATAAAACATTTAACCCAGAGTGAATTGATCTGCTAGAATTTCATACCTCTTGCTTTAAATTGCACAATCCATTCTTCCTACCACATCTATTAACATGTATTGAAAATTCAGTACAACCTATCATTAAGGAGATGTAGAAAGACCTAATCTTGAAGCGTTTACTAATTAGGTGAAGTGGGCCTGTTCCCTGTGAGAGAATTTAGTTAGTACATTTCATGAAGGAGCAGAGCTGTTTAACCTCCCAGCGTTTGGAGCAGTCAGGCAAGGATGCCTTACCACCTTTCTGCCTTGATGATCTGGTCAAGATATTTCACAGTCTTTGCTAAGATTTACATCTTAGGATTCCCCTGTTGCCTGGGCCCACACCTTTCTGGCGCTCCATTTTCTCCTTCACCCATTCCCTCTCCAGAGGGACACGTACTTGACACGTACCTGGGACACACACCTGCCTGCCACAGGGCAGTGACCTCTGTCAGTAGATTTTATGAGAAAGGGGAAGGAACTCTCCAGATCTTACCTCCAAAGACCAAATGCAAAACAAGGGAGATCTTGGAGAGCTCCCAGATTAAGAAAACAAAATCCAAAGGCCCCTAGGGAGAGTCTAGGCATCAGGGTAGAGTGGTATTCTGCTAGATTTAGAACAATTCTATGGTCCGATGGCAAGTAAGAACTTTCATCGACTTCCGGTGATAGGGTTTCTCATGGAAATCATGTGGACTGGCACACAGGGATCCTGGGACCAACGTTGCTTAAAGAATTGATCCCTATGATCTCAACTCTTGAGTGTTAAGACTGAGTTTGTGGAATTGATGTGCTGGAAGACTAGGAGCCTTGAGGACTCACAAGAAACACTTACTCTCCCCTCTTGCCCTTGGTCCCCTATAAGCTCTCTCTCCCTTCACTTCTCCCCCTAGAAAGGGGGAGAGGAAAATGTTCTCATTCTGTTAATGGCTTTCTCCATAACCTCTTCATCTCAATCCTTTAATATTCTCAACATGGTATCGGGCCAAGGACTGCAATTTTGGAGCCCCTCTTTTGCAAGTCTTATATGAATGATTTAGTACTAATGTGTGAAATGTGGGAGTCCTTGACACCTGTTGATTTGTTCTTGATCATATGGAGCTTTGACCAGAACAGAGACTGAAAGAGGCCCATCTTAACATCTTGTTGTGTGCGGGTGTGTATGCAAGTCTTCATCATCATCATCTACATCTCCCAACATGTTATGTATCAAATTTAAAGTACTTTCCAAGGACACAAAAACCAAACAATACCCATAAAAGAATGTAGGTGGAGCTGAGAAGGAGTGATGGAAAAAAGAAAAATAAGTATGGATCTATAAACATGGAGTGTGGCTAAAAACCACACAGTTACTATCAGTGGGCCAACATTTGGCTCAGAGCTTTCTAGTCAACCTAGGAGGAACCCAGGCGGTCTTAGATCATGAGTCAGAAGGAATTTCGCTTGGGCCAAGGTAATCTAGTAGATTACAATGATAAAAGTAATTTTAATCTGTTTAAATCAGGTTTACTTTTTTTAAAAAAAGATTTTATTTATTTGAGAATGAGAGAGAGAGAGAGAGAGAGAGAGAATGAGTGGGGGGAGGGTCAGAAGCAGAATCCCTGATGAGCAGGGAGCCCAACATGGGCCTCGATCCCCGGACCCTTAGATCATGACCTGAGCCTAAGGCAGATGCTCAACTGACTTGAGCCACCCAGGCGTCGCAAATCAGATTTACTTTTAAAAACTAGACAATTTTAGTGCTATTATTATTCTCTGTTGTCCTTCCTCCTAAAAAGCCCCAACATCAAACAAGTTAACATGATGACAATCCCCAAAAGGAACAAAATCTGCTTAAAAGATACAACATTACTTCCACCTTCAGTGAGAAGTTGGTGGAATACCGTCACATGAGTATTGGTGCAGTGTCAGTTTTCAGTTAAGAAGGAAACAGAGCAGACAGTGGTTTTGGATGGTGCAGTAGCCATTGTAGAGCTGCTCCTGAGCCAATAGCTATGAGGTGAGCAAGGGCCCCAAGCCAGCCAGTGGGAATTCCCTTCCTGGAAGTTGAATCACAGTGTGACTTAGAGACAGAAAATGCTTGGCTGTCCTTCACACCAATGTCGGTGCCTGGATGGGGCTTGAGCCCAGTTTCCTGGGCACGCTACCCCCTGACCAGACCTCCTGGCCCAGTCCTTCGTGACTGTTCACCGCCCCCCACCCCCTGCTTGATGCCCCCATAGCTTGCCAATAAAATCTTTTTTAAATTTATGGATCAGGTTCAGTTCCCGTTTCTTGCAACGCAAGTATTCTGACGTACTCCCAATACGGCTCCAGAGTGAAATACAGTCAGTGGGATGATTTGAGACGGTACACAAGGAACGCTGACATTTCTCAGTTATGGAATTGTTTTAATGCCTATTGGGGAAAATGGTAAACAGCACATCAACCCCACAATGGTATGGGTATTATCTCCTAGAATGAGAACACAATTATTTAAGTCAGAAAGTGAGTCGTTTTAAAGAAAAGCTCTGAGTGAGGGTAGAGGTGTCTGTGGCCGTGGGCAACACAATTCTCAAAGGTGGTGTTGGATAGCTGGTGGAGGCCGTGGTGGCCTGCCACAGTTTTGCAGGCAAGGGGATACCAGATCTGAGTTTGGTAAGTTTCGTCTGTGCCACTGTGGGGGCAGGTTGGAGAGAGGAGAAGCCAGAGCCTAGGAGAAGCCTCCTGCCAGGGAGAGGGCCCCAGGGGCGGCAGCAGGCAAGGCCTAGTAGGGCTGGAGAGGAGGGGCTGAACCACTTCTGAGACCACCAAGTGATCCTTTATCTTCTGCTTTCCCTGCAGGTGTACAGAGGTCAGCTGAGACAGGGTGGGAGAAAGGGCACTTCCGGGGGCCGTTCCTTGGGCTTCTTCTATTTCTCTCCTGTCCCCCCTCTTTTTCCGCTCTTATTTCAGTGCGCCCTGACTCCACCCCCCACCCCCATCTCAGGCCTATCTGGCTTCCAAGGCCCCTTTGCTTCCAACAAAGGGGTGAATGTGGATTGTAACTCCGATTCTGCACCTCTCAGCTGAGGCTCAGGTCATCAGGAGGGGCCCGTAGATGCTTTCTGCTGTTTCTCCCATTTGCCAAACTCTAAACTCAGGCTCCATGATTAAGGCAGGGAACCCACCAGCATCCAGAGGCAGGCCCCTTTCCCTACCACCCCTCACCACCCACCCCACACACGAATCCTGAAGTTTCCTGGTACTTTGCAGAGAAGGAGAGGGTCTGACCACTGCAGCCTGACGCTGGAACTTTCCTCCACCTGTGGCTCTGCTCCCCCGGCTGGTTGCTCACCCTTCCAGGGCATGGTGGATGCAAACCCCCCAATACCTAGTGGCTTTCTCAACACAGACATTATTCTGCCTACAACAAGACACTGGGTCAGCTGGGAAGTCACAGGGGCTCTATCTAATTCCACCATTAAGGACCTCGTAAACTGCTTTATCTCTAGTTCCTTAGCTGTAAAATTGGTGGGCTGTGCTATCTGATCTCTATATCAGTTTTTTTATGGCTGCTAATAAACCATCTCACACCTTAGTGGCCTACAACAGCAATTTTGCAAAATTTGTTAATTGGGTTTTTGTGTGCTGGTCTCCCTATGTGCACTCAGGATCAGCCCACAGCAGGGGCATTGGCCGGGGACTGGGGTCAGCTGGGACATCTGGGACACTCTTTCCGTGTGAGGTCTTTCATCCTGGGATGCTTCTTCACAGGGTCTCTGGTGAGGATGAGGTTGGAAGCTGCAAGACCTCTTGAGGCCTAGCTCTGAATCACAAGGTTTACTTCCACTGCATTCTCTTGGTCAAAGCAACAGATAATAAGGTCAGCCCAGATACGAGTAGGGAGATGGATTCCTTCTCTAGAAGGGGGCATCCAACGGACATTGCAAAGGGGTGCAGACCCAGCAGGTGTGAATCATGGAGAGAGAGCTGGACATCATTGTAATGACCTGCCTAATCTCTAAAATCCCTTCTGGCACAAACTATGATTCTTAAAAAATCAATTGCTCTTAAAAATGTAGATATGAGAGCATTGCTTTTGGAGGAGAAGCTTAAGGGAGAAGGCAATTGCCTTGTTCAGATCTCAACTCCATTTCTTTCTAGCTGTGTAACCTCAAGTAAGCTACTCTACCTCTCTACTTCTCAGTTATCTCATCTAAAAGATGGGGGCATGAATAATAACAACACCTACCTCACAGGGTCATGTGGATATTGAGTGACCCCTATTAATTGAGAACATTTAGAACAGTTGCAAAGTAAGTGTGCTATAAATGTTAGGTATTCCCATGAAGATTTCTGGAGTCCGTTTAGACAGTGGTACCTGGAACTCGAACCACAATTGGAAACACACTTTGTCTTGCAATAACTACAGAGGATGGATGTTTTCCCTTACTCCCAACTAAAGCACAAAATCGTATTTTTCTAATGGCAATTCAACATTGACTTTGTTCTCTTGCCACATGTATACACAACCATCAAGGTAGTTACTGAGATTTAAAAAAAAATTCTCAGGTAGATGATCTGAGCCACCTGACTTTCTCCCCTGCCCGGAGTCACAGCTGCCTTCGGATGCCATACGTCTGGGGTGGGGAGCAACAGGTATGCCTTCCGCTTTGGGGCCAGGACTTACATTCCAGAGCCGAGATTTTAAGGCCTTGAAACCGTCTGACAACAGACAGAAAAAGAGCCTTGCTTATAATATAGTGAGACAATACATTTTTATTGCTGTTCTAAAACCATGCCAGGGTTTTGATGGAGCTATGAAGAGAGAAACAGTTTCCAATGATTTCATCAGAGGAATTATGGAGAGGGGACTTCTGATACTATTTGCGAAGATCCTCGACGTCACAGCGGGTTGGGATTTCCTTAGGGCTTTTCCTTAGTCTCCAGCTGTCTCATCCAACCCCATTTAGGAGACATATACACGTCCTCACATCATCATCACCATCATTAAGCTTCCAAAGAGCTTACCGTTCAGAATGAGAGAAACAGGATAAAACATTGCACATGTTTTTCCTTAATACTGGCACAAAATATTTGGGGGCAACAGTAATAGTTTTGGAGACTTCGACTTATAATAGAGCCTAAAAGCTTGTATTCGTCGTGTGCATGCGTGTGTTTGGAGTTCTCATACAGACAGCTACTCATTTTTTTTCTTCTCTTAAGAGGAAGAAAGAAACATTTGTAAGACTTCGTTTTGACCTTTAACATCCCGCTAAATAAAATTCTCTAAAGCTAAGTGGATTTTGAAATCTGGTGAAAGCCATGAAGCTATTCAATTCAGTATGTTCCTATTAACCTCATGAAGAGCAAACAAACAAACAAACAAACAAAATAATTCTTCTGGCACTTACCATCCTCACTGCATGTACTATGCTTCTACCTCTCTTTCTTGATTTATCATCTTTAAACGGAATCGTTTAACTTCCTGCCATCCAGAAAGAAGACTTTAGCTCAGTCATGCTTCTGTCCACGTCCCGCTCCCCGCACTGGCTACCTGCTGCCTGTGATTTTACCTAATCCTTCCAGTGGTTGCCTACCTCAGCCGAGAGAATCCCTACAGGTGACCCACTTACTCTTCCTTCCATTTTTTCCTCTCTCTCTCTTTTTTTAAAAGATTTTTTTATTTATTTGACAGAGAGAAGCACAGCGAGAGAGGGAACACAAGCAGTGGGAGTGGGAGAGGGAGAAGCAGATGTCCCGCGGAGCAGGGAGCCCGATGCGGGGCTCCATCCCAGGACTCCGGGATCATGACCTGAGCCGAAGGCTGACGTTTAACAACTGAGCCACCCAGGCGCCCCTCCTCTATCTCTTTGACCTCTTTCTCTACCTCCCAGTACACCCTTGCTCTAGTTACAATGTCACTGTCTGACACACTGTGCACTTTCTTCACGTTAGTCCAGATCTTCCTCCACTTGAGATGGTTTACATCCTGATAAAACCATGGCAAATTGAAAATGTCATTAAGTAGAACATGCATTTAATACTCCTAATCTACCAAACATCATAGCTTAGCCTAGCTGACCTTAAAACGTGCTCAGAACACTTGTATTTGCCTACCATTGGGCAAAATCGTCTAACACGAAGCCCGTTTTAGAATAAAGTGTTGAATGTCTCATTAATTTGTTGGATACTGTAGTGAAAGTGAGAAACAGAATGGTTGTAAGGGAACACAACGGTTGTTAGTGTAGTGGTTGCTCATCCTTGTGGTGGCGTGCCTGTCTGGGAGCTGCGACTGCTGCTTAGCATCACCAGGGAGGACCGCACGGCACGTCCCTAGCACTGGAGAAGATCCAGATTCAAAACTGGAAGTATGAAAAACGTATCATTTTCACAACATCATAAAGTCAAAAAATACTGAGTCGCACCATTGTGAGTTGGGACCATCTGTATAACTAAGGCTCCCATCCTGTCTTTAGGCTAATTCTAAAAACTGAAAACCTATGGACGGCATTTACAATAAAGTTATTAGGTAGGTGTTGGTCGTTGTAGGGTCAACTATGATTTGAGCCATATAGTTGGAACGCATAATCTTTAAAAAAAAAAACTTTGCTCGGGGTGCCTGGGTGGCTCAGTCGTTAAGCGTCTGCCTTCGGCTCAGGTCATGATCCCAGGGTCCTGGGATCGAGCCCCGCATTGGGCTCCCTGCTCCACCGGGAGCCTGCTTCTTCCTCTCCCACTCCCCCTGCTTGTGTTCTCTTTCTCGCTGTGTCTCTCTCTGTCAAATAAATAAATAAATAAAATCTTAAAAAAAAAACAACAAAAACTTTGCTCATTGAAGAATTTTCCAAGCATCTCATCCCAGTGGATTTTCCCTTAAATTCTCCTACGTCCCCATCATATTCGGTGGCCACTCTTCTATTGCCTAATATAGATTTATTTTGTTTCATCTAATCTTGCTTGTTTAGTTCTTTCATATAGGATATGCGTGTGATAAATATTTTGGTATTTGTTTGGTATTTATTTGACTGGAAATATTTTTATTTTACTCTAGTATTTGACTCAATTTGCCAGGGCATAAAATTCTCAGTAGAAAGTCATTTTTCATTAGACTATTAAATACATTGCTAGATTGCCTTCCAGAATCCAGTGTTGTTTAAGAAAAGCCCAATTTTTGTTTTTTTTGGTAATCTCATTTATTTTTTCCTGGAAGCTTTTAGAATTTTTCTCTTTATCTTTGGAATCAGGAAATGTTAGCAGAATGTGTCTTGATGAAGATCTCTTTCTTTAATCTTGTTTGGAACTTGGTGAACTCTCTCAGTCTGAAAAGTCACATCTTTCTTCAGTTCAGGGGCATTTTCTTTTATTATAATTTGATTATTTCTTCTCTTCAGGTGTGACCGTACACTCCTCCTGGAATTACTGTTAGATCTAAGTCAAACTGCCTAAATATATTCTCCTTCTCTAGTTTCTATTTCTTTGTCTTTTTACTCTATATATTCTGGGGGGGGGGATTTTGACTCTGTCTTTAAAATCAATAACTCATTCTTCAATTTTTTTTTAAAGATTTTATTTTATTTTTGACACAGAGAGAGAGTGTACAAGCAGGGGAAGCAGCAGGCAGAGGGAGAGGGAGAAGCAGGCTTCCCGCGGAGCAGAGACCCTGATTCGGGGCTCGATCCCAGGACCCTGGGATCATGACCTGAGCTGAAGGCAGACGCTTAACCATCTGAGCCACCCAGGCACCCTTCATTCTTCAATCTTGTCCACTGTTCCTTCTATTTTTTATATCGATGATCGTATTTTTAATGTAATCAAAATCTTTTTTTTTTTTTTCCCCCCGGGTTGACCATTTTCCATAGCACCCAGTAGCTGGCATGAACTTCTTTTGGAGATGGGTGGGCTCTGAGTTTTCCCGAAGCAGGAGCCTGGTGCTTTCACATACGTGGGTGGGACATGTTGAAAGGCCGACCAGATAGGAATGTTGATGGGTCAAGTTGGCCGGTAACCCGCACTTGCCCGAATTAGGAGGTCTCATTCTTAGGCGGAGTGTTTCAGAGTAGCCAGCTCACCGCGGCTCTGTTTGAGCGCGCACTGCCCAGAGCCCTGCCTGCCCTCCACGCCTGCCTTTCAGCAATCCCATGACTTGCTCCAGCCCTCTCAGGCTGGCACAACTGGCCCCTTCTCCAGAGCTCCCTTAGGAAGACCTGCACCCTTCACTTGCATGGCTACTCTCTCTGGCACTGCCTTTTCTTCTCTTTCTCCCTCAGTCTGGCCATTTGTCGGGGACCCATCAAGACTTCTGTCTGCTGATGTTGGCTTTCCTGGTGGCTTGGGAAAGAGAGATGAAGTAGCCCTGGGTCCTCGGCCCAATGTCAGGAGCCAAAAGCTGGAAAGTTTTTTTTTTTTTTTTATCTTGAGTTGTTCAAAATCCTAGCCTGAAATCCTCCCACAGAAAGTGCTTACCCGCAAAGAATCTATCAGGTTTATCTGTATGCTAAATTTCTGAGGTGGCTAATATGCCTTGTGTCTCTATGCCCAATTAGCAGGAAGAAGATGCAGCTCCTGTACATTCTTTGGTTAATTAGATCTGCTATGAAATCATTCATCTGATGACCCCCCCCAGTGAAGTTAATAAAAGCCTCTTCTGAAGCAGTCTATTCTTCGTACCTTAAGTACTGTACCTCGCTCAGCGACACTGGCAGCAGGGCTAACAGACTCATTAGCTTCCAAATTCTGATGTCTGTTTTCATGCTCCGTTGATTTCACTAGGTACAAAATAAAATCACTACCTATTAAAATTGCATTAAAGTACTAACTTAAATTGACAAAGGCTCAGAAACTTAGAGCCTGAGCTGTTGTTCGGCCTCTGTCTCTGGGAAATTCCTGTGTTTTGCAGACAGTGGATTGGACCTGGCCCCGTGCTTTAGAGCCTAACCATTCTGCATTTCCCCAGACTGGGTGGGGAGCCAGCCGCACAAGCTGCCAGTGAAATTACTCGGTTTCTCATCACGCAGGGATTTAGCAGTATTTTAATGGTTCAGCTGTTATTTTCTGATTTCCAGAGTTCAGAGGAGGCAAATGCGAGGATGGGAAAAGAGATACTTTTTCCATGGCCACTGCAGTGCCTTCAGAAAGGGCCACCCATTTTCACTGTTGATTGTTCATGGCTGCTAACGCAGAGGCCAATGCCAGGAGAATGGTTGGGTACTTCCAGCATCACATGTAATCAGTGTTACTGTCCTCAGAGATTTAAACAACAAAAATGAACAAAAAACCAACCTCAGTTCTTATAAAAACGGCAACAGAAGGTTAAGTGCCCGTGGCTTTCCAAAACCAATCTGAAACCCGACTGGATCCAGGGCAGAGAGGCGGAGTGGGCAACTGGGAGCCGGGTTTGGAAGGAGCCAGCTGGCAGGTGCACAGACAGAAAGGCAGTGGCTGAGAAAAGAACTGTGGTCCCGGGCCGGGTCCTGGGGAATCGTGACCTTCAGCCAGCCACTCCACGGACCTCATCTAGCAAACGCGGCCATCATGCTGCCTTATGCTATGGCTCTCACCAGCCAGCTCAGCATGTGCGTGTGTGTGCGTGTGTGTCTGTGCTAGCCTGTGTGTTGTCAGTTTTAGAGCTGCCCCCCAGAAAACTGCCCCTCTCCAAACTGAGCACCACGGTTCTGAGCCCAGCTTCCTGCTGCTGCCAGGTAATGTTCCCTTGGGACCCCACGGTAAGAATTGTGTTGTGATCATCTTGAAAACTCTTTGCAGTTCTGACAGCCTCTGAATCTGTGCCCAGGAGGATTGAATGGTCAGCGCTCACAGGCTTCAGAAGAGGGAAAACTCTGCCTTTTCTTTCCTTCCTTCTTGCCACGCTTCATCATCCCTGGCTCCCATTTGGACTCTACCAGCTGACCCCTGTGTCTTCAAGGCAGGAATCCAGAGGTGACAGGACACTGTCTCTGATGCACATACTAAGATCGTAGCAGGTGCACAGCAGTGTTCTGGATGCCATGGCATTCTGAACAAAGTGCCCTGCAGTTGAAGAACACTGCACCAAGATGTAAAGAAAAACTGACAACAAAATCACCGTTGATTGACTACTCGAGATGTACAAGGCATTGTGTGCTAAATCCCTCTATCATGGTCTTGAATCCTTACGACAATCCAGTAAAGTAAACATGATTATCCCATATTACAGATGAGAACACTGAGACCCAAAGTGATTAAGTATTTGCTCAAGGCCCAAGAGCTCCTTCAGTGGCTGATCCAGGATTGGAGGTAAGCAGAGATCCTTGCCACCTGGCCAGACAAGGAGGAATCACGGAGCAGACTGCTTTTCAAACTGTGAATTGTAAACCCTTAATGGGTTATGAATGTCACTGTGAAACCGGGGTTTAAGGACAACATTGAGAAAATAGTTGGGATGCCTGGGTGGCTCAGTCAGTTAAGCATCTGCCTTTGGCTCAGGTCATGATCCCAGGGCCCTGGGATGGAGCCCCGCATTGGGCTCCTTGCTCAGCAGAGTCTGTTTCTCCCAGTCCCTCTGGCTGCCGCTCCCCCTGCTTGTGCGTGCTCTCTCTCTTTCAAACAAATAAAAATAAAAATCTTAAAAAAAAGAAAGAAAATGGGGGGAAGACTAGAGAATATCAGAGTACACCTCATGTTTTGTGAATTGTGTATGTGTCTGTACATGGTTATAAGGTAAAATTGGTTCCCAACTGGGTATGGTGATAAAAAAAATAGTTATAGGCCGCCTGGGTGGCTTAGATGGTTAAGCGTGTGCCTTCAGCTCAGGTCATGATCCCAGGGTCCTGGGATTGAGTCCCGCATCGGGCTCCCTGCTCCTTGGGAGACTGCTTCTCCCTCTGCCATTCTCTCTCTCTCTCTCTCTCTCTCTCATGAATAAATAAATAAAAAGTTAAAAAAATAGTTGTAAAACTCTGGCTTGGAAGAGATTATGAATGAGCGGGGGTGAAAAGGGCTAGGCGTTGGGGAGTTGAGGTTTTTCGCTCCAGAAACCAACGATTACCTGGTTTTGTCATTTCAAACACTCTCTTTACATCCCTATCTCCTTTCTCATGGTTCACTTACAGCTCTGAAGCCGCACAGGTGGGCCAGGAACACAGCGCTTCCCACACTGGGCCTAGGAGGCTGGGCAAGGTCTATCCGCAGTGTGGAATGAATGAAATCTCTGGATTAGGAGAATGGATTGATAAAAGTGCATTTAATTCCGGAGTTGCAAATTTCTCAGAAACCAGTCAGGTACCATGAGAGAATGACGTGGACCAACCAGGTGGAGACTCTGGTGAGATATCCATCTCGTGGCCTCTCTGAGGGGGCAGCTACCACTGAGCTCTGGAAGATCATCTTACAAGAATCCAGGTCCAGTGTTGCTAAGATTCACATTTCCAACAGAAATCTGCATTTTTATGTGAAATCTCCTGAATTGCAATGTAGACAACTCAAAGGGAAGACTGCTGGAACAAATACACTTCAAAATACAGTGCCTTGAAGAAGATGGAGGGCGGGAAGGTGGGGGACCAGCTCTGCTGCATCTGGTCATTCAGGGACCAGCGCTCCCTCCATCTTCCTCTGCCACCCCTTAGGGTATCATCCTCAGCTGCATGACCAAGGCTGCGTCACGGGCCTGTCTCTGATCCAGAGGCTGCCTGCAGCTGAGGACAACCCCGAAGAACCTGACAGTTGCGGGAAGTCGGCCAACCACACGCCCTGCAGCCGGGAGGCAAGTCCTTCCACAAAGGGGTATGTGGGCAGTGCAGCTCTGTGTATCACATGACACGACCCACCATGTCAGCAAGTGTATTTCTGTAACACTGTTAGTTAATAGTTACCTAGGCTTTGGTAATACAGATAGACCACAACATATGAGCATACACATCTGCTTCCCTATTGTTGGACTTTTAGATGGTTTCCCATAGTTGTTGTTCGAAACGGTGTCATAATGAACATTCGTAACTAAAACTTTAGACACATCCTTACTATTTTTGTTGCACACATTTCTAAAGTCAGATGTTAGTCAGAGATGTTGGTCTTTCTGTGTCTGACCTCTCTCGTTTTCTTCCTCCCTCGCTCTTTCTTTCCTTTCTTCCTCCTTTTGTTCTTTCCCGGCTTTGTCTTCCTTCATTCTCCTTTTATTTCCTTTTATCTTATAAAATACACCACACATAAGAAAAGTACATAAAATGTGTATTATAATTAATATTAATAAGGTGAGCAATGTACCATTATCTAAGTAAAAAAAAATGTAATGTCATGAGTCTCCCTTGAGCACTTCCAAATGCCTTCTCCTCCACAGAGGTGACCCCATCTGACTTTTGTGGAAAGCAGTTCCTTGAGTTTTTAAAAATATAATTTTGTCACCTATGTATATATCCCCAAAGAATATTGTGTAATTTTACCTGTTCTTGGAATTCATATAAATAATACTCTATGTCTCGCTCCTTTTACTCAGCAGTGCACGTAAGATTCATCATGTTTTGTTTGTACTCTAGTTCACCTTTTTTCATCTCATGTTCCATTGTTTGACTGTTACAATTTATTTATCTCTTTTGATGTTTTGGATTTTATATACAGTGTCGTTTTGAAGATTTTGGTCTCTTTCCTGGTGCACATGTCCACAGATTCTTTAGCAAATATGCCCTATGAGTAGAATTGCTGGGTCATAGGGTATGAGCATTTTCAAGTTTACTAGATAATGCCAAAAACTTTCCCCTATAATATGCATAATTGATGATGTTCCTCAGCAGTGAATGAGAGTTCCCATCCTTACCAACAGTTGACATTGCCAGATTTTTTGACATCTTCAGCAATTTGGTAGTGTGTAGTAATATTTCATTGTGGTTTTTAATTGCATCTCCCTGATTGCTAATGAGCACCTTTTCGTGTATATTGGCAGTTTCAATTTATTCCTTTGTGAAGAGCCTATTCAGGTCTGCAGTTTTTTTCTATTAGGTTACCTACCTTTTTCCTACGGATCTGTGGGAAGTCTTTGTCATGTGGTTAGAAATCTTTTGTCATTTATATGTGTTGTGATATCTTCTTCCATTCCATTTATTTTCTACTTTCTTTATGTTCTTTTTTGATGAACGGAAGCCCTTATTTATTTATATGTGTGCGAGCCGGGGGGTGGGGGCGGAGGGAGAGGGGCAGAGGGAGAGGGGCAGAGAATATCCCAAGCAGGCTCCATGCTCAGTGTGGAGCCCGGAATGGGGCTCGATCCCACGACTCTGAGATAGATCATGACCTGAACCGAAATCAAGAGTCGGATGCCTAACAGACTGAGCCACCCAGGTGCCCCAGCCCTTAATTCTAATGTAGTTAAATACATACATTTTTTTCTTTCATGGTTAGGGCTTTTGTGTTACATTTTTTCCCCTATCGAGATCATTAAGTTGTTCTACATTATCTTCTAAAAGCATTTTTGTGTTTACCTTTAGCATTCAGATTTGTAATTTAGCTGGAATTGAGCTTTGTGTATAACATGAGGTAGGTGTCCATTGTCATTTTGCCGTATAAACATCCAGTTGTCCAAGCATCATCTATTGAAAGACTGTCTCTCTCCTCTTCTTTTGCAGTGACACCTTGTCATAGCTCAGGGTCCATATATGCATGAGTTTGTGATGGAGTCTGTGATGGTCTATTCTGGTCCATGGTCTATTTTTCTGTCCCTGTACCAATATCATACTGTCTTAATAATGAGAGCTTTTTATCAAGTTCTTATATCTGCAAAAGCAAGTCTTCCTACTTGTTCTCCTTTGAGCTTTTGTTGGCCTTTTCTTGGCCCTTTACGTTATATATCCACCAGCTTTTGTAGTTTGTGGGGGTGCTGATCTGAATAACCACAATTGTTATTAGTGAAAGCAGTACTTTCTGGGTAGAACATTTTAAATTTAGATTTAGATATATCACAGCAAATGGCACTCTGCAAAATGTGAACTACCAAGGTACAGTCCCGCAAGTGGGTCATAACAAGATTTGGAATGGGAAAATATGATGTTTTGTGGTTTAGTTTGGGTGGGGGTGCAATGTTGACCTCACACCTCTTGTAGCTGCTCATAAAGTATGTGCTGAATATATGAACTTTTGGATGATAAAAATACCAAGGGTAATGACAAGCAGAACCTATTTTCCCTTATCATTGCAGCTGCGTGTGTGATACCCATGCGGATCTGATATCTGAAAATAGTTGATTATATACTATTCTGAAAAGAAGGCCCAGACACACTTAAAGACAAAGTGAGTGTTTTAAAAAACTCTTTGTTAACTCTAAACCTCAACAGCAAGAGCAAACTGTATGTATGTATATAGTTTGCAGAAGCATTCAAAGGATTTATCGGATTTTGGGTGCATGGAGTCTGCAAGCACCTTTGCAATGCTCATGAGCCAGAAATGAAAATATTTACAGTTAAGTTAATAAGAAAATAGCATGAAGAGTTTGCTCAGTGAGCTGGAGCCAGAGCTGCAGGCTGAGTGAAACCACTTTAGGTGCACAGGCATAAACACAAACCCTTAGCGGCAGGGAAGCTGGCGACTAAAGGATTAATATTAGACACACAATCCTGAACCAAAATCCAAACATAAAAACCAACCAGTGGCTCCAATAAACCGTGTGGTTCATTACCTACCATATAAATGAAAGGGGTGATTTGGCACACAAGATGGAAAGTGTAATAAACAAACAAACACACAAACAAAAAAAGCCCCCGTTAATGAGCATTCTGACCGCAATCAAATCACATGCAAATCAGGTGCTGTCTACTTGAATTGTGTAATTGGAACTCATCACAAGGGGTGGGGGGCGGTGTAGAAATTCGTAGGGTTGATTTTGGAGTGTACTAGGGAGACACTGAACTGAACCACTAAAGGTTAATGGAGCAGTTCAGCTGAGGAAAGTTGCAAAATCGTTACAACCAGGATGTTTGTACATTCCTTCCTTCCTTCATTCAACAAATATTTGCTCAGTGTACACCGTAGGCAAAGCACTCATGCTAAGTCCTAAAGCAGTTTTAAAGATGCTCGTGGACAGTGCTATAAATGTCCACATGGATTCCTTAAGTGGCAACATGTCTACTTTTGAATTGTTACATTTCTCACAAAATATGGTCTTTGTCTTAAGAAACTTCATTTCTGGGACAGTGTTTTCCGAAAGACTAGAACCCTACTACTCATGGTATATCAGAAAGTTTTTTGAAGAATGGGGGGTGATTTTTAATTTTAGTCTGGGGTTGGTCTGTCTTTAACATTTTTTAATACTTGCTAATCTCCCCCTCCTTTAAAAAAAATCCCAGAGATCATGTCTAAACCTTTTATAGGCAGTAATCTAACTAGGATTTAATGACTTTCTTTTGTTTTTTGGTTACCCTTTTTGGGTTATATTTCTGGAATATAATGGTTTTCCATATGATATACAGTCTTTATTTAAACATAGGTTAGGTCTTGAACAAGGAGTCAGATGAAAGAAAATAGTAAATACATCATAGAATAAGTAGTGTGTGCACCTGGCAAGAAAGAGGGGGAGAGTCAGTGGAATGAGCAAGGTTTGGGAAACCGCAAAGGAGAAATAAGGCATGCACACACTCTTTGCTCAGCTAACTCAGTGGTTCAAGCATGAGCCACAGAAAGCGCTGGGCACTGGCCACCTCTCCTTCCCGTGGAAACTGTGGAAGCTCCCTGGTGGAGGCTTTTCAGTCTTTCTGTGGACGGAGACTGGCATTGGAGCAAAGGGTCTTCCGAATGGTGGAAATGATTGGAGAAGCCTGAGGGTCAAGGTGTGGACTGCAGGTGCTGGTGGTGCCCCACGATAAGTGCACATCAGAATCAGCAGGAGGACTTTTCCAGGAATCACCCTTGGAGGTAATGTTCAGTGAGTGGGAGGAAGGGAGTGTTTAAACCTCATCTTGAGAAAGTCATTGGATGGCAATTTGAGAAGGCCTGTGAATCTAGAGAATGACTACAGAGCTGGAGGTCAGGACCCCCTGAGCTTAGAGTGTGCATCCTCTTGTGGTCACGGACTTGCAGTTCAACTAGGTGCTTCCACTTTCTCAGCTCTTCCCTGCCATCAACGAGGAAGCTCGGTTTCAGCATATTTATGTATCTTTCCCATTGCCTGTGAGGCTTCCGTGCATATTAGTGACCAGTTGGGTGGCATTTTTGTGGGAGAGATTAGGAGGAGAATGCTTGGATGTGGGAGAATGGGGAGAGATCTTATCTGAATTCTCTGGTCGTGCTTTCTATCTAAACCGAGTGCAGTGTTCGGCTCTCAAGTGGTCCTTGGGGAACGCCATGAAGTCAGGATGCTAAAATTCTACCGGACCTAGTTATTCATGGGCAAAATTAGTGCCTCATCTCCAGTCTTCTTGAAATAGGTATCCTTCTCTGGTGAGCGATTATAAGGATGAGCATCTGTAAATTGCTTTAAAAGTGAATCATGATTGTGAAGATGACATTATCTACCCTTTCCTGACAGCAAGAATCGGCCATGGGGGGCGTCTTGTAGGTAAATAAAGGCCTTGAATCGGAAGGAATCATGGGATTAAACTAAATGTGAGCCCCGAATGCACACAGTGCCTATTCAGCACTTTGCCTTGAACGACCAGATGGATAATAATCTGTTAGGGGATATTCTGTGTGGGTTATTTAAAAGGATAGAAAATATTACTGACCCAGGCTGGGACTGGATGCAAGCTGTGGGCACATCTGCAGCTATTGAGCACATATTTCTAAGGGTTTCCAGCAAAACATAAGTAAACAGTTGCCTGCCTGAGTTTCCTAAGGGCCATAAACACCCAAGCTGATGGCCAAAATGGTTGGACAAGACCAGGTGTTTACAGAAACGAAGCCATTCAGCCAACACATACCAAATGGCATCATCTTTCTTGGGTTCATTTCCAATATGGCGTGTCAAGCAGGAGGGTAAAATTTGAGAGAGGGACACCCAGGGGTCCTGACCTGGTGACACAACAAAAGTGCTGTAAATATGTGAAGGTGTTGTGGTCTCCACATCATTATGGACAGAATTAAACAAGCTAGGGATCCAAAAGCTTCCAGAGCCATGCCATGCATATTAATTGAGAACAATTAATTTTCACCAGAGGGAGAGGGCTTCTTTCTGTCATCAGTGACTGTTATTCCCACTTTGTTGGCACTGCTTTTGTGTCAATAGGATGTGTTATGAAGCTGCTCATCAAATCTTCATTCTCTAGGCCCAGAGTCCAGGCCATGGCATTGGTGGAACACTGGTTTTCCAGAATGAATGTAAAGGGATGAACTGAACCAGTAGGTCTAAAGCCCCCCAGTCTCTTATGTTCTGTGCAGAGGAGATCTGGGTGGGGAGGGGGAAAGGAAACGACATATCCATCATTAAAAGAACAGTGGGAAAATGAGTCTGAATGAACCCAGGTGTTTGTCATAAAAATCAAAACAGATATCTGAGTGCAATAAATCCCTAGTTTCTTACGTTGTGCTGAAATTTCATCAAGTCGATTAGATCCCGAAATAAATGACGAATGGGGCATTGGCTGGAGATGACGATAGCAATATATTTTCATAGGAAGGCTAGGAGTTTAGATATTTATTGGATGGAAATTTGACCTGTGGCATTAAGATGCAGATTGTCTCCCAAAAACTGTAAGTGGGACACAGACCTGCAGAAGAGATTTTTCTGCATAAGAAGGTGTGCCTTAACAATGATACCGTGCATAAAAATAGACAGCTAACAAGGCAAAGGAAAAGAAACAGTTCAACAAATCAACAAAACATTTTGTGTTCTAGAAACGAATGTGACAGAAACTGCACTTGAGCCGATAGGTTGCTCCTTTGAAGTGAGTAAAACCACATGTTGTGTCGTGACTGAGAGAAGAGGAATCCGTAAGACAAAGATAAATCATCTGAAAACTAATGAGATGTTACACTTTGAGCCAAAGTGGCATCCAACTTTTTAGCATGTAACTAGGCAAGAGTGGAGCCAGATGATAAAGAGTTGACGTAAAACTCCGGGAATTCGGAATTCAGACAGAAAATGAACAGGGCAGAGAGGGAGGCACCTGGGTGGCTCAGTCGTTAAGCGTCTGCCTTCGGCTCAGGTCGTGATCCCGGGGTCCTGGGATTGAGCCCCACATCGGGCTCCCTGCTCCGCGGGAAGCCTGCCTCTCCCTCTCCCACTCCCCCTGCTTGTGTTCTCTGTGTCAAATAGATAAATAAAATCTTAAAAAAAAAAGAAAATGAACGGGGGTGAAGGATGAACTCTAGAGCCAAGAAGATGCAGAATGAAACTATCCAGGCTGAGGGCTTGCTTGCTTGCTTTCTCTTTCTCTTTCTCTTTCTCTTTTTCTTTCTTTCTTTCTTTCTTTCTTTCTTTCTTTCTTTCTTTCTTTCTTTCTTTCTTTCTTTCTTTCTTTCTTTCTTTCTTTCTTTCTTTCTTTCTTTCTTTCTTTCTTCTTCCTTCCTTCCTTTCTTTCTCTTCCTTTCTTCCTTTCTTTCTCTTCTCTTTCTCTTTCTCCTTTCTCTTCTTCCCTTTCTCTCTTTCTTTTCCTTTCTTTCTTCTTCCTTCCTTCCTTCCTTTCTTTCTCTTTCTCTTTCTCTTTCTTCTTTCTGTCTTTCTTTCTTTCTTCTTTCTTTCTTTCTTTCTTTCTTTCTTTCTTTCTTTCTTTCTTTCTTTCTTTCTTTCTTTCTTTCTTTCTTTCTTTCTTTCTTTCTTTCTTTCTTTCTTTCTTTCTTTTCTTTCTCCCTTCCTTCCTTCCTTTCTTTCTTCTTCCTTTCTTTCTTTCTTTCTCTTTCTTTCTTCTTTCTTCTTTCTTTCTCTTTCTTCTTTCTTTCTTTCTTTCTTTCTTTCTTTCTTTCTTTCTTTCTCTCTCTCTCTCTCTCTCTCTCTCTCTCTCTCTCTCTTTCTTTCTTTCTTTCAATTGTATTTACTCATCTGACAGAGAGAGAGCCCGAGGAGGGGGAGCGGCAGGCCTAGGGAGAGGGAGAAGCAGACTCTCCGCTGAGCAGCAAGCCCGATGCAGGACCTGATCTCAGGACCCTGGGACCATGACCTGAGCCGAAGGCAGACGCTTAACTGACTGAACCACCCAGGCATCCCTGAAGGCTACTTTCTATATCCAATTTCTTCCCCTGTGCCTGCCCAAACAATGCACGTATGAAATTGTACATTCCACTTCGTTCACCAGTACATCTGAGAAATTACACGCATAAGCACCAAGGTCACCTAAGGAAAAGTGTGATGTTTCTGCATACTAGTTTGTCCATAAGTTACAGGAACAGAGATAACATTGCCTCAAGTGGAATTTGCTTTTGTGTGTGGCAATGTGTACCGTGAGACTCATGATATGCCCCAAACACTCATTTTTCTGCTGGAAGAGCCGATGTCACAATATGTTGTTCTTGTAATTAAGTGCTGCCATGATTTCTTTTTCTTTCTGTTAAATGCAAGCAAAGCAGCAATTTCTATGGCTTTCGGTAAATACAGAAGTGACAGACTAGTTCTGGGAATTTGTATGCATTATTTTACTTATTTTGGTGCTAAGCGCAGGCTCCCATATGATTTCCAGCGTCTGCTTATTAGCTGTGTACCCTGACGTGGGGCTGTACCTGGGGCAGGGAAGGGGGTTAGGGAGGCATCTCTTTTCAATTTGCACTGCTCCAGAAGAATCTTCTGCTAGCCATCTGATAATCTTATGTAGCCCAGAGGCGGGAATGTGGGGGAAACCAGTCCACCCAACCGCATGACCCTGAGTAATTTGTTGTAGGTGTTTACCCACCATTAAACATCAAAGTGGCTGCTACCTTGCTTCCTAAACTCCAATGTGTGGGTCAGTCACTCAGGAGTCTTGCTAAGATGCAGATACTAGTGCAAGACGTCTGGGCCTGAGATTTTGCATTCTAACAAGCTCTCAGGGGACCTCGGTTCAGCTGATCCACTGACCACACTTTGGGTAGCAAGGCTCAGTGGACATCAAGGCCAACGAAACACAGGTCAACTCCAGCTGTGATGGGCTCCATCCTCTCTGCCAACCACTTGAACACTTCTCCCCATCCTTCTGCCCCTACAAACCTCAACCAGAACCCTCCCCATCCTGAAACAAAGCCCTCACCAAACCAAATCCCCAAATACCCCTAACAAAAGAAGGGGAAAGAAAGTGGTAAGACATCCTTCTTTCCTGTACATCCTAAGTTCTTTCAACTTGCTTCATTCTTCCCCAGAGGGAAAAGGCCCTTCCCCTGGGGTGAAGGCAGGAGTTATTATTTACTAACCACTCCGAGCCATGCTGTGTGCTTGACCTCTGCACCCTCCCTGGCTTCTTCTGTCTATTCCATGAGTCAGATATTATTATCCATATATTACTTTCCTATATTGCAGATGAGAAACTGAGGCCCAAAGAGAATGCATATCTTGTCCAAGAACATCGGACTTGTAAGTAAACTTGTGGGGAATTAAATCCAGGGCTAGTTCCAAATTCTGTACACGAGCCACTCTGTTTTTAAATCTCAAAGAACTTAATTCTTTCTGTTAATAAAGAGACGGGTTTCCAGCTGACAGCCTTTTATCAGATACTGTGGCACCTGAGGTAGAAGTCACATTGAAGGCATGAGGGTGTTACGGTAGACATCACTTTATTTGTTTTAAACAGAATTCTATTAGTGCAGAGCCATGTGGATGTCCCATGGAGTTTCTGCTAATGCGATGTTATCTCTGTGTCCTCCTGACTTTTGATTTCGGTGACTGGTTGATGATTTTTAAAGCATTTCTGATCATGCACTAAAACTTCAGGGTCAAAGCTTCTCTCCTTTTCAAACGTTGTATTTCAAAATACTCTGCGAGTCATCTGTGCTGACTGATAAGGATGGGTGGCTGGGTGGAGTTGGGTCCGGACGGTCCACAGGGAGGCAGAGGCCATCTCTCAGCAGATACCAGGAGGCCTGGCCTCTGACCACCTGGCTATCAGGGGACAGACTCACTGTGGAGAGAACAAGCTTACTCCAAGGAGGAATTCCTATGAACTGGAGCTCCACGCTGGGGATGAGGGGCCGTAGTCAGAGCAAAGCACTCTTCAACACTGTTGAAGCACACTCCCAGTTTCAACCCTATTTAGTGTGTTCATAACTCATGAGTCCTGACACACCGAGGGGGAAAGCCAGGGAAACGAAATGATTTTCAAATGCTTCAAGATCACTTTCTAGCTGAGGATAGTACAAGACACAGCTTTGGGGCACCTGGGTGGCTCAGTGGGTGGGGCATCTGCCTTCGGCTCCGGTCATGATCCCGGAGTCCCAGGATCGAGTCCCACATCAGGCTCCCTGCTCGGCGGGAAGTCTGCTTCTCCCTCTGACCCTCCCCCATCTCATACTCTCTCTCAAATAAATAAATAAAATCTAAAAAAAAAAAAGACACAGCTTTAACGACTACTGGGCAATGTTTGGCATGGATGTGTGGAAAGAGATAACAGAAGCTGGATCTCTTGTTTATAGGTCATAGTTTCTCCAAGAAGCCTTGTCCTAGAACTTATTCATCCTTATACACTTCAGCGTGATAAACAGCTTCATTCAGCATGGTGAGATGAGCAGCAGGCGAGACCATCAGAGGGGTGGATGTAGCCCACCCTAAATTGCCTTTGGTGAACTGAGCATTGACATTATGACATTGGATTGCATTGATTGGTCTTAGAAGAACGAGCACTTTCTGCCCCAAGTCTATAGTTGTTGTTTTTTTTTTTTTAATTGTAGATTATTGAGAGACATTTAAGGACTTAGTCCACTTTCTATACTGCATAATTCTTTTATAAGGACCCACAGTAGGTCAGCCAATAAATATTTATTGAGCACTTACATGCCAGATACTATGCTAGTATGAGGAAAAGAGTAGTGAACAAAGAAAACACATGAATGAAGCTTACAAGAGAAGGCAGATGAAATTTTTTCTTAGTTTTCTGTGTTAGGTAAAGCTGTTGAGCTCCTGAGCAACTTTCCTTCTTTACTCTGGCTACTAGGAAGCTCAGAGCTAATTTTATTTTTTGGCTCACCTCTAGCAATCGAATAGGACCTCATGGAATGAATTGCTATATAGAACCACACCCTTGCCTTCATGTTATTTTCCCTTTGATCAATTTTCTTGTATTTATCTTTGTGGGCCATCTCATATCCCTACTATCTCTTTCTTTCATTCTTTATTTCTTTCTTTCAATAAGGGGCAATAATTAAATAATAATAAAAGAGCCCAGCAGATCCTTAGGATCAAAGTTCAGGAAATACTGATGATTAGATGTGGTTTCTGAGAGTAAATCTAACTGGAAATTTATACTAATTAGTGTAAGAGCAGTCCTGGCTGTGTGGCTGAGGGGGCCAGAGGTTACAAGTGAGCAGCCCAGCCAGTGTCAGTGCTAAACAAGGTCAGGGAAAGGTGTGAGGGGTGAGGTCACTGATGCCAATGTGGGGGCTGGGCTGGAGCTCCGTATGATCACTGCGTGGCTAGATCCTAGATTTTAAAGGTGGAAACTCAAAAGCAAAAGCACTGCTTTAAGGGCAGGTGGAGAATAAGGCACAAAGACAAAGCATGAATGAAACCAAATCTGTAATTAGGCAGTAAGCCACCACGTCAATTAGGAATTTTTGGTTGTCAGTAACAAAACAGACTCCGACAGACTTCATGGGGAGGAGGGAGAATTTGTGGATGCATTTGGAGTAACTCACAGGATCTAAAAAAACCCCTCCAAGTTCATAGGCTTAAAGAAAGGGCCCCCTGAAAGGGTAATGGAGCATCTCTCTAGGCTTCACTGTTGGGATGAGGGGGCTGCAACTGTTTTCTATTTTTCAGTCTCCCTGATGAAGACTTGGATTGTCTGGCACATAGTAGGAGTTCAATACATAAAGAATGAATGAATGGGGGTGCCTGGGTGGCTCAGTCTGTTAAGCGTCTGCCTTCGGCTCAGGTCATAGTCCTGGGGTCCTGGGATCAAGCCCCACGTCAGGCTTCCTGCTCAGTGGGGAGTCTGCTTCTCCCTCTGCCCCTCCCCCCTGCTCATGCTCTCGCTCTCTCTCTCTCTCATAAATAAATGAAATCTTTAAAAAGAAAAGAATGAATGAATGAGTGAAACTTTCATGGACAGAACATATAACTTGCTGAGTTTGGGTGGGGGGGGTGAAGAGGAGTACTTTGGCCGAAGTTCTCATCAAAGCCACACTCAATGGGGTGGGGTGATTCAGACACTGTTCCCAAAGGAAGGGAGATTGGATGGGAGTCAGGCAGAACCCAGGAGGATGCCCCATACAGGTAGCAGAGAAATGGCTGGTGGACTCGAGGAGGTGGTGTCGCTTGCTGTGGCAGGAAAACATCTCCTTGTCCAGTTAGCTTGTCCTTAAGGTAGGGAAGGAAAAACTGCAGGAAGAAATTCCAAGGCTTTGTTTGCCAGTCTTGTCTTTTTTCCCCACACTCACTTAGATTTGCTCTGCTAGTATTTTATTTAGGAGTTTGATGTGTATACTAATCAATGAAAAGGACCTATTGCCTCCTCTGAAAACCCCTTCTAGTTATTTTCCCCTTAGAATGAGTTGGAGGGAATTATTCACTCTTTTTCTGTTCTCTGGAAGAGTTTGAGTAGGATAGAAATTATTTAGCTCTTGAAAGTCCGGTAGAAAATCTGATAAAGCCCTCTGGGCCTGTTGTTTTTCTTATGGAAAGATTTTAAATGACTGCTTCATTTCCTTAATAATCATAAGACTATTCAGGCTATTTCTTTTTTTGACAATTTAAGGCAAGTTTTTTTTTTTTGAACTTAAACATTTCATTGAAGTTTTTAAACTAAATTAAGTAGAGTGGTTATCTCTGGAGGTTTTGGGCTCTGTAAAGGGCTCATGAGTATTCATTATGTTATTTAAAGTCATATAAAATAGAAAAGGGCCACCCTTGGGCTAATGACAGTATGTTTTCAATCAAGGATTATGATTAATCCAATTCTGTGTGCTTAAGTTCCATTGAAAATGCATATTTGTTGAAAATCTGAGTGAGTCAATCTATCTTGCCAGGGGCAGATATTTCCCAAAGATGAATCTTGCAGGCCCCCAGTGACGCTGACAGGCTTGGCTGGAAACTGTCCAGATAACGCTGCCTTACATTTTTTTCCCAATCCTGATTATGGAGGAAGGTCTTGGAAGATTTCTCTGCCCTATTCCACAGGCTGGGTACTGGGCCCACAGCACCCCTGGATGTTAGGCCCTTATTTGTCCAGGATTAGGCAAAGGTCACAGCAAGTTTCCAATGGCAGTTCCTTTCCACATCACAGGCACCAAAGAAGAGACTGAAGGAGCATTCCTGGAAGAGACCCTGAATTGCAACGAACTAAACAACCAGCTGAATTAAGTAAGGACAGCCTAGTGGCATGACTGGCTCCCCCGCCAGTGAAATTATTATGTGACTTATTATATGTCTGGGTCATTACTATGCAAAAAGGATAAATGGATTAAAATGAAAAGAATTTCTGAACAGATGTGGGAAGGAAGACATTATCAAGTCTTTGGATGTCATTAGTTGTAACAAAGTTGGGAATTAATCATGACACCATGCAAAATGGTAAAATATTTGCAAGCAAGGAGAGGGTGGAGAGGCTGGAAGCTGTAAATTTATGCCAGCTGAGCACTCACAGCTGAGCACTCACTGTGGGGGCGTATGGCAAATGGATTTACTATTTTGCCAACTCTAGTAAAGTGTTAGGAAATTGCAACAAAATTGTTTCTATGCAAATAATTGTTTAAGAAAGGGTCTTACATCAAGTAACTGCAATTCATGGTGCTTTCTGAGTAACCACAAAGCCAGAGACTAAATTAAAAGTATTAGAAATTATTTTCCTTGGAATCATGCTGAATATTAAGATTGAGATTTTTCTCTCTTCCACAACTCCTTCTCTTCCATCACTCTTTTAATGAGCCAGTATCACTTATTTTTTGTTTGGGGCAGGGAAAGAGAAGAGGGAAGAAGGGACAGGGACTTTTGAGACAGCAGGGGAAGGGAGGTGGGTGGGTCCAGAAATGGAGAGATGTAAGTCACTCAATTAAATTCTACCACCTTCCTCTGTAAACAGGGATTGAAGACGTCTGTCCTGACCTGCTCAGAGAGGTGATGCGCTTGCTACTTGAGAAAGCCCCACCTAAACTCTACTCTGCCTCTTCCCATTTGCATAAAACCTGTCCTAGATATACCTCATCCTTATACTTTATCAGAACCACAGGGAATAATTATCTGAACTGACTCCGGGCGTTGTGGATTTCTTTTCTTGAAAACGGGGTTAAGTCAAGTTCTTTGAATATTTTTCTATCCCGAAAACCCGCGAGTTAAGTCACTTTCTAAAAGCCCTTGCATTTATAAAATTCTATAAAACTCAGTGAGGAATAATAGCTCAAACAGCAACATTTTAAATTTAGGATCCTCTGGCTAAGAAAAGGCACCCAAAATAATACAAATATACTTTTGTAGTAACTTTGTCAAACTTCCAAAGACTTCATGGGGTAGGAGGCAACAGATACGCCCCCAGGAGATGAGCGCTCTGTTTATCCGCAGCCCGCGAGCTTCAAGACCCCTAGTGATTCGCCGCAACTTAGGCAAGGCCTCCAGAGGGTTAAATCATCTGGGCATCTAACACCCAATCACCGTTGAATTACTGAATGCTATTATAAGTGCCCCATTTTACGGATGCAGTTGAGGGTATTAGTCGCCTTTGGTTCTCTTGAGAGCGAGAGAGGAAGGGCGAGCGAGCGAGCGATTTTTCATCTTTTTAAAAAGAACTTTAACTTAAACCAACTCAAAATGAGTTCTTTTTTACTTCCAACGACCGTGTTTCCTTTAGCCAAATGATTTAAACTCATTTGTAAAAAAGCAAGAAGAGAGACAAGTATTTTATTGTATAGCAGAACAACACAGAGTCACTCCCCGACCCCCCACGACCCCAGTTCCCGAGCACTCGCTCACAGCGGACGCGTCACTACGAGCGGGGACCGGGAGAGCATCTGCGGGGGGCGTAGTGAAACCCAAGCTGCGCTATCCCCCCCCCCCGTAGGTGGAGTAAACGGGGGGGGGGCGAGGCGCCCCGCCTGCACACTCCTCCCTAAAACTGATGAGTTTTCTTTGACCCCGGGGTCAGAAAGATTTATTACTTCCTCGGTGAGGGAGAAGCTTCAGACCAGCTGGAACGCGTGAGCCGGGAGTACAAAGCCTGCAAGCGGCGCTCGGCGTCCTCCGAGCGCACCCGGATGCGGGTGCGTCCTTGGTTCTCGGAGGGGCGGGCGGTGTCCACGCCGAAGGGAAGAGAGCGGCCGCTGGGGGATTTCTGCCCAAACTTTATCACCAACTCTTTCCGAGAGCAAAAACGTGCGGCTGAGCCCGGCAGCCGCAAGGAGACTCCCAAGTTTCTCAGAGCCCCGGGCGCCCGATCTCTCCGAACCCCGCGTCCGCGTCCAGGCGCTTTGTGCACGCATTGCTACGGCCTCGGTCGTGTGGATGGTAGCCCGAGCGGCGTCGCGGTGAATTGAGCCCCGCATCTCCAGCCCCCGAGGCGGCGGCGGTTGGAGCCCGACTCTGCGAGGGGGGCGGGCACGGGTCGGGCGGAGGAGGAGGGCAGCGCGGCGAAGGGGAGGAGCCGCAGCGACAGACGGCGGCGCGCACCAACCCGGCGCAGGCTGGCAGGAGCCGCGCAGAGGCTGGCCCGAGCGCGTTGCAGCCGCTCCGCGTAGGGGGAGTCGGGTAGCAGCATCCTCTCGGGCGCCGCTTTCGCGCGGCGGCGGCAGCGGCGGGGGCTTCTTCTGCCCCGATACCTCGTTGGCCAGAAGCGGCTGGTGCCGGGGGCGGGGGAGGGGGGCGGCGGCAAGGGAGCGCTGCAGACTCGGGCTCCTTGGCCGATTGTTGTGTGTGTAGGATTCCTCCCGGGCCAGTCGGAGGCTGCGGAGCGGCGGGCGCTGCCGGCTATGCCGGCCCGGGCATCCTCCGAGTGATGGAAGAAGCAGCTGCTGTCGCTGCAGGGTCGCGCTGCGCCCCATCCACCGCCGCCAGAGAGATGGGAAGATTCCGGGCGCGGAGGCCGAGAGCGAGAAAGGCGGAGCCGCTTTGCCGGGAGCTGGGTCCTGTATAAGCCCCCTCCCCCAGCCGGCTTCGCCCCCCGGAGCGAGGAAGGAAGCTGCGGTCTCGAGAGGGCGGTGGAGACGCCGCTGGAGCTGGGCACGCTGGGCTCAACGGAGCGCGGAGCAGGGTTCCAGGCCCGGTGAAAGTTTCCCTTCCAAAGCCGCAGGGCGCCCGCTGCCCGGAAACTGCCCAGGGCTTGGGCTGCCGAGTCCCGCGGCCGCCTCTTAGGCGCGGGGACTCCCAGGAAGGACTGTGAGCGAGAAATCGAGGAACGAGTGACAGCAGGACAGACCACCCGGCCGTGATCCCGGGCGGCTCCGGGGTGCGCCCGCGGCTCCAGGTGAGCGGGGGAGCCCGGCTGACCCGAGGGTGGGCGTTACTTAGGTGGAAGAGGCGGATGGGGAGGAGGATTGGGGCGCATCGGCTTACTCCGCTTCCCCTCGCAGGTCTTTCTCGGAGCCGCTGCCATGGGAGAGCCAGCCTTGGGCGTCGGGGACCAGCCGCCGCTGCTGCCGCGCCCGCCTCGGAGCCGCGGCCCCAGTCCCCGCGCCCGAAGTCGGCCCGCTGCGTCCCCCTCCTGGGCTGCAGGGCCGCCTCCGCCGCGCCGCGGGCCCCGGCTGTGCCTGTGATGAGCCGCAGCCCGCCGCGAGCCCTGCCCCCGGGCGCGCCCCCCCGGTTGCTCCCGGCCGCGCCCGTCGCCGTGCCGCGCGCCCTGCTCCCGCCGTGGCCCCGGCGCCCGGGCCGTCGCTGGCCCGCGTCCCCCGCTCGGAATGAAGGTGTTCCGCAGGAAGGCGCTGGTGCTGTGCGCGGGCTATGCGCTGCTGCTGGTGCTCACCATGCTCAACCTCCTGGACTACAAGTGGCACAAGGAGCCGCTGCAGCAGTGCAGCCCCGACGGGCCGCTGGGTGCCGTGGCGGGGGCGGCTGGGGGCGGCTGGGGGCGCCCGGGGCCGCCTCCGGCAGTGCCGCCCCGCGCACACACCCGCTTGGACCCCCGTACTCCGTACCGCCCTCCCGCCGCCGCCGCCGCCGCCGTCGGGGCGGCCCCTGCCGCAGCAGCAGGGGCAGCGGGGGCGGTGGCCCCTCCCCGTAATGGCACTCGGGGCACCGGGCGTGGCGGAGAGAAGAGGCAGTTGGTGTATGTGTTCACCACGTGGCGCTCGGGCTCATCTTTCTTCGGTGAGCTCTTCAACCAGAACCCGGAGGTGTTCTTTCTCTACGAGCCAGTGTGGCACGTGTGGCAAAAACTGTACCCAGGGGACGCTGTTTCCCTGCAAGGGGCGGCGCGGGACATGCTGAGCGCTCTCTATCGCTGTGACCTCTCGGTCTTCCAGCTGTACAGCCCCGCGGGCAGCGGGGGGCGCAACCTCACCACGCTGGGCATTTTCGGTGCAGCCACCAACAAGGTGGTGTGCTCCTCGCCACTCTGCCCCGCCTACCGCAAGGAGGTCGTGGGGCTGGTGGACGATCGCGTGTGCAAGAAGTGCCCGCCGCAGCGCCTGGCGCGCTTTGAGGAGGAGTGCCGCAAGTACCGCACGCTGGTCATCAAGGGCGTGCGTGTCTTCGACGTGGCCGTGTTGGCGCCGCTGCTGCGCGACCCTGCCCTGGACCTCAAGGTCATCCACCTAGTGCGCGATCCGCGTGCCGTGGCCAGCTCGCGCATCCGCTCGCGCCACGGTCTCATCCGTGAGAGCCTTCAGGTGGTGCGCAGCCGGGACCCGCGCGCCCACCGCATGCCCTTCCTGGAGGCCGCTGGCCACAAGCTGGGCGTCAAGAAGGAGGGTGTGGGCGGCCCGGCGGACTACCACGCTCTTGGCGCTATGGAGGTCATCTGCAACAGCATGGCCAAGACACTGCAGACAGCCCTGCAGCCCCCTGACTGGCTGCAAGGCCACTACCTGGTAGTGCGGTACGAGGACCTAGTGGGAGACCCCGTCAAGACCCTACGGAGGGTGTACGACTTTGTGGGGCTGCTGGTGAGCCCCGAGATGGAACAGTTTGCCCTCAACATGACCAGTGGCTCAGGCTCCTCCTCTAAGCCCTTCGTGGTGTCCGCGCGCAACGCCACGCAGGCCGCCAACGCCTGGCGGACGGCCCTCACCTTCCAGCAGATCAAACAGGTGGAGGAGTTTTGCTACCAGCCCATGGCGGTGCTGGGCTATGAGCGGGTCAATAGTCCCGAGGAGGTCAAAGACCTCAGCAAGACCCTGCTCCGGAAGCCCCGGCTCTGAGAGGGTTTCCTGGGAGACCCGGCTCCCTGTGGAGACACCCACAGCAGGATTGTGGTGTATTGCAACAAAAACAGCCCAGACCCAAACTGAGGAAGCCCACATATTCTATTATAGATATATAGTATAAATAACCACACAGGCACTTGCTGTCAATGTTTTGAGTCATTGAATTTCAAGGAACAGCCACAATACGCACACATCTCAGCAAAGGCAAGACTTGAAAGTTCTGACCAGCTCCCCTCCTCTCCTCTCCCCTGCCTTTTCTCCCTTCGTTTTTCTCCCCTTTCCTACCCTCTCTCCTACCTGCCTTCCGTTTTGAAGTGGGATGTTGATTAAATCAAGATCCAGTAACCTAAATCTTGTTTACAAAATTTTCGTGGTATCTGTGAACATGTACAAGAGTAATTTGGTCGTGAGGAGTGGGGTGGAGAAAGGGGAAGTTGGAAGTTGGCCAGGAGCACAGAGCTCCATTGGGCACGATGACCAAGGAGGCATTCTTCTAAAAGTAGACTTGTGTAAAAAGCAAAGGTTCTCCGTGAGTATTAATAAAAAAGATGATAAATAATATTCTTTTTAATATTTGCCTCCATTACTTTGGATTTACCTGTGCTACTTGTCCTGGGTAGCTTTAGACAGAATTTGCTTCCCCTCCCCCCACCCCCCTTTCCCAGTCTGTTTCCTAGAAAACCGCTAAGGTGGGTGGGAGCAGCTTCTGACTCCTTAATAAGAACCTTGGACTTGTTTTCTCACATATAAATCACAGCCTGTCAGGTGCGCAGGAATGGGGACAAACCTTCGAATTCTAAAGGCAAACACCAAGCAAGGCAGTGGAGGGAAAAGCTCGCACTCCTTTCCTGTTCCACTTTGAGCACAGAAAGGAAGAAGCAACTCCCTTGGGGGTTTGAAGCATTGGGTTTTGATTACTGTTCAGTTAAGACTGGGGAACCCTGAAGCGGAGAGGTGTTTTGGTTCTGAGGTTAGTTCAGAAAAAGGATTTTTTGGGAAGAAAAGTATGTAAGTAAAAAAAAAAATGTCTGATGATTAAAACAGACCTCAAAAATGAGCGTGAATGTGTTGTTGACGATGGTACCAACTTCTTTGGTTAGAAAAATGACAAGTCTGTATGTCTGGAGTGTTTTCCTGCCTGTGACCCAGTACATGGAGGCATTTGAAAAGGGAAGTTTCACCTGAGAGCTATAAGGGCACTCAGGCTTTTCCTTTTCTTTCTTGCTTCCCATTCAAATCAGTGCAAAACAAGAATATGAATTTATCATGGCTTACGTGGGATGCCCATGAGGGTGCATTACTTTTCCTTACTGTGTTTCCTAAAAGTGAAATTGCAAAGAAGCTATAACATGTTGCAGACAGTAGAAGGCTTCAGCCAAGAGCTTCTTTTAGATATGAAAATGAATTCTGGGAAAGAGGAAATGAAAATGAATTATGAGTAAATGTGTTGGATTTTGAGATTTGGTATTTTCCAGGGAGAAAACCATGCCAGTTTTCTGGCAATGGTAATGGTGTGCTGCCGTCCTGAGCCCATTTCTACTGAAGCATTCTGTAGAATGTCATATTACAGTACGAAGTTTTAAAGCCTAAATAGGTACAAGAGACAGTGTAGTTATATATTTCATTATAGACGGTACAAGTTCGAGATCATCATAACTTTATTTTACTATAATTTATTGTGAAATCTCTGCAGGTCAACCCGTGTCGGTTAAGTGCGGGGGATTTGAAGGAAGATATGATGAAAAATAATATGTACATGGGAAAGATTTTAACCCAAGGTGATTCTTAAGTATAAGAATGTAAGAATCTTAAGTATAATTTTCATTACAATGTGAAATCTAATTACACTGTTAAGAATTCAAGATAAAGAAGCACAGAAGTTAAAAAAAAAAGAGTTGTATTTAGCAGTGGATTTTATAACATATTCTAGGATGGCTCTAGTTCTTAATTTCCTAAAATAGTTTAGAGTATTGTGTTTATTAAGCCAGATGACAGCTATAACACATTGATCATGTTTTCTATGATATTTTCATGGTAGCGCCTCTGCGGAATTATCATTGGCAGCTGTAGAATATTTGCAATAGCTTTAATTTAAGAATACTTTAAAATTCAATGAACAAAATAAATATTAATGTTGGATGACTATCGATGAAACAGGTTTAACAGGAAATCAAGACAGCGTCATTAAAAGGCAACCATTCTGAATAAAATAACCATTTAAAAACCAATTTCATGTGGCGTTAGAATCAGCTCTTCTCACTTAATCACAGTAAAATTCATGCTTCGTTTTTGAGCGAAGCGTTTTTTAAAACAGTGGAATTCATTCTTCTCTTAGTATATCTAAGGACTTTGTGTTAAAGTAGAATTGCGATGTGTTTGGATCTTGTTTTTAAAAAAATCCCGGGTGTTGCGTGGAGCCTCTGCAGCCGGCAGAGCATTCGTGGCCTCTGCTCAGAGGAAATTTTAAGCATAAACGCCAACATTTGTCCCCTTGCGGTGTTTGAACGAACGGGGTTTCTGCCCAATACCCTTGTTTGTGGCAGATGCTTTCTCTCCACTCTGCCACGCTGGAATTGGGAAAGGCAAATTGTGAATCCTGCAGCTTTGTACCTAGCTGCCTTCTAGGAAGGCAAGACAGGTGTAGCCCCCACTAACGGCCGAGATAGTCGTATCAGTGACATTCAGCCTCCACGGGTTTGAGAGAGAGCGGAGCATTTTTTGGCGTTAATAAGCTTCTGTCAGCCGCTGGTGCGAGCAGACCTGGGCCACAGCAAATTGCAACCGTGCCCGTGACCATTTCTGCGGCAGCAGATGTGAAGGCGATCCTTTCACGTTTTCCAACTTGGCAATATGTCCATCAGCCTGGAGGAAATATTCTTCAGAGCAGGTTATCAGAGTGATTTTTATTTTCAAATTCTGCTCAGCTGATAGCACGCCTGACTGACCCCTGTGACTTTGGAATGCCTTTGTTAATTAGAAAGCTCTATTTGTAAAACGAAGTCTACCCGGTGCATTTAGTCAACAAATATGAGTTTGGAACAAGGCAGTGGCACGGCTGGGGGCTTGAATTTCAGGGAGCTCAGAGGCGCTCAAAGGCCTCATTCAGGCTGACTCGTGGGCACCTTGCAGGCAGGGACTGGGGCAAATCCCGGACCCTTCAGTGTCCACCGCATAGTGAGTACTTGATAAACACTTGGTAAGTAAGTGAATGAAATATCGAACTATCAAAAGTTCAAAGCGCTCAGAAGGGAAGAAGAGTGGAAGAATGTGTTCCCTGTTTAGAAAAATTGCCAGGCTGTTCACCAAAGTTTGCTGGAGGAAGGGGGCCTTGGGCTCTATTTAGATGTGGGGAGTGGGCAACAGGAACATCTTCAAGATTTCCAGGGGGACCGGGTAAAGGCTCATATTTCCCACGGAGGAATTAGAAACGAAAATTCAGAATTTCTGAAGGTGGAGAAGTTAGAATTTCCAAATGAAGGGTTTGACGTTTTTTATTTGTTTTCCCAATTGCATTAACAAGATAAAGGCAGGGACCAAAACATCCCTGCAGAACAAATGCTGCCTTGGTACCTAAGGGAGGGCTCTGGGGTTATATTTGTTTATTATTTTGAGGGCTTTGAATGTGCAGTTTAACCAGGCAGAGGAATAGTTACCTTCAGGAAGTTTGGCCTCTTGTGGATGCCGAATGAGACAATGCTTGCCTGTTCCCACGCGTCCCTGCCTGGCTGTGGCCAGTCCCGTCCAGGATTTCTTGTTGCAGACGGTGTAGTTGCGGCTGGATTATGCTGTCGGTTTGAAATTAATGTGAATCTGAGTGAGGCTGTTAATTAATATTCCCTGGGTCTCAGCAATGAAATAAAGATCATGTTTGAAACCCCGTCTCTAGAGATGACTTCAGAAAGAACAAGAGGGAAATAAAAAGCATGTCTTATCTGTAGTTGTGAATAAGGCCGAGGTATCACTTTACCATCCTCCCCCAACTGTCTTCCCTCCCTCCACATGACCCCCCCCCCCCCCCCCCCCCGCGCGCACACCCACACATGCAGTTGAGTTCCTGAATTGTCTTCAGGTTGGGGGGGAGGGGAGGAGGATGTTTTAATGCCTGCATAGAGGTATGTGGGGAGTGATGCTTTTGATTTCAGGCCTTGGGAGAGAGAGTGGCCAATGATTCTATATCACAACCTATGACAGTTCGGTGTCAGGATCCAGTGTGGACAGGTAGTAAATGACAATCGCAACGTGAGGAATGGCCCGAGCTGTGTGAGGGGATGGCTTGAGGCAAACACGCAGTTTACAGACCCCATTGTCACTCACCTTGAGGGGGGCCCTTTCGAATCTGTCACAGGAAGAACATAATTTGCTCATATCCGTTCCCACTTTTCTGGGCATCCCAGCTGATACTTTTGTGGTTCAAGTTCACAGCTGCTGAGCTGTTTGGGTACAGGCTCTCGTACAGGTGTTTAATAGTTGAAATCACAGGGCTTGACTTTTATTACAACTGATGCAATTCCGCATACCCTTAATCAAATTATGCTAAGGAAACTGTTAAATCCTGAATAACACATTAAGTTTATAGAATGGGAAACTTTATGAACCAGTGTTTGGAGGTGGTATTGTTTGTAAACTTCGAGGAGCCTTGAAGGAGTAGGAGCCTATCCGCAGACTTGGCAGGATGATAAAGAATGATCAAGTATGGCCAAGGCCAAAGCTTCACTTTTGGTTGAACTGGTTATTCGTAATCAGATGTCAAAAGGTGTTTTGGGGCTGCCTGAGCTTGCAAGTTTGTGATAGTCACCCTGCCATGAAAATGAGGGT
Organism: Zalophus californianus; assembly: GCF_009762305.2. Taxonomy (NCBI): domain Eukaryota; kingdom Metazoa; phylum Chordata; class Mammalia; order Carnivora; family Otariidae; genus Zalophus; species Zalophus californianus. Next base: position 98,621,916 of record NC_045595.1, read on the forward strand.
GAAAATGATAGCTATGATCAAAATGGCTCCCATCTTGGGTGTCTAGGCAAGGGCTTGACAGAAACTCACTTTCAAGCAGTTCGTCCCCTAGATAGGACCAGCTACATAATTTGCGGAGCTCAGTGCAAAATGAAAGTGTGGAACCCCTTGTTAAAAAGCTTTTAAGCATTTCAGTTCAGCAATAGCATAAGAATTAAGCCAAGCACGGGGTCCTTCTGTGCGTGGGGCTGGCCAACTGCCCAGGTCGTATGCCCTGGAGGCACTCCTGGATCCGGGTGCAGGGACTGAAGCGCCCAGCTAGAGGAGACAGCAAATAATGGTGGCCTGCAAGTTCCTGGGAAATCGGTGCAAGGGTAGGAGTTATCGTGTGTAACTATAATTAAAGCAAAGACATCCTAGCGAGACAAATGCACTTTGCATGATGGAATTCTAAGGAGGTGCATGCACACATGACAAATGATACTTAGTAATTGCGGCAAGTGATTGACAAGTCCCTGTGAGTCATCAGCTGGGCTTGAGAACACTTGAGACTGAGTGTTCTCGGGATTGGTCAGGCGCAAGACAGCTTGTGTTATTGTGGGAATCCCCATTAAGAACAGGTTAGACCTTTTCCATGAGGATGGCAAGCATGCCCTCCTTGTCCTTAGCATGTGGATAGTGGCGAGTTCCGCTAATGACAATGTTCCCTTACCCCTGGAACTACCGTGGGACTCTGTATTTGCTTTGTGTATAATAGAGAGGGAAAGCTTATGTGTGGAAGAGCAGAAGGTCAAGTCACAATAAACTCAAAGAGTAAAGGTGCAAGATGTATTAAGCCAAATGGTGTGCCTCCTCATTGTGCTTAGTTGGCTAAGTTTATTTTTATTATAGGTGTGATACGTCCCATTTTCCTCTGGGTAGCAGGTTCTCTACCCTCTCCACCTCCTGCCTCCCATTTCTTCTCTGCTTTGTGAATTCCTACTCATTATTGAAGATCCTAGATCTTTCCGAAGGTTTTATGTATTGGCCTTGCTCTAAGATGCAGAAGTGTCTTTCTGTCCCCCCTTCCCCTTACTGCCTTGTGCACAGATCTATCAGTGGGAGTCACTGCAGATCGAGACTCTTGGTTCATAGTCTACTTCCTCTCCTAGTCTAGGTTCTTCAGGAGGGAAGGGACCGGAACCTGTTTGTGTGTGTGTTTATCTCCCCAGCACCGAAGCAGTGTCTTGCTCACAGGTCTTTAGTAAGTGAGTGCGAAATAAAAGACGTAGCCCAAGAGGACAGAGCAAAAGGGATTGAGGGGCAGACACTGTCCAAGAGGCTTTAGAGTAGTATGCTACATTCCACGATGTCTTGAACTTCGTATGTGTGGCACACAAAAGCTGAAAAAGAAGGCAAATTAATATGGGCAAAAGGAATATATCAAATCATGCCCATGGAAGGCCTCGAATGTGATCCTTCCATGTTAGTGTTTGAAACAGAGAAACAATAATGAAGCACCCCCCCAAGAAAAGTAACAACTCAACTACAGTTCCAACAGAAATGATGCAATTTTTAAAGAGCCCAGTAGGAAAATGTATTACTGTAAAGGAGGCTGAGGCTGTGTATCTGTTTTTGATGTGTGGTGCTCACCTCCACTGTGATTCTCTTTTAACCTTTCCAGGGACTGGAAATTTTCAAGAAACAACATGGAGGTCTAAATATTCCATTTCCATTTTCAGATGTCCCAGTTACTCTGGCAAACTCTTATTCTCTCTAGGGCTGAACAAGCTCCTGGGAGGAATTAAGATATTTGATGTTCTCATCTTGGTGCTCAGTATCTTTAGATGAAGGAGGGTATTATGTGATTCCTTTTTCAAAGAAAAATATAAATGAAACACATTTTCTTTCTGAAATAACGGTGTTCACATTTATAGTTTTTAGCCCTGTTATTTAACCAGCCCTACTTGCTAGTGAGACCTGTATCCTTCCCAGGACGCGAGTTCCAAGTGCCCTTTATTTAGGTTAAGTCTTTGTTGCGCATAGTTTTTCATTTATATTTCCGCACTTCCCAAGTGACTTCTTGATGTGCTGTGCTCTTTATAACTTGCTATCACCATTTTGATTTCACTTTTAAGTGCCGTAAGTAGCAGTAATGATGGTAATAATCATAATACCATCATTTACCCTTTGTAGATCATTTGTTATGGGCCAGTCACTGTGCACAGTGCTTTTTATGTGTGATTCTATTTTATCCTCACCACAATCCTATGGAATAAGTATTATTATTGTCCTTATTTTACAGAAGAACAATGTAGGTTTAGATGGGTCCTTTTCCTAAGGTCACGTAGCTAGTAAGTGACAAAGCCTCTTTCTTTTTGCTTGGTAGATCAGAGATCACACTGTTTCCATTAAGGGATACCAAGAAAATAGCAAGTCTTTTTGTCCCAGCCAAATGCTTTCTGAGAAATACCTCCTGAATGCTTGAGGCCTTATGCCTTCCGCCAAGGAACAGGTGTTATTCGTATCTTTAGAGATGCATTCTTATGCAGCAGAAAGAGGAAGGTTAACTGTTGGTTTAAGTGCTGTTGGACAAAATTCCTTTCAGAATGGCCTTTGTTGGCCAAACAAGTAACAGGCCCTTTAGGTGGTGGGAAGAAGACACCTGGACAGGACATTTGGGGTTTGGGAGAAAAAGAGTGAATGGAGAGGGGAGAGGTAAAGGGAGGACTGACAGGGGATAAGTAACTTGACAGGGGGCTCAGGATGCTGGCACCCAAGGAAGGGACACTGCCGCGATGCTCCCAGGAAGAAAATGGCCAAGGGCAGGGGGATTGATGTTCAGCTTGGCATCGTTTGCCTCACTGAGCTGCACTGTAGCTGCCTCTGTCGCCCAAACCTCCAGTAAAGGCTGCTACATGCTTCACCTTGGGTGGTTGGGGCTTTGCAGGTGGAAGGGATAAGAGTAGTGCCAGCCAGGATGGCATGGGTCAAGAAACCACAACAGGGGAAATGCAGAGAAGAATTTGCAAATTCTGTAGTCCACCCTGGAAGTGTTGACTTACCCCAGGAGACCCCGGGGGGTGGGGGGAGTTTGGAAGGGAGGGGAATTTCTCTCCAAGTGTGAGATGGGGCTTCCAGGCAATCTTATGTAAATTATAAAGGACAAGGTAGGCGGAGGAGCAGGGCTCAAGGAGGGAGAATGTCAGGAGGCTGGTATTTATGGCTTGTTCGCTGTTTGAGGGTAGGAACTCAGTGGGCATGTGGAGACCTAACAAAGTTAAGAAGTGTTGGTATCTTATAAAAACAAATGTGATAGAGTCAGCTCAGTCATTTACAAGTGTGGAAACTGAGGTGCAGAAAGGCTGTGAGATGTGCTCTGTGTCCCCAGGTGGAGGAAGAGCACAAACTAGAAATCACAGCTCCTGATTCTCAGTGGGGGGCTCTTTGACATATTCTCATCCTAGGACTTTTTATTTTCTTGGTTCTTACCAGTCTTTTGACCACTCCAGTATTTCTCAAAGTCTCTATAGAATGTCTGGGGATCAGGGAAGGAGTGCTGTTTGGGCTTTTGGTCAAGATTTAGCAGGAGATGAGGTTGAAACCAAAGCCAACAGCTGAGTTTCTGGGTGGTCTGAAAATGTCATTCTGGTAGGCATCGGTCAAGGTTCTTTGGTTGCAAAACTGACTCATCTACATTGAGAAAAATAAGAAATTAACTGGAAAAGATGTGGGGAGCCCACAGAATTGAAGAACAGCTAAGGAGCAAGGCTGGACAATTTGGAGTCCTATCCTCTCCCCTCCCATGCCCTCCCCACCTGTCTCCTCTCTTCTTTTCTCTCCCCCTTTTTTTGTCTTCTTCCTTCCTTCCTTCCTTCCTTCCTTCCTTCCTTCCTTCCTTCCTTCTTTCCTTCCTTCCTTCCTTCCTTCCTTCCTTCCTTCCTTCTTTCCTTCCTTCCTTCCTTCCTTCTTTCCTTCCTTCCTTCCTTCTTTCCTTCTTTTCTTCCTTCCTTCCTTCTTTCCTTCCTTCCTTCCTTCCTTTCCTTCCTTCCTTCCTTCCTTCTTTCCTTCCTTCCTTCCTTCTTTCCTTCTTTCCTTCCTTCCTTCCTTCTTTCCTTCCTTCCTTCCTTCCTTCTTTCCTTCCTTCCTTCTTTCCTTCCTTCCTTCCTTCTTTCCTTCCTTCCTTCCTTCCTTCCTTCTTTCCTTCCTTCCTTCCTTCCCTTCTTCAATCCTTTCTTTTTTCTTTCCTTTTTCCCTGTCTCCCTCCTCCCTCCGTTTCTCTCTCCCTCTCCCTTTCCCTTTGTCCCTCCCACCCTCGCTCCCTTCTTTGTCTTGCTTCACACATTCAATATTCAAAGGGCTGGATGAGAGAGTTGCATTGGCTGAGGTTAGGTCAAGTGTCTGTTCCTTGGCACCTGAGCAGGGCACTTTGACTGACAGTCCAACCAACGAGCATACAATGTGGGGAAGCATTTTCCCACAAGAAAATCAGAATGCCATTATTAAAAGTAGGGAGGTGGATGTCAGGTGGCCTTAAACCAATAAATGTCTTTTTATATTCATTTACACACGTATTATTCTCCTGTTATCTTGAATAATTGGGGGCTATTTTCTTTAGAGTCCACTACACACAAGGTTGTTCACTCTGCATTGTTATGTTAAAATGAGGCAGAGATGTGCCTCATTAGCTAATTGGGCCACCATGCCTGTTGGACATATATAAGAACATTCACTTATTTAGTCTTAACTAATGTGGATAAATGAGACTGCAGATGGAATTTATGTAGTGAAATTCATGTAGATACTGTATTTTGGTATGAGCTTCCTTCAGGTTCTAATCATAATGCCACGCTATACTTCCATAATGCTTTGTAACTTGCCCAGGATGGCAGATACTGCTGGTTTCCCACCCACTATCCATTCTCCCCTCTTTCTCACTCACAGAACCTTCATTTTGTTCAAGGAGGCAATGTACTCAGCTGAAAATATTTCCAGTCTCCTTTGTAGGTGGGAAGAATCATGTGACAGCCAGTGAGGTGTAAATGGAAGTCTGCTGGGGATTTTGGAGCAAGTGTTATGTTTCTGATATAGACAGAGCTTTTTCTTGCCTGTTTTGTTTTCTTCCTTCCTTCCTCCCTCCCTTTCTTTCTATCTTTCCTGCAGATTGAGTCTGGAAGTGGGGACTCTATTTCATGACTGAGAGGCAGCCATGAAGGTAAAGGCGACTTGCAGAAAGACAGAAGCTGGGGACATTGATGATGCAGGGGAACCACCGCACCGGCCTTGGACGGCCAGCCTTCAGGATACCTGTGATGTGGGAAAAATCAACATCTAATTGTTTATGCTGTTGCTGCCACTTTTTTGTCACAGCCAAACATAATCTTAATGAATACACTAAATATTCTCACTAGTATTTTATGAGATCACTTGAAACTTGCCACCTCTAGGCAGAAGTAAGATTATGATCCACCTTTTATAGGAGAATAACCTGGTAGTCAGAGAGGCTAAGTTGTTTGCTCAAGGTCTCAAAGTATAGTCAATGTCAGTTCTGATGCTCAAGTTAGTGCTCTTTTCACTCAGCCAGTGGTTCTCAAATGGGTGTGGGACTGTTCCTACAATCTGGTTGGGAGTGTGGATTGGGGGCGCTGTGTGTGTGTGTGTGTGTGTGTGTGTGTGTTGCCATGACTGGGGAGTAATGCTGAATGTTCTGCCATGCACAGGACAGTCCCATGTATGAAGAATTGTCCCACTAGAAATGCCAATAGTAGTTCCATTGAGAAACACTGCGCTAAATTAAACCAAAGAGAATTATGTGCTTACTGACTCCAAATCGAGAATCAGGCTGGCTCATAAATGATACTCAATACATGTGAAATGATAATGATATCACCATTGTCATCAGTATAATTATCACTGCTATTTTTTGGCATTTGTGGTGATAATGAATTTACAAGTTGCATGTTTCTCTAGCTACATCCTGCTGTTTTAGTTAAGTGTGGAGAAGATGGCTTACTGGATGATGCGTAATGGATCGGGGGGAAAATAGGAGGGATGCTGATTGAGACTGTCACTGAGATCCAAGATTTGAGATTTTATATAAATAAAAATAAAATAAAAAAATACAAGTAATTCGGTCAGGATAAAATGTAGAATGTTGGTCAGGAATTCCTGAAACCTACATTTCTGTAGTTGTTACTGGTCAAGGGCTAAGGCAGTTGGTAGTTGTGTTGGAGTGAAGGTGGAGATGTTAAGAAGCTGAAGGGCTAAGATGTCAAATGTCAACATGAATACTGAAGTCACGGATAATGGTGGCAGAGGCCATGGTGGAGAGGTCACTGACCTGGGTGCTCACATCATGCAGGTGTCCCTGGTTTCTGAAGATGACACTGTCCTCGCCCACTACTTGTTTGGTCTTATCACATCCCAATGCACAAACCAGCATCTGTGTGTTCATGCCTTGTGGAAGCTTCTATTTCAGTTCACACCAGTGCCTTTTTCCTGTGAGCACCAGTTAGCACTCAGCTGTATAGTACTTACACTGGCTTTTAAGTCTTTGATGTGTGTCAAGCTAGTCTACATTCCAATTTACCTCTAATCTCGGGAGCAATTTAACCACACTTCTAATTTCTCATCTGCACAGAAAGTAATGTAATGAAATATTTCTGGAGTGACTGAATTACACCACGGTTGAGGGGGAGGTGGGGCAGTGTTGAGTTGAAGGCCCCCAACGAACCAGCCAGGGCCCGGTCCTTTCCTGATTCTGCATGCTTTGCCCTGCAGCTGGTCCGTCCCCCTCCCTCCACATCGTTGTGTATATTTATCCAGTATCAGTGCTTTTCTCCACGCTCTCATTGCCCCCTGCACAATCCTATTACATGGCAGGCTCCTCTAAGGCTTCTATCACACCTTTGCAGTGGTGACTGTGGGCTTTGGCTGCTCAGCATCCAACCCTTGATTTTCTTTTGGGAATCCATGCCTTCTGCTCTCTTGGTACAGGTGGTTCTGCGGGAGCTAACTCCATCCTAAACTCTAGGGTTTGCCAGGCTGAACGTCTGACTTCTCAGGACATCGTGTTGCCTCAAGAAGAAAGGAGTCAAAGGGTGCCTGGGTGGCTCAGTCGTTAAGCATCTGCCTTTGGCTCAGGTCATGATCACAGGGTCCTGGGATCGAGCCCCGCATCGGGCTCTCTGCTCGGCGGGAAGACTGCTTCTCCCGTTCCCACTCCCCCTGCTTATGTTCCTTCTCTCTCTGTGTCTCTCTCTGTCAAATAAATAAATAAAATCTTAAAAAAAATAAAAGAAGAAGAAAGGAGTCAAACCACAGGAAGAAGAGCAAAACGATGGAGAGAGAGAAACTAGGTCTTGGTGGAGAAAGGGAAACTAGGTATTGGTGACATTTTAACTTTGTTTCCAACTGGACCTGAAGTCGGCCTTAATTGGGCTTTGCAAGTACAAGGAGCCAGGGACATTCCCTTTTTTCACTTGAGCCATCTTGGATGAGCTTTTTCTTCCTTGTAATGCAAAGAATCTCAATGAATACTGCATTATAAGCTGTCTCTCCTATTACATGGCAGGGTCCTCTAAGCAGGGCCCTTGTCTTATTGTCTTTGTGTTTTCAGTGGAGGGCACACTGCCTGGCACCTGGGATGTCTCCAAACCATGTTTATTTAATCGTGAACCGAATGGTCTTGTGCTGACTTTACAACATTGCTACTCAAAGTGGGGTCCTCAGACCAGCAGCATCAGTGCACCATTATCCTGCCCGATGGGAATCTGTATTTTAATAGGATCCCTGAGTGATGTGTATGCACATTAATGTTTGGGAAGGACTGCTCCGCAGACCTATAGACAACTTCCTTTTGCCAACACCCAGCCTGGAGTGCTCGTGCACTTGAAGCAGCACCTCGTTCAGCAATTCTGGCTGCATGTCAGGCCTCTCCTGTGGACATCTTGCCCACAAGGTTCCATAAATGTATAGATAAAGATGCTCAGAAAGCCAGGAGTGGCATCCGTTGTTGGTCCAGTCCCATAGAGGGAGGGAAGTGAAAGACCCCCATGGCTTTACCATAGAGGCCTGGATCCCTCTCTGGCACCACATCCTGGCAGCCTGCCAAGAGACGGAGCATTTGTTTATTTATGAATATGTTAACAACCCACTAGATTCTTTTTGGTTTGGGGAGCCTGGAGAAGGCTAATTGAAACCTGAATTCTGTCACAGTCTAGGGAATACCACACATTAAAATGAATTCTGGGCTTCCATCCTGCGGTGTTTTAGTCATGTGGCTGACTCAAGAATTTGGTTTTTAGGCGTCTTTTTGAGCGTGTATTATTAGGAGAGGTGAAGGCAAACAAGCATTGTGTAAATAGAAAAGACGAGGAACGTTCTCATTTCTTAGCTTATTTTCAGGTGATGAGAAAGTTTGGCTTCCCAGACCCCCTAAATACTGCGTGTTAGCTATTAAAGGACAATGTAGATTCCCCGGGGGTACCCCCCTAATTTCTGCTCACTCCATTTAGTGTGAATATATTTTACCATTAGTTTTACATTCAACCATAACACACGAAGTCTGAATGAGTTTAGAAAGACAGAGTCTCATGTAAGGATCATATTTGCATGTTTTTATACATGTGTACATGTGACATAAATGATCTGTACAACGTTTGAATAACACAGGGCAGAAGGAATGAGTCATTTCTTTTCTGCAAATTAAGAATTTGTTTAAAACTGGCTGTTAGGGGACTTTAAGTGAGGGGAAGAAGACGCTCATATCCCTCCAAATGCGGGTTCCTCTCCTGGAAGGGGGAGCAATGACTGACTCAGCATTGTCCCTGCGGGGAGCTGGTTCTGGCATTGCCATGGGCAGTTGCTCTTCTAGGCTTTTCAAAACGCCTGAAATAATTCAGAACTTTGGCCACCATTTCTTCCAGGTTCCAGTCCACAATTGTGGGTGGGTTGTGCATTGGTTCTCTGGGTTGCAGTAATTTTCTGATGATACTATCGGAGGACTTCTGTGAGCTCTTAATTGTTTATAGATTGTGACCTTCCCACTCTGATAAAAATATCCCAGTGTGATAACTTGCATGTTAAAATCTAACATGCTACTCATCCTTTGTTTCTTTGTGGGATCCTTTGTTTCTAAGTGCCTTCGTTTACACCATTTTTGACAACCAGTGTGGTTTACAACTCAATACATGGGAGAAAGCAAAGCCACCGTTGACTAAACAAGACCCATAGTGCAACACACTCAACCAGGGGCAGCCCGGAGAACACTCCTTGGGCAAGAGTTCGGTACAGTTCGCTATGCTGGCTCTCACAAGTGAAGGCTGAGGACAGCCCCAAGTGTGGGGAAACATCAAGAGCATGGCAATAGATGGTTATTTACACATTATATCTGTCTATATAGATACACATGTGGATTTTTAAGGAAACTATCTCATGGACAAATAGCATTTTAATATGTCAGAGCTGAACAAGGTGGGGCTAAACACCCCCCTTTGGGCTTAAGCACATCTAACAGGTGGTATCTCACCTAACAGGTACCTAACCTAACAGCCAGCTGGGGCAGATAATGCCTTCTTCCTCCAGGAGAGATACCAGCCCTTTGAGATTTGCCAAGTTGGTGGTTGGTTCACTTTTCAAAAGCAACTTTATATTTGCAAAGAACGGGTACAAAAGGGTCTTCCTTTGACTTCCAGAGGATGGTAATAGTTTGCCTACCTTGACTGAATGTACTGTTGTAGCCCCTGTGCTGTGCACATATTTAATCCTCACTGAGGTTGGTCTCTGAGGCAGCCACTACTCATATCCATTTGCAGGTGGGATAACCCGCCCAGCTTCACACACTAGTGATCATAGGGCCAGCCGTCTCAGCCCAGAGCCCAGGCTCTCACCATTCAACTTTCTTTTCCCAGTGAAAGATCGTTCTCACCTCAGATGGACATGGCTACCTTCTGTCAAGTTAAAAACAAAGCCTAGACGAAGCCTGATTGTTTGCTGAGAAGAGGAAAACATCACTTAACTCCTTCCTCATCAGTGGATACTGACTGAGGAATCTTTGTTTCTCACTTTTTCAGGTTTTTTTTTTTTTTTTTTTTTTTTTTAAGAAAAGTTCAGGGGGCACCTGGGCGGTGCTGTTCGTTTGGCTCAGGTCGTGATCTCAGGGTCGTGGGCTCGAGCCCGGCATCGGGCTCCATGCTCAGCAGAGTCTGCTTGAGTTTCTCTCTCTTACTACCCCTCTTGCTTGTGCTCTTTTTCTCTCTGTAAAATAAATAAATAAATCTTTAAAAGAAAACAAGTTATCTAATCCAGAGTCCCCATTAGGATCTAATTTCTGATTTTTTTTTTTTTTTAGATTTTATTTACTTTTGAGAGAAAGAGTATGCATAAGTGGTGTTGCAGGGGGGAGAGGGGCTGACGGAGAGGGAGAAGGAGAATCTCAAGCAGACCTGGTGCGGAGTGTGGAGCCCAACTCGGGGCTCGATCTCATGATCCCAACATCACGACCTGAGCTAAAATCAAGAGTTAGATGCTCAACTGACTGAGCCACTCAGGCACCCCTCTAATTTCTGATTTGAATCATCATCATGTGTCATCCATATTTTGAATCAAATGAATGGTTTTAATGTGAATGTCCAATCTGGGTACATGAGGAAAGCAATTATTTCTGTTTTGGTGCCATATAGAGTCAGCCAACACGGAATGATTTAGGGAGACTTATTTACATGTTTTCTTAATCAGAAGTATAAGCAGGGGACCTTAGTGACCCCACTGTTAATAAAGATCCACATTGAAAACATAGTCGCACACAGATATTGTTTTTCAGAGATTGGATCCTCAAGGCATTATGAAGATATCGTATGATGTTTAGAGTAGGTTGAAACAAAATCCACAGTATTATGTACTTAAAAATAAGGATGCAGACACTGTGTGTGTGTGACAACTACTACTGTTTCATGCCATAGCTCTGTGCTCGCTGACAAAGGAGGTGGCTGCAGAGCACAGACCCAAATCACTCTGGCCCATAGAGCAGCCAGTGAGAGGCAAGAAGTCAGGGAGCTGTTTATGAAAAGTGATGTTATCAAGTGATAACATCATAGACTAGTTTGGGCAAAGGACCTAGAATGATCTATGGCTTATTTACTTCCTCATGAAAGAGTTCTTGGCTTCCCCTTAACTTTCCCTGAATATCCAGAGAAAACGTGTCTTTAGTTTCTTTTTCCAGGTGGTGGTCTCTGATGAGAAGACACTGCTTTTAAACATCTGGGGACCATTCTGAACCTTGTTTTGTTACTGACTCTATAGAGTTGGCAAGAAAATTAGATGAGATGAAACTCGTAGGAGAGCCAACACTTAGAGTGCTTGATGGCCTAATATTGAAGGAACTCTTTCTTAAACAAATAAAGCACGCCCCCAATCCCGGAACTTAGTAAACATATGTTTGATCTGGAAGTGTTAAGCGAGGAGAGAAAGGTGAGGCAGGAATTCTAAGCTCAGTCATAGCGAGTTAGGATTAGGTTTAAAATTAGGTTTCGTTGCTAGGACATCTTTAGCAAATGGTTACTTCTCTTTGTTCTTCCATCGGAGCTTGATATTTTTCCCTCTTCCCCTTTGTTGAAAACTTGGGCAACAAAACAGCCTAAACCCATTCCTTCACTCCCCTTTCTCAAACAAACAAAACTAACCTGGAATCCACAAACATGTATTTAAGACTCTGACTTGGAACTCACGGAAATGGTATTAAGCAAGGAAATTTAGTGTTTTGGTTGAAATGCCCTTTTTCCTTGGCTCATATAATTTTGCCTACAGCTTGCAGGGCTCTGAAGGAATTCATCTGGGGGAAAAAATCAAAGGCTTTTAACATTAAACAGCCTTTTCATGTTCATAAACCATCTGTGCTGTGACTTCAACCAGCAGAGTCCTGATGTTGCCACACCAGGTCTCCTTGCCCAGGAAGTGAGCATGTAATGTCTTGAGTCCAAAGACAACCCCCAGCCCAGCTGATTTCACAAAGGGAGGCCTTGGCAACGGGTCTCTTTTGTCCTCTAGCTCGGTTGGACATAAACATAAGCGAGGAGCAGGACAAGCATTCCCAGGGTCCCGTGGAACCCACAGCATCTGGATGCCTTGCTCTCTTAAGCAGTGGGTCTCATTTTACTGGTACCTTCTCTACAACCTGCCTGGGTCTGGGGTGGTGTGGTCATATTTATGCCAAGAACAGTTTTCCACTGGGGAAAGCAACAGTAGCTTGGAAATTGAAATACAGATTCTCAGAAGTATATACTTAATAATTCAGACCCAGAGAGTCATATCCTCGGTCCTCTTAGAGTGTACGTAGGAGTAAGAGAGACAGACTAATAAACAGTCCAGATACCGTGTGACAAGTGCCACCATGGGACAAGTTCGTGGAAGAAGGAAAACTTACACGGAAGGCAGAGGAGCTGATTCTTACTGGGTGGTGGTGGTGATTGGGGGGTGGTTCAGAAAGGCTTCAAAGAGGAGGTGATGCCTCTCCAGGGGTCTGAAAGCTGGAAAAGGAATTCTCGAGAGGGGTGGAGTTGGGACCAGGTTAGGGTGTCCGGCAGAGGGAGCAGGGTGTGCAAACGCCTGGGAGGAGAGCAGTAGGGTTGGCGTTGTGGGGGGTGCGTGACGAAGCTGGAGAGACTGGCAGGACTGCCGGGGGCTTCCCAACAGCATTACCTTCTTCATCGACCGTCACAGAACCATCACACACTTCACTGAGGCACGTGGCTACCCAGTATAAAGACTACATTTCCCTGCCTCCCTCACCTCGGGGTGCGGTCCCCATCTATGTTCGGGCCTTGCAAAGGAAATGGAGTGATGCGTGTATCCTCTTGGCTGTTCCCTTAAAGAGTGTGTCCTTCCTCCCTTTCCTGCTTCCTGCGGGCTGGAATGTGGATGAGGTCATCCAAGAAAGGATCTGGGAAACTGGAGACACCTTCCCGTACCCAAGAAAGGATCTGGGAAACTGGAGACACCTTCCCGTCACCGACTGCTCGTGCTCAGATGGTTATGCGAAAGAAAAATAAACTCCTGTCTTATTGAAGTTACTGGTAATTGGGGTTTCTGTTATTGCAGCTATATTTATGTCCACAGTCATTCAAGCGGTAAGCTGGGGCCAGATGTTTCTTTCCTCCATCTGAATAGCATGCTTACTGGGGGCCTGCTCTGTGGACGGGCTGTGTGACGTGCTGGGGTTGCGGTGGTGACCAGGCTGGGCAGAGCACCCACTCCCATGGAACTCGAGTCTCGTGTGGCGATGTGTGGTGGGCTTTGTAAGCCAAAGCCTAATGATGATGATGATGATGATGATGATGATGAAGATGATTAGAGCAGCCAACATTTATCAAGAGCTTTCTGTCTGCTGGACACCGTGCTGAGTACTTGTCACATCACCTCAGGTAGTCCCCACCATAGCCCTATGGCTTAACTGCGTTTGTGTCCCCATTTTACAGATGAGGAATGAAGAGATTAAGTAACTCGTCTCAAGCCCCATTAAGAAGTTTATTCTCCATTTTGAGAGCAGTTGGAAGCAGGGTGGGGTCTGAGACACCTGTGGGTATAAATAGGTAAGTGTGGCCAAAGGAATGGGATTAGGTTTCTGTAGGGTTTAGTTAAACTTTTGCACTTTCAGGTCGCTGCTGCCTCCTGTTGGTGGCTGACTTCTTAGCTCTCTGGCAGACCACAGGGTCTGGTCTCTCTCTCTCTTTTTTTAAATATTTTATTTACTTATTTGTCAGAGAGAGAGAGAGAGAGAGAGAGAGAGAGCACAAGCAGGGGAAGCGGCAGGCAGAGGGAGAGGGAGAGGCAGGCTCCCCGCTGAGCAGGGAGCCGGATGCGGGACTCCATCCCAGGACCCTGGAATCATGACCTGAGCCCAAGGCAGACCTTCACCGACTGAGCCACCCAGGCGCCCCATACAAAGCTGGTTCTAATAGTATCCTGCCCCCTGCTTGCCACCTCCAGCCAAACCCCAACCAGAACCATTATAAACAGTTTATTTTTTAATACTTGATTTTGAAATAATTTCAGACTGACAAAATGTCACAGGAATAGTACAAACAGTGTTTGGAACCCCTTCACCCAGATCCCCCAAATGTTAACCCATCTCACATAGCCGCAGTAAAATTATGAAGATCAGAAATGTAACACTGATGCAATACTGTTGTATAACCTAGAGACCTTATTCACATTTCTCCAGTTGTCCATCTAATATCTCTTTTCTGGTCCAGGATCCAACTGAGGTTAATATGTTACATTTAGTTGTAATACTAAGTGTGTATAGTTTCCTTTAATTTGTGACAGCTTGCTCCTCTGTCTTTGTCATTCATGACCTTGACATTTTTGAAGAGTACTGGCCAGTTACTTTGTGGAATGTCCCTTAGCTAGCATTTGTCCGGTTTTCACGATGATTAAATTCACATTATGCTTTTTTGACAAGAACACCACAAAAGTGATAGTGTATCCTTCTTGTGCAACATATCAGAAGGCATGAGATTGACCTGTTTCATAAATTGTGATATTAACTTTGATAACTTGGTTAAGATTTTTCCAGTGGCAAGTTACTATTTTCCCCTTTGCAATTAGTAAGTACTTTATGGGGAGATACTCTGAGACCTATGTAAATATATTGTTTTTTACAGTATTTGTCACATGGTAATTCTCTATTACCATCATTTGTTCTACATTAATTTTTGCAATAGCAAAAAAGAGCTTTCCTTTCTCTCTCATCTATTTGTCTATTCAGTTATGTATGTTGGTATGGATTAACAAATTTTACTTTATTGTATGGGCAATTATTTATTACTATTACTATTAACCTTGTTGTCATAATTGTCCCACATTTGGTCAGTTGGTTTCTGTGTTGTTTTGACATATCCATCATTTTTTGAGCATGTCTTGATTTTTTTTCTTTTCTAAGTACTCTTTACACCCAATGTGGGGCTTGAACACATAACCCCAAGGTCAAGAGTCATCTATTCTACTGACTGAGCCAGCCAGGCCCTCCTGAGCGTGTCTTACTTTTTGGCATAAGATGCTCTAGGCTCGTCTTTTACTTTTCCTCCCCTGTCCTGGAATCAGCCATTTCCCCAAGATTCCTTTTATTGAAGAATGGTATTTAGAAATTAAGATCTGGGTGCTAGATCTGGTCATAAACCAGAATAACTGAAACCTCAATACATGGGATTGGTTGTGTGTTGCCATTTTTCATTCTTTCCTGCTCAGTCACTTCTTTCTCATCCACTTATTTTTTACCCGTGAGGTGTCAGAATATAAGCTATTGTTCTAACAGTTACAGAGATACCAGTGTATATATTTATTTTTATTTACTATGTTCCAACAAATATTTACAGAACACTTACTATTCTAACAATTCATCTTTTTACCTGTGAGCACCAAAATTTATTGCTACCGTAGCCAAAAACAGATGAGATTATGGGTGATCTAAGTCCGATTATACACTTATGTTTTGTTGTGAATAGACTGTATCTACTTATTTCCTTATCAATTGGCTAACTCAAATAATTTGCTCAAGCTACTGTTCAATTTAGTGGAGCAAAAATCAGTTTGGCTAGATGTTTGGCATTGTTAGATCCCAATTAACGAGCTGCATTTTTCATTTTTTAAACAGTTGTGCTGTTGTGTAGTTCTGACTTTAGTTAGAAATTCAATTTCCCAGTTTGTAATGCATTTGTCAAGATGGTTGAATCATATCAAATTTCAGATACACTGGAGCACCTATTCCCCTGAAGGATATCGTAGAGTTATATGCATAGTCAACAGGTAATTTATGAACTCCAAGGCCAAATGTCCCTGTGCCAAAGCTCATCCATTCTGTTTTGGTGAGGGCTGTCTCTATTTCATTTGCTATGGATTCCTCAACAAATTCACTCTATAGCTCAAACAAGAGTGCAGTGAGGAAACCCTTGGAACATGATTTAATCATGTTGATTTAGCCAACAATTTCCCACATGGGTAATGCAGTTAGAGCAATCATATAAATCAAAACACCTAATTCTTCTTGAGAAAGTCAAAGACTTTTCTACATTGTATTTGATGTATCTGGTGCCAAGGGAGAGATTAAGAAGGAAAATGCAAGATTTCAAGAGAGAAGGTAGGAGGAATTCTATTTATTCTTTTTTTTTAAAAAATACATTTTTGTTGTTACTGTTGCCTGAGCCAGTTCCCCCGAAAGATGAGCAGCAAGAAAAATGATCAAACCCGGGTTGTCATTATAAAAGTAGTCGCTGTTCAAGAGCTACATCTGAATAGGATGTTTACCAGACTTGACAATGGCATTGCCATTCCAAAGAGAAGAACATCCCCAACAGGCTTGGAAAGGCCATCCAGAGATCTCTACTATTTCCTCTGTGCCTCAAGGGACTATTTCAACAGAAGAGTGCTTCATATGATAGTTCTTCCCCTAAAATTGTATTCTGAAAAACTAAGGTCCATTCAGCTTCCATCCTAGCCTCTCAAGACACAATATAATACCATTTTGAAGCCACTTGGGAGCATCATTTCTTCAAACAGGGCTCCTGATGTAGAGACAGTCAACTTCTCCCTCTTCAGTGAACAGAGGCTCCTCTTCCTGGTGGCCCTTTCCGCTCCAGCTGATAATCCTCAATTTCAACGCCCCTTCACAGATGACCCCCAACAGGAGGTATTGTTGCCATCATGAGAACTGTGGGACAGAGGAAAACGCATGACTGACCCAGATCAGCCACCTTGGCAACATCCCTCAGTATTTGTTAAAAACTTAACAAACAGCCTGGTGTTTGTCAAATGCCTTTTCAGGATCCCCCTCCTCCACCCTCTCCACCCCCCTCCCCCACTCAGACCTTTTGATTCCAGGTGTTGTTGCTGTTGGTAATTGCCCTAGAGGGTTCAGAGGGAGTTCTATAGACTAGTTCTTGCACCCAGACAACAGCAATTATATGTTCCTACTCTCTTGAGATTCTGTGCCCTACATTCACTTCTTCACTAAGGTGGTCATGTTCTGTATGTTCTACCCTGTTCAACAAAAGTTGTAGTGAGAAGGTGTGATATAACATGACCTGCTTGAATGGAGAAAGGAAGAAAACCTAGCACAGACTCACCCCAGGGCCTTTGCACTTGCAGTACCTTCTGCAAAGAACGTTTATTTCCTGAGATCTTTTCACGGCTCTTCCTATCTTGCCGTTCAGGTCTCAGCTTAAATATGCTTTTCTCAAAGAGGCTTCCCTGACCTTGCAGGTGCTCTCTTTCCCATCTTCCAGTTTTATTTTCTTCCTAGCACTTATTATCTGATATTATTCCGCTGGTTGAGTTGTTTATTGGACACCTCGGGGCTAGCATGGGAACTCCTTGAAAGCCGTGACCTTGTCTGTTTTGGCCGTGAGTGTGTACCCAAGGTTTAGAACAGGAATGGTGAAATCTGTCTTAGAACAGGTCTGTGATGCCTGTGTCAGTTCGTACGTAGAGCCATCAACTATACCCAGGAGAAACAAGTCCACGTGCCTCCTTCGTTGCTATGCTGTGGTCTCAGGTACATCACCAGATTATAAATCCACACATTCCTGTGGCTGTCTGCCTCTTGGAATTTCATTATTATGATCGCCCTCTTTGTAGCGATTAGAAAAGATGAATTTTGGTGGCAAGTGAGGAGTCATTTGCCTCTTACTTTTCAAGCCCTCTTCCCTAGCTGAATGTTACATAAATTAAGCGGTTGCGGCGTCCAAGCCCCCAAGCGGTCAGCTGTGTGTGGAGGGCACTTCACACTGTAAGTCGTTTCCCAAGGAGGGGTGCTGAGAAGATTTGCTCTGCCATGACATTCTGGGTCTGGTTGCCGCTACTGCGGGGCCGAGGGGAGCCTGTGTGGCCAGCCACCTGACCGTGCGGGGACCGCGGCCTGCCGTCTGACGCCTCTCCCCTTGCTCGTCTCTCCCCATCCCAATTACTCTCACGGAAGGGCAATGTTTATGCAAAACCGCATGCCGAGAGGCCTTTTGCTCCTAATTTGAACTATTAAAATGCCGTTAAGAATCGCACAGCACATTTCAGCACTGTTTTCCTTCATTATTTCTTGTTGAAGAACAGCCATGTGGAAAGGAATGCATTTTGTTTCTGTACAAAGTGGAGCTCATTTTTTCAGGACGGTTTATGGTGCCCATTGGTGGAATTTATATCCCCAGATCCCAACTCCTCTACCCAGACATGGAGTTGGCAGATATGGTTTCTGTCGGCGAAAATAAGTACAACCAGTTCCAAACATACCGCGGCATATATTTTAAACATTTGGCCGAATAAATCACTGTGGCCACTGCACTGGAAACAACCTTCACTTCAACCATGGAATGTGTTGGAGGCCATGATGTTTCTATTCTGTTTGCGCGTTCCTTTTCAATAAAGCATCAGCATTTCCTGTACCATGGCTAATACCTCATCAGAGGTTACATCTGCTGCTCAGACGCAAAGCTGGTTATCCAAAGACCAGTTCCTATGTCATGGGAATCTTTTCGTGAATATATAGTCTACCCACAGGGCTTGTTATTTTTGAAATTTTTGCCCAATTTACATTTTTTTGGAGATTAAAACACACGCAGTTTGATCCCAGCTTTGACCTTTTAAATTGCTACAAGTTAATTTTGGGCTAAAAGCATGGAGAGCGGGAATAATTATATTTTGTGAAAGAAGCAGGTTATGTGCACAGAGGGTGACCACAGTTATGGTAATGTGTCTCTTAGACAACGTTTCCTTGCTAGAAATGGTGTAAACAAAGAAAAACAGTACTTTCAGACATTTTTATTGAAAAAGTGTACTTAGAGTCTGGATGGTTGCTTTGCAAACAAGCTGCTCCTGGGTATTTTCCTTCACCTCACTTTTCTCCCTGAGTGATGGTGTTCCTCGGCAAACATTGCCCACGGGCTGTGGTGGCAGGACGCAGGGCTGCTTCCCGGCTCACCTACACTGAGTGATTCCTTCGGGGAGCCTGAAGTCAGAGGGCCCTGAGGCAATGTCTTGCTGACCTTTGAAGGAAGAGGAGGTTCTACCTCCTCTGCCCTGTGAACTCCCCACAGCTGGGCAGAAGTGGCTTCTGTGGGAACCTTGACTTCCAGCTGGAAGGGACAGAAATAAAAAATAGCGGAGCTTGTTCAGTGCCAGCACTGTGCTCAGGGCTTGGCATCCATGAACTTGTCCAGCCCTCATGCCCACCCCAAAGAATGTGCCAGCTAACCCCATTTTATTGGTGGGAGAAACTGAAGTTATTCATCTGGTTGGTGGCAGAGATGGAACCTGGTCCTGGAAGTCAGACTTCAGAGCCAATGGAAGACTCCAAGCCATCATGACATGTGGCTTGTCATCTAAAGGCCCTAGATGTCCTTTAGTCATACCACTTGCTTGACTGAGGAAATGAACAGGAATCCTAGAAATCTCTAAACCCTGATATCTAGGGGGATACATTTTACAGAGAGAGCCTGATGACGTTTCTCTGTGGGGACAAGAACCTCCAAGGCTTCACATAACAAGCCTCATGAGTTGGGACTATGAAATAAATCAATGGCTTTTTAACACGTGTAGATATGGCATCCTCCAAAGTCAAAATCCGAGCCAGATCAGTTAATTCCAATGATGCTGCTAATGCCCACAACATGTTCTCTCTTCCTCCTTTTCCTTGGCCTCTACATCCTATGCTAGACAATGAAGCTCCTCTTAGAAATGGAGGAAAAGCACAGGATTTAGTGTCATCCAGTGGAGGCTCAAGCCTGGGCAGCACTGACCACAAAATAAATGACCTCAGGCAATTTACTCAAACTCTTGAGTCTTCCTCCTTTGTAAAATGGAGGTAATTACAAGCTCATCATCATCTCCAGCGATGGGCCAGTTATCTTTTGAGGATGGGTTTGGTCTTTGGAATAAAGCTAAAAAACCTTGGCAGAAAGGAGCTGTGAATAAGGTGGGCTGTCTCTCTGGGAGAAGCTGGGCAGAGATGTGAGGGCCCAGTCACGATGCTCCTTTCCCCATGCAATTTATCAACTGGCTCTGTGATAATTTCAGAAACAGCACAATTGTTGGAAGAAATGTAACACTTTCTCTCATCGGGATGGAAAATTTCAGGTTGTTAAACTCTCTTATGGATCGCATGATGCCTTGTGGATCTTTATTTCCTTTGAGACCATGGTTGAATGTTTACTACTTCATAAATTTTCTTTGTGAGGACCTCAGGCCTGGGTAGGTGCTTATTTCTTTCACAAAATGGTGAAACCCAGTGAGTGGGAATACCAGTCCTCCACTTATGACACAAACTTAGACAATTAATTGAAACTCGTGAGGCTTCTGTTTCCCAACTCAAAAACAGGATGATGTTGCCTTCATTACAGGATTGTTGAAAGGATTTGAAAAGCATTAGCATTGCTCCTGTGCGCATGCAGTAGGTACTCAATAAATTCTATGTGCCGTCACTGAAACTCCTTGAGCAGAAAAGGGTAACCATTTTCACAGCTGGCTTTAAAATATTATTATTTCCAACAAACCTAGGACTCTCCCAAGCATTTAAGGACCTTAAGACTGTTTTAAATACATGTACCAGTGTCTATTTTTGTGCCCAATTAGTGAAGTACTAATGGAGATCTGGGGTCACTTCAAGCTGTGGGGAAGCGGCGTCTGAGAAGAGAGAAGAAGATGACTGCAGAGCTGAATGAGGTTCTCATGCTAATGGATAGGCCCTGCTACAGCCCAGCCCACTATGTTATGGAAACTACAATGTGGGGGCAGAACAGAGTAGTGGCCAACATCATGGCTCTGCAGCTGCTGTCTAGTTTTGCATCTCAGCTCTGCCATTTATGGTGCAACCTTAACCTCTCCAAGCTTTACTTTTCTCATCTGAAAAAGGGGATGACAGCATTTACCTCAGAGGTTGCTATAAAGTGTAAATGAATTAATATAGGTAAAGCATTTAAAATCATGACTAAGCATACTCAATGAATGTTTACTTCCAAATGATTGGGCTGACATTTACTGAGCACATCTTCTCTGCTGGGCACTGCTCTAGGCACAGGGGACAAAACCGGCAGATGCTTGCCCTCACGGAGCTCTTACACATGTAAGCAACGTAGGTATACTAGAAGCACTGCGAAGGAAAATAAAGGAGAGCCAGGAAACACCTAATGTGTTAGGGAGGGTGGCCAGGGAAAATGACATTTGATATGACAGATGATGGATGCCTGGTGTGTTTAGAGCCAATAGCAAGAGTTGGAGGTAGAGAAAGACTAACTTTCTTTCTTTCTTTCTTTCTTTTTAAAAAGATTTTATTTATTTATTTGACAGAGAGAGACACAGCGAGAGAGGGAACACAAGCAGGGGGAATGGGAGAGGGAGAAGCAGGCTTCCCGCAGAGCAGGGAGCCCGACGTGGGGCTCGATCCCAGGACCCTGGGATCATGACCTGAGCCGAAGGCAGACACTTAATGACTGAGCCACCCAGGCGCCCCTTGAAAGACTAACTTTCAAGAGGGTTCCAGACCTGTGACATGGTCCTGTGGTCAGGACCTCTCTGAGATATTATGTTGTTCCACAACCTCATGAGCACCGGCAGTGGCCTGTCGGCAGGTCATCCACACAGAGTGGAGTGCATTCAAAAAGGAATTCTCTGGAAGAAACGACAATGCAAAGTGGCAGCCCATGCCCTCCTTGTCAGATGGCTCATTGTTTTCTGGAGGTGTGAACCGAGGAGGTGATGGCCAGGGAGGGACCGTGGCCAAGAGACTTTGATTCTCCTGGGCACTCCGTAGCTGCTACCAGTGCCAGGCTGAGAGTCTCTCTGGCGAGCCCTGGCCGTGGGAGCTGGGACTAGGAACTGCTTGGGCAGTCAGACCGGGTGCCAGAGCTGTCTCAGCTCCCCACCCACTCACCCTCTTCTCTCTCTTTCCTCTTTTCCCTCCACCTCCACCTGGAAGTGCCCAGGGGCCGGCAGCAGGAGCAGGTGGGGATGCAGGAGTTCTGACAATATGATTCGAAGGTCCATGTGATCTGTGCCCCCTCACTTAACAGCAACAATCGCAAAGGCAGACTTTCATGAGGCAGCTTAGGGGCTTTTCATGGAATTGGAAACTGGGTAATTATGAAAATGGAAGATTCTGTGCAACTGAGGAGAAAACTAAATGAAATGCATGTTTCACACCAGGTAATTCCAGCTCTGCTTAGACCCGCTTTAGAGGTGTGGAAAACTGAGCTATTAAGATGAATCCATAGGCAAAATTATCAGCATTATGCATTTGTACATTACTGTAAAATGCCAGTGTTCTTCACACAACCATCGGAACTCAGCAGATGACAACACTGGCACTAAATGACAGATACACAGCCCAACCATTCTGGTGGCTCTGCTGCTGGTCTGTCCAACATGTATTTGCACTTTTAACAGGATGGTAAGTTTGTTAGGGGTTGGCGATATGTCCAGCTAAAAATGCACACCTCTCAGACTCCCTTGCAGCTAAGAGTGGCTATATGACAACATTCTGGTCACTAAGTTGTAAGGAAAATGCTGCTAAGCAATTTTGGGGAAAGTATTTGCTTTCTCAATTCAAATTCTTCCCCTTTCTGTTTCTTTCTCTTCTTCCTGCCTGAACATAGATGGGATGACTGAGGTGCTGCAGCTATTTTGGAACCATGAGGCAACAAGAATGAGGAGAAGGCTGTGGGGCAGACAGTAGAGTGGAGCCTGGGATCCCGATGCCAATGTTGAGCTTCTGAGCTCTTGCTCGACTGCTGACCCCCAGACTGCTTTTCGCAGAAGACCAATAAATCCTGATCTATTTAAGCCTTTGGTACTCAGGTTTTCTGTTATTTGCAGCTGCACACATTTGTAACTGATAAAAATAACTTCCGTAACAATGGGCTAGCTGACATAAATACATTTCCTCTTTTTTAAATAGGCACTAGATTTTATGTGAAAACAGAGGGCAATATGAGTGCGTAATGGAAACAATAGTCTAGTTCTCTGCAGGAGAATTGGCCTTTCTAGCCCTTGCTTTGTCTTAGATTATGGCCTGAGGCTTCCTGTGTCTCTTGTTCCTTAAAAAAAAAGGTAATGGAAACAATCCTTTGTGAGGACGCTGACTGACAAGCCACGGGGTTTCCAGATCTGGCTAGGCTTCGTTCTGTTCCTATTTAGCCTGATTTCTTGTCCTGTCTCTTCTTTTTGATCACATGCCTCAACTTCTTGGCTGTGTTTACCACACAAATACTGCTCTCCCTGAGTTATGATTTCAGAGGCGACTCTTGCCCCTTCATTTTGACCAGGAGTGACTTGACCAAAAGCCAAGAGAATGGCCAGAGAGAGAGATGGGCCATAGTCTTTTTTGCTTTTCTTGGCCCGTTAGAAAAAAGTTCAACAACATTCGTTGTTAATGGTATCTTCTCGCTCCTTTATTTTGGCCTCTGGTGTACTGGCTGAGAAAGTGGAATGTGGTTTTAGGCAAGGGGCTTCTGGTGTGTGGTTACAGTTTGGAGGCTGGTATTCCCCTGCTCACTTCTCCGTGTGGCCTGATAAAAGCAAGAGAGTGCTGGAAACAGCATGTACGTGCTCCTTCAGCCATCAGCACACAGGGACTCGGATGTGTGTCGAGAGGTGACCAAACCTCCCGACCCCTCTTTGCTTGGGGCCACCATCTGCCAGGGACTTCCCTGAGAGAAAAAAATTCACAGAGTTCCTTTCTCAGCGTGCCGAGGGTCATGCGGAGAGCCTGGGGTGACAAGCAGAAGCCAGGATGGCATTTATGAACTGTTCTTACATGTGGGAAATACTCACCCTCCGAGTCCTTCCTTTTCCAATAAACATGTAATTGTGCTCTAAATCAAGAAGTGCCAATACCACACACTTGCAAATGCCAAAAGTGGTAAAAAAAAAAAAATTAAAAAGAAACGGGCCCCTCCAAAGACACACTGTATCCTGTGTGCTCTGGCCACTATTACTCTCTGCAGGCATGCTCCTCCTCAGCTAAACTCCTTGTTGTGCAAAAGAGATTATTTTTCCTGGTCTCCAATTTCATTTCCCTTACCCCTTTGTCCTTGTGTTATTTATGGGACAAGGCTGAGGAGTGAGTTGCTAAGGCACTTTTCAGCATATGCTTCATAAGTTTTATGAACCTCAGTTGAATTTGCTTTTTTGTCTCCCTGTCTAGGCTGAATAGCTTCTTTCTGGAATATAACCTGTCAGCCCGCTGAAGGCAATGAATACGACCCCCAACCCCCGCCCCTGCCCCAGCCCTCCCAGCCAGCCAGCCTAGACTCTTTCCAATCATCTGCTTCGTTTCCTGATACGATGGGGCACTTGAAATGGGGCACATAGCTTCAACTGAGGCCTGTGGAACAGGGCATCAGTCACCTCCTCTGTTCTGAAGCTCAATAAATAAATGTCTTGTGGATGTCGCTACCGATGCCCTCTTCAGAAGCGGGGCTCCCTTTTCTCTCTGGAGCCTTCTTCCTTCATGCAGTTTGTAAAGTGCTCAGCTAATGTGAAGTGTTCAGAAATCAGAAGCAAATGAATTTGCTATGACTAAATGAACGGGCAGGCAGGGGATCAGATTCATAATCAGGCAAAATTTTCAGCCAACCCAAGTGTGGTTGACATTCGCCACTGTTGGCCTTTTCGGCATCAGAGCATCCTTCTTGTTGGAGACACATCTCTCCTTGAGGGGTCTTGGGGAGGGGCGGGACCCAGATGCTTACCATAAAACCAAGGAGGGTGACAAATACTCTTCATTCCTTACTCCTTGTTTGCTTGGCAAATAAGACACTTCCACCCAAACTTGGAATTTTCAGGGAGTGACGCAGGACGCCCAGTCCATTGGAGATGTGCTGTGGCAGGTGGAGCTGGGTGGCATTGGCCCTGGTGGGGATGGTGACAACACTCTGCCTGGATCGGGGCTTGCCTGTGGCCCTGGGCTGCCTGGCTTCCTGTTTTCTGTCTATTTTCCAAGCCTAGATCCTCAGTCTTCCCTTATCCTTTCAATACGTCCCTTTTGGTACAACCTAACCGGTACACAAAGGAAACATGAGCTGTCTCACCCCTCTGTCCACCATGAAAGCCACTAGAGAAAAATCGGAAGACCTGGGCTTGGCGCTCCATTTCAGTTCATCACTTTTACCTGAGATGGACAATAGTTCATTTTTTATCCAAGAGGAATGTCACTGCTCACCCACCCCTATCGTGATCTGAATCAAGGCCAAGCTTCTTTACTTTATTGCATTTTAGGGAGAAGTTCAGCAGGGAGCCCGATGTGGGACTCCATCCCGGGACTCCAGGATCATGACCTGAGCCGAAGGCAGTTGCTTAACCAACTGAGCCACCCAGGCGCCCCTGGTGACTGATATTTTTAGCCCACAGGTCATGCATGGATCCGTGCTCCCCATAAAAGTTCAAACAATGCAGGAAAGCTCAGAGGAACACACGGTAGGCTTCGGGGCCAGCGGTCCCATCATCTTGCCTCCTGCCCCACGTGGCAGGAATGATGAACGCTGCTTTGCATTTGTTCAGTCCATATACTTTAAAACACATAATTGGGACATACTTTGACTTTTGTTTTGTGACTTGTTTTTTTTTAAGTAACAATGTGCCTGGGATTTCTTTCCATAAAGGCTCCATATATTCTCTAATGAGCACATAATATTTTGTATCATACCTTAACCTTTCCCGTTTAGAAGTTTCTAATTTTTCACTAGTAGAAAAAAAATGCTCCTATGAACAAATAGCCTTGTGTATTTATCTTTGTGTTCATAGGTACATATCTTTTCCAGAATAGATGTTTCTGGAATTGAGTTTGTTCTTGTGTGGAATTCTTGGGTCGAACATTATGTACATTTAGTTTTGGTAGGTGCCATCCTGCAGCTTTCCAAAAGGGCTTCACCAGTTGGCAGTGTCTCTAATAGAACAGCCCAGAGGCTCAATCCTCTAGGCCTTTCAGTGGTTTTCTAGGCACTGAATTCTCTTTCCACTTAACATTGCCACAGTGGTTGTGATTTCCTGCAACAGAACCCTGCCTGAGATACCATGCTAGGATCACACGTCTCCTCTGCTTAAAACACTTCTAGCAAATCCAGTTCAAACTACAGCATCATATGCTTCCGTGAGCCCCACTTTTACTCACCAACCCGTCACAGCCTCTCCTGCCTCTGGCATCAAGAATGACTCAGCTTGCTTTTCAGCCTCCCCAGGATCTGCCTCTATTCCCTTGTTAGTCTGGTTTTGGTGTTTTCCTACATTCATCCTGAGCTCCGAATGAGTGTATCTCCCCCTGGTCCGCTCCAATCTGCGGGCTGCGAATACCTGGTGCCCACCCAGAGGTCCTTCTGTCTTCAGGCTTTTGCTTTTCCCCTCTGGGCTCAATTGTCCCTCCCAGTCCCATCCTTCCTTTATCTGTGCACACCACCCAGGACGGTCCTATCCTCTTGGAGACTGCCAGGGGGACGCTAGCTCCTGTGGCTCCCAACTCTGATTTTGTGTGGGTTGTGCTCTGGAATGTACCGACCCCTCCCCTCCCACTACCCCCGCCCCCCCGCCCCACTCAGGTGAACTCAGCATTTGATTTATCAGAGTGTAAATCTGTTCTTTGGTAATTGTTTCACACATGTGTTTATTTTGTCTCAATCTAGATTATAAGGGCTGGATGTGAAAGCTACCCGATGTTGTTTTCATTTTGTATTCCAGAACGTTTAAAGCAAGAGAAAAGAAAAGGAAGGATTTTTATTGAACGCCAATTATGGATAAAATGCTTTCTTAGCATGACCTCATTTAATTTCCACAGTAACCCTGGAAAGATATTTTTACCTTTCGGAGATATGAAACAACTTTCCCCTGGCAAATTCCCCCAACTCAAGCTGAGATCTGCCTCACCACATGCCACAGTGATTTCCTAAATTCATCGCCTGACCAACCAATTGCCCCTTAGATTCTATACTCCTGGGTGGGTGGGGTGGTGAACTCCTACTATGAGTAACTAATTCATGAAAAATGAAGATGTGCCTTCTTTGTCTAGAAGGATGGTGTTTCAGGACTCTCAAAGTATTTACTCTGTGTGCTTTGATTTTCTTTCAGGTATTTAAAAAAAACTTCTATTTTTTAAAAAACTTCTTATTTTGAGATAATTTTAAACTTATAGAGAAGTTGCCAAAACAGTACAGGGAGTTCCCTAGTATACCCTTTACCAAGTTCTCCCTGATGTTAAAATCTTATATAAATAACAGTATAATTAAGAAAACTAGGACATTAACACTGGCACAATGCTAGTAACTAAACTACAGATGATGGTAGGATTTTCCCAGTTTTCCTACTGATGTTTTCTGTTCCAGAATCCAATCTGGGACACCACATTGCACTTAAGCATCGTGTCTCCTTGGCCTCCCCCCATCCCGATCTAGGACAGTTCCCGAGTCATTTTTGCTTTTCATGACTTTGATAGTTTTGAAGAATACTGATCATGTATTTTGTAGAATGTCCTTCAATTTGGGTTTGTCTGACATTTTCTCAGGATCATATGAGTTTTGGATTTGGGAGAGGAATACCACAAGGGTGATGTTCCTGCCCTTCTGAGTGGATCCTATCCGGTGGTACATGCCATCATAATGACATCACTAGCAATGTTAGCCTTGATCAGTTGGCTAAGGTGGTTTCTCTGCTGTAAAATAACTGTGTTTTACCTTTGAAATTAATAAATATTTATTTCAGGGGGAAATCGTTTGAGATTATGGAAATAACTTGTTTCTTCTTAAATTTTCACTCACTAATTTCAGTGTCTCTCAGTGTCTCTCAGTACTTCAGTAGGTACTACTGTGGTGTTTAATAGTGATTTTCTATTTTTCTCATTCTGTTTACATTTATTAATTGGAATTCTTCTGTAAGGAAGTGTTGTACTTTCTCTCGTATGTATGTATGTATGTATTCATCCATTCATTCATTCATTCACTCAATCATTTACTTACCCACTATGGACTCAGGGGTATTTATTTTATTTTTTTGGGTTATAATCCAATAGTACTGTTATTTATTTTATTGCCCAAATTACTCCAGCTTCAGTCATTGGAAGCTCTTTGAGGTTGAATCCTGTGCCTTTTAACATGCCTTCTTTTCTTCTTTTTTATAATCACCTTTTTACATTTTACCACCAGGTCATCTTGGATTTTTCCTGCTCCAGCCCTAGAATCAACCATTTCTCCAAGGAGCACTGGTTTCCTTCAGTGGGCTATTCCTACTTCTAGGCTGTCTTAGGAGACAGACAGAGTTAGAACACACATGTGTGTATCCTAACCTATGCAAACATGAATATCATCTATCTATCTATCTACCTATCTATCATTTATCAACTATCATCATCTTCTTAATGCCTAAAATAAGTATGAGACTTGATACGAAAGCCAAAGACACTACAAGAGCAGAGCAGTGGGACAGTGAGGAGTTATTGTTTAATGGGTACAGAGTTTCAGTTTGGGACAATGGCCAAGCTGAGGAGGTGGATTGTGGTGATGGTTGCACCCCAGTGTGAATGTACTTAATGGCACTGACTTATACACCTAAAAAGGGTTAAAAAAGTAAAAATTTCTGTTATGTATATTTGACTATAACAAAAAACATAGCCATAAGTTCACACTGCTCCCTCCCACTCCCACCAAGCACCACAACTGTTTACTCCAGCTTCCCCCTTGCCTTACTTGTCCCCCTTGCCTTACTTATAACTTCTTTCGTGGTTCTCATCATCTGCAACATATTTTCTTCTATGTTCCAAGCTGGTATACAGAGAAAGTAAGTCCAGAATTGTTAACCCAATACCCCTGTGAGAAACAAATGTACGAACTAGAGTACGGTGTTTATGTACTTTCTTTTTGTCTTTAGCCTCAGAGTACAGAGTCAGGATACTGTTTTCCAAAGTTACTTAGCTCAGTTCCTTCCTCCCTTACCCTCTTCACTGTGATTATGTCATTTATTTGTAATACACTTGGATTCATTTGTCACAGTGCCTGCCTGACGGCCAACGAGATAATGCAGGTGAGGTGCCTAATGCACTACCTGGTATGAAACAGGGTCTTAAGGAATGTGAGCTGAGCCTGAGTTTGTGGCAGTGATTAGTGTTGTCCATCGGCTTCATTACTCCAGCCCTATAAAGTGTCAAAAGGGCTTTGATCAGGTTTCGAGGACCATTCTTGTCTGTGATTCAGAACTAGGGGAACCAGCCCACAGAAATCCAGTCAGAAAAGCTGCCCTCATTAACATCGCACTTTAGACAGCTGAGATACTTCTCCCAGGACAATAAATCTGTAGGTTTAAATGATGAGTAACAGTGAAAGGTGTGAATCATACCAAGGATAGAGAAGATTTCAGGAGTGTAAAACTCTACAGAAACCCAACAAAATGTCTCAAAACAGCCCTCATTTCTCCTCTCCTTCCCCTTTCCATATCAGCCACTCACCTCTTGATCTCTACAGTGGATTCTGATGCTGAGATTCCAGTGTCGAGATGCCTCACCTTGGTCAACTGGAGATTCAGGTAGGATTTTACGGTTGCAGGCAACAGAAACCCACCCTACCTAACTTGTGCAGAACAGGAATGTGTGGGAGGATATGTGCTGGATGACAGAATTGAAGAGAAAGCTGCTGGACCCTGTTTCTGAACCACAGGGACTTAGAAGCTCTGGGAAGTTTGGTAGCAGGAACCAATTGCCACTGTGTCCAGGACATGGCTGCCAGAATGAATCGCTTGCAGAAACCTCTCTGCATCTTTCCACTCAAGACTCAATTTCTGGGAGGGTTCCATTGGTCTAGTCTGGGTCACATGCTCACTCCTGGGTTGAGGGAAGGCAGAGAACCTTGAATGAATGAATGAACCCAGCAATGGGGAGAGGGTGGTAGATGGCAAGCAGCAGATGTCCACTACTTCCTGTGATGTATGCATCTTCCATCCATCTGCTGTGAGTTCTAAGTTAATTGATCAATTAAAAAAATCCAAAGCAATAGACAACCTTTCCCCACATTCCCTACATGTATTCACTTTAAATCCTAAATAGTTATACCCTCACTGCCAGGGCAGGTGTGAATGGACTGTGGTATGTGGTTGGCTCTGCTGTTGTCCAAGAGGTGCTGTAGACCATCTTCCAGGACAGTGTGAAGTACATGGTCAGGGCAGGTCCCTTGGACATCTATCCAGCTTCTTTTGAGACAGCCCTTTACTGTGGAGTTTGGATATTGGGTTGAAGCCCTTGGAATTTCCCTGATTTCACATTTTATGCAATCCTCAAATAATATCCAAGTAGAAGTTAGGTTGGGTGTGGAAGTCAATTTAATACAACACCAAGTTTAAAAGCATGGAAGTTTGGAATTAGAAAGACTGGAATTCAAATTCTGATGTGGCCACTCACTCTCTCTATGTTCTTTGGTGTTATTTACCTTCCTTAGGGCTCAGTTTCCACATCTGTAAAATATACAAAAGGTCTAGTCGGTAAAGGCACAAACGATAGGATGAGACACTTGGACTAATTTCCCGGCCCACACTCAATAGCCACATGACCATGGGAACATTCTTTAGTGTCTTTCAAATCTTTCCTTATCTGTTAAATGGAATAATGGCAGGGCTTCTTTCTAAGGCTTGATCTGAGAACTAAATGAGGTAATTTATATAAGTCACCAATGTTATTATTAGCCCAGACTTTTCTTTGAGGATTAAATTCCTGTTTGTGAGGTGCATGGCATAGGGCCTTCCCTCCTATGGCCAACCTTTCCTAAGGGTGACCATTGATACCACGTGGCTTAATGGCTGTTTGTGAATTATGTGCGCTTCCTTTTATTTGTGTGGGTAATTGAGTTTCTGTGTACATACATATATTTTCAGCAAATTGCCTTGTATCTGGTGAGAGACTTGCTGCTGCTTTTTTTTTTTTTATCTTCAGAGAATTCTAAAAGATTGTAAAGACCTGAGGAGACTTTTGGAAAACCGTTTAATAAACGGATTTGACTCAACAATCTAACTTCCTCTTGAGTTACTGAAGTGGCAAGACTCACCCTTAACTGCAAGTTTCTATTTGGAGAGCTCTAAAGGTAGAGCTGAAAATATATTCTAAATGTAGTCTAATTTAGATGAAGAAAACAACAGGCAGTCTTTTTTTTTTTTTTTTTAAAGCCTGAATTCTTTGTCCCCAGTTTCCCAGAGATTTGCTGAATTCTCCACTTAACTTTGTGGAAACCGAAATTTCAACTGTGTCCCGGGATTAGGGGTGGACCACTGATCCCACGAAAGCGACTTTAGAGCTAGATTCCTTCCTTGCTTCGCCATCAGGAGTGTTTTCCTTTTTATGACCTAGATTTCATATCTTCATCATGAGTTCTACCATTCTGCTTTCTCATTCCTTTTGGATTCTTGGACACTACCCTTCTGTGCTCCCGATTTATCACCTCCTGCTTCTCTAGAGGCTGCCTGATCTCTTCCCTGGTGACCTCAGTGTCTGTTCCCGCCAGCCCGTGATTTCATGCTGACAATGTTCTTGGGGTGGAAACCATTCCATCCACTCCTCTAAGGGATAGGCTGTTTTGAAAAATTAATTTAACTTCTGACTAACCACATCACCCCTGGGTGGGCCCTGGGTGCATGGTTTCTCTGACCCCCAGAGCCCCCTGCCCTAGGAAGGTGCTGATTCTTAGTTGTATTCCTTGGTGCCCTTTGAGTTTCCAGTTTGGGCCTCTGGGGCCTGCAGCTCAGCTCAAGAACCTGAGTTCTTGGTGAGATTGGCCTTTTTAGTTCTTCAAAATGACTTCCTTGGGATGGTTCGGAAGCCTCCCTGTCCAACAATGCCTGTGATTCAGTCTTCAATCCCTTTTGAGATTCCTCTGTGTATAGTAGCATATACATGCTTCACATTTATGACAAAGCTATGGTTTTCTGGGTATTTAACTGTTTTTGAAAGGGTCACACTATTTCAAACTCTCCATTTATTTAATGGCTAATTGCCTACTTCCTTAATTTCCAAGTTTTACCTAGGTGAATTCTCCCACTAAAAGAGCAAATTTTGCAAAAAAAAAAAAAAAAAAAAGCTCAGCATTACTCTTCTATCCTGAATCTCTCCAAGTTGTAAACTGTGGGTGGGCTTTAGGAAGGACATGTGTTATGGGGAAAAGTCATTGTGTTTGTCAAAATGTTCATAACTTTAGTTTTGCTTATGAATTGTTTGGGGCATTTAGAAAACTTCTTGAAAGTAATTCCTTTTAGTTCCAGAGCCCACCATTCTTTTGCTAATCTGTAGCTTCATCACCTGTGTACCCAAACAACTGGAGGCATCCATCAATGGGTAGACTTGGGGGGCAGGCCGATGAGGATTCTGCCCTGCTGTCTCTTCTGAACCTCTGCATGTGAGGGCAATGACACTATTCATGTCTGGGTGAACTGAGGCAGGATCTGGTGACATCATATGGAAGTCAACATGCCTTGAACAAGGTAGGATGGGCACAGGGATCCACTGTTCAAATGCATGCATTTTTCCACTCTGGGAAAGTATTCGTTGAGCACTCACTATCCCCCCCAACATTGTGCTTGGTGATACAGAAGGCATAACTAAATTTAAGACCTGGCTTCTGCTAACTTCGAAACAGTCTTGTTGGAAAGAGAAGAACAGGTTTTGGGAATTGACGTAGGTATCAATTAGAAAATGGTGCACCTCAGTATAACAGCCACGTGACCAGAACTAAGTGCAAGTGCTAAGTGCAATTGGAGTTTAGAAAAGTGAGAGAGAAGAAGATTAAAATTGTTGGGAGGTCTTCCCCGGGGGAAGTGGCTTTGAGGGGGTCTTTGAAGGAAGGAGCCTGCATCGTTGGTATCTAAATGTGTTGCCTTCATAGACAGGCAGAACTGTGTGTGAATCACATGCTTCATTTCGGAGGTCCTGTGACTTTGGGTAAGTTAGCTCATCTTCTTGAGCTTCAGTTTCCTCATCTGTAAAATACAGAAAACATATTACAGGGTTATGAAGATTATATATGATGACATGGTGAAGGACCAAGGTGCCAAGTTGTTTCAATGGGAGAAAAGAAAGACTTTTCCACAAATGCTGCTGGAAAAACTGGATATCCATATGGTGAGAAAATGAGCTTCTGCCCTTACATCACTCCACACACAAAAGTTCATTTGAGATGGTTTATAAATGTAACATATAAAACCAGAGCCATCAATCTAGGAAAGCATAGGAGAATATCTTAGTCACCTTGGGCCAGGCAAAGACTTCTATGTTAGGATGTGGAGAGCACTAACCATAAAAGATAAAATTGATAAGTTAGGCTATATCAAAATTAAGAATTTCTGCTCACTGAAAGATACTGTTAAGAAAATAAAAAGGCAAGACACAGACTGGGAGAAAATATTCGTAATACATATAATCTAACAAAAGACTTATATCCAGAAAATACCAAGAACTCTTACAACTCAACAATAAGAAGACAACTCAATAAAAACATGGGCAGAAGATTTGAACAGAAAGCTCAAAAAAAAAAAAAAAAGAAGATATATAGATGTACAATAAATACATGAAAAGATAATCAATACATTTATTCATCTGGAAAAAGCAATTTAAAACCAGAATATGATACTGCTAGATATCCATTAAAATGACTAAAATTAAAACCACTGATAATACCAACTTGTGGAAGAACTGGAACTTTCACACTCTGCTGGGAGGAATTTAAGTGGCACACCACCATGGAGGACTGTTTGCCAATTTCTTACAAAGTTAAACATACATCTATGTTATGACTCAGCACTAAATTTCTCTATTTATCCAAGAGATGTGGAAACTTATATCCACAAAAAGGCTTACTCAAGAAGGTTCAGAGCAGTCTCATTCATAATAGCCAGAAACCAGAAACCTTTATGTTCATCAACAT
Organism: Zalophus californianus; assembly: GCF_009762305.2. NCBI lineage: Eukaryota > Metazoa > Chordata > Mammalia > Carnivora > Otariidae > Zalophus > Zalophus californianus. Next base: position 98,655,779 of record NC_045595.1, read on the forward strand.
GAAAAGATAAGCAGATTATGGGATATCCATTATAATTGAATACTACTTAGCAATAAGAAGGACATATGACTGACACATAACAACATGGGGGAACCTCATTATGCTGAGTGAAAGAAATCAGACACAAAAGAGAATTTACAGCATGAGTCCTTTTATGTTAAATTCTAGGATGGACAAGAGGAATCCATAGTGATAGAAATCAAACAATTGTCTTTGTGGAAGGGAACTGAGTGGAAAGTGGGACAAAGGAACTTTGTAGGATGACGAACATGGTCTCTGTCTCCACTAGACTGAGAGTTATGTGAGTGTGTATAACTGTCAAAACTCTAATGTATGGAATTGTTGAATCACTGTATTGTACACCTGAAAATAATATAACGCTGCATGTTAATTATACTTCAGTAAGAAAATAAACATAAAAACACCCTCACTGAGCTGAATATTTAAGATCTGTGCATTTTATTGTATGCAAATTACTCCTAAATACAAAAGGACATTATGGTGAAGTACACAGTGCGTGGTGACTTCTCAGGAATGATGGCCATGGGTATTACAGGCATGGACAATGATATCAGCAGTTTTAGTTTTGATCTCCTGCCCAATAAGCCAGTGGCTTGGTCAGTCATTGTCTTTGCCAGTGGGGTCCTGTGGGACTCATGTGAGACTCTTGGCAGGTGCTAGGACGTTCTTATTGTTACCCACAAAGATGCACCCGAATTCTTCATGCACACATACGCTCTTGCTCTTCCCTCATTGCTGTTTCTCACTCTCTACCTCTCACACACACAATCATGGGCCTCTCTCCCTCTCTTCCTTCCTTCCTTCCTTCCTTCCTACCATTTATCATCTTTATCCCACCTCATTCCAAAGCCAACTGAATGTCACCCACTGGATAAAATGGTGTAGGAAGTAAATGTAAAAACAAAGCCACAAAGAAATAGACACCATTTGGTCCTGAATCCTTGCTAGAGGCAGGCTACACATTTGGCTCTGAGCTTCCTGTCACAGCAACAAAAAGAGAAGCGTATTGGTTACTCAACAGCACACAGAGCAGATTAATTTTATCACAAAGCAGTGTCTTGGGCTGATATCTGTTGTTCAGAGCCCCAGGTTTCCAATTTGTTTGCCTGAGTGGTGGATTAGTGGTGAAGAGAGAAGGAACCAGAGTTTTTCGCTCTTGGCTGGTTTTCCTGGCAGGGAGACGCTGAAGAGTTTCCTTTTGGAAGTGAGAGGCGCTGGGGCACTCTCTGCTGTGGAGACGGCATTGTTTGTATTCCGAGTCTCTGTGGTCATCCTCTGTGTGCTCAGCCTGTCCCCACTACATGGTTTATCTTCACGCTTTTTTTCTGTGATTTCAGTTTTGATGCTGACACCTTTTCTCGAATTAAATTCTGACCAGACAAGCTTGTTGCTGAAAGGCTCATCCCAGCGGAGGTCCCTTTCATTCATCTTGGCTGTTTCTCTTTGATTATGGTAGACTTACGTTTTTCCTTCCCCTTCTCAGAGTTGTTTTAGACTTTAAAACCTCTTAGCGTTTCAGCTGGAGCTATCAAGTACTTGGATGTAGACATTTTTTTTTTTCCGATGGAGAACCCTCTCCCATTGACCTTTTTTAAGAATGAGCTCCCCAAGTGCAAGCAGTCACTGGTCTTGCAATATACTACAGATCCATCTTCCTCTTAAAGAGTTATTTTCCCTCTGAATCTGCCATTTGGTAGCTGGAAATGAGATTTTCGGACTGGTCCCTGGGATGAAATCTTGACTTCCAAGAATGGGGAACTTGTTGTAGGTGTCAAGCACACCAGACTGGGTGTTGGGGGTATAGATTCCAGGTTAACTGCCGGGGCTGATATTGGGCGAGTGACATAAACTTCCTGGACCTGCTTTCCTCATAGTGCGGTGGAGGAAATAGTCTCAGAATGTGTTGTAAAGGTCAAATAAGATATAACACTTGAAAGTGCTTTGAAAATCTGAGTGCTTTAAATTTTTAGTCTGTAAGGGAGAGGAAAAGAAGGACAGATATTTTCACCAGGATTGAATTTTCAGGTTGTACTCTGCCTTGGAAGGTGGACACAAGAATTAGGAAACATATTTCCTGTCCTGAAGAGTTTTAGATGGAGTTTGAAGGATGTATGTAAAATGCAAAACATTTCTCACTCTCTTTTTTAAATTTCTTATTTATTTATTTGTCAGCGAGAGAGCACACAAGCGGGGGAAGGGGCAGAGGGAGAAGCAGGCTCCTCGCTGAGCAAAGAGCCCCATGCAGGACTCGATCCCAGGACTCTGCGATCATGACCTGAGTCGAAGGCAGACACTTAACTGACTGAGCCACCCAGGCATCCCGCAAAACATTTACTCTTGAAACCCCATCTGAAGTCTGTCGTTTTGTATGAAGATTTGGGGCCAGACTTGTTTCTTTAATCTTTCTTTCTCTAAATAACTTAACTTCTTCCTCCTGACATTGATATTGAGGTATCTCTTACCTCCCTTGAGTGGTATGTTTCAGATAACAAGAATTTCATACCTCATCATGTTTCTCTTATTGCTTTGGCTACCAAGAACCTCAAAGCTACAACTATCGCTTAGTCTAAATAACTACGATATCCGACATGCTTTCCTTTTGCTGCTTCTTTTCCTTACCTGATGTCTGACTTTTCTTTTGCATTTGAATAGTCTTGTTGAATATATCTCTGTTGGCTCAAGTTGTTGCAGATCTTTTTTGGAATTATAAATAATTTGTACAAATTAATTTGGAAGTATAAATAATGCCAACACATAACAACACATAACAAACATTGTTCTATGAGAAAAATGTATTGAGTTCTAATTCTGCATCTTTCCTCCTGTCTTAGTGGTTGAAGAGTGGGCTGTCTTGAATTCTAAAGCAGCTGTGGCAGCCAATGGCTACCACTGAAGCAAATAGGTGACAGGTGGGAGGCGGGGGCCACTTGAGAATTCTCTAGATTGGGAGAGGAGCAGAACAAGCTTTGGGCGAGTTCTTCCTCAGCAGCTCGGAAGGGTCTGCTCAGGCAGATCTCCCGGTTTCCATTTGTATGTGTACGTAGAGTCCGTGCTTGGTGCTCAGACCAGTATTTCTCACATTTTAACACGCTTGTGAATCCCCTGGATATCTCGTTAAAAAATGCAGATTCTGAGCCAGTATTTGTTGGACGGGCCATGAGAGTCTGTATTTTTAATGCGTTCTCAGGTGATACTGATGCCGTTAGTCTCTGGAACATGCTTTGAGTGGTGAGGACTTAGAAGTCATTTAAACCTGATCTGTTGAAAGGACAAATCTGACTTGCTTATGAATCATACTTCCTAATGTCAGAGTTGACTATATTGCTGGACCTGCCTTCTTTTAAGAAGCCTCAATCTTCATAGCTCCTAGTTTCTAGCTATTTGTTGAGCATCTTCTGTTAGAAATTTATTATCTCTTCCACGTCTTGCTGAGTTTCTCCTTTCTTCCCTCTCCTCCTAACCCTGAAGTCCATACCTAAAGAAAATATGCTGTGAACTGTAGTGTCCTTGGATAAGGGTCCAGGGTCTCTGGTCTAAGGGGTAGACTGGCTTGTACTTTTTCATAGAACTGGGTGGGGGTCCTGCAGGGTCTTGGGCCTAGTGGGTCCTTCTTAGATGTTTGTCGATTGATTGGCCTGTGATTCTATATATTTTTGATAACTGAGAAGGAATGAAAAAACTGACAGAAATTGGCTACCCTTTATCAACTTCTCCCTGCTCAGCAGAAGCAGAGGCTAATGCACACTGCAGTGGTTTTGGAAATTACTGTGAAGAGGAGGGCACTAATCTGCCCAAGGCCGAGGGTTGAGGATGGGTATTGGTGTCTAAGCACCAGTGCATTTGATCAGGTTTTCAGGCAGCTCCTATAATGCTGGTACACTTCACATTAGGCCACAGAGACCAAAGGTATTCACAACTGAGTGGCTAGAAAACACTACAAAGTGTGCTGTGGGGGTTGCACATGTGACCATCAATACTGCCTCTCTGCCACATGCTCTCTGATTCCCCATCACTTTCCAGTCTTTACTCCCCTTTTCCAGTCTCAATTCCCCCATCACTTTCCTCTTTGCCTCAGTCAAGGTGAATCAGGGATGCAAAGTGACATCTCAGGACTTATATAGCTGCATAAATGGACCTCTCTCTGCTGAGTTCTTCACCTTGGAATAAGATGATAGTTGCCCCAGTAAAGGAAGGGTTCCGTTTCTGTTGCAAAACATCAGTTGTGAGCTGTGTCAAAACAAGAGGCCTATTGGTCATGTTTAAACCACCCAAGTTTGCTCATAAAATATATAAAAAATAAATTAGAGCATATTCAGGAGTTACTGTTAAATAATTTCATTCTCACTGACTTGCATTTGATATGATTTTGTGCGTGAGAGGAAGGTTTTGTTACAATTAGTCAATGGTAAATTGCATATACATCCATCCAGTGTTGGATGACACTTTTTCTGCTGTCTTGAAAAATTTAGCTAAAACCCCAAAGCCAATAACTGGATAATAAGTTGCTAGGGAGTTGCTGCTAGAGAGGTCCCTGTAGCCCTGTTAATGATGTGGCCAAACCAGCTCGGTGATCTCTAGCCCAACAACGACCTCTAGACTATGTGAGGAGGACTGGAAATTCCACGGGGATCATCAAGGAAATGAATCCCATGCCCTGGGCTTTTCCTTCCAAGCCTGGGGTGGGGGTTCCTCCAGGAAATCAACACTGTATCACAAAAGCACCAATGAGGTAGAATGTAAGTCCACTTTGCACCATCCCCTTTCCCCTGCTCTTACACTGGAAGAGAGCTGGGTGGAGATGGAGAAAGTGTGGAAGGGCTGGGAGGTACAGATTCCCACCCACCCCCATGCAGGTCAGGGCTAGGTGTAAGAGAGGGTGATCAGGTTGTTCAGGGAGAGGTGGCTGAGCACTGAATTGCATGGGATTGATTTTTTTTTTGTTAAGATTCTATTTATTGGAGAGCAAGAGAGAGTGAGAGAGAGAGCACGAGTCGGGGGGGGAGGAAGAGGGAGAAAATCCTTAAGCAGGCTCCGAGCTGAGCATAGAGCCTGATGTAGGGCTCGATCTCAGGACCCTGAGATCATGAACTGAGCCAAAGGCAGACGCATAACTGGCTGAGCCACCCAGGTGCTCCATGGAACTGATATTTTGATTGAGACTGGGCCAGGCCAGAGAGAGCCTTGATTATCAAAATGAGGCTTGTTCTTAGAACTGGCAATGACTGGAAAGTTATGAGATCTGTTAGGTGTGGTCAAGGGGTAGACAAAGGAGATCTGATAGGACAGGGTGAAAGGCAGTGGCTGAGGAAAACAGAGCTGTTTCCCGTTTGAATCCGGCTTGATTCAGGCCATTCAGAGCTGGTTTCCCACATCAGCCTGGGTGCACCCATGGAAGTATATCCTGTCAGTGATCATCGTCTGTACTGAGTGTTTCAGGGAAGAAGGGGTAAAGAACTTTTGGGCTAGAACTTTTTTATATCTCAGCCTCAGGAAATGCCATCCTGGTGCTCAAGGAGTAGTCTAGGGAGTAGGTGGAGGCCCCTGTCCCAAGCTACATTCCCTGTAGACACTATCTCATTTGGTTTCTATTTATTTGGATTAGCGAACACTTTTTTTTTTTTTTGCCTCTAAAAAGGTTCTAATGGAAATATAAATATTTCTAGGCAGTCAGCACCTGAATTAGTCTCAGTCAGTGACTTCGGTAGGTTGTCTGATGGGATCAAGTCCCCATCCCTGCTCAGAAAGTTTCAGTGGCTCCCCAGGGTCTATGTAATTAAGTCTGAACAATGTAGCTTGACACACAGGCCCTCCAGGAACTGTCTCAGGCTACCCTTCTGGATTGGACTCCTAACTCCTCCCATCTTACTCCATAGGTCAGTATAGCTCCTCTGGAGTCCATGCCTCCTCTTGAACATGTTACTCACTTGTCTCTCTTCTTCCCACCACACTCTTCTTTCCATCACTGTCTTTAAAAATTCTACCCACTGGGCTGGGTTAAAATGCCACTTTCTATCTAAAGTCCTCCTCTTACCTCCCAATTGATTTCTCTCCCCTTAGTGATCCTTAATGCAGAAACCAGCCCCTGCTTTGATAAGAGGACGTTACACATCAAGAGTGAGAGAAAGAGAGGTACGGTTTCAGCAAAATGACAATGCGTGGTAGTTTTATTGGGCAAACACTGGGACTTCCTTCAAGCATATGTCATCAGTACCCCTCCTCCCTTTTAGATTTATTTTTTAATTTTTACAGCTCTAAGGTTTACCCTTCCCTTTCATATTGAATCTAAGGAGCTCTCCTCTCCCTTGAGAGGCATCCAGGTTTCCTTCCCCTGCTGACCCAAGGTAATTCTCAGAGGAGTTCTCTTGTAAATTTTATATGTTAAGGAAATGGCTGATGAACACTTCCCTCCTATCTACCCTGCAGCTCTTGGTGGAGGACAAGTCTTTTTAAAAATTTCTGTATCTGGAGATTTAATGGTTATATCATCCTATAGTGTTGTCTGTATACAATTCTAGCACACTGTACTGCCTACCAGCCTTAGAATTTTCTGTCTGCTCCCCTGTTAGATTGTAGACTTCTAGGCAGTCCCTTCATTGGGTGTACACATTCTACCTTAAATGTTTGGTGAATGCTAACCTATGAGATCTAAATCTGCAGGGGAAAAACTCCAGAGAGAAGCTAAATGAAAGTAAAAGAAGGGGTGAGGAATGAGAGCCTCTTGGGACCCACTTCCATCATGCTGCCATTTGGCCTGAGATTGGCATGTAATCAGGCTGCAATAGCACTGTTCACAGAAGGCTATAGATGTGCAGCCTGGAGGGAACTTCACCCCCATCTCCTTGCTGTACTTCCTCATGCATGCTCAAGTGTGTGTGTAAGATAGGGGCAGGCAGCTCAAACATGGGCTTGGGAGTGAGGAAAGTTGTGGCTTTGACCACTTACTCTAGTATGGGCAGAAGAGGGTTTGAATTTTCAACAGATTCAGCCAGGTCTAAATACCAGGTCCATGATAACTACAATCTTCCTTGGCTGCTTGGCAAATTAAACATAGATGGGGGGTGCCAGGGGGCTCAATTGGTTAAGCATCTGACTCTTGATTTTGGCTCAGGTTATGATCTCAGGGTCATGAGATGAGCCCTGTGTCAGGCTCGGGGCTGAGTTCGGAGTCTGCTGGTCCCTCTCCCTTCCCCGTCTTGCGTGCACGCGTGCGTGCGCTCTCTCTCTCTCAAAGAATCAAATAAAATCTTAAAAAAAAAATAAACACAGATGGTACACCCAGACCAAAGAGAGTGCAAGAGACATGCTAGTGTTTCTGGGGTTAAATTCTCCTTCCTTCATGGGATCTTCCAGGTTGTATAGTCTACACACATTACTCCTTTACAAAATATCCTACAGTGTTTATTACTTGGTGCTGCTCAAGTCCTTGACTATAATGTCTTGCTATTTTTAGTTAGTTTCTTTAATAACTTCTGTCTTTATTTGCTTCAGAGCTCATCTCTCCCATTGCTTCTCTGCTCCTTGTCACATGAAGCAGTTGAACACGTAAGAGGAAGTCAGCGATTATTCATTGTTTTGCTATCTAATTAGACCCACTGTGGAGTAGCTACTACAGGAACTAGTTTTTAGGGGTATAGGAAAGTAATTTGGGGCAGTCATCTCCAAAGACCAAACGTGTAAATATTAACTGAAGTCGCCTCTCTCTCTCTAGTCCTCAGGGGATTTGAAACAGATCAACAGACTTTTCAAGAAATAAACCGCAGTAGCTGAAAAACACCAAAGTTCAAACTGTATCCGGTGTAAGCCTGTGAGAGAATTTTTGCAGCAGAAGGAAGTTTGTGTTCTTGACCTGAACTTTACTCTTCTGTGATAATTTGGGGGAGGCAAAAATGCATCTAATCTCACTGACAAAGTTACATTCTTATCTGTAAATCATATCTGGAATTAGAGAATTTGACTGATAGCAGAGAAAAATTTCCCCAGTGACAGTAGACAATGTGTGTGTGTGCGTGTGTGTGTGTGTGTGTGTGTATACTTAAATCAAAGTAATTGGTTAATATTATGGAAACGTTATTTCAGTTTTAAGTGGTGTTTTTCCTCAATGTGATGTGTAGTATTTTATGTATGTATGTATGTACGTATGTATGTATGTATGTATGTTATGTTAATCACCATACATCATTAGTTTTTGATGTAGTGTTCCATGATTCATCGTTTGCATATAACACCCAGTGCTCCATTCAGTACATGCCCTCTTTAATACCCATCACCAGGCTAACCCATCCCTCCACCCCCCTCCCCTCTAGAACCCTCAGTCTGTTTCTCAGAGTCCATCGTCTCTCATGGTTCGTCTCCCCCTCCGATGTGTAGTATTTAAAAATATGACACAGACATAGTCTTTAGACCACCCTTTGCCCCATGCCTCTGACATTATTTATACTGAAGCTTGTAACCAGCCAACTTGGAAAGCACTTTTAACTATAGCTCTCATCATTAGTGTTTCTCCTGTCTAAGCAGAAAAAATTGGGATGCAACTTAGCAAAGACCAAGGAAAACTTAAAATATGAAGGATAATAGATCTGTTTCTCAAATAGTTTTCCTGTGTAATGAACATCCTAATGATTTTTTTCAATTAATATATTTTCATTTATCTCAGGATGAGAAGCCCAAGAATAGTTTGTTAGAATAATCTCTATTTACCAAGATGTGTACACTTTGGAGTCACTGGTCTTTTCTTGGCTCTTGCTCAGCCAGGCTTTCCCTTCTGAGTCCATACAGCTTGGTGTCAGTTCCTGATCTTGCTTCTGGGCTCCAGACTGAACTTTTTAGCTCCCTGATAAACATTTCAGAAAACTCTGATTGATATTTCTAACTCAACAAGCTAAAAGTGACCTCATGATAGATCCCCTAGCAATATTTGCATGAATGCCATTAATGTCTCTCTGCATACCTGAATCAACTTTGACTTATTTTTTTGTTTCCTACAGTCAATGGTGGCTAAGTCCTATTGATTCAGACTTTGAAATGTTTAGAGAATACTCTCTGAGGTTCCCATTTCTGTTTCTGCTGTCCTAGTTCGGTCACACGCTCTTGCGCCTGCCTGGGTCATGGCAACTAATGATTGTCTAATTGGTCTCATGAGCTACCACGATTCTCTCTCAAAAAATGCCCTTCATGTAACCCACCCTGGTGCTCTTCCTAAAGAATGACTTAGATGATGCCTTTCTTCTTCTTAACGACCCATGGTGGATCCCCATTGCCTACGGAATCTGCTTCAAATTTAACTTTCCATCTCATTTTCTGCAATTCCCTCCCATCTCCCCACACTGAACCCCAAGAGAACAGCTCACTACTGTTCAGTGAGATACTCACTTAGACCCCCTGTCCTTGGTTGGGTTGTTTTCACCCCGAAAGCCTCCAGCAAGACAACATACACTGTCCTGCAACTTCCCCTAGGCCCTCACCCCCTCCTGCCCCAAGCACCATTTTTAATTTCAGGTTTAAAAAAACAATCCCTCTTGGCAGGTTTTATGGAGACCTTGTTTACATTTCTGTCTCTCCTGCACATCAACTTGAGCTCCTAGAAAGCAGGGAGTATGTCATTTTTATCTTTATTTTTTTAAGATTCAACTTAGTGATAGATATATATTAATTCTTCTAGTTGAGTGCATGAATAAAGGAATTGTTGCCTTTTTTTAAAAAAAGATTTTATTTTTAAGTAATCTCTACACCCACTGTTTGGTGTAGATTTACAACCCTGAGATCACGAGTCACATGCTCTACCAACTGAGCCAGCCAGGTTCCCCCTGAATTGTTGCCTTCTTTGTGAATCTTTCTCTGATCCTGGAAGCAAGATTATTCTCTCCTTTATGTTACTATACCAATTTGTATTTATCTCCGAGGTTTTTCTCTTTGCATTTGGTTTTCAATGATGGGGGTTGGTATGTTTTTCTTTGTATTTATCCTGCTTGGGGCTTGAAGGACTTCTTGAATCTGTGGCTTGATGTATTCTGTTGGCTTTGGTAAATGCTTGGTTGTTATTTCCTCAAATATTGTTCTGCCTTCCTTTTTTCCCCCTGCTCCTCCTTGGGACTCTAATTCCATGTAATTTTACAGGGTCCCCTATGTCTCTTTCTGTATTTTACCTCCTCCTTCTCTGTGCGTCACTCTGGTTAATTCCCACCAATCTATCTTCCAGATTACTAGTCCCTTTCCCAGCTGTGCCTAATCTTCTATCAAATCTATTTATTGAGTTCTCAATTTCTGATATGAATTTTAGAACTTAGATTTGATTCTTTTTTATAGATTACAATTATCTTATCATTTATTTTCATTAATCTATAAATCATTGGGTTTTAAAGTATTTAAATAACTCCTTGCATCTCTTGAGGGTCTGTTTCTATTGGCTTTTTTTCCCGCCTCTTGGTCATCTCTTTTGGATATCTGGTAACATTTTATTAAATCCTAGCCGTGTATGTAAAAACCTGCAGAGGTTACATATGGAAATTTCTTCCTCCAGAGGGAATATTAAAAATCTTCCTGCACCGGGACACTGCTGGCAGTTCTGCTCAGTTTTTCATAGATTTAGAGGCCACTGGCTGCTTCTTCATGGCGGCTCCTCATGAGGCTGCAAATGCCACAGGGGGAAATGCTACTCCAATTGCTTGGGTTCTCCACTCTCAGCTCTCCTCCTTTCCTGGATCTTGGCCCTTTAAGTCCTGGCTGTCTTGCTGGCCTTGAACTCCAAGTTTTGTCTCCATGTCTCTGTGAGATGATAAAAGCTCTGCTTAGCTTTTTTGCCTCTTAGGAGTTGCCTTCTGCTTGGCTTCTCAGCCTTTCCAGTCATGCCATGTATGGATCAGCAAATGCCCTGAGGAGATATGAAGTAAGGAATGCTGGGCTCCCCTCCGTGACTCTCCCTTCTCTGGGCTCCTGGCCATGCAAATCCTGGCTTCCCTGAGAGTTCCCAAAGTCTTTAAACGGAGACTTTTTCATTTTATCGCACTTTTTTAATTTGTTCAGTGGGATGATTGCTTTCTATACAATAATCTGCTATAGCTGAAAGTGGGGTTCTCTATCACAGCACTTTCTTCTATTATACATTTCTAGGTGTGTTTCTTTCTCTCATTTATAAGTTACTTGAGACCAGGAATAACATTTTTATCCCATTTATTTCTTGTAAAATGCCAATTCATTCATTAACTCGTAGTATTTTTTGAGTACCCACGATGGGCTAAGTGCCAAAAGATGTATCGATGAATAAGATAGACAAGGTCTTAGCTGCAGTGAAGCTTATGTTCTAATGGAGGAGAAGGTGCACAAGGAAATAGCAGCAAAAATACCAAATAGTAAAAGTTGTTATGAATAGTATTGAAATTAGGATGCTGGGATGGAAGACAGGTGGCTACTTAAGCCCTCTCTAAGTGGGTCATCATTAAGTTGAGGTCTCAATGACAAAAAAAGAGTCAGGCATGAAGAGATCTGGAGTAGATCTAGGGAGAGGGAGGACCAGGGACAAAGGACCCAAGGTGTGTGCTAAAGTGGATTAACTTTGTGAGACTCTAAATTAAAAATGTCTACATAAACTTCTTTTTTTTTTGAAAAAAGAGAACATTACTTTATACATTTTGAAATGGCTTCTAATTATAAGTGGTAAGTGCGTGCCATGTTTGAAGTACTTCAGTCATTTAGGAATCATGAATATTACTTACAGCTCCCGAAAGAACTAAGACATCTGCGGTAGGCATAACTTGCTGCAGGAGGGTCCCTCACCCACCAGGGTGGCAGAGCTGAGTGGAAGCAAGAACTGATTTTTCCTTGTCTTTGAGGTTATCTGAATTTGCAAATATGCTACTTTTTGTTTATCAATCACATTAATCATTATTTACATAAAATTATTATATTTTTACTAGGGCTCTGTATCAGTCAGGAGCTTAGCAAAGAACAAAATCCAATTCACACAGTTCAAGAGATGGCAAATAAGAGGCTGCTTACAGGGGTATGGACAGGGCAAAGGGAACAATGAAGGGTGGTGAGGTACCCAGGGATTAGCAGTGGTTCGGAGCCATTACTGTCCCAGGCCTGAAGGGACAAGGGGTGTTACAAAGTCCATTCCTTCAGTGCAGTGCAAGCTGAAGTCAGGGAAGCCTGCAGCCACTGGCAGATCAAATGGCCCAGAGCAGGAAGGGAGCAGGAAAGACATGTCCTGTCTTTTCTTTCCTCCTGCCTCATCTTGAGGTGCCTCCCTTGACCAAACCCAGCCAAGAGGTAGCTGGGAGTGGTGATACAGGCCACAGCATTGGTCTGCATGGCTCAGAGCTGCACGGACAAAGGCCAAGGATAGACCCAGTGGGAGGAAGTGAGCGAGCCACAGTGCACAAATGCTCACTTTTGAAATAACAAGGATAATAGGCCTAAAGTGAGTTCATAGGCTTCCTTTGGAGCTCCAGCCTCACTAGGACCTGTGTGATATAAAGTGCCTTTCCCCAACCAAAGATAGAGAACCTGAAAGATTTTTAGTCATGTCTTTAAGGGTAGAAACTTACTTTAAGGAAAGTTGAAATCAGCTTGGGAGACTCTGAGAGGGGAGTTCTCAGTGGAGTTTTGAAGGCTTGTTTTAAGGTAGATTCTTGTGTTTGTGCTGGTGGGAGGACGGGATGGACCAGGAGAGGGCGTGAATGAAGGTGCAGGTCAGGGTTGGGGGACTGGGAAGAAGGGCCCTGCGGGGGGACATGGATCGCTCAGTGTGTAACCACTGATGCCCCCCAAAGCTTCTTTAAACCTAGTCATATGCTGAAAATCTGTTTGCTAATGAAAGGTTCGTGACAGTGATATGAGTGTGGTTTTAAGACACTCAAACAGTTATCTTTTCAATTCAGCAATTAAAAGTAGCAAAATCTTCAAATGTCATTGCTCAGCATATACAAAGACACCCATACATACTTGTCTGTTTACCTTCCTCCATAGAATGTCAATGTTCCCAGGCCCAGAGACTTGGTGGATTTGGGCTAAGTTGTATTTAGTCCATGTCTGATATTTTGTCTAAAATTTCCCAAACTGAATAACCTCTCATTCTACACCTGAATATTGTCAATTTTTCAGTCAATACATTTTTGTTAATGTTGAACTTAATCTCCTTTGTTTCTCTGACAATGAAAATAGGAAAGTTCTCAGATGGGGAAGGGCATGGAATGCATCTTATTGGATCAAAGGGTATGCGTACCATTTTGTTCTTGAGAGCTTGAAATGATTTATATCACATATTCCTTTTCAAAAGCTCAGTATTTACCATTCTATCTTTTCAATTGTTAACTCATTAAATTTCAAGCAACTCTGTGAAGTAGGTACTGTTATTATTATCATCCTCATTATACATATGGGGAAGCATAACTGTGGTGCAGAGGGGTTAAGTATCTAACACAAGGCTGCACAGTTAACAAATGGGATTAAAACTGAGATTCAAACTCAGGAAATCTGGCTCCAGAGTCTGTGGCCTGCACCACTATGCCAGGCTGTCTGCATCTGATGAAGGCTTGAGTTCACGGCAATTCCACTATTGTGGGGTTGAGATTTCCATATTATGAATTGAAGTGTGTACCAAACATTTAAACCAACATTTTTAAAAATGCCCAGTACATAAGTCCTGACCTTAAAAATACTGCTGATGAGGGGGCGGAGGAAGATGGCGGAGGAGTAGGACACCTGGATTTCCTCTGGTCTCAGGAATTCAGCTGAATAGGGATCAAACCATTCTGAACACCTACGAACTCAACAGGAGATCGAAGAAGAGATTAGCAACAACTCTCTGAACAGAGAAGCGACCACTTACTAGAAGGTAGGACGTGCGGAGAAGTGAATCCGAGGCGATATTCGGGAGGATAGACGGTGGGGGAGGGGGCCTCTGTCGGCCGCTTCTGGCAAGTGATAGAGCTGCGGAGCACAAAATTGGAACTTTTAGAAGTCGGTTCCGCTGAGGGACGTCGCTCCAGTGCCTAAGCGGGGGGTGGAACCCTCACGGGACAGTGTGGTCTCAGGACCCTCGGGGTCACAGAAAGACCGGGGGTGCCTGAGTGCAGCAGAGCTCCCAGGTATCAGAGCGGGGAAGCTGGCTGCAGAGACGGAGCCGAGGCTCGGGGTTGCCATAAACGGTGATCCGCGGCCCAGTTGGGCCACTGCGCCTCCAGCAGGGACCCAACAAGCAGCAGAGCCGGGGAGACTCCCCTCCCTCCCCCAGGAGGAGCAGCGCGGGAGCGCACAGCAGGGATCTGCTGGGTTTGGAGACTCCACACGGGGTCGGGTGCCAGAGATAGAAACGCTCGGTCACAGATCGGATGAGCACGGAGCGCGGCCGGAGACCAGGGAGACGGGAGTGATTGACTGCTTTTCTCTGGGGGCGCACTGAGGAGCAGGGCCCCGAGTTCTCAGCTCCTCCGGGCAGAGAGTGGGAGGCCACCATTTTCACCCTGGTCCTCCAAAGCTCTACCCAGAGCTTGCCGGGAACAAAAGCTCCTGAGAGCAAACCCGAGCAGATTGCTTAGCCCGGACCGACAAGGGCAGGGCAATTCTGCCTCCGGCAAAGACATTTGGGAACCACGGCAACAGGCCCCTCCCCCAGAAGATCAGCACGAACAGCCGGCAAGCCAAGACCAAGTTTACTGATCAAGGAGAACAGGAGAACTCCAGCGCTAGGGGAATCCTGCACATAAGAATTCATGGCTTTGGGAGACGAACCATGAGAGATGATGGACTCTGAAAAACAAACTGAGGGTTCTAGAGGGGAGGGGGTAGGGGGATGGGTTAGCCTGGTGATGGGTATTGAGGAGGGCACGTTCTGCATGGAGCACTGGGTGTTATGAACAAACAATGAATCATGGAACACTGCACCAAAAACTAATGATGTAATATATGGTGATTAACATAACAATAAAAAATTAAAAAAAAAAAGAATTCATGGCTTTTTTACCATGATTCATTAGTTTTTCAAAGCTAATTTTTTAAACTGTTTTTTGTTTGTTTTTTTTTTGAATTTTTCTTTTTCCCTTTTTCAACCATCTTATCAATCCCTTTTTTAAAAAACATTTTTTATTTTTCATTTTTAGAGTCATATTTTATCCATTCATAGTAGTTACCCTTATTTTTGGCATATATATATATGTTCTTCTCTCTTTAAAATTTTGATATACAGTTTCTTCTAACAGATCAAAATATACCCTAAATCACTAGTGTATGGCTTTGTTCTAGTCTCCTGCCTGATCACAGTCTCTCCCATTTTTTTCTTTTCTTTTTTCTTTTTTTAAATCTTCTTCTTTCTTCTTTCAAACAACTTCTTATCAATTCCGTTTATAAAAGCTTTTATAAGTTTCATCTTTACAGTCATCTTCCATCCCTTCATTGTATCAATCCTTATTTTGTACATATATAAGTCTTTCTTCCTTTAAAATTTTAGGAGGCACTTTCTTCTAACAGACCAAAATACACCCAAAATCTAGTGTGTGGCACGGATCTATGCACTAGCCTGATCATATTTGATCATATTCTGTTTTTTTTTGTTTTGTTCTGTTTTTATCTTTTTCTTTTTCTTTTTTTTCTCTTTCTTTTTTCTTTCTTTCCCTTTCTTTTCCCCTGGTTTCAGGTCTTTTCTGATTTGTATAGAGTATATTTGCTGGGGACGTTGTTAACCTGTTAGCATTTTGTTCTCTCATTTATCTGTTCTCCTCTGGACAAAATGACAAGACGAAAAAAATCACCTCAGCAAAAAGAACAAGAAGTAGTACCGTCTGCCAGGGACCTGCTCAATACGGACATTAGTACGATGTCCGACCTAGAGTTCAGAATCATGACTTTAAAGATACTAGCTGCGCTTGAAAAGGCGTGGAAGTTATTAGAGAAACGCTTTCTGGAGATATAAAAGAACTAAAATCTAACCAAGTCGAAAGCAAAAAGGCTATTAATGAGGTGCAATAAAAAATGGGGGCACTAACTGCTAGGATAAGTGAGGCAGAAGAGAGAATCAGCGATATAGAAGACCAAATGATGGAAAATAAAGAGGCTGAGAAAAAGAGAGAGAAACAACTACAGGATCACGAGGGCAAAATTCAAGAGATAAGTGATACGATAAGATGAAACAACATTAGAATAATTGGGATCCCAGAAGAAGAAGAAAGAGAGAGAGGGGCAGAAGGTATATTGGAGCAAATTATAGCAGAAAACTTCCCTAATGTGGGGAAGGAAACAGGCATCAAAATCCAGGAGGCACAGAGAACCTCTCTCAAAATCAATAAAAATAGGTCAACACCCCGACATCTAATAGTAAAACTTACGAGTCTCAGAGACAAAGAGAAAATCCTGAAAGCAGCTCGGGAGAAGAGATATGTAACCTACAATGGTAGAAACATTAGATTGGCAACAGACCTATCCACAGAGACCTGGCAGGCCAGAAAGGACTGGCAAGATATCTTTAGAGCACTAAACGAGAAAAATATGCAGCCAAGAATACTATATCCAGCAAGGCTGTCATTGAAAATAGAAGGAGAGGTAAAAAGCTTCCAGGAGAAACAAAAACTAAAGGAATTTGCAAACACAAAACCAGCCCTGAAAGAAATATTGAAAGGGGTCCTCTAAGCAAAGACAGAGACAAAAAGCAGCACAGATCAGAAAGGAACAGAGACAATATACAGTCACAGTCACCTTACAGGCAATACAGTGGCACTAAATTCCTATCTTTCAATAGTTACCCTGAATGTAAATGGGCTCAATGCCCCAATCAAAAGACACAGGCTATCAGATTGGATTAAAAAACAAGACCCATTCATATGCTGTCTGCAAGAAACTCATTTTAGACCCAAAGACACCCCCAGATTGAAAGTGAGGGGGTGGAAAACCATTTACCATACTAATGGACACCAAAAGAAAGCTGGGGTGGCAATTCTTATATCAGACAAAGTAGATTTTAAAACAAAGACTGTAAGAAGAGATGAAGAAGGACACTATATCTTACTTAAAGGGTCTATCCAACAAGAAGATCTAACAATTGTAAATATCTATGCCCCGAACATGGGAGCAGCCACTTTTATAAGGCAATTAATAACAAAAGCAAAGAAACACATTGACAACAATACAATAGTAGTGGGGGACTTTAACACCCCCCTGACCGAAATGGACAGATCATCTAAGCAAAAGGTCAACAAGGAAATAAAGACTTTAAATGACACACTGGACCAAATGGACTTCACAGACATATTCAGAACCTTCCATCCCAAAGCAACGGAATACACATTCTTCTCTAGTGCCCTAGGAACATTCTCCAGAATTGATCACATCCTAGGTCACAAATCAGGTCTCAACCGATACCAAAAGATTGGGATTATTCCCTGCATATTTTCAGACCACAGTGCTTTGAAACTAGAACTCAATCACAAGAGGAAAGTCGGAAAGAACTCAAATACATGGAGGCTAAAGAGCATCTTACTAAAGAATGAATGGGTCAACCAGGAAATTAAAGAAGAATTAAAAAAATTCATGGAAACCAATGAAAATGAAAACACAACTGTTCAAAATCTTTGGGATACAGCAAAGGCAGTCCTGAGAGGAAAGTATATAGCAATACAAGCCTTTCTCAAGAAACAAGAAAGGTCTCAAATACACAACCTAACCCTACACCTAAAGGAGCTAGAGAAAGAACAGCAAATAAAGCCTAAGCCCAGCAGGAGAAGAGAAATAATAAAGATCAGAGCAGAAATCAATGAAATGGAAACCAAAAGAACAGTAGAACAGAGCAACGAAACTAGGAGCTGGTTCTTTGAAAGAATTAACAAGATTGAAAAACCCCTGGCGAGACCTATCAAAAAGAAAAGAGAAATGACCCAAATCAACAAAATTATAAATGAAAGAGGAGAGATCACAACCAACACCAAAGAAATACAAACAATTATAAGAACATATTATGAGCAACTCTATGCCAGCAAATTAGATAACCTGGAAGAAATGGGTGCATTCCTAGAGATGTATCAACTACCAAAATTGAACCAGGAAGAAATAGAAAACCTGAACAGACCTATAAGCACTAAGGAAATTGAAGCAGTCATCAAAAATCTCCCAACAAACAAAAGCCCAGGGCCAGATGGCTTCCCAGGGGAATTCTATCAGACATTTAAAGAAGAATTAATACCTATTCTTCTGAAACTGTTCCAAAAAATAGAAATGGAAGGAAAATTTCCAAACTCATTTTATGAGGCCACCCTTACCTTGATCCCAAAACCAGACAAAGACCCCATCAAGAAGGAGAATTACAGACCAATATCCTTAATGAACATGGATGCAAAAATTCTCACCAAAATACTAGCCAATAGGATCCAACAGTACATTAAAAGGATTATTCACCATGACCAAGTGGGATTTATCCCTGGGCTGCAAGGTTGGTTCAACATCCGCAAATCAAGCAACGTGATACAATACATTAACAAAAGAAAGAACAAGAGTCATATGATCCTCTCAATAGATGCAGAAAAAGCATTTGACAAAGTACAGCATCCTTTCTTGATCAAAACTCTTCCGAGTATAGGGATAGAGGGTACATACCTCAATATCATAAAAGCCATCTATGAAAAACCCACAGCGAATATCATTCTCAATGGGGAAAAGCTGAGAGCTTTTCCCCTAACTCAGGTTTTCCCCTAAGGTCAGGAACACGGCAGGGATGTCCACTATCACCACTGCTATTCAACATAGTATTAGAAGTCCTAGCCACAGCAATCAGACAACAAAAAGAAATCAAAGGCATCCAAATTGGCAAAGAAGAAGTCAAACTCTCACTCTTTGCAGATGATATGATACTGTATGTGGAAAACCCAAAAGACTCCACCCCAAAACTGCTAGAACTCATACAGGAATTCAGGAAAGTAGCAGGATATAAAATCAATGCACAGAAATCAGTGGCATTCCTATACACCACCAACAAGACAGAAGAGAGAAATCAAGGAGTCGATCCCATTTACAATTGCATCCAAAACCATAAGATACCTAGGAATAAATTTAACCAAAGAGGCAAAGGATCTGTACTCAGAAAACTATAAAATACTCATGAAAGAAATTGAAGACACAAAGAAATGGAAAAACGTTCCATGCTCATGGATTGGAAGAACAAACTTTGTGAAGATGTCAATGCTACCTAGAACAATCTACACATTCAATGCGAGCCCCATCAAAATACCATCCACTTTTTTCAAATAAATGGAACAAATAATCCTAAAATTTGTATGGAACCAGAAGAGACCCCGAATAGCCAGAGGAATATTGAAAAAGAAAAGCAAAGCTGGCGGCATCACAATTCCAGACTTCCAGGTCTATTACAAAGCTGTCATCATCAAGACAGTATGGTACTGGCACAGAAACAGACACATAGATCAATGGAACAGAATCGAGAGCCCAGAAATGGACCCTCAACTCTATGGTCAACTCATCTTTGACAAAGCAGGAAAGAATGTCCAATGGAAAAAAGACAGTCTCTTCAACAAATGGTGTTGGGAAAATTGGACAGCCACATGCAGAAGAATGAAACTGGACCATTTCCTTACACCACACACAAAAATAGACTCCAAATGCTTGAAAGACCTAAACGTGAGACAGGAGTTCATCAAAATCCTAAAGGAGAACACAGGTAGCAACCTCTTCGACCTCAGCCGCAGCGACTTCTTCCTAGAAACATCGTCAAAGGCAAGGGAATCAAGGGCAAAAACGAACTATTGGGATTTCATCAAGATGAAAAGCTTTTGCACAGCAAAAGAAACAGTCCACAAAACCAAAAGATAACCGACAGAATGGGAGAAAATATTTGCAAATGACATATCAGATAAAGGGCTAGTATCCAAAATCTATAAAGAACTTATCAACCTCAACACCCAAAGAACAAATAATCCAATCAAGAAATGGGCAGAAGACATGAACAGACATTTTTCCAAAGAAGACATCCAAATGGCCAACAGACACATGAAAAAGTGTTCAACATCGCTCGGCATCAGGGAAATCCAAATCAAAACCTCAATGAGATACCACCTCACACCAGTCAGAATGGCTAGAATTAACAAGTCAGGAAACGACAGATGTTGGCGGGGATGTGGAGAAAGGGGAACCCTCCCACACTGTTGGTGGGAATGCAAGCTGATGCAACTACTCTGGAAAACAGTATGGAGGTTCCTCAAACAGTTGAAAATAGAGCTACCATACGATCCAGCAATTGCACTACTGGGTATTTATCCCAACAATACAAATGTAGGGATCCGAAGGGGTATGTGCACCCTGATGTTGATAGCAGCAATGTCCACAATAGCCAAACTGTGGAAAGAGCCAAGATGTCCATCAACAGAAGAATGGATAAAGAAGATGTGGTATATATATATATATATATATATATATATATATATATATATATATATACAATGGAATATTATGCAGCCATCAAAAGGAATGAGATCTTGCCATTTGCAACGACATGGATGGAACTGGAGGGTGTTATGCTGAATGAAATAAGTCAATCAGAGAAAGACATGTATCATATGACCTCGCTGATATGAGGAATTCTTAACCTCAGGAAACAAACTGAGGGTTGCTGGAGTGGTGGGGGGTGGGAGGGATGGGGTGGCTGGGTGACAGACATTGGGGAGGGTATGTGCTATGGTGAGCACTGTGAATTGTGCAAGACTGTTGAATCACAGATCTGTACTTCTGAAACAAATAATGCAATATATGTTAAGAAAAAAAAAGAAGAAGAAGATAGCAGGAAGGGAAGAATGAAGGGGAGTAAGTTGGAGGGGGAGACGAACCATGAGAGACGATGGACTCTGAAAAACAAACTGAGGGTCCTAGAGGGGCGGGGTTGGGGGGATGGGTTAGCCTGGTGATGGGTATTAAAGAGGGCACGTTCTGCGTGGAGAACTGGGTGTTATGCACAAACAATGAATCATGGAACACTACATCAAAAACTAATGATGTATGGTGATTAACATAACAATAAAAAATAAAAATATATAAAAAATACTGCTGATGAGAATATCACCTTTGCAGAATCCATTAATGTTTCTTTGGGCCAATAAAAGAAAAAATTTAATCAGCATTTCTTAAAATGAGCTCTCTGCTGGAATGCCCCTATAGGATGCTCCCTGTAAAAAGTTTCTATTATCAAGTAAGTTTGGAGAACATCACGTGCTATATCTATATTTTTGAGATCCACAACTCACGTATTAAAGGTACTAAAAAGTCCTCAGAAAAGACACCTGGTTAACTTTTTTTCAACCTACAATTTACCAAGTTAAATTGACCAAAATATTATTTTTTCACAAAACACTTATTAACATCCTATAGAGCCAGTGTTGTACAATTTTGAGCTGGTTCCTTAAAACGAAAGCATTGGTGCTGAGATTTCTAGAAGGCAAGCGAAAAGTGGAGAGGGGCTGAAGAAAATGGCCAACAAGTAAAACGAGGATATAGGCTGTCATCTGTTTGCCTACACTATCCAAATTCACTTTAAAGGTCTACAATAATCTGTTAAACGGGCATTTCCCGTCACTGAATACCGTCGCCCGCTGGATTTCTTTCTGATCTGAGGCAGCTCTCAATGCAAATCTGGGAAAAGGGGCGGTGAATCTCACTTGCCTTCCCTGTGTGTGCTGTAGAGATCTCCTCAAATAGCCTTGCTTTGTGTGACATTTTAGAGTGATTTCTGAATGTTCAAAAAGGGCAGATTCTAAATCCAGATCTGGTGAGAAACGCTGTTACTTATCTGAGAAGAACAGCCATGGAGTGCACACACAGATGTGAAAAGGAGATCTTTTTTTTAAAACAGAAATGAGAGGAGAGAGAGAGAGAGAACTTGATGTGAGAATTTGTTATTGTTGATGGCTCTGCAGTCCTGGTAATCACTGCAGGCTATAATTTATCTACGTCTGGGCTGGGATTCCCAACCACCTTCTAAGAATGCAGGGAAGAGCGTTGTATTCTCTCTACCATAACCCTCTCTCTCTCAACACTGGTCAGGTTTGGGTTTATTGCATGTGTGCACAGCTGGGTCTGACCACGGTGTCTGACGGTGGCTCTGCCCTCTTCCCCTCCCATACCTTCCCCATGGTAGTAGCCCCCCCTCCAATCCTTGGGTCCCTCTGGACAACAAGTTACCAGTCCCAAGAGCAAGATGGAGAACAACTTGGCTTTCTCACAGTCATCACTGTTCCTCCTGTTTCTCTCCCCCAACTGGCTCCGGAGCCACTGTTGCATGGACCCTCCACGCTGTGCTTCAATTTTCTATTAGACTTGGGCCTGCTCCGGCAGGGAGGAAACTGCTCTCTGGAAATAAACTTGTGACCTGTGCCAAATGAATTCACTTTTCGACGGCACCAGAGGACCATTTAGTAAATTACTTTCATTGCACAGAATACCACCCTGGTGTCCTGGAAGATGGAATTGGTGTCACATGGGTGAGCTATTTTCTCCCCAAGACAAAGTAGTACTTCTACAAAGGGCTCTGGCAGATACGTGAGACTGAGTCAGGTGGGGGGATGCTGGGAGGGGCGATCTGCCAGGACAGGGCAAGCACTGGCATCGTGGTTGGTCCCTAAAGCTTCTAGAAGTGGGTCCAGAGGGTTTTCTGGGGACACTGAAACTAAATTCTTGGCCACAGTTTGCTACAGTAGCATTAACTAATGATATAACCACAACAATGGCAACAAGTGTTTATTTAGCTCCTATAGAATTCTGGCACAGTGGAAGAGACTTCAAACATATTATGTCACCCAATTTAGCAAAAACAGTATGAGATAGGTGTTTTGATATCACCATTTCATGGAAATGAGACTTTAGAGAATTTAAGTCTCATACTTAAGGTCAGGCACAGAGAATGTGTTGAAATGAGAGTACAAATTCATTCATTTGTCCAACAAATATTTTTGTTACAGAAACAGTTGTAGGTGCCAGTGATATAGCAGGGAACAAAACCCCAGAAGATGAACAGAGTATATTAGATGATGAAAAGTATAATGGAGAAAAATAAAGCAGAATAAAGAGATGGAAAGCCTTTGTGTGGACAGCAGTTCTATTTTATGTGGGAAGGGGTCAGGGAAGTCATCTCTAACCAGAGGGTAAGTAGAGCGGAGGGAATGCAGAAACGAACCATGTGCATACTTCAGAGACAAGGAAACAGTAGGAGCAAGGGCCTTGTGGTGGGAGTATGCTTGGTGCGGGCAAGGACAGAAGGAGACCAGTGTGACTGGAGCAGGAAGGGTGAGGGAAGGTGTAAGAAATGAGGATAAATGCCCTTATCAATGAAACCTCCAAGAGCTTCTTCGCCTCTTTCGCCACATGAGGACACAGTAAGGACGGCGGCTATCTACAAACCGAGAATGATCCTTCAGTAGACATTGAATTTGTTGGTGCCCACATCTGAGATTCCTGGAACGGTGAGAAATAAAAGTTTGTAAGCCACCCAGTCTATGGTATTTTTGTTAGAGAAGCTTAAATGGGCTAAGACATACTATAAACGCTAGTAATGGTCCTTCTTTTTGCCACGCGTGATGTCAAGCCCCTGGTACCCTTTAATCACCCAGAGGTGGCTGGCCCAGCCTCTCTGCCCTGGAAAGAGAAATAATCACCCCTTAGGTTTCCATGAATGAATCACAGATGGGATGCTCTAATTCTTCATTCTTCCATCTAGGGTTAGAAGGGAACAATACCCCCTTCACCTTCACCATCCCCTGTACATTTAAAAACTTGCATAGGGAAGTGAGTTGTCCAGCAGAACAGCTCTGAGGAGGCCCCTGCCACCCCCTAGACCCATATACCACCTCGAGCCACAGGATGGACAACCGACTCTGGGTCTTCCCACACTCCTTCCTGAGAGACTTCCTGGACCAGCCTCATGTGGGTCATGAATATTTTTTGCCTTAATCTTTAATCCCCATCAGATAAGCCCTCAACGCACGTTCCCTTCTTCCTGCACTACTCTGTACATCCTGAAACCCAACCCTTCCATTTCTCTTCATCTGTGCCAGCCC
Organism: Zalophus californianus; assembly: GCF_009762305.2. Lineage (NCBI taxonomy): Eukaryota > Metazoa > Chordata > Mammalia > Carnivora > Otariidae > Zalophus > Zalophus californianus. Next base: position 98,679,832 of record NC_045595.1, read on the forward strand.
TTGTCCTATGCCCTTTGGAGCCCCGGGGCTGGGATTCTGTCATCGGCACACACACATTCTCATCCCCTGCCCTGGATGTTCCCTTTACCTTCTCACTCTGGCTAGAACCTGGCTCTCCATGCTTCCTCAGCAGTCCTCTCAAGGAGAGACTTTTGATTTCATACCCCATGGACCTTAAAGCCTGGAAAAAGGGCAAATCTCTTCCTTACTTGCCTTTGCTGCTTCTAATTAATCGTTGCTCTTGCTTCCAACTTCAAAGCCCTCAGCCCCTTTGAAGCACATCATCAGATGTTACCACCTGCTACCCCACCTTGTTGTCAATCACTGACCTCAGTCCCGGGGGGCCTCCTGCACCTGCTTTGCTGTCTTCGTCTCTCCTGCCAGTGATAATGACAATGACAGCACTCGAGTTTTCTCTCTTCTCCTGGAACTCCTCTACACCCTCCGAAAGCTTTATTTTATTTAATTTCTATAATGCTCTGAGATAGCTATGATTCCAACCCTCATTTTATAGATGAGTAAACTGAGGGACACAGAGTAATATACTTTGCCTAGCATCATGCACAGTTAGTGATGGAGTCAGGGCTGGGAATGCAGTCTGGCTCCAGAGCGAGTGCACTTAAACATTATATTAAGCTGTTTCCTTGTCGATGTTCTTGGCAACATTTACATCTATGCAGATGACCGTTTGACACCTTGGCCTCTCTGTTCCTTGATCCTCCTGGCTCCTCAGCTTGACCATAGCTACCTGCCCCTATGGGCACACCCAGGGCCTTGTCATCAGTTATAATAGCAGTATCTAATAGATTTCGAGTTTTCCACTCTTTGGCATCACCTCCTGTCTTTCTAACTAACCCTCCACAGTAGTACTCCCACTTCAGAAAGTCCTCATCCTCAAGAGAGCTTCAGCTCCAACAAACACTATTGGCTCTGTGGTATTTCACTAGTATTCACACCCCCCCCCCCCAAATCTTCATTTCCTTTCAGTAGATGATGGCAACAAGCTGAGGGAGCGCTTCCTGATTTATCGAATGCTGTATAACAAATCACCACAGAACTCAGTGGTTCAAAACAGCAAATGTTTTATTTGCTCACAATTCTGTAGGCCAGAAGTTTGAGCAAGGCTTGGCTGGATGGGTTTTCTGCTCCACGTGGCATCAGCCGGCATCTCTCCTGAGGTTGTTGTAGTCAGATGATGGCTGGGATTGGAGCGTCCAAGATGGCTTCATCACAGATCTGGAACCTTGGTGGTGACGGCTGGGATCTCTCTCTCGCTCTGTCTCACTTCCTCTCAATTCATGCAGCGTTGCCTCCACGGTCTATCTTGGGCTTCTTTACACGGCAGTGGATGTCAAGAGTATTGTACTTGGCAAAGCTAGAAGCTGCAGATGGTACACAGCACCACTTCTACTGCATTCTCTTAGTCCAAGCAAAATATATGGTGAGCCAGATCCGCAGGGAGGGTAAATAGACTCCACCCCTTGGCGGGGGAGTGGCAAGATCACACCACGAAAGAGCATGCGCATGGGGACGAGGTATGGTTGCAGCCATCTTGCGAAACACCATTTAATCGTGACATAGCACTACAATTTCGCCTTTGCAAGGCCTTGTACCTCCCTTCCCCTCCCCCTTCCTCTTTGCTGACAGTAATCCTGACCTGGTCAAACCCAATCATTAATCCACTCCATGTCCGCATTTGAATAGCTGAATGTTTCTGGAGAAAAATCGTGCAACTTTCTGCCTTTCTAATGGAAACTTTCCAACTTTAGTTCCAACCCGCTGGCCTTCTTTCAAGTCCGCATGCCACGCTCCTTCCAGTCTCAGGCCTTTGAATGTGACACTCCCCCAAACATTTGCATGGCTGCTCACATCTCAGTTCAAATCATTCTTCCCAGAGGCCTTCTCCGAATACCCTAGTTAAGGAGATTTCACCTGCCCCCTTGTAGACACCGTGTATCATATTACTCCATTTTCTTCATTGCAATCGCCCTCTAAATTTTGCTTATTCATCAAATTGCTTCTGTGTTTACTGTTAATTTCCTCACTAGAATGTTAGCTTGTTGAAGGAAAGACTTTATCTCGTGATTCCCAGAGTCTAAAAACAAGGCCTCGCACGGAGTATGTGTTCTGTAGCTATTTATGGACTCACGGAATCAGTGCTTTTTGATTTACTGAATAATGTAATTCAAACATACGAGAAAGTTTTCAAATAACATCAAGGCATTAAAAAAAAAAAAAAAAAAAGTAAAGTTAGCCTCCTGCCTTCCCTGGGTCCTACTCCCAAGAAGTAAGTTGGTTTGGGAAGTTGTAGAATTTAGCACATGAACATCGTTCCTCTCCTCTTTTATCATTAAAAGTTATATTATTGTCTAGAATGTCTTCTTTTGGTTACCTTTATAATTGTTTCTTGAGTCCCCTTTACCTAAGAAGAGAAAATGCACCACAGACACTTCCTTCCCCTATTCTCTGGCCCCTCCCCCCTCAACTTGGGTCTTACTTTTACTTGATCAAGGTTTATTACATTTATATCTGATCTGTAACTATAATTAAGTTTTCTATGCTTTGACAATAGATTAGTTTCTTAAAACCGAAAACCATTAAATGGCAATTGGAAATTATAATTATGTAAATATTATTCAGTGGAGAACCAAGTAGTTTGATTAGACTTGTAGAGAAAGAAAAATAATCCTAAATTACCAAACTCATGGACTCACAGGAGAAAAGATCCAATCTTCAAGGTCAGATGAGTTCTCTGTTTTCCGCTTCATAGTACTTTACTTGCTAAAATCAGGCTGCAGTTTAATTTGCTTTGATTTGACATTTGACATTTCTTGACAGCTTTACTGATCTTTTCCAAAATCTCTAATGGCCTCTCTTTTTTCTTGTTGATATGAATATTATAATAATAAAATAAATCTTTTTGTAGAAGTTACTGAGGGCCAAGCACTAAATATTTTGTATGCATTATTTCATTCAACACCCGTAATGACCTTATGAAGTAGAAATTATGTTTATACCCATTTTTAAACAAGAAAATTGAGCCAAAGAGCAGGTAAGGAACTGTTCAAGGTCACGTACTTAATTTGTAATTTTTGTAACTTGAACAAAAGCAGTCTGATTTGGGAGATGGAGATTTTAATCATGTGAAGTATTTATCCAATTTCTAAGTATATCAAGCTTCTTAATTACACTGCTGTTGAAATAAACCTTGTTTTTTAAACTGATGGCCTTAAAGGGGAGGGTAGGTGGGTGGAGGGGATTCCCGACTTCCTGTTTCAATGTGAATTTTAGGTTTAGTGCTGCTGCATAGCTGTCATCTTGACATTTTTTATTGGACTTCTGGTTTGGTCCACATGTCTTCTGTTTCTTTTGTTTCATTTAAGTTTTTGCTGGCATACAAGGACAAGTAAGTTTTTCAGAAAGGGTAACTGGAAAGTAAAATTTCTGAATCCTGGCATGTTTAAAAATCCTTGCATTATATGACGCTCACACCTGGTTAGTGGTTTGCTTAGCTATAGAATTTAGGTTGAAAATAATCTATCAGAACTTTGCCGGGATTGTTCCATTATCTTCCAGTATCCAGAATAGTTGATGAGAGGTCTGATGCCAGTTCCTCTGCCGATATTTCAAACTGCCCCTTGCACCTCCCTCCCCCAGAAGTTTTATATTCTTCTCCTTATCTTTGATGTTTCAAAATTTCATAAGATTATGTTTAAGTGTGGACCTTTGTGTTCAGTAATGGGTGGGTCCAAGACTTGGGTTTGCTTCTGCTCTAGGAAACTTTCTTCTACAATTTATTTAATTTTCTTCCTTCCAGTTCTTATTTTTTTCTCTCCTTCTGGAACTCCTGTGGGATTGGTGTTAGAATTCCTAGATGGAAGTTAGACCTACCATTCTGCTTAAGTTTTTCTCCTCCTTTCCTTTAAAAAAATTCTCATTTCCTTTCCTTTTTATTCCTTTTTTAAATCTCAGCCTTTCTATGACTTTGTCTTCTGGCCCTCCATTTGATTTTTCTTTTGACGATTCTGTATTTAATTTCCAAAGTATTGCAGTTGTTCTCTGCACCATGTTCAAGTATCCTGTTCAATTTTGATGGATACCGTCTCTTTTCAAACCTGCGCATGCACTTTAGTAATCAGCTGCTCTATTTACCTTAGAGATCCTTTCATTCTGTTGGTTTCCTTAAATGTTTGCTGACTTAGTGGCTTCTTTTATTTGTAATAAAAAGATTAGATTTTTTTTTTCCATATGGGCCACTAAGGTAAATTTCTTTTGCGGCTGAGTAGATCTGTTTCTATAGCAGATCTTACCATCTTTCCCTTCCAAAAAGATGTCTCTGAGCTATTCATACTCTGGGGGAAGTTCACACTGCTTGCTCCCCATATATAACCTTGTGTATTTTTATGCAACTGAAACCAGAATAAAGTATCATGGAAAGGCTTTAGGGAAAAAGGCATTATGAAAAGTCCAAGTGTGGCTTGAGGGATAGTGGTGAAGAAGGGGGGTCTGTCTTATAGGTGTTGGTTCTGCCATGGGTTCATATTGAAAGCTGCTGATTGTGTACACTGGAACCCTAGAGGGTTTTTTTTTTTTTTTTTGTATTGTTTTGTTTTAAGTGAAGTCTTTATTTTTTTTAGAGCAGTTTAAGGTTCACAGTGAAATCGAGGGGAAGGTACAGAGATTTCGCATATAAACCTTTCTTCCACACATGCGTAGCCTCCCCCACTATCAATATTCCCCACCAGAATGGTACATTTGTTACAACTGATGAGTCTACACTGACACATCATAATTACCCAAAGTATATAGTATACATTAAGTCTTGGCATACAAAGGTATAATGACATGTAACCATTACTATAGTATACAGAGTATTTTCACTGCTCAAAAAGTCCTCTCTGTGCCTCTTGTTGATCCTTCCCACCCCCTGTCAACCCCTGGCAGTTGCTGATCTTTTTACCAGAATGTCTTATTATTGGAATCATACAGTATGTAGCCTTTTCAGATTTGCTTCTTTCACTTAGTAATATGCATTTAAGGTTTCTCCAAGTCACTGGATAATTCACTTCTTTTTATTGCTGAATACTATTACATTGTCTGGATGTACCACAATTTGTTTATCCATTCACCTACTGAGGGACATTTCAGTTGCTTCCAGTCTAGAGTTTTAATAATGGTGGTGAATTTTTTCTCCTTCTCTTAAAACCACTTTGTCAGAACTATCTCCTCGAGCCCCTGGTTATCTTACAAAGTCATGGCCCGGCCATAACCATTAGCAGCACAGCAGACCCCCAGGACTCAGAATATAGAGCAACTGTTTAAATTTCAATCGTCTAGAGAGGGAGCTGGGCACACTACCGTGGGACCTGCTCTGGCCTCTTCCTAACTTCTCATTTTGTGCCTATTTTACTAATAACATATATTTTTTTCTCTTGGGAGTAAAAGATCATTGTGAAAATTTGAAAAATTCAGAAGAGCTAGAATATCAAGTATCACGCAATATTCTACCACTCAGAAAATAGGCTAAAAGTTAGGTAGCATACAGGGGTGCCTGGGTGGCTCAGTCGTTAAGTGTCTGCCTTCAGCTCAGGTCATGATCCCAGGGTCCTGGGATCCAGCCCTGCATCGGGTTCCCTGCTCCGTGGGAAGTCTGCTTCTCCCTCTCCCACTCCCCCTGCTTGTGTTCCCTCTCTTGCTGTGTCTCTCTCTGTCAAATAAATAAATAAAATCTTAAAAAAAAGTTAGGTAGCATACAATGTATATAGTTTTTATTTGACCTAAAAATTTTTTTTAGCTTGTGTTTTTAAATATTCTTCAAAACATGATCCTTGATGATTGTATGATATTTATCACATGGGTACACTACAGTTCAATTTTTCTCTACTTTTGATGTTTCGGATATTTTTAAAGTTTTTCTATTTTGAATAGTACTATGAGAAATACACTCATTTGTAAAGTTTTCCTTTGTTTTGTTTTTGCGCATTTCTTAGTTCCTTGGATTAATTCTTAGAATGGCAGATAATAGGCCTAAGTGTCTCCACACATGCTAAAGCTTTTGATACATGCTGCCCAATTGTCCCTCTGTTGATGCTGTCTCAATGGATTTACTTATTAGTGTGTAAAAAGTCCCTTTTGACTGAACTAGCGTATCATCTTAAAAGAGAGAGAAAGAGAGATTGGGAAGAAAAGATTTTCTATCAGTATGATAGGAGAAAATATTTTTCAGTGTTTTTTTCCTCTTGCATTTTTTGAAAATTCTTAACAACATTAAATATCTGTCTATCTACCCCATTTGCATTTCTTCTTTTGTCATTTTTCCTTTCAGATCTTTTGCCTGTTATTCTGTCAGTGTGCCTCTCTTTTATTAATGTATCTGTGAGACTTTTATAGATTAAGAATTTTTCTCTTCCTTATAATTATATGATCTATCTCTCTATATGCTCAAACAATTTATTTAAATTTTTTTTTTTACTGAAATCTTGCCATTGTTGCATTTCCAAAGCAGGGGTGCGATGTGAGCCCCCAATAGGAAGAGGTGGGCCTCCTGTTGGAGGCATGGAGCCTTGAACACTGTTACCATTTTGCAAAGCTCCAGAGAAGTGAAACAAAGGAAACGGTGCAGTTTTGAAAGTATCTGCCAAACTCTGAAGAGCAACAGGATTAGGAAGAAAATGAGGTTCCTAAGAGCATGACCAAACATCCAGTGCCCCCTCAGAACCCACAAAAAACCCCACAATCATCTTCATCTCATGGTTATTTATTTGAGAGAGAAAGAATGAGAGATAGAGAGCACAAGAGGGAAGAGGGTCAGAGGGAGAAGCAGCCTCCCCGCTGAGCAGGGAGCCTGATGCGGGACCCGATCCCGGGACTCCAGGATCATGACCTGAGACGAAGGCAGTCGCCTAACCAACTGAGCCACCCAGGCGCCCCTTCATCTCATGGTTAAAAAGAAAACAGAAGGACAGTGGCTTTGCTGGTCTCCTTAATTAGACTATAAACCACAGATGGAAATTTTTTTGAGACCAAGTGGCCAAAGCTTTATGGTCAGGACAGAATAACTCAGAGTAGAGCTTCAGGTACCCAAGACCTTTCATCTCTAGACAAATGGGGCTTAATTTCTACACCATAAATGGTTTTAACCAGCACAACTTTCCTACTGCTTTCAAAACAATTCAATTTCAAGAACAATGGAAACTAGAACCCTCTTTGGTGGTGGCCATTAATAACTCTCATTTGGACAAATATTTTTGAAAGTTCTTTTTTCTTTCATTTCACAAAAAATGAACTGGTGATGCATAAGCAAGCACTAAAAAAGAGCTTAATATATTGGCAGATAAAAACACAGCACACACTGAAGGAATGTATTATGGACATAAGCCATAAAAATGTTTTCAATTTCTTTTGGTGTTAAGATACAGCATAAGAAACTTGTCAGCTTCTGGAGAGTTACTTGAGGCAATTTGCATATAGAATGTTTATTGCAGGATGGCAGATGTGACTCTGAATGAATGGAGCCAGTTCCTGTGGATGTTGCGTCCCATCTCTGTCCGGGCTACCGGCATCTGGAAATTATGACCAGGCTGCATTAAGAAAAATGATTCCAGAGATTGAGAGACAATATTAGGTTTTCCCCACAAAGTTTCTATGATTTTAGCTTAACGCACTAATTGATAGAGTGCTATTAGAGGTTTCTGTGAGGTGAGCAACTTAAGTAACTCTTTCAACATCAAGAGAAATCAGTGGTTTTCTCCCAGTCTCCGAAACCGTTCTTTTCTTTTTTAAGGATGATACAACATAAATTCACCTTGTTTGTACGCATTGACATCCTCTTGCATTTCACTGTGGAAGACAGCTTACTGCAAAGCCTCCTTTGTAGCCAGATTCTGGGAAGCATTTAATTACACACCAAGGGAGGGGCACTTCATGTGGATAAAAAAATGATGGAAATGCTATGAAAAAGTGACACGACTGAAAGAGAGAATCATCCACCAAATTATAAAACCCAACAGACAATTTTCTTTGACTTCATTCCAGATGTAAGAAGGAGGTCTTGTAAACTAATCATCCTGCCAACAGAACCACTGTTCCCTCAGGGGCCCTGGCAAAGGGAAGGAGGGGCAGAGCGAGCACCACGGGTTACAGCTTATCAGGGATTTCTCAGTCCAGATGCAATGGTGAAAGTGGACAGGCTCCACTTTATTTTCTGGTCACCGTCAGCGGTCAGGTCCCAGTGCACACCGTGAGCTCTGCTGGCCCACGTCTTTCTCATACACCCACCACTGGCTCTCACATTTCCTCAAGAGCAAATGTCATCAACTCTGGTTGGCCTTCCAAGACCTGCCCAGCTAAGTTATATCTCACAGTTCCATATGCTCATAGCATCTTGCCAGTTTCCTTCACGGCTCCCACCGCCATCTTGAAATGTGCATTTATTCGTGTGCTTACGAGTTTCCCCTGCCAGGCCGGGGTCAGGGCTCTGTGCTGCTTCCTAGCACCTGTAACAAGCGGGGCATAGAAGAGGCACCCCAGTAAGCCTTGGTGACAATCGAGGGAACTTTGTGGTTTTCCCGGGGCAACTGACGTCCATTCTCCTGCCTTGTCCAGGCAAAATTCTCCCACAGCTTGATTTCCATCTGTCTTTTTACTTTCTCTTTCTCTTTCTCTGTCCTTCCTCCCTTCCCCCTGTTCATTTGTAACAACTTTATTTGTTTCCTTGTTTTTTTCTCCCATGTTTCTCTAGAAGGAAACAGATGGGTAGAGGACTTCAGCTGAATACTGAATATCACATCCCCATTGATGAGATCATTTCAGAATTTTCTAAAATTATTCTTCACGGTTACATGGCCAGGGAGAAAATATCCCTGGGTTTTTGAGAGTCGGGACGCTGCTGTTGCCGGGTTTAAATCATTATTAAAGAGACAAAGGCTCACCAGGATAGAGCTGCTGGGAAGTTTTCTTTAGCAGTAGAGTATATTCAATAAATAGTACTTACCTGGAGGTGCGCTGGGCGAGAGCTCCTTCTTTTGTGTGCGTGTGTAATTACTTGTCACCGTATCTAAATGTATCTGGGGAGCTTATCTTCCTTTAGACATTTACAATAGCATCCACCTTGGGACTGCCAAGAGGAGATTACTCAGCCCCGGAAAGAGTATTTTTAATGGTACAATATTAATGATATGAAATTTCCTACTCCCCCCCTTAAAAAAATTGTGGACGAACGTGTCAGAAGGGCGACGTCATGCCTTGAGAATATGACAGGTGTTCCAGATAGTATTGCCTGCTTGTCACATTTGATTATCTCACCCCTCACTCCCTGGAAGATAAAGTAGGTCTGGACTTTGCCTCTTTAGAGAAGCAATCTGAACTTGGTAAGGATTAAGCCCATCAGTTGGGGATTGAGCCATCTCCAGCATTCATACTCCAAGCTGAGTTGTTGGATTCAAAGAGCAAGGAAATCCAGCCATGGTACCTGAAAGCTAAGGATCCTCCCTTCGCAGTGGCGACCACAGCGATTTGACTCCCAGTCAGCCACCTCTGTCTCCCACCTTCATCTCAGCCCGAGAAAGGCTGCCCTGGTGCAAAGCTGTAGCAAGGCTCCACATCTCACACAGGCAGGGAGGTCTGTCAGTAACCTAGCAACATGGCAACAAAAGCATCCTCATCCTGTTTAGCTTTTCCGATAATGAAATGATAGTCACAACATTTTGCATTTAAACAGCACAGTCTCCAAGGGCCTGCAAGTCTGTTGTGAATAGAGAAAAGGAGTCACAAGACTTGCTCCTCCCGGGATGGCTAGCTCCATTTTACAGATGGCTATGCCAGAGCAAACAGAGTATAAGGGTCCATTTCACGTGAGTGACAGAACTAGCTGGGCATCATGCAGAAAGAAGGGCCAACCAATAGCAAAAACTAAAGAAAAGGAACTGTAAACCAACCCATTTTTTCTCATTAAACTTTATAACTCCTAGGGAGCAGAGAATGTGTTGGTCATATGTTTTGGAAAGTACCAGGCTTACTGATTGCTAAATTATAGATGAAATCAATGGGCAGGTGGTCCATCGTACAGCCACAATGCTGAATGGAGAATCAACTAAAGGAAAAGTTTGCAAGACATTGATAGTTTTCTAAAGGTGTGATTCTTCCGTGATTGTTTTCTGAAAATGTAGTTCATTTCTGATTTGAAATGATTCTGATCTGTTGTTTGTCTCTGCCTTCCTTGTTAACAATGGTGGTTTGAAAAAATTGCTACAAATTTTTCGATATTCCTTTCATTGAGAGATAAGGTCTTTGTAATTTCCCCTGAATCTGGGTGGGTTTATGACTGAGTCAACCAAAAAAGTAGTGTAGAAGTTATGTTATATGACTTCCTAGGCTGAGTCATATAAGGTCATACAGTTTCTTCCTTGTTCACTGACACTGGGAGCCCAGGGAGGCCGTGTAAGGAGTCTGACTACCATGAGGCTGCCATGCTGTCTGGGAACCCAAGCCACACCGTAAGGCTGTGTGTAGGAACTCTGGTTAATCACCCCAGTTGAGCTCAGCCTTTGAGTCATTCCCACCCAGGCACCAGACATGCAAGTGAAGAAGCCTCTGGATAATTATTCCAGCCCTGGAGCCATTCTAATTGTCCCATCTGAAGCCTCTGACACCGTGAAACAGATACAAACTATCCCTACTGTGGCCTTTCCTAATTATCTGTAAGAATAATTAAATCGTTGTTGCTTTATGCCACTAAGTTTTATAACCAAACCCAAGTTTGTATACCCAAAGTGCAGCAAAGCCAAATCATGAGACCCTGAGTATGCAGCAAGGAAAGGGTTAATTTGAGAGCCAGCCAAATGAGGAGAGGGGAGGCAGGCCTCAAAACCACCTCTCCAAGTGTTGGGGTTGCACTATTTAAGGGCAACGGTCAGGATGTCATGGGGGATGTAGGCTGAATGCAACATGCTGATTGGATATAGGGACAAAGGTAGGGGGTCCTCCTTTCTGAGCTTTCACAGTCCCGAATTTTATCTCATTGTGGAACACCTGCTCACTAAATGGCAACATAAGCATGACGGGACTGGATGGGATGGGACGGGACGGGGTGGGGGGGCATCCCAAGGTGCGTTGTCACAGAGGTTACTTTTGTTCACTCTTTGTCCCTTCTGTGCAATTGCAAGAATTCTTCCCCGTTTGATCCAGTCTTAACTAAACTTATTGGTGGTCGGTCAACTTCTGCAAAAGAAGCTCATAAATCAGTCAGGTTAGCCAGAGTTTCCTCAGGGTGGAATGGTAAAACATTTGTTAACATGTTGGTTTCAGTCTAAGGACATTTCCTAACTAGCGATAATAACTAGAACACTAACGAAACCTCAATTGTTCACCATCCTCTGCATATTTATGTCCTGGAGGAGAGGCTGTGGTCCTTTCTCAACCCCTGGGGATGAATATTGATTTGCCTAAGATAATTATGGTCATCTCATCTCTCTTACTCCACGTTTAGATTAGGGATGGCCCAGAGATTCAATCCTGGCCAGTAAGAGGAGTGGAGAAGTTTGCTGGGGCTGTTTTCGGGACCTTTCCCCTTATCCTCAGCAAGCTTTGCAGGACAGGATTCTCTGTGCTACTTTTGGATGTTGTTGTCTGCAAGTGATGCCAGCACCTGTGGTACCCATCCTAGGACTATCAGGAGAGTCAACGGCCCAAGAGGACAAGCCACACACTGAAGGTGCCAGGTCAAAGAGAGAAGGATGGAGAAGCTGTGTCCTTGGTGACACACAACAATGGTGATGCTCCATCCCAGAGCTCCCAACACCTTTGCACTTCCTGTTATGTCATGGGATTTTCTCGTTGTTTAAGCCTGTTTGCGTTGGGCCTTCTGAGACCTTCAGTCAAAGCTTCCTAACTGCTCTTTGATATTTCGGAGCACGGGTTTTGGTCCTCAAGATCTAGGTTCCAATCTTGGCTCTGTCACTAATTCGCTGTGAAGCTTTTAGTTGTTCTGACTCTGTTTTTTCAACTGTAAAACTAGGATAAAGAGGTTTTCATCACCAACTTGTGAAAATAAAATGATTCACTCAATAAGTACTTACTGAGTGCCTGACTCCCAGCTCAAAGTGGCCAAGAAACGCTTTCAGTAGATGGCCTGCGTCTCATCCCCATCATCGATAGAGCCCCGTCTACTTTTTTTGCACTGTCTTACTTCTCAACGAGCACGTCCAACTGCTCTTTTCTTATTTCCTTCCTCCCTAACAGTCACGGTTTGTCAGTGAGGCTAGTGCTCAAGAGTGGTCTTGATTCCCAGCCACACCTCTAGCCGACAGACTTAGTTGAGGGCCCACTGTGAAAACAGGATGTTATGGATTCTGAAGGCTTCGTTCCTGTGTGTTTGGAAGCCTCACTTACGCTGGTTATCTTGAAGAATCCCTCCTTCTCACATTTTGGCTCTCTGAGCCTGGTCGGAATTCTGGCTGCTGGTTTGCTGGGCAGCTCTGCGACCTGAGTGGGGTCTTCTGGCTGCCTCTGCCAAGCCCATGGAGAAGAAAAGCAAGTCATGTCTGCCTAGCCAGGCTCTGCCAGGCTGCCAGGCTCCTGAGAACAGCAGCTGTGTTGCCATCATGTCATGAGTGATGGGCCATGACCACTCAGCTGTGCAGAGCCTCACCTCCAAAAATGCACATGAAACCCTTTCTTTTTCTGTGCACTTGTATCTGCTCACTGAGGCATTTCCCTGGAGCTCAGGTTGCTGCATGTTTTCAGGGGTTTGTCGATTCCAAGTGCTCCTTGCGGTCTTGCAAAGAAAACCTGCTGAATCACCACGGGTGGCCAAATACTGTGGCCAGAGCTGACATTTCATGTTTCTGAGGAGGAGGCCACTGGCAGTTCTATCCTTAGGGATTTGTGAAGGGGGGGGTGGTCTCATTAGGAAAGGGCTTCTGGGGCCCTACCTGTCATCCTGCCTGTTCCACCTCCTTCTTTTGGTTATAGAGAAAACACCTCCTCTTAAGTCGGACAGATCTAGATTTGAAAGCTGAACTTGCTGTTCAGACACTGACCTTGGGCAAGTTACTTAGCTTCTCTGAGTCTGACTTTTTTTTTTTTTTTTGAAATGAAGAGAATGCTTAACTCATAGGGTTGTTGGATTAGATGAGCTCACTGCCTAGTATAGTGCTCAATAAATGTCTCATTTTAGAAGCGCTCCTTGAAAATACAAGTGCATATCAAGGATTCCTATAATACAATAAGTGCTTATCAATGAGAACTCCTTCATCACTTAATGATAATGAAAGCAAGGATTGACAGGAATTAAGTAGAGAGGGTCAAAAGAAAGAGACAGAATCTTGTAGGAAATGGGTGATAGCACCAAAGACATTGATTTTTCTCACCTTGCAGATTTCCCTGGAGTTGGGCCTTTTAGGGTAAATGACTTATATGTATATATAGATTTTTAAAAAATCATTTCTAAGGTATACACTTTTTTCACAGTTAAACTTTTCTGAATTTTGAATTCATCTGACAATTTATGGCATTTATAATGACAACTTTTTAAATGATGTATGAAATAATGTATCTCATAGTTGATGGCATCTGAGTTTTGATGAATTTGGTAATACTTTTTTTTTTAAAGATTTTATTTATTTATTTGACAGAGAGAGAGAGAGAGAGCACAAGTAGGGGGAACGGCAGGCAGAGGGAGAGGGAGAAGCAGGCTCCCCGCCCAGTGGGGAGCCTGATATGGGGCTCGATCCCAGGACCCTGGAATCATGACCTAAGCTGAAGGCAGACGCTTAACGACTGAGCCACCCAGGCGCCCCGAGTTTGGTGATACCTTTTATAAACAACAATAGTGTCGGGAATCTAGAGCTTTCATTGGGATCTCTTAGAATCACACCTTCCAACATAGTAGCCACTAGCCCCATGGGGGTTTTGGGAACTTGAAATGTGGCAAGTCCCCGCTGTGACATGCTGTGGTGCAAAATACTCATCAGATTCTGAAGACTTCATATGGAAAAGAATAATCGTAAAAGATCTCCTTAACATTTTTTTTTTTACTGATGACGTGTGGAAATGATCATATTTTGCATATATTGGGTTAAATAAACTACATTATTAAAATTGATTTCAGGGGTCCCTGGGTGGCTCAGATGGTTAAGAGTCTACCTTTGGCTCAGGTCATGATCTCAGGATCCTGGGATCGAGTCCCACATCGGGCTCCTGGCTCAGCAGGGAACCTGCCTCTCCCTCTCCCTCTGCCTCTCCCCCTGCTCATGCTTTCTCTCTCTCTGTGTCTCTGTGTCTCAAATGAATAAATAAAATCTTAAAAAAATAAAATCAATTTCATCTTTTTACTTTTTTAAAGTGGCTACTAGAAACTCTACATTCCCATGTGCAGCTCCCATGGCATTTTTCCCGGACAGCGCTGCTTTGGAAGAAGCTCTCAGAGATTGTCTGCTGTGACCACCTTAGAGAAACTGGATGGCCTTCACCCCCAAATTTGGCTCAGATGTCAAGCCTGACTATGCTGCCTGTCAAGACTGACAAGTCGCATGTCAAGAGGGTATGAAAATGTTTATTTTCATGGAATGAGTCTTTCTGGGGAGGGTGGAGTAGATCCCAGGCAGGCCCAAAAATGGCTTAAGAAAGGAGGGAAAGGAGACTATCTTGGGGCTTTTTGTGCGCTTAGGGAACGGGACTGTGGTGAGGATTCCTGCTGGCAGAGGCTTGTGTGACCTAAAACTGCCCTGAGGGAACAGCTGGCCCTTTTTTTTTCAGCTTTCCCAAATGTGGGCCAGAAGGGGAAGTGAAAGGCGTCAGTTCCGAGTGCTGATAATAAATGAGTCAGACTTCTTATTACATGTCCAATTCTGCACCCTTATTTTACCAAGGAGGACCCAGACATAGAAAAGGGAGGTGACTTGCCGAAGGTCACATGGCCAGGTAGTGGCAGTGGGGGCCCTGGTGACATCAGAGATGTTTTTCCTTCTCTTTCACAGCACCTCATGGAAAGTGACCCTGGAGGACAAGAACATCCTTTGTCCAGGGGAAGGTCTCCATGTTTTGTGGCTCTGTAGGGAAGGAGGACATGCTGAAGGATGGTGGTCAGGTGTGGTAACGGCCACCAGCCACTCTCTCGCCAGGGCGGCCCTAGGCCAATTTGGCTGATGTGGGCTGACAAGCTGGCTCAGGAAAGTGATTTGAAAAGTAAATACTAACTCAACATAAAATGAAAAGGAAATCAAGAATCTGAAAAAACAAACAAAAAACCCCAAACACAAACAAATCCATGAGAACAGAGTGGACATTGTGCGTGCACTTCTTTTCAACATTAAAGTGGCTTTGAATCAGACCAGGAAGCCCTCACATCTAGATTTTATTTGAGGCTTAAAAACTTCCAAGAGAGGTTATTAGTCCAGGGACAGAGATCTCCCACTGCAGGTGCAGAGCTTAAATGCTTTACAAAGAAAAGGAAATAAACTCATTGGAGTTTGTTTTAATACTTCCAGGAGAGTTATTTTGAATGTACAGCATGAATTTTGGAAGCCTGAGTACTTAAAAACACACTTGGGAAGGGATTGATTTTAAAAATCTGATTCTTTGCCTTGTTCTTGGCTTCTCTGAAATGTAAATCTTATAGTGTTTTCTGTTTATTGCATCATATACAAGTAAATCTGAATTTGTTTGGATTTTTCTGGTTTCCTTACACCCTGGAAGTCGAGCAGCCTTTTCTGTGCAAAGGACTTTGGATAAAGTCTCAAATAATTACCAAGTCTAGCTGACACTTCCTGGAACATGCTCTATCTGCTGCCTTCCTGGAAGAACATAGGCTGGAAGGAGTTGATTGAGAACCAGATCAAGAGTGCCTCCTAGATCCTGGCCAATCAAGAACATTTCATAAATGTTTGCATTACAGTCAGCCCACAATTGCCTGGTGAATGGGACATGGTGGATCTAAACAGGTAGAAGCTGTGGTCAATACCCAAGTACTGATATTTGGCTTTGAAATGTCTCTTGTTTGGTACTGTCTTTTGAATATGGGGGATTTTATGGTTAAAACAATACTCACCTATACCAAGTATGTATTCTGTGCCAAGCCTGGGGTAAAGCAATTTCATACTGGGGGTAGTCTTTCTATTGATTCTAGGATTTATCGTCTGGAGGCCTTTTTGGCTTGGAGAGGAATCCTCGCGACTATCTATCTTTTTACTGATGCTCATTTCTTAACTTTTTGGACTTTCTGAACAATAGACATTTCTTATTCAATAATTAATACTCCTCAAATATTTTCATGCTACTTAACATGACTAAGCAGTCAAAATTTGGGAGTTTGAGGGTGCCTGGGTGGCTCAGTTGGTTGAGTGGCTGCCTTCAGCTCGGGTTGTGATCCTGGAGTCGCGGGATCGAGTCCCGCGTCGGGCTCCCTGCTCGGCGGGAGTCTGCTTCTCCCTCTGACCCTCCCCCCATGCTCTCTCTCTCTCAAATAAATAAATAAATAAAATCTAAAAAAAAAATTTAGGAGTTTGACACCATATTTTCCCTCCCAAATTTAGACACGTATTTGATGAAACTATTTTAAGCAGTTAATTTTCATGAATCCAATGTATCAGAGTCTCTTAAATGTTCTAAACACCCCAAGAAGGAGATAAAACATGTGGAATATTGCAAAGATTGCAGGCCTTATTCTTGCAATTACACTATTGATGTCAGTGTTTTATTGTTTCTATCCATATCCATATCCTCATTCTCACTCTTATTTCTTATACCTTCCCAGGGTAACAGTAATTTTCTGAGAGCAACTTAGATGGCAGGATAAACTAGCAGAGTTTGGGTCCAGGCATGGGACCTGTTTTTCAAGTTCAAGATGATTTAAACCAGAGCCTGGTCAGTGGCCCTGGGCTGGATCCATTTTTAATTTGTTTCTCTCACTCATCATGGTTTGTAGGATTTTGAGGTTTTCAGGCTTTTGATGTCTGTTCTTTTTCACTGTTCTGCCATTATTTTATATTGGCAGGGTCTTTATGTGGTACTGGAAACATGTTATAATTTCCTAATATCTCATTATGATTACTAAGTGCATGGTCTATAGGGTGGATGCAGAGATGTGCCTTCTAGCTCCCATCCAGAGGACTCAGGCACTCATTCCCCCAGAGGGCAGGCATGTTGCCTGCTGGGCGGCTCATAGCAAGGTCCTCCCTTGGAAACTGTCCTTGGATAAGGGAAGCTGCCTTGCTCCACGGATAGGTTGATGTGGTGCCCGATCACCTTGCTTCAATCCGGGATAACTCTGAAGAGCCATTCCAGTTTTAGAGCAGTTGCTGCTGCATCATAGTTCGACACTCCCCTCTGCCCCATCCTGCTTCCCTCACTTGCTTTCAGCAGTTGTGCCCAATAGGACACCCCGATAAACTTCCATCTCAGAGTCTGTTTCCATGGAGCTCACATATGAAGGTTGGTGCCAGGTGTAGTCCTAGAAAATAAGATCTGGGAGATGATGCCACCAATCAAGTGGCATCCTGGTATGTAGTATGGTGCAATTGCTAAAATGTGGTGAACTGAGATGGGGTATTGGCAGAAGGAAATTCACCAGCAGATGCCATATTTCAGTACTTGAGAGGTCAGGGAGAGGAAACATTTTTAGGATGATGAAATCGCATGGTGTTTGGCTAGGGACATCAAGGTATTGAGAAAATGAAAGGCTGAGGGTGATTAATCACCAATTTAAGGTGAAGTGTAAAAAGCAGAGGGCCTCCTTGACAACATATAAAGAGACTCTCATTTCCCACAGCCAAAGGGCAGAAAATGCTCAACATCAGGTCTAGGACTTAATTATAGGGGTGATGGAGCTCCAGAAGAGGTTAAATTCTCAAAACTGACAAGTCCGCTAGCTCAAGGTCAGGGTCCCGATGAGAAAGGTGTGGAACTCTGAGACTTGGCATGGCATCACCTGGGTTAATGTAAATAGAAATATTAATTCCTAGAGTCCCCTGAACTCTCTAGGCCTGTAGAAATGGTCTTAGTCCTCACTCTTAAAGGCTGGGTCACTTGTTTCTCGACACAAGGCAGAGGTACTCATCCTAGCCGCCTCCAGGATCTATCTCTATCTCCTCTCTAGACCAACAACTGGAGTTGAGTCACAGTTGAACCTGGCCAGAGAAGTGCTGGGCCTGCTACAGGAGGAAAGGGATCAGCAAAGCCTTGCCGATCTGTGGTATCCCGAGCTGGAAGAGCTGAGTGCTCTGCTGGGTCGAGGGGACGGTGAGGGGGAAGGGCAAATACAAAGTTGGCTACAGAAGAGTTCATTGATTTGGAAACACTCTCACAGAACACATGACTTGACACCTTGGAAAGACCCTTGGGAAATGATGCTAATATGCTGTTGGCACATTTTCTTAGAAGCTTGAGGAAAGTGATGGTCTATGCTAAGTGAAGGAGAAATGCCACAAGTGTGTAGCAGACATTAGAAGGGATCAAAGGCCCAGAGAAGTGAGTGTGCTAGATAGAATATGCTAAGTAAGGATAAAACAAAACAAAATGAAACAAAACAGAAATCCCCAACAATGAACTATGTTCCATGGGAAAGCCAGAAGCATTATCCATTTCACAAAAGAAAGGAATGAGCTAGTAAGAAGGGCATTGGCGTCATTGAGAAGGTTGCTGGTGGTGGTGTTCTGAAGGCCACGGCCGGCAGCAGGTGCTGTTATAGCACTGAGTCTGGTGATAGCAATGGAGCTGATAGGATCCAGGTGCTGGTACTTTGCTGTCAGAAGCAAAGGGGACACAATCATCATAACTAATGGCAAGGTCAATGTGGCAGACAGAAGCCTCAACCCACGGAGAGCTAGGGAGATGGTTAATAAAATGCAGTGTACCTACAGGTGTGATATAGGGGCAGCCAAAAAGGATTGCTCCGTCCATACAATCAAAAGATATTGAAGAGTTTGAGGGAACTACTCCTATAAAAATTCATGATGTCTCCTGTCCAGTTTCCAGACCTGAGCCAATTTTGGACTTGAAACCTGTTTACTGAAGGAGAGGCAGAGTCATCAGGAGGAAGAACTCTGCAACACCATGGCAAGTGAATATGATGATAATTCCTCCTGGTAATAATCCCCCAAGGGGCTTCCAGTGGTTTACTCAGTCAGCTGTACACTGGATAAGGGGGGATACCCAAACATTTCAAAGACTGTTGGCAAGAGAGTCTGAATTGACATTAATACCTGGGGCCCCTCCCTCTTAGAAAGTCTAGGTCCAACTTACAGTGTACACTGAGTCCATGGGCTCATCTATGGGCCATTTTCCTAGAACAGATATCCTTGGTAATTTGCAGAAATGCTGTATTTGTTCCTTGGCCTCTAAGCTAAGGGATACTGCAGTAGAAAAAGCCAAGTGGAAGCCTTTGGAACTGCTCTCCTCCTAATGACCAAGTAGGCAGTGACTTTGGTGACCTTCAATGTACTATGCCTCCCAATATTTACACCTTTGTGTAGTCCCCTCCAACATTGACTCTGAACTTGGGAAAATGGATATGAGTAGGCATAGGACAAGCAAAGGCTTGATAAGAGTTTGCACAAGTGGATGATGGGAGTTGGGGAAATGGGTGAGTCCTGCAGCTTTATTTTGTTTGACTTGTTCGGCTTGCCTATAAAAAGTGGTTCTCCTCAGTTCCCGTTGGGGACTCTGCTTTTTCATTTCTTGCTGCTTTGTCCTTCACTGGTTCCTTGCAGGATCTACTCCTTTTTATTTTTATTTTTTAAAAAAGATTTTACTGGGACGCCTGGGTGGCTCTGTCGGTTAAGCGGCTGACTTCGGCCCAGGTCATGATCCCAGGGTCCTGGAATCGAGTCCCACGTCGGGGCCTTGCTCAGCAGGGAACCTGCTTCTCCCTCTCTCTCCCTCTGCTTGTGCTCTCTCTGCCAAATAAATAAATTCTTTAAAAAAAAAAGAATTAAAAAAAAGATTTACTGACTTCTTTATTTAGAGTGGGAGCTGGGGGAGGGGCAGAGGGAAAGGGAGAGAGAGAATCTCAAGCAGACTCTGTACTGGGCATGGAACCTGAATTAGCCTTGCGATCATGGCCTGAGCTGAAATCAAGAGTTGGACGTTTAACCAACTGAGTCTCCCAGGCACCCCAGGATCTACGCTTTTGTGAATGACCTTGAATCTAGTTTTGCCTTGGAGACCAAAAAAAAAAAAAAAAAAAAGTTTGCACAGAGGGGTTTGTCTTGCAATGCTTGCTCTTGGGATCCAGCTGCCATATGGAGAAGCTCTAGGTAGCTACATGATGAGACTACGTGGAAAGAGAGGCTTCAGCCTGCCCTCCATCTCTGCCAAGGGGCCAGCCATGTGAGTGTAGCTATCTTAGACATTCTAGTCCCAGTTGCCATCGGACTGCATCTGCATGAGAGACTCCAAGCAAGACCAACAGAAGAACGATCCAGTTAAGCCCCTGTTAACCCACAGAACCATGCTAAATAATTAAAATAGTTGCTGCTTCACAGATAAACAATTGTGAATAAAGAAAAAATATAGCATCCTGGGTGGGGGGAATGACAGAGATTAGTATAACTGATAAAGACCTAAACGCTCTCAAAGGGCAGAATTTTGAGTGGTGCATATAGTTGTATACTTTTATGGGAGAAGTGGTTCAAGGTAAGAATATGAATGGACTCTAGGCAGTGGTGAACGGCTTGACTGGTTGGTCAGGGGCCTGCAGGGGAAAGATCAGAATACTGGGGACCGGAAGGGCTGGGAAAGAGGCATGTGGATGGATCTCTGGCAGTAGCCACAAAGTGTATCCTGTGAATACTGGAGAACATTTTATTTCTCTGTTCCAACCAGTTCACCTCCATGCTGTATGTGGGGAGTACCGTTCTTAAATTTAACTTCTCTCTCATTTCTGGAGCTTTTTTTTTGTCCTGGCTTATACCTTCTTAGGAGCAGGTAGGCCATTTATGTCTAAGATTGAAATGACTTTCTTGATAGTGGGTGGGTCTGAGTGTGGCGTGAAAACCCCCGACCTCCCTCCCTGCGGGCTAGGGTCGTGTTCAGATGATTGCACAATAATTAATGATCCCTTTCTGATTTATTGGCTTGAATGCTAAGATTTGCACATATTGTCAATGAGAACTGCTGCATCCATTATAATTAAAAGCCTTAATTGTGTAATCCGAATCTTTAATCCAGGAAACATTTATCCAGAGATGGCCATCTTATTTTATTTGAGGTAGAATATCTTATCCTTTCTTTTTTAAGAGACTCGAGTAGGTACTTGGTTTTTTTCTTTAACTCGATTAGGTACTTGGCTGTCTTCCCAGTTCCCAATCACGAGCTTTCTGGGAGAACTACACCTTTCCTCCCAGGGATGGGGGTCTGACAGCCAGGTTTGCGCTATGTGACTCCGCCTCTCTGGACACAGTTGATTGGACCAAGGGTGGGCACCTGACCCAAGTTGAACCATCCAGATGTTTTCTCCTGGGGACTTGGAATTGAGACTATGATCCAGTCAGTTTGGGCTGGTCTTTTGCTGGGAGAGGACCGAATCTTGGGAGCTGGGACGTGATCTTCTGCTCACACACGCGCAGAGAAGCATCAAAAGCAGGTGTTCAGATGGAAAAGAGGAACAGATTTCCAGAGAGCTTTCTTCTTTTGGGCTTCCCCCCTTTCCTGCCTCCACCTTCCTTTTGCCTTCTGAGATACTCCTAGATCTTTAGAAAGCCTTCCTCCTCCCCTTAGGCTAACTTGACGTATTTTCTGTTCTTACAACCGAAGAGACTTAACCGACAGAGGCCCTTCGGCCCAAACACACTTCCGGTGCCTGCACCTTGCAGCACAGCTCTCCTCGTTCCCTTCCTCCCCTCTCGCTCCATCCCTCCTTCCCTCTCTTTTTCTTTTCCTTTTTAATCCCCACCCCCAAGACTGCATTATGATTGTGAATTCAGGTTACAGAGAATCCCTCTTCTAACCCAAAGTCATTTTCTTGCCAAGAATCCCATAGCGACCAACCTTCAGCTCTGAAGGGTAAATTAAGCTGAGGGGTATACCTCTCAGAATATAGTTCACCATCTCTTCTTATCTGAAGAAAATAAGCAAGGTCATTGTCTTCCCTAAAGGCAGCCTCCTTCTGGTTAAGTACATATGTCTGGTTCTGTTTGCAAGATTGCCAACAGCTCCTTTCGATGAGAAGGAATAATGAGCACCCAGCAGACAAGGGAAGACAGGAGAGTGTTGTGGCCTTTCACATTAGTTTTTTTTCATCTTTCTTCACGGTTATTTAATATAAAAGAAGAGAGACTTGATAGTCCCTCCACCTGTCAGTCAAGGAGAATCCAAATGTGACTCATTTCTTTAAATAAATTTGGTAAATCTCCTCTCAAATTCCAGTACTCTTGCTTGTGTGGCAAAGGAAAACAACAAAAACCTAGAAATAACACAAATTTTCAGAAATAGGAGAGCAGTTGGATAAACTATGATACACCCACGCTTTAGAAAATTGAGTAGTTATTTTAAAAAAAATGATTCAGAGCAGCATGTGTTACAGTAAGAGCTCTATCTGGGGCAAAGGCTGCTAGCTACTACCTCCATCCTCCAAATAAGTCTACCCCTTTCCATGATTTTTAGCTGGGCACCTAGTTGCCAGGGGAAAGACTACATTTCCCAGCTTCCCTTGCAACAAGGTGCAGCCATGTGACCAGGTCCTGGTTAATGAGAAGTGAGGGGGTGTGAGATGGCCAACCTCTGTGTCCTGTTCTGAAAAGGAGGAAGGGGGTGGGGGATGTCCTTTTTTCCCCTCTTTCCTCCACCCTATTCCCTGGAATGTGGCTATTTCCTGGAATGTGGCAAACTTACTGGCCATGGGGATGAAGGGTACTGTTTGGGGAGGATGGGCAACAAAATAGAAAAGGCTTGAATGCCTGGCTCACTGTGTGCAGCAGAGTTCCAGAAGGTCCCTGGACTGTCTCCCTAGGGACTCTGAAGTCAGAAAGAAACTTCTGTCTTCTTAATTTGGAGCTCTGTTATCTGCAGCCAGATTTATCATACAATTAATACCTAGCTAAGTGGGAAAAGAAATTCAGTTGTAATGTGCACAGCATGATGTCATTTAAAAATATCTGTGAAAGAAAGAATTGACCTTGTACAGATGCATATGTGCTTGTAAATGTTTAAATGATTATGAAAAAGATGGGAGGGAAAGTAAATGGCCACATTTCCGACTTTGATTTCCTAAGAGGTGTGGTAGGGAGAAAGTGTTCAACTTTTCTTTAACTTTGTCTTTTTCTTTCTTTCTTTCTTTCTTTCTTTCTTTCTTTCTTTCTTTCTTTCTTTCTTTCTTTCTTTCTTTCTTTCTTTCTTTCTTTCTTTCTTTTTTCTCTTTCTTTCTTTTTCTCTTTCTTTCTTTCTTCTTTCTTTTCTTCTTTCTTTCTTTCTCTTTCTTTCTTTCTTTCAGACTTACTAAAACAAAAAAAATTTTTTTTAATCTACAGAAAAAACTATTTCAAGTCTTCCTGAAATTGATGTAGCTAATGTGAAAGTGCTTATTTAAACCACATAGTTGAAGACTTTGGGGGTCAAAGTTCAGGGTCAGAAACCCATGTGGTTCTGCCATAGGGTACTATATCTGGCTTGAGAGATTTATATTTGTGGATCATTTTCACAAAGTTATTTCTAGGTAGAGATGCTGCTGGCTCTTTCTATGTACTTGGGTAAGTGCAATTGGGGAAGACTGATTATTTTGTATTTAAAAAAGAGGAACTGTTCTGTTTTGTACAAAATTGTCTCTCTTTCTCTCTTTTAAAGATTTTATTTACTTATTTGAGAGAGAGAGAGAGAGAGAGAATGAGAGAGAGAAAACATGAGAGGGGGGAGGGTCAGAGGGAGAAGCAGACTCCCTGCTGAGCAGGGAGCCCGATGCGGAACTTGATCTTGGGACTCCAGGATCATGACCTGAGCCAAAGGTAGTCGCTTAACCAACTGAGCCACCCAGGCTCTCCAAAACTGTCTCCTGAGTTTCCACTGTGGAGCAGTTACGGGAAGAGATGGACAGAATGAATGAGGGAAATAATTAAGCTGTGGGAAGACAGGTCACTAGTGACTTCTAACCAGCCGACCACATGGCCAAAGCTCAAGGTGAGAGAGAGTCAGGTAGCCCTGTATTTACTGCCCACAATGCACCCACAGCATGCAGAGAGGTTTGCACATTTGTTGATATTGGCTCAATTGGAAATGAAAATTTGGAAATCACAAGCTTCAGAGTCAGTAACCTGCAGCAAAAGCTTTCAAACACCTTTTCCAAGCATTTGTTCAGAAAAAAAATTATATTTTTGTACTCCACCAAACCTCTCCATTTCTCTAAGAGTGAATGCCACAAGACTACTGTTTGACAAAGGTTAAAACTGCACTATTTATTGAGCATAGGAGCTAATTAAATTTTTCCACTTGACCAAGAAAAGGGAAACCAAGAGGTTCCTTTGGTTTTTTTAATCTCTTGGTAAAGTAAAAAGTAAAAAATAAAATAAAATAAAATAAAATCAATGAGAACAGAAGGGTGTGGTGCAAACACACATTTGGAAAGACATCTTTTTCTAGGACCAAAACAAAGACTATCAAAAAAGTACTAAATAAATTCTAAATGGCATAAACTTAAATGACATTAAATCCTTAATTTGACATAAGTAAAAGTTGCTGGCATAGTAGAAAGAACATGGATTTTGGAATCAGGTAGGTGTGGGCTCAAAACCTTGATTTTCCACTTATATCAGTGAAACAGGATGTTAAGATAATATGTTTATGGTATCACTTTTGGTGAGGTTTTCAAGACCTCATATTAACTTATATTACAAAGTGAGGTATGAGGTCATCATGAGGACTTTCAAGAAGTGTTCAAAGCCAGTTTTGGGTCTCTTATCCCCTCAGTTATCAAGGATTTAAAAGGGTTGAGTAGAGATTTAAAAAAAGATTTTTGCTTGGAAAGGTGGAGCATTTTTCTTTTACCTCAAGCCTAAGGAGAAGTTCTTCAATGGAAGCACCAGTGAATCTGATGTGTGTCCTAATAGACTGGTGTCTGAGTTGTACCTGAGAAAGCAGAAAGGCAGACTACTGTTGCTTTGCTTTGCTGAGAGAGGAGTGAAAAGATGTTGCTACAGAGAAGGGGACTTTCACTCCCAAGTTGACTGGGGTAAAGAATATGTTTCCTTTTGACCGGATGTTGCTCAAGGGTATTAGAAGACTGGGGAGGATTGTCTTACATACCTATCAAGAAGACTGCCTAGAGGGCAAGGTGAACCCAGCAGAGTGCTGTTGGGAACTCTTAGATCCAATTTGATGGGAGAAACCAGGATTGGAGGGGGGGCGGTTTCTGAAGAACCCACAAGTTGCTCCTCAAAACAAAGAGTTGGTCATCTACAACTGCCAGTCCTAGGAAGCACTGGTGTCAACTGCACTAATGGTGGCAGGTGGGGTACAATTGCTAAAGAAGACTCCAAGTCACCAAATGTCAGTGCTGACAAATATATAGTTTGTTACAGGAAAAGGATAAAATATAGCACCAGCATTAAAGCGAAGACATACATCTCAGCCACAGGCTGTGTCAGAGCAAGGGACCAGGAGAGACCCGGAGCAAGCTCTTATTGTCTTCCTCTATAAGGGCCACTGTAGGAACCACGTTGTGCATACAGAATGCTTAGGAACCAGGGAGCCCAAAGTAGTCTTGACCAGGATTTCTTATACTCCTCTGGTAATGGAGGCATATTTTTGCTATGCAACCAGCTCCAATGGCTGAGACTTTTGGGGGTCTCACTAAGACTAGACGCAAATCATCAACTTCCCTGTTATCATGAAACAATGTTGACAAGCTGGTACAAACCAGCCCAATACTTGGACAAATGGTTACAAAGTGGCTATTAACAGTGCCTTGACCAGGATTCAGTGCCATGCTGATGTATATTTCTTATCTGAGTAAGACAGCTCAGGTGTATTCCAGGCTTGCTGGAATTAACCTTCATAGTGTATCAACTCGTGAGAGTACCTGTCTGTCTAGTAAGAATGTTTCTACCCCTCACCTCTCCCTGCTCTCTAAGCCTAGAAGAGGTGGAAGCAGCCTAGAATGGAGGAGGAGAATAGAAGCCCAGGATGAAGAAATAAAGAGAGTTCACCACACCTATTTCCTTCTCAAAGCATGTCTGTCTGGGGGGACAGGTAAAAGATTTAATTCTGAAGGGAGTTGAATCTTGTGACTGTTACATAGGACTAGATGTTTTTTTTTTAATTTTTTTATTGTTATGTTAATCACCATATATTACATAATTTGTTTTGGTGTAGTGTTCCATGATTCATTGTTTGTTCATAACACCCAGTGCTCCATGCAGAATGTGCCCTCCTCAATACCCATCACCAGGCTAACCCATCCCCCTACCCTCCTCCCCTCTAGAAACCTCAGTTTGCTTTTCAGAGTCCATCATCTCTCCTGGTTCGTCTCCCCCTCTGACTTACTCCCCTTCATTCTTCCTCTCCTGCTATCTTCCTCCTTTTCTTTTTTCTTAAAATATGTTGCGTTATTTGTTTCAGATCTGTGCTTCAACAATCTTACACAATTCACAGCGCTCACCGTAGCACATATCTTCCCCAATGTCTATCACCCAGCCACCCCCTCCCTCCCACCCCTGACCACTCCAGCAACTAGATGTTTTAATTAGTGAACCAAGGCCATTTTCACAACTTACAAGTAGCTAACAGACTTTTTTTTTTTAATTGGTGATGATTGACCATAAGCCCATGAAACTTGCCTTACATTTCATCTAGCAGGCAGGGGAAAAATTAGCCCCCCAGAATGGGTTTGAATTGGTAGGTAGGAGGAAAAAAGATCAAGCCATTTGTTATTATATCACATGAGTCTGATTCTTTTAACATATTGGTCATATGGGAGTATCAAGGGTAAAATTGGAGAAGTGCCATGGAATGTCAAAGGAAAATTAGAGAGGTTAAATAAATAATCAAATAGATAAGTAGAAGTCTCCCTTTCCCACCCCAAATGCAACTAGAGACAAACACTGGAATTTCTTGCTTTCCCTATGAAGCAAGATGTTTATATACATCATTTGGTTTTATGATGAAGACAAAGGGATGAAGATACCAGTTTTGAGTTTAAGAGCTGGTTTCAGGATTAAGAAATATCTGGAATAGCTGGAAAGATTGTGGGGTTGATGTGTGAAACTGCTCTTCTAGGCCATTAAGACATGTGACCAATCAAAAAAAAAAAAAGACATGTGACCAGAAGCCAAATGACAGCCCCTTTTCTCTGGCCCCCCTTGCAGTTAGTTTGACTGGGTTCTATGACTGGGTTCTGGCCATCTGATGAAGGCAGAAGTGGTGTAAACCACTTGCAGACCTGGCTCTTAAAAACCAGGAGAACACTCCAGATGTCTCTTTTTCTGCTACTGTGATGTTTAAGGGTCGTACTTTCTAGATGGAGACAAGACGGAGGAAGTTCTCCTGACTTGTACAGGGCTTTGCAGGAGTAAGTTCAGCCATAGAGATGTTGGGTTAAACCATAGGTTAAATTATCCTGACTAATATATGGGAAAAGAACTACGAAGAAAGGAAGGAACAGGAACATGAAGCAGTTTTCACAGACAAAGGTCTAAAGGTGGAATCAATATTTCTTTTATCAATATTTGTTGAAGAGAACGGAGACTAGGTAAAGAAGAAATGACATGAAATAACTCTATTTTGTGGTTGCATTAAAAAAACTTGAAAAAAAATATAGACAGAAGCGCGTGGAAAACCATAAAGTTTTCACAAATGGAACATGCCTGGCATGTGAATACAAAAGCCCCAACACCCAGAGCATTACCAGGATCCCAGAAGCTCTCCTTGTGGACCTTTTCAGTTACAAGCGCATGGGAGGACTTGCCTGCCTGACTTCTAATGCTGTGGCTGCACCTTGACCTCCACTTGACCATGTGGTTCTAAAAGAATCTCCTTCCCTTGGCCCGCTTAAGTTTCCATATTACCCAGAAACTCTAGGCTTCTTGAAATTTCTTAATTTCCTAGTTTTCATAAGTAGTAGGAAAAAAAAATAAGGCAATGAGGAATCGAATGGAGAAATTATCAAACTGATTTTAATTCTGAGTGCATTTTATTTTAATTAAATTAAATTTTCTTTGAAAAAATATTATGTATTCTTGTATGTCCATAAAAACAAAATTAGTTATATATGTTACAAAAAAGACATTACATTTTAAAAGAGATTTTACAAGGCCAGTTGTATGGTCATGATCCAGTACAATTAAAAACAAATACTGGAGAAAACAAAACAAAAGAAAAAAAACCAAATACTGGAGAGTAACCAAAATATGGCTATATGGAGAATAAGAATAAACAGAAAACCCTTGGTGCAATCAAAAGTAAAAACTATGAATTACAATCTATGTAAAAGTAATAAAAATAAAGCTTTGTACTTAAACATCATCTCAAAAGCTGTTCTCACAGAAAAATTTACAGCCTCAAATATCTTCATTAATACAGAAGGACTAAAAATAAACATGTAACCTATCTCAAAAAGAAGGAAAAAACCTAATAAACAAAAATAAACCAGGAAGTGAGGAGTACCACATTTCATTGACTCCCAGACCCATTTTATTTTTTATTTTGACATCTCTGAAATCAGAGTGTGTTCTCGATTTGTCTTGACCATGTAGCAGTGTGGTCTTGTGATTTCCTGTGCACATAAGAACTTGGCTATTCTTCCTGGCAGCACTACTAAAATCCCTTGGCATGTCAGTCAAAAACCCATGTAAGTACTGTTTGAGGAAGGGTTGTGAATACTGTTTGATGACTGAAATATTTTGAATGACACTTCCAGTAAGAGAGAACTAGCAGCAAAACTTGCGGAACGAGGATTAGCAATTTGGTAGATCACCCTTTTAAACAATGCTGAGTCATCAGCACAGAGGACAGTATTATATGGAAAAATGGTAACACTAATGAGTGAATGGGCAGTGATTTAAAAGAACTGGGTTCTCAGTGAGAAGACAACTTAGAAATCTCTTAAGCAATTTTGTATTTTCCTTTTAGAGATACACAAGAGAAATATGATTAAAATTTATGCCTCGGGAATTAAAAAAAAAGTCTTCTAATAAGTACATTCTAAGTGATAAGAGGGCCTTATGTCCTAAATTATGTGAAAGTGTTTTATTTTTCTTAGTGGT
Source organism: Zalophus californianus (assembly GCF_009762305.2). Lineage (NCBI taxonomy): Eukaryota > Metazoa > Chordata > Mammalia > Carnivora > Otariidae > Zalophus > Zalophus californianus. The sequence continues at coordinate 98,709,012 of NC_045595.1, forward strand.
ATCCAAAATAATGATGAAAACGCAGTAACACAGCCAAAAGTGAAATGTTAATGAAACAGAAAACCAAAAGAGGAGAATGTATGAATAGATATAAAAACTAGATTCTTTGAAAAGATTAATAATGTTTACATAAACTCTTCATGAGTCTGATTAAGAAAAAAATGTGAGAGCAAGAAGACAGAAGATTAGGAGTAAGAAAAGGGAGCTACAGAGAAGGCAGATTAAAACAACAAGAGAATGTTACATGCAAATCATCAGCAAACTACTTGAAAATGAAGAACGGGGGTTGGTGAACTTTCTCTGTAGAAGGCTACGTAGTATTTTTAGGCTTTTCAACTCAAGAGGTAAATTGAAGATATTAAGTAGGTTTATTTATTTATTTATTTATTTATTTATTTATTTATTTATTTAATTTATTCATGTGACAGAGAGATAGAGAGGGAACACAAGCAGGGGGAGTGGGAGAGGGAGAAGCAGGCTTCCCGCCGAGCAGGGAGCCCGATGCGGGGCTCGATCCCAGGACCTGGGATCATGACCTGAGCCGAAGGCAGATGCTTAACTGACTGAGCCACCCAGGTGCCCCTAGATCCCATATTATATGAGAATTTTGCATATGAAAATGTGGTATTTCGACCCAGTGGAAGAAGAATGATTTATTTAATAAATAATGTGAGCACAACAGGTTATGTTTGGGAGAAAATTAAAGAGGACTCTCATCTAGTATCATTTATAAAAATAAATTCTAAATAGATTAAAAGAATGAAGTTTGCAGGGTCTCTTTAAACTGATGGATCTCATTGTTTGAAATTGTGCTTTGGCTACCACATCTCTGTCACCCCATCCAAAATCCCCACAGGCCAAAGAGAAGCTGGCAGGACAGAGACAGGGCCTGCATGATCGGCCTCGCTGCAAGGGAGCCTGGGATTGAGGCTTTAAACACGGTGCGGAGAGGCTAGGAGAAGGGACATTGAGCCCGCGATAGTGTGTCTGTCAGCTTAAGAAAGCCAGCTGGAGCGGGGGTGGGGGGGGTGGGGGGGTGGGGGGGGGTGGGGGGTGGGGGGGGCTTGGGGGGGTGAGAAAAGAGGGAGGGAATGAGAGAGAGAGAGAGGGAACGAGAGAGAATTAGTTTATGTTGGTGTGTTGTAACCCCCAAACTTTCTAGAATAGCTCTCTCACAGGAAGGAAAAGAAATGTAATTACTGCTGCCTCTTTCCTCATACTTAAGTACTTTGGAAAAAATAGGGGACGGAAGCCAGAAAATGAAGCAGAAGGCTGAGTGCTTTTCGCACTCACAGCCAGGCACAGGAGTCCCTTAGAAAAGCAGTGGGCTTGGAGAGGAGAGAGGACCAGAGGCTGGCTGAGCAGCACTGCCAGGAAGAGGCCAGGCTCAGCCCCGACAACCCAGAGGGAGGAAAGGAGTTCTCTGCGCTGGTCAGGGACGCGAAGGACAGTTGAGCTTGGAGCATTGTCGCAGCCACAGATAACCTGCTGAAGGACTTGGAGGGGTTGGGGAGGGCAGGGACCAGGGATGGGAGGCTCCCCAGATGCCAGACGAACTTGCCCTAGGCCAGAGAGGTGTTTATTTAGGGGCTGGTAATGAACAGAGACGAAGCACATGGAGCGCTGTGGGGGGCTCTCTGACACAGCCAGCACCTGGTGGGCCCTGTGTCCCCGGCTAGTGACAGAGGCACAGCCGCATGTCTCCCGCTCTCACCCACCATGCCAGCTTGGAGAACTTCCCAAATGTGAAGTGGTCAGGGCTGGCTGCCCTGAGGCATGGTGTCATGGAGCAGGAGTACGGTTTTGGGGTCAGACGTACCTGGGCTTGAATCCCAAATGAACTGCTCACTAACTAGCTATCTGGTCACAGGCAGGTGGCCAGGCCCTCTGAGCCTCCGGTTCCTTGCTGGTAATTTGAGAACTAAGAGACCCCAGGATGCTGTCAGGGGGTTCAACGGAAAAGAATTAGACAGCATTTTGCATAGCCCGGTGCAAAGTCGGCACTTGATACAAATTTTCTTCCTTCTCGCTGAGGAAGCAGGGGTGGCCTCCCTTCGCATCCTAGAAGCGTCTCCTCTGTGCGTCAGCTCACGGGGGCCTGCCTCAGCGGGGCGGGCTGAGTGTGGCTTAGGGAGCTCTGTCTCAAGGCCCATAGTCATCTGCTGCTTTACCAACCTTCCTTGCTGTCTTATCCCTTTGTCCAGAGTAGTGCCTGGCACATAATAGATGCTCAGTACAAGTGTTCAAAGAGTGAATTAACTTGTCTTTTTTTATCTTGAGGCTACTTTGCGTGAAACCCTAGAAATTCCATAGTTTTCACCTGGACAGTTGTTGTCACCTGGAGATCTAACTTCCTTTTTCAGTTTAAGGTGTTTCACAGGGAGCTGACACTTCCTTTGGTCAGTACCACGTCTCAGACCTCATATAACACATTACATGTATTCATATACACCCAAACCAAAGCTTGCATTAAAAAAATACATATTTTGCTGTAAATTGATAAAAAGAGTTCTGCATGATGCTTTAGAAATTACTGGCTACTGGAAACTTACTAAATTGACAATTTGCAAGGATTTCTTGGCAATCATTATGCCTACTCAGGAGTTTTTGCAAGGTGAGCAAAACTAACTTAGAAGTGGTTTTTGGATGTAATGAAATTTTTATGAATACTAAGTTCAACAATTAATGAGATTAAAATAATATTATATTTTGGCAATAAACATTTATTAATTTATATTTGCTGGTTTCTTTTCACACTTCGGAGCCAACGATTTTATATTCTGGCCTCCAACATTTTTGTAGGTCTCTGAAGAACTGTGGCATGGGCACTGGGCCTAGAGTGCCTGATGGAGAAAAGAGTCTCATAGGATTGTGGGCTCAGCACACTCGTAACTTAGCAGGAGTGGGCCTGGCTGCTGTCTGGGAAAGGGAAAGAACATCTTAGGAGACTGTCCTCTAGCTCGGGCCTCCTCTCCATTCAGCCCTGATTCTCATTTTAGTGTCCTGTCCCCCCACCTACCCCATCCACTTTTGGTTTTCACCCTCTGCTTTGAAACCTGTTATATCAACCTGCACTCAAGGCCACAAGTCCTGGCTAATCAGACACACTGATCTGCATTTTTAAAAAAGATTTATGTACTTATTATGAGGGGGGAAAGGGCAGAGGGAGAGAGAGAATCTTAAGCAGGCTCCACACCCAGCTCGGAGCCCGACACAGGGCTCCATCTCACGAGCCTGAGATCATGGCCTGAGTTGAAACCAAGACTCAGATGCTTAACTGACTGAGCCACCCAGGGGCCTCTGATCTGCATTATTAAATACTTGCAGTGCTAGGCTGAACCATTTGTTTTTGTCTCAAAAAGGAGGGTTAGCAAACGTGAGTTGAAGGTAAGAAATGGTGGGTGAATTCTTTGCACTGACTAAAAGGCATCTTCCCTTCCTGGGTGATGTGGCTAGCTACAATGGCCTTCTGGTGAAGGTTCTCCTATCTGGAAATCCCCTCAGTGTCTCGCCTCCAGTCTTGTTCCTATCCAGAGAGTAGATGATGGAATGAGGGGGAAACGGATGAAGATCCAATGCTGTTTATTTTTACTGCATTCTCCCTGTTAGATTATAAGCTTCCTGAAGACAGGTATTAAGTCCACTCATTTTCTATCAGCAGCAGCTTTCGATGAGCCTGAAGCAAGTGTTGACTTCTCTAAACCGGTTTCCGCATCTGTAAAGTGCAGGGGTTTCATCTCAGACAGTCCTCCTAACCTTAACATTCTGTGATTCCAAGATGTGTCTGAAGGAATCAGAAGTGCAAGGTGGAAGCATCTTGGAAGTCACCTAACTCAACAACTTCCTCCCCCGTCTCCTGCTCCAGGATGCTCTTGCTGAAGGCAAGCCCCTTAGCCACATCCACCTCAAATGACTGTCCAACTCAGTGACAGAGAGTTTAGGACCTCTGCAGTCAGTATATTCTATTTTCAGAGGGCTCTGCATTTTTAGAAACTTATTGTTCTATTTTTGAAGCTTCGTAGTTATACTAAAAGAGAATGGATACTGGAATAAGATAGAACTGGTCTCCAGAACCGTGAGAGCCACTAACTAACTGTGTGAGTTGGAGAGACTCTAAGATGACCTTGTGACCCCTGCCTTCTGGTGTTCATGCCCCTGTGTAATTTCCTTCTCTTGATGTAGGTGAGTCCTGTGACTTACTTCTAACCAGTAGAATAGGCTAAAGCTAATGTAATGGGTTGTCGTGACTTTGATTACATTACACTACGTGGCAAAGGTGATGTCATTCCCACAATTAAATTATGTAAGGCTTCGTGTCCCTAGCAGACTGTCTTGCTATCTCCAATGCTGGCTTTGAAGAATCAAGCTGTCATCAATTTTACAGCCACAAGGAAATAAATTCTGCCATCAACCTGAGGGAACTTGGAAGGGGAACCTTCTCCAGTTGAGCCTCCAGATGAGAACCCATCTCTGACTGACACATTGATTTCAGCTTTGCAGAGGACCCAGATAAACCATTCTTGGCCTCCCGACTCTCAGAAGCTGTGCAATAGTAAACGTGTGTTGCTGTAAGCTGCTCTTTGTGTTTCAAGAAGTATAGAAGGGAAGGTGGTATCATGACAGTAGTGGGAGGTGAAGGTGGATCACTTACATGACTTTGGGTTCAAGTCATAGAAAATCCAACTACTGACAGTGATTGAATGATAAATATATGCAATATCTCACATAACCAGTGAAACTAGACAGAAACCAGTCTTTAGGCTTGCTTAAGAAAGTGGTTCGGTGATGTCATCAAGGATTTAGGTCCTCTCCATCTTCTGTCTCTGCCGTCTTCAGTGTGTGTCTTTGTCTTTCAGTTCCCTCCTCATGGTTGCAAGATGGCTGCACTAGCTCCAGGCGTCCCCAAGCCCAGAGGTGGAAAAGATACCTTTTTTTTCCCTTCTCATGCGTATTTGTTTGTAAGATCCCACCCTCTCTCTTCCCTTCCTTCATATCTCACTGGTCAAAAGTGGGTTACCTGTCACCCCTAAAATAACCAATGGGAAAGAGATCAGCATGTTGGAATTGATTAATGAAGATTCCCTGGGGTGGAGAAGAACAAAGGCTCCTCTGAAGTACAGGGCCCCCTAAAGCTGGAATCAACTCAGAGTTCTGTCAGCTGGGAAAAGAGGGGACAAGATGTCAAACAATGACATCTGCTACAGGATGGGTGATGCCTTTGGGGACTCGGACCCAGTTCTCTTCCGAGTTGAAGTCTGCAAGTGGCTACCATCTCATGAAATGTGGACTTGCCTTTGGCAAATTCTCAAGCACTTAAAAGGGTAGCTGTGGGTTTTCTTGGGTGAAAGTTATTCTGGACATACTAGATTTCATCAAACCTAAGAAACCATAGAGTATAAGATTCACCATTATTTTATGAACCTCTAAGATAAAAAAGTTACTTTAAACTCTGACATAATGTCCTAACCGTGGTTGTATGTGGCTCTTGAGTCTGTAATACTAGCCCCTTATTGCTTTGAAATTTCTTCCATCTCTTCCGAGGGATTCTGCAATTACTCCTGCTTTCAGTTGCATTGCTTAGTGTGGGGCAAATAGAACTGCTTCGTTTCTTGTGGATTTCTTCTTTTTTTAGGTCTTGAAAGCAGTTGCTTGTTGCTTTGCGAGAAAGTATGGAATTGCAGTTGTTCCTATAACAACAAATATTTGCTTCACAAATGTCAATTTACACCCCACTCCTCTGCTTCTTTATGCATACACAATAGCTCATTATTTGAACGCCAAAATGCAGGCTAATCTTTCGAGAGCCTTTTAAATGGCATTGAACCTCAATGCCTGTCGTTGCAACCACATATTGAACTCAGCTGAAATTCAGATGACAATATAAACAGCTGTGACCAAGTTTGCCATGCAGAAGCAATAACAACTATATCATGATTGCCTTGATTCTAAGGCACATTTTGATTTTAAAGATGTTAAAATGTGGGAGGAAAAAGGCAAGTCTTAGAATGGATGAAATAGGATACATCTAAATAGCGCAATAGTTTTTGGCTTAATCAAAACTATTGATGGCTTCATGTTCCTCCTTAATGCCCAGGAGAGCACAGACTCTGCAGTATACCAGAAATGCAGGGAAAAGCTGGTCAGTCATGGCTTGAATGGTCCTAATTAGATCAGAGAGACGTGGAGCCAGGCTCTTTGCTGAGCTTGCTGTTCAACATGAGTTGTTACCACCGGTGCTTGTGATTTTCTTATTGCTAATTGGACAAATGCTTGTGTCATCTGTCACTTCCTGAATTTGTTTTCTGCTTCACTGCACTCTTCACCAGGGCAATAAGATACTGCTGGAGATGAAGAGGTGTGTTTGTGTGCACGCGCACACACATGCACACACATGCAAGGGAGACAGAGAGGGGGAGAGAGAGAGAGAGAGAGAGGCTTGCCAGTCTTAAGGTTAGTGAAGAAAATCACTCTCCTTAAAAGAGTTGGTTTCCGAAATGCTGTGATCTAGTCAGCTGTGTGAAATCAGAGAGACAACACAGCCCTTGGTGGGATTCTGCGGAAGGGGCTCACGGGGACGGTCTCCCTCAAGGACCCCATCTCTGAGATAGGTTGGGCTCCTGCTGAGCCTGCGTTTGAACACGGCAAATCCTGGAAAACAAAACCAGGCCCCAAGCCAGGCTGCCCTGTGCAGATACAGATTTCCAGAGGGTAGAAAGAAAAAAAAGAAAAGAAAGAAAAGAAAAGAAAGGAAAGGAAGAAAGAAAGAAAGAAAGAAAGGAAGAAAGAAAGGAAAGAAAGAAAGAAAGAAGAAAGAAAGAAAGGAAAGAAAGAAAGAAAGAAGAAAGAAAGAAAGAAAGAAAAAGAAAGAAAGAAGAAAGAAAGAAAGAAAAGAAAGAAATGTGAGAACCATCTCATCTGATGTCAAACAAGTGAATGCATTTTCTTTTTTTTTGATGGTTTGCTGAAGAAAATAACACTTTTTTGGCAAAGTTCCACTCTGCCTTGAAAGTCTGTTGTTCTTCAGCATCTCGGTGCCTGGTCCACCCACCCTACAGAAAGCTTGTGCCTCGGAGGCAGGAAGGGAGCAATGAACTAACACATCTCTCTGCCCCCAGGATTCCTTTTTGCCCCCAGCACAGCCACATTGAGGCTGAGATGGCATGGACATGATTTTAGTAAACCCCGTCTTTCTTCAGGCTTCTCCTAGCCCTGGAATCATTGTTTCTTCTTCTAATATGTGTGTTTTTCAGTTTCACCTCTCACCTTGGTAAAGAGTGGGGGAAAAGAAAAGTTTGTTTGTTTGTTCATTTGTTTGTTTCTTGCTAATAGTGTATGGTATTAGATCGGCGCACATTCGTTAAATGTTCATGTTCTGTAATCTGATAGGACTACATTTCAAACCTGGCTCCTTCACTTACTAATGTATTACCCGGGGCAGATTTCTTACCCTCTATTAATCTAGGTTTGCTTATCTGAAAAATGAGGGTAATCATGGGAAACCCCTCCCAGATGGTTGGAGGATGAAATGACATCACTCATGCTCCCTCATGCACTGCCTGGCACCTGCTAAGTGTTCAGTAAATGGTAGCCCACACTGCTACATTCTATGTATGCATTTGAGGGGTTTTAAGTTCCTTATTAGTCTTTACCAATTTCATCACTGTCAACCCATATGTTCCTGAAGGGAGGATCCGGCCTTGACCCTGTTCTTGTCTCACAAACAGGCTTTCTGCGGTTGATTGCATCGTCCTCCATCCTGTACCTTGAGTTCTGTGTCTCTACTGCTGGTGAGATGTCTCTTCCCAGCCCCGGATTTACCCAGTCACCTGCTGATGGGACCCAGCTTGCAAGTAATACTGAAACTGAACTCACTGTCCTCTCCCCAAATGTGCTTTTCCTCCGTGGTTTCTCTTTCACACGGCCTCCAGTCACCCCACTCAGAACTGGGGCACATCCCAGCCCTGCTTGCTCTCTGACTCTTCACCCCCAGGGATTCACCGACACTCCTGTTCCTCTGCCCCCTCCTCTCAACCCCTCACTCCTGTCCTGGGGCCCCTGGATTTCTGCAGTTTTATTGTAACCAGCATTCTTAACCGGCCTCATTTCCATTTTCTCCACTACCAATCCATCCTTCCCTCTGTTGTTCTTATCTATTTACAACCCTCTTTAAAAACCTTCTGTGGCTCCACATTATCTTCAGTGTAAAATCCAAACTCCTTACTAGGCTGTGCAAAACCCTTCCTGATCTGGTCTACCCCTCTTGCTCCTACAAAGGGACTTTTCCCTTCTTCTTCAAATTCCTCACACTCCCATATGGCTGGATGCTCAGAATACTTCCTGATCGATGGGCATTTCCTGAACTTCGCATAACTTCTTCCCTCTGTTTGGAATGCAATCTCCCTAATTTTTTCCTTGGGTCATTAATTTCATCAGGTAATTCATTGCAGCTTAGTTGACTCTCCCATAAAGTCCTTGCTGACTGTACCCTCCAATCTGGGTTATGTTCCCTCCCATTGCACATTGTTCCCTATGCATTCTTTTATCATAACTCTTACACACTCCTTCAATGAAGGGAATTTATTTTTAAGCTCTGCATCCACCATACCTAGCATTAAGTCAAGCACACAACAGAAATACAGTCTGTTTTCTGAAAGAGTGAACAGAGGAAGGAAGGAAGGAATGGATTATTTGGATGGGAATAAATCTAGGAGGTAGATGGTCCTCTGACACTCCATGTCAACATCTCAGTACTTGCCCCAGCGGACTTTACATCGGGAGATACATCACCTGTGTTCCCTCTCGGTTGTCTGCCCATGGACAGAACCCCACTGTGCCCTCCAGAATCCAACACCATTGCCCTCAAAGGCCAGGTCCTGGGCCTGGAAGGAATGAATCAGCCTGCTTCCCAAGTTCTGTCCTTCTGACTATGGAGGTCATATACAAAGTCTAAGTCCACCTCTTCAGCCACTTGACCTCGAAGTACTGAAGATGTTGAGAGAATGAATGCCCAGATGTGTCGGTCGATCAGCCCCGATTCCAGCCTTTCTCACAAGATGTTGTTCAGATTTTATGTATCAATTTTTATTTTCAAGTGGCCTTATAATGTTTAATAACATCTCTTCCACCTTCCTTTCTCTCATTTCCTGTTTCTCTGTAACAAAAGAGAAATTTTGACAACACATGAATATTATCTACAGATCTGGGGTGCTCTTTTAAAGCTTGTGGGTTTTTAGGCTTTTCATCAGATGGCTGAGACTTCTGCATCTCTAATTTACCCTGAATGTATTTCAGTTCTGAGTAGCTCTGATCAACTTAATTTTCAACGCATTTATCTTCAGCATACTGAGGGAGTTTGAACAGGTCCTTTGCCTGGTTTGGTGCATTTTTAGTACTTTTGTCCCTTATTTCTGTGAATAGTGAATTAAAGCAACGGGGAGAGGGTAAAGTTAGAATTTATTAGGAGGACTTGCCCCTCTCTTGACCATTAACAACTTCTATGAAAAAAGAAGTCATTAGATGAAAAATTTCCTGTTTTTTTTTTTCATTCAGTTATTATAGGTCAAAAGCTACTTTTAGATGAGGGCTAATGCCTTTTATTTCTATAGAGAGGATCTCTTTAGTACCAAGAAGGCCATGCCTATTCCTCAAGTGGGTAAACTTGACAAGGGAGGTTAATAGATTGATCCAAGGTCACATAGCAAGTTAAGGGTCAGAGTCTGAGAAGAATAAACACCCAGGCCCTGACATGCTGTCACTGCAAAATTTTGCCAACTGTACCCTAATGGTCTGATATTTTATAGCTTAGGTGACACACTTCCTTTATCAGTCACTGTCTTCCTTTGTGACTAGATGGAGTTTTTTTCCTCATAAGCACAGGAGATTTGGCCTCCTTTAAAGCTGACCTCAGGATCCTTTAATTCATAAGCTTGTCATCCTCAGGTACTCAAGACACAATGAATGGGACACACAGTTCTTAGGATGCTTGCAGATGTCTCTTCCCAGGTGACACAAGCCTGCGGACAAACCAGAAATGATGTCCTGGACTGATGCCCTGAGAATCCTGGCATCTTCCGTGCTGGAGTTCTTGGCTGCATGTTTAAAAGAAAATTCCAGAACTTAGGCCCTGACCTCAGAGATTTGTATTCAGTTGCTTTGAGATGAGGCTCAGGCATGGCTATTTTAAAAAACCTCTTTGAATGATTTTAATGTATGACCAGGGTTAAGGACCAATATTCGTGGCTCTCCTGCCGATCTGGTGCAGAACCTCTTCATCCTTAAAAGCAGGCTTTGTAGAGCCGTGGCCAAACAGGTCAGAACTTTGCTCTATTTTTAATGTAAGCCACATTTATTGTACTCTGCAGATGCTGAAGAATGCTGGCTTATCCTTGGGAATCACAGACTAATGATATAACTTCCCTGTAAGGAGGCCCAGACAAATGAAGCAAACTGAATCTCTCATCTTCTAAAGCAGCTGGATAGGTAGAGCTTGAATGGAACAGGCCGGCATGCCTTTGGAGTGAGTAAAATCCTGTCTCTTGAACGTGTCAGAAGTTCTTGAAATAAAGCAGTGGATAAAAGGGCCCAGTGGCTATCATTTATTTAGTTGTTTTCAGAAGCCTTTGAGAAGTTCTTCATCAGAAGGGAATTTGGAACTGGGGAGGGAACTGAAAAAAATGAATCATAGCCATTCTAGAGACTGTTTTGAAAGGCTGATGGGATGTGGTGATCACTTGGTGAGAAGCACATAGGGCTAGAACTCTGAGAGAATGAGCTGCTTAGACATTACACACCTTTCCTCCCATTTTTAGGGTCGGCTCTATTGCCCTGGAGACCTCCTCGTTGCCCACGTAACCCAGGCCCCCCTCTCTTGGATCCCCTGGAGGATTTGCTTCTCCACCATCCACTCCTGCTTCTTTTAATCTTAGCACTGTGTTTTTTCTTTGACAAACTACTCATCACCCATTCAATCCATGGAATTCTGGTGGGAGCTGTTACTGACCTGTTCCCTCAACATCTACATATTTTAGCTTTAAGGCGGACATGTCCCCTGGGCCTGTCCAATTTGCACATTCCATCTCTTTGTCCTCAGTGACTTGTATGGGGTTGGTCACCTTGCCCAAGTGGATCTTATGAATTCTGGCCCAGGGATTTTGTGGGAACTATTGAGAAAGATGTTCCTTCTGTCTGTTGCTTTGCCAGGCTGGTGACCAGGGGTCACCACGAGGAGGGTAGTTTCTTTAGAAATGGAAACAAAACAGAAGGAAGTAATATCAAGAGATGAAGCATGACATACTTCCTGACAATGTCTTTTGAGTATCTGGATCCAATCATATTTACCAGATATGCCCACTGGATTTTTCTATTAGTCAACAGATCCCCCCTCCCACATGTCTTTCCTCCAGCTGGCTAAAGCTGTGTCTCTGTCACTTATAAGATCCTTTCATAGGAGGTTCCTAGTGAATACTTTCCGATACACACTAGTTTACAATCCAATTAAAACTAGTCTATCCTGTCTCCCTGGGGACAGGCTCTTAGGAAAGTGGTGCATGGGGATGTTGCCCAAGAAATGAGTCTGTGCTCATGAGCCATTGGGAGAGGGATGTTGTGAGGGGGGGGTTGTCAGGAAAAGGGTTTACATTCTGATGGCAGTTTTCTGGAGCTAACACTTCTTCTTCTCCCTCCCCCTCTTCTCTCTCCTCCTCTTCCTCCTCCTCTTCTTCTTTTTAAAGATTTTATTTATTTATTTGACAGAGAGAGAGAGAGAGAGTGCACAAGCAGGGGGAGGGACAGAAGGAGAGGGAGAAGCAGACTCCCTGCTGAGCAGGGAGCCCGACATGGGGCTCAATCCCAGGACCCTGAGATCATGACCTGAGTCGAAGGCAGATGCTTAAGCAGCTGAGCCACCCAGGCGCCCCAGCACTTCTTTTTTGGTTAACCCAACATAATGATTGTGAGGAATGCAGAGAAGGAGGGATTGGGAATGAATCATTACTGAGTAACTTCTTTGTGCTAGGTACTGTGTCAGATGCTTCACACGTTACCTCAGTCCTTACACAGATCTTATGTATATTAGCATCGCTGTTTTACAGATCAGAAAATACCATCAACAGTAATAATAGCTGCTATTTATTGAGTGGTATGTTCTAATGTTGACTCTAATTCTACTTTATCCATTATAATCATAATAACCTGCAAGGTAGAGATTACAATCTATATTTTATGGATGATGAAACCAAGTTTCAGAAAGGTTAAGTTCACCATCACACAGCTCAAAAAGAGGATAACTCTGCATTCAGACAGACCCAATTTGAAAGCAGCTTGAGGGGTGTCTGGGTGGCTCAGTCAGTTAAGCGTCTGCCTGCGGCTCAGGTCATGATCCCAGGGTCCTGGGATGGAGCCCCACATCCGGTTCCCTGCTCGGCAGGGAGCCGGCTTCTCCCTCTCCCTCTGCCTGCCGCTCCCCTGCTTGTACCTGCTTGTGCACTCCCTATCAAATAAATAAATAAAATCGTTAAAAAAAATTAAAGCATTTTGATATGAAACAGATCCACATTAATAGGCTTGGTGATGGGTCTGGTCAGGTAGATATTTTGGGCTAAGGATGGCCTTTCAGCATGCCTGATATTGAAAGGGGAGGAACAGCTCAATGGAGTAAATCATGTATGGTGTTGCCCACCTCAGGCCCTGGCTCAGTGACCGTCAGCTTTATTTGGGACGTCTGATCAGGTTTCTTGCTTAACAAGATCTAAAGGAGTTCTCTACCCAGAACTTTAGAAAGACAAGAAGGAATAATTAAGGACACAATGTAGAACACGGCTTTCATCCAGCCTATATATTGTAAAATAAACCCACGCATATCATAAACATACTGGATGCTCCTTATATTTGAGCATCTGGTGTTAATTACTAATTGGTAAAATGTAGAGCTGGCTGGGATTCGGGGGTGCTTGCCAGGGCCTATTAGTATTCTCTCCTTATGTTGTGTGAGTCCTGGGAGTCCTGTTGATCTGTGCTAATGTCCTGTGGTGATTTGTGTCCTGCATTGATCCATGCCAGCCCACTTGAGACGTGTACTCTTCTTTCTGAATCAGAGTCGATATCCAAGTTACAAAGTGTTCTCTTAGAATGCAACCGCTTGGAGCTCAGTCTTAAAGGTTTATCAATTGCATTTCAGTCATGCCATGTAGTCCTGTTCCTGTCCCAAGTGTTAAATTAAACAAAGAGGCCATTAGACTGAGATGGCCCTAATGCCACAGCTGCTTACGTAGCAAACCAAAATCTCAGCCTGTAAACGCCTCAAGCTTACACAATTGAAATGCTAAAGACAACCAATCACAGCCAACTCGACTTTCAGCTGCAATCAAATACTTTCTTGCTTTCATCCCTTCTCATGATGAGTCTTCCCCTTAGCACCAGTCCGCAGAGTGCTCTGAGCCACTTCTGAGTTGGTTGGTGCCCCATTACAATCAATTTTTGCTCAAATAAAATGAAAGTTTTTAATATGCCTCAGTTTATCTTTTCGCGGCACTCATGGCTATATGCTTGTGGTAGGCTGGAAGTGACTCCCACGGATGTCCGTGTCGTAGTCCCTGAAGCCTGGGAATCTGTTACCCCACATTGCGCAAGGTACTTTGCAGATGTGATTAAGTTCAGGATTTTGAAATGGGGAGATTATCTGGATTATCCAGGTGGACCCAATGTAATTACAAGGTCCTCATAAGAGGGAGGATCAGGAGGCTCAGCATCAGTAGAAGGAAACAAGATAGCAGAAGCAAGAGGTTGGAGCGAAGCAAGGAAGGGGTGATGAGCCCGGATGAGCCGCCGTGAGCGGCGCACTGCCTCACCTCCGGATGCAGAAGAAGGCAAACAGCCTCTCTCCCTGAGCCTTCCGGAGGAACCTATTCTACTGACACCTTGACCTCAGGTTCATGGGCCTGATTGGAATTTCTGACCTCTCGCACAGTAAGATAATAAATTCGCGTTGTCTTAAGCAACTAAATTTGTGGTAATTTGTTACAGCAGCACATGCTCCAGACCAAAGCTTAGATGTTGGACGGATTTTTTTCCTCCAGCAGATGCCTTCTGCAAATGCCTGCCATACAGTATTTTAGTGACGTGCTTGTGAAGGTGTACCCGTGACCGCCCCTCCTCCGTCTAGGTGGGTTTCACGGGTTCCTCTGGCTTTAAGGGGGAAAAGAATTAACTTCCGATTTGTGTGCATCCTCAAAAACGTTCCCCCTCGCTGGGAAAGCCTTTATTCTCCACTCACTTCCTGTGTCTCACTAGCAAATTGGTCCCCCCACCACAGGAGCTGCCAGTAAAAACTGTCCACTTGCTCTGTCACTGGGTTTTACTCTATAGAAGAGTTCTGGTTAATTGACTAATACAAAGTTAACAATTTAATTCACATTTAAAAGTTGCGATTTGGAGACTGCCGTGGAAGGCCGGCTTGCGCTGGGTTACTGAGGGCCTTGAGGACCATGACTTCATCACAGTACTTGGCCTCAGCTGGACAGGAGAATAGCTTGACTTGGGATAGGACTTGGGTGTTATTGGAGCCAATTAAACTCAGAAGAAACTGGTGATTAAGCTTGCTTTTGTCCATCCATACTGGGCATATTTAATGCTGGCGACTGGTATTTATACTTGCCATTTGGGGGCCATTTAGAAGGGAACTATTGTTAGCAGAAGCTTGCTTAGCAACTATGAAGTCACAAAGGGCAGTGTTAATATATAAAGGTTTAGAGGATATTTAATTCAGGACAGCTGTTTTCAAAAGAAGACATTAAAAAAATGCTTGGTGAAGTCTCCTATGTGAGATATCAAGGGAGAGCTGTTCTGGGTGCATTGGGGTGCGGTTCCTCCTCTTTACCTCCGGTGGCCCCTGAAGGTCCTGGGGGAGCTGCTGTGGCTCCGGCAGGGACGGGCCTCATGCTCAGCCCTGTGTCGTGGCAGAATACACCTTGTAGATGCCAGCCTTGCTGTATCTCCCATCCAGACTGACAGCGCTGGACACACACTCCGTGATGGGGGTCTCTGGGCTTCCCCTCCGAGTGCTCCAGGCCAGCCAGACCCCTTTGTGTTCCAGAGTCTGTTCTTCAACTGGGTACAATACAATGGATTAGGATTTATTTTTCTAAATTACAATTACATTTCGGTTTTGTTTCTTTGAAATAACACCCTGGTTCCCTTGATTGGGGTTTTGAATGTTCCCAATCTCTTCAGTCACACATTTACAATCTTTTGGCTTATTTCTACAGATGGCTAAATTCATGCATTATGTATGGGTTTTATGGGTGGTGCCTCAGAGGGCAAATTTATTCCTGAATATTTGCTGAGTACTATGGTCACTCCCATGACTTATTCACATGTGTGGTGATGGTCCCGCTATGAGTACAGCTGCCTACTCTCCTCCTGGGAAGTCCACCCAGTAGCTTGGCAAGGGTGCCTGTGAGGGGGGCAGAGAGCATGTTTTTTTCTTTCCCCCTGAAATTTCTGAATGGGGAGGGGATTGTAAGTGTTGGCATTGAATTAGAACGGTCAAAAGTGTATAAACTCAGCTTCAAAACTTGAGAACCTCAAGTCATGGTTCTCTTTGTTCTACCACAAGGCAAAACCCCCATGTTTTTCACCAATCTAGAACGGAAAAACAACTTGAACACTCAGGTAGAACTCACCTGATAATGACACTTCAGTCCCCGCATCTCTGTCTTCCGTGAGACTGTGCTCACTCAGCTTTGCTTGGTTCAGGACCCATATTTTTTATTCTCTTCCAATCAATTGCTATTTCGGTTGTGGTTAGCTGTGACTTCTTTCTTGTAATTGTGTTTAATTAGCATCGATGTAAAAACAATAGTTTGCTTTCCCCCTGGCATCCTACAGGGGCTGTGCAGATATTGTAGCTTCCGGTCTCCCTCTCTGCTCCTGCTTCTCTCTCCTCACCGCCAGCTCCGCCCTCACCTGGCTCAGAATTTCTGTGAAAGTTTGAAGAGGAAGCACGATGACACCAGCACATCCCAACCGCATGCTCCCTGCCCCCTACACCCCGACACTTCTGTCACGTGCCAGTCATGCGGTTCAAACGCTTGTCCTGTCTCCCGGGGGCATCGATATTTCGAAATCTGTTGAGAGACCCTCAGGACCCACCCTGTCTCCATAGAGGGCTTTCTCATGTGACACAGCTGAGCTGTGTGTCTTCATCACTTGAACTTGACCCACTACTGATGCTCTCCAGGGGATCCACACCGTGTGGGAGATGCATCACTGGGCTACTTACACACAATGGAGAAAAGTTTACTTCTCAGAGCAGGAACCTTTTGGAGGTTAAAGCCGCCATAAGTGCTTGTGAAATGCTGATGCCTAGTGAGAAAGAGCTCAAAAGCCCCTTGGTGGTTCCAGGCCACCCAAGAAAGGCAAGTCTAGTGGGTGTTGGAGGGAGGAGCCGACACTGTAACACGTGTGATGGCTGGAGGTCGGCTTAATTGAGCTGCTAAGTGGAGTTGTGTGTGTTTTTTCCTTGTTACTGTGGGTGGGTCACAGTTTTTATGGTTGTACTCATTTCATCGTTCTTATAGCCGGCTTGGCTTATTTGCACAGCTGGGTGTCGTGGACTGAAAATGATTAGGAGTAATTTTTTTTCCCTTCAAATGGCGAGCTTCCTCTAACTCTTCCTAGGTTATCTGTCAAAAGTACTTAGTATAAGCTGACTTGTGGTAGGCGAGTGACTGAAGTGGATTTGCTTGCAGCTTCTTGGCATGTGTTTCTCAAAACGTTAGCAGATAAGTATACTAGCAGGCACTTGATACACCCACGGACCACCATTGTCATAGAAAAAAGATGCGAGGCAAATTTAAAAAAAGTAAAATGAAAGCTGTGTTCAGAATAAAAAACAACAGTTTTCTCTCAGTGAGAGACACGATAGAGTTTGCCATCCTTCACTGATAAATCCATGTTTATATACAGACCCTATTATTAAAATATCTGTCCAGTGGTGGAGTGTCTGAGCCTCCAATGAATTTCTCTATCTAGTCTATTGCTTTTTAGTTTGTATTTCTCCTAAATTTGGAAATCTGGATTCAGAATATGTCTTCGGTAATGGAGGGACATGTGGGGAGTCTCTATCAGACAGTTCTGGGTATCTGACTGGAACATAAACCCCAAATTACAAAGGGCGTTCTCATTATTGGCTTGGTGCTCATCAGCCCCTCTTTCAATGAGCATGTCCTGCTGTGGAAATAGGAATGTTTTAGCAAGGAAGACGATAGTGAGTGGAGACCTTATTTATTTTTTGGTGGTATTTTTGTAAGTCTTCTTCATATTCTTTTGTAGCATTTAGATATGGCTTTTTAAATGTGGCCATGAATAAACCATGTATTTCTCTCTCTCAGGAGAGAAGAAAATCATTTTTGGAAAGAGCCACTACCAGGGATGGAGCTGTCTGCCGCACCGGTTGTTTCTCAAAAATTTAGATGTCTGATTTCCAATATTAAAAGTCTGGTATTTCAGCTCTGAAGTGATGGGTTCAGGCTGCTGAAGACACTGAATAAAAGACCGTGATACGTAACTTGAGCAAGAGTTAAATGATCAATTTTAGAAATGCTCTCTACTGGCTTCCAGAGTCAACAAGTCAAAAACATTCACCATTTAAAAAAACAAAACAAAACAAAACCCCGAGCCCCCCTCCCCTTGACAGAGTATTTGGGTGAGTGAAAGCACCAGGGATTCACTGTCCATTCTTTACAAGGTGCACTGAAAAACTCAACAATTTGATATACATTTTTTTAATGTTGAATCAAGACCATGGCTTAAAATACCATCTATATGCCGATGGTTCTCACAAAAGGAAAATTGTGGGTCTAGCCTGCTGGTCTCAGGGGAGCATGGGAAGTGCAGAGGACTGGTTCCTCAGTGGGACCAAAACTGCTCCTGTGGTACCCCACCTGGATTAGTAGACCCCAAATGCCTCACAGACACAGAAGCTGAATAAATGCTTACTACTTGTGGTGCTGAGATTTTGTAGTCATTCATCATGCTGCAATAGCTGCCAAAAATACCTCCTTTCTAGCATTACCCTCATAGAATCTATTTTCAACACAGAAGGTGGAATGATCCTTTTAGAAGCTGATTTTGTCAGTTCTTTTCCAGATAAGACTAGAACTTTTTTTCCACAGATATCGCCATGGTTTGCTCCCTCACCTTTGTCAAGTCTTTGCTCGAATGCCACCTTCTCACAGAGGCCTACCCTACTGATCATCCTATTTGAAGTTCCAACCTCCACACTACTCCTCACCATATAGTCCCAACCTCCCTTACCTGTAGCCTATAGGTAGGCTATACCTAAAAAGGCTCCTAAAAGCCTATAGAAGAGGCTTTTCCTCTCCTATAGCGCTAGCGCTTCATAATATATGTACATTCATTGTTCAAGTCTGTCTTTCTCTGCTAGAATATAAGCTTTACGAGGGTAGGAAATATTTGTTGTTATTGTTCACTCACGTAGACTAAGTACCTGGAACAGTGCCTGATATATTGTAGGTACTCATTAAATATCTGTTGAATAAAAGTCAAGATGTACATTTGTGACCACTGAAGTTCTCTCCAAATAATGCAGTGTGTGGATGGACATTTTAATTTGCTGAGCAAAGGGTTGGCTACCTAACCGTATTTTGTCAGTATGATCCTAATACAACCTTTCTAGTCTGCCTGATGAGGCATAAAACAGTCATTGTCAAAATGGAGTCTTTTCTATAGGAAGTTGTTTCGGTAACAAAGAAAATGAAAAATTATAGGGCATTTTTTTCACTTATTTGGCTAACATAAGCCAAGAGCTGATTTATACTCTATTCATTGTTGGTATTATCCAGCTGAAAAGTGAAAATATCAACTAGCAAACTTACATGATCACAAAGACTTTTCACCTTGAAAATTGTGTGCTGAAGTTTACTCTTGTTTTCCCTGTAAGCATATTTATAATGAAACTGGTTTAACAAACCTTTTGACAAAAGTATGGCCTGACCCATTTGGCTGTTAGGCACACAACTTTTTTTTAAAAAATTTTTTATTGTTATGTTAATCACCATACATTACATCATTAGTTCTTGATGTAGTGTTTCATGATTCATTGTTTGTGCATAATACCCAGTGCTCCATGCAGAACGTGCCCTCCTTAATACCCATCACCAGGCTAACCCATCCCCCACCCCCCTCCCCTCTAGAACCCTCAGTTTGTTTTTCAGAGTCCATCGTCTCTCATGATTCCTCTCCCCCTCCAACTTACTCCCCTTCATTCTTCCCCTCCTGCTATCTTCTTCTTTTTCTTTTTTCTTAACATATCTTGCATTATTTGTTTCAGAAGTACAGATCTGTGATTCAACAGTCTTGCACAATTCACAGCACTCACCATAGCACATACCCTCCCCAATGCCTATCACCCAGCCACCCCATCCCTCCCACCCCCCACCACTCCAGCAACCCTCAGTTTGTTTCCTGAGATTAAGAATTTCTCATATCAGTGAGGTCATATGATACATGTCTTTCTCTGATTGACTTATTTCACTCAGCATAACACCCTCCAGTTCCATCCACGTCGTTGCAAATGGCAAGATCTCATTCCTTTTGATGGCTGCATAATATTCCATTGTGTATATATACCACTTCTTCTTTATCCATCTGTCCATCTGTTGATGGACATCTTGGCTCTTTCCACAGTTTGGCTATTGTGGACATTGCTGCCATAAACGTTGGGGTGCACGTATCCCTTCGGATCCCTACATTTGTATCTCTGGGGTAAATACCCAGTAGTGCAATTGCTGGATCGTATGGTAGCTCTATTTTCAACTGTTTGAGGAACCTCCATACTGTTTTCCAGAGTGGCTGCACCAGCTTGCATTCCCACCAACAGTGTGGGAGGGTTCCCCTTTCTCCACGTCCCCGCCAACATCTGTCGTTTCCTGACTTGTTAATTCTAGCCATTCTGACTGGTGTGAGGTGGTATCTCATTGAGGTTTTGATTTGGATTTCCCTGATGCCGAGCGATGTTGAGCACTTTTTCATGTATCTGTTGGCCATTTGGATGTCTTCTTTGGAAAAATGTCTGTTCATGTCTTCTGCCCATTTCTTGATTGGATCATTTGTTCTTTGGGTGTTGAGGTTGATAAGTTCTTTATAGATTTTGGATCCTAGCCCTTTATCTGATATGTCATTTGCAAATATTTTCTCCTATTCTGTCGGTTGTCTTTTGGTTTTGTGGACTGTTTCTTTTGCTGTGCAAAAGCTCTTCATCTTGATGAAATCCCAATAGTTCGTTTTTGCCCCTTGCTTCCCTTGCTTTTGGCGATGTTTCTAGGAAGAAGTTGCTGCGGCTGAGGTCGAAGAGGTTGCTACCTGTATTCTCCTTTAGGATTTTGATGGACTCCTGTCTCACGTTTAGGTCTTTCAAGCATTTGGAGTCTGTTTTTGTGTGTGGTGTAAGGAAATGGTCCAGTTTCATTCTTCTGCATGTGGCTGTCCAATTTTCCCAACACCATTTGTTGAAGAGACTGTCTTTTTTCCATTGGACATTCTTTCCTGCTTTGTCAAAGATGAGTTGACCATAGAGTTGAGGGTCCATTTCTGGGCTCTCGATTCTGTTCCATTGATCTATGTGTCTGTTTCTGTGCCAGTACCATACTGTCTTGATGATGACAGCTTTGTAATAGAGCTGGAAGTCTGGAATTGTGATGCCGCCAGCTTTGCTTTTCTTTTTCAATATTCCTCTGGCTATTCGGGGTCTCTTCTGGTTCCATACAAATTTTAGGATTATTTGTTCCATTTATTTGAAAAAAGTGGATGGTATTTTGATGGGGACTGCACTGACTGTGTAGATTGCTCTAGGTAGCATTGACATCTTCACAATGTTGGTTCTTCCAATCCATGAGCATGGAATGTTTTTCATTTCTTTGTGTCTTCTTAAATTTCTTTCAGGAGTATTTTATAGTTTTTGGAGTACAGATCCTTTGCCTCTTTGGTTAAATTTATTCCTAGGTATCTTATGGTTTTGGGTGCAATTGTAAATGGGATCGACTCCTTAATTTCTCTCTCTTCTGTCTTGTTGTTGGTGTATAGGAATGCCACTGATTTCTGTGCATTGATTTTATATCCTGCCACTTTACTGAATTCCTGTATGAGTTCTAGCAGTTTTGGGGTGGAGTCTTTTGGGTTTTCCACATACAGTATCATATCATCTGCAAAGAGTGGGAGTTTGACTTCCTCTTTGCCGATTTGGATGCCTTTGATTTCTTTTTGTTGTCTGATTGCTGTGGCTAGGACTTCTAATACTATGTTGAATAGCAGTGGTGAGAGTGGACATCCCTGCCGCGTTCCTGACCTTAGGGGAAAAGCTCTCAGCTTTTTCCCATTGAGAATGATATTCGCTGTAGGTTTTTCATGGATGGCTTTTATGATGTTGAGGTATGTACCCTCTATCCCTACACTGTGAAGAGTTTTGATCAAGAAAGGATGCTGTACTTTGTCAAATGCTTTTTCTGCATCTATTGAGAGGATCATATGATTCTTGTTCTTTCTTTTGTTAATGTATTGTATCACGTTGATTGATTTGCGGATGTTGAACCAACCTTGCAGCCCAGGGATAAATCCTACTTGGTCATGGTGAATAATCCTTTTAATGTACTGTTGGACCCTATTGGCTTGTATTTTGGTGAGAATTTTTGCATCCATGTTCATCAAGGATATTGGTCTGTAGTTCTCCTTTTTGATGGGGTCTTTGTCTGGTTTTGGGATCAAGGTAATGGTGGCCTCATAAAATGAGTTTGGAAGTTTTCCTTCCATTTCTATTTTTTGGAACAGTTTCAGGAGAATAGGTATTAATTCTTCTTTAAATGTTTGGTAGAATTCCCCTGGGAAGCCATCTGGCCCTGGGCTTTTGTTTGTTGGGAGATTTTTGATGACTGCTTCAAATTCCTTAGTGGTTATAGGTCTGTTCAGGTTTTCTATTTCTTCCTGGTTCAGTTTTGGTAGTTGATACATCTCTAGGAATGCACCCATTTCTTCCAGGTTATCTAATTTGCTGGCATAGAGTTGCTCATAATATGTTCTTATAATTGTTTGTATTTCTTTGGTGTTGGCTATGATCTCTCCTCTTTCATTCATGATTTTGTTGATTTGGGTCATTTCTCTTTTCTTTTTGATAAGTCTGGCCAGGGGTTTATCAATCTTAATTCTTTCAAAGAACCAGCTCCTAGTTTCGTTGATCTGTTCTACTGTTCTTTTGGTTTCTATTTCATTGATTTCTGCTCTGATCTGTATTATTTCTCTTCTCCTGCTGGGTTTAGGCTTTATTTGCTGTTCTTTCTCTAGCTCCTTTAGGTGTAGGGTTAGGTTGTGTATTTGAGACCTTTCTTGTTTCTTGAGAAAGGCTTGTATTGCTATATACTTTCCTCTCAGGACTGCCTTTGCTGTATCCCAAAGATTTTGAACAGTTGTGTTTTCATTTTCATTGGTTTCCATGAATTTTTTTAATTCTTCTTTAATTTCCTGGTTGACCCATTCATTCCTTAGTAGGATGCTCTTTAGCCTCCATGTATTTGAGTTATTTCCGACTTTCCTCTTGTGATTGAGTTCTAGTTTCAAAGCATTGTGGTCTGAAAATATGCAGGGAATAATCCCAATCTTTTGGTATCGGTTGAGACCTGATTTGTGACCTAGGATGTGATCAATTCTGGAGAATGTTCCTAGGGCACTAGAGAAGAATGTGTATTCCGTTGCTTTGGGATGGAAGGTTCTGAATATGTCTGTGAAGTCCATTTGGTCCAGTGTGTCATTTAAAGTCTTTATTTCCTTGTTGACCTTTTGCTTAGATGATCTGTCCATTTCAGTCAGGGGGGTGTTAAAGTCCCCCACTATTATTGTATTGCTGTCAATGTGTTTCTTTGCTTTTGTTATTAATTGCCTTATATAATTGGCTGCTCCCATGTTCGGGGCATAGATATTTACAATTGTTAGATCTTCTTGTTGGATAGACCCTTTAAGGAGGATATAGTGTCCTTCTTCATCTCTTATTACAGTCTTTGTTTTAAAATCTAATTTGTGTGATATAAGGATTTCCACCCCAGCTTTCTTTTGGTGTCCATTAGCATGGTAAATGGTTTCCCACCCCCTCACTTTCAATCTGGGGGTGCCTTTGGGTCTAAAATGAGTCTCTGGCAGACAGCATATGGATGGGTCTTGTTTTTTAATCCAATCTGATAGCCTGTGTCTTTTGATTGGGGCATTGGGCCCATTTACATTCAGGGTAACTATTGAAAGGTATGAATTTAGTGCCATTGTATTGCCTGTAAGGTGACTGTGACTGTATATTGTCTCTGTTCCTTTCTAATCTGTGCTGCTTTTTGTCTCTCTCTTTGCTTAGCGGACCCCTTTCAATATTTCTTGGAGGGCTGGTTTCGTGTTTCTAAATTCCTTTAGTTTTTGTTTGTCCTGGAAGCTTTTTATCTCTCCTTCAATTTTCAATGAGAGCCTAGCTGGATATAGTATTCTTGGCTGCATATTTTTCTCGTTTAGTGCTCTGAAGATATCATGCCAGTCCTTTCTGGCCTGCCAGGTCTCTGTGGATAGGTCTGTTGCCAATCTAATGTTTCTACTATTGTAGGTTACATATCTCTTCTCCCGAGCTGCTTTCAGGATTTTCTCTTTGTCTCTGAGACTCGTAAGTTTTACTATTAGATGTCGGGGTGTTGACCTATTTTTATTGATTTTGAGAGGGGTTCTCTGTGCCTCCTGGATTTTGATGCCTGTTTCCTTCTCCACATTAGGGAAGTTCTCTGCTATTATTTGCTCCAATATACCTTCTGCCCCCCTCTCTCTCTTTCTTCTTCTTCTGGGATCCCAATCATTCTAACGTTGTTTCGTCTTATCGTATCGCTTATCTCTCGAATTCTGCCCTCTTGATCCTGTAGTTGTTTCTCTCTTTTTCTCAGCCTCTTTATTTTCTATCATTTGGTCTTCTATATCACTGATTCTCTCTTCTGTCTCACTTACTCACTAGCAGTTAGTTGCCCCCATTTTTGTTTGCACCTCATTAATAGCCTTTTTGCTTTCGACTTGGTTAGATTTTAGCTCTTTTATATCTCCAGAAAGGGCTTCTCTAATAACTTCCACGCTTTTTTCAAGCCCAGCTAGTATCTTTAACGTCATGATTCTGAACTCTAGGTCTGACACCGTACTAATGTCCGTATTGAGTAGGTCCCTGGCTGATGGTACTACCTCTTGTTCTTTTTGCTGAGGTGATTTTTTTCGTCTTGTCATTTTGTCCAGAGGAGAATAGATGAATGAGAGAACAAAATGCTAACAGGTTAACAACGTCCCCAGCAAATATACTCTATACAAATCAGAAAAGACCTGAAACTAGGGGAAAAGAAAGGGAAAGAAAGAAAAAAGAAAGAGAAAAGAAAGAAAGAAAAAAAAAAGAAAAAGATTAAAAACAAAAACAGAACAATACAAAAAAAACCCAATATGATCAAATATGATCAGGCTAGTGCATAGATCAGTGCCACACACTATTTTGGTCTGTTAGAAAAAAGTGCCCCCTAAAATTTTAAAGGAAGAAAGACTTATATATGTACAAAATAAGGGTTGATACAATGAAGGGATGGAAGATGACTGTAAAGATGGAAATTATAAAAGATTTTATAAAAGGAACTGATACGATAAGAAGTTGTTCGAAAAAAGAAAGAAGAAGATTTAAAAAAGAAAAGGGAGAGAATGTGATCAGGCAGGAGACTAGAGCAAAGCCATACACTAGTGATTTAGGGTATATTTTGATCTGTTAGAAGAAACTGTATCTCAAAATTTTAAAGGAGAGAACAACTTATATATATATATATATGCCAAAAATAAGGGTAACTACTATGAAGGGATAAAATATGACTCTAAAAATGAAAAATAAAAAATGTTTTTTTTAAAAAAGGGATTGATAAGATGTTGATTGAAAAAGGGAAAAAGAGAAATTAAAAAAACAGTTAGAAAAATTAGCTTTGAAAAACTAATGAATCATGGTAAAAAAAGCCATGAATTCTATGTGCAGTATTCCCCTAGCACTGGAGTTCCCCCGTTCTGCTTGGTCGGTAAACTTGGTCTTGGCTTGCTGGCTGTTCATGCTGATCTTCTGGGGGAGGGGCCTGTTGCCGTGGTTCCCAAATGTCTTTGCCGGAGGCGGAATTGCCCCGCCCTTGTCGGTCCGGGCTAAGTAAGCTGCTCGGGTTTGCTCTCAGGAGCTTTTGTTCCCTGCAAGCTCTCGGTACAGCTTTGGAGGACCAGGGTGAAAATGGTGGCCTCTCAATCTCCGCACAGAGGAGCTGAGAACTCGGGGCCCCGCTCCTCAGTGCGCCCCCAGAGAAAAGCAGCCAGTCACTCCCGTGTCCCCGGTCTCCGGCCGCACTCCATGCTCACCCGGCCTGTGACCAAGCGTTTCTATCTCTGGCACACGACCCCGTGTGGAGTCTCCAAACCCAGCAGATCCCTGCGGTGCGCTCCCGCGCCTGTCCTCCCGGGGGAGGAAGGGGAGTCTCCCCAGGTCTGCCGCTTGTTGGGTCCCTGCTGGAGGTGCAGTGACCCGACTGTGTCACCGATCACAGTTTATGGCAACCCCGAGCTGAGAGCCCGCGCCTGGGCTCCATCTCTGCAGCCGGCTTCCCCGCTCCGATACCCGGGAGGTCTGCTGCACTCAGGCACCCCCGGTCTTTCTGTGACCCCAAGGGTCCTGAGACCACACTGTCCCGCGAGGGTTCCACCTCCCGCTTAGCCACTGGAGCGACGTCCCTCCACGGAGCCGACTTCTAAAAGTTCCGATTTTGGGCTCCGCTGCTCTATCACTTGCCAGAAGCGGCCGACGGAGGCCCCCTCCCCCGCCGTCTATCCTCCCGAATATTGCCTCAGATTCACTTCTCCGCACGTCCTACCTTCCAGTAAGTGGTTGCTTCTCTGTTCAGAGAGTTGTTGCTACTCTCCTCTTTGATCTCCTGTTGAGTTCATAGGTGTTCAGAATGGTTTGATCCCTATTCAGCTGAATTCCTGAGACCAGACGAAATCCAGGTCTCCTACTCCTCTGCCATCTTGCTCCGCCCCTAGGCACACAACTTTGAATAATGTGTCTGTGGCTTATGACTCTTTTTCAACTTTGGGCCAAATCTGTCCATTTTGTACTGGGACGTGTTATTTTGTACTTGTTCTAGACAAATTCAAGGGTTTTACTAGAGAAAAGAAGAGCTCTTTGAGCTCTGAAGATGAAGGTAAGGCTTTATACCCACCTCGGACAAGTTTTGTACCAGATGATGTCCTGCGAGAGGGGGTGAGGCGATCGTTGCTGAGTTTCAGATCCTCTTGCTCTGTGTCATCATCGTGGACTCACCCACCTGACCAGCCACTAGAGCCACAGTCCATGTTCTCACTCGAGTCTTGTTTGCTACCTACGTGTATGTACACCATTTTGAATCATAGTATTTACATTACTATGTCTGTCTCTACTTTAACACTCCAGTGAACTACTTTTGAATCACTGATCCATTTTTATGAATTGTGATGACAGGATGCTAACAACCAAAAATGCATATTTGACTAATGTAAAGATTGATGCCCAAAGAAAGAGAAAATATGTTAATCAAGATGAGCTGCATCCTGTTAACTGAAGAGTAGCTAACTGAAGGGTTGCTGGAGCAAACTATCCTTATAAGTCATGGACAAATTCTAAAGCAGAAGGATTTCTGTGAAAATCACAGTTCATATTACATTTAAAATGAATGGCCTGGCTGTGAACCAAATGGTTCTGTCATGTTATTTCTAAAACCACCAACCTGCCTGCAGACCCCTTGACAGATAGTTAAAGACCACCTGTTAACCAAATCCCAAGCTTGAGAAACACTGCTTTGGCCTCAGCTACACAAAGTGTGGTGCAGGGACCAGCAGGTCAGCCTCATCTGACAGCTGTCTGGAAACACAGAACCTCGGGTCCTACCCCAGACCTTCGAATCAGAATCTGTGTTTTAATGAGGTCCTCACAGCATTCCAATGCACATTAAAGACTGAGAAGCTATTCTAGACTGTTTTTTCTAAGATGGGTACCAGGAGGGTGTACTTAACTCTCTTAATAAAGAAGAGCAGCATCGCAGCTTTCAGGATGTCAATCCACACCAACTGAATTGGCAATCGAAGAGGAGTAGAATACGCCACTCCCGAATGTGCCACTTTGGCCATGGGGATCAAGTTGAGCTGAAGACTCTGGGCTCAGCAGACTCAGGAAGAGCTTTTTACCTCCTTCTTCACTGCCTTAAAGAATTTTCATAGACCCCCCTCCCCCAGAGCTATCACCAGAGATAACTTTTTACATAACAATGACTTATCTGTATAACATAGAAAAGTTTACCAACATTTGCTCTTCCCATCTTTCTGTGAGTCCTCTTCCTCCCCTTTGAAGCCCCAGATCGCTACCCCTTCTCCTGAGCTCTATCAGCCTCAATTACCTGACTGCACGGGAGTCTCATATTTTTATGGGGCTCCTGTATGTACAGAATTTGTTTTCCTCTTGTTAATCCATTTCATGTCAATTTAATAATTAGATCAGCCACATGAACCTAGAAGGGAAAAATGGAAGTTTTTCGCCCCTAGGCAATCCCTGACTGACCCCCAAATCATCTCTTCATTTCTGGCGGGCACAGCCTGTGGGGTGGGGGTGGTGGGCAGGGGTGGCTCTTGGTCAAGGTTTCGCCAGGAAAAGGATGCACTTGGAGACCCATAGCCAAGGTTGACTGAGCCAAGGTTGGGCCAAATTCTGATGCAGTTCTCGTCTTTGGATTCAGTGTTATGAAAAGGAGCAATTTGAAGTGATTTGGCAGATGATGTTGCGTGGTCACGGGGGCTCGTAGGGAGCAGTTATTTTTTCCTCTTTTGTTCAAGCAGCAGCTGTGGCTCCCTATAAATGATATCCCAAATGTGTTGTATGCCAGGGATTTAGAACTTGATGATTCACAGGTTTTTTGAGTTGGTGGTGCTTGTCTAGTTGGACAGTGGTCTCAGCCATGCGTGTAGTTATGGCCGGAGGGTTGAGAATTTGTGTCCTCAGCAACTCTCAGTTAGTTTTAGCCAACGTGTTCCTTATTGCTCCAGCAAATGTGATACCACTGGACAGGCCCTAAGCCTCCGGCCATCATGGCTTGCTCCTGTTCATTCTTCTTTTTCCTTAGATGATTGTCCTCCCCACATTTCTGGCTTTTGCAGCCCATCCTGACCACCACTTCCTCTAGGAAGACTTCGATGACTTTCTGCACCTGGATCATGTCTCTCCTTCCTAGGAAGTCCTTGTAATCTAGTGGTTCCCAGCCTTGGCTGCACATTAGAATCATCTGGGAAGCTTTAAGAGATCTCACTGTTCAGGCCAGAGCCCAAGGAAGTCAGAATCATGGGGGTTGCGACCCAGACATCAGTAAACTGTAAGCTCTCCAGGTGAGTCCAGTGCTAAGCCAGGTGGAGGAGCAGTCCCATAATCCTTTTCCCTTCAAGGTTCCTCTTTTTTTTTTTTTTTAAGATTTTATTTATTTGAGAGAGAGAATGAGAGAGAGAGCATGAGAGGGGGGAGGGTGAGAGGGAGAAGTAGACTCCCTGCTGAGCAGGGAGCCCGATGCGGGACTCGATCCCGGGACTCCAGGATCATGACCTGAGCCGAACGTGGTCGCTTAACCAACTGAGCCGCCCAGGCGCCCCCTTCAAGGTTCCTCTTATACCTAACTTTGCTATGGATCACACGAGGGACCACTGTTTTCACTTTATCCCTGTGCCCAGATTGTAAGCTCCCAGAAATCAGGGGCAGAGTTTGCTTACCTCTGTATCCCTCGATAGCATCTGGCATGCAGCTCAGGGAACTCTCACATTGTTTTCCCTACCAGTCACTCCCCCACCCTGCCCCCAGTGGGGCCCTTGGGTGACCGCCGACCCTGATCAGAGGGGGTGGAATGACTGTGGCTCTTGTTGCTGCCCTCACTTCCATTTCTGGATTCAGTGATTAGAGGTAGGGGAAGGCAGATATATATGTGCTGAGATATGCCCAAAGCTCTGATATTCCAGGACTTTTATCCATTAAGCAAAGAATTGTATTCTGCTAGAAAAAGTGTGCTTAAATGTGTAGAAGACTATAGATTTCTTTTTGTCTGTTTAGGAACTGTTCGTTTGAATTATCTTTCTACCTGACAAATTACTGCAAAATCCAGTGGCTTAAAACCACAGCAAGCATTTACTCACTCCCATAGGAATCTGAGAGTGGTTTCATTGGGTGGTTCTGGCTTAGGCTTTCTCATGAAGTTGCAGCCAAGTTGTCAACAGGGACTGTGGTCATAGGAAGGCCAGAAGGAGATGAAGGATTCATGCCCAAGGTGGCTCATTCACGTGACTGACGTGACTTCACATGACTGACAAGTTGGTGCTGATTTTTGGCAAGAAGCCTCAGTTCTTTGCCACGGGACTGCTTGAGTGTCTCTACAACATGGCAACTTATTTCTCCACAGAGTGATCCAAGATTGCAAGGCACAAGGGGAAACGTCTTTTATCATTATGTACTCTTATCTCCACCACATCATATTGAGTACACAGGTCAACATGGGAGGGGACAACAAAAAGGACTTGGCTTTTCTTTACTGGAGGAACTGTCTTTGAAATGATTCTGCTTGATCCTTTATAGGATGGGCACGTGATGTAAGCTGGCCATCTTGATAACTGTGTCCCTTGGGTGAGTATTATTGGTGTAAAGGTGGGCATGTGATGGACACAAACTAGGCCAACCACTGTCATTCCTAGGATTTTGCTAGAGCAATCGAGAAAAAATGTCTTCTTGGTTTGGGGATTATCGGCTGTAGGAGTAATGGAAGTCCAGGGCTGATGGTGGACATCCTTGCAACTGTTGGGTGGGCCTGGGGAGAACAAGGCAAAAGCGGAGAAGAACAGAGTGTTTGTGGGGGAGGAGAAGGGGGGAGAGGCAGAAAGGGGGAGAGAGAGAGAGGGAGAGGGAGAAAGGGAGAGAGGCAGTATTGATGCAGGAGAGCGAGGTTCTTTCTTGTCTCACGGAGTTGAATGACTCTCTGAATCTCAAGGATAACGGAGAGTGAGTAAAGCGATAGAAGTTTATTAAGCCAGGATACAGATAAGGCTCTCAGGAGTGAGAGGGGTCCCGACAGGGTTGCCACTTTGGGCTTTTAGGGATGGTCTTTTATAGAAAGCTAACCGGGGAACTTAAATCTTTTTAACATCTCTATTGCTAGCACCACTGAGTAAGGACTAGTGATAACACGTTCAATGGCTTACTTCCTTTTTAGGGTCCAGTAATTCTTGGTCGGTCACAAGGAGCTGTTATAAAAAGACCCCACCTCTGACCCCTAGGACAGCATGGTCTGGTTTGTTCCCTTAGCTCTGGTTTCCTTTCATTTTGAATTTTGAATTTTGTGAGCCTGATCCCATGGTCCCCTACCTATCTCTCCCTGCCTACCCCCACCTGTCCCTAACTCAGTATCTCAACGGCCAAGTTTGTGCCCTTATAATCAGCTGTATCAACGCTAACTTCGACTTCTGGAGTTCTAAATTATACAAGTGAAGACTTCTGTCTTCAGCTACATTGATCTAGATTTTTGCCTCTTGGTACCAAATCAGTCCCGACTAATCCAGGGCCTGGAAGCTCGGGGCCTCCCAGCTCGCTTTGGTTCACATTGCTCTATGTGCGGCCGTTCTCCAGTCTCTGGTCTCTCCATTGGAAACCCCTAGGAAGCTGAGTGTATCTGTGTAGTTTCCTGTCCCCCGGGCTGGGGCATCAGGGGTTTTTAGTGCATACTGACAGACTTGGGCTAATTCTGCCCGCAGTCTGGTATAGGGAAAATAATCATGGTCTTTGGAGCTATAGGTTCAAATGGAGCGTTCAAAACTCCCCTCTGCCATTAATCATCTGTGTGATCTTAGGCCAAGGGCTTAACATCTCTGTCTCCAAGCTATATGCACATAAAGTAGGGCTTGAAATGTGATGTTCCTGGGGCTGTCCTGAGGATGAAATGAGATATCACAAGACGGAAAAGCGAGGTGCATATCAAAGGGTCAATTTTTCCCTTTTTCTTTCTAGACATAGTGCCGGGTACATTAGAGCTCTACCTGGCCAGGATTTAATTCAGTTCAGTTCTGTTAAACTGGCATGTCCTGAATGCTTGCATCTGCAAGATGATGAGTGGACAATGGGGTTTCAGGGAGGTAATTTTGCTTAACTGAGGGCTGGTGAGTTTCACGGTAGGGCTGCATTGCCTGGGCCACGTTCTGAAGTAGAGGGTATTTGAAGCTGATCTCTGCTGAGGCACTCCCCCTCCCACTGACCGGTTGTAGGGGTGGGGAGCCTTGGGGAAGCTGCTGTCCTGCTGGGAAGTTGAGCCCTGTCCTGTGGTTCAGATGGTCCATTCCCCTCCTTTCCCTCCTGGCTGGCCATCGGAGCTCCCCTCCTCCCCACTCCCAGCTAAAACGAATCAATCTGTGTGATGAGGTGAGCCAAGATGTCTCTGAATTGATGTGCTTTCTGGACTCTTTCATTGCTCATCTGTTCCATCTTTATTTATCCCATTAATGATGCTGACATTGGCAATTCCTAACCTTGATTATCGGCAGTACATTGTAAGGGTTTAATAAATGTTTGTCAAACTGAATGAATGACAGGCTGATGGACAATATTTGGGAGAGATAGGTAAGCGTCTCACTCCTTGCAGCCTCCCCTCCACCTAGCCTAACAGCCACCCGGCTCTGAATAACAAATACCTGAACAGCTTCTTTGCTAATCTCACAAGTACGTCAAGGTTTTACTTTAGGGCCATCCTATGAACAGTAGTTATCCTTGAATTGTACTACAGATGGAGAAGGGTAGGAGTAAATCAGAAAATAGCAGGCAGTGTGTGTTTTAGAAACAAATCCCTGAAGTGCTCCTTTCAAAAACATTTGAATTCAGCAAATAATCTACCTGTTTCCTTAATTTTGTGTGAGCATTCCTCTTACAACCTTTGTCCTGTTCCAGTCTAGGGGGAGATGGGGAGGAGGTAGAGGTGAGAGATCAGATGAGGGAAGAAAAATCTCAGCCCAGGGCAGGCCTTCAGAATGGGCAGTCTGGAACTCTCTGGTATGAGCCGAAACGACAATTCAAAGGCAGAATTTCTCCTTCTTCCCAGAAGCCTCAGTTCTGCTCTTAAGGCCTTTCAACTGAATCAGTCAGACGTGCCCAGATTATGTAGTATAATCTCCTTTACTTAAAGTCAACCAATTATGGATGTTAATTACACCTACAAAATACACATTCATAGCAACACCTAGATTAGTGCTTGATTGAATAATTGGGGATTATATCCTGGCCTTGTTGACAAGTGAACTTAGCCATCACAGCCGAGGAAAGGTAGGGCAGTTGTTTAAGTCCACAAAAGCAGTAACAGCAGAAATCAGCATTTTTCTGTAGCTAACCCTTGTCCCACGGGAATGCCAGATCCCCATATAAGGGATTCTCCAAGGGTGGTTTCCCAGGTGCATACTCTGTCCATCCACTGGATTTAGCCCTCCCTGGTTCTCTGTCCTATTCCCTCTTTCTTTTTGTCAGTGGTTCTCCCCAGGGTGTGAATGAAAATCAAACCTTTGATTTTGGTGCCTATGGTGCCTTTGAAGATAATGACGCATATCCTTGCAGAGGTTCTGGCATGGTCCTTTAGTGGGGAGGGCATACCAGAATTTCTTTGTTAGAGAAAGGTGAGGAAGTTCATGTGGTATTTGAAAAACTCTGGTGAAGCTGTGTTGTACATCTCATCCCTCCAAATATACATCTCCAGGCTAGGCCTTATCCTTAAACTTCAGATCCATGTCAATAACATCTGGACACATCCATGCAGCTCTCCATAAGAACCCCAGGCTCAACATGTCCAGAGCTGAATTTGTTGGCTTTTCCCCAAATCTGTTCCTCTTCCCAATGCCCCTGATGAATGGAACCATCAATCTGCTATCATTTAAGCATTAAGGTTGGGGTCATCCTGGGCTCCTCCAGCTTCCTCACTTTCCATAGCCCATCAGTTGTTAACTTTGTAGATTCTGGCTCTGAAACTTATTTAGAACCTGGCCTCCAGCCCATCCTCCCTGATTCTGTCTTACTTAAGTTTCTCATTATCTCCCTCCTGGGCTATTGAAATAGCATCCCAACTGGGCTATTATACCTCCTCTAGGCTTACTTGTACTCCATCTCCCCACAATCCATGTAATTATCTTTCCTGTATAAAATATTTCAATAGCTTCCCATTCTTACAAGATGATGGCTCAGCCCAAATTACAATGTCATTTTTTTATGAACTAAATTTCTAACTATATTCGTGAGTTTGCTTCTACAGTTTGTAGTAGATTTTCTTGATCTCTTTTCTTATTTCTGGGTGAATACCACACAGTTTTGGTTACTACAGCTTTGCCGTATGTTTTGGTATCTTATAAGGAGTCTACTGTTTCTCAGCAGTCTATCTTCTTCTGCTAGTTATTTGGCAGATGGGACGGAGTCATATTTATCTTTGAATTTTAAAAACCTTTTACATGGTTTGCATCCATGTGTGTTGGGTGATGCAGATGAGTAAACCCAGAAGGTATTGGCACTATTGATGCTACACTTTATATGCTCAAGGTCTCAAAAATCATGGTGAAAATAACACATTTTCTACTTTTTATTCCACTTCCTATTGTAGTTCAGTACTTCAGTGAGTTATTTCATAGGACTCTTATTATTATTTAATTTGTTTTTGAATAAATAATTCGTCTATAGCATACAAAACCCCAAAGGTACAGAAGTGATCAATTAAGTCTCGCCTCAGTTCTTAAGAGGCAATTATACTACCAATTTCTTCTTTAATTTTCCAGAATGGCAGCATACCATGCACTCTGTTCACCTTGCTATTTTTATTTAGCCATATATCCTGGAGATCATTCTACATCAGTACACGTGATGCTGTGTCATGAGATGGCTATGCTGTGTTTTATTTAACCGGGAAGGCAATTAAAGTTGTTTCAGTAAATATTCTTTATAACATTCTCAAATACCCAGAATAAAAGTTCTGCACATGAAATTGGTGGGTCAAAGGGTATTTGAATTTTCAGCTTTGATTTATATCATTAAATTGCTCTCCAAGAAGTTTCTAGAAACTTCATGAATGAAGACCTTAATGGCACTTGTCACCAGGTTTTCAACTTGCTCAGACATGTACTGAGTACCAGGGGGACACTACAGAGGGTCTAGCTGGGCGCCTGACAGTGAGTGGAATTCTGTGTGTGTGTGTGTGTGTGTGTGTGTGTGTGTGTGTGTGTGTGTGTGTGTGTGTGATGTATGCATGGTAAGAAGCTCAAGGAAAAACCATCAGTCAATTAATTAATTAGGGTCCTCTTTAAAGCTCTAATAATGGGTGCAAGCATTAGTGGCTTGAATAAAGCTTTGCCTTTATTATTCATTAGAAACTGGCAGTAAATAATAGGTTTGAATTTCACAGTCCTCATGCTGCTAATCAAAGCATAAGATCTTAACATCATAAATTATTATCCCTCTCAACAGGAGCATAAAGGGAATTTGGTTTTATGAATTGCTAACTGGGACACTAGCTAGCCTCTCTCTGGGTCTTGGGCTGATTCAGAGGGAAGGAGGCTGGTAATGGCATCTTGAAACTGGAACACGGTCTTACAGATCAGACAGGGCACAGTTTCCTCAGACTCACAATATTTTACCTACCTGGAGTCAGGGGGATAAGTGGCCTGACCCAGATTGAACAGCTCCTCATTCCCCTTGTTGGTAATGGTTCATGATGTTCAGCTGGAAAGAGATTTGTTTCTAGGCAGGAAGGGGGCTTACCTGTGGGCAGGAGGTTGTTGCTGCTGTGTCCTCTCGGTGAGTTGCTGCTGGCTTTAGATTGTGTACCTTCCCCTCCCCATCCTCCTCATTTCCAGCTCGTAGGTCATATTTTTCTCCCTTTTCTCCACTCCTGTCCTCACTGACATTTGTCTGTTTTGAGAGGCTCTTCTCTTTCCCTGGTGTCTTTCTACACACACACACACACACACACACACACACACACACACACACACACCCACAAGTTCTCATTGCTTCCTTTCACATGATAAGGGCAGAAATAAGATGAATCCTTATCTTCTGACTTTCCTTTTTCTTCTCCTCTAGTATCCCCTCCCTCTGTTTTTGAAGCTCTTCATGATTTCTGTTCACCTGCAGTATGGGAGGAGGAGGCTGTCCCACTCTGCCTGACTTAGATCCCCCCGTCTCTGGCCGCCATGTCCTCCAAGCCCAATGGCACTCTCTTTTGTTCCTTCAGTGGCTTGGTGTGCAAGCCCCCATGGCTCTTCCTGGGCCTTAGGACTCTTGCAGCTCCCTTATGTTATCTTTCACTGCCCGCTTCATCTGGCATTTCAAGTAGAAAGGCTTCAAACTGCCAATTGGCACGGGCAGAGAAGATGTCTTTAAATAAAGCATTGGCCAACACAATCATACTTTATAACAAAAGTTTATTAGGATTAAGTCACATTAGAAAACTTCATGCTTTGCCATTTGCCATATTTACCTGGAATGACCAGATTATACTTAGCTGAGTATAAAACAATTTGTGCCCTGTACTGTTTAGAAAGTAAGAAAATCGATGTACATAGCAGTGTGCCTGACACCACCGTGGTTAATAGCCTAACAACTGGTGAGCAAAGCATATGTTACTTCTGAGCTTTGGGCCTGAGGAATACATCATTTCCTACCTCCTCCAGAAGCGGACCCATCATAGCCTGGGCACTGAAGATTGGAGCCTACTTTTTTTGGACTTTAATATTAACATCTAAGATTTCAAGAAAAGCTAGGTTTGAGGTATCTTTATGGCTTCAAAGGCACAGGTCATGCAGCTGAATTAAAAGCTATTGTGTTGGTCTCCCTGTCATGGGCCATGAGCCACCTCTCACAAGGGGAGTCCTGATGCTGCGTCCTTGCCTCCTCAGTGTGGTCTACGCATCATCAGCTCTGCTCCTCTAGCTTCTGCTTTTGCTCATCAGCTGTGAGTGTTGGAATCGGAGGACAGGTTGGGATTCCTGCACTGGCTCCTGCCATGTAGAGACAACCTGTACTGTGAATCTCATTACCCAGCATACAGAGGGGACCTGCCAAAGGGCCAAGAAGTGACTCAAATGCAAGCAGGGATAGGAAGGCTCATTCTTTAGATAAAATATAGTATGGGGAGAAGAAAACAGCTTTCCCTGGGGGGGGGGGGGGTCCTACCAAGTTGCAGAGTAGAACTGCATTGAGTGCAGTGTATGCCCAGCTATAACCAACCAACCCCTTCCTTCAATAGGAGAAGTGGCTTGAGAAGAACGCCACGGAGAACAGCGGGCCACCACCCAGCAGGGGTTCTGTGAGGCCATCAGCAGTGGTATCGATCCCTTGTGTGGGCTTTGCAAATAGCTCTGAAGTCATTAAGAGCAAGTGAGAGTCTAGGTCTTTATAATATACAAATTTCACTTACTAAATAACTGGGCATTCCCTTCAGCTTAGGAGCCCACATGTTTATGCTCAGAAACTTTTACCCCCTGATTTTTAAACTCTCCCTAATGAAGGGAATAAAATCCGAAATCGAAACGAAGGGCCTGGAGAGCTACCTACCGAAAAGAAACACCTGCAGACCCAGCACCTCTGTTCCATCCATGTAGCAGCTAGATTCCTGACTCCCTCCCGTCTCAACCCTCCCCACCCTACCCCCCCAATTCACTAATAAAAATGGCTGCTGTCAGAAACTTAGATTCAGTTGCATAATATAAAGGGATGATAATAAATTCTCACTTCTTCAGGCACCAGAGGATACTTGTGACAAGGTTTTGATTCTCTCCAATGTATGTTCTTAACTGCATCGTCCAGCCCCTCCTCACCACTGCCTCCCCAGCTTGGCTTGTATTCCTTCAGGAGCCCCCCATGACTTGGGATTACATCTGCACCATTCACCATTAGTTCAGCTGGGACTGACCCGGCGTCTGCTCAAGCTTGAGTTCGTAGCCTCCTAGGCCGAGGTCCCCCTCGTAAATGTTGTCCTTGCTTGGAGTCTGTGGGGAAGCTTTCTGGTCCAGGCTTGCAGGAGGGCTGCAGGGCGAGGTGGCTTGCTCCTGGTAACTCATGGCCAGTTCGTCCTGATTCACAATGCATTCCACATCTTCCTCTTTGAGCTGTTCCTGCAATTTGGGAAGAAAGAGAAGTGACTTCGTGAAGAAGAACACAAGAGCTGTCCAATAGTGTTAAGAATGGAGGGTGCTTGTTTTCCTTTCTTAATGGCCCTGTCTTGCTCTGGCTGAGGTTCCTCGGCCTCAGGCACTGCCTTTCCATGGCCAGGGGTGTGATGGAGCATTTCCCATGGAAGACCTGGCCCCTGGACACAGTCACATGAGGCCTCCAGGCCTGGCATGAGAGCTGGTAGAGAGCGCGTCCTCACTGAGTGCCTGGGTTAAGGGAGTCAAAATAAAATTCAGTGGATTTCTTGAACTGGTACCCAACCAGGCTGAGAGGAGTTAGGAGTTAGAGGAGGCATGTCAGTGTGCGGAATGATTCTCAACGTTGGTTTTGTAACACTCGTGCCCATAACTAAATTCTCAAAATGCAGTTTCTGTTGTATTTTATTTGAAAAGTGTGTCCTCACAGCATGTTTCTTGGGATGAGTGTCACAAAGCTAAACATGGTTGCGGGGCGCCTGGGTGGCTCAGTCGGTTAAGCGTCTGCCTTCGGCTCAGGTCATGATCCAGGGTCCTGGGATCGAGCCCCGCATCAGGCTCCCTGTTCCGCGGGGAGCCTGCTTCTCCCTCTCCCCCTGCTTCTGCTCTCTCTCTCTCTGTCAAATAAGTAAGTAAATTCTTAAAAAACAAAACAAAACAAAACACAAAGCTAAACATGGTTGGAAGTCATGATAGTAGATAATGGCAGAAACTAACTAGGTCTGGTCAACATAGGTTTCCTCAGACGGAGTTTTCCTTGAAGGAAAGAATTAAGATCTCCACTCTTTCATTGGCTTTGGGAAGACTGTACAAAATTACTCACAGAAGGAGCCCTGCCTAGGTGACTGAGGTCAGTGGTTTCCAACATTTGGATGTACTAGAATCACTTGGAAGGTTCACTGAAGCAGATGCTGGGCCCCAAGCTCAGAGTTCTGAGGTGAGGCTGGGGGTGGGGGGCTGAAAATTTGCATTTCTAGCAAGTTCCCAAGTGATGCTGAGGCTGCTCGTCCAGGGACACACTTTTGAGAACTGCTGCCTTAGGCTATTGTGCCCAGAGCACATCTGAGATGACTTTTTCTCTGTTTATGCAAGGGGGTGGCCAGCTGGACAATCTCCAAGGGTGCCACAAACTCCCAGACTTTGCTCCTCTCCGATTCCTGACACTGGTTTGTTGGTAATGATTCTAATTGCTTCTCAGCATTTTTTGTTCCACTCCCTTGAGCTATAAAGCACAGGCCTAATATTTAAAAACCTCAAAACACAGCAGTTTGTGAGGACATATTACTTCTTTTACATTTTCTAAATTCATTTTATGGTTAAAAATATTGGTCACAATAAAGAAAATTGCATTTTTTAAAAAAGGAAGAATGAGCCCACATCAGCAATATCTGAAAAGAAAAGAGATATGCCTCTTGGTGCGGTGAATTTTAAAATGCTTCCTCCTCAAGCTGGGAAGTAATGGTCCTGAGGTTCTTGGGCTCATCAGTATCCACCAAGCCTGTCCCACATCAGGGTAGTTACTCACCCCGTAGGCCTGCGGACTGGTGAGCAACCTGGAAATTGGACCGCACCATTCAGGTAATGTTGTGGTCAGTGGAGGACCAGCGTGGGTTAAAATTGGTTTCAGATATCTGTAAGGCCTGTTAAGGAATACTTGTCAAAAAGAGGTTAGAATTTAGTTTCCCACCCAGCACAAACCTTTGCATGCGGCAAAAGAGACAGTTATGTTCACCTTTAAATCCCCTACTCCCTCATTTAGGAGGCAATTTGGCTTGCAAAAAAATGCTGTTTATGATCTTTGCTCCACACACTTTTCCAGCCCTCCTGGTAGCCTTTAATCAAAAAGAAATGGGGGCTGGGCCAGCCAACATCGGAGAGAGCGGCAAATGTTCCTCTTCTCCTCCCCTCCCTCCCTCCATGTCTCATTGGCTTGAGACTGCATTTTGTAAGAATTATCTTAAACACCACAGAAAGGATTGTGTTTCCTTAAAACTGCACACATAGCTTAAACCACCAGTAATTTTCACAAAGAAGCAAGAGGTATTTCATAAATGCTCAGTCATTTTAGAACTGGGTAGTGAACATTTTGTTTTCCCAAATACTTTATTCTCACTATTCAATACAGTCACTTTATACTTCATACATCAATGCGTCTCCATACAAAATTATGTAAATAAACTGGTGCTAGGTTCATTCTATTCTCTAGCACCTGTCTTTCTTATCTCTTCATCCCAAAGTGCTCTAACAAGTTAAAAGAAAACCATGTTCCTCTAAAGCCATTATGTTTCCCTCCAGTCTAGTAATAGTGAAACCCCTAGAGGCTGCCTCAGGTTGTCTTATTTCTTTTTTTTTTGCTCAAAGGAAAGTAGTGGAATTATTTCACCATTCCATCAGACACAACTTTTAAGCTTTATATTATTTCCTCTGCTGGAGAATATTTCACCTCATCAACTTTCTGAAAAGCTATAATAAATAGGGAAAGGGAAATAACGGAAAGCAGTTAACATTGGTTGGCTTGTGAAGATCCGAAGTCACCCCCAGGCACCGAGGACACGAGGAGATCTTGGAGATGGCTTGACTAGAACCCATCTAGAGCTGGACACTGCTCCGTCCTTCCTGTGATGCCCTGAGCGTGTGAGGACAGAGAACAGGTGCAGCTTCCAGGGGCCAGGCATCTCGTTGCCTCTGGCCTCAAATCCTTCACCACCAAAGTGGTGATAAAGCAGGCAATGCTCCTGAACATAGCCTAGTTATGATGCAAGGAGAGAGACTGAAAAGATGCTTAAGAGAGTCTATAATTCCAACTGCAAATGGAAAACTTGATAATTCCATTCAGACGGGTGGCTGTTGTGCCCAGCAAAGGACCAGGGAAGATAATGAAGTTCAGAGCCTGGCATGCCCTGTAACATCTTTTGAGTATATCTACGACTCTGGAAGTCCTGTGACGGTCCTTCCATTAATTTTCATTACATATTGTCATTTCCTTCATTTTATGGATGGAGGAATTGGGGCCTAGAGTTAGAATGATTTTAAATTATCCAAAGGCTCCTGTTGCTATTTGAATCCACCACCAACATTGCTAGCGAAAGAGAAATTATCAGGGCAGAATCACGGATGCGACCAGCTGGTTCTCTAGAGAGAAACGCTTGCAGACCTCATCTCTGCAGACCCTCTCACACAGGGGCATGTGAGGACACGTGGTCTTATTAGGGTTTATGGTGTGTGTAAGTCAGCGAAAAAATACTCTTTTGGGGAGGTGAGGTGGGTAACATATGTGTACCACTGGAGTGTAAATCAAGGAAAATCCAGCCAATTTTATTTCAAGATGGAAAAGTGGAGGTAGGTAAGCTATGTTTCTAGAGACATCATATAAAAAAAAATGAAGAGGATCGTCAAGGTTCTGATTGTTTCGGGGGCAACTTCCACTGTTTGAGGTTCTTGGAATATTGAAAAATTAAAATGAAAAAATGCCACAATAATGTTATAAAGTAAAGCGCAAATTTAAACATTTAACATTTAAATGAACATTTTTTTCTTTTAATCCTGATGAGGTATTTCTTTAACTCTATGTGTAATGTTATTGGAGCTAACACTGAATGACAAAGTTTTTAGCTTTTTGTGAATCTGGGGCCTGGACCAAATGGGGTACCATTTGGCCTCTTCTGGACAGGTTCTGGGATTTTTGACTCAGAATGCCTTGGCCTAACTACCAACTCTACCACTTTACTGACCGTATGACCTATGGTCGAGTTATTTACCCCTGTGAGCCTCAAGTATTGTTGTGAATATTGATGGGAAATAACATTACATAAAAATGGTTTTAAACTCTATGTACTATCCAAATGCTGTTTATTTTAGTTTAAAGATTTATTCTCTAAAGAATACTTCTGAGAAATTGGTGTCTCAATTGTTGTTCAGATAATGATGGGGAAATGAGACTGAGGGTAGAGATGAGAAAATGGTGCTCTGGGCATTTGGTGTGGCCTTGGGACTCACAGGCTAGGTTGTAGGTGGGAAAGTTAAGGTGCTCCTTCCCCAAAAGTAGCTATTTGGGTTAAAATTTGTTGTGCAGGCAGCTGGTATGAGGTAGTAGGTGAGAGGTGGGCAGAATCTGTTGATGTATGACTCTTCTAGGAAACTCACAATGACATTTTGACTGCATTGGTGTCTCAGTAGCCGTGAGTCTAAGGAGTGAGGCATACTCAGTGTGGCAGTGAGTGGGATTTGCCAAGCGCCACAAAGAGCCACGGCGGATGTGGCACAGAATCTATGCTGAATTTCTTGGTTTGTCCAGTGCTTGCCATATATCATGTGCTCAGTGGGTGTTTGTTGAATTTCTGATACAGAAAATATGAGTGAGGGAAGTAGATTCTGAGTAATTTGACAAGAGAAGACAAAAGGGGGCAGAT
Organism: Zalophus californianus; assembly: GCF_009762305.2. NCBI lineage: Eukaryota > Metazoa > Chordata > Mammalia > Carnivora > Otariidae > Zalophus > Zalophus californianus. The sequence continues at coordinate 98,750,714 of NC_045595.1, forward strand.
TACACTGTTGGTGGGAATGCAAGCTGGTGCAGCCCCTCTGGAAAACAGTATGGAGGTTTCTCAAAATTTGAAAATAGAGCTACCATACGGCCCAGCAATTGCACTACTGGGTATTTACTCCAAAGATACAAATGTAGTGATCCGAAGGGGTATGTGCACCCTGATGTTTATATCAGCACTGTCCACAGTAGCCAAACTATGGAAAGAGCCAAGATGTCCATTGACAGATGAATGGATAAAGAAGATGTGGTATATATATATATATATATACAATGGAATATCATGCAGCCATCAAAAGGAATGAAATCTTGCCATTTGCAACGATGTGGATGGAAGTAGAGGGTATTATGCTGAGCGAAATAGGTCAATCAGAGAAAGACATGTGTCATATGATCTCACTGATATGAGGAATTCTTAATCTCAAGAAACAAACTGAGGGTTGCTAGAGTGGTGGGGGGTGGGAGGGATGGGGTGGCTGGGTGATAGACATTGGGGAAGGTAGGTGCTATGGTGAGCGCTGTGAATTGTATAAAACTGTTGAATCATAGACCTGTGCCTCTGAAACAAATAATACATTACATGTTAAAAAAAAGAAGAAGATAGTAGGAAGGGAAAAATGAGGGGGGTGGAAATCGGAGGGGAGACAAACCATGAGAGACGATGGACTCTGAGAAACAAACTGAGGGTTCTAGAGGGGAGAGGGTTGGGGGGATGGGTTAGCCTGGTGATGGGTATTAAAGAGGGCACGTATTGAATGGAGCACTGGGTGTTATATGCCAACAATGAATCATGGAACTACATCAAAAACTAATGATGTAATGTATGGTGATTAACATAACATAATAAAATAAAATTGAAAAAAGGGGGCAGATTATAACCAACTAATGAGGTTTTTCTGAGGATAAAAGGCTAAGAAAGGTTAAAGTTGAAGATGGACCTCTTGGGTCTGAGTTATTAGGCTGAAGGGACCATGAAAAGAGTGGGAATGGCATGAAATAAAGTAGTTAAAAAATAAACTTGTGTTTTACTCATTCATTTGTTCCTTCATATGCTCACATGTTTTTGTTTTTGTTTTATGTGCCAAACTAGTGAGGCATCCACACAAGGAAATGGACACTTGCATTTAGAATGGAAAGCTCCCTTGTCTCCAGACTGTGGTCTCCTTGAGGGCAGGGCTGTCCCATTCATCTGGATACAGTGCTTGGCACATTTTAGATGTTCAAGAAATAGTTGCTGAATTAATGAAGACAACAGGTTCAGAGAGAGGAAAAGAATTGCTCAGTGGAACCCAGCCAGAGAGTTAAGGGCAGAGCTGGGCCCGGGATCAAGGACGTTTCCATCACATGAGGCATCTTTCTTCTGCTACAGAGATACTGAGTAACAGGTCTTGTCTGATTGGACAACTGATTTGGAATTGAGGAATCAGTGATTTTCAGAGTTCTTTATTGCTAAGCAATGTCTGGAAAGTGGCTGGATCTGCAGGGTTACCTAAATTATTAAAGAGTAAGAAAACTCTTTTGATCTACAAAAAAAAAAACCCAACTGCTGATTTTGCAAAATGTGTTATTTTTTTCATCGGGTTCCAGTATATGTTCGGGGAGGCAAATTCCCCATTGGGTATTTTTGGTGCAATTAGTTTTGCTTCTCTAATAAGCTAGAAATGTATCGAGATGAAATGTGAAGCTCTGGGGCGGGGGGGCAACAATGACTTTTCCCATCCAAAGGGCATAGGTTTGGGAATAGCAGTTTGGTTCAGGAGATGTAAGTAAAAGCTAGAATTCTACCCAGAGTTTAACATGCATGCAGTAAGGAAGACAATTAACAGATGCCATTTTCTCCTTTGGCCTGAGTTATCAGAAGGTCCAGAGCTAAATTTCATGCTCAACTAACATCCAAAATTCCTGGTAATGTTGATTTCTTCCTCTCTTTTGTTTGTTAGTTTTTGTTTTAATTATTTTAAATCCTCATGTTCTACCCATTGTAATTTGCCAAAACTAATGAGTACACCGCTTGCTCACCCCTATGCTTCCTATGACATAGTCCTACATAGACTGGAGAGATGCAAAAACCTCAACCAAAGAGCCAGCTCCATAAATGAATGTCTGCCCCTTTGAGGGGACTAAGCCCCATTGCCCCCTACCATGGGCTGAATGTTTGCATTCTTCCCCAATTCGTATGGTGAAGCCTTAACTTCCAATGTGATTGTATTTGGAGACAGGGCCTTCGGGAAGTAACGAGGGTTAGATGAGCTCATGAGGGGGGGTCCCCATGATGGGATTACTGCCCTTATAAGAAGAGATACCAGAGTCTGTTTGCTTTCTCTCCACATGTCTACAAAGAAGAGGTCAAGTGAGCATACAGTGAGATGGTGACCAGCTTCAAGCCCAGAAGAGAGTTCTCACCAGAACCCAATCATACTGGCACCCTGATCTCAGACTTTATCCAAGTAGTAAGACCTTTAGAACTGTGAGGAAATCAACATCTGTTGTGTAAGCCACCCAGTCTACGGTATGTTGTTGTGGCAGCCTGGGCAGACTTAACACACTCCCTCTCTCTGGCCCTCTTTGAAAATCTCTGAGAGCCCTGAAGAGTTATGTTCTATCTTGGCTTTCTCTAAACTCACCTCATCATGAAGATCATCTTGAACATTTGTTAAAAATTCAGATTTCCAAGTCCTCCAGGGAGATTCTGATTTGGCAGGTCTAGGAAGTGGCCTGGGACTATGTATTTTACAGAAAGTCTGTATTTTAAGTGCCCCAGGTGACCGGTGATTAGGCAAGGATGGAACACAACGCTCTTTCTCTGGAGTGTTGCCCTCCATAGGAGATTCAAATTTTAAATAGGAAGAAAAAGAACACGGTCTTTTAAATTTACAAAGCCGTCATTTTTAGGGTGAGGGTAGGTATAAGGTAAGCCCATTTGGCCCAGAACCCGGGTCTATCTAATATAATGGCTTCTGCCAAACGTTCCATCTTGTCTGGGGGATGGGTCAGTGTCTGGGCTTGTGTAGGAAGACTGTGCCTATTGGGAGGGTTTGCATGTGTTTGTATGCATAAGCTTGATACATGGTCTTATTATTTGGGATAAAGTAGTCATCCCTGGATAGCTGTGTAAAGAACAAAAGTACATTTATCTCTGTGCAGGCTTTTCAAGAATAGACCCTGAACTCTTTCATTTATAAAGCATTTCTATATGCCTTATTTTTCTCCTTACAATTGTAGGTGAGAACTATAGTCCCATTTTACGGATCAAGAAATGTGTAAACAGATGGTTTTTCAATTCTTATCTATTCTTTTTTTTTTTTAAAAGATTTATTTATTTATTTGAGAGAGAAAGCATGTTGGGGGGGCAGAGAGAAGGGGGAGAGGGAGAAAGAGAGAGAGAGAATCTTAAGCAGACTCCCTGCTGAGCGTGGAGCCTGATGCAGGACTCGATCTCACAACCCTGAGATCCTGAGCTGAGCCAAAACTAAGAGTTTGACGCCTAACCGACTGAGCCACATAGATGCCCCTCTTCTAATCTACTCTTATCCCCCCTTTCCAAGGTGCATTTAGCTTCCAGTGCTGGCTTGACCACCAGATGGTCAGGGATCAATGACAGGTGGGTGGGGAAGGATAAGTACATCCCGTAGTGGAAGTCAACCTTGCCCTTCAAGCCCATACATTCCTGCAGAAAACCAGGTCCCCCTTTCTCTTGACTTGCCGAGTCCCCACACTGTTGTTTACACAGCATTCGTGAACGAAACCTAGCAGAGGACGCCCCACATTTCGCACACCCTATCACTCTTTGATTCCAATACACAAATCACATCCCTTCTGCTTTGTTTCTCAGGAAATGTGGCCTAGCAGATTGGATGTGTCTTCCTTCTCTCCTTCGCATAAATCAGATTTCATAATTGAACACTCACTCTCTTGCCATTTTGGGCAAGTCTGTGAAGAGCCATTCTGCGGAGCTGGGTGCTTAGGGCTCAGGTGGGAGGAAGGCTCTAAGAGTCCAGGCAAGAAGTCTTCTTCTTCGAGCTGTTCTCTCCCTCCGTTCTCTCTGCCTCGAGGGTGGACTTCCAATTTTGCACTAGGCACTTGCAGAGAACATAGGAATAGGATCCTGTCTTTGCAGCCACCACACTATTTCAAGAACAAGCTCTCAAGATGGCACCTCCTCCTGGACTATCCATGAAGTTATGGTTTAAAAACTAGGGAAAGGCGGAAATCCTCTATCCACATGCACAGGTGAACACGTGCTTCTTTGTTTGACAATCCTAACCTTTACCATCTTAAAGGAAATTGCTCTCGACCACCGCTGGGGCAGAAAGAGAGCCGCAAATGCCAGAATTAACACCTGACGGGTAAACAGAACTGCCTGAAGGAAGCTTGCATGGAGTGACCACAACTCCCTTCACCCCGGTCTCTGAGCTCTGCTACTCTTCTATTTGGTGAAGGGCCCTCCTTTCAAGACCAAGCTGGTGTGTCCCTTCCCCCCAGTAGCCTTCTCAGACCTGCCATGCTGAACTGCTTCAGCTCCCTGGCTGTTCTGTAGCAACGTGTATGTATCTGTCTGGTAACCTTTGTCCCATCATCTGGAACCTAATTGTTTACATCTCCATTTTCCTTTAAGCAACTTGAGGGCAAGAACTTTAACGAAATATTTATACTGTAGGATGAAAAAGGGATACAGCAAACCTCACCAATCCACTGTACAGTCTAATGGATCATTATAAAGCAAGGAAATCACCCAGACCAGGCAACAGAACTTGGTTTCCCAGCCCCGAAGCCCCTTCTTGGTGTCTCATCCTAATGCACACTCCACTCTTTAACTACAAGGAACTACTATCCTGATTTGTATACTAATCACTTCCTTGAGTTTGTATGATAGTTTTATCACTCAAGTGTGCATTCTTACACTGAACTACAGTTCAGTCTTGCCTATATTTAAAACATATGTTATGCCTTTTAATCTGTGGATTCCTCCTCCGGCCTTTTAATTTCTTTACAATTTACCTGGTGAAGAACCTGGGCCATTTGACCTGTGGAGTTTCCCAAGGTCTGAATTTTGCTGATCACAAACTCATGTGCAGCCCAGCATGGTCCCTGCCCTTGGTATTTCCTGTAAATTGCCAGCTGGCTCCAGAGATTAGATCAGATTCAGATTCTCTTCCGTCCCCTTGGCAAAGACTAAGGAAGGTACATCATCTCTGGTTGTGCCCCTTTGTGTGATCTGAGCAGCCACTAGTGGGTCCTACCTATAACTATTTGCTTACTGGGGATTGCCAATAGTGAAATTCTAATGTTATGTATACACACACACACACACACACACACACACACACACACATATAGATAATTTTATTAGAATATTTTTATAAAGAGACATTTTTCATTTACTCTATTGGGGTATTCAGTGGAATAGTCAATATAGGAAAGACAAGATAAATGCTTGATTTATTCCATCTATTTACCAGTTTTCCAGATGATTCGTTATCATCCTCTGAAAATGATTCTTTGTTTAAATATCATTAAAAAGTAATGAATTTAAATGAATTTGATTGCAATTGTTATCATTGCTGAAGCTCCAACTGACCCATCTTTGGTCAGTAGGAGTCTTTTCAAATTGGCTCCCGAGTCCTATTGACATGATGTCAGTATCTTTGATAACTTCATTGTCATTTGTATGACAACTTGGTCTAGGCTCATCTTGAACATTGCCCATTTCAGACCTCAAACCAACCATTTCTCCAAAATTCTCTGATTTCTTTTAGTGAGAAATGGTGTTTTAACAGCAAACTCTGGGTGCAAAGGGTTACGATACACAGTGAGGTACTGGTAAATGTTCAAATGGACTCTTTTTTTTTTTTTTAAAGCTGGATTTGTAGCATTTCCCAGTTTCCTTGGTATAAACACTCCTGTTATGGCTAATTTCGATATATCAACATGAAGTCACTGAACATGGAGTTGGGACAAGATGTGTACAATCTGTTCTTACCAGCTAGTGCAGACGAGCTTCATCATGCCACTAGTTATATATCTTGTGAGTTACTAAGGATGCTTCTGATTCCAGTTCAAGAATTTCTGATTCTCAAGTACATAAGGAATGATAGAATTGGAATAGTCCATAATTACTCATTTGTTTTATCCTTTGTTAAATATATAGTTTCTCAGAATAATAATAATACCAACAGTACCACCATAAAAAATTACATAATACATTAAAAAACTTTTGCATATCTTCCCTATATTCTAACTTCCCATTAAAAAAAACCATATTGTGCAGCTATACCTAGTTATACTGTATCTGCATTGTCAGATCACATGGCCATTACATTCTGTACTCTCTCTCTTAGCTCTTATTTAGTCCTAGCTCCCTGAGTCATTATATACTTAATACTAACCTTCCGGCCTTATGTCAATGCTTTTCTTGTCATTTTGATTGCCTGAAGCTTGTTCTTTAGTAGATTGCTCAGGAAGGACTCATGGAAAAATTCTTGAGTTCTTGCAGATTGATAACAATCTGTGCCCTTTATATTTTGAAAGTCTGTTTTTCTGGCAATAAAATTATTGACTTCTAACTTTCTTTATTTGATTATCTTACGTCCATTTCTAGTTTATTTTGACATAAGTAGTTGCTCTTGAAAAGTAAAATGAAAAGATAACTTTCTTTCCTTTATAAATCACATGGGCTTTTTTTCCCCCTAAATGCCAAAAAGGACTTTTTCTTTAAAGTTCTTTAATTTCACTAAAGTTTTCCTGATGTTGATTGTTCTAGGCTGACAGCCGCTGGTACATGGTGTGCTCTTTCAATGTATGGTTGCAAATGTGCTAAATGTGTTGTATTTCAGCAATGTTCTCTTGCATCGGTACTTGTGCTGTTTCTTCGCTTTGCTTTTTTGATTCAGGGACTCCTATTTTCTGGATGTTCAGTCTTTGCCTGTCTTCAGTATTTGTCACTTTCCCTTGAGTCCTTTTTATCTTTTTCTTCATTTCTTTCTGATTTAAAATTTTTTTCTTTCCTTTTACCTGCTGTTTCTTTTAAGGTGTTATCCATTGTGTTTTATTTGCTTTTTTATTTATTCTAATTTACTATTCATTTCTGATATGAGTCTTTTTCTTCATTTCAAATTATTTTCAGAGTCTTTTTTCTACTTCTGATTTTTGTTGTTCTTTCACGTCATCATTTTTGGAATTTTTTAAATTGTTTTATTATAGTATATTATACTTTTGACCTACTTCTGGTATGCTTTCACTGTCTATAGGGATGTTATTCTGTTTTTTAATCCTCTTTTTTTCTTTCAAATAACTCTCTATGAGATTTGACTTCTGTCTTTTTCTGTTTTTTTTTTTTTTATGTAAAATTAGTTTTCCTAAACTCATTGAAGGAGGCCATGTTCAGGAATGCTTTTTCAACTTCATAGGGTTTCCTCTTCCATTGTTTTTGTGAGCATTGTGAGTGGTGAGCATGGTGGCTTGCATACTGGGCTTTCCTGACCTGTTTTCCTCCTGAGCTGATCTGGACCTTGTCTTTCCTTCATCACTATCGTCTATGTCCAGCTCAATTTGGATTCCACTCCAGGTAGCTCCTCCTGAGTACAGGACCCTGACCTGAAAGGGAGCCCTGGTGGATCCATTCTGAGAGCTCTTGATGGCTCCAGCCCTTCAGTCCTTTTTACTGGGACCTTTCATTTACTCCTAGTAGAGAGGGCAATACCTCCCACCCCTGGCCCAACTCGAGTTTCAGAGATGTTTATCAAATTAGCCCACCTACCCTTTTCAGGAAATGCTATTGGCTATTTAGGAGTTTTCCTATTTTCAGGTCCATCAGATACTACCTTATTGCTTCCTTTTCCCCCCCTTCATGGACACTTGGGTTAATGGTGGTTTGTCTCTACTAACTTGTAATTTGGAGTTTGTGAGAAGACTTGCCCCTACTTTTGTTTTAAATGTGTCCATGGATTTTGGTTTTCTTATTATCTAATTATTCTGCCTATTTTTATTAGGGATTTGGAGAGATTGAAAGACTGCTGTTGATGCCACTGTCATCTTCCCAGAATGGAGAAGTGGTTCTTCACCTTCCCAAGCCTTGGACTGAGCGTCCTGAAAAAATGCCCATATGCTTATCATTTGCATACAATTTCACATGACATTTCAAAGAGTTCCTAGATGACTTGAAGTACATCCATGCTCCCCTAGAGGTCCCAAGCTAGGAAACTCTGGTCAGGAGCGATTAAGTACTAAGGATGAGGGAAGACTAGAGGCCGATAAAGTGGTGTACTTGTTACCCTATTTGTATTGGGAGTTGGTTTTATCAGTAATATCTCTAAGATCTACCTATCAAATGTTAAGATAATTCTACTGGGCTCCTTGGTTCCAGACAGATAATCCAGAGACAGAAAAGGGGCAGTGGAGTTTGTTGGAAAGGTTAAAGGAAAGATGACAGTGACAGGATACCAAAGCAACCAGACGTAAGTAGGACAAGTGAACATCAGATAAACAAGGGGGAATGTTGGAATCATGAGGCTGGAGGAAACCTGAGAGTTGATGAACTCAGATGTGATCCACAGCCTCAGATCTTAATAGAGTAGAAAGCCTAGACTTAGGGTTTCTCCAAGTGTGGTCACCTGAGCATCTGCACCAGAGTTTCCTGGTTTGCTTGTTAAAATGCGGATTCCTAGGCCCTTGAACCTGACCCTCTTGGGTGGGAGTTCTAGTGATCTGCATTTTACCAGTCCCCTGAAAACCACTGGGCTAAATGATGCAGAGAGCAATGGTATCTGGTCTCTTGAAGGACTCTGGATGTGGAGGTGCCACATCTATGAGCTGCACAGTACACTAATAATAACAATGATAATGCTAATCACTTTTGCTCTTACTACTACTGCTTCTCCTCCTACTATTGTGTCCTCAAGACTTCTCCCTTTGGACGCAGGAGATCAACAGATTTCCAGGAACTTTTGCTGCCTATCACATGGAGTTGAAATCCATTTGTGCCATATGGAATGCTACATTTGGCTCAAGTTGTTTTGAGTGAAAACAGTTCTGGAGAAAAATGCTGCTGCTATTCACGTGGCCTGAGTCTTGGCTTTTGGTGGCATCTGATTAACGGAACTGCCAGACCCCCTCTGACAGCTCACAGTGATTTGACAACAGACCTTTATGAGTCACCTCCCTGGTGGTGTGTCTGAGAACTGGGCTTCGAGAAGTAACTCTGCTCCAGCAATCCAAGTCTCCATTCTGCTTTGGAGGGGAATTTCTATTTGATTTCTTCCTCCAACACTGATGGGATGGGGTCTTATGAATGCTGGATCCCCAGCTGACTATCCCAGAGTTCACATTTAACACACAGCTGGCCAGTCCCACCCAAGCCCTCTCTGGCTCATTCAGTACCCCGTGGGGCCAGGCCCTTTCCTCAACTCCCAGAAAAGTGCGTGCCTGAGGGGGACTGATCTCCATGTGCACATAGGCAGAGATTCCGTGGGGAATGCATAATTGTACTCATCTTCTACCTCTGGGGAAAAAGGAACAGTCCCTCTGTATTGGTAACTGCAGCGTGGAGCCTCTGGGTCAGGACTCTCAGAGCATGAACTTAAAGTGGAAACTACCTTCAATACTCCCATGGGGTGGGATATAGCAGACAGCAAACACAGATGGCCGAGGTTCTGGCTGCCGTGACTGCTTCTCAGTCTGAGCAAAAATCTCCAACTCTTTATGCCCTTGGTTTTCTCGTTCCTAAGGAGGCACATGGTGCTGTGTTGGGTCTGGTTAGGTAACTACTTGGATATTGCAATTACTTTGTGTATTTGTTTCCCAGGACTGCCATAACAAAGTACCATGGACTGGGTGGCTTAAAACAACAGAAATTTTTTGTTTCACAGTTCTGGAGGCTAGAAGTCCGAGATCAAGATATTGGCAGGGTTGGTTTCTTCTGAGGGCTCATCCCATGCCTCTCTCCTAGCTTCGGGGTAGAGTCAGCAATTCTTGGTGTTCCTTGGCTTGTAGATGCATTACTCCAACCTCTACCTTCATCTTCCCATGCTATTTTCCCTGTGTCTTCACATGACCAAAGTTTTCTTATAGGCAAACCACTGACACTGGATTAGGGAGCCACCCCATTCCAGTATGACTTCACCTTAATTAATTGCATCTACAGTGAACCTATTTCCAAATTAGGTTACATTTTGAGGTCCCGGGGGTTGGGACTTAAATATATCTTTTTCGGGAGATAAATAATTCAGCTTATAACTTCCTCTTCTTCTGAAAAATCCCAAGTCCTCTACTTATTAAAAAAAATTTTTTTTGGTAGTAGTTAAAAAGACAGGCTGGGTGTGAATCATAGGTTTGCTACTTATTTTCTAGGGGTGGGCAAATTTCCTAAGCTCTTTGAGCCTCATTTTTGTCATCCCTAAAATGGAAATAGCTTATAATATGACTTCATCAGGAAGAGGATTAAGTGAGATGAAAATAGATACAATTTTTTAGCACAGTTTTGGGCACATAACAAGCACTCAATAAATATTAGTTAATGTTATTATCATTTTTTCTCTGTGTCCCTTAAGGAGTTTTGTAAGTATTAAAAATATATTTCAAACGTCCCCAAGTCAATTTACTCGCGAAACACCTACCACATACCCTGCTGAGTTCATAATATTTCTTCTGCTGGCTGCTGGAACCCTGAGACAGATATTGCAAAGTTTCTCTCAGAAGATTCCCTTCTATTCTTGGAGCCTTGCCCCACACGGGGTGTCCAGGGAGGCACTGCTTATTGTTCCCGGACAGCAGGATTTCAATGGAGCATTTATATTGTGAGGGTCCTAACACAGGAATGACCCATCTCCATAGGAATGAGGCGCTTGCTCAGAAAGTGGGTGCTTTCATAGTGGGCATTCTTTTTAAGATCACCTGAGAGCAGACCTTGCTCATCATCACATTTGCTTCTCTGGGCCTTCGTTGTCCTTGAGACCACTCTAACTTTCCTGTACTCTCAGCACACCTTCTCTGACTGTTCAGCAAACTCAGTAGAATGCATGCCCTGTGGCTCTTTAGGAAGACAAAACTTTCTTTCACCCTCCCCCTGACCCCCCCACTCCACCCCAGAAATGCTGACGGCTGTAACCCACTGAGTTTGTTATGGCTATGGGAATCAGGGTATGTGACATTAGGTTATTTTTGAGCTCTGAAATGAAGCCCATTCAGGAGACATTAGAAGCTCTATTTCCTTTGACTGACAAGACACAAGAGGAGAGCTCTTTGTTGTTACGGGGTCACATGTCATAAATAATCTCATTCTCCTCTCCAGGCACATTTTTCTCTTGGATGCAGTCACTTTCAAAAAAAAATTTTTTTTTTTGTACCTCCAACCCCTGCCTGGAAATAGATTTTACAATTACTCTTCAGTACATGCCCTAACATCTGCTCCGTCATATACATATATAACACTAAAAATACTTCGGTGATGCACTCAGATCTGTTCCTATTCCTATTCCCTATCCTATCGTAGTCCCTGATCCTATACTATCTTACTCCATTCCATTCCAAGTGTCTTCTATTATGCTTGTACTAGGTATCGCTAGTGTGCACTAATATCCAAGCCGCCTCCCTTTTCAGGTACCTGAAGTAGGTGCCTCAGCTTTCTTGAAGGGGGAGGTAGTTAGATGACTAATTATGGCCAAAGTGTACGGTTATAAGTGACTGGTGTCATTTCTATACTGAAATATAGACTAAAAGCTTCTATTTTGACTAAGCCATGATTATTTAGGGCTGGCATGCCACCTCGCAGCTGACTTCTTCCCTGCTACAATGACCAAAGGAGGCCTCGGGTTGAGATAGTAGAGCCGCAGGCCAAAACTGCTGGGTCACTGAACTGCCACATCCTTGGCAGCCTTTAAGTGAGAGAGAAGTAAACTGCGTGACGGGCCCCTGAGATTTGGGAAATGCCTGTTACCGTGGTAGAGTCTATCCTATTCTGACTAATACAGTATTCTCTTCTGTTTCATTTGTTGTTTAAAAATACTGGTCATGATCCATTATGGGTAGCCTCCTACAGTTTGCAAATCATTTTCCCAAAGCATCTGCCATATCGATGGCCCCAAAGTATAGACAGAGACAGGACTCTCCATAGTGGAGGGAGGACATATACCAGCACTGTCTCTCCTCAGGGTCCTAACTTTCTGGAGTTGGTTGACATCAGGAATAAGGACTAAGTCATTGTGTGACTAGGGTCCTCGAGAGTTAGGCTGCAATTGCTTGGGTGGGGTAGGTGCCAGGGACTAGTTCCAAAGATGGCTGGGTAGCAAACTTACCCTTGCTGTGGGATTTTTGCCTTTTGGATGTATGTGGTTCCAGATTCAGGCCTCATATATTCTTGACCCTTGAACTTCATTGCCCTCTGTTGATCCCATCCCACTTACCTTTCCAACCTTATTCCCCACACTCACGAACCTTAGTTCCTGATAAAATTAAGCGCTGATTCCCATTTATGTATCACTGTGTTTCTGGGCCTTTGCATATGCTGTTCCCTCTATTCGAACAACTTTTCTTTTCAGCTGGCACTTGGAAATCTTAAATACGTGCAGACATAGCTCAACTGTCACTGCCTCTGAAATCCCATTGATCTTTTATTTATTGCCCCCTTAGGATTTACCATTGTCTACCCTACAGCTCTTAAAGTATCGTTCTCCTCCTCCAATCTCACCTTGAGCCAGAGCTGCTTCTCTTCTAGTTTTTTTCATAAAATTCTATCCAGGTAAAAGGGTTCCTGTGAACAATAACCACAACGCATACCCCAAAGTTAGAAAACCCACGGACTTAAAAAAAAACAAAGTTGACTTAGTAGAAGGTTGACATGGAAGGCCTTTCTCGACAACTCACAGTTCCCATATCCACCAAATACTTTACGGACTTTTATCTTGGTATGCTCTGTTTCCATTTCCATGTTCTTTCTTCACTTTGTCTTTCAGGGAAACCTGTTTATTCTTTCAAGCCTGTGGACTAGATTGCTCATATTTCCCTACCCAATCTCCAGTCTCTTACAACAGAAGAAGATTCTATTTCCTCAGCAGATTGAATGGTCAATGAAATGGAAAAAGTTTGTTGGGTAGAATTTCTAGAGAAGTTCCTTAAAGACGGCATCAGTTTTGCTCTTTTTCCTTTCTTCCCTGGAACTTAAATGAGCTGTCTGGAACTCCAGCAGCCATACTGGGGCCATAAAGTACACTTGAGGATAGAAGTTGTACACTAAGGATTATAAAGGAGAAAGATAGAAGGACCAGAGAAATATTAATGACATCATGGAACTCTATTACCAGCTGTTGATTGTCTAATGCTGGACTTCTTTTACATGAGGTGAAAACTCTGTTTTGATTAAGCCATGGTTATTTAGATTTTTCTGTTATATGCAGCCAAACACAGTCCTAATGGACACGACATATAGCTCAATGCAAATAGTGCCTCTTTGTGTCTATCCCTGTATTCTAACTAGAGAATTTTTTCACTGGGGCTCCCACAGGCCTTCATTCAGACCTCTCTGATTACATTTATCATAGTTTATCAGAATTATTTGCCTATATATCTCCTCTTCTGTTAGACTGTGAGCTCCTTGAGGGAGAAAACTTTTCTCATTCCTTCTCGTGTCTGCAATGATTAATGCCCAGTAACCAGAAATGAGTGTTCTCAACTGATGTTTGTTGAATTTAATTGAGACTTGAAAAGCATTTGCGGTTTTCTGTTAACATGCAAATTATTTTGGGAAAGGTATTATCTGAAACCTGAACCTTATTTGGGATTTAGTTGGCAAGAAATAAAGTCATGGGGAGTGGCATTGGGGGGAGTCTTAGGGACCAGTGAGAGAGATGAGTAAGGCTGGACTGGCCCCTGGAAGGAAAGGTGGGAAAACTGCAGCCATGGATTTTGGTCTGTCTGGATCTCCCAAGGGTGCCTCTCCTTTGCTGTTACATTTTCCTGTATATAAAACCTCACTCCCCTGGAAAGCCCTGAGAGGAGACTGCCTGCATGAGGAATGCTTTACGTTGCCCCTCCTGCCTCTCTGAAAGGCAAAGCCTCTCTCCTGAGACTGGGTATCACAGATAACTGGCTCCTTGGGCATACCTGCAAGTCCCTCCTATGTGCCCCAACCCTGTTCCTTTGGTCCTCCTGAACCACTTTGGAAGGGTCCGTCACTCTTGGGTTGCAAGATTAAATGAATGCGTATTTGGATAAGATGCTTTGGGGCCCTACATCAAAGTCTTCACTGCTCGGGGTCTAGACCCCTTTCAGAGCAAGTACAAAACCTGCTTTCCCCATCTAGTGAATTATGGGCACAAAAGGAAAGAAGTACTGCCCCTATCCACCGTATCAATACATCTTCTCAGGAGGAGAGCTCAGATGGCGTACTCAGAAACCAATGTGCTGAGAAAATGGAAAGAAAGATGTACTTTCTATTAAAAACCACTCAAAAATTTTATTGGCATGGACAAATATGATCTTTTGGCTAAAAAACCCCCCACTGGAGAGCAAATTAAACCATGCCTCATAATATGATTATTCTCTCCTTGTAAAAATGATAAGAAATGTTTTGGTAGGTTTGCTCTGTGTGTTTGTGTGCCTGCTTTAATCAACAGTTCCAGGGCCTTTTTCTGGAAGTCACAGATCTGGATCTATGCCAAACCAGTGGCAGGAGCTGTCCCGCTTGCCACAGGAAAGGAAGAGAAAGCACTGAGTTGTTATACAACTTCACTCTCCTAAATCAAACCTTCCATTTGCTATGATTATTTACCATTGCTTTTAATTGTGAGCAGACAGCTGAGTGGAGCTGGAAGTCTATTCATTCTTTAAAGTGACATAAAGTGGCACTTGGAGTCCCAAACGATAATTGTTCTTTTCTCCTTGTTAATATCTAACCGCTGCTAGGAGTTCTGTGAAAGATTCATTTAATGCCAACTCCAGAAATTTCTGTGGGATTTGGCTCTTGGCCTCTTTTTTGAAACCCAATTTGAAATCACCCTGAGGACCTGGGAAGGCTTGAATAGATTTGACCTTCAGTCAGCATTCCTCTCTAAATGTTTTAGCAGTATGGAGAACTTTCCCTCCCTTACATCCTTCTACTACTCAGTAGTGGTTGTGGCTGGGAAGTATTGGCCATTTCTCAGAAATATGATTACTTTGAGGACATTTCCAGCTCAACCTGAATCTTAGGAATTCGAGTCTGGCAAGGAAACTAGGTCTTAGGAGATTTCCACCTTGGTGTCTAGACAAACACTTGAAGCCTATGGAAACTACTCTGCAGTGGTGGGAGGGTCCTTGCTTTTCGGCCATGCTGTCAGGGGTCTCCCCCACCCCACACTGAAGTGATCATTTATGGGTAAACTGTCAAACCTAGTAAAACTTTCTGCTGACAACATGAGTGATACAGACAGCCACATCCCTTTGGTTGTACATGAGGTTTCAAATACCCTTGCTATCCCTGCTGATCAACTTAAAGTAGGGATAGGAAAGGTAAATATATGCTGATATCAGTGGGCCTTTCTATAGCATAGATGAATTTCCACTCTTCTTGCCTCTCCGATTTCAAATTCTATGCAAAACTGTTGAGTTTCTGACCTGGGTTCAAATAAAAAGCAGTAAGTTCATGCCTCTCTGACCCTCCGGCTCAGAATTGCAATGTTAATGATGTCCAGCATTTATTAAAGACTAAGAATGTTGGAATTTCTGTGTTAAGCCCTTTATATGAATAACCTCCTTTAATCCTGGGAGGTAGCTTTATCATCATCCCCAGTTTATGGGTGAGGAAACTGAGGCACAGGGAGGCAAAGGAGCCAGCCCATGCCATACAGCTAGGAAGTGGTGAGGCCAGGATTTGAACTCAGGGTGCTGTACTGTCAGCCTGACTACTCCATCTCTTTGACTCTGGAGCTCAGTGCAGCAGGATCACATCGATGGCCTTTTGAAAAGAGTCATCAGAAGCGACTCTTAGGAGGTCTTAGGAAAGACCTTCACTTTTCTGAATTCTCTGAGGCTCCTTCAGCACCATTCATACCTGAGGCCATCAACCCAACAGGTGACGGCAGCCCAGGCAATTTGTGGCAAGATTCACAGGCTTGGGTTGGGAGAATTACCCACAATTTGGTATTTGCCATGGGAGAATTTACTGGAGACTTCCACTGGCAATGGTTGGAGTTTTAACATTTTTGTCCCATGTATCACTGGTTGTTTGAGGAAAAAGAAGAGAAGGAAAGAAAAATAGGGACACCATGGAAGAAGAACAGAGGTCTCTCACCATCCCCACTTTCTATGATAGTTTTGAGGTTCTATTCATGAGCAGTAGTGTTTCAAGCATTTTAGGAATTGGATACACCGTTGAGACAGTATGAGATGTGGCTTATAACCCAGAACCCAGGAGAGGTTGGAATATAGAGGTTAGCAATGCATGCAGAACTGAAAGATTCTTTTCTCTTTTATCCAACAAAAGAGAGGTCAAGGGCTTTCAAAAATCGGTGACTTTGGAAGTTGGAGAATGTTCATATTACACGTGCCATCTGCTGATTGAATGATAGTTGTAATTTTCTGCTCATTGGGCTTTTTTGTTGTTGTTTTTGCTGGTTTTAGGACTGTTTGCAAAGAAAGGGGTGTATGTGTGCTCTGGATTTGGTAGTGGAGAAGGAGTGAGGGTCTGAAGAAACCTTCCTAGGACCTGCCTGAGAGCTAAGACAAGGCCCTGGGCCTGTGTGCACAGTGTCGCTGGACATAGAGGCTCTGTGACCTTCTTGAGGATTTGGAGGCGGCCAAGCCAAGCATCCTAGGGCTCTTTCTATTGGCCCCTGTGAAGTCACAGGACTCCTGACACCATTCAGAGTACGTGCAGTAAGTCTGAAATTTTGAAATGAGGCTAAGGCATTCTCAGTACAGGCAGTGCCCAGGGTCCCCACCGATCACTGAGGTTTACCTCTTGGTGATGTCCCCTCCAGCTCCCAGACTTCCTTCCCGCTGGGGACTCACAGAGTGTTCTTGCTAAGCTAAGCATGCATTGTTTCGCACTGTAGAGTGATATTCTTTTTCTGCCGTTGACACTTCCCAGTTTAGGAATGCAGTTCTAGATCTAAGTGGAGCTGGAGAGCAACCATACCAGATTTCAATGACTGCAGATAACCATCAGGATGGTATCTTCTGGTGTTCCCCAGGAAGCAAATAACTCAGATGAACTCCAAACTCTTTAGAAAACTGATGCCAATGCCGGTCACCTTTGAGTCATTATAGCCCATGTCATTAGAAGTCTTAAAGCAAAATGTGGCTCTGCCGGTCACCTTTGAGTCATTATAGCCCATGTCATTAGAAGTCTTAAAGCAAAATGTGGCTCCCCTATTTCTGGACCTCACAAGGTGTGTGTCCACATCTCCATCTCTTGGGTCTTTTTCTGTCCTGGTAACTGGGTTGGCATGAAATGGGGGATGATTGCTGGGAAGCAGGGAAAGCCCCAGAATACCCAGCAAGGTAGCTCTAGATGGAGAGTTGGTGTCGACCTGGAAGAGGTGGCAAAGCTGACAACATGTCTTATTCTGTGCTTGACCTTTGCCTTGGCCAGCTCACATTTGGGGCAAAAGAGTTTTCTTTGCCAATTTAGAAGATTGCTAATAAAGCAAACGAATTTATTTGATGACTCAAAAAATAGCCCCTTCAGGGGCAGACATCAAAGGGTGCTATAGATTAAGAGCAAAAATTCTTTTACCCCTTCTTTACACTCTGGGAATTTCTTTTCCTGTGCTTGCCATTGCCAGCTTCTCTTGTGATTTGGTGTTTCATTTCTATGATTCACAGGTTCCTGAAGTTGAAAGAAGAACCTGGAGCAGACTGCCCATCATTTTGAGTTATCCTTGCAAATTCTCTCTCTCTTTGCCTACACAATGAAGGAGCTGACTGTATAGCTATTCCTTCCGGGTTTGGAATAATTCCCTTTGCTGCTATTCATGCAGGCCAGTACAATCATTGCCTCATTTTCCGCTTAGCACCTTGTCCTTCAGTGGTAATGGAATAAGAGTGAGTTAGTTTATAGAACTGTCGCATCCATGGACTTTTGCACTTTAATTAGAAATGGCCTAGGTTAAGAGAATTGCATAACATGGACCCCAAAGGGGATTTTAGACATTAAAATATTTCCCAGAGATAACTATTTGGGTTTTCCAGGAGGGCTCAAAATTATACCAAGTGCTTACTTTTAAGTATAACCTAGGGTGGTGTTTTCCGGTAGATTTTTGGCCTGTACCACAAAAATGTCTCCCTGGAAGAAAAACAAATTTAGGCTTTTGACCAGTTTGTTTTTATTCAGAAAAGCTGAAATGGAATTACTTTTATATGTGCAGAACTGGTCATTGCTTCTACTGTGGACAGTACTACAACAGGGAAAAAAGGAACATTTCCTTCTGAACAGAATTGTAGTGAATCGAGAACTAAAGAGCTTATGGAAAATAGCTTTCAAATGATTATTTTTGTTTGCTTAAATGCTTGATTATGATGATTGTGATTCCAGCTATACACAAAGAGAGCATGGAATAAAAAGCTAAGCCTAGACTCCCATTATAACAAAACCCAAAGAACACATCACACTTTATAAAATCCAAATGCCCGTAGGTTTATTGGGACTGCTGAGTAAAATACAAATATACAGTTCAGGTTCTACTTATTTGCATTTGCAGGGCCAAGAATTCCATCTAGGCTTCCTTTAAAAGGTGTACCTTGGCCCTGGGTCACTGTAACAACTTATGAAATGAAACTTGAATTTGGAATTTTCTTGCTTTGCATGCAAAGGTTGGCCCTCTGGATTACAACAGGAAGCCTTTGGGGGTGAATAATACATCTGCAGATGGCTCAAAGTTCCAGACAATAGGCTCATTCCAGTCCCTGAACCAGAGAGTTTTAAGTGAGATGATTACATCACTGCTATACAGGGGATGCTTCCTGCTACCGTGTCACTGTGGAGCAGAGCCCCGTTGACCGTGATGTACCATGAAGCAATTTTTCTTGTTCTTTGTGTGGAAAGAGTAGAATCATTACACACATGCAGTCACTTTAACTTCTCAGACTGTAACCCATATGAATAATATTAATAAACTGTGAACCAAGAGCCTAAGGCCAAAATGGTCAGACAGTCGAGTAGAGAACTTCAGATGACCTTGGATGATCCAAGGGCTGCTGTGGCAATTAAAAGCTCTGATCCTTCTTGGACAAGAACAAACCAAATACCCTTGCTTCCGCCCTCATCCAACTTGCATGCCAGCCCCAGGGGTGACAAGGGAGTAGCCACAAGAGAACTGACATGGCTGGTGGGTGGCTCAGGGTTTTGAGGGCGTTGCGCTGTCAGAATGTAAACCTGCCTCAGGCTGAGGAGGGACTGGGGCCCCTTGATAGCTGCTGGTCTGCTCAGCCGGGCTGTCCGGGCAGCACAGGCTGGAGGCAGAGGCTTCTGTGCTCAGGGTGGGTGGGAGGCTTGCTTACAAGGCCCTTGTCTACACCTGCTGTGTTGTAGGGCCCAACAGAGGAGCTTGGTGTTGGAGGCTCAGTTTACTGCCTCCCAAACAACAGGCCAGTGACACGTCGTGCCAGTAACAAGGCTGCTCTGGTACACTTTGACTCGGCTTTTTGTTTTATTCAGTTTCAAGAATGTTTCTGAATAGTTTTAGAAAATGTTCCTTTGTCTTTACCCGACCAGCCCCGAAGCTCTGGGAAAGGCCAAGACACAGCAAGGACACCTCACATTTGTCCTGACCAAAACTGACTTCCTTGTCTCCCTCTCCCCAGGACCTGCTCCTCCCCGCCGCTGTTTCATTAAAGGCTCATCACGCACTGTCATGCTCGGGCATGGGCCTGACCTTTAACTCTCTTTCCTCACTTCCCGGTCACAGTCAATCAGTCACTTACCAAGTTCTGTTGATTCCACCTGCTAGAGACTTCCCTATCCAACCATCCATCCATCCATCCATCCGCCCACTTCTCTCTAGCCCACAGGCGCTGCTGTCACTCAGGCTGCCATCACTGTCCTCTCGGTGGCTGCAACATTCTCCACACTGGTCTAGGGGTTCTCCTGAGCAGCCCCAGCTTGCTGCCCCACCTCCGTTCCCATTCACAGCCAGAGTGGTTCTTCGGCAGTGTTGACTAGATTATGGTAATTCCCTGCCTACAACCCTGTCAAATGCTTCCCATGGCCCTGAGGAGTCTAAACTGGATTCTTTGAGACCTGTCTCCTTCAATGTGACTGCATGAGCTACGTCCCGTCTTCTCTCATCTTTTGCACTTGCTATTTCCTCCACCTGAGCTCTGACTTCTCCACTGGCCCTGGCTACCTCTTCCTCCTCCGTTATGCAGGACTCAGCTCAGGGGTCAGGTCCTCGGAGAAGCTCTCCATGACTTGGCTCTCCCTCCTCTGGATTTCCACAGGCTGAACCCATTATAACTGGGGGGACCGGGTCATGTATTGTCAAAACTAGGGCCCCCATGGGAGCAATTGTATATATTATGCAAGGACAACAGGTGTAAATTGGGACTGACCCAGGCAAACCAGGATGTATAGGCACCCTAATCATGGCATTTGTCATACCTTTAAATTGTTTGTCAACTGGTCGGTCCTCCCCACACCCTACAAGGCAGTCTTCAAGTTCTCTGACGACAGAGAATAACCAGTTTCGATGCAGTTGCTTCCATAATAGGTGCTCAATATCTATTTTTTGTTAAATAGATGGGTGAAGGGATGAATGTAGCTGAAACAAATAGGAGTATGGTCATGTGGTCAAAGACTCCAGTGTGTGATGGGAAGCCATTTGTCCCCAAACCTGCTTGCAGGCTTGGATGTCTAATGGAGCTAGATCTTCTCTGTTTCCTCTCTGAGGGAGCCCTCAGCCATCACAAATAGCACAGAGAAGGGGTGTACTGGATTACCTTGCTAACACCCCCCAAATTCTGAATTCCAAGGCACATCTGGCTGAAATGAAGCAGATGGGTTGGGTCCCAAAGTGTGTTTCATGGCAGATTAAGCACCTTATGATGTTAAGACACATCACATGATAAATGGGTTCTGGGCGCAAATAAGTCATGAAATTAAGCTTATCTCTTTATTACTAAGCCCCTTCTCTGCACTCTGAAATAAGCGGTGCTTCTCAAATTCAGATAAGGCCTATCCCTCCTACGTCTCCCAGCTCCCAGACCTCATGTTCTATGGAACTTTGAGAATTAATAAAATCACATTGGCCAGACATCTCTCGGTAGGTGAAAGCTTGAGTCCCTCAAGGGCAGGGCTGTACTTTATTTATGTCTCTCCATCGCCTACACTGGTCACTGCTCAAAAAATGTTGCATGTGGACTAGGATGTCATGTATTCAACTGAGGGCAGAAGAGCTTGGGGTTAGAGAAAGCCAGGTAACCCCGCCCTGTAGCATCGCAGGGGCCTTAGCAACAGGGGGGAGGCTGACTTGCCTGAGGAAGACATGGGAAGCAGTGAACCTGGTGAAGCTTCTCTTTCACGGCCCATCGCCCTCCCTGTGAACCGTGCCCTCCTTGGCCTCCCACCCTGATTCCATCCCACCTTCCCAACGTGCATGCCCACAGGATTTGACTGTCAGTGTCTGTTTACCAAAATGCTAAGCTGATGAGGCTTAGTCTTACTGGGTGATGTTTGCTTAGATGGTTCCCACTGACTAACGCTCTCCTGGCCTCAGAGGAATGCAGCTTGAGTGGCAGAAGGCCAGGCGGCCAGGCTTATGTCGAGCAGGATCTTGCCCCCTCTACTACACATTCTATTTCTCACCCAACTCACTTGTGAGGCGGGCCCTGATGGTGTACCAAAGTCAAATGTTCTCTCCAGCACTTAGAGGAGGTCTCATGGGTCAGCATTCAGGAGGAAAAGAATGAGGATCTTGGCTTTGAGATATCAGGAAAGACAAGCACAAACTCAACTTAAAACTACCCAGCAATGGAAGGAAAAAAGATAGCAATCACAAGTTCAATCCAGCTCCCATGGAGCAGGTTTAAAAAGTCTCTCTTCAAGAGGTTTTTTGCAGTGTAACTTTGATTTTTTTTCTTCTGAGATACCATTCCTTCTTCCAAATTTATTATTTATTATAAAATGAAAAAATTCCATGAAGCCACATGCCTCTTTTTTCCACCGGCCCTTTTCCCACCTACAAGGGGGGAAAAAGTCAAGAAATGCCACAGTGAAATTTTGCATTTGAGCCCATCTGAGCTGCAAGTGAGTCCGGCGGAAGAGATGGTCCCCTGGAGGTCGGCTCTAATCCGGTGAAGGTGGGATCGGGAAGGGACTCTCACCCACATTCCTACAAAGGAGAGTGACCCTCTTGGCTCCTTCCTGGCCTAACCTGCCCCTCCTACTGGGAAAGCAGGCATGAGCGGGGGGGTTAGAAGCAGCAGAGGTCTCTCCATTGGGCACATGGGAAGAGAACACAGAGCCAGAGGCCTTCTGTTTGTCTGTGATCCCCTGCACTAGACCCTGCCATGGCGCTTGGCTGCTATGGGATAAGGAATGATGACGTGAGGCCTCATCACTTCAGGTCAGATTTTATCTCTAAGTAAGTTCGGTCTGGGCTGACTTTGCGGCCACATGAGTTAGGAAACACTTGGGTTTTCAGGGCAGTTTGGATTTCTGAACTACTGATGACAACTTGTAGACTTATACTCTTATTTCCAGGTATAGGTGAGTAAACCAGATCAGAAAGGTTAGGGAATTTGGTTCAATTCACGCATCTGTGACTAGAACCCAAGTGTGCCTAGTTCCAGAGCCCATGTGCTTTCTACTATATCCTGCATCCTCCTGGCCACATGGGGATCCTCTGTGCTTTCCTGTGTTTGGGGAGCAGCCCTTGTGGCTGGAGGACATCCTAGAGCTGTCAAATGAGGCGTGTGGATTAGATGATCTTGAAGGTTCTTCCTGACCTTGCGTTCCATGATTAAGCAAAAGTATGATCCACTGTCTGAAATGGGGTTCACACCCAAGTGGACACCTAGGAAGAGAAATCTATCCCCTGTAGGATCTCTTTTCCAAAATGCAAGCCCCTGGCACCTTTTGGATCAAGTGGCATCTGTGATTCCCCCAATCCCTCTGTGCTTGAGGGCACTGCTCTGGCTACAGCAAACGCGGTCATAACTGAGACAGGAGACTGGGGCTGGTTAACGCTGCACCTGCTGGGGGTATAAAATAGAAGGCAGTAACTATACTAAGGCTCCAGAGCTGTAATTAGAGCTCTGATCTCTTCCTTTCTTTTCTGCCTTTTTTTTTTTTTTGAGGGGTTAGGAGTGGGGGGAAAGACCCATTAAATTGGAGAATGTGTGGGTGTAAATTTCTCTTCCCAACTACCTTTCTTTTGGAGTGTGTTTAAGGATACGTATTATATGCATTCCTCTCCCCATGTATCTCTATACTTATATCAATTCATAAATAAAATATATAGCTGCTTGGCTAAAATGTATCACTTGTCTGCAAGATTCCTCTTGCAGGTTGCAGGTTAATGTCTCCTGCCAGGGGAGCTGCCCCGGTTTGCACTGACTTTCAATGACCTACTTGTATGCACTGGTTCAGGCAGGGTTTAACAAGTGGCCCGGCAGATCTGTGCATCTGCATGTATTCCTCATTTTTAGACTTCTTAAGCAGTATTTGACTTCATTCTCCCAAAAATCAATAGCATGTGCATACAGTTAACTTTGCCATCAACACCTTTAGACAGAGAAACTGTCACGAACAGATACTTTTGGAAATACCTGGGAAGGAGAGACTAATTCATGCTGTTTATCATTCTGTGGCTCTCCTGTTACTGGCATAATTGGCATTTGCCTGCTAATTGCCTTCGGTATCCTCAGTGCTTACAGGAGAGAGGACCTTCAAGGTGGAATCCACCTGAGGACTGGGCATTGTGCAAGTTCACTTTCTGTTGTTGCATGTGATCTGAGACTGGCTGGCGGTTGTGAAATTTAGTAGGTTAGTGTCGGTCACAGGAGCTTATCTGAGTTTTATTTGGCCTGGAATTGGAAATTCCTGAATAATGTCACACTCGAGCATTGGGTAGTCTCAGAGTTGGAAGTTGGCTTAATCTCCATGATCAGATTTTAAAATATGATTCCTACAGTATTTACTAATACTGAAAAATTGCCTCTTTTAGCAAAAGTCAATGTTTTGAATTCCTCTGTAACCCTTGCAGGAGGTATTGTTAAAATCATTCAATTTGGGACCAGAGAGTTTAAAAAAAAATGAAAAATGTTATAAAATTCTTATCTTACACACATCTGTAAAAACCAATAGAACAAATAAGATGGGATGATGAAACATAAATTTGTATAAAATGTTGTAGAATACACTCAACCAAGTCAAGTACTTGGTGCACTGAGAATAATTCTGTTTCTTGTAAACTAAATTACAAAGTTAGATAAAAAAAATCAATAGACTATTATTTATATTTCATTTAATCTAGGTGCTTTAATAATGTCTATTTGGCCAAATACAGTATTGATTTTTCATTGCTGTGGGATTCACTCAGGTAAAACTAAAGAAAACTAAACCCAAATCGCCCACCCTCTCTTTTAATTGTTGGTGTTTACAGTGGGAAAGAGCATGCTGAATTTAGGCAACTGAGGGAGGGAGGGGGAGAGGTGTAGGCTTTGGTTTTCTGCCTGCTTTCAACGGACAAACACCTAGAGGAGGTGTGAGATAACAGAAAATATATATATATATATTGGCCTCTGTCTCCTCTCCTCCCCCTACTGGGTTCCTGACACAGGGCTCCTGAAACCCTTGTAACTTCCTAAGTGATAAGAACTCTAGGAACATCGCTTGTTCTAATGAGGCAACTCTGGGTGGGCTCCTGGATGGGGGTCGGTCACCAGGAAGACCACGGCCTGATTAGAAGCTTGGCATTTTCAGCTCCACCGCATCCTCTGGAGAGGGGAGATGGGCTCAAAATGGAGTTAATAGTTGGTCATGCCTATGGGAGGACGCCTCCATAAAATCCCAATAGCAGGGGCTTGGAGAGCTTCCAGGTGGGTGAACACATCCATATCAAGAGGATGATGCACTCCAACTCCACGGAACAGAAGCTTCTGTGCTCGGGACCCTCCCAGAACTCCTCCTATGCACCTTTCATCTGGCTGTTCGTCTGTATCCTTTAACAAACTGGTCAACCTATGTGTTTTCCTGAGCTCTCTTAGCCATTCTAGCAAATACATCGAACCTGAGGAGGGGTCACCGGAACCTCCGATCTATAGCTGGTTGGTCAGAAGCACAGGTGACAGCCTAGACTTGTGACGGGCATAGGAGGTGGGGGAGGGGCAGTCTTGTGGGACGGAGCCCATCCCTATGAGCTCTGATGCTGTCTCCGGGTACACAGTGTCTGAACTGAGTTTAGTTGTCGAGTGTCAGAACTGAGATTAGTTGTTGGATATCCAGCTGTCTGAGACTTGCTTGTTGTTGTGGGGAAAGCCCCCACACATTTGGTGACCAGAAGTGTCAGAAGGGAGGTATGCTGTGTAAGTAGCACAGAGGGCTCGCAAGAATGAAACACAGTAGGGAAGAACTGGGTTTTCCCACTCAGGAAAGAAAAAAAAAATCTGGTTTTTTCCTTTACAGTAAGGTAGGACTCAAATCCTTTCTGTGCATTTTCAAATCTTGACAAGGCAAGACTATTGCCAAACAAGGTACTCAGTAAGAGCATGGCAAGGAAGCAGGGAAATCTAGTGGAGGAGCCTGCATCAGATAAAATTAGAAATTCCAATTTCTATTTTACATTACTTTTTAAGGAAATTGGCTGGATTCTAAATGGGCTGGCCAAATCCTAATAGAAAAGGAATTCACAGACAAGGCCAGGTGGAGGGGAGGAGGGTGGGCAGTAGCAACCTCTAAGCTTCTTGCCCACGCTTCTCTGACAGGCCTTGTATCTCATAGCTTCTAATAATTTCCTTATTGAATTCTTATCTCGGCTTTGTAATTTATATGTCAGTGTTTCCATTTTGCACACGAAGAAACTGAGTGCTCAGAGAGGTTAAGTTACTTGCTTAAGGTCACACAGTTCCTACTTAGCAGGATTGGGATTCCAGCCTTCGTGGGACAACAAGTTCTTTCTACACATGGCCCATGTAGGAAACAGAATGATGTCCAAATAACATTATCATGAGTATTAATATTTACAATTTCAATTTGTGCTTATGACTTGTAAAATTTTCATCTGCAAGATAAGGATGCTGATCAGAAGATCATCGAGGTCCTATGTATGATAAAATTTAACGATTTGAGATTATTGGCTTCGAAAAAGCTGAGGTTACCTCTGGCAGTCCATGAGCTGAATTTGGTTTGCAAATAGGTTTTGTTTTGCCTGTCGACGGAACACGCAAACATCTGATGTTTAAGATTTTTTTGAGCTAGCATTTTAAAACAAGCAGAAAAATTTACGTAAAAATCTGACTTCCGTTTTTTCTTGAACAACCATCAAATCTGGCAATCGAGTCTGCACTCCTGAAAGGTAACCATCAGTTGCTTCTGAGTACCAGCTGTTCACTTTAGATGTTGTCCAGAATTCTCCACTTTGCCACAGTCCCCAACAATCCCTAATGTTCACTGACTGAAGCCGTATGTTGATTGCTTTTACTTCTTCCCCCCCTCAAATCTGGTAGCTCCCCTTATTTGCACTGCCTACCTTGTCCCTGTAGGCACCTTTAGGTGGGTTTTATGATACAGAGAACAGGAGCAGCTAGAAGAATAGAGACTTGCATTCAAGAAACTACCACGTCACTTATCAGTTCTGTGATCTCGGGCTAGCCCATTAACCTTTCTGAATCTCAGGTTCCTCTTCTGTTACAGGGGCATGATGAATGGTTTGGGAAAGATTAAATAAAATAGTCCATGATATTATGCTCAGTATATGTTAACTGACCCTAAGGCATTCTTGCAAACGTTCTTTAAAGAAATTTTGCCCCCACCACCAATTCACAGAGGATGCTATAACTGACAGTGTACCCACAACCTCTCCTAAGCATCTTTGCAGCCAACCTTTCTAACCACTTATACCCTTTTCTAGACCATTTTCCCTTCCCTTTCATGCTTTCTTTAGCCAAATGATTTGTGATGGTGCTTCAGACCATTTTGAACACCATCATAATTACATAGCAGCATTTTTTCATAATAGGAAGTAGAACAATTGAGCAAAACGTGCAAAGGCTCCTGTCCACCTCCCCAGCACTCCTTCACACAGCTGCTCCTGGCACCCTTCTTTGCCTGCTGAGAAGTGAGGCCCCTGCACTTTGTGGCATGTAGCTACTATTGCGGATCTTTCGATGGTCACTCCTGTTTCAAGGGCCTGCAGTCATTAATAATATGGCATTGCCCATGGTGTCTGAATGACTTTTCTCCTGATCTTAATCTAAGTGTCAGCTGTGGTGGTGGTATGCGCACTTGGCATGCGGCGATGAGGAGCGGAGCTTGGAGTCCTGATAGTGGCAAGGAAATGGCACCCCTTGGGCTGGATGCAGGTTTTCAGAGTCTCAGACCTGACTTACCTCAAACAGAAGAGAAAATGGGCCCTGGAGGCCCCGAGAGAAGTAACTGAACTGCATTTTGGCAAAAGCATAAAATTCAAACGAGATTACTCTGAGTGGAGAATGGCTTTCTCTTGAATGAATGAGAAAGGTGAGACAAGACTTTTGTTTTGCCTGCTGAGT
The DNA here is from genome assembly GCF_009762305.2 of Zalophus californianus. Lineage (NCBI taxonomy): Eukaryota > Metazoa > Chordata > Mammalia > Carnivora > Otariidae > Zalophus > Zalophus californianus. Next base: position 98,778,388 of record NC_045595.1, read on the forward strand.
TCTCTGCAGGGTCTCTCTGTTTGCACCAAGTGTTGAAAGAGCTTCCCTCAGTGCAGGGTTCAGACTAACCATTGTGTGTCCACATTGTGGAAGAACACGAGGACTAGGAAGTAGGTGTTCAGAGCTTGTGCCGGGCAGGCGCTGGGGCAAACAGTTGGGGAAGGAAGTCTGTATGGGTTCACAGCCCTGCACTGGCCCTTAACCAGCTGTGTGTTTCGTTCCGTGGTTGAGTTAGCCAGCCTCCTTTCTGTTCTGCTTGTTGGATCATAGCTCAGAGCCTTGTTGCATTTCATGGCATGAACATGAGCTCTTACTGGGGAGGTGGAGAGGATGTGGCTCATCAGCACTACCTTCGTGTGTTTCTTTCTCTTGGGAGTTCATTTCCCAAGTTTGAAATGTGGCAAAGAGGTTCCCTGGTCTTCTGAAGAGCAAAGCTCAAGGCAGCAAGCAGGGCATTGGCAACAAAGGACCTGCTGCATTGAAACAGAAGCTGCCAGTTAGGGGCTACATGTCTAAGTGTTTCGGGGTGCTCAAGCACAGCTGAACTATTTCTTGGCTGGTTTATTCTTACGTTTGGAGAGCAGCTTCCACAGCGCAGTGAAAACACAGAATACAGGAAAGGGTTGTTGAAGTAAGCATCCTGGGGGCTTTGAGGAGGTGCATCCGTTTTGGGAGCTTGCTCTGAGAAATGTGGAAACCAGTCATTGCAGGTACTGGGTGTCCTAAGCTCTTTACCTTTCCTACTGGAGAGCAAGGAACATAGGAGCACAGGCTGTGGGGTAGACCCTGGGGCTGCCATTGCCCCTTGATGATCTTTATGATCTCTCTGAGACTCAGTTTCCCTACTTCTCAGCCAGGGATCCCTGTATTTGATGAGATGATGGGTCAGCAAAGCATGTGTGCTTGTATCCCTGTATGCCTGACGCCTAGCGTGCGGTCCATGTTCCAGCAACGTCAGTTCTCTTTTCCCTTTCTGATGCCCACGCATTTGCTGTCCTAGCAGAAAGTGGGTTGAAGGCATGGAAAGAGTGTTTAATATTTTATCAGTTATCCATCATTTACTTTCTCTTTTCTAAAGCATTACAGCGCTTTTCTGAGAGGTAAAGAAGGCCCTAAGAAGATGAAATCAGCATGTACATTTCAGCTTAGTTCAAAGCTAAGCCCCTTAAGAAATCTTTATTTTGCAGAGAAGCTGTAGCCTGTCGCAGGGGCTCAAGCTCAGGCTCTGCATGCAAGCGCGCTGGCAAGGCCATCTGGGCTGTTTGCTTTAGCGCACTGGTTCTCAAACGAGCCCATGGCAGAATCACCTGGACGGGTTCTTAAGACAGCTTGTTAGGTCGGACCTGAACACTGGCATTTCTTACAATTCCCAGATGATGGTGATGCTCCTGGTCTGGGGACCACACTTGAAGAAACACTACTTCGTGGGAGAAGGCATGCAGGCAGTTGAGCCTCCTGGGCTCTGGGCCCATTTGTGTCTTTAAGTAGCTGCCTGACTTCAGTCAAGTTACTTCAGTCCTAGGAGACACAGCTTCTTTGTCCAACAACAGGCAAAACATATGATTTGGAAAGTGTAATTTAAAGCAGAGTTTCCTAATCTTTTTTTCTATAGTGGGTGGCCACCCCAGGCCCTGCCAGATTGATGGGGCTGAGGGGATCAATATCTTGGCATATCTGTAACCCATCCAGAGTGTTTGGCATACAGGCTGGGAAAGTCTGACCAAGTGATTAAGAGCATGTGCTTTCACGTCCTGAAAATCTTAGGGTAAGCCCTCCTTCTGCCTAGCATGGCCTGGCAGCTGTTCACTTAGGAGTCTGCCTCAGTTTGGTCAGCTGTGACATGGGCACAGTGCTTGTACCTATATCATGGGTTTGTGGTGGATATCAAATGATGTATGTAGAATGTATACTAGAATGCTTGGCCTGCTGAATAACTTGTACCTGGTTAATGCTAATATAGACTAAATATTATTATTAGCTGTTATTATTTCCATTTCTACAATTCTGCGGGTCACTCCTTGTGCCTATCCCGTACCTCATTGGAGGAAGGGGATACACCTCACTGTTTAGGAATGTAAAAAGTTAAAAAAAATTTGTTTGAAGGGGGAGTGCTCTAAAAGAGTGCTTCTCAATCTTTAATATGCATCCAAATCGTCTGAGGAACTTGTTAAAAGGCAGGTTCTTTTTCCTTTGGTCTGGGATGGGGCCCGAGAGCCTGCATTTCTAAGCAGCTCTCAGGTGATTCCTGGTCCTCAGAGATGCGCTTTGAGTAGCAAGACTCTTCAGCAGTCCCTCATGAACCCTGCTGCCTATCGGAATCATTTGGGGATCTTTCCACAACCCCAGCCATACTCCAAACCGATTAAATCGCAATGTCTGGGGGTAGGATACCATGGTTGAAGCTCCCCAGGTGATCCCAATGTGCACGGTTTGGACAGTGCTGGTTCTTAAAGTTGGCTGCATATTGGAGAATTTTTAAAAAATGCTGTTTGGGTCCCACTTCCAGAGATTCTGACTTGGTCTGGCTGAGTCCTGAGCATTACGGTTTTTTAAAGTTCTCAGATGATTCTCTAAGCAGCAAAGTTTGAGAACCTCTCTCTGAAGTCCAAAGCACTCTTTAGTAAGGCACAGGGAGAAATTGGGTTGATTCATATTCCAGAAGCTTGAAATAATTAATTTCCCTTCAGATGGACCCCCTTTGCCCTAGGAGGTTTGCACTGAAATATGGCTAAAATAAGAACATTTCTTATCCTTATTTTAAAGGCAAAAACCTGTTTAACATCTGCATGCAGCAAGCTCTGTTGTCTAGTAGCTCAGAAATAGGCCCGAGAGAGCATTCAGCTCCTAATCCCCTTCGCCACTGTCTTCAGTGTGACCTTGGGAAATCTTTCCATGTTCATTTTCCATATTTCCTCATTTGCAAAACCTAGCTAATCCTACAAAATGACCACAGGATTGGTGTATGGTCCGATGTGACTTAAAAACAGTCCTGCTGCACATCTCCTCAATTGTTCTGATCTGCTGACTAACTTTGGACATTTATGCAAATGCACACTTTGTGAGTCTTGAGAAAATCTGTCACATTTAAACTACAGTCTTCTCTTTCCCTCTTTTAATGGTACCAATCGCTTCCTGTTCTATTCACACAAGGTTTAGGCTTAATGCACCCCAGAAATTCATGGAAACCAGCACAAAAACGGAAATGAGTCTTTAAAAAGCTGCGTGGAGAAGACTGGCCATGCAGCGTTAGTCTTCTTCTTGAACCCCCAGTGGAAATGTCCCTCACTTGTCCACTCGGTCCTCTTGGTGCCCGGACCCACATTTCTTCTGGAGGATTGCCGAGACTTCAGCCTTCTGACATGGGCTCATACAGCTTTGTGTCCCTAGCAATTAGCACACTGCCCAGGAGGGGCTGAAGAAATGCCTGGGGGACGAGTGAAGAAAGTGGCGGAAAGAAGTAAAATAAGACAGCACAGAGGAGCCAGAGGCTTTCAGAAAACAGGAAGGAAACACTATTCAAGCCCAAAAGGAGAAAATAAGGTATTGATACCAAAAACAGTAAAGGGAATGAAGTAGAGGGCCAAAAAAGCCCAAGGAAGGAGATGAAGGAAAGGCCAGGAGGTCCGAGTGAGGTTTGTGTGGAGGGGGAGAATGAGAGGGCCCCTGGAACAGCCAGAGAGAATGTGAAAAATGACAGGGACGAAGCATCCAGGGTAGTGAGTGACGGGAGTGGAAGGGAGAGGGAAAGGAGGAGGAACTGGGGAGAAGGCGGCGGGGAGCAAGGGAGAGCTACCTCGGGGGACAGAACCTCCGGGGTCCAGGAGAGTTGGTCTTTCTCCCGACTGAGGACAGCCCACTGTGGCTCTGGCCCAAGATGGACAGAGCTGGAGGGAAAAGCCAAACAGGGACAAGTGAAGTGGGTCACTGTCAGGGATGATCACGTTTTCTGGAACTGGATGTTTTCAAATTGCGTAATCCTCCTTGTTCTCAATTATCCTCCACAAGAGAGCAGAGTCCCTCCCATGGTACAAATCCACCTCAGCTGAGCCCCAGACATCCACTACTCACATCCCGGACAACTCCTTGGCAGCTTCTCCGCCCTCCCTTTCCACCACAGCCTGCCCTTCCCCCACAGGCCACAACTGCATCTCCAGGCATTTCCCTTCCTGACTTCCACGCACTACCATCTAGGCCACCTTCCTGTTCCTCCAGGGCCGCTGCTGGCCCACCCACAGCCTGTGCGCAGATTAGAAAAAGGGGCCCATGAGGGTCTTGGGCAGATGAGTTAGAGAAAGGTACAGGCAGGGTAAAACAAGACGAGTGTCGCAGATTCAGAGACGCTTAAGAAGCGGCTCTCTGTGTGTGACGGGGGTAGGGGCACGGGTAGAGCAGTGTTTGGGGAAAGTTCTCATAGCAAGTGATATTTGAACTGACTTTTCAAAGATGAGCAAGTATTTTCCCTGTTCTGGGTGGTTTTTTTTGGGGGGGAGTGGAGTGAGGGTAGAGGCCTTTTGCAGGGTAGAAACAGCAGGTGCAAAGGAGCGGAGGTGGGAAAAGTTAAGATACACAGTATTACTGGCGTGTTCATGTAAAAGGCAGTTAAGGGGGCCTGAGTGATGGTATAAAGTTAGAACGGGTAGGAAGGGCCTGTCATGAAGGAATTTGAATGCCAGGCTCAGAACCAGATGTCACCTTATAGGAAATAGTGAGTGTCTGGTTTTAAGCAGGGATAAGGCATGAGCTTTGCATTTGAGAATGATTGCTTTAAAAAGGTATTATGCTTTGCAAACTCATCCTTAAAGAGGTATTTATAAATGACCTGTTCTGTGTCCCACAGTTAATGGCAGAATGAGAACTTGACTCCATTTTGTCGTGCTAAACCTGAGTCTCTTCTCCCACACCTCAGGTCTGAGTGATCTCTGTGAGATTTCTCCTGCAGAATTTGCTGGATTCTGCATCTCACCTCACTCAAGAGCCAAAAAAGGCCAGCACAGATATTGTTCTTTGGGCCTCCAAAAAAGTGATTAACCGCCACCAACCCCCCCCTGCCCCCAGTTCCTTCATTTCTTAACAGAAGACTTTATTCATACCAGGTTAGTCTTTACAAAGCTAAACCAAAAGCCTCCATTGGGCATTTATTGGCATTGAGTTCCAGAAAACGTGTCTACTGTCAGCTGAAAGAGGGAAAGTGGGAACGGGAAGAAGAGGACTCAACCATCTCTGAGATCCTCACGGGAAGACTAACCACAGTCCATTCTTACTGACCTACTGCAATGGTGGATTTGGAAGCCAAGTTTTATGCACTTGTTTTGGTCTGTTCCTTCAACATAACTTCATACCAGTTCTGTTTGTAACAAAATGGAATTTCTTCTGTGTTTTTCTCTGTTTCCTGCCTCCTAGACACAGGTGAGATTTCTACTAACAGAGAGATGGCCTCAGGGAGAAGAGGGGTGAGAAAGAGCCTTGAAAATTCAATTGATGGGGTTGATCTTGTAAATCTCTAGTTGTTGGAGCCATTCAAGGCCCCCCGCCCATCGGCCTTAATGGCCATACCTGAGAAGTGCCTTTGTTTTCACTCCAGCAGGGAGAAACTCTTGAGTTAACAGGGGATGCACCACGTGTCTAAGCCACCAAACAGAGAGGAACCCAAAGTCTCTTAATTACCTGGAGTTTTATAAGGGAGGCACTTTGGGATAGGGGATGTTTATGTCTTGTTTACACTTGGCTTCAACTTGGTAACACTCAGGCCCCATTCAAGAACTTGGTTTCAAGTTGACAGACTTGATAAAGTCCAGCCAAGGCTGTCTCATAAACGAGACACCCAAGGTCTATCTTCTGAGAAGCCAATAAATTACTATTATCACTGCTGATAAGGCTGAGACTTTTTGAGGTTTCTCTCAATGAAGAAAATGTGAATCATGACTCTTCCCAGAATGTTCCCTTAGACATTCAAAATCCATTGCCTATTAGTAATTAAAAAAAAAAAGTTTGGTTTAATATCCTCCCCTTCTTTCTAGAGTATTCTTATTACAAATTAAGTCTGGTGGCATTAAACATCTTAGTTTTAACACAGAGATCTTTCCAAAGGTTGACTGTGTATCTGCAAGCCAAGGTGAAAAGCATCTCCACCCTTAGGCCACAATTCCACACCACTCCCCCTTACACACACACACACACACACACACACACACACACACACACACACACACACACACACTTTGGCCTTCTAGCTCCTCCTGCTGGTGACTGCTCAGCTCTGCTTTTAACTTTATAACTCCGGGTCAACCAACAGATTTAGGTCTATGAAAAATAACTTTAGAGAATATTTTATATTTTGATATCTGATCCTGGACCAGATGTCAAAATGAGAAATAATTTGGGGATTAGGAAAAAGGTTCCCTTTTCCTTTGCTCGCGCAGTGACCAGGCAAAGTCACAGCTTTTGTATGAAGATGTGTGTGTTCACGATTCCTAACGGCAACTGATGTGTGCCCTCTGGGTAGACTGGGGAAGGGAGAACTGAGGGCAGTTGTTTGAGAAACTCCATTAGGCATTTCTCCTGTTGCTTCTCACCATGTTCTAGCAGGTGACCTCTGTTCCCTCTTCTAAACCTCTTACTGAATCACAATTACTTCGTTGGGTTGTAGCAGCGACGGATGGTGATGATGACAGCAGTAGACGTACCGAGTGCTAAGCACTTTGTATTCTTTATCTCATTTCTTCTTGACAATCATGTAAAGTGGGCAATGCCATTTTACAGCTGAGAAACTGAGGTTCAGAGAAGTTAAGTCTATTTCCCAGAGTCACACATCTCGTAAGTGATGGAAACCATGACTTGAACCGGGTCTATCTGATCTTAAAAGAGCTGAAGGCGATTTTGTTGCTTTGATAAAAGTTCACACCCACTTGGGTTGCACTCTCTTTATGACAGTGATGCTGGGGGAGAGCAAACTGATAGGAAGAGAAAGTCCAGGGAAGAGGCTGCCAATGAAAATATAAATACTACAGTGTGGAGTGCTCTCAAGGAAATGTTTTGGCAAATTTGACACAACTGGTTAATGGAGGTCAATTCTATTTAAAAGCCCCCTGATCAAAACTAACTGCCCATTACCTCATAAAAAAATAAATAACTGAAGATAAAATGTATGTCTTTGACCAGAAGTAGGCTGGCAGGAAACAGTTCAAGCCACACAACGGTCTCCTCAGCTTCTTTCCTGGCCTGTCTCAATTTTTCAGCCATCAAGCGGTGGAGAAGAATGTTTGCTATTTGTCAGGTTCATATTTATCTGAGAATGGACCAAAAAGTCTCAGAAAATCTCCTTTTGTGGTGTATTCTAATCAGCAATTTAATTAGATTATGAACATTTGTTTTTTTCTTTGTATGATCTAAAAAGTCATAAAAATGGAATTCCTTTAAATAACATTCTAAAATGTGACAGTGACAAATATGGACATTGTTTTCCTTACTGTCTCACTCCAGCCTTACTTTCTTCCTGAAGGATTCAAATGCACCTCAGAAGCACCATCGGGGTCTGTGAGGAGGGGTAGTAGGAGCACTGAACAGGAAAGCAGTGGCTGAGGGCTCCCCAGAGAACCTGGCCACCTTCTGCCATTACTTTAGCATCCACATGCTTCCAGGTAAGACCCCAGGACACCAGCGTCTTCTGCCTGGGGTATTGCCATGGCCTGATCCCCTTGCTTGCCCTCTGTCCCCTCACACATTCCCTACACTTGAGCTGGAGTGATGATTCTAAAATATAAGTATTAGGCCTGAGGCTTCCTTAGCATAAGACTTAGCTCTGGAACCTGGTGAACCCGGCTCCCGCACTGTCTGTTCCTCCCCACCTTGTTTCTCCCTGTTCCAGGCCCTTCTCATATATGCTTTCCTCTTTCTTCCTCCCTCTCTTTTCTCCCAGCCTGCAAACATGCTGATTTCTTCCCCTGATTATATCTCTGCTTCCTTCAGATCTCAGAGCAATCTCACTTTTTCGAGGGGGTCCTCCTTGCTCTCTAGCCAAAGTTACATTGACCTGTTTTCCCCTTTCCTCTTCTAGAATACTTATAGATATATAGTTTGTTCTTCCTAATAGCAAGTACCTCAGGGTCTAGGCTGAGAATGGCTGGTATAGGTTCCAGAGAGCAGATTAAGCACAACTTTCCCAACTCTGTATTCAGTGACCTCACATTAGTAGACTCCCATGGTGGGAGGATTTATACCATAGAAATTAGCATATGCTACAAAGCAGTTTTTAACTTTTCCCCCAGATAGCTGGTTGTTAAACATTTATGAGCACACCACTGGTTATTCCCACAAGAACTGAAGGTATCCCAGTTCCTCCCACAGAGCCTGGCTCATAATAAGATTCTATAAATATTTATGGAATTAAATAAACATAAATTGAGACTTTCAGTGTGGCTATACTGAACTGTGCACTATATATATAATCTCTCATCCTGACAGTGATCTCATGAAGCTAGTATTGCATCTCTTATTTTTTGAATGAGGACATTTAGACTCAGCTAAGTAAGTGATTTGCCCAATGTCATGGAGGGAGTAAGCTGAAGATCCCTTGAGCCTGTACCCTGGGGCATTGCTCCAGCCTTTTGCCTTCTGCTCTTGGCTGTCTGCACCCACGCTGTCTTCAGCCTCGCTTGGGTCTCTAAATACAGACTGCAGCCTGTCTTTTCCCAAGCAGATTTGTCTTTCTGCATTCATTTGCCTGGTCCCTAGTCTTACAATCATAGCCGGTTAGCTGCCCACCCTCTGCCTGGATCAAGTGTCTAGCCTGCCCTCTGGATGGGCCCTGCCTTTGGGGATTGGGGTGTGGCCCAGCAGGTAGAGGACATGGCACACAGATGAAGGCTGGGACGCTTCTGGAGCCCCATGCCTAGGACTCAGCAGTAGGCTAACCAACTCATCCTGGTTTACTTGAAACCAGGTAAACCAGGCATAAATTACAAATTATTAAGAATTTCAAGATAGTGTCCACAGAATGTGGCACCCTTCTGAATGGGAGTCTCCCTGTGACTCCAATGCTCTCAAGCCCATGAAGCTGGCCCTGGAGATAAAGGATATCACTGATCATTCAAAGTTGTGAGGATTCAATGGTCCAAAGCATCAACAGCATTGAGCACGATGCCTGGCCCAGGGATGATGTTCAGAAGATGGTGGTGATTGTTTTTGAGGTCTGATCCTGTTTCCTACCGGCTTGCTCAGCCTCTCCCAGAGCAGACACCTGAATTCTTACCTTGACAGTAACGTGAATTCAGTAATCTTTTGTAAGTCACTTCAGCTTCTCTAGGCTCAGCTTTTTCCCCTCTATAAAACATGAGGATTGCGGGAAATCTCTAAAGAGCTTACCAGCTCTAAATCTGTTTCGGCCAACTCCGTGACATTTATACATATGAGCAAGGTCTTACTGTTCTTTTGAAAGTAGTTTCTCCCTCTCTGTGTTCGCTGAGATTCTATTTGGCCTTCAAGTTCCATTTATACTGAAGAGTTTCTCCCTCCAAACCTGAATAAATCAAGCATTCTTAAATTATTTCTAAAGTTCTTCTAGTTCAAAAGTCAACCCATTTTACACCTGAGCAGTCTAAGGCTTGGGGCAGCTATACACCTTGCCTGGAGCCATGTAATGAGATGGAGAAGCGTAGGAATCAAACCCAAGTCCTCCACAGTATTATGTTTCTTTCCTGCCTAAGGAAACACCATAGGGTACTTTTATAATTGTACTTTGCAATTATTCTTTCCTAAAAATTTTCTTATAAAAGTAAAGAGGAAGTAGAAAAGAAAAAAAAGTAACTTTCCATTTGGGCTCACTAGGTGATTTTTTTTTTTCAAATATGTCCCCATTTTCCTTAAACCCTGGACATCTGACCTAGGCTCAGGTTCATGATTTCTCCAGCAGTTTCTATTTAGTAAGGACAGAGGTTTCCTCTCTTCCCATTTGAGTGTAGGATTCTTAGACCCTCGCACCATGTTCCTGTGCTCTAGAAAGAATAAGCAGATGTTCCTTTAATGGCACATCTTCGTAACCTTTTGTTACCTCCTATCACAACTGGTCCTTAGGGGATATGTAATAATTCCCTTAAAAGAAAAGGTTGGAAGGAAGAAAGGAATGTTCTCAGCCATTTCTTGGGTCTGGTCCATGTGAACTCCCATTAGACCTCTCCATGGGCATCTGATCATGTGCCTGGTGGCTGGAAATTTTTGAGTTTTCCCAAGGATGAGAGTTAAAGAAAAAAAAAAGTCTCTGTCTCTGGAAATCCTGTTGCTTCCTAAAATCACGCCCACCCTCCTCTGTGCTGGTCCTTTCACCAAGGGACCCCTGGCTGGACAATGGATCCAGCTTACTTTTTGAGTGATTTATTTTTTAATTTGAAGTTGTACTTTTCACATGACTTGGCTCAGGGCCAGATAAAACATGTATTGTTTTAGTGGGAGTGAAGACTGTAATTTTATGCTCTTCTCTTAGTTTAATTCAACCTTCTGCTGCAACGTTAGTGAACTGACAGATGCTTTCAGAGTCAACTGGAAAGAGTTTTTTGGTGTCACCCTCAGCATTCACTGAGATTTAGGGCAATATGCCATTTTCTCCATTTCAAGCAGATTAGAAAGGAAGTCCAAAGGCTCAAATTCTAAGGAACTATGATTTGCCAACCAGTTTGAGTCTGCCTGCGAATAAGGTTTGTAAACTAAGGATAATTTCCAGTGGGCACTTTCTTCCTTTTCTGTTGGGTTGTGTAATAGTCTCTTTTCTAGAAGAAATTCACATAAATCTGGGGCTGCTATGAATTTTCAACTGGTATCAGGTCACATGAGAGCTTGGAGAAGCTTGGAGTGAAATGTGGGGGTGGAGAGGCCTTTACAAAACAAAACCGGAAAGTCTTACACTTTAAAAAAAAAAAATCTTAATTTAGAATCTAGGTTTGCACCTACTTCAGAATTGGATACTTTCTGTTTCCTGCCCACTGTCCTGACACAGGGATGCTTCCTAGAGATTGCAGAGATTGGAGAGTTGCAGAGATCTAGTTGTAGTTGTGTAGGTGGATGGCGCGTTCCCTAGAGGGACAAGAAAGCTAGTGGGTAAAATCCTGCGTGTGCAGAGAAGGCAGTGATGAGAAATGGCGCGTCCAGAAGAACTTGGGCCATGGGGCCCCTCATATGCTCATGAGATCGTATAAACACTCATAACACGGGTGGTGATAATTTTCATGAACAGAAAATCAGAACGAAAATTGAAGTTCTAGAAAATTATTCTGGCCCTAAAATCCTTCAGGGCTAAGAACATCCTTAAGTCAAACTGGATTGTTTATTTGGGAGGATGTCGGATGTCCTTAGGCCTCTTATTTTAGAGATCAGGAAATGGGTGCCCAGAAAGGTTAAGAGAGTTGCTGAGGTTGTAAAAGGGAAGACTCTCTGTATAAACAACTTGATTTCCGGAGAACCTTTCCCATCCAGTTCAGCCAGGACGAAAAGGGGCCTTTTACCTGCCCCACGCAGTCAGTGGGAGACGGTTCTTTTCTGTAAAAGCAGGTCCATTGTGCACTAATCCTTGCCTTGTCCATTGTGGACATCTTGCTCTTAGGTAGGAGCATCTTGTTTTTGTGTGGGAGGGTTTACACTTTCTCAGGAAAGGGACCCATGTCCCAGTGAACAGAAAAGACAGTGAAATACCCAGATAGCCAGAAACCAAAATGAATATGCCTTGAGGGTCCAGATTTTGATAATTTGAGTCTACCTAGGGAAGAAGTTATGTGACTGGTGAAGTGACCCAGTGTATGATCCTGGTACAGGAGCATAAGTATTCTGCATTAATAAACTGATTTGCCTGCCTTCCCTAGTGGTTATGACCCTCTCTTTTGATTAGTTGGGAAATTTGATGGAATAAAACCATGTAAATATCATGGTTTTATTCAGATATCATACCTTTGTCTAGCACTCAATGAGAACACAACATCTCATGTATTCCAAATGTCTGCTGTGTAAGGCATGTGTTTCCATTTTGACAGATAAAGAAATTAAAAGCACAGGACAGAATGACTTGCTCAAGGGCAGATCAGGAAGTGGCAGATGGGGGGCTTGACCCTGGGACTTCTCATTCCAGTTCAAAATTCTGTCGCCTCCATATCATAATCCAATTTTTTCAGGTTGTGAGAAATTCTTCTCTAGGACCCAGGTGAAAGCCAACTTTACTCCTGGGCAGGTTAAGTGCTTCTACTATCAATAACAACACATTTTGCCTTGCAGAACTAAACAACAGTAATGAGGAGAATTAGGCCTAAATCAAATTGTATTAGAAGCAGGTGATATGTCGATCTTATTACATAAAACAAAGATATTGGGAAAAATGTCTTTTCTGATTGTATCGACAATGGTGGGGAGAGGACCTATGTTCTGAATGTTCTTCTGTCTCTACCTATTGCTCTGGCTGACTTTGCTCCCCTGTGTACCGAACACCAACCCTAAACATGAGACTGAAGCAGGAGGATTGCCATTCCATATCTTAGTTTCTTTGAGAGCCTTCTAAGTTCAGCTTTTGAAAATAATTTGAAAATGTATCACACTTCCCTACTCAATGGGGGAAACATGAAATGAGCTAGTCATTTTGAAAGATGAGACATACTATTCTATTTGTCTATCAGAAGGTAAAACAAAGCAGTAAGTCCCAATCTTCAGGGAGGAACAGAGTCTGAATGCTGGCAATTTGGTCTGTTAAATCTTTTTTAAGTTACAGATAATCAAAACACCCCAGGAAAATACTCAGTTGCCCTCTCACAATGTCAGAGGATATGGTGTAACCTACTTCTGTCATTTGCTGAACAAGAACTGATGTGTGCGTTCGTGGGTAGGAGGATGGTGGGTGGTTGAAAATGCATTGCAGCAAGGTTCCATCCAGTAGCGAGTCAAAGGAGCAGGAATAAACTTTGGAGGAAAAACAGAAATGGTTGCCAAAAAGTTGACCCTCAATGGTAATGTCACAAAAGCACTTCTACAAAAGGTCTGGCCTTGCTGTTTTCAGAAGGATGAGCATTTGTCTGGAAAGAGGCTGTTCTTAAATCTTTGCTCCAGCCTCCATCTGACCATCTCTGAATCTGTCCCAAAGGCAAGAAGTAGGTAAGCTGCTTGATGCCACACCAGGGCAGTAAGCATGGTCTTTCCAAATGGGACACCAGGCCAGAGGGTGAGATAAGACCCAGGGAAGTCATCTGTTCCCTCATCCTGCTTTTCTGTTTAGTAGATGAAAACCTATCCTGCCTTACACAGCTGACGGAGAAGTAATATTCTACACCTTCCTTCAGGCTATTCATTCCTTGGAGTAGCAATGCCAGGTTCCTAGCAGGTCTTCTCACTCTTGAAACTGAGTCCCTCACATTACTTCTTCCTTCGGTGTAGCTGCTTGCTATTTACTGATAATATGAGGCATTTGGAGACTGACATCATCCCCCTCACACCTCTGACAATTGCTCAGACCAAGATGGCAGCTCGTGCTCCAGGATAACCCCTGCTTTATCTTGCTGACTCAAAGACTTCCCCAATCTTCCATCCTAGAGAACATGCTCCTTTCAAATACCCTCCTTCAGTTCATTCTCTGGGCAAGAGAGCTAACTAATTCATCTTATTCTTTGATGATGAAGCTAGTAATATTACATAAGAAACAGAACAAAGGTTGAGGAGGTTAAAAAATAAAAACCTAAAAAAACTAGAATTAATCTTCTACTGTGGACCCAGCACCATACCAAGGTCTTCCACATGGACCCTCACAGTTAAGCCTCAGGATGGCCCTTCAAGGTAGGTTTGGCTGTTGCTGTTTTTGCAGGTGGGGAAATGGAGCCTTGGGTCCATTGTGAATGGAAGAACTGCAGTTCAGTGTCTTGCTGATTCTAAGGCCGCACGGCTACTCATGGAGGGCAGGGGTGCACAGTGATGGGGAAGGGTTCCCTCCCAAAGGTTAAATCCTATCCCTGACTCTTTTTTTGGTCATTATTTCTCCCCCTGTAACCATAGGAATGTAGCTCCACATGTAATTCACAGAACACACCCAGGGAGCAGCTGGTTTGAGATTGAAAGAGTCATCTAAGCTACAGCCCTGCTCAATCCTGGCAGCCACAATGGCCAGAAACACTGCTACTTGTCATAAGATTTCTTCAGGCTCTCTCACTGGAATGTCAACAGTCCTATTTTCTCCCTGGATTCTCCCAGAATGTTCCAGGTGTTATTCCCATTCTACAGATAGAGAAACCCATGTCCTGAGAGCAAAGAAGTAGTGAAAGTTCACCATCTTTTGACTGCTTGGCTTATAGGAAACACGTGGGTCTTCCTTCTTGTTGCTTTCTGGCATCTCTCTCTTCTTCTAGACTGTCCTACAGAGAGGCCCTGGCTGGAATGCTGGCCTCCAAAGTGGGAAGCGCTGTAGCAGAGAACAGGGAGGCAGAGAAGGGCACATTCCCCCTTGATTCCAATGGGCAGAACTCATCCTCAGGGAATGCGCATGCGGGGCCCAGGTGTGGAGCTGACCAGGCTGCCAACACCTGCTTCTTTGTGGGACCAAGAACGTGGGTGCGCATGGGTGGGGTGGAGAGGGAATTCAGTGACCTTGTCCTTGTGCCCACCTCCATCATAGCACTTAACTCCCTCAATTATGACCTTTAAAGCCTCTGTTTCCCCACTGGGCTGTGAACTTCTTGAGAACAGGGTCTGCTGCTTCTCATGTCCATCCGTTGGAAGCGGCATAGTTTGTTAGCATGTAGTAATTTTTCAGTAAGTATATATTGGATAAACGGAAGGAGAAACGTGGCTGCCTCATGTGGATCACGCTTCTTGCTCTAACTGCTGAGACCATGAACTGCTCTATTCCATTAGATGTCAGGATCCCATGCTCCCGCTGCTCACTAGCCTCTCCTCACATTGTTCTGGACCTCTCCCTCCGACCTGTCCCCACATCGGGGCTGACCCCAGCGAACAGAAATAAGGAACCTGGCGGAGAGAACCATATGAATGAGTATTATGAGTAGGGTTGGGGGTGGGGAGGGACTGGTTTGAATTAGAGTTTTCCGGGCTTTGAAGGGGGGACTGTGTGAGTGACACACAGCAGCTGTTTCCACTTAAAATTGATTAGCAAGTATCACTACAAATGAACTCAGAATTTAAAACAAAACTCCATGGAAACGAATCATTCTAAATCATTCTAAACTGGTCGAAGGAAACGATTTCTCCAGCTGAAGACCAAAAAGCTCTCCTTTAGTCCTGCCCCCCCCCCCCCCCCCCCCCCCGCCTGGCCAGCCCTCCTGGAAGCTACAGTCCCCCACATCACAGAGATGAAATGCATCGCAATTCTGTCCTGCTGGCTGCTCATGACTAATTTTAACTGGCCCCTAGCAAATGCCCCAGCACTGTCTACAAGGCTGGAAGTAAAATGTCGCCCGAGACAGAGGCAGCCAGGCTAGTTTTCCTCTGCTTTGGGGCAAGAGCCGCGTTCTTGGAGATGAACCTCCGAGCAGCCCTTGGGACTCTCAGCATTGGTCTACCATGGCACTCAAAAGTGAGTAGCTGATAAGCTGGTGGGCAGTACTATTTCCATTAGGCTTTTAGCACCCAAAAAGTTAAATATAAAATACTGTTTGGTTTTCTGAAGTGTTCTCATTAGAGAATTAAGAGTTTAATTCGCAGAAACAAATAACCCCAAGGTGTGATACTTAAGGAAATTTCAGAGAGTCCTGCGGTTATTAATGACGATACAATGAGCAGTCTTAGTAGAAAGCCTGATAGAGGAGGCAAATCAAATAAAGAAAATCAATTTTTGAGAATAAATTAAATTTAAAATGTGTCAGCTATAGGCCTCAGCAAAGACAAGTTATAGTACATCTTCTGGTCATCTAACTAATGGAAGTCACATTTTCTTCCCATTATACTGGGCACATATTACCGAGCTCTGATCTCTCTAAAATTAGATCTTTGCAAAGATATAGTTGGCTCATCCTGACAGGGCTGATGGGTGGTGAGAGCCTCCAGCAGCAACACACTCCATCTGGGAAGATTCTGTTCTGTTCAGCTCTATAAAGCATCTTTGTGTTTCAAGAGTTGATGGATTGCTACATGGCACAAAACAAAACTTAGTGGTCCATTCTCTTTCCACTGCTGCTTAGCATACAGAGTAAGTACACGGCTGGCCCTAGCCAAACATCCATGTCATCCCTGACAAGAATTGAAAGATGCCGCTTAGTCACTTTCTTACCTAGTTTTGTTTAAAGCCATGTGTAAGAATCACGGTGTAAGAACCACAAGAGAAAAAAGACCAAGGGGGTTGCCTGTCCTTCGGTCAAGGAGACTTGATGACACCTGCTTATTGTCTATACCAATTTTAGGTTTTTACATTATCTTCTTTAATTGGAAGGAGTCCCACTTGGGCAGAGTTAAAATAAACTGAGTGTTTAATGCTTTCCTGGGGGAATGCTAATAGGTGCATTAATGGTGTACTGGTAGAGTGAACATGATCCCTTGGCCCTGTGCTGGGGAAGGTACTAGAGAAGACAGAATCTTGGATCTAGATAGAGAGAAAAGACCTCCAAATGGCAGCCAGGAAGGGTCTTTGGCTGGTGAAAAGAAATCAGGAGGCAGAGAGGGAGGATGACACCTTGCCCAAAGCTATATCGAGAGGGTTCTAGGATAGGTCTCTGAGTTTCTGAGTAGGCGAGGTTGGATTATTTTTGGCTGAGGATCAAGTCAAAATTGAGAGATGTTGGGTTTGGGGAGTTGGAGGGTTTGAAGCTAAGCTATGAGGAGGAAATGAAGCATTGCTGAAATTACACAGGTGAAGACATCCCCCCCACCACCATCTTTAGACATTGAGAACCACTTGCCACTCACAAGACCACAAATTTGACCCATGGGCACAGGGGGTGACCAGCTTTATTTTATTTTATTGATTACTCCACCCAACTTTTATGATGTGCAATTACTACATGTCAAGGAGCTTATTAGCCAATGGGGATAGAAACTTAATTATGACATAGTCTCTGCCCTCAAAGTTGCTCCTAGTCTAGTGTGGGAGACAGAAAGTAAACAGGCAACTTTTGTTCCTTGTGTTCAGTGCTCTGAGAGGAGCTAGATAGGAACCTCTGGCAGTAAATGGGAAAGCAGTTATTACCAAATAGGAGAGGCAAAATAACCTCTCCTACACTGCGGAGCTTCTCATAAGAGTTGGTCTGCAGCAAAGTGCCAAGCAGACAATGTTGCATGCAGCGACTGCCTTGGAGATGAGCCTTTAAGACTGCATGGACATTGCTACTGCATGCTATTAAGAAAATACTTGGTTTTACCCCTCTGCCTTGGGTCTGCAATCTCTGCCGCGTAACCCTGTCCTCACTCTGCCTCCACCTGACATCTAGGCAGAAGGTCTGGCTTCTTTCCCTCCGTAGGTCGCTGAGAGAAGTGCCTTGCTTCAGAAAACCTATGGGATTTGGACTTCCCCGGGAAGACAGAGGCATGAACACCCACTCTTGGGTCTAATCTTTCCCCTTGACCCAAAACGTCCCACAAAAATGTGTCAAAAAAAAAAAAACCTTCCTGAGACTTAAGCCTTCTGCCCCACCCACTAACTGCCAGTTCTCAAACACTGAAATAGGGTGAATAACCCGGCATATTTGAGGGGGCTTTTTTGTGTCAGAGATATATGGAGTCAGGAGATAGCCACCTTCATATACTGCTCTGTGTAAAGGGGAGTGAAAGAGGTTTCTTCTTCTTCAAAACAATAAAAGTAAATTAAAAAAAAAGAAAGAAAGAAGGAAGGAAGGAAGGAAAAAAATGAAGAAAATACCTGGTTGACCCTATATCAGGCTTATAAATAGGAAGGAAAGCATTCTGGACATTTGATAAAACCCCAACTATCTGACAAGGACCAAAAATAGAACAGTGGGGAAAATGAGCTCTGCTGTTATCAGCAGGATAGAGTGGACACGCCAGGGAAGGAGTCGAGAAGTACATTATATACAATATTAAGAGAAAATTCATGTTGAGTACTGAAAACTGTTTACAAGTGTTACATCACGTAATTCTCCCAACAACCCTCCCGGAGAGGAATTATCTTTATTTCCATTTCAAAGATGAGCAAGCTGAGGCTCTGAGAGTTCAAGTAGCTTGCATGGGCACAGTATCACACAAATACTAAGTGATGGGTGCAGGATTCAATCTTAGTTCTGACCCTAGGGTTGTTGTGAGGATGAAATACATTAATACTTGCAAAGTGCTCAGAACAGGGCCCGAGACAGAGCCAACACTCAATAAATGTTAACCATTATTACTAACACAGATAAATCGCACCTGCAGATCTTTCCCAGAGAACAACAAATGATCTCCCCTCAAATAACCAACCTAATGCAGACCCCTCGCTGATTAAAGTCACTAATTATCTGCTTCTAAAGGAGAAAAGAAATGAGGCAGGAACTTGCCTGCTCTCTCTGTTCAGCCAGGCATCAGGCTCGCAGGGAAATGAGAACATGGTGTGCCTTGCTAGGCAGCCCTTCTCAGAGCCAGGCTCCTGTCTGAGGAGCTTGCTGTTCTTGGAGAACTCAGTGAGGCTCCTCCTGAGTCCATGGCTGGGAGAACTCCTACCCCGTTTGCCTTTTGCTTTTCTCTTGGATTGGATATCTCAGTGTTACCCAGATTAAAAGACTTTCCTTAGTCAGAATCCTCCTGATTCCCACACAAGCAGGAGGGTGTGAGGTCTTTGGGGGTGGGGGGGTTGATAGATGAGATTCAGTGAACCACACTTCCCACCAGTTTTTTCCAAGATGTAACATTCTGGGCACTGGAGAAAATAGACATCTATTTTCTTTCTCTTAAAACAGTGTGTACAAAATTTTATTATTTATTGCTAGAGATTTAAAATGTCCTGTTCCATTTTCTTCCTTTTCTCTCCATCCCAATCTCTTTGTAGGCCTTTGCCACCCAAAGGGATTTGTAGCAGTGGGGCTGGATGTTGATATATAGTTGCTGTGGTTTGTTGTTGTTGTTGTTGTTGTTTGTTTTTTACTTTTTCTCAATCTACTTTCAAAAACTACACCTAAGGTTGTTGTACCATTGACTAATAAATGCTCCTAAATGCATTTCACCCTTCTTTCAACAAATCAAGACTGGATTTTTTTCAAAGGGAAGATGAGAAATAAATTAAAACTGTGTTAGGAAGAAGCTGTCATTACTGCAATTTTTAGAGTAAGATAAGCAAGCAATTTTGTGTTATTTCTTTGAGGAACTCAAAGTAACATTCAATTAACCCTGTGAAGTAAATATGAGAGAAATGTTACTAGGTGCATTTTTCTCATGAGAAAACAACACGGAGAGGAAAAGTGGTTTGCTTGTTCAGAATACACAATGCAGTCAAGCAGGACTTGTAACTACACACAAACCTTACAATTAGCCAGTAAATGTGATCATCAACAGTTTAGAAGCATGCATGGGATCAAATCAAACAAAACGACCATCAGTCACAAGTGGCTGCCCTTTATGGGGTACGTACGAACTCTGGACTTGCCAGAGTCCCCACCAGTTCTCGCTGACATGGGGTGGCGAATCAGTTGTCACTCCGGTCTTTACTCAGCCTGCAGTAACCGGTTGTGTTGCCTGCCTGAGGATAAGGTATAAGACACCCCATCTACCCAAGCGTAGTTGTTGCCAGGATTCTTGGGACTAATTGCATGGGACAGAGGCAGGACAAAGGGAGTTAGAGACAATGGGAGATGCTGACATGAATTGAAGACTTCTTGGGAGAGAGACACTTGAGCTTGGCCTTGCTAGAGAGAGACCGACGAGGTGGAGAGGGAAGTGGGAAGGTGGCAGAGAAGGCAACAGATTGTGACGCCACTAAATAAAGGGAGTTTGCTGAGTAAGGCTGGTTTTCCGTTGTCTTCTGGTTTCATACGTCACTTGCTCTGGGCTCTGGCGAGGTCTCTTATCTTGACCTCAATTTCTCACCCTAAATAACTTTGATTTCTTATAATAACTGTCAAACTAAAATAAAATACCCACGATGTAAAGATAATGGAAACTGCCATAAATTGGAGCTCTTGAAATGGCACATAATGAAATGGGAGCTCACTCATTGCAGACCTGATCAGTGGCTAGGCATGCTGGAACCCACGTCCCTAGTATGTGATTTGCTGGAGAAGATGAGATGCAGTTTAAAAGCAGCTTGAGAATGAATGGTAAGAGGCTATGGTCCCCGAGGCGGGCCCTGGGCAGCAGAGGGCAGGGGCTTCCTTGGATCTTTCTTTGGGTGTCTTGTGAGTTCCCTTTTTGACCTTGTCAAAACCACTTTGGCTGTTGCCTCATGTTTCCCATCTGCAAACAGTAGCTAATGAATGATACCTACCCACAGGTTGTGGGTAGATTAATTAGTTCATGTTTGCCAAGTACTTTGAAGATCAGAGCTCTACCTACTATAAAAGCTTTGTATTGCTGTTCCTGAGAAGTCAATTCCCTTAGAAAGAGAGGCCATCTTGCAGGGCAGTGGCTGCTTTCCATCTGATGGGATAAGATCTTACCCCATGTTTTTATCTGTCAGAAGAAAGGGGTTTGTTTAATTAGCAGGCAATGTTTTTCTGGAAACAGCTTCTGTGAATTAGCAAAGAGGCTACAACTCCCAGCGTATTATTGTCGTTTGTCTTTCCCCCCAGCTGACATTTGCAGTCTGTTGCAAGTCGCAAATTCCTAAAGGATAGATGTACTGGGGAGAAAGCTAAGTGGCAACAGTGACAAGCCACTAAAGATTTCTACTGAAATTGAAATTTAAACCTTGCAAGAAACATCTGCAAGATTATCAGGGCAAAATGGTAGCCGGCAAAGTGCAGGCCTAGAGGAACTATGGGTAAATGCCCTTCCCTTTTGTGTTTCTATTTTCCTGACTCTGAAGTGGGTTGATAGTCCTCGGTTATCCCTTTGCTTTCCTGGCATATTGTATGGGCTGGTGCTATCGCCTGTGTCCACTGCTTCAAGATCTTTGCCACAGCATGTCCCTCTACACATGAGCTATTTTCCCATTGGAGGTCCACTTAGTTCACTGCCACCTGGATGGCCACATTGGAGCAGTACGGGGAGGGGGGGATAGTTTTTACTACTCTGAAGTTATTTTCCTTGTTACTTGTTTGTACTCTGTTTCTCTTCACTCCCCTGGGAGCTCCACGAGGCCAGCATCTTGTCCACCTTATTCACTATGGTATTCTCAGTATCCTCAGTATGGTATCCAGAGACTGGCCTGGTGCCTAGGAGTTGCTCAGTTAATATTGCTTGAATGAATTACTGCCCATCTTCTCTACGCTATGACTCTAATGACAACAAACACCCGTTTAGAAGAAAAGTAAATTCTGTACCTGAATTGTTGAATCGTGTTCCTCAAAAAGATAACGTTCAAGTTCTAACCCGCGGTACTTGTGAATGTGACCTTATCTGTAAATAGGTTCTTTGCAGATCTTAATCAAGTTAAGACGTCTTAATCAAGTTAAGACGAGGTCATACTGGATTAGAATGGGCCCTAATTCCAATGACTGATGTGTATATAAGAAGGGGGAAATTTGTACACAGAGACACAGACAAATGGGAGAAAGATGATGTGAAGGCAAAGGCAGAGATTGGAGTGAAGCGTCTACAAGCCAAGGAATGCCAAAAATTACCTGATAGCAACCACCAGAAGCTAGAAGAGGCAAGGAGGGATTCTTCCCTGGAGCCTCTCGAGGAAGCATGACCCTGCTGATGCCTTGATTTCAAACATTTGGCCTTCAGAACTGTGAAGAATAAAGTTCTGTTGTTTTAAGCCACCCAGTTTGTGGTACTTTGTTACATCAACCCTAGGAAACCAGCATGTGAATGTTATTACAGATCAACCAGAGACCCTTTGTTCCGGAAATGAGACGAGAAGTCTCCTCACCTTTGCTTCAAAGTTTAGTTTACTTATGGCTTCCACTGAAGAGTAAAGCAGTATGTTTTTAATCAGATTAGATTTGTCAGAGGGGTAACAGATAAAGATAGGAAGCGAGGGGTGTGTGTGCCATCTACGGAGGCCTTCCCTTTGTGCCAAGGAGCCCTCTGATCTTTGCCAGCCTGTCTGGTACTTGAATATGGCCTCCCTAAGTCCTTCACATCCAGAAGGTGTGTCTCTCACAGTTAGCTTCACTTGGCACGTCCAGCTATTTGTTCTTTGGCTGCCCTTCATCCTGGAGCTTCAAGTTCTTACTTTGTGCGCTCTGTGTTTTCTGTTTCCAGAGAGACAAAGGGATCCACCATAGGCACTGGGGTCTGTGCATCAGGTATGTTTTAGGACATTGCCCTTCACCTTAATTTTAATCACTAAGGCCCAAGGAGTTAGCTGAAATAGTACATACATTGTTCTGAAGTATATTCTTTCTTGTAACTAAGGAATATTTATAAATTCAATTCAAATATTTTTGGAATGTCGATGTTTCTTGATTCTGAATTTTAGCTCCTTGATTCTGAATTTTAGCTCCTTAAGAAGACTCTACTCACTCTGGAGCAGTGATTTGTTTAGGTGACAGATCCTTTGAGAGTCTGATGATGTTATGGAGTTTCTCCCCGTATAGGTGAACATCCATACAACACCTTGATGATGCCTTTCAGCCCTGAATTCCACATCAGACACCTGTGCTCTGCCCCCTGTGGATCATCTTCTCCCTCATTTCAGCTTGTTAAAAGGGGAAGCCACTTGATCCTTCCACTGACTTCTCAGAAGAATAAAGGGGGTGCAATGGAGTCCTGGCCTCCAGGCTTTGGGAAGACAGTAGACCTGACCTTTTGGTTGACCTCATCCACCTCTTTTTCCCTAATTTACATAGTTTACCAGTGTGATGGTTAATTTTATGTGTCAACTTGACTGGGCTATAAGGTGCTCACGTATCTGATCAAACATTATTTTGGGTATGTCTATGAGAGTATTTTTGGATGACATTAACATTTGAATATGCAAAATGAGTAAAGCAGAATGCCTTAACCAATGTGGATGGGCTCCACCCAATCAGTTGAAAGCCTGAAGAGGACAAAAAAGCTGAACCTCCCAGAAATAAGCGGGAATTCTTCCTGCCTGACTGCCTTGGAGCTAATCTTTTTGTGACTTTGGACTTGAACTGAAACACTGGTTCTTGCTGGGTCTTTTTTTTTTTTTTTAAAGATTTTATTTATTTATTTGAGAGAGAGAGAGAGAGAGAGAGAGAGAGCACAGGTAGGTAGAGCAGCAGGCAGAGCCAGAGGGAGAAGCAGACTCCGATGTGGAGCTCGATCCCAAGACTCGGGGATCATGACCTGAGCTGAAGGCAGACACGTAACTGACTGAGCCACCCAGGTGTCCTCTTTCTGGGTCTTGATCCTACTGGCCTTCAGACTAGAATTTATACCATCAGCTCTCCCGGGTCTCCGGCTTGCTGACTGCAGATTTTGAGACTTCTCTGCCTCCATAACCATGTAAGCCAATTCCTTAAAATAAATCTTTTTATATATAGCTCCTATTTATTCTGTTTCTTTGAAGATCCCTGACTAATAAAATCAGGTAAAGAGGAGGCAGGACCTCTACCTCCTTTTGCCTGTGAACTCATTCTTCCTCAGTGAATCTAGGCCTTTCTTTTTTTGTGTCCTGAAGCCAGACATTCCAAGGGCTACTTTTAAGGTATTTATTAGGACAAAATAGGATACCTACAGATTAAAAGAAAAAAAGAGGTCTACCAGACCAGAGTGTCTGGCATGTTCTTCACATAATTGTAATCATAAACGATGGTTATATTCACGTTGTTTCCAGCATATGGCTCCATTTGTAATACACATGCACCTTGAGGATACTGACATTTTAAAAATGGATTCTTGAAGTTGGCTTATGTCAGTCTTCAGTTGGTCAGCCTAAGAAAATGGTTACCTAATTTTCTAATTATTTAATTGGTCCTATATACTTGGTCCCACTGTATCCATTTTTCTTTGCATTATATTTATCAGTCTGCTCTTGTTGGTGGAGGTGACAATCCAGGTGGAACTTACTTCCCTTTGCTGCTCTTTGCTGCTATCCCCACCTCTCTCCTTTGCTCAGCTTAAAACTCCTGCTCTCCTGGGAGGGGGCAGGGATGTGGGCAGGAGAACAGCATCAACCTTCCTTGAACAAGACCTAGTGAACAAGTGTGGGAGCACCACAGAGTCTCTTCAATCCTCCCTGGGCAACACGTGAGCCTCGTCTACATCTTCCTCTCCATCCTCACAGCCTCCTTGGGCTTGAAACTCCAACAACACAGCCCAGTGGGAAAGCACCGTGCAGGCAGACCAACCTGGGCTTTAATTGTATTCAGGGACCTTCCTCTTCTAGTGCCTGGCTCTCATTGGTAGATTCCTCCACCTCTGGAAGCAATACCTGCATACTAGCGTTGAGTGAGGACAGCATCAATGTAAAGGACCAGGGCTGTGCTGATACAGTGCAGGTGCTTACTTAGTAAATGGAGCTGCATCTCCATTAGTCTGCACAAAAACTCTCACGGCAGCCTCCGAAAGGCACTTTTCCCACCTTGTACGCAACTGTCAACTTAAAATAATGTCACTTCCTTCATCAGAAACCTTCCTTGGAAAATAAGCAAAAATTCCCCAGATCTTTTACTTGGGTCGGTCAGATTATAGGCAAATTGCTATTTTCTTTTTTGTGTATTCCATCTCTTCTCACCGACCAGTAAAAAAAAAAATAAAAAACAAGCCTCCAATACTCCTTTTTCCACGATGGTGAGAACAGTTCTGAACCCACTCTCCATTGGCTCTGGTTGAATTTGTCCTCATTGGCCGTATCACCATGTCAATTAACCTGCCTCAACCCCAGATTCTCCTCACCTATAAGATACAGTTTGAACAAGGATTAAATGGGAAAATACGTGTAAAATACCCAGCATGGTGCTTAAGTAATGAGAGCTTTGAGCCCCAGGAAGTGCCTGAAATCCTGGCTTTGGTAGGTATTTGTTAATAGATCTGTGGAACATACTCAGCCATGTCTCTCATTTCCTCACCCTCCGTAACCCAAAACCTTGTCTTTGGCCTCAGTTCAGATAGAGCTTATTGTCAGGTTGGGTTTTCCTCTGGCAGAGTCAGCCTGGCTGTCCTTTTGGTCTTCTGTCTGGGACTGGAGGCTCCCAAGTCTGGAACCTGCCTTACATGTCACACATGCAAATCAGCATAAATGTCTTCCTTACCTTTGTTAAGGGGGGAAGATGTTATGGGCAGGAGCAACTGAGCAGCACAGACATTCCTGGAAACTCTTGGCCAGTTCCAGAAGACACAACATGCTTGGGCTCTGTGGGGTTTTAAAATCTTTGGAAGCCCAGGGCCTAATGCCAGTTAGTACTTTCAGCACCAAATGGGGCAGTTATGGAAGATCTACTGGTGCCTTGCCAGTAACTGTTTAAAGTGAATCCTGTAGACCTGGTCTCTGTCTATAGGATCAGCTTGGGGCAAACAAACACAGAGGGACATATCAGCCATCACTCGTTCATGTTCTGGAATGTACAGACATGCCCTCAATCAGTGCTTAGGCATCACAATGCATTCTGGTTTAATGCATTGCTTTAAGAAGGACAAATCTGTTTTCTTACGTTTGAAGCCCTGATATTGGTTTCTCTATTCGTGCATGCAGCTGTTCTGTGAGCTCTTTATATATATGTGGTTTGTATGTGAATGTCCACACAAAATTCAATAAAAAGTTTTTAGTAATAATGGAAAGAAAAAGTATATAAATCTTGGATGTGCAGTGAAAGATTTTGACTATCTTTGGATCCAATTATTGGAGAAATGAATACTTTGAAGGCAATGGGGAAAAGAAGAAGAAATTCCTCCCTACATTCATTTCATCTGTCAGGCCTTGCTGGCTCTCCCGTATTCCCAGGTGCCTGGGTAGTGTTTGGGCTTCATTTCATGGAGCGCTTCTAGTCCTGGTAGGCGTTTCTGAAGCTACCTAATGTTAGCACCTGAACGGGAACACATTTTCTGGCAAGTAAAAGGACGTTCTTCTGGAAGAAGTAAGAATGATCTCCTTTCTGGACACCATTGGAGAAAATTGTTCAACTGAATCGTGGTAACAAACCTCAACTGGGTCCTCAAACTTGTCAGATAGCCTGTTGTGTGTGTGTGTTTTTTTTTAGAAGACTTGTTTTTCCCCCATGAAATGACTTGCTTTTCTCTCCTCTAGTCCTGCTCTACCCTTGTAGTCAGCTGATGACCTCGCTGTATACTCTGTTGCAAATAAAGGGGAGCCTTCAGATATAATAGGAGCCACATCATCTTCCCACCATCACGCTCCTTCCTGTCTGGGCTGCATGACCTACTCTTCTTTCCTTCATGGGTCTGACACCTCCCCCTGCTCCGCCACGCCAAGCTTGTACCTCCTCATGGGATCTGGATTTCATCTTCTGACACACTAGGGAATTCCTTTTTTATTAACCTGTTGTCAGTGCTGTCTCCCTTCCTACTGAATCATTTCCATCAGCTGCATACAAACATGATCTAGTGTCTCCCATATTTAACTTCCCTCCGCATTTTGCCCCATCTCTTTCCTTCTTTTGAGAGCTCGCTTAATTTATGTTTATAGTCTCTACTTCTGTTTTTATTCACTCCTCAATCTACCCTCACTAGATTTGCTCCTGTCACTCCACTGATTTTGTCAAGGTTAACCAATGACTTCTGTGTTGCCAGCCCCAAAGGACTCCTCTCTGTGTCCCTCAGCCCCACTGGCACACGGACCACTCTTCTCCACATACTCTCCTACCTGACTTCTCAAGACCCTGCTTCCCCCACCCTGCTCATGGGGCTCTCCTTTGCCATCTTATTTGCAGAATCCCATCTCTCTCTCTCTAGGTCTAAGTCGTGCTGTTCCTGGAGGGTCTGTCCTGAGACTTTCTCTCTTTCCCCAAACACCATCCCCCTAGCTGATCTCATCCATGGCTTTCAATATTATCTAGAGATTAACAAATCATATGTATGTATATATATATCCATATCCATATATCTTCACATATATTCTGAGCTCTAGACTTATATATTCCACTGGCTAACCTGCCACCTCCATTTGGCTAATCTCAAATTTAACATGTTTAAAACTGAATTCTTGAGTCCTTCCTGCCCCCACCCAGTCCTTCCTATCTCTGTAATTGGGACCACCATCCATATGATTGCTCATGTCAGAAACCTGGGAGTCGGTCCGGAGTTTTCCTTTCCCCTCACCCTCCTCCCCACACCAAATGCATGAAAGTCCTGTGACGCTACTTCCAGACTACATCTCAAAGCATCATGATTCCTTGCATCTAGGCCACCCTTGTCTCTTGCTTGCACTAATGTAACAGCCTTTTAACTGACCTTCCAGAGATGCCATGCTCACTTTCCTATAATTCTCCACAGCACAACAGGAGTGATCTGTACAAAAGTAAATTAGATCACATTATTCCCCTGCTTTAAAACCCTTTGATGGATGCCTACTTCACTTAGAATAAAATATACACTCCTTAGCCTGGCCTACAGGCCCCACATGATCTGTCCTTCTCACGGGCTTTCCCTTGGACCTTCCTCCTCAGTCATTCTCTCCTTCACCACACTTGTGATACACGGGTTGCCTTTCTTTTTCATAAACACACGAAGCACTTCCCCTGCCTTCACACATCTGTTCCTTCTGCCTAGCACCCTCTCCTCTCTGCTCTTCAAGAGGCTGGCTCCTTCTCATTTTCAGTTTCAGAAAACCCTTCCCTGACTACCTTCTCTAATGTAGCATCTTCCCTCTGTGGTTACTTTCCATTACGGCAAACAATGACCAGTTGTGTAATTATTCCACTTGAATCTGATTTTTTTTTTTCTTCTACCGCCCTAGATGTAGGCTGTAAGCTGTGTAACAACAGGGGTGTTGTGTTCTGTCCTCAGCACCTAGTACAGTGCCTGGCACTTAGTAGGTACTAAATAAATATTGTAAAGTCAACGGCGGTGTTATATCTTTGTGCACTTAAAATCAGTGATCATATGTCTCTCCTTCAGGGGCTCGTTTTCTCTTGCTTTGTGCTCATAGTTCTAAGAATGGTGATAGAGGCACTCATCTATCTTGTGGTAAAATAATTTTTTTTCCTCAGCAGTAATGATCTTCTTGAATCGGTCAGCAGACACACATTCCAAAATAAGTCTTAGGATAATTCCAGTTGAAAAACCTCAGAAATGATCCTTGCAAGTATTCTGAGAATACAGTGGGGAACTGGAAACAGATTCCTCTAGAACTTGAATTAGAACTCACTTATAGAGTCTCTTTCAGACAGAACAGAAAAAAGAAGGAAGTATTCTCCAAAAATGGCAGACGATAAATCCAAATGAGTGCTAAACTTCTTCTCTTAAAAAATCACCACCTCTCACAATTAAAGAAAAAAAAATCCATAAAAGTAGACTTGGGGGATGGTAGCAAAATGGGGTGAACAAATGGTAAAGGCATTTGTCTCTTAAAATGTGTGTGGGGGGGAAGCCAACATAGACACTAGATCAGACAGCACAAAAAGAAGTCCCTTTGTATGGTGCTGTGTGGAAAAAACATGAATTTTTTAAAAAGATTTTATTTATTTATTTGACAGAGACACAGCGAGAGAGGGAACACAAGCAGGGGGAGTGGGAGAGGGAGAAGCAGACTTCCCGCGGAGCAGGGAGCCGGATGCGGGGCTCGATCCCAGGACGCGGGGATCATGACCTGAGCAGAAGGCAGACGCTTAACGACTAAGCCACCCAGGCGCCCCTGGAACAAACATGAATTTTAATTCAAGAGGAAAAGAAAACATAGCTTTTGTCTGTTTTATTTTTTCCATCTCCTTTTATTGCTGCTCTTAGATTGATACTATTTTTTTTTTTTTTTTTTTTTGGTGCCCTGAGGCTTTTTTTGTTTCCTATCATTTGAACTTAGAAGTATTTTCCTCTGGGCCCCTCCTTTGCCGCTCTCCCCTTCGCTATTCTTAGTTCTTCCACAAACATCTTCCATCTATGGCCAGCTACTTGAGATACAGAAATATCTAACATCTTTCCTGTTCAACATACTTGGGGATAATACTCTGGTTGTAACATAGGATGAACAGGACATTCTAACCCCCATACTTTGGTGTTCCCACACTGTTCTGCAATGTGGTAGTAACCAGAGTTTCTAGGTTATTGAGGGAGAATCAAGTACATGCAGTAAATTTTGTGGGAACCAGTGCTAATTTTTCCAAATTTGTTCTAAACTCTTTGAGCACTAACTTGTCCAATCCCCAACTTTTATGTTCCACTAAAAGTTGCAAACCTGGATAAGCTATTCTTACTAAGACAGTTCTGAAAGCCTTCTCTCTTCCTGCCAGAATGCATGTCAACAGGGTGAGTTTTTCTGTTTGACTATTTCTGCTGCAGGTACAGTACTGTTTTCCCTGCCTACATGGATTTTAATCAAGAATAGATATCAAGAAATCAGAATTAGAGCTTTCGCTAAAAAAAAAAAACTATTACATGTGGTACTGTCATGGTGGATACATGTCATTATATATTTTTCTAACCCTATAGAATGTACAACACATACTGATGTTGACTATGGACTTCAGTGAACCTTATGTAAACTATGGACTTTAGTTAATAACCATGTACCAATATTGGCTCATCAGTCATAACAAATGTACTATACTAATGCAAAATGTTAGTAATGGGAAAGTTTGTGCAGAAAGTTTGTGCAGAGAGTGATGGAGTATATGGGAACTCTGCACTTTTGCTCAAAATTCTGTAAAACTAAAACTTCTCTAAAAAGTAAAGTCTAGTAATTAAAAACATACAAAGTACTTTATAATCCCTTCAGTCTTAAGATCTTTGATGATATTGAAGACTGTTCTGCTGAACTATTTTGAACAGCCTGAAAACACTGCAACAGTGAACCATAAAGAAACAGGAGGAATTCTCCTGCCATCTTAATGGGATGCTGATGTTAACACTGGAGTATAGATGCCCCCGATTATGCTTGACACACTCCCCTTTCTCCATCTCCTTGATTCAAAGCCCTACACGGTATTCAAAACCCAGTTCCCTGGGATGCCTGGGTGGCTCAGATGGTGAAGCATCTGCCTTCGGCTCAGGTCATGATCCCAGGGTCCTGGGACGGAGCCCTGCATCCGGCTCCCAGCTCAGCGGGAAGCCTGCTTCTCCCTCTCCCACTCCCCCTGCTTGTGTTCCCTCTGTTTCTGCCTCTCTCTCAAATGAATAAAAAGAAATCTTAAAAAATCCCCCCCCCAGTTCCCTTTGATCTCCTTGTCAGAGCTTCCAGCTCTCCACCTGGAAGTAATTTTATCATTCTTGAACCTGGAGGTAATTTGCTTCCGCGTGTTATACATAGGGCTTACCTGTACTTTCTTTCCTTTCCTTCCCTTCCCTTTCTTTTCTTTTCTTTCTTCCTTCCTTCCTTCCTTCCTTCCTTCCTTTCTTTCTTTCTTTCTTTCTTTCTTTCTTTCTTTCTTTCTTTCTTTCTTTCTTTCTTTCTTTCTTTCTTTCTCTTTCTTTCTTTCTTTCTTTCTTTCTCTTTCTTTCTTTTTCTTTCTTTCTTTCTTTCTTTCTCTTTCTTTCTTTCTTTCTTTATTTCTCTTTCTTTCTTTTTCTTTCTTTCTTTCTTTCTTTCTTTCTTTCTTTCTTTCTTTCTTTCTTTCTTTTTCTCTTCCTTCCTTCCTCCCTCCCTCCCTCCCTCCCTCCCTCCCTCCCTCCCTCCCTTCCTTCCTTCCTTCCTTCCTTCCTTCCTTCCTTTCTTTCTTTCTTTCTTTCTTTCTTTCTTTCTTTCTTTCTTTCTTTCTTTTTCTTTCTTTCTTTCTCTTTCTTTCTTTCTTTCTTTCTTTCTCTTTCTTTCTTTCTTTCTTTCTTTCTTTCTTTCTTTCTTTCTTTCTTTTTCTCTTCCTTCCTTCCTTCCTCCCTCCCTCCCTCCCTCCCTCCCTCCCTCCCTCCCTCCCTCCCTTCCTTCCTTCCTTCCTTCCTTCCTTCCTTCCTTCCTTCCTTCCTTCCTTCCTTCCTTCCTTCCTTCCTTCCCTCCTTTCTTCACAAGTTAGTTTTAGCTGCCGGAGGATATTTGGGTTGTTCTACCTGATTAGCTTGATCCATTCTCCTGACACCTTTTTTGTTATGAGCCCCAAAGACTGCTACAACAGTACATGGGGTTTTCCCTCTCTGGTAAGGCTGCTCTTGCCTGCCTGCGAGTATGCACGTAACATGCTGTTTCATATTCTGCATCAACTTTGACCCTTTAAAGGACCACATTTGACCCTTTAAGGATCTTGTCAAAGAACCTTGAAAATATAACCTTATTGCCTGTTGTAGGCTCTGAACTTTCCATTGAAGTTGACCTTTACATGTGGCATTTGTTCTTAAAGGGTCAGGAAGACAAACAGCTGACTTTCAAGAATCCAACCACTAAAGGACAGGGAGCGGTTTCTGAGGCCTCAGTGCAGCCATAACCTAAACAACACATTGCTCCACAATACTTAGAGAAAATCTGTGGTATAATGAATGTTTCCTATTTAGAGCAACCTTATAGATCTGGTAATTTATTGTCCCTTGAAGGTGTGTGTGGGGTGTGTGTGTGTGTGTGTGTGTGTGTGTGTGTGTTTGGGGCGAGAAGTGGTAGTAGGGGAGTTGATGAGTGAATAAAAAAAGGTGAGAACCTGATTCCAGGGGCAGAACAGGGAACTCAGTAGAGCCATGAGGAACAAAATAGCCAAGAGGAAAAATAAATAACTTGTAGAACCTGTAAAGGAAACTCCCCTCTGTGTTAGTGGTAGCCTATCTCTATTGACAGGAAATTTGAAATCATTAACAAAAACAATTTTGATTTTCCATCAAGTTCTCGGGTGTGTGTGTGCGGAATGTACAGGTGCAGCTGGGCTCACCCTGACCCGCCAGGCTCATATGGCAGGCTGCCTGACACCTGTGCCTCCAGCTCGCTCTGCTCTCTCAGTGGCCTCTCTGACCAGGCAGCTCCTCTCACCTCCTAGTTCTTGGGACTGACCAATGTGCTCGCCCCTCGCCTGCCCCTCTGGAAGAGCTTCATTCCCCTTCCATTCATCTCCCTGGGCACCCAGCCTTTCCCCCTTTTGGAAGTGCCCTTCCCTCCTCCTCAGGGAGGTCCTCACTGGCAGGGGTCCTCACTGGCAGGGCCTCGGAGTCTGGGTCCAGGTCCCTGGGTGTGGCACCTGCCCAGTCTCAGGCGCTCACTTTTCCTCCAGCTCTCCTTCTGCACCTGCACTTCCGCAGGCCCAGCTCTGTTTTTTTTTTTTTTCCTCCAGCATATAGGACAGAGAGTAATTAAGAGGAAATCCTGAGAAAGAGCCTTCAAAATACTTGTAAAACACTGTAGGCGCAACTCGTGGGACGCAGAATGTGGCCAGGCTTTGACTCCAGGGTGGAGGAGACAGATGGTGAAGTGAGAAACGGTGTGTGCCCTCTGATGGACTGACCAGAATCATCCGCAAGAGCATTGATGAGCAGAGGACCACCCAACTGCATTTTAAAGCAACATGGATTTTTGGGCCGGAGAATAAAAAGATAAAGCTTTATAAATGGGAAGTCAACCTGTCTGTAAATGGAATAAGCTCAGTTGTTTTATTTTAAATTCAGTGCCAAGTGGCAGGAAGGGGACTCCCTTAGCTTCACATCTCACATTCAGATGGGGACAACTTGCTCATCAGAAGCTGAAAGGGACAGTCTTCAGGCAGCCTTTGGCCATTTCTGAGGAATGTGCCCAGCAGTCAACTCATCAGACCCAACATGTGGAATAAATGGCACCTGGAAATATCTCTTTCTCATTAATCTCCATTCACAGGAGTGGTTTGGACATTGTTTTGAGAATGTCTCTTTAAGCAAAAATTTATTATTAATGGTAAATATTTTAGGGCATGGTTAGCTGCATTTTCTTGGGTGTCAAGCACATGCTTTTTCCTGAAAATCATAAGATACCATCCTTCTGTTTCTAGCAGGAGTGACATGTCCCATTGTCTTGTTTCCACAATGCTTAAGTGTGTTATAGCAAATGTCAATAGTGAATTAACTATGCCTTTGAATGTTTCAGATGTGACTTTTAATTAAGCATATTAACCTGATATATCATCATTTGAGCTGCAAGTAAAATAAGATTATGGGCATTTTCAACTTTTGGATGCCTGCAGAACATGAGAAGCATTTTATGAGGCTTGCATTAATGCATATTTCATTATAATGTAATTCTATATTAGATATGCCACTTATGCATAGAGCTAAAATAGTTTCTGCTCTGTAGCGATGCCGATTTAAATGAGTAAACCACACGGAATTGAGAAAGCTTAACTCTTTGTGCATCTCAGCATTATGCTTAGAGAAGAAATCTTTGAGGGCAGAATTTCACCTTTAGTAGAGAGAGTACAACACTTATGCTTCAGGTGGGAGAGGGTGAGAAAGAAGGGATGTCACATTTCTTTTGCACAACATTACCTGATCAGGGATAATTCTGAGCATACCCTGAGCATTTTCCCTTTATTCCACATATAGCCAGCTGATCAGTTTTGCTGCACTGAGCAGTCAGCAAGACTGAGTTGTGAGGGGCTGGTGGGCTGCTTGACCACCTGGATAAGAGGAGCCTGTGCAACATGAAAGCATAAAGAAACCCCAGGAACTAGATGCACGGCGCTCTGCAGGGCTGCCGTAAAGCATCCTGCACAATATTACTAATAGATCTTTTACAATTTTTATAGCTTCCCAAGTTATTTTTGAGTCAGTGCTAGCATTCAATTATTTCCTGTTGAATAAGGAACAAAACAGGCCTAAAGACTGAAAGGAAAAGCTGCTGTGGGGACCGATCTCCCCAGATGGGAGGTTTCTGGCAGATTGTGATTTGTGACTCAGAATGAGCCCAGATCACTGTGCCATATGGGTGGTAGCAGAGCCTGTAGACACTGACTCAGTCACTCAGCTGACTCCTGAATTCCTACTATGCGTTAGTTACTAGCGGGGCATTGGGAAACAAAGATGAGTAAGCAATAGTATCTGCATCCAAGGAATTCATTCACTCATTCATTCATTCATTCATTCATCAACATTTACTGAGCATTAATGATGTGCATCATATATTTGGGGACTTGAATATGTAAACATAGAGTAAATTACCATACGGTATTATGACAATGTTATTAAAGATGGGGGATATAGTTATAAAGATGGGGGAAAACTGCTTCATAAGCATAGAGATGGAGAGAGAGAGACTAATTATATCTGTCATATTCATAGGAATTCTCCCGGAAAAGGTGACATTCAGCCTGAATCCTGAAGAAGGATTAGGGCATTCAGTGAGGAGGGAAGAAGGACAAGGCCATTCCTAGCAAAGGAATAGTGTGAACGAAGTCGTGGAGTTGAGGATTCATGCTTGGGAGGAAAAATAAGAAACTGATTGTGACTATAGCTTGTGGCCTCACAGGCAGGAAATGCAGCTAGAGGAATAACCTGTGCAAGATCTTCTATGCCATGTTAGAGTTGTAGCTGTATTCCTATATCGGGCACAGCAAATTCCAGAGTTCTGCACTTTCTATACTCATGACAGATGTCCTCAATCTGCCATGAATGGCATTCTTTCCTGCTGAGTCCAGGCCAACCCATGGAATCCTTCTCTACACGAGGCTTTTTGGAAGCCACCCCCAACCTACTGGAGTTGGTACATAAAAGAAGAAGTATATTCATCAACTTTGCTACAGCCAAAGGAAGCTAACTAAGGTTTCTAAATACAGGAGTGACAAGGTCAGATTTGATTGTTGGGGTGACTACTTTAGTACACTAGAGAATGGATTGGAGTGGGGGGAATCTTGAAGCAGGAAAACTAACAGTAAGCTGTTTAATAGCTTAAGCCATAGGTTCTCAATGCAGATGCATATTGAAATACTCATATACTTGTTAAAAATACCTTATGCTTAGGTCCTACCCCAAACCAATGAACCCAAGTGATTCATGTGTACTCAAGGGTTGAGATCCCTTGTCTGGGTATTAATTAGTGAGAACATTTATTAAACAAAAGAGGTTTTATTCTCCTAAAGTATGAGCTTGGGCAGGAGAGAGGATAATTTGGGGAAGATGGGAAAGGATTTGCCATTGTTTGATCTTTACTCAAATAATATTACTAATAACGACTATGCTTTCTTTGTGTCTTCTATCTGCCAGCTGACTCATATATGGATCTACCATTTCATTTAATCCCCACATTAATCCTCTCAATAGGGGTTTATTATCTTCAAATTACAGCTGAGGTAACCAAGTCTCAGAGACCTTAAGTAACTTGCTTAAGATCGTAAGGCAATCTGATGCCAAAAGTTATATTCTTTTCACTCCTCTATGTTACTTTCAGGACTGTTATTTAAATCACATATAAAACACAGGAAGTATGTTAGAAGAAATAACAGCAGTTGGGGAGTGTGTTGTTACGTTTGGGTATGATCAAATTCACTTTCAGAAACTAAAACCTGAGTACCTTTGCTGTGAAGTAGGCTGGGCTGGCCCTTTGGCCCAGGAAATTGGTGATTTTATACCTCCTATCGTCTTTTGGGGGAAGTCTGATGGGAACATGAGCATTTCTCTCTGGGTCAGGATATGGTCAGTCCCACCCATCAGGAACTGTGCTTTCACTTTGTGTTCTGTTTGGCTCAAACTCTCCTTGTACACACATCGTCATTGCCCTGATTAGGTTCATTTTGTTTGGTTGTGATTCCTGTGAACAAACAGTACAAAGAAACCTCTAAAATGAAGAGACACATCCACTCATTCACACATTCCATGTCCTTTTGCGAATATCTATAAAATTTGGATTTGTTTCACCAATTGTTATTTGGCGACCAAATAATGCTCTATGGCTGGCTCATTATCTGGATCATTTCAGAACTAGTAAGCAGGGAACCAGTGGTAGCAGCAGTATTCACGGTGAACACTAAGTTCTTACGTGGTCTGAAACTGCAATTCTAGAATCTCTACAAAATGAAGGCAGCTACGAGAGCTGGCGCCCATGATGTGTGTTTAATGAAACACCCCATATCTCCTCTACAAGCCAGCAGACTGCTTCCTGGCTTGGGAGATAAGCTATGAAGGTTGGGCTTAAAGAGGGGCAAGTTCTGAAGCCAGGTGAGCCTGGTAGCTTGTCCTGATAATAAAGATGCCAGCAGTGGCATGCAGAGGGCAGAATTCCTAATTCCAAGTCCAATGCCTTCGAATTATCTGCCCATATTAATTCCTAGCAATGGAGCCAAGTAAGGGGTGTTTTATTTATTTGTTATGAGTTACTCTATTGGCAAAATCTTACACGTTTTAGTGAAAAAAGCCTTTGCTTTTTTATTACTGGAAGGAGACCCTAGGACCCTAACTTTCCAGCTGTGTTTGTGGATCACCAAGATTCCTTGGTGGGTAAGAGGGACCTCAGTGGATGTCATGGGGAGAAGATGGAAGAGAGAGTTGGCCTTTAGGCTTTAGAATATTCATCCCATCTTCAGCCAGAGAAGTTTTTATCCGAAGAATAAAGGCTATAATTGGTGTGAAGAGCGCTAGACATAAGGAATCTCTGGGTAAAACATTTGCATATGTCAATCAATTGGACTTCTTTCAGTTTTAATCATCTGGAAATCCAGTTTTGATCCCGTACACGTCTGGAAAAAGTGGCCTGAACATAGCAGAAAAGAGTTGTCACAAAGCCCGTGAACTTGCCTCTCAGGAGAGGTCTGGATCTACCTGCAGGTCCTTACACTATGGCCAATGAACTTCAAATGGGTGTAAAGAGAAAATTTATGATTTCACAATCCTGGTTACTAGAGTGCAACAGCATATATCAACACAGAGCTGTTGGAAGGTGACATGCTGAAAAGTAAGAGAGGCCACAGCCAAGGAACTGTGTTAAGATTTAGTCACCAACTGCACTGGAGGGATTATCACATAGTGAGGTGAAATATGGACTCTGGATGCTAACAGATTTGGATTCATGACCTAATTTGGCCCCTTATTTGTTTTGTGACTTTGAGCCTCAGTGTTATCTTCTGTAAAATGGGCATAGTAGTCAAGTCCTTCTTGAATCTGACAGGGCAGCTTTTTCACAGAACTTCTGGACTTTCCCAGAGCTTTCGTGTCATCCCACTATAGTAAAATCCCCTGGGATACTGGTGAAACATATAGATCTTCTACTCCCAGACTGTCTGAATCAGAATGCTCGGGGAGAGGCCAGTGATCTGAACATATATCCAAAATGCCCCAGTGGATTCTGAGCTGCCTCCACTTTAGAGCGAACTTGACAAACCCTTATAAATGTTCTTGGGGAACTAAAGAATCGGAAAGAGAATTCCCAGTCTGTGGTGACCCGGGCCCCATGTCCCTTTCTTCCTAAACCTGTGTCCTCTGTGTTGGCAGAGGATGATCTTCCTTGGTACTTTGAAAGTTAGAACTCATTACTGCTTCATGTCAGGGCTAGAATAGAACCGGTCAAGTCCCCACGAAGGTGCGTCACATGCTTTTTGCTTTTCTATCCTTAAGGAAATGGGTAAAAGACGTGAGGAAGGATCCTAGAATGCCAATTAAGTGACTTTTGTATATAAGAAATGGATATGGATGTCCCTTTAAATAAACAGTCCTGTTAAAATGTATACTCATGTATATTTGAAGCGGTATGAATGTATACTTCTTGTACTAGGCTGAAAACTGGCTACGTTATCTTCGTGGTCTTGGAGAGCTTCAAGAAAGAAAAGAGCTCTCATTTTGATTGCAATGTCAAAGTGTTATGGTTGTCAATGCAGTTGTGCCTAAATACATTTTAAGAGGTTTCATTATAAATAAAACTGAGTCCTGTATTCTGTAATATTTCAGTTTGCACAAGGAGTGTGGCAAAGAGAAGGCCATTGTAAACATTTTTGGCCCCATTTGGTCTTTGTGTTTTTCTGTGTCAGACTGAAAATCCTGACAGGCAGACAGGGCAGTGTTATATTTAACAAACACTTTTGTGAAACCCACAGACAGAGGGAAAAAGGAAGCAAGCAGGAGCCAGTCAACTCTGTTTAATCATTTCTTCTTGGTTTAACTCATTCCCAGCCCAAATTGTGTGTATAAATCTTGGGACATGCATACATATATTTTTAAATAGGTCTTTAAAAATA
Source organism: Zalophus californianus (assembly GCF_009762305.2). Lineage (NCBI taxonomy): Eukaryota > Metazoa > Chordata > Mammalia > Carnivora > Otariidae > Zalophus > Zalophus californianus. The sequence continues at coordinate 98,816,544 of NC_045595.1, forward strand.
ATGACACACCTGGGGTGCCTGGGTGGCTCAGTCGTTAAGTGTCTGCCTTTGGCTCAGGTCATGATCCCAGGGTCCTGGGATCGAGCCCCGCATCAGGCTCTCTGCTCAGTGGAAAGCCTGCTTCTCCCTCTCCCACTCCCACTGCTTGTATTCCCTCTCTCGCTGTCTCTCTCTCTCTGTCAAATAAATAAATAAAATCGTAAAAAAAATAAAAAAAATAATGACACACCAGACTACACCCCAAACCAGATGATGGTCTTACAGGAGCTTGCTTCCACTCACAGAAGCCACTGGGTAGAAGACAAGAATTAGAATGGCCCAGGGCAAAGCAATCACTTTTATGTTAAAAAACAAACAAACAAACTTAAAACAGTCTGAGGATTATATGTTTAAGCTTTCAAGTTATTAAAATTATCATGAATGTGGGTACGGTGCTTGGCACTTTACCATTATAACAACAGCTTCTTCCGATTTTGAGTATTAGGAAACAGATTTGAAAAAGTTAAGTGACCTGCCCAATCACTCAGTTATTAAGTGAAAGAGACAGGGGGCTGAACCCATTGTTCTGAATCCAAAGACCTTTTAATTTCCATGGTGTTATACCGCCTTTAACTTACAACGTAACATAATGCTATGGGATCTGAAAATTTTCTCACTTCTCCTCTCAATTCTTGGCTGGAATTATAGCCAAGGAGTGGTTGAGAATGCTGGAAACCTTCAGACTCCATAATTTAAATCTTATTGATTCCTCCTACACAAGACTGTGTTATCCGACAGCCCGAGGGATAGAATTTTGGCTTCCCCATGCCACTATCTGCCACCAATGGTTTCACTCTTAATCATCATCAATAATTATTTGTGAGTCCCTTGGAAGTCCACCTTGCTCTATCTCACAGTCTTCTCATTAGTGTCCCTCCTGGTGTGGAGGTTCATCATGCAGCTCCTTGGATAGGTGCCCTGAGCCTCCTTCACTGTTAGTATGTATTGGCTGCCATCGTTTTCTTCTGTAATTAACTCATTACAATTTGTGCAGCTGCATATGAGCAGAGTGGCTGGAGGGAAGAAATGCAGTTTCCAGCTCTCTTGCTCACCTATTTGGTTCAAGCCCTGCATAAGGATCTTCTGTTTGAGTCCCAGGTGGCAATTCTTGCTCAGTGCACAGCATTCTTTTTTCCTCCTACCTCTCTTTATGTCCACTCCCTCCTACTCTGTCTTCTAACATGAATAAATTACTCTTCAGATCCTTTTTACTGGTGCTCTTAAGGCTTTTCCATCACATGATATTGCCACATTGTTGAAAACTGTTGTTGTGCCTGGTGAACAATAGTTATTACTAAAAGTGCAGATTGTTGAGGTGTACTCCGGAGTTCTCAACAATCACATCTACTCTGATGATTTCCTTTCCTGTTCCAAAGCTGATCTTGGCTGTATTCATTAGGTTCATGTTCACAACTGTTGCTCAATTCATTGTTTTCTTACAATTATTAACATGACTCTGTGAGTGGCAACTGCTTCTGGAAAAGGATGGTGCTGCCTGAATTAGAGGCTGTGCCACATACAATTACATCTCCTAAAAAAGTGTTAACTGACATGGAAAAGAAAGCACCCGTGTCAAAGACTAACGCACGGGAGCAATCTCAAAAGCATTAGGGACCCAACATGAAAACTTTTGCATCATGACATTGTAAACAAAATAATAAGTCACCTGGAATCATGGTTGATTAAATTCATGTTAAAAGCCCTCAGTACTATTATATCATGCTTAGTCTCCTGGGTACCCTTGTGCATTTTCAGACAACAAACTATAATTTCATGCTTGACTGGCCTAATACAGTCTTAGGTTCCAGATTCTGTGCACAACCATGCCAAGGCACAAAAATTAAGTGAAAAGCAAGTAAATAAATAGAAGAGTGGGCAGAGGTCAAAAGACAATGCCCAACACCAGCCTGAAATAGAGCAAGCCTCTGAGTGGAATACATCAGTGTTTTTACTATCATTTAACTGAAGGACTTTCCCGATTACCTGAGGAGTCAACATTTACTAGACATATACTAGAACACCTGCTATGTGCCAGGCACAGTGGTAAGCCTTGAGGCTATCATGGTCAGGAAACAGATACTGATGAGTGGCAGGAATTTTTCAATGGAAAACCAGATGAGTCCCCATCTCAACCACTCTATAGCTGGTGGAGTCTTTACAGAGACTCTCTGAAAAGGGTTTCGGTTCATGTCTTTGGCAGCTTCCCCAGTGCTCTTTATTTGCAACTTCTTCAGGATTTCTGCTGGAAAGGGGGCATCAATCCTCTCTCAATGCAATTTATAATAATTATTTGCCCTTACTCTATTCATCAGTCTATATTTCAGAATATACTCAGAAGAGGTCTTCTGTTTAGACCTTCACTCAGTAAAGATTCTCATAAGGTCCAAAAACCTGTTAGCAGGCACCCTTTTATCTGTTCTTTCTAAGAGAACAGTATGAATGGGTCAGTATGAGGAATGTAATAAAGGGATGGGAAATGTATTGTAATTTGTCAATCATCAGCACAAAAGTTTTTATTAATTTCTAGGTGTTTTGTGCAGTTAAGTTCCTCTGAACTTTATCATTCTTGCCGGTAGCAGAATCATAATTAGAGCTGAAAAGGGTACTTAATTCTAGGAAAATTCTTTAAGAAATCTTTAACAAAATTTTTAAGACTAACCCTCCCACCATCCTCCTTTAGGCTGAGAAGTCTGTCCAAATGGCTTTTGGTACTTACATTGAATATAATCAGTTCTTTTCTCTGAGTTTCTCTCAGGGTAGCATAATTTGGTATGATTGAGAGGTGATCTTCTTTAATTAGGATTTTCTCCCCCCGTTCTTTTGTGCTTCTGTTGTGCAGGCCTTTTGGAGCAGAGGGCTCACACGTGGCTAGTTCCCATGAACTTTTGGTTATGAGAATGTATACCCAAGGTGGAACCAGGTAAGGAGCTCCAGTGCTTAACATTAAAGACTTTAAAGAGTGGACTGGTGGATCCAGAATAGGACTGAAACGCAATCATCAATCCATAACTGGACTGAGTTGCAAAGGAGGGCAAGAGAGTGATTCGAGGTCAGTCATAGCTGTATAATACCAAGTTAGAATGTGGTATTATATGATCCTGTAATAACCATTATTGGGCATCTGTGAATTAATGGTATGATGAGCAGAAGAAATGGTGCAAAATGATTGGGAAGCAATGTGGAGAGGAATAACATCTTCAGAGACCAAAGTGAAAATTAAACTTCCTGAGGAACTTTGGAACTTCTAGTCAAATAAATGGAAAATATATATTTTTTACTAAAACCAACAGCAAATGCAGAAAAGTGGGCTATATGAAGGCTAGAGACTGAAATCTTTCACAATGATATAATATATCATAATACTTCATATTACAGTAAGACCATAAATTCATCATGTTTTCTTTATTGCGCTTACTCACATAGATAGGAGCAGATCCAGATTTTGTAGAACCTGAAGGATACCCAATTTGGGGGACCCTTCTTCACATAAAGAATATAAGCTTTTGAATATAAAATAAGGACAGGTCTCTTACACAGGGGTTCCCTCAAGTGGAGGGCCCTGAGAGTTGAGTGATATTGATTCTTAGTGAATCTACTCTGGATGTTTAGAGCTGTGTTTTGGGAACTGGTGTCATGGGCGGGGCCCAGCTCTCCTGTGATCTCAGAAGGGGGAGGGCAAAGGTAAATGTGGAAACTGTATTTCTAAGGTTCACACTTAGCACATTTGAGTGCTATGCTGACCATCTTAAAAGCTGCTGTTGATTCCTTTGGAAGGGACCTCTCAATGAAACAAACACCAGGATTTCTGCCTCCTTACGACCAGCAGGCTCTGATCCAGTACTTAGTGGATTTTTTTCACCTGAGGCCATTTATGAAGCTTATTGCTGATGTATTCCTGTTTATCCACTGAGCTATCTTAGGTTTGAAATACTCCCACCCAATGCCACCATCCATGTAGCAACCAGAACAGTATCTACAAATAAAATAACTTTCAAGGCCAAATAAATGCTAGGACCTAGATTTGTCAAGATGAACTTGAACAAGTTGTTAAAAGCCAGCAATGCTTGTAGACACCACAACATACGATCGTATTTCAAAAGATGAAGCAAACTGAAAATTAACTTCATTTTCTATCTACCGGGTGATCTACTGAATCACTCAGGTTATGGTGTATCTAGTGCGTGTTCAAGTACATATGCATTCACACATATGCCTGCACGCATGCGCGCACACGCGTGCGCGCGCACACACACACACGTGTGTTTCTTCTTGAAAAGATTACTCCTTCTTTCTGTTTTCTCTCTCTTTGGACAAATTGTCAAAACAATCCTCAAATGCTAGATAATATAATCCTCAAATGCTAGTAATATAAAAATGACTGTAATAATACAAGTGGTACTATTGCCATCCATGGCACCGGCCCTTCTACTATTTCTCAAATCTGCAACTATCCTTTTTTCTAGTCTTTATTCCTTCATTCACTGAAATGACTGATAGGAGCAGTTTAGATACCCAGAAGAGGAGATTATGGATTTGGCCTTCATAGATGGTTCAACTGTGCAGAGTATCCCATAGACTTACTACCAAAGGAGGTTATGGATTTTGTTTCCCCTTGGTTCTTTTCCTCTTTATTATGAAGGAGACTAATTGTGTGATCCTGTGCACATGAGCACATGTATGACAGGAAATATTAAATTCCCTTTGATTTTTCCTTTTGTGGTGGTAGGAACAGCAGGGTAGTCTTTTAAAATTCCCCCTTTTTTCCCTAGGCAAAGTGTGGGAATAGAGGGCAAGAGTAAGTCAGTTCTCAGAATGAGATGTTCTACCCAGATGCAAAGAGGAAAAAGTAATTTTCAAAAGCTAGGAGAGAACTGCCACAAGTAGTAGTTGATCAAATCAATGACATGGCTTCATAATGTGGTCTCAGATTCAGCAAGAAAATGCAGGAGACCCTACTGTGTCCCCCCAGAACTTAAAGGGTCTGCTGGAACTTGGAGGGCTGTGAAGGTGGCCTGTCTACCACTGATTCATCAGATGGTGTCAAAGATGGTTCATGGTTGTATACAAAAGGGAACACTTTTGTCTGTATCACCTAGGCTATTTGCCCAACACTGCTGCCTTGGAAGCATGGTCCTGTGTCCCATGAGTTCCCATTTAAGGAGTTTATCTGTAATCTGAGCTCTGAACAGGGTCCTGAGCCAAATACCTGAGCAATATTATTATCTAAACTATCAGCCAGGTGTAGTGATCAGTGATCTGAACAGCTTGCAAGTTATGGCTAAAAGAATGGCTTACCCATCAAACCCACATAACTCCCAGAATAATTAGGATTCTAGCTTTTGGGCTGAAAATTATTTAAATGAAAGACTATTTACAAAGGGAACAGCAGGGAGAAGAATCATGTAAATTAGATTCATTAAATGGACAGATTCACTCACAGTTCATTTTGGGATAATTTATGCCAGTTTTCCCTGATGTCATCTGTTGTTCAGGTTAATAATTAGTCATACTCATTATTAACTGATGGAGGTTGCTTTGTATTTTGGCAGAAGGAGGCATATTATCTGGGAAAGCTCCTGTGAATACTGAGCTTTTAATATAGGTACAGGGTTTATTTGCAAAAATGTAACTCTTATTTTCCCCAACAATTCAATATCCTGATGCATTCTGTATCCTTAGGAGGCTTTGCAGAAGAATCTCTCTCCTCACTAGTATGTAATCTAGAATAGGATAGTAGTGCTTTCTGCTTAGAATAATTTAAAAATATATTAAGAGACATCTCTTTTATAGGCCAAGTTACAGATCTCTTGAGAAATCCAATATGATGATGATGTCCATTTATAAGATTTTATGATAGAATATTAACTTTAAAACTGTTTTATAGCTCTACCAAATGTAAGAAATACATGTAGCTAAGAAGGTAAATTACTAATCCATTTAGACCTTTTGAAACTCTTGGTGAAGTTTGCAGTCCTTTATGTGCCCTCAGTTCTTTGAATTTAGTGACTCTGACCTTGAGAAAGTAACAAGAATGATGCCCACTATTAAAGCTCCTCTTTGAAAACATAAAAATATTTCTTGGCATGTAATTGTTTTTTTCAAAAAATACTTGACTCTGTGCAGTATTTTACACTTAGATCATTTCCCATTTATAATTCTTTCTTGTTTCAGTGTGTTGGAGGAAAAAAAGGTGTTACAATGTAGTTTTAAAAAAAAAAATTCAACCAAACAATAACAATCAGAACATTCTAAAGGTTTTATCTTGAATGTAAATCCTTAAGGTAGTAAAACTAGTGAAGGATGATTTACATCACAGCAGGATGAAAGAGAGAGTATTCAGGAAAACACTTGAGTTTTTTATTTGCATAACAGAATAGGGGGGCACTTGGACAGGGATTAGGTTTGGAGGGGGATTCTGGAGTTTGGTTTTGGATATATTGACAGTGATGAATCTTTAAGGCATACAAATGGAGATATCAAGTAAGTTGCATCTATGCAGCTGGAGTTTGGCAGTTATAAATCTGGGACTCCTCTCTGTTTCCATGTTATTTTAATCTAAGAGTATAGATTGCATCACTTAGGGATAGAGAAGAGAAGACGGCCTTGGATAGAATCTTGATTAACTCCAGTGTTTGATGGACAAAGGAAGGTGAGTCTAAAAATGACTGGCCAGAGAAGTAGGAAAAACTCAAGAGTGTTGAGTCAGGGAAGACGAGGCAAAGAAAGACTTACATCAAGAAGGGAGCAATCAACAATATCACATGCTGCTAAAAAGACATGTCAAAAGAAAACTAAAAAAGATCCATCTAATTTAGGAATATGGTGGTCGTGGTTGACCTAACAAGCAGCTTTAGTAAAGTGGTTGAGGTAGAAGCCAGATCTAAGTGGTCTGAGGCATGAGTAGAAGGAAAGAAATGTAGACAGTGAGTATAGTCAACCTGAGCAGTTTGACTGTGAAAGGGGAAGGGATAGAAGCTGATTGATGTAGGGGTCTGAGGTTACTGGAAGCTTTCATTTATGTTGTTAAATGGTTAAGACTTAAGCATGCTTAATGTCCACAATAGCCAAACTGTGGAAAGAGCCAAGATGTCCATCGACAGATGAATGGATAAAGAAGATGTGGTATACGTATACAACGGAATATTCTGCAGCCATCAAAAAGAATGAGATCTTGCCATTTGCAACGACGTGGACAGAACTGGAGGGTATTATGCTGAGTGAAATAAGTCAATCAGAGAAAGACATGTATCATATGACCTCACTGATATGAGGAATTCTTAATCTCAGGAAACAAACTGGGGGTTGCTGGAGTGGTGGGGGTGGGAGGGATGGGGTGGCTGGGTGATAGACATTGGGGAGGGTATGTGCTATGGTGAGCACTGTGAAGTGTGCAAGACTGTTGAATCACAGATCTGTACTTCTGCAGCAAATAATACATTATATGTTAAAAAAAAAGAAGAAGATAGCAGGAGGGGAAGAATGAAGGGGGGGGAAATTGGAGGGGGAGACGAACCATGAGAGACTATGGACTCTGAGAAACAAACTGAGGGTTCTAGAGGGGAGGCAGGTGGGGGGATGGGTTAGCCTGGTGATGGGTATTAAAGAGGGCACGTTCTGCATGGAGCACTGGGTGTTATACGCAAACAATGAATCATGGAACACCACATCAAAAACTAATGATGTAATTAATGTATGGTGATTAACATAACATAGTAAAAAAATAACTGAATAAGCAAGTAAATAAAGAAAAGAAAAAAAAGAAAAAAAGACTTAAGCATGCTTAAAAGCCATTTCAAAGGATTTAGTTGAGAAGGAATTGGTTGATGTTATAAGAAAAGAGAAAAGTATAGAAGTAGGTTAGTTTTAATGTTTGATAGATTGATGAGAAGAGTTCCCACCGAATGGCTTCTACATTCTCTGTGAAGTAGGAGGTGAGCTCATTTATTGAATGAGGTGGGCAGTTAGAGAGTTGAAATTTGAGAAGAACAGATTAGTTCTGAAGAGGAATTAAAGATAAAAATTATGATAGATGTGAGGTGAAATAGTTGGGCAGTACGGGTCCATTTGAGGTGGGTGATCAAATTTATAAGGGAAACAGTCTTTCCAGGTATGTAACTGTAACAGGGTTCAGCTACTCAGATGTGGTCTCCCCAAAAGCAGAGAGTTGGGTTCATCACTGCTTGGGGTTTTGCCAAATGGGTGTACCAAAGAGAATGGGCAAAGAAATCTAGAGTGCTTGCTAGGGTGTTATTGAAGTGATGGGGCATGGATTTCAATGTAGGAAATGTGGAGAAAATATAGACCTTAGTGAACTGGAGTCCCTATCGTGTCAAAGAAGGAGATCATCTATTCATATGCTTGCCCCCTTAATACAGCTTGTCTATAGAAGAAGAAAAAATAATGTCTTATTTAAAGTTATAAATTGGGGCACCCGGGTGGTTCAGTTGGTTAAGTGTCTCCCTTCGGCTCAGGTCATGATCCCAGGGTACTGGGATCAAGTTCCGCATATGGCTCCTTGCTCAGTGGGGAGTCTGTGTCTCCCTCTCTCTCTACCCCTCCCCCCTGCTCATGCTCTCTCTCAAATAAATAAATAAAATCTATAAAAAAGTAAAGTTGTAAGTCTTTAAAGTCACTGATTATAAAAATTTTCTTTTTGATTATCCTAAAGGGCAAAAGAAAACTAGGTCTAATTTTAACTATTCCCTCTCCCCTCAAATTTGTAGGAGGGCCCAAGCACAGACAGAACAAATTTCAAAGACAAGCTCAGGCTTGTATATATTCTTAACTGAATATAGATTTCTCCCTATATGCCAGCTGAAACTCAGCATAATAAATTTGTGGGGAAAATGCTCTCTTCTTCTCATTTGCTAAGGGTAAAGGAACATCATTGTGTACAAAAAACTGTAGTCCAGATGAGGAAAAAATGGAGAGAAGATAAAAAACCATAACTTGACTAGAAGGGGAACTTCATTTAATTTTCTCATTATTTTCAGTAAAATGAGTGCTGAGCTAATGCTGGAGAAAACTGACACTCGGTGTAAAAAAAATACTTAAAAATAATCATCCAAAGTCTTCATTTCTTTTTCTGCACTATGTGACTTTAAACTATATTATTTTTGTTAAAACCTTTGGATAAAAAGGAAAGGGAAAGAAATAAAACGCTCACTATTAGAACACGAGAGAAAAACAGTGAGAAAGAACTCTATATTCAAACTTGACAAAAATGTTCAGATGACTGTTGTCAATTTCCTTCACTACATAATAGGTGATTTCACAGCCAAGGGCAAGTCTAACTTTTCTTTTTTTCCAGAAAGGAAAATGACTAGTTATTCCGGAAAAGCAAATGAAAGGAAATGGAATTTTTTCCTCACCAATGAAACCTCAAATAAACAAAAAGCATCTAACAATTCAAGGACCCGAACTTGCATCTGGTAGAAGATGTACACTGCAGCAATTGCTAGAACTCCAGAATGTCAGTGAGCCTATGAGATGAGAGAGAAGATTTTTCTCAGCGAGGAACACCCAAGGTATATTCTGTCATTGGCTTTGGCCATGTACTAGCTTAGGAACTTTCACAAGCATGACAACCAATGATTTTGGGTTTTAATGGAAGAGGGGCTTTTAGTATGGTTCAATCAGATGGTAGTGTGTGAAAGGAACAGGAATTGTTTGTCTGTGTTAACAAATGGAGTGGTGCGAAATAGAAAAGTGGAAATCAAGGAGATCGCTCAGATAAGTGAAGGACTAAAAATGAAATTCCTCCAAAGAGAATTTCTTATAAGAAATTGTAGGCTTTTTTTTTTTTTAGCTAAACCGAAATCAAATGGAAACTTCCTCCCAGTTGTGGTCCAGAGTTATAAAGCACAAGATAGGGAAAGGGCCCCTGGATGGGGACATCTCACGCCCTCGGCTTTGCTGAACCTCAGTTCCCCCACCTGAACAGAGAGAAAAATGCCTCCTGATTTGTGCTAAAGCAAAAAGGCCACCAGAGTTGTCACCTGCCCACCCTTATCCACAGCCACCCTATTTAACTTAGGAGAGCTATCCTTTCAACACTTCTTCTAAACGCTCGGGATGTATTTCATAGATGACCTGTGAGTGAGCAGCTATTTCTACTCTGTCTTGAAAGAATTATTCCAAAACCAAGATGATGAAGAGGATCCAGTTAGAAAAAATATTTGTAAGGTGACAATTTAAGGAGCCTCCTAAAAAGGATGTGTTCATGGCTGGTCAGGAGCAATGCAAGATTGCTTTCTTTGTTTCTATCAGAAATGAGGTAAAAATCAGGCCATTCTGGAAGCTAGATGAGAAGGTAAACAGCTATTGGTGGTGGCATATTGGATTTTATTCCATTTATTTCTTTCATTTTCATGTATGCTTCCTGTGATTGAATCATAGGAAGTTAAAAGGTCAATTATTTACTTCCTGGGAGTCTAGGAAAGTACCCTTATTAACTATATGCCGTCAAAATGGGCTATTGCATTCTGTTAAGTTTGTAAGAATAAAAACATGACAAGTGTGCCCTATTTCTGGAAAATAGATTGCAAGTGTGCAACAGAGAGCCAGGCACCTCTTTTCTTTCTTCACACAAAACCACAAAAGAATATATACTCCTTTTCATAAAAGTGCCTTTTGTTTGGTCAAATTCTCAATGAAGGATTTGTTTTAAGCTCTTCCATTGTGCAATATGGCTTTGGTTGAAAGCATAAATAGACATAAAAGACTGAAAAGGGAGCTCTAATTTCCAAAGCCTATTAAAAAAGATGGAGGATACTGTGTGGGAATCACGAGTTGTCAAGGCCTCAGGGGTTCCTGGACTTGTGTGTGGACTGCTGTGTGTTAGGGGAGTTTCTCTTATTGTTAAAGCACAGGAAGTACATTCCATGTACTGTACAGATGGGGAAACTGAGTTTGGAGTGGTTCGCTCAAAAACACCAGCAAAGCCAGGGTCCAAAACCATGACTTCCAGTTCGTAATCTAGCTGTTTTGTGACCCCCTGGGGTCTGACTGCATGCTCATTGAGTGATTTCTGGGTTATCTGGAGAATACCTGACTTTTCTCAAAGGAACCCTCTATTCACCGAAAGTAATGCTTGAGTATAATGTTTGCACTCATATTCTATGATAGAAAACAGGCACTTTCATGGCCAGATAGGATCTCCAACAAGTCTCTTGATCATGGGGCAGGAGGAAGGCAGCTGCTCCAGGTCTCAGCCGCCTGCAGCCTGGGGAATCAGTCTTCCCCCACTCCAAATACCTTGCTCCTGGCTACTGGGAGACCAGAGTGGTACATATGGAGTAGTCTTACCTCTGTGTGTTTACTCCCAGTGAGGGACACATGGCATTTTCAGACCACTGTTGAGCTGGAACAAAGTTATTTTGTCTGAAAAGACTGTAGGTGGGCTGAAAGGTGTTATACTTGAGAGGAGAGGAGCAGTGATAGCCTTTTTGCTCTTGCAGAGGTAGGTGAGTCAAGGTCAGCCCTGGAAGCTCCTCTCCTTGCGCAGAACCTGGTTAAGCCTCATCCCATGGAACAAGGGAAAAGCCATAGTGTGTGCTAGGAAGGAAGGGGGAACACAGCAATTCATACCCTTAAATAATAATAATAATAGCAGCCCTTTATTGAGGGCCCATTTATTTTTTTCCTAAGCTCTAAGTTAGGTATAATTACTAAGTTTAATATAAGGACTCTTACAACAATCCTGAAATACAGGTATTATCACGATCATCATCCCCATTTCAAAGATTAGGAAATCAAGGTTCAGAGAGTTCAAGTAATTTCCTCAGCATCACATAGCTAGTAACTGGCAAAGGTTTAAACCTAGTTATTTGACTCCATGCAGCTCCAGACCAATGAGTTTGAACTTGACTTGGTTGGATATAGTATCAGTGATGTATTCATAACATAAGTTAACTGGAGGGTTCATTTAAGCGAAGTCTATAAACAAGACAGGTTGATGTGACTGAATTTTTAATTCTAAAATACTAAAGTAAGTGTTCTGCCTCCTTTTGAGTAGGATATTAATTGTAAAGCATCTCCCTATGACAGAGCAGCTCAGAAGAAAAAAGAAGTTCACTCAGAGGTCTAGAGAACTCCATTTATGAGGCAAGAATGGGTGAGTGGCTTGTTTATCCCAAAGAACAGGCTCAGCAAGATGACAGAGCAGGCTCATATAAACAAGTTTCCACCTGGGGTGAACCAACCACTTGTCTTCTCCCCAAAAGCAGTCTTCCTGCCTCCACTGTTTCTGTGACTGACAGAAATAGATGCACAGTCAGGAGGGCTGGAACCACCCAGCCACCCAGAGCCCCCCACTCACTTGTAACTGCACCTCCCGGGCCCTTCCTCTCGGCAGCCCTGATACCCCTAGTAACACAGCATTGGATTCTGTGAATTTGGGGCCAGAGTTTTCTAGCATCAACCCCTTTCCTTCCTATTCCTATTGCAAGAACCATCATTTAGGCCCTTTGTGACTTCTCCCTAATCAATGCTGTTAGATCAATCTTTCTAAAACAAGACTCTGAGTCACTCCCATGTCTACAAATCATCAGATTCCCCATTACCCACAGAAGCAAATCCAGACACCTTCACCTGATACTCAAAATCTTTACCGAGTTCCATAAACACAGCTTTTTAGTCCTTCTTCTCTTAATACCCAACCCTAAATGTGCCAAGTTACCATCCTCATTTTATCCCAAGCTTACATAGTACTTGCCCACATTCTTACCTTTGCTTTGCCTAAAAAGCTTAATAAGCATTATTCAGTACTTCATAGTTTTCAAAGTGGTTTCACTTAAACTTTTTCCATTTAAAAATTATGGTTATGGAGTGGGACAGATACAATTATACTCATTTCACAGATTAGAAAATACTGGCTCTGAGCAGGTCTAGAACCTGAGGTTCCATAGCTGCGGGGCTGAGGTGGGCCTAGAAGCCAGATCTTCAAACTCGTTCCATTCTATAGCTCTGTGTTGCATTTCTCTCTCCTGCATCTGGCCTTTTCTCTGCCTCCCTCCAACTGCTACCTGTCAAATTCTACCTTTTCCTCAAAGTCCAGCTCAGATCTGCTAACTCCAAGAACTCTTCCGAAATAACACATGGAGAGTTGATGGCTCGCTCTCCTCTGAGCTCTTCACAGCTCCTTCCATCTTGCCTGGCGCTTAAAGCAATTAAGGGAAAAGGCCTGGAAGTTCCTGGATAAGGGTTCGAGGCCAGCACAGATCAAGTATTTGATCTTTTTGATCACGACGCCAGTTGAGAAACACGTTGTATAGCACAAACTAGTGCACATGCGCACACCAGCTCCTTCCCCGAACAAGTTTCGTGAAATAGTATTTACTTCTAATTTTGAAATGCAAGCTCATATTTTCTCTAGTCTACTTTTATCTATTAAGAAGTGCTGGTTAGGCCCACCAGATTGATTTTGAGAACCATTAGTGAGTTCAGAACAGCAGTTTGGAAAACTCTGGTTTAAGTCTAATCTGTTTCTTCTAAATGGCCTAGACAAAATTTTCAAAGATTTGCAAAAGACTGAGAGAGCTATTGTTCATCAGGGATTTAATCTGTAATTCCTAACAGGAACACAAACAGCTCTCACAATGGCTAGCGCAGGAAGGAAGGGCCTCAGCTGAAGAGCACCAGCTTCTACTGGCTGGAAGGTCAAGAATAGGGATTATTACCTTTTTTCCAGCTTTACTGAGGTATAATTGACAAATAAAAATTGTATAAACTTAAGGTGTACACTGTGATGTTTTGATGTACAAATACATTGTGAAATGAGTACCACAATCAAGCTGATTAATAAATCCATCGCCTCACAGTTACCATTTGTGTGTGTGTGTGTGTGTGTGTGTGTGTGTGTGTGTGTGTGTGTGTGTGTGGTGAGAATACATAAGGTCTACTGTCTTAGCACATTTTAAGTATTTAATGCAGTATTGTTAACTGCAGTCACTATGCTGTACATTAGATCTCTAGAACTTACTCATCCTGCATAACTGAGACTTTATACCCTTTGACCAACATCTTCCCATTTTCCCCAAACCCCAGCCCCTGGTAACCCACCATACTTTCTACTTTCATGAGCTTGAATTTTTTAGATTCCACATATAAGGGAGGGTATGCAAGATTAGGGATTACTTTTTTAAATTCAAGTATAGTCAACATACAATTTTATATAAATTTCAGGTATATGGCGTAGTAATTCAACAATTCTATATATTACTCAGTGCTCATTACAATAAATGTAGTCACCATATAATATTATTACCGTATTATTGACAATATTTCCTGTGTGGTACTTTTCATCTCTGTGACTTACTTCTTTTATAACTAGAAGTTTGTACCTCTTAATACCCTTTACCTAGTTTATTCATCTCATCACCTACCTCCCCTCTGACAATCACCAGTTTGTTCTCCGTATTTAAGAGCCTGGGTTTTTTTGTTTGTTCATTTGCTTTGTTTTTTAGATTCCACACGTAAGTGAAATCATGCAGTATTTGTCTTTCTCTGTCTGACTTATTTCACTTAGCATAATACCCTCTAGGTTCATCTATGTTGTCACAAATGGCAAAAATCTCATTCTTTTTTATGGCTGAGTAACATTCCATTGTGTATATATACCACATCTTCTTTATCCATTCATCTATGGATGGACACTTGCGTTGCTTCCATATCTTGGCTATTGTAAATCATGCTGCAATAAACATAAGGATGCATGTATCCTTTCGAATTAGCGTTTTTGTTCTCTTTGGGTAAATAGCCAGTAGTGGAATTACTGGGTCATATGGTATTTCTGTTTTTAATTATTTGAGGAACCTCTGTATTGTTTTCCACCGTGGTTGCACTAATATATATTTCCACCAACGGGGCACGAGCACCCCTTTCCTTCACATCCTGGCCAATACTTGTTATTTCTCATCTTTTTGCTTCTAGACATTCTCACAGGTATGAGGTGATATCTCATTGTAGTTTTGATTTGCATTTCCCTAATGATTAGTGATGTTGAGCATTTTTTCATGTGTCTATTGGCCATCTGTATGTCTTCTTTGGAAAAATGTCTGTTCGGGTCCTCTGCTTATTTTTTAATTAGTTTTTTTTTTTTTGGTGTTGAGTTGTGTAAACTCTTTATATATTTTGAGTATTAACCCCTTATTGGATATGTCATTTGCAAACATTTTCTTCCATTCAGTAGGTTGCCTTTTTGTTTTGTTGATTGTTTCCTTTGCTGTGCAAAAGCTTTTCATTTTGAGGTAGTCCCAGTAGTTTATTTTTACTTTTGTTTCCTTTGCCTGAGGAGACATACCCATAAATATGTTGCTAAGGCAAATATCCAAGAGATTATTGCCTACGTTTTCTTTTAGGAGTTTTATGGTTTCAGGTTTCACATTTAGGGCTTTCATTCATTTTGAGTTTATTTTGTTTATGGTGTAAAAATGTGGTCTAGTTTCATTCTTTTGCGTGTAGCTGTCCTGTTTTTCCAACACCATTTATCGAAGAAGTGGTCTTTTTCCCACTGTATATTCTTACCTCCTTTGTTATAGGTTCATTGACCATATAGGCATGGGTTTATTTCTGGGATCTCTATCCTGTTCCATTGACCTGTGTGTCTATTTTTGTGCCAGTACCATGTTATTTTGATTACTATCGCTTTGTAGAATATCTTCAAGTCTTGGATTATGATACCTCCGGCTTTGTTCATCTTTCTCAAGATTGTTTTGGCTATTTAAGGTCTTTTGTGGTTTCATACGAATTTTAGGATTATTTGTTCTAGTTCTGTGAAAAATGCTATTGGTATTTTGATAGGGATTGTTTTGAATCTGTAGATTTCTTTGGGTAATATGGACATTTTAACAATATTAATTCCTCTGATCCATGAGCATGGTGTACCTTTTCATTTGTTTGTGTCATCTTCAATTTCTATCATCATTATCTTAAAGTTTTCAGAGTATAGGTATTTCACCTCCTTGATTAAAGTTATTTCTAGGTATTTTATTCTTTTTGGTGCAATTGTAAATGGAACTGTTTTCTTAATTTCTCTTTCTGTTACTTCATTATTGGTGTGTACAAACACAACAGATTTCCTATATTAATTTTGTATCCTACAACTTTACTGAATTCTTCATTAGTTCTAATAGTTTTTCAGTGGAGTCCTTAGAGCTTTCTATATATAGTATCATGTCATCTGCAAATAGTGACAGTTTTACTTCTTCTGACCAATTTGGATGTCTTTTATTTCTGTTCTTGTCTGGTTGCTGCAGCTAGGACTTCCAGTACTATGTTGAATAAAGGTGGTAAGAGTGGACATCCTTGCTTTGTTCCTGGTGTTAGAGGAAATGCCTTCAGTTTTTCACCATTGAGTATGATATTAGCTGTGGGGTTTTCATACATGGCATTTATTATGTTGAGGTATGTTTCTTCTAAACCCACTTTCTTGAGAGTTTTTACCGTGAATAGATGGATGTTGTATATTGTCAAACGCTTTTTCTGCATCTATTGAGAAGATCATATGGTTTTCCTTCTTCCTCTTGTTAATGTGATGTATCACACTGATTGATTTGCAAATACTGAACCACCCTTACATCCCTACAATAAATCCCACTTAATTGTCACAAATAATTCTTTTAATGTATTGCTGGATTTGATTTGCTAATATTTGGTGAGGATTTTTGCATCTATGTTCATCAGGGATATTGGCCTGTAGTTCTTTTTTTTTTTTTTTTTTGTGGTGACTTTATCTGGTTTTGGTATCAGGGTAATGCTAGTCCCATAGAATGAACTTGGAAGCTTTCCTTTCTCTTCTGTTTTTTGGAATAGTTTGAGAAAAATGGGTATTGATTCTTCTTTAAATGTTTAGTAGAATTCACCCATGAAGCCATTGGTCCTGGACTTTTGTTTGTTGGGAGTTTTTTGATTGCTGATTCACTTTTGTTACTAGTAATCATTTTGTTGAAATTTTTTCTATTTCTTCCTGATTGAGTTTGGAAGATTTTATGTTTCTAGGAATTTAAGGGATAGGGATTCTTCATGGGCTAATTGCTGGAGGCATGGGTATATCCATTTCACAGTGGGTCATCTTCAAAGGAATGGGATTTGTAGGTGCCAGATATCTAAGGAGGAAGATTTCTCAATAAGGCATATCTGTAGACTGAGAGGAGACTTATATGCTCATCATAATCTTGAATATTGTAGGAAGTCAGCTAGAATTTAAAAATAATAAAAATGTAATAAAATTCTTTGTTTATATCTGCATAGTGAGTCTGAGGGCCTTCAGGCTTATAAACCTGTCACTGAATTTAGTATCATTTCAACTTTATGAAGCACGTGACGTTTGCAAAGTGCTTGTACAATTACCAATTATCATAATGTTCATCTCCTGAACATTTTAGTTCAGAGAAGCCCTGAGGACTTCAAACTAAGAATTAAAAAACAAAAAACCCAAAAAACAAAAAACCCCAAAACAGAAAAATAAAATTGGTCAAGCTAAAGTCCAGGCTTCTGAGCTTGTGCTGCTGGAGCTGTATAGCTGTGGGGTACCTGCTTTCTGAGTGTGTCCCTCTCTTCCTTCAGCACCCCGAGTCTTCACTGCATGTAGCCAGCCCAGGTCAGTTACTTCTGACTGATGCTAGCACACTGCTTTCGGGAGCTACAAGTATGAGCTGTGTCTACGTGAAGCAGGGGACAGAAAGGCAAAGGTTTTGGCACCTGCAATCCAAGCACTAGGCACTAGTGCAGGATGTGGGAAGAGGTGTTTTCCGTTGCTGGGAAGGAGTAGTGAGGAAAGGGAGAAGCAGTTACAGTCTTTCCTGTTTCAGCCATTAACAACATAATAAAAGATTAGAGTTAGAGTTGCTTAGGAGCCTGTATATACAAGCTGGAAATCAGCTCTGGCCATGTTTATAGGGAACAGGTCAGTGAAATCCAACACACTGGTGGATTTCAAGAAGTTCCGCGGAAATGGTTTCAAGGGATGTGAAAAGTAATAGTTGGAGGATGTGTCTGTTTCCTTCGGAAAAAGGTTAGCTTTCCTACGCTTCTTCCCCTACATTTAAAAGCCCATAGCAGCAGCAACCACTGGCAAGTGGCTATCCCAAAAAGCTGAGTGTGGGCTGAGGGCTGGTGGCATTCTAGTGCATTAGTTTAGGAATAAAAAGCGGCCTTTTCTTTGAAGGTGCATTTGAATTCAACATTTCTGTTAGAATCGTTAAAACCTCTGTCAGAAATTCTCCCATTTCTGACCATGGATTGGTAATATGAGGAGCTGCACTGAAAGAGTAGGTTGGTTTTTTAAACTAGGAAACGTCTGGGGATGCCTGGGTGGCTCAGTCGTTAAGTGTCTGCCTTCGGCTCAGGTCATGATCCCGGCATCTCGGGATCGAGTCCCGCATCGGGCTCCCTGCTCGGCGGGGAGCCTGCTTCTCCCTCTCCCACTGCCTGCCGCTCTCCCGCTTGTGCTTTCCCTCTCTGACAAATAAATAAAATCTTAAAAAAAAAAAAAAACAACACAACTAGGAAACATTGAGAGGCAAACAAAAGAACAGACTCTTCTTAAATACAGAGAACAAACTGGTGTGTTGCCAAAGGGAAGGTGGGGGAGGGGATGGTGACATAGATAAAGGGGATCAAGAATCCATGTGTGATGAGCACTGAGTAGTGTATAGAGCTGTTGATTCATTATAGTATACACCTGAAACTAATTTAACATGGTGTGTTAATTATACTTCAATAAAAAATTTAGAAATAATAAAAAATAAAAAAATTAGAAATTATTTATTTAATTATAAATAAATAAAAAATGGTAAATGGTACATTTTATGTATTGTATATTTTGCCACAATAAAAAGAAATTACTGAGGGGCGCCTGGGTGGCTCAGTCGGTTAAGCGCCTACCTTCAGCTCAGGTCATGATCTCAGGGTCCTGGGATGGAGCCGTGCATCAGGCTCCCTGCTCAGCTGGGAGTCGGCTTGTCCCCTCTGCCTCTCCCACCCCGCTTGTGCTCTCTCTCTCATTCACTCTCTCTCTCTCAAATAAATAAATAAAATCTTTTAAAAAAATTACCGCAAGAATTTGATAGAAAATGCAAAACGCTTCCAGCAACCTCTTCAAGGGGCAGCATTCTTGGATCTTATTACCATTGCAGTGTGGAGTTAATTTTTACAATCCAGGGGGGATGTACTAGGGTGACCAACTGTCCCACTGTGCCTGGGACTGAGGGGTTTCTCAGGGGCTTCCCAGGAGGCAGGACTTTCAGTGCCGAAACGGGAAAACAGGAAAAAGGTGGTCACCTTGACAGTACCCAGCACAGGCACACCTTGAAGAAAGACAAGGTGGCCCAATTGCTAATCGTGGAGAAAAGGCGAGCTAGCACGGGGTGAGGCAGTCTTCATGTGGGAAAGCAAGCCCGATCATAACTTCCTGCGCCTACCGCAGGGGAAGTGTATTTTTTTTTTCTTGCAATTTCATTTA
Source organism: Zalophus californianus (assembly GCF_009762305.2). Taxonomy (NCBI): domain Eukaryota; kingdom Metazoa; phylum Chordata; class Mammalia; order Carnivora; family Otariidae; genus Zalophus; species Zalophus californianus. Next base: position 98,836,045 of record NC_045595.1, read on the forward strand.
AAATCCGGATTGCCTTGGCTTCTTTGATTTACCTTTTTGATGACCAGTGAACTATTTGAATAAGGAAATTGTGCAGACCTGGCCTTAACTGGGCTGGAGGTGCTGACAAAGGATACACTGAGGGACATAATGCAGAATGCAGAGACTGCCTGTTTTGTAAGTGTCCAAGTTAAACCCCTGGGGTCTTCTGGAGAATAAACAAACAACTGAAATGGTTCTTTTGATGAGCCACTGGCTGCTCAAGGGAAGAATCCCCTGACCAGGTTTTTTGCTGGCTGCCAGCTACTCAGCATTGTACCCCAAATATGAAAATCAAAGTTTGTGTTCCAGAAGGACTTCTTTTTTTTTTTTTTTGCGCCGACCCTACTTCTCTTTCTCATATTTAAGTCCTGTTTGATTGTTTGTTTGTTTTTTGTCTTTGTTAGAGGAAATCAGTTTATTATTTCCCCTTAAGTACAAATAAGTAGCATGTTAGTAATAAAAAAAAAACAACCTAGAAAATATTTTGCTAGACCTTAACGATTACACCACTGGATCATTTTCGTTAGTGAAATTTAAGAACCAGTCTCTACTGAAATGATACATTCATATTTTACTGCATTTATATTTTGAAACACGTAATGAGTGTTTCAAAGTATCTTTCAGAGAAGAATGAAAACATTGCTGTCCTCATTTTTATCCACATGGGAAACTGGTGGGTGTCTTTGGAAGCAACTATCCAGAATCATTTTAAGGTTTTCGCTCTCCCCATCACACCACTTTCCACGAGGCCACGAGCTCTCTTCATTGTAGCAGATTGGACTGTGGGACTCCGTGCTTAAGGTGCTACATTGGTTTCTTGCAGTCGGTAAGATACAATCCATTTTCTTGACCATGACCCATGTGGTTCTGCCCAATCTCTCCACACGAAACGCTCCCGTTTCACTTCCCACTGATCCAGTCACACTGACACTCTCACCATTTTCCAAACACCTCACGTCCTGTGTGTGCCTTTGCCTGAGCTGTTTCCATTGCTGGGAAGTGCCTCACATCCTCAGCCCCACTCCTTACAGAGACTTACTTTTTTCCCACCCCGCTCCAAAGTTACTTCTGTGTGGCCTCCCTGATTCTCCACAGCTGGTTAGTTGGCTACATCAGCCTCTGGCTTCCATAACACCTTGCTCATGATGTGCATATGGTTCTTACTGCATTGCTGGCCGCCGTCTCCACCTCATTAGGATGCTGGCATCTTGAGGACAACCAGCATTTCTTACTTATCTTACAGATTCTTATTTTGTGACTTCAAAAGAAGCTTGAAGACATAGTTATATTTTTTTCTTAGGGAAGAAGGATTAAAACTAAATTTGGTTAAGACAAGTGAAGAATATTTACACAAAATACTTATTTTTTCCCCCAGGGGAATAAATATTAAAACTAAATCCAATTCTGGAAGCATTAAACGTGCAGGTACTTCATAAATGACGGTCACACAGATGAATCAGATTGGTGACAGAAAGGAAACTTTAGAGGCCCTTCAGCCTATGATACAGTTGCTCTACCTTTAGCTACCTGAGTTACCGAACAAAAATATGAAATTCATACCAATAAGAGAGAATTCTGATAATACTAGGGGTGGGGAATAAGAGTGTCATCCTTGGCTTCAAAGGCTGACTGCACTGTTCTCTGGAGACTGCCTCCTTTCTTGTCTTTCTTCCAATTCTGTGTCTGGCAGGCAGACTCATTCAGGCTCCTTTCAGCTATTCATGCCACACTTGTCATGGGATCTCCATGGTATTCCCTCTGCTCAGAATGCTCTCCTCCCTTCCGGTTGTTTACTTTCATGTTAGGAACTCCCAATTCCTCCACGGACTCTTTGCCACATGCCTAAAAGAACAGTACTTACTTCGCCAACAATCTCTTCCTCCATGAACCACCTGCATACTCCTCTGTTTGCCCACTTTTACTTATGAGTTGGTTTGACAGACATTGAGAATCTGTCATCACCATCCACCTGGTGAAGTGAACTTTTAATTAGGCAGGGCCATGTCTACCCACACGCTTTGTGTTGTGTCAACCACAGCTTCTCATGCAGACAAGGGCTGAATGGTACGGGATAGACCAGTCTCCGTCTCCCTGTCAGGTGATAATATGTGGGGCCGGTAGAAACGGCTCATGCTAATGATATGTCTCTGGTAGCTCAGGAGTTTGTTGGCAGCCTGTAAACACCTTGGCTCCTACAGTTGAGAAGGAGTGACCAAGTAACCGTGGAAGAAAATTTAAGCAAAATACTCTTGTTCTCATAGGGAAGAAATATTAAAACTAAATTCAAAACTGGCAATGTTAAGGTAATACATATATTTTTGTCAGTCTTCACATTTTTTCCTTCATTTTTTTCAAATAAAATGATTCAATGCTGACCTAGAAATCTTCAAATATAATATCTTACTGCTAATGACAAAACACCACAGCTTCACCTGAAAGGTGCAATGGAAAGATTTCCTTTATCACGAGAAGGTACAAGAGGAATAATTATCATCAAAGGCTTGTATTGCTTTCATTGTGGAACAGAAAAATTGCCTGCACTTCTCTGTTAAGTCAAAATTGCTATCTGTGGTGTAATTTCCAGAAAAATAACTATAGGATGATGGACTATAACTTAGAAAAATCATAAATGAAACAATCACATGTGCAGAACTGAGGACACAAAGAAACTGCCTAGCATCCAGCTATATCCATTGACTCAAGATCAAATGAGAAGACTTATGTATGATTTATAGCCTGCGTGGGAACTCTCGTTTATGTGGAGACTGAAGATATTCTTATTGTATTAAAATACGGCTGTTGTAACTGAGAGTTATTATAAGCATACTAAATAATAGATATTTTGGTCACTCAGAGATAATAAATGACAATGAATACTAAACAGATTACATGATGTCTCCATTTAAGAGATGGAGACATCAAGGGGTAGTAATGATAATATAATGAAGCTAACATTTTTGAGCTCTTTTCTAAATGCTTTGTGTTAACTCATTTAATTCCCAAAACAGACCCATGAGGTGGGGACTACTGTTATTCCCACTTTGCAGTTTAGAGACTGAGGCACAGAGATGGTGAATAACTTTCCCCAAATCACAAAGCTAGTAAGTGGCAAATCAGTATATTCTGACTTGTGAGCCAGACTTTCCTCAACTTGATAAAAACTGGTAGTGGAATGTCTAAGTGTATCTTTCTTTATATCACAGTCATGTGCCTGAAAAGACATCTGTAAATGAGTAATTTAAAAACAGACCCAGAGTAGAATGTAAGTTTTGTGAGAATTTGTCAACGGCCGTATCCTTCATGCCAGAACACTACCTAGCTCATGGTAGGATCTTGATAAACATGTGATGACTAAGGGAGGAGAATCTAATATAGTATTTCACAGCGAGAAAGTGCTCAATAGATTTTTTTTTAAATTGGATTTAAAGGAATGTACTTTATGAATCCCTTCTAGAAGAGGAGTCACCTTCTGATTTCTTGTTTGAATAAATCCAGATTTTCATATAATTTGCTTAAAATAAAGATGAAAAAACACTCTCACTTGATAGGAATATTATTAAAACTTTTATAGGAGAAAAGGCAAAACAAATTAGGGATGTCACAACTCTTGTAGAATCCTAAGATTATTGTTGAAAACTCAGTTATCATCTCAGGACCCACAACTTTACATATTCACAGTGGGGGATCCAATATTTTTGGGCAACAATTCACCAAGTCATACTTGTGGTCACTTCTCAGGCCTCCAGAAGAGTTTTAGTCCAGTTATGGACCACTCCAGCGTATTTAGGTTATAGAGTCTTGAGAAAACTGTACTATTTAACTGTCTTATTCGTATTTTGGCTCTGAGAGGTAAGTGAAAAAGTTGCCATTAGTAAAAAACTGTTTTAATAACTCACCAACTTTTCTCATAGATTTAGCCAAAAGAGAAGATAGTTTTTATTATTCCCATTACATGGAATAAGAAATCATGGAAGACCCAAGGCATGACCTAAACAAAAGACAGCTCATGTTTCCAGGTACCCTTAGCATTCCCCTACATTGGTTTCACCAACAAGTTGTGAGAACACAAGGATCCAGGAAGCTAGTGTTTTCTTTTAGTGAATTTTAATTTCTTTTCACTTAGGTGCTATGTCAAGGGCTATCTACGAGCTCTTTCTACACCAGCACCTATGAAGACAAGGATGACCAAAAGCCAAGCTGAATGCCCAATGGATGATCCACCTGGATGGGAGTGTTAGCTGCACTGCTGCCCAGTGTGAGCTGAGCTCCTCCCCACAGCCAGCCTCTCAGGGGGAAGCAGTTATCATGCAAAGGGAGTCTTTAGAAAGCTGATTACTTATATTTCCAGTATTTTGAAATCGGCTTTCTGAAACCACTTGGGGAGTTATCTGGTTACATTTTGCAAAGTGAGGGTTATTTTCCCCAGAGAGTCTCTCCCCCTACCCTCCCCACTCCTGTCCCTCCCCCCCAACCAGTTAAACTCTGGTGATACCAGTGTCTCTCCTTCCTACACTAAGGACCACCTGCCCTTTGAAGGGGTTTGGGGGTCATAACTCATTTTAATGAGGCAAATAAGCAAGACTTCATGAGGGTCAACGATATCTACCCCGTTTGCTGCTGGGCCCTCAGAACCTAGCACATAGGCACCTGGCACCGGCACATAGTAGGCACTAAATAAAACTGACTGAAGGATACCTTACTTACACCCTCTGCTAGCCCTCCTTCTTGCTACTGAAAGTGAAACACACCCTGCCTCCAAACTGGTGAAGCTTTTGATGAGCCACCAAAGAAGCTATCATATAAAACTATCTATTGTATGCCAGGCACACACTTACAACAACATCGCACCGATAGTGATGCTCAGCGGATGGACCACCAAAACCAGGATCCTTGGATTCTTTAGGTGGACAAGACCTGCTCTTTTTGATTAGGAATGCTGGCTCCAAGTCCATCAGTAACCTTGGGACGTGCCCTTTCCCTCCTTTGGGCTTTGTTGCCTCATATATAACGGGGAGCAGAGCGCCAACGGTCCATTTTCCTCTGAGAGTTTTTTTGTGAAGTAAACTCAAGTCATTCACAAGGCCACAGTCCTACCCCAATAAATAATTCATGGGTGCTTCTGCTAGTCAGAGTAAGTAAAACTGCAATGCAGTGATTATCATTTAAAATGGAAATTGCTTCTCACAATATTCATACCTACGATTTAAAATAAGTTTGACTGTGTGGGATATAATGAATTCTGTCAAATTTTAGGAGGGGAAGATTTTTTCCCTTCCTTTTTGTTTTTTTTTAAGGACTATGATGCCATTCCATTTAAATCCATTAAATACTTGGTTCCAAGTGTCATTTTGAATGATCCCCATGTTTGTGTTTACTTTCCTGGAATGCAGCCCCAGCCTGTCACACTTCAGTAGAGGAGGGGGTCTGGTATCTGCCACTTTCCTTGCCAGACTCTTTAATGGAAAACTCCAGAGCTGCAGCATCTACACATCTGTCATGGGCCTTTCATTTTGCTGGTAATACCTCAGTGCACTCTTCATTCCAAACCAGTGATGGGAAGGAAGTCTCCATCCATGTGGCTTTAGGTAATTCTGTGACCGTGTCAACTTGCCAATCCATTGTTATCTTTGAGCCTTCTTACACTTATGTAAAATGTTGGCAGCCACATAATAACTTCTTATTTTCAGTTGATGTCGGTATACAGGAAGTGCTAAAAATGATTTTGGCTGCCCTTTTTATTTTGGAAAAGGTCATTCGTATCCCGTGTCATTCACATTTGTAAGACTAATAAATACACATGCTTAAGGAATAATATATACACATCTCTTAAGGAGAAAGATGATAAATGATAGAATGAAAAGAGACTGTAGTAGGCAGACAGCGGAGCAGGATCATCCGTCACCTATGAATCAGGCCACCTAAGATGCCTATGCTGTAACACTGTGGATCTAAGCAAATCATTTTATCTGATGTCTTAAAAATATGAGTAAGAGGGTATCAATTTCTGCTTCTAACCTTCTCATTATAAGCGATCGTCAGTAAGGATGAGAGGTTGCTCTAAAAATTTGAGCCCTGGATACTAATAAAATCAAGGCACAATTGGTGAGGTAAGGTGTATTCAGAGTCACCCAGAAAGAGAATGGTTTCTAAGCCTGACCCAGGCTTGCCTAGAGCAGACCAGGTGTACAAATTAAACCTAAGGAAGGATGAACCAACCGTAGGAAGGAGGTCAGTGAAGAAACAGAGATGCAAGTGTGCTAGGGTGGCTGTCCCTGCCTAGGGAGAGGGACACTGAGCCTTGAGGGTGTGGATGTTCTTTGGGTGCCAAATGGCAGTCTGGGTGAAAACACTAAAATTATCCACTCTGTCCTGCTCTGCTTTCAAACTCACTTAGCCACCCTTCAAATAACTATTTGAATTTTCCTGCTACGTCAATGTCTAGAATGAAGGTGCCCTGAATAGAAAATATTGCTTGCTGGCTTGCTTCATTTATTCATCTATCTATTCATTCGTTCAAAAAATATTTACTGAGGGCGCCTGGGTGGCTCAGTCGTTAAGCGTCTGCCTTCGGCTCAGGTCATGATCCCAGAGTCCTGGGATCGAGTCCCACATCGGGCTCCCTGCTCAGCGGGAAGCCTGCTTCTCCCTCTCCCACTCCCCCTGCTTGTGCTCCTGCTCTCGCTGTCTCTGTCAAATAAATAAAATCTTAAAAAAAAAAAATATTTACTGAGTGTCCACTGTATGCCAGGCACTGTTCTGTGCTCTGAGGACACACCAGTGAATGAGAACAGATCTACATCCCTGTTCTAAGAAAGCACCTAGCCTGGTTGGAGGAGACTATTAAAACAAATAAATAAACTACATACTGTGTCAGATGGTGATAGGCATTAAGGTGAAAAATGAAGCAAATGAGGGCTGAAGGAGTGCTCTTGTTGGGACTGCTAATTTAAATATGGAGCCAGGAAGGCCTCATTGGTAATTTGAATGAAAGAGGTGAAGGAGGGAGGCAACCGAATGTCTGAGGGAACAGCATCCCCAGCAGAAGGAAGAGTCAGTGCAAAGGCCTGGAAGTAGAGATGGGCTTGATGTACCTCAAGGAAGGCCAGATGAGCCAGGGAGTGAGAGTAGAAGATGTATACAGAGGGCCATGAGAGGCCAGATTGTGACTTGAACCTTCTCATGGTGGGGAAACGATATTCCATGATTTAGGAATTTGGTGTCTGGTTGATACTTGTACCTCCTTTGAGCTTGGCTGAGGTGCATCCATCTCTATGAACCTAAACCATTCTTGGAGTCTTTGGCATATTTGAAAATTTGGGGACCTGACTCAGAAACCTGGGGACTCCTTTATGGTGGTGTTCTTAGGGTGACCCACAGGACTCCTAATTTTATCATCCCATGTATCTTCAACAGGTGTTTGAGATGTGAGGTCTGTACTACATAATGCAAGCAGTCATAACAGTCATTGCTTGAGTAGTGACTTTATGAACATATTGAGATGGGGTTTTACATGTAAAGTGAGGGATATAATGGATATAGAGTTCATTTAAGTATATTTATGGACTTTACATTGAGAGATCTGGGCTTGAATCATGGAACTGACACTACCTATGGAAACTTAAGGGAGTTCTTTAAGTTCTCTGAGACTTTGTTTCTTCCACCTCAAAGTGGGTGGTTGTAAAATGAAATAGAACAAAAAGGGTGGTTAGGAAGATTAAGTGAAATGATGTACCTGCCGGCAAAGCATTGGTGGTCAGTAACACAGTTTCCCTGCTCCTCTCCCCTTCCTAATTTCTCCTTTGCACTGCACGACTCAGAATTGCTGCCCACGATGAATCACAATGCAATCTTAATTAACCCTCAATTTTGGCACCATAGGCTTCCAACAAGGCTCTTGAACAACGGAGCCCAGGTTGTTTCAGCAAAGGCCAACACAATCAGCAATGCACCTGGGTTGCACCATACATACTCATTAGTCCCTCTCAACGTCCCACAGAGCTGTGGCGGTAAAATGAAATTATAAATGTAAAGCACTCAACACAGTACTTGGGCTATTACTCATGGAATGTTAATTTTTATTATTTTTATTCCCCTGTAGTTTTGGGGGAAATGTTATGGAAATGCATATGTGTCTTAATTATGCTATGAAAAAGTAAAAAAGAGAACAAAACTATCCAAGCAACAGTGGCTTGTTTTATTGATACCAATGGTGAATTAAGAGGGTCTTTCTAGGGTCTCAATTTTGGGCATAAATTGAGTACCGTGATGCTTGGTTTTATGTGTTTACCTAATTGTTGGCTAGTCTACCCAATTATTCAGTAGGTGTGGCACCATCTTAGTCACCAATCAGTTGACTTTAAGGAGATAATCCTAGTCATGTGGGTGGGCCTCATCCAGTCAGTTGGGTGACCTTAGGAGCAAAACTGAGGTTTCCTTAAGGAAGAAAGAATTCTGCCTCAAGACTGCAGCATCAACTCCTGCCTGAGAGTTTCCAGACTGAGAGCCTGCCCTACAGATTCTGCACTTGCATCGCCCACAAAGCCAGTTCCTTAGAATAAATCGATGTATATGTATGTGTATGCATATCTATTCATGTGTGTGTGTGTGTGTGTGTGTGTGTGCACGTGCGTGCGCGTGCGTGTGCACATGTGTGTACTCCTACTGGTTCTGTTTCCATTTCCCTGGAGAATCCTGACTGATACAGGTGCACATGAAGGCTTATTTATTCCTCTTTTCCTTTTGTCAGTAATTCTTTATGATGCAATTTTACTGAAATGAAACTTGAGCAGCTCCAAACTGCATAGTTAGTTTCCTTCAGCTTTGCAACAATTTCTTTTTGGCCTAGGCCAGGAAACCTGACCCTGGGGTGGAGATCATCCCTATGGTGTGGGAAACAAAGGCAGAAGAAAAATTATTAAATTTCCTTACTACCTGCAGCCCATTGACAAGTCCTTGAAACAGGCAGGGCGACATTCCTCTAGGAACTCAGCTGCCTCCATGTTAATACTTTGCTAAGGGCAAAAGGCAATCCTAGCCTGACCACCCCCCCCCCCCCCCACCAGGATCCTGTAAGTCTACTTTAATGTATAAAAATTCCTTTGGAAACTTCCTTTATCCTCTAAACCCCCCAAGCATATGGCCCACCGGTATATATCTGAAGGGTCTCATGACTCAGGTTTTACTAGACAGTAATAAATGACCTTTTCCTGGGGTGCCTGGGTGGCTCAGTTGGTTAAGTGACTGCCTTCGGCTCGGGTCATGATCCTGGAGTCCCGGGATCGAGTCCCTCATCGGGCTCCCTGCTCAGAGGGGGGTCTGCTCCTCCCTCTGACCCTCTTCCCTCTCGTGCTCTCTCTCTCTCATTCTCTCTCCCTCAAATAAATAAATAAAATCTTTAAAAAAAATAAAAAATAAATGACCTTTTCCCAACAATGGCTAGCCCCCTCGAGATCCTGGAAACCTTGCTTCCAAAATTCCTAGGGACTTACGCTGTCCCTAACCCCCTCCCAACTTGAGAGTATATAATGGGCCACTTCTCCTGACCCCAGTGCAGCTCTTTCTGCCCACAGGTCCTGTCCCGTGCTTTGATAAAATCACCTTTTTGAACCAAAGATGTCTCAAGAATTCTTTCTTGGCTGTCGGCTTCAAACCCTAGCATGGTCTTTCCTACATCACCTACACTGAGGGTGGCTGGAACAGCCTACCTATGACGTTCGAAAGGCACATCACTTGGGCTCTAGGTGAACAGCAGGAAGAACACAAATGCCAAGTGGATAGTTTGTCTCTGGAAATACAGATGTATCAAGAAGTCACAGAGTAAAAACGGTTGGTTTGCTACTCTCTGGGTATGAATTCAGAGCGTAACTAGGATATAAAAACTTTGTTGTCTAAGTGAAAATATATTTGTGCAGTGATGGTAGCACTGCAATTTCTAGAATGAATGCACAGGAGGACAAATTACCATGAGAAGAGATATTACTGACTGGGTAAATCTGCCTTCATTTTTTTGCAAGTCTGTCCATAATCGTATGGAAATAAATCCCTGGTGAAAAGTGAGACAAAAACTATGACATCATTTGAATTTAGTGTCATTGCTCTAAGCTAAAAATTTGGGTGAGTTTCCGTTTTCCTTTGTGGTCTCCAAATTATTTTTTCCACTTTTACTCTCTTTCTTCCTTATAAAGCATTCCTCACAGCATTGTCAGAGTTTGAGCAAAAACATTTTTCATCTCATTTCTGATTTACTATTTTGTGTTACTATGATTTATAATAAGACATATAGATTTGGTCTTTCACAGAGCTCCTAAAAACCTCAGAATTTCAGAAGTGATGAGAGCAACAAAGGTATCCTTTGTTATGTTAAGGAGGTGGACTTTGGACCCTACCTAAGGATAGGGGCTGCTTGCCAGGAGGACCAACCTGTGATTTGAGGGCTGGGAATTTCATTTCACCCCTCCTGTCCTCCTCTGGGAAGGGGGAGGGGCTAGAGATGGAGTTCAGTCACCACTGGTCAATGACTTAATCAATCATGCCTATACAATGAAGCCTCCATAAAAACCCAAAAGGACAGGGTTCAGAGAGCTTTCCGGGTCGTGAACATATGGAATTTGGGGAGAGTGGTGCATGTTGAGAGGGCATGAACGCTAGGTGACTTTTCCCACATACCTTATCCTGTGCATCTCTTACCCTTTTATAGTAAACCGTTGATCTAGTAAGTAAAATTGAGTTCTGTGAGCCACTCTAGTAGTAGATGAATTGAGCCCAAAGAAGAAGTCATGAGAACCTCCAATCTGTAGCCAGTGGGTCAGACACACGAGTAACAATCTTGGGAGCTTGAAGATTGGGTTCAGGAACCCAAAAAGACATTTTATTACTGTATATCTTTCATAATCAAGCAGCCTTTTGTGTACTCTTCAGTCAGTTTTTTCTAACTTCCTAAAATTTGGTTATTAGATACTTTAAGCAATGGCAGGGGAAAATTGTGTTTCCAGATGAGAAATCAACCTGGAACATAAACCAGCATAACCTGCTAAGAACCGGCTTCCCTTAGAGAGACCAGGAAGGCTATGGGTAGTTAATGCGACACCAGAACCTCCAAGAGGTAGATAATGGCCAAGAGGGAGGGCTTTTAAGGTGGTGGAAACCTGCCCATAAAGGCTCAAGATTGAGCAAGGCAAGGTCTCTGAGAGCGGAGCTGTGGAAAAACAAAACTGTAGCCTCAAAAACCCTCTACCTTCCACATGTCCATTTTGTAATTCTTGGAATGCTCTACTTCTGCAGAATTGCTCTTTAAATTCTCACCTGTTTTACTTTGGCTTATCTCTGCAGTCTTCAACTGGCTTCTCTTCATTCTTATTTAATTTTTTTCTTACATAGCCCTTCGCCCAATTTGCCTTCCTTTCCTTCCTACTGTGAATTTCCTGTATTTCTCTTGCCTCCTCTCCCCTTTCCATTTTCTCTCTTCTTCACCTTAGTCATTGAATTTCTTTTCACTGTTCTTAATTCTTCTTCCTCTCACACTGATCTGTTGTGGTTTTAATCATTGCTCAGGCACTTTAAAATCACCCAGAGACTGACATTCTCTCCCTGCAAGGAGGAGGATTTGTGAGTGTGGAAAACCGACTACAAAGACCCAACACATTCAATTTTCAGCACAGTTCTTTCCTTTCTTCCGTGCGCTTTTGCTTGGGATTAGAGATGGACCGTTTACTGCCCCTCACAATGGCAGAGGCCTTCAGGGCTGACTTCTCAGCCCTGTCAGTCAGTTGGCAAGGTATATCCGAGCCGCTGTGTTTACCCTGATTGGTAGAATTTTAAAATTGGCCTTCACTAGGAAGAACTTACTCAAATCTACCTGGAAAACAAAGTAATGTTATTTTGTAATGCGGTGATCAGACTCATTCTTCTTTTCAGAACATTCATTCCCTTCGCCTTCAGCCCCACTCCATTTTTTTTACACCATGAAACAAGAGCAGACACATGGGTTTCTGGGAGAAGGGTGAAGGATTTTTGTCCAGTTACCTTGGCCAACTTGACCAGAAGTAAAATCTTTGCAAAGGGAAGAACAGTAAAATTAGTAAAATAGATCAGTCCTTAGGACTGTAAGATTTTATCATCTGGCATTTAGGAAATGTTAGATTGCCATGAATACACCCAGTTCATTTGACCCTGAGAGATTTCACTTTAGCTCTTTGTAACACTTAAGTATGGACTGCACAGCTTTTTAATTTTTTTTTTTTTTTGATAAATTTGGTCATGAATTCCCTTTACCTTTCTGTGTTTCTTGAAGAGCAGGAGCATGCACCGCAATGACTAAGTGCTTGAAGTTAATCTCTGCCAGGCAGCAGGATCTGGAAGATCATCATTATCAAAGGATACTTATGGTCAAAGCTGTACCACATTCTGAAGAGCCAAGCACTCTCTGTTTTGGTTGTGTTTTTATCCAAGTTATTTGCTTCCTGGAGAAAGACAATAGAAAAAGGTACCAGGTAAATAATCAATATAAAATCCTGATATATGCTATGAACATTAATATAGAATATATTCACTATAAAAATACCTGTCAAACCAAATTAAATTTAACCACATTAAAAAAAAACTTTCTAGTTGTAGGCATTTTTATCTAAATGGCGAAGCAGCTGCCAAGCAAATTAGCTCATAGATCTTGCCATGTGGATGAGACTCTTGTGGCATAATTCAACATTTACTTTTCTTCATAATCCCTATTTTATTAAACAGCTATGAAATGCCACTTTTTGACATCAATAAAAGTGATATTTCTGTCACATTGCTGTTGCATGATTTTTGCTGTTTGCTTCTGTAAAATTTGGATGGTATTTATTTATGACTTACCAAAAGGTCAAGTCTAAAGGGATGATAACAGTCTAATAATTGTTAAGCTAGTTTTCATTCATTTTCTTTTTGATCACTACTGAAGGCTATGGTTAATTTTTGATATCTTTCTCCTTTTAAGAGTTTTGAAATAGATATTCCTTATAGAAAGCCTGTAATAACTGAATGTGCTTTTCTATTTTTTTTTCCCCAAAGGGCCAAAGTGGGAGGAAGATAAGGAATTAAGAAGAGGAAGCATTCAGCCTTGCTGACACCGCCACCCCAGAGCCGCCTGTGTTGCCAGCCATGGTCAACCCCACTGCGTTCTTTGACACCACAGCAGACAGCAAGCCTTTGAGCCCCGTCTCCTTCGAGCTGTTCGCAGACAAAGTGTCATAGACAGCAGAGAACTTTCATGCTCTGAGTGCTGGGGAGAAAGGATTTGGTTATAAGGGTTCCTGCTTCCACAGGATTATTCCAGGATTTCTGTGCCAGGGTGGTGACTTCACATGCCTTTATGGCACTGGGGGCAAGTCCATCTACAGGGACAAAGTTGATGATGGGGATTTCATCCTGAAGCACACGGGTCCTGGCATCTTGTCCGTGACAAATGCTGGACCCAACACGAACAGTTCCCAGTTTCTCATCTGCACGGCCAAGATGGAGTGGTTGGCTGGTTGGCATGTGGTCTTTGGCAAGGTGAAAAGAGGGCATGAATATTGTGGAAGCATGGATGGGTTTGGGTCCAGGAACGGCACAACCAGCAAGAAGATCACCATTGCTGACTGTGGACAAATCTAATACATTTGACTTGTTTTTTATCTTAACTACCAGACCATTCCTTCTAGCTCAGGAGAGCACCCCTTCACCCCCATCTGTTCAAAAATAGCCTATAATCTTTGTGCCCTCACTGCAGGTGTATGGTTCCATCTAGATGAGAGGACTCTTGGCTGCTGAGGGGTCACAAACATGCTTGGAAGCCTCTCTGTGCCCCAGTTTCCTCATCTGTCAAACAGGAATAATAATCATCAAATTGTTATAATTAGTAGAAAAGTTAATACATGAAAAGCACTTAGAATAGTGTTTGGCACATGGTGAGTGTTCAAGAAGTGTCAGCTGTTATTGTTGTTGTTGTCATTAATAAAAAATATAATTTTTCCATAAGATTAGACCTTGGAGTCCAACCAGTCTCAATTTCCTCAATTCATTTTGCAGGCAAGCAAACTGCAGCCCAGTAACTTATCATACAATATCTGTGCTTTCCAGAGTTTAAAGATTAAGTGAGATAGCTCATAGAAAAAAACATCATCTTTGGAGTCCTGAAATTAACATTGCTACTCTAGCGTTCTTTTGATTATGGTTAACATGGCATGTTTTTCTCCATCCCTTAACTTTTTTTTTTTTTTAAAGATTTTATTTATTTATTTGACAGAAAGAGAGACACAGCAAGAGAGGGAACACAAGCAGGGGGAGTGGGAGAGGGAGAAGCAGGCTTCCCGCGGAGCAGGGAGCCTGATGTGGGGCTCTATCCCAGGACCCTGGGATCATGACCTGAGCTGAAGGCAGACGCTTAACTGACTGAGCCACCCAGGCGCCCCCGTGGACATTAAGTTTTTAAAAAAAATCTGTTTTCTGATAGACCTGAGTGCCATGCCTTGTTATCGCCAGTTAGAATTTATTCATCATATTCGTCCAAAAAGGAAACCAGAGTGTCAGTTCAATTTCTGTCCTTCCCTGAGCCTTTCTCCTGCCATTTCTAACCCAACAAAGGTATCAGGTTTGCAAGATCACTGCTACACACAGGATTTTCTTATTATTTTGTAACATCTGCAAGTTGTTTCTGAGTCACCATCTCTCTAACAGGCACAGCTGGTTAGGGCTCAGCTGGCAGAATAAAACTGCTCACCCCAAACCAAGCAAGTTAGAAAAACCTTGGGCCAACTGTGGGGAGTTGCTTCTCTCTCCCTTTTTCCTTTTCTTTTTCAAAGAACAGCAAAGGGCTTACAAAGTCTTACCCATCAGCAGGCACAGGTAATTTTTGATAGCTGATAACATCTACCGATGACAAGGTAGTTATTGAAGAAAAAGGAGAGAAAATAGTGTAAGCAAATTCATGTGTTTGGTTTCGTTGTTTGTTTTTAAGTAACTGTGGGCTGTGTGGTGGTGAGCTTGGCTGGCAGTCAGGGGCCTGGGGGCCCAGCACCCTCTCTGCCCCCCTGAATGACGGTGAGAACAACAGTCCCCAGCTATTGAATGCTCGTTGATTCCTCGGCAGCACGCTAGTCACCGTCATTAACTTTTTCAGTCGTTACTTTTCAGTTTTCAAAACACTCTAGCAAGGTGGTCATGTTATACCTAGTTTACAGATGAGGACCTAGAGAGGCCCACAGAAGGGAAGAGAGTTAGCCCAAAATCTCAGGCTAGCAAGGGACAGAGCTGGAATCTGAACGTTAAGACTGCAGGACTCCAAAGATGATGTTTTTTTCTGTGAGTTATCTCACTTAGTCTTTAAACTCTGGAAAGCACAGACATTGTATAAGTTACTGGGCTGCAGTTTGCTTGCCTGAAAAATGAACTGAGGAAATTGGGACTGGCTGGACTCCAAGGTCCTAATCTTATGGAAAACATAATTTTTTATTAATGACGACAACAACAACAGCTGACACTTCTTGAACACTCACCATGTGCCAAACACTATGCTAAGTGCTTTTCATGTATTAACTTTTCTAATAATTATAACAGTTTGATGAAGTATGTTCTATTATTATTCCTATTTGACAGATGGGGAAACTGGGGCACAGAGAGGCTTCCAAGCATGTTTGTGACCCCTCAGCAGCCAAGATTCCTCTCATCTAGATGGGGCCCCCAGGTATAAGTGGGGAGCAAACTAAGGAAAAGAAATATCTGGACAGGGAGATGAGGTCAGGATTCTGGGGTGATCCTGTGGGTTGAGACAGAGCAGCTACCCACACCCCAAAACATAATGGAAATGCATGGCTCCCACCAGCTGAGTAAAGTGCTGAGGGCTGTGAAAAATGTCCCTATGGAAACTTAACGTCTGTGTTAGGAATTTCTCCAAACCCCTAGATATGGGTTTCAAGGATTTTCCAAGGTCTTAGAAAGCTTCTCTGCCCTTCTTCCCCCTTTCCCGATCTTTTTTATTTTATTTCCCGGGGGGAACATACCAGAACTCACAGGCACTCGTGAAAGATCTTATACTCTATTTCTGGCAAAATTTTCAGAGGTATTTTTTTGACAGCTGAGAAGAGCAACACATATTAGGTAGTACTTTGGAAAAATGTTAACAAATGTAATCATTTTTTCAAACTTTATTTTACTTGGGAGACTGGAGATATTCATTTTACTAGTTTGTAAAGAAACAGACCGGGTTTTAATTAGAATAAAACATAGACCATGTTTTCCCAGGTGAGGGAAATGCCACTGATGACCCAGCATTGACTTTTCTGCTGATCCTAGATAAAATTTTCAGTGGGTATCTTAAATATCTGTTGGCCCAGTTCTGGATCCGTTCATTTATTTCCCTGAAGTTATTGATGACTTAATAACTCGGTTATGAAAGGCCATCAATAAATGAGTAGAAATAAATGAGTTAGTCTACTGTGTGCTCTGCTTGTTCACTGGGGGTTGAAGATAAATGTGCCAAGGGAAGGCCAGCCTTTGCATTCACCCTGGAACAGGGAAGGTATCTGATGAGGCAGCTCAGAGGGCAAGCCTCTGGGAGGGTCCAGATGGGCAGAGGACAGCAGGTAGCATTAATTTACCTAGATTATTCTGAAGCAGAGATCAACTCACACCCAAGGACAATGGATGTGGGCAATCATTAGAGGCAGAATCTGGAACTTGATGGTATTTTCTTTGTCACTAGCAGTATTTCTTTTCTTTTGAGTTCTTTATCCCAGAGGGGAAGTGGTGTGCATGTTGGAACACACAGAGGATTCAGAAACTGAAAACCAAGATTTGAGTTCTGACTCTCTACCATTTAGCATTTAATAACAATACACTTATCAACTCTTGAGCCTCATGTTTCACACTGTAAATGGGAACTGGAGATTCAAGAGCATTGAATCTTAACTTTTATTTGCCTTTGATACTTCTAAGAAACGGAGCGTTTGATATATGTGCAATTTCTGGTTCCTTTATTAGCTTCTATTTCTGGGAAAAGGTAAAAGTGACTGGGACATTTGATATCTTTCTTTTTCCTCCTTAAACAAAGGAATAGACCAGGGGTTGGGAAGTGACTGAGCACAGTAGGGAGTGAGTCCTTACCTTTTAAGTGACCCCCTCAACCCTTAGCACAACCCCAGAGAGGGAGCAAAAGGAAAATTAGGAAGGTACTCTTAGTTTTATGCTCATTTGGACCTCTGAGAGAAAACAAAAGGCTCAGGCCAGAAATCTGTGCAAACCAGACACTGAAGCAAGAAGGGACTGTTTGTTGTATTAACCTTAATGAAAAAAAAATAAGCAAATGCAAATACACTCCTCTCTCAGTATTCAAATGTGGGGCCTCTGTTAAGTGAACCTGATGAACCCTGCTCTGGGATAATCATGTGGGATTGCTCCTCATTTCAGGGGGATTCAATGGATTAAGAGAGAGAGATTTTCCTTTCTATTTCTTGAGATTTCATATTCAATATTAATGTCAGTGGAAGTTGCACAGAATGATAATAAAGACAAATAATTATCATAACAAACCTGTAGAGCTCCTTACGGGTTCCAGAGCATTTTTTCAAGTGGTACATGTGAATAGAATTTGATAGCAGTACTTTTGCTCTACCATTTCCCCACAGTTTGAAATTTATTTAGGTAATGACTTTGAGTTTATTGCTTTGATTTTCTCATTTCCAGGGAGAGGACCAGATTCTGTGCCCCTAAAGGGAAGAATTTCTGGATTTTGAAGAAGGGGCATAATGTAATTGAAGGTCAGTAGGAAATTTTTTCAAATTTACATTTTAAAAGGGAAATCTAGCTTCCACATAGAAACTACTTTATACAAATACTCTCACCCTCCCCGTGCCATGATAACTTCATAAATGTTCTCAAGAAGGCATAGTCAGAAAAGACATGCTTAGGGAGTAAAAATGAAGGAAAGAACTAGTCAAGGATGGATAAAACTGTTAAGATGACATGTAGACATTGACAAACTACCAGATGGGCTAAACTCACGGTTTGGCTACAAAGAAAAGGCCTGCTCAAATAACTTTTCTGGATAGGAGATTCAAGTTAATCCAGGGGAAAATAAATTATTTGGTTCAGGTAAATATAATATGATATTGCAGTGGTTTAAAAATGTGTATCCATAAATTCTTTGACACTTTTTGTTTTAAAAATGGAGCCTAATTTTCCTTCCTATTGAGTGTGGATTGTACTTAGTGACTCACTTTTAATCAACAGAATGGGGCAGAAGTGATGTTGTGTCATATCCAAGACAAGGTCATAAGGAGGCATGTGGCTTCCTCCTTGCTGTCTGTCTTGGACCAATTGAGGGAAGTCAGTGGCCATATTGGGAGGACACTCAAGCAGCTGTCTGAAGAGATACATGTGGTGAGGAACTGAGTCTTCCTGCCAGTAGTCAGCAGCACACTGGTGGCATTTTGCCAATATGGAAGTGGATTCTCCCAGCTGCAGTCAAGCCTTCAGATCGCTTGACTGATGTTCTGATTGCAACTTCACGAGAGACCTTGAGTCAGAAACAGTCAGCTAACTTGCTTTCAGAGTCCAGAGTCCTCACCATTACACCATGGAACCACCTCCAAGTTGCTTTCAAATTCCTGACCCATAGGAACTGTGAGATAATAAATGTTTGTTGTTTTAAGCCACTAATTTTGGGGATAACTGGTTATGAATAGAAAGCTAATACATAGGTGCAGAAGATATATTCCCCCCTTAAAAGTATATCAAAACTTATCCTAGATCCGGTATACCATCTTATGGATTTCAGATTGATGGCAAGACATAAGGTGATGGACCAATTTACAGGCAGAAGAAAATTCACATCATCTCACTATACTTAATTCACAGTATCCTTAATTAATGCCTTATTTATATCACAATTTAGTTAGTACGCTAACTCCTTTATATACATGTAGACACACATGCACACACTTACACCCATGTACACACATCCTAATGGAAAATGCACCTTTGGAATAAAAAGATCCTAACTCATGACGTTCCCTAGTGACAGTGCCCAACCACAAACATCATAGCAAAGATAAGAGTCTCACACTGAGACTTCTGATTCCAATATACAGTATAATGCATTTGTCTGAAAACAAAACAAAACAATGTCTCCCCCTACAAAACCACTTCCAAAATATGTAATTCAGGAATTAGGTAACTGGCAGCAAAGGGCTGTGACTCTCAAGAGAAGGAAAATGAATGACGTGAGCCTCTATTCTCCCTGACTTTCTGCCTGGAGGCCCTATTCCAATTGCAGTGCAAGAAGGTAGAGTCCGAGCAGAGAACAGTCCAAGCAGAGAGCAGTTGCCTCACTGAGTCGAGGAACTAGAGATTGGAGTTTCGGTGTTGCTGAAGTGTCTGGAATTTGTTGGTTTTGTCTTGGGAAAGTTCCTTTAATTCTTTGAATTTCAATTTCATAACTTTTAAAATGGGGGTTATAAGGGATGTCTTGATTGGTCAAGGTAAAGAAACGTGGTTATACACATGCTACCTAGTAAATAAAAAGTGCTCACTAAATTGTGGCTGCCATGTTCTTCCACTTCCTCTTTCTCATGATCATTCCTGCTTTCTAGGGCATGCAATGATAGAATGGATAGGTAAGATAAATATATGGGATTTAGTCCTAAGCAGTAAAGACTTAGTGTGAGGAAATATACTTTTGTATATATAAAAACATAAGCAATTATAACCCAAATAAAGTTAATATTACCAAGGGAAAACCCAAGATATTTGCTCTGAAAATTGCCTTTTTTTTTTTTCCCCCTCAAAATACTACTAGTTATAATGCAACATAAAAACCCCTCATCTGGGTCAGGTCAATTTTATAGAGCTTAGTATTCTATTTCTGAAATATCTGTGGAGGTGTAGTATGGAATTTATATTCTATGAGTTCAACTCCAACAGCAAGGGGCCAGTTTGGAAAAATGTTGATAATTGTTAAATCTTGGGATATATATATATATATATACACACACACACACACACACACATATATATAGATATGAATATTCTATTTTCTATAAGTTTATTAGGATATTTGAAAATATTCACAGGGAAAAATTAATTCTTATTTAATGTTGAGAGGACCCCACCATCTGCTAATTAATCTCTTTTCCTCCTGAATCTCCTTATATTTCCAGCCCTTGCAACTCTAGATGACCATGAGTAATAAGTATCAATTGTGCAGAAGAACAGATCCTTTTATTCTTCCCCAAACAAGCTCTTTCAGGCTTCAGGGGTATTCCAGGTTATGGTTTTCTGGGAATTGGCCAAAGAGTCTTTGTTCACCTTACTCACACTCTTCATATTTTTATAGACACTTCATTGTATTCCTTCTTAGTGCTAATCTTTCTGCAGGAGAAATAGTAATCCTTTTAATCTCCCCCTGCTAAGTTATTGAAGTTGCCCTTCTCTGGACCTTTCTCAGCTCTGCTCTGACTTTCTTGAGCTGCAGTGACCAGAACTGATCCACACAGGTTACACACAAGCACAAGTGACAACCAAAGACAGAATTTCAATGAAGAAACTATGGGAAGCAAAAAAAACAAAAAACAAAAAAAGGAAGTTAGCATTCAGAGAGCACAGAGAGAAGCACACACAGTATTACAAAGATAAAAATTATGTTAGAAAAGATGGAAGTTAACCTCATTGTAACAGTGGGCAGAGTAGAGATGAGAGAAAGATGGGTTCTTAAAAAGGGTTAATTCCATTACTTCCAAGCTCCAAACCTTGAAGAATTTTTATACCTCCATTGCCTGCAGAATCAAATCAAACTCATCACCATGGCCAATGGTCTGGCCGCTCTCTGTCTCTGCCACTTCATGTCCATCTGCTCCCACCTGGCTCACCAAGCCACGGCCACGCTGGCCTTCCTGTTCCTCACGGAGCACGCCATAACCCACTGCGACTCCATGGCCTTCATCCTTGCAGTGGCCTCTTTCTGGACTGTTTCTGTCTCCAGATCTCACATGGCTCACTTCTGCACATCCCATTCAGACCTCTAATCTCAAATGCCACTTCCTCAGAAAGGCCAGCCCTCAGGAGGCACTAGCCTCGTCTCCATTGTCCCCCACCCCCTTCCGGCTTTACTCCTCTCATTACCTGAACTCCTGTAGTTGTTTACCTTTTTCTTACCAGCGTCCCCCATTAGAGTAAAAGCTCTGTGAGGGTGAAAACGTGGAACTGCTAATGGCTGCATCTTCTCCCCACCTAGACATGGTGGGTTGTATGGATGAATGAATGCACGCATGGATCATACCATCTAAGGGCGGAAGTTCTGGAACCAGATTGTCTGGGCTAACGCTGCACCTCTTCCCACTATGTATCCTTGGGCAAGCTATTTAACTCATTTGTATACAGTTTTCTTATATGTAATATGGGGATAATATTAGAACCGGCTCCCAGGGTTATCTTGGAAATTGAGTTACGATAGATAAGGTGCTTAGAAGTGTTAACAATAGTCTGTACTCAACAAATATTAGGATGATCATGAGAAAAATGGCAAAAGAGGGAAAAAGAGAAGCAATAGGCAGCCCTTCCTGGGCAGCAGGGATTTCTATTAAAAGATTAAGGCGAGCGTGGGGCTCCAGTGATTCTTAACTTCTCTGCATTGCTGTGCTCTCAAGGACACAGAATCAATTACAAGGAAAACTTCCGATGGTTGCGGTGGGGCAGGGGAGGAATCTCAGAGGTTTTTTGCTTTGTTTGTTTTTGTTTTAAATTTAAGAGACATAAAATCCACCACTGTACTATCTCCCATTTCTCAAAGAAGTGCATTTGCATAGAGAATATATTTAGACTTTAATAACTGCATGTGGAACCTACTTCCTAGAACTTCTGGGTCTGGTACAAGCAAGAGCGTAATATCACTCACACTCTAAAGTTGTTACAAGGCGAAAAGGAAAATTATGGCATTGCTAGTTGATTACAGCAAGACATTCATATTTCCCAAAGGCTGTTTTACTCTCCACAAACCGACAAAGAGGAGGTTCCTTAAAAAATATAATAACCCATTTATTATTGATTTTGAGAGTGTATGATCAGTAATTGCCATAACTAAAATTTTTAGCTTCTAGTAAAAATAGTCTTCTTCTTCTTTTTTTTAGAAGTTGACCAGTGTGAAAATCATATTTGGTAACACAAGCCCGACTTAATAAATGCAAACCGAGTGGAAACATGCAATCCTCCTAAGAATTAGGGTTTATGCTCTTCAGTCCAACAGAGCAACAGATGCTGATAGTAAGTGAAGAGCTGTCAGGCAAAGTGAGGGCAACAAGGTTCTTGACACTGGTTTGGAAAGTGCCAAAAAACTGTCCAGGTCAGGTGGCAGCTGCAGGGACACTGGTGTTTTCTTTTATTTCTAGCTCCATCCCACTGTTTCCTAGACTTGACACTGAAGATAAGAATTATTCCAAGGTTTGGAGAAAATCGCTTTCTGAGATGTTACCTACCTCAGTAGCCAAACATTACTGTGAATAAGAACCCTGCCAGGACACTGCTTAAAGACAAAGTTATTTTTAAGCAGCAAGAGTTCAGTAGGAACGGTGTAATTTATAATAAGGCTAGTTAGCTAACATTTGGATAAGCTCTTTATATGTCCTGTACAGGAAGCCCCGAGTGAGAAATTTCTTTTAAAACAGCGGGCTGTGAAGTTTTCTACTGCTTGAGGAGAGAGTATGATTTGTCCCTCTAATGATAATATTTTAGTATATGGTTGATTATTTTTTCTTCCTTTCCCCGTTGGCTACCAAACCTTACTTGTGGTTTGACTAAGCAGGTATATAGGACCTTATGATCTGCTCATTCATGAATCTTTTTACTCCTCTGGTTTTGACTTTTTGCTCTGATTAATATTATTTATTGAATTTTAAAATCTGATAAGATATTTTACTATTATTTTATTATACATATAAGCTGCCACAAGTCCTTCATAAGATGAGATGGGTTTAACTAAATTAATTAAGTTACCTAGTTTTCATAAATATAATTTCACTTGATTGTCATACCAACCTGGAGAAATAGACATTATTATCATCCACATTTTACAGATAGGAAAACTGAGACTCAAAGACATAAAAAATCTGTCCAAGATCCAAATACAATGTAGTTTTCACTGTACCTAGTTGCACTATCTCATTTCTCTAACAGAAAAATACTTTCTGTCGGTTTAAGTATCTTCAGGTAGGAGTTATTACTGAATTAACAATGGCGTGAATGACCTGAAATGAAATGTTTAAATTGTAAAAGGAAAGAGTTAGGCTAGTAGGTAATCTTCCCAATAATTATATGTGATTTCAAAATATTAGGCAGCTAGAGAAAGATGAAGAATTTTCTTTGATGAATTTTCTTATTCTATCTCCTTTCCTTTAAAGAAAAAGATAGAGAAGAAAGATAGAATTTAGATAAAAGTTTTGCTTGAAGTTAGAATGGATTAGTTGACCTATATGAGATGAAAATGCTTTTCAAAAATCAGCCACCACCAGACCTTACTAACTACTCATTACAGCCCACTAGGATAAGGAGATGGGCTTTGATCTCCTTTCTAAGGTCACGGAGCTGGCCCCAATCCCGAGTGCCGGCACCCCTGCTGTGCTCACTCCTGCAGTTAGGTGTGTTTCCTGGGCTACGAGTCTGTGAAAACAGCACCAGCCTTGAAACACATGTTACAAAAAAAAAAAAAAAAATGAACGTACAACAAGCCAGGATCATCACCAACTTAATTTTCCAGCCCTTTTTCTAGAGCACAGGATCCTTCTTTATGTCTATGTAAACCGGGAAAGTAGCCGCATTTTGCCTAGAAGCACTAACCAGCTGTGCCTCAACTGATGGCATTATAGGCAAAAAAATCACAGAATAAAAGAGAGTTGGATCCTCTTCAGATCCAGGTATTATCATAACACGAGTCATTAAGCAACATCACTTATTTGTGATATTTTTCTGTCGTGCCTATCCGCTTACCATTTCAACAAAAGAGGCAACATTTCCACACAATTGTTTGTTTTAAGTACTTGAGTTAAAAATGGCTGATGCAAAATTGCCAATGGCAGATGCTACTGGAATGTCAGGTTCAAGTTCAGAGTTTGGAGAATACACTTGCCCTACTCGAGGGAACAGCACATTGTTCTGAACAAATTTCCCCGAGGATTTTCAGGTCTCTGCAGATAACGGTTCCACAGCTCAGTTTGGAATGGATCACCTAGACAGTTTTGCTGTGCTTTTGCAAATTTTCGATATTTCAATATTTCTATACACTTAGACCTGATTAATGAGAAGCCATGTAGGAGAAACAGGTCCATTTGTTGTGTGCCCAACATGCATTGGACATGCACTGAATAAATTTCACTGAGATTATCTAAACTAGCAAGTCCTGGGGCAGGGATTTGAACTCCAGGCTACCTCATTCCAAGAGCCATGCTCTTGCTCTTACACTGGAGAGTTTCCAGCTTCCTGTTGTCACAGAGAGGGTGCAAGGGCGTGCTAGTTCTAAGCATTCTAAAGGTGATGCAAAGGTTACTGATACCCTGAGTTCCCAGGTATTTTTAGTCATCAGATGTGTTTTTATCAGTGGAGGCAGCCCCCTTCAGGTTGAGCCCCTTGGCCACGTGCTGGACAAGCATGGAATATTCCATGGAACAGAACATTTTGTATCTCTGCACTCTATGAATTGGTCTCTTTGACTTGCCTGGTGTGAGGTGGGCTCCTCCTTCAGATCTTCATCCAGGTCCACACCAACTCTGTTAAGGAAATCAGAAAACTGGTTAAGGGCCTTGCTGCAGATGAGGTGAGACAGTTTTGTGTGCCCGAACCCCTGAACCAAATATGATACACATCAGAGGAAAGGTTTGGCAGAAAACTACCCTACCTCTCCCTGAATCAAAAGAACCTCAAATGGATTTATGTCAGAATAAGAATTTGTGCAGCTGGGCCTCAGCACAGCTAGTGAGATTGAGTACCAACAGCTGTTCCTCACTGCTGTTTCCTTTTTTTTTTTTTTAAGATTTTATTTATTCATTTGACAGAGAGAGACACAGCGAGAGAGAGAGCACAAGCAGGGAGAGTGGGAGAGGGAGAAGCAGGCTTCCTGCTGAGCAGAGAGCCCGACGCGTGGCTCGATCCCAGGACCCTGGGATCATGACCTGAGCCGAAGGCAGACGCTTAACGACTGAGCCACCCAGGCGCCCCCTCACTGCTGTTTCCTGATAAGAATAGGAGCCTGAGAAGCTGGGATAGGAGTCCTCAAAAAGAAGACTCCACAGTCCTGAAAATAGACATCCTGAAGGAACGGCCACCTGCTACCCTTGCAGGACTCACTGGCCAAACTGCCCTGGGAATGTGGGGGCCTGGCCTGAAGCAGTCTCCTGGAGACAGAAAAAAACAATCCTTTGTCCAGATGCTCACCAAGGCGGCCAGTAAAGACAATCCAGGTTTGTGGGGCCTAAGGCTTAAACAATTTGGGGGCCTCTCTTTAAGAAAGTTAATACAAAAATACAATTACAAAATTAGGTTTGGAAGAGGCTCTTGAGAAAGAAAAAATAAATTACGAAACATTTCATAATTTAAAAATCTGGCAAATGCAACAGACATCTCAAAAGCCACAAAGTAAATAATATTCAAATTAATTAACTGCCTGACACACTTCTAAAATAACTTTCTCTGTAAGTTTTGCCTGCGTACTTCGATACTTGCTTTCTATGGCAATGATTTTGTACAAGAGAGAATAGGAAGATGAGGTAATCTTTTCTCCAGCAAGATTGATCAAATTTATTGATAATTGGGAAGCGCTAAAGCGCACCTTCTAAGACGAGCTTGCTGGGTGCCGTGCTGCTACAGACACCATGCCCTGCAGACACAAGGTTTCTGATCAACTTCATGTCACGCAGTGACACAGTGTGCTTATCCGTGTATATAGCGCATCACTGAATATATTCCTGATTAATGTTTTGGTGGGGCACCCACGAGAATAGAATCCTCCACCTGGAATTTTACACCTCTCATGATTGGAAGAATTTTCCACAGACTAGCTTTAGGCTCAGTACATTTCAAGCCTTGTTTTTCTGCCACTACCCACAGACTTCTGAAGCCTAATGCTATAGGTCGTATTCATCTTTGATTCAGCCTTGTGGCACTATTCTTGGACACCATTCCTGCCCTGGGTTGGCCAGCCGGGACCTGCCCACGCACAGAAGTGACAGGGGACCACACACATGTATAAACTAAATCTACTACTAAATATAAACTGAATGCATTCCCACTTCAGCTTCCCCTTAGTTGGGTCCCCCACATGCCCACTCCAGGGCCAACTGACCAGAGGAGAGGTATGACAGAGGGGAAACAGTAGTGGAAAGAAACAGTCATCAAACCCAACTGTGGTTAAAATACATTCCTCTTGCAAATCTTGCAAAAACAGGACCATGGGATCACAATGCTGGGTCTCTTCCCACGGCCTCAAAAGGGCTAGAGCAATCGAGGGGCTTGGAGCTTGAATTTCCTCCACTCCAGAGCGTGGGCCTCTCTGCCTGTTGTGGGGGCAGGCTGGGAGGACTGGGCGGAGCAGCTCAGGGCCGCCCACACCTGGCTCAAGCTCCCCCAGGGCCTTTCCTGTGAACGCCACAATTCCTAGAGCTTTCAGGTCTTCCCTTCATCTCCCCCTCCCCCCCAAACACGTCTTTAATCTGCTCGCTCCCTCGCAGTTCTGTTCTCCAGGTGGAGGAGGGGAAGGCAGAGTCAGAAGCCACCAGTGGGCAGATGCGTTAGCATGTGAAAGGAAAGCAGTGTGGAGACAGTTTGTTTAAAATACCTCTGATACTTCAAAAATCAGTGTCTTCTGGGCATGAATAGCCTCTTCTTTCCAACCCAGGGGGTGAAACGGGTAGCTATTTATTGTGTGTGGAACTGAGAAGAGCCTCTGGTGGGAACCAGCCTTTGATTTTCTTAGAGTAGAAAAAGCTATTTGATCTATTTGAAGTCGGAGGGAGAGAAGGAAGGGGAAGGGAAGGGGGTGGGGGGAGAGGGGTCAGAGAGGAGAGAGAAGGAGGGTGAGGAAAGAGACACAGAGAGACGGGAGAGTCACCCTGTGGCCTAATGGATAAGGCACTGGTCTCCCAAAGCCAGAAGGGAGGAAGGAGGCCGTGCAGGGGGAGGGGGAGAGGAGAGGAGACAGAGAAGCCCAGGAGGAGGGGAGCTAGAGGAGGGTCACTGAGGGTGGAGGGCTAGAGGAGGAGAGAGAGGGAGGGAGGGAGGGAGGAGATGAGGAAGGGCTAGGGGAGAAAGAGTGGAGGGGAGTTAAGGCCCAGCCTCCTGAGGGAGGCCCAGGCAGTGGCACTGCAGCGCAGACGGCCTGAGGCCAGCCTCTGTGGATGGTGAGGCCCGAGTGTGGAGACACCCTGGCCCCCTCTCTCCTGAGGCGGGGCCACGTTCAAGGCTCTGCTCGGTCTGAGCTCTGTGGCTGATGCTGGGGGCCTAGGACCCCTTATTTCTGGGTAAGCCCAGACCCTCCTTCTCCCTGCCCCCCACCTCCCACCCCCCAGAGGGCCCCCTGGCACCCGTGTAGGCTGAGAAGGTCTTGAAGTTCCCGCTGCCACATCTGTTTAGAGCTTTTTTCAGGTTCCCTGTCCAGAAAACTGGAGATAACAGAAATCGAATTTCCCAAGAAACCCAGCGTTTAAGGTATGAGGCAGTACTGAGGTTCTCCACGAAAATTTAAGCTTTCCTTTCCAGCAGCCATCAAAGCAGACATTTTTAGTTTCAATTATTCCAGCAGCCAGATGGAGCTGAGGAATCATGGCAGCAGATTAAGTTTTTCAGTTTTATGTGGGACTCAGTGAAGAGCATCTCAGAGGCCTAAGAAATGCTGTTCTACTGGGAGCAAGAATGCCTCCTCTCTCCTCCCATTTCATGGAAGGTCAGGGTCTGCTCCTGGGACCAGGCCCGGAGCCCTTCTTGGCCTCGAGCAGACAAAGTGTCTCAAGTGGCTGGAGGAAAGAGAAAGTCCATGTAAGTTATTTCCGTCCTGGGGCAGCTGGGTGAGCAAAACAGACGTGGTACCCGCCCTCACAGGGCATGCATTTTGGCAGGTCGAATTAGAAAAATCTAAAAAATTTACTATCATTTACGTGCTATGAAGGAAAGGCACATAAGAACAATGCCTTCTTTCTCTTGTGATTTTAGCTCCTTTCGATAAAAATCTTGCTAAATTATATTCCCTGGCTCCCTGCCTCCTTAAACAGAGAGTGACGGGGATACTCGGATCTTAACTGGAAGTCTCAGCATCGCCACTGGCCCGATAAAGTCTAACACTTGTGGTATTATAATGATTTCCAAGTGCTGTATGAACGTCTTTATGCTCACATTAAATAGCCCCTGGCTACTATTCTTTCTCTTTTAAAAATTCTCATATCTGCCAGTTAGATTGCCTTGATTTCTTGCCGGCAACAATAAGTTAGCAGATTGTCTCTGTGCTCCCTCCCACTTTTTCGTTTAGTACGGGACTGATTACCTGATAGTCTAACTTAATACATCTTTTCAAGTTTATAATACACAGACATACACACATACACAACAAAATAATAAACTTGAAACGTTATAGAAGGGCTTACAAGTAAAACACTGTTATTCTCTGCCCCACTCTCTGCCCTGCTTCCCCACACCAACTCCCCGTGGCCTCTGGGGGCAATTTTCTACCTTTTCCTTATTGTGATATATGAACTGATATCAGCACGCACGGCACGTTCACACAGCTTCCCCAGGGTTAGGCAAACATGCCAGTGGCATCTGTATCTCTTACTCTCCTGTTCAAGAAAGCAAGTCAGAATGTGAAAGTGACATTCTGTTCAGGTTAACCTTGAATCCACTCACTTTTAGGTCTAAAAGATCATTTACACACTATGGGTTTTGAGAGATTAACTGAAAGAAGACATGATGTCACATAGCTTGCGGTGCCATGTGTGTTTACAGCAGCTTTCCAGGTGAGAGATCACAGGTGTGTATGGGACGAAGTCCAACCTCCTTAGGTGATACCCAAGGCTCTTTAGCACCCTTCCCGTGGTGTTAAGCTACCCTTTCTGTTCATTTCACCCGGACACAATGGCCCACGGTTGCTGACTGGACCTGTCCTTGTTGCTGAGCCCTATTACCCAACACAATCCCAGAGCTGTGGCCTTCCCCAGATCTGCCAATGCCTCTCCCACCGACTGAATCCCCTCCTTCCAGATTCCAACATGGTCACCACTGGGCATCTCTGAGGCACACCTCCTTTCCTGAACTTTCCGCTACTGTCCCTCCCCTTCCGATCACCACCATGGACCATCCATCTTATTGCCCTACCTTGGTTCAAATCCCCCATCACTTAATGCTTTCACTGACTTGGACTGTGCATAGCTGTACACCGCCAACTCTGTCCTCTGTTCCCAGACCTGACCCTTTCTGTGGCACCTACAATCACCGTGCTCCGGCTATGGTAACTCTGGCCCACCCTGTGTTCACCTGTCTGGTTATGTGCAGGCGCGCAGGCCAAGCCAGTGCTCCTCATGATGTACCAGCACTAGCTGGAATCCCAGGACTCACAACTACCCTGTGGTTGTTGAAGCATCAGTGAAACCCACCTCTTAAGAGCCTCTCACAGCTGTGTGAGCTGCGTCACTCACTGTGCTCCGTTCTCCTCATTGGCACAATGGTGATAATAACAGAACATGTTCTCCAGCGTTCTGGTGAAGATTACATGAAAAAATACTTATAAAAGTGGTTAGCTTAGGACCTGGTACCTAGTAAGCTCTCAACAAATGTTAGCAGCTATTGTCCATGTTATTATTTTTACTATTATCAGTAGTTAAAAAATCACTGGGGCCAGTGTTCACTACCATACTCACTGCTCACTAGTTTCAAGATCAGCCCTCCTAGGCCCCAGTTCTGCAAGGGACGACCCTGGAATATATAGCAATACCTACAGCTAAGCATCGTGAGTAGTCAGGGCACATCAGGGATTTCATAGTAAAACATCATTTCTATTTAAAGAGGGCCAAACTTCCCAGATTGGAATTTATTTCAAATTTCCTGGTAGACTGGTGGAGTAAGAGGGCAATGAAGAAGGAAAGGAAGGTGTCTGAAGAGCGAGGGGAAGAGAGATTATGGGTAGAGCTGAGCAGAAGGAGAGCAGAGAGAAGGAAGGTGGAAAGGAAGCACTACGTGATTATAAAGACCAAGTGCAGGTGGTGGATAAATAACTGGAAAGGTGTGTGCAACTTCAGAAAAGGGAAGCCACGGGTGGATGGATGAACAACCACACAGCCCCCAAAACATTTATAAAAATATAGAGAAAGGGGCGCCTGGGTGGCTCAGTTGGTTGAGCGGCTGCCTTCGGCTCAGGTCATGATCCTGGAGTCCCGGGATCGAGTCCCGCATCGGGCTCCCTGCTCGGCGGGGAGTCTGCTTCTCCCTCTGACCCTCCTCCCTCTCGTGCTCTCTATCTCTCATTCTCTCTCTCTCAAATAAATAAAATAAAAAATCTTTAAAAAAAAAAATATAGAGAAATAAAGAACCAGTATGAGATTAAAAAGCAATTAAAAAGACTGGTTAAAATTTTATACAATGCTTTGCATTCCTGATGTACCTTTTAATTTTAAGCAAGTTGAGTGCTGCCTCTACGGTATTCAAATGAAAATGAAAGTAAGCTTCGAACATATTCCCAGCTGTGCTCTCAAACATCTCACTCCGGGTTCCTCATTTATAATGAACATCCAGCTTCATTCTCAGAGCAAAACTCATCTCCGTGCTACCATAATGCACCTCCCCTCCTATCACGCCTCCATTCTTTGGTGAGTTTTATTAGACATATTGAAATCTCAGGATGCTTCCACATCCAATCACGGCCGAAAAGAAGGCTCCAAAGGTGGGTTTTTCTTCGAGGGGAAGCAAGGTGAGTAACTAACAAAAGGCTCACTTTTCCCATTAAAGTAAAAAAAATCCATTCTGATCTTTATCACTTAGCACCTCCAGAAAGGCAGTGAAATACTACTAGGGCTTAAGTCTTATTGTGTGAATCCCAATAGTCCTGGGTGCAGTTTTGGTTCTTTGAGCCCCCTGCTGACAGGGGCTGGGTGGTGGGGGAGGAGAAACCATTTTCTCTAAGAATTGTGTTTGACGGCTAAGTGTAAAAAATGACATTTTCAGGAAGGGAAGAGTGACTTGAGCACATACATACAGCAGGACAATGGAGGAGTGTGCAAGACACCCCCAGAGGTTTGGGGACTATTGTGTAGCTATGGGAACATCACACAGGGGCCCAAACCTAGTACTTCACCACCCCCATCCCATATCACTTGAGTAAATATTAGTGGAGCTTGTGTATGACCAAAATTAATCCAATCCATCATTCAAACATTTCAAATCTGTTTTGGGGGAAATAAGAAAATGAACTAAAGTAAATGAAACAGCTCTCCTCAGGTCATTTCGCTATTTCAATGTGGCACAATACTTAAGAGTTGGGACCATGGAGCCAGGCTGTGTGTGTTCAAATCTCATTTCTATCATTTACTGGGTATGTAACTTTGGGACAAATTCCTTAACCTCTCTAAACCTCAGTTTTCTCGGTAATGAATGGGGATAAGTATGTATCTACATTATGGGCTAATATAAGGATAAAATACGTTTCTACATATAAAGTGTGTAAAAGACTGACTGCCACCTACAAAGCTCTCACGAAACATTTGCAGATGTTCTTACTGTTCTTGTTGTTATTATTGTTAGGAAAAAATTGGGGTGCCTGGGTGGCTCAGTCGGTTAAGTGTCTGCCTTTGGCTCAGGTCACGATCCCAGGGTCCTGGGATTGAGCCCCGCGTCGGGCTCCCTGCTCATCAGGGAGTCTGCTTCTCCCTCTCCCTCTACCCCTTCCCCTGCTCGTGCTTTCTCTCTCAAATAAATAAATAAGATCTTTAAAAAGAAGGGAAAAAAGGAAAAAAATTGATGTACCCTGCATTGCATGGTAAACACAATATAGGTTAAAGCCAAGAGTAGATTTTTCTATGAATTACATATGCTAGGATATAAAGGTCAATGCCAGGATTCCTGTCCTCAATGACCCAAGATCTAATAGGGAGACAGACCATGGAAACAAAGAGCTATGGTCCGGTGAGATAAGCATTGTACCATTGTACACAGTTATTTGAACACACCAACAGATAGCCCAACCAAGATGGGCTGTAGAGAGGTTGGGTACGTTTCACAGAGGAGTAGGGTATTGAAAAGTGACTGTTGTGTAATGCCTGACATTAAGCTTTTTGATTGTAGTGAAAGTGCCTGACATTAATAGCTTTTGTTTGCTGAGGCATCCATTTCAAAATACATCCATCTTGAATAAACATACTGCCAGCTGTGATTCAGCTACTAGCTAAACAACCAGACAAGGAATTAAGCTGTCCCATTCATAAGTTTTCACTTTCAGAAAGTCCTGGGTAACCTAGATGACTGACCACTTGGGTGATCCCACTTCTGACTGCCTATGCCCTAATTCTTGCCCTTATGCTTTACATTAGCCACTCAAGAGTGAACAAGTGAAAACCTAGGTACTCTACCTTGGACTCTAATAAAGGCAGAACCCTAGGTCCATGCTCTTTCTCTCTTTCTATGTACATCCTAGCTGCGTGGCCTCAAGCATGCCAGGACGTGTGAGTAATAAATCTTATGCCTTCAAAGTTCCCTGATGGTTTTTGCTGAAGTGTGGGCATCTTGCAATCATGATGAAGACCACAACGGCTGGTCCAGCCACAACATTGGCCCTGCTGGGGAAAATGTCTGTGGGATCGCTCTATGAGTAATACAACCAGGTGTGTGTCTCAGGTATTCCTGGCCCACAGCATCACTATCAATAGGCTTGGACCAAAACAACAGAGAGGATAAGTTTAATGGTAAGTGAAAAGGAATTTGGGAGAGGGCACTCCAGGCTGAGGGCACAGCATGGGCAAAGGCATAGAAGTTTAAAAGTACCAAGGAGGTTTAAGACATGGTAAATAGCATTATGTGGCTAGACTGTGAAGGTTATGCACGATGAGGTGGGTAGAGTTTGGGTGAGATCAGAAAGTAATTTGAGGATAAATTATAAAGGGCCTTGAATGCTATGCTTAGGAAAAGTGTTTTGTTTTTTGTTTTGCTTTTGTTTTTGTTTCCTGTAGGCAATAGGGGTTGAAATAGATTTGTGTTGTAGAAAAATCACTGGTGGCAAAATTGTGATATTAAGAAAATGGAAGCACGAAGGTCATTTAGTAGTAGACTGCTGCGATGCTCTACCCAAGAGCCCACTAGAGTCTAAAGGAAGATAGAAGTGGTAGAGAAGAGATGGATCTGACAGATGTATACTTAGAGGGATGGTGGTGGCACATGACAGACTGACTGTGAAGTGAAGGAGAGGAAAGTTCTGAAATGTTTCTGAATTTCCATTCAGGACCAGAACCTTTCACCCCTGCCATTAACCATGTTACTGGAGAAGTATAAGTGGGAATATTCCCTGAGGTATACATCCTGTTAGAAAGATGAAACAAGCTCGGGGTTGGTAGGGTCTGAGCATATCTATTGTGAGTGAAGCAAGGTTAGCTCTATACATTCTTATCAGCTCAAGAAACATAGCCTCTCCTCCTCTGGAGTTTTGGCTTTTTGCTGTCTGAAGTGGAGGCTGAGACCAAACAGTAAAGCCCAAGGAATAAGGGAGGTATAATTGATGTTTCAAGGTCAAGGTCAGTGTACTGGGAATGTTAATGGAAGCTAGAGAAGGATATGTCATATTTGGTATTTGAAGACAGTTTGAGAATCTTATTTACAGAAAGGCTGGTAGGAAAGAGGCTCAGGAGAGTAATTCATTATAACCTTGGAAAGAGGTGAACATTTTCTGAAAGAAGGTTGTGGCAATAGACGTAGAAAATTTCGGTTTGGATTAATATGCGCCATGTGGGACGGAACCACGTGGGAGATAGCCAAATGTTGTCAGTGTGGGCTCAGTATCAGGAAAAATAACAGCCCCTCATTTCTTGCTTGCTTTCAGGCAAAGGATGAGGGATTATATCAGAAGTGTGACAGTGAGTCTCTTGGTCAGCAACTGGGGAGATGATTTTACACTATCGGAAGACTGGCTTTAGAGCATAAAGGTTAATGGGTACTGAGAAGCAACTCTGATTTTAAATTTGGGAAGTGATAAGATGACATATGTGCCAGTGAAGGAAGAACAGGTAGTTCCACAATTTGAGGACATGAAGCATGTGATATGACCGCGAACCCCATAGAAGAGTAAGATACAAGTCTGGGGATGCTGCTGAGAGCAGGGCTGCCACTCTGGGTTTCCACAGGTGCATGGACACACTGTCATCTGCTGGTTTCCTGAATGCTCTCCTAGGTTATACTTTCCCACACCTGGGATATGTCTGACTACCAAACTGAAACTGGCTGGATCAAGGGTTCATGTGACATTCCTGTCCTCATCCAGAGGCTGCCCACATGACTTTTTTTTTTTATAATCTCCCAGAGATTATGGGTGGGACACTATCAGGCTGACCAGAGTAAAGAAGGGTCTCGTCCCTAACTTTCTGCTGGCACAGTTTCCTGAAAATACCAGCTAACAGCTAATAAGAGGCATATAGCATAATCATCAGGAGTTAGACATCTTAACCCGCTCGTCCCATCATTTACTTGTGTGACTGCAGGTAAGAAGCTGGGCCTCAGTTTCCTTTTCCATAAAATGGAATATGAATAGTAACTATGCCAGGGGTGACTGTGAGGTAATGCACTCAGAGGGCTCAGCACAGGACTTTCCCTAGAAAGTGCTTAGAAGTGGTAGCTGCTATTCTTGCTGAGGTGGTTGTTCATGTTGTCTTTGCTACGTAGGCCTTCTGAATGAAGATTTAGCTGTGACTATCTCTAGTATAAGAGTTATGTTTTAGGGGCACCTGGATGGCATAGTCGGTTAAGCGTCTGATTCTTGGTTTCAGCCCAGGTCATGATCTCAGGGTCGTGGGACTGAGCTGAGCACCGGGCTCTACACTCAGCATGGAGTCTGCTTGAGATTCTCTCCCTCTCCCTGTGCCTCTCCCCCTGCCCCCGCTTGCATGCGTGCTCTCTCTCTCAAATAAATAAACAAACAAACAAATAAAATCTTGAAAAAAGAAAGAGTTATGTTTTACCCTTCCTTGCCTGATCTTAAAATAGGCTTTCCTTGTGATTCTGGCTCCATTGAAGGCTTACTTACAGTGTAAAGACTGATTAGAGTAGGTGTGCTCTGGATGTGTAGATGAGCCGTGGGGCCAGTGTTTATAATGTCTGACAATTTAGAAATACATTTGGGAACATATACGTAGGCTGAAAATATTATGTTCTTTGAAAAATAAACACCAATAAACAAGTACATGTCACAGACACAAATACAGATCTACATCCTGTTCTTTAAGTTTGGCAAGACTTCTTCTGAATTTGGAGTGCTTAGTTCTGCCAAGATGTAAGCTAATTTCAGGCTGCAGATAACAGTCAATCAGAAACTGGATTGAGACTGAATACTTAGACTAATTTCTTTTAACCTAAGCCACAAGCACACTAACATCCTTTGGTGGGAAGATAGATGCAATAGCTTATCAAGTTATCTGGACTTTCTTCTCTAAAGCTGCACTCAGGGTGCCCTGCTTGGGCAATTAAGGATTTATCAGAGCCAAGTGCACATTCCTCAGAAAAGCTATCCTTTCAAGTGGATGAGCTTGTTTAAATTCTAGTTTGTTTCCATGTGGGGCATCTTCTCCATGTCAAAGTGAAGATGTTGTATGAGAAAGAAAAGAGACATTTTATTACTGAATATAAGTTTGTTGTAGGAGTCTGCTTTCTATGTTGGTGGGAAACTAAAAGAGGTTGAAAATAAATCCCAAACTGTCAGAAGTCTGAATGAGAAGTGGGAAACTTAAAACCTAGAAACTACTGTGGTTACTTCCCAGTCCAACAGGCTCATATGACAGTACCAGAAGTGCATCTCCTTCTCTCACTCCAAACCATCCCAAGCTATTAAGAACTCCAGGTCTCACTGTGGCCGACTCCCAGCTCTCCATTAAAGACCATGCTTGGTGTACAATGTGGATCTGAAGTACCATCTCAGGACAAGTCTTTACGTTGCTATTCTTTGAGGTGCTCGGGCTTCAGAGGGAATATATTCTTTGGATACGAGGAACGTATTCTCTCCATGAGAAATCAGCTACAGAAATCAAGAATGAACTCTGACAATGAAGGGATACATACATCTGACAATGGAACATACAGTTAAGGAAGCATAAAATTCTCTAAGCAATCATGCAGGAGAAAAGGTGACTCAGCCAAAGTAAATGATGACCAGGAGACATTTATGTGGGATGATGTCCTGGAAGTAATCCTAAGAAAAGAACAACAAAACTTTGCAAAACTGAAGGGTGTTTACCTACAGCACAAGTGATGAGAAAGGTACAGTTCCAATGGTTGTTTCTGAACTCTTCACCCCAAAATGACTTTACTTGTTAGTAGGGCAGGTGATCTACAAGATGTTTTGAGAAGGCTACCTCCCCTAATCATGACCTTCTCTAATTTCTAGTGCCTAAATTTCCTTAGTGTGGGTTAAAGCTCTTCATTCCTCATTGAAGACTAGACCTAAAGGCAAAAACTTGGGAGAGGTAATATTCAGTCTTGTATTCACACAAGGTAGAAGTGAGTGGATCACATTTATTCCTGAGAATGGAAAGAAGTGGGAACAAAATCCCAAGGGCAAAAGGACACCAAGGTTTTAAGAGAGGGCACTGAAGTAAGGCAGGCAGGAGGCAAAAAGCCAGTGGGAGGTGTAAAATTATAATAGTAGCAGCTAACATATATTGAGTGCTTATAGAGTGGTAGAGCATGCACTAGGTAAAATTCATGTATTACCCAAAGCATATGGAGTTTGGGAAGAAGATCTGAAGTTATCCTTGTAACACTATGCATTTTAGTAATTACAAATAAAAAAAGAGAGATTTATAATCCATTTCTGTAAGTTAGCCATGAAAAAGCACTTGCAACTGGGTTCCACAATAATTTTTCACCTGTAAAGCTTTTGCTTCTGGCCATCTATCACCAACATCCTATAGATGGTAGACAATTATTAACCATGTATACTTAAAACATGAAAAAATAGCCAAAGAAGATTGTTTCACACAACACTAATAAATCAATAAAATAGAAATTAAAATAGCTTTGGGATAAATAATGATTGCCCAAACCATTATTTTAGCTCACATTTGGAAGTAGACTGTTGTCTATAACCTCTACAAACAACTGAAATCTTATTCTCCTTTGGGGTGCTTACCACTTTAAAATATTTTTTTTTGATTTTATTTATTTATTTATTTGAGAGGGAGAATGAGAGAGAGAGAGAGAGCATGAGAGGGGGGAGGGTCAGAGGGAGAAGCAGACTCCCCGCTGAGCAGGGAGCCCGATGCGGGACTCGATCCCGGGACTCTGGGATCATGACCTGAGCTGAAGGCAGTCGCTTAACCAACTGAGCCACCCAGGCGCCGTTTTTTTGTTTAAAATATATATTTTTTGATTTTATTTATTTATTTATTTGAGAGAGAGAATGAGAGAGAGAGCATGTGCTTACCA
This sequence comes from Zalophus californianus, assembly GCF_009762305.2. Taxonomy (NCBI): domain Eukaryota; kingdom Metazoa; phylum Chordata; class Mammalia; order Carnivora; family Otariidae; genus Zalophus; species Zalophus californianus. Next base: position 98,873,710 of record NC_045595.1, read on the forward strand.
CTTTAGAAGGCCATGTGATGCTATTAATAAATTAGTATCCAACTTTGTGATATACACCTATTAACTTTTTCAATAAAAACACTTTTTGCTTATTCCCAGAAAAGTTAAATCAGAAATACTAGTCTTAATATTGCATTATCTTGCTTTTTGCTAAAAATGAATAAATATCTTAATTTTAAAAGGGAAATTGACGGGTAGAGATAATGGGTAAGCTAGGAAGCTGCTATTGCATGACTCATCAAAAGAGAAGAAAATAATTTTAGTTTCTTGCTGAGAGGGATTAAAGTAAATCACTAGAAAAATAATGCTTTTCTCTGACCAAACCAGCTGTTGTTATGATGAAGCTGAGGCACAGGCTTGCATTTAGGACTGTGTTAAAATGAAATTAAATGTTTAAGCTTTAAAAAGTAAAAGAATTCGTGGTCACTACTAGAATTATATTGAAAAACTGCACTTTGATTTCACAATTAAAGGGTTAAAATCAGGGACATGATGCAAGAATTAATGAAAATGCCACTGGGAAGAAGTTGTCTTAGAGCAGATGAAAAAGAGGAAGACGAAAGGCCTGGGTAAAAATCGCTATGAAACAGGTTTTCAAATTACCACGAAGATTGCAGAAAGTGCACAGCATGGGAACAGAATTAGCATCAGTTTGGCAGAAAATGAAATAATGAGAGTTAAGTGAATGCTCATGGCAAATGCAACATTCAGGCTTTTTCAGTCTATCATTCCAGAAGATCAGGATGACAGCTTAAACAACTATTGAGATGAACTGATATTTTTCCTGACAGCACACTATCTAAGCCCTAAAAGTATATATCAGCTGGGATAGGTGGACTCTTTCATTAATTCCCTGCTTTACTGACTTCTTTCATTCATTCATGAAATGCTGGTTGAAGATATACCATGACCATTACATGCTAGACATTTTGATGGATATAAAAATGTGTTAAACCAGATACATCCTCAAGGTACTTACACCGAATTCCATCGAATCAAAGGTGCCATTGATGATAAAGCACACTATTACTTTATGTATTTCTAAGAGGAAACATGTTGCTAATTGTATTTCTGACACCATTCAGTATAAAGACACATCCTGACTTTAGAAATGTTAAGACGTGAAAAAAGGTGCAGGTGTAATCAATGACACATCCACACAAAGTAATCAAAATCCAGTGCTCAATAACAATGCCAGACCATTAAGCACACCAGCCTCTGGACATATGAGTAGCATATTATCTGCCTCTTGGGGGAAAAGCCCAAAGAGATATTTTTAAATCTTTTAACAAAATGTTCTTTTACTGCTTACAGATTAAAAGATAATACATTCCTGTTCTTAATTCTATGGTAAACAACTCCAAGTCTCTAGGTGAAATCAGAGCTGGGACTAGGGGAGGTAAGCGAGGCACCCTCTCCCTGTGGGCTATGCAAGTGCTGAGCATTTGCCTGATCTGAGAGTGTAGATTTTGCATCTTAGGTACTATATTTGCCTCACCCTAACCCTGACATTGGGTGAAATAACCTCACAATTGTTTTTGTTGCCTCACCCTGGGATCTTTGGGAATTGTATGACTTTTTCCATTTGCCACTCTAGATCCACTTTTCTGCCTCCTTCCCCACACTGTTCTGGGCTCCAGGATGCTCACCAATGGGATAGCACTGATTGCATTCTCTTACTCTCTAACTTTGGATTGGTTTGGCTGAAGGGAAGTGATGGCAGGATATTGGAAAGAGGGAAGAGAGTGAAGACAGGATATTTATTCCTCAGGCTCCCTCCCTGCCAGGTCACCATGGTTGTCTATGTCCCTCTCACAAAACCTCAGCTTGGAATTGGCAGCCTTTTTTATATAGCTTCTCTCTGGGTTCCGGTCAATACTCTCCCTGCCCTTTTTGAGAACAGAGCAGTAACTACTCTCCATGGATTCTGGCCCTGGGGTACTGCACTATCCCTCACTGGTTTTCTAAAACCAGCCTGTATCTTTGTAAATATTTCCTTTAAATTACTCAGTTTGGATGTGCGGCTTGTTGCCTTCCTGGACATAGAGAGTTTCATATCGGTAAGCATGCAGCTATAGAAAGTTCTCACTTGAACTGGGAACTAGGCATTTGAAATTTCTTAAGGAACTCCTGAATATAATAAATCTTAAACAGAGCTTTGTTTCCAGCCTTAAAGTTACAGTGTTTTTTTTTTTTTTTTTCTTACTGTTTCTTTCGGGTGCCTAAATATTCATGCCCATTTGACATACACTGCTCCAAACCCTAGGCAGGATCAGGTTTTCACAGGGAATTTATATATAAGTTGTGGCATCTGCCAATTGCAGATGTGAGGAGTGCAAATCATACCATAAGATATAGTAGGACCTAAACAGGAGGAATGAAAGTGTTCCAGAACAGAATCCACTTATTATACCCGATGGCAACTGTGCTTTATTAAATGCTCCAACCTAAACTACTGAATTCTGTAGAAATGTTAAGCATTCTCAGAAGTTTTTCTAGAAACTGAAATTGTACCCTAGTGAAGTAGTAAGCTGGAGCTCACTAGCTCAGACTGAGCAATCTGGACCCTGCTGATCTTCCTAAGGGTGAGCTTGGTGAAAACAGTTCACATCAGGATCAGAACTACAAGGGTAAGGGACCTCAGATCATGTCATCCTACCACATCATTTTAAAAATGAAAATGCTGGAGTGCAGGCAAGATGGCGGAGGAGTAGGAGACCTGGATTTCGTTTGGTCTCAGGAATTCAGCTGAATAGGGATCAAACCGTTCTGAACACCTACAAACTCAACAGGAGATTGAAGATAAGAATAGTAACAACACTCTTAACAGAAAAGCGACCACTTTCTGGAAGGTAGGACGTGCGGAGAAGTGAATCTGACGCGATATTCGGGAGGATAGATGGCGGGGGAGGGGGCCTCCGTTGGCAGCTTCTGGCAAGTGATAGAGCCGCGGAGCACAAAATCGGAACTTTTAGAAGCCGGCTCTGCTGAGGGACTCGCTCCAGTGGCTAAGCGGGGGGTGGAACCCTCGCAGCACAGTGTGGTCTCAGGACCCTCGGGTTCACAGAAAGACCGGGGGTGCCTGAGTGCAGCAGAGCTCCCAGGTATCAGAGCGGGGAAGTCGGCTGCAGAGACGGAGCCGAGGCGCGGGCTCTCAGCTCGGGGTTGCCGTAAACTGTGATCCGCGGCCCAGCCGGGTCACTGCTCCTCCAGCAGGGATCCAACAAGTGGCAGAGCTGAGGAGACCCCCCCTTCCTCCCCCAGGAGGAGTGGTGCAGGAGCACACCACAGGGATCTACTGGGTTTGGAGACTCCACATGGGGTCAGGTGCCAGAGATAGAAACACTCGGTCACAGGCCAAGTGAGCACAGACTGTGGCTGGAGACTGGGGAGACGGGATTGACTGCTTTTCTCTGGGGGCGCACTGAGGAGCGGGGCCCCGAGTTCTCAGCTCCTCTGTGCGGAGATTGAGAGGCCACCATTTTCACCCTGGTCCTCCAAAGCTGTACCGAGAGCTTGCAGGGAACAAAAGCTCCTGAGAGCAAACCCGAGCAGCTTGCTTAGCCCGGACCGACAAGGGCGGGGCAATTCCGCCTCCGGCAAAGACATTTGGGAACCACGGCAACAGGCCCCTCCCCCAGAAGATCAGCATGAACAGCCAGCAAGCCAAGACCAAGTTTACCGATCAAGCAGAACGGGAGAACTCCAGTGCTAGGGGAATACTGAACATAGAATTCATGGCTTTTTTACCGTGATTCATTAGTTTTTCAAAGTTAATTTTTTAACTGGTTTTTTTTTTTTGAATTTTTCTTTTTCCCTTTCTCAACCAACATCTTATCAATCCCTTTTTAAAAAAAAAACAAAACATTTTTTATTTTTCATTTTTTTTTTTAATTTTTTTATTGTTATGTTAATCACCATATATTACATCATTAGTTTTTGGTGCAGTGTTCCATGATTCATTGTTTGTTCATAACACCCAGTGCTCCATGCAGAACGTGCCCTCCTCAATGCCCATCACCAGGCTAACCCATCCCCCTACCCCCCTCCCCTCTAGAACCCTCAGTTTGTTTTTCAGAGTCCATCATCTCTCATGGTTCGTCTCCCCCTCTGACATACTCCCCTTTTCTTCCTCTCCTGTTATCTTCTTCTTTTTCTTTTTTCTTAAAATATGTTGCATTATTTGTTTCAGAAGTACAGATCTGTGATTCAACAGTCTTGCACAATTCACAGCACTCACCGTAGCACATACCCTCCCCAATGTCTATCACCCAACCACCCCATCCCTCCCACCCCCAACCACTCCAGTAACACTCAGTTTCTTTCCTGAGATTAAGAATTCCTCATATCAGTGAGGTCATGTGATACATGTCTTTCTCTGATTGACTTATTTCACTCAGCATAACACCCTCCAGTTCCATCCACGTCGTTGCAAATGGCAAGATCTCATTCCTTTTGATGGCTGCATAATATTCCATTGTGTATATATACCACATCTTCTTTATCCATTCATCTGTCGATGGGCATCTTGGCTCTTTCCACAGTTTGGCTATGGTGGACATTGCTGCTATAAACATTGGGGTACACGTACCCCTTCGGGTCCCTACATTTGTATCTTTGTGGTAAATACCCAGTAGTGCAATTGCTGGATCGAACGGTAGCTCTAATTTCAACTGTTTGAGGAACCTCCATACTGTTTTCCAGAGGGGTTGCACCAGCTTGCATTCCCACCAACAGTGTAGGAGGGTTCCCCTTTCTCCACATCCCCGCCAACATCTGTCGTTCCCTGACTTGTTAATTTTAGCCATTCTGACGGGTGTGAGGTGGTATCTCATTGAGGTTTTGATTTGGATTTCCCTGATACCAAGCGATGTTGAGCACTTTTTCATGTGCCTGTTGGCCATTTGGATGTCTTCTTTGGAGAAATGTCTGTTCATGTCTTCTGCCCATTTCTTGATTGGATTATTTGTTCTTTGGGTGTTGAGTTTGATAAGTTCTTTATAGATTTTGGATACTAGCCCTTTATCTGATATGTCATTTGCAAATATTTTCTCCCATTCTGTCGGTTGTCTTTTGGTTTTGTGGACTGTTTCTTTTGCTGTGCAGAAGCTTTTTATCTTGATGAAATCCCAATAGTTCATTTTTGCCCTGGCTTCCCGTGCCTTTGGCGATGTTTCTAGGAAGAAGTTGCTGCGGCTAAGGTCGAAAAGGTTGCTACCTGTGTTCTCCTTTAGGATTTGGATGGACTCTTGTCTCACGTTTAGGTCTTTCAACCATTTGGAGTCTATTTTTGTGTGTGGTGTAAGGAAATGGTCCAGTTTCATTCTTCTGCATGTGGCTGTCCAATTTTCCCAACACCATTTGTTGAAGAGACTGTCTTTTTGCCATTGGACATTCTTTCCTGCTTTGTCAAAAATAAGTTGACCATAGAGTTGAGGGTCCATTTCTGGGCTCTCAATTCTGTTCCATTGATCTATGTGTCTGTTTTTGTGCCAGTACCATACTGTCTTGATGATGACAGCTTTGTAATAGAGCTGGAAGTCCGGAATTGTGATGCCGCCAGCTTTGCTTTTCTTTTTCAGTATTCCTCTGGCTATTCGGGGTCTCTTCTGGTTCCATACAAATTTTAGGATTATTTGTTCCATTTCTTTGAAAAAAGTGGATGGTATTTTGATGGGGATTGCATTGAATGTGTAGATTGCTCTAGGTAGCATTGACATCTTCACAAAGTTTGTTCTTCCAATCCATGAGCATGGAACGTTTTTCCATTTCTTTGTGTCTTCTTCAATTTCTTTCCTGAGTATTTTATAGTTTTCTGAGTACAGATCCTTTGCCTCTTTGGTTAGATTTATTCCTAGGTATCTAATGGTTTTGGGTGCAATTGTAAATGGGATCGACTCCTTGATTTGTCTCTCTTCTGTCTTGTTGTTGGTGTATAGGAATGCCACTGATTTCTGTGCATTGATTTTATATCCTGCTACTTTACTGAATTCCTGTATGAGTTCTAGCAGTTTTGGGGTGGAGTCTTTTGGGTTTTCCACATACAGTATCATATCATCTGCAAAGAGTGAGAGTTTGACTTCCTCTTTGCCGATTTGGATGCCTTTGATTTCTTTTTGTTGTCTGATTGCTGTGGCTAGGACTTCTAATACTATGTTGAATAGCAGTGGTGAGAGTGGACATCCCTGCCGCGTTCCTGACCTTAGGGGAAAAGCTCTCAGCCTTTCCCCATTGAGAATGATATTCGCTGTAGGTTTTTCGTAGATGGCTTTTATGATATTGAGGTATGTACCCTCTATCCCTATACTCTGAAGAGTTTTGATCAAGAAAGGATGTTGTACTTTGTCAAATGCTTTTTCTGCATCTATTGAGAGGATCATATGATTCTTGTTCTTTCTTTTGTTAATGTATTGTATCACGTTGATTGATTTGCGGATGTTGAACCAGCCTTGCAGCCCAGGGATAAATCCCACTTGGTCGTGGTGAATAATCCTTTTAATGTACTGTTGGATCCTATTGGCTAGTATTTTGGTGAGAATTTTTGCATCCATGTTCATCAAGGATATTGGTCTGTAATTCTCTTCTTTGATGGGGTCTTTGTCTGGTTTTGGGATCAAGGTAATGCTGGCCTCATAAAATGAGTTTGGAAGTTTCCCTTCCATTTCTATTTTTTGGAAGAGTTTGAGGAGAATAGGTATTAATTCTTCTTGAAATGTCTGATAGAATTCCCCTGGGAAGCCATCTGGCCCTGGGCTTTTGTTTCTTGGGAGATTTTTGATGACTGTTTCAATTTCCTTAGTGGTTATAGGTCTGTTCAGGTTTTCTATTTCTTCCTGGTTCAATTTTGGTAGTTGATACATCTCTAGGAATGCACCCATTTCTTCCAGGTTATCTAATTTGCTGGCATAGAGTTGCTCATAATATGTTCTTATAATTGTTTGTATTTCTTTGGTGTTGCTTGTGATCTCTCCTCTTTCATTCATGATTTTGTTGATTTGGGTCATTTCTCTTTTCTTTTTGATCAGTCTGGCCAGGGGTTTATCAATCTTGTTAATTCTTTCAAAGAACCAGCTCCTAGTTTCGTTGATCTGTTCTACTGTTCTTTTGGTTTCTAGTTCATTGATTTCTGCTCTGATCTTTATGATTTCTCTTCTCCTGCTGGGTTTAGGCTTTCTTTGCTGTTCTTTCTCCAGCTCCTTTAGGTGTAGGGTTAGGTTGTGTATTTGAGACCTTTCTTGTTTCTTGAGAAAGGCTTGTATTGCTATATACTTTCCTCTCAGGACTGCCTTTGCTGTATCCCAAAGATTTTGAACAGTTGTGTTTTCATTTTCATTGGTTTCCATGAATTTTTTTAATTCTTCTTTAATTTCTTGGTTGACCCATTCATTCTTTAGTAGGATGCTCTTTAGCCTCCATGTATTTGAGTTCTTTCCAACTTTCCTCTTGTGGTTGAGTTCTAGTTTCAAAGCATTGTGGTCTGAAAATATGCAGGGAATGATCCCAATCTTTTGGTACCGATTGAGACCTGATTTGTGACCTAGGATGTGATCAATTCTGGAGAATGTTCCATGGGCACTAGAGAAGAATGTGTATTCCGTTGCTTTGGGATGGAATGTTCTGAATATGTCTGTGAAGTCCATTTGGTCCAGTGTGTCATTTAAAGTCTTTATTTCCTTGTTGATCTTTTGCTTAGATGATCTGTCCATTTCAGTCAGGGGGGTGTTAAAGTCCCCCACTATTATTGTATTGTTGTCAATGTGTTTCTTTGCTTTTGTTATTAATTGCCTTATATAATTGGCTGCTCCCATGTTCGGGGCATAGATATTTACAATTGTTAGATCTTCTTGTTGGATAGACCCTTTAAGTAGGATATAGTGTCCTTCCTCATCTCTTATTACAGTCTTTGTTTTAAAATCTAGTTTGTCTGATATAAGGATTGCCACCCCAGCTTTCTTTTGGTGTCCATTAGCATGGTAAATGGTTTTCCACCCCCTCACTTTCAATCTGGGGGTGTCTTTGGGTGTAAAATGAGTCTCTTGCAGACAGCATATTGATGGGTCTTGTTTTTTAATCCAATCTGATAGCCTGTGTCTTTTGATTGGGGCATTTAGCCCATTTACATTCAGGGTAACTATTGAAAGGTATGAATTTAGTGCCATTGTATTACCTGTAAGGTGACTGTTAACTGTCTGTTGTCTGTGTTCGTTTCTGCTCTTTGCTGCTTTTAGGTTCTCTCTTTGCTTAGAGGACCCCTCTCAATATTTCTTGGAGGGCTGGTTTCGTGTTTGCAAATTCCTTTAGTTTTTGTTTGTTCTGGAAGCTTTTGATCTCTCCTTCTATTTTCAATGATAGCCTAGCTGGATATAGTATTCTTGGCTGCATATTTTTCTCGTTTAGTGCTCTGAAGATATCTTGCCAGTCCTTTCTGTCCTGCCAGGTCTCTGTGGATAAGTCTGTTGCCAATCTAATGTTTCTACCATTGTAGGTTACATATCTCTTCTCCCGAGCTGCTTTCAGGATTTTCTCTTTGTCTCTGAGACTCATAAGTTTTACTATTAGATGTCGGGGTGTTGACCTATTTTTATTGATTTTGAGAGGGGTTCTCTGTGCCTCCTGGATTTTAATGCCTGTTTCCTTCCTCACATTAGGGAAGTTCTCTGCTATAATTTGCTCCAATATACCTTCTGCCCCTCTCTCTCTCTCTTCTTCTTCTGGGATCCCAATTATTCTAATGTTGTTTCGTCTTATCGTATCACTTATCTCTCGAATTCTGCCCTCGTGATCCTGTAGTTGTTTCTCTCTCTTTTTCTCAGCCTCTTTATTTTCTATCATTTGGTCTTCTATATCGCTGATTCTCTCTTCTGCCTCATTTATCCTAGCATTTAGTGCCCCCATTTTTGATTGCACCTCATCAATAGCCTTTTTGATTTCGATTTGGTTAGATTTTAGTTCTTTTATTTCTCCAGAAAGGGTTTCTCTAATAACTTCCACGCTTTTTTCAAGCCCAGCTAGTATCTTTAAAGTCATGATTCTGAACTCTAGGTCCGACATCGTACTAATGTCCGTATTGAGTAGGTCCCTGGCTGACGGTACTACCTCTTGTTCTTTTTGCTGAGGTGATTTCTTTCGTCTTGTCATTTTGTCCAGAGGAGAATAGATGAATGAGAGAACAAAAGGCTAACAGGTTTACAACGTCCCCAGCAAATATACTGTATACAAATCAGAAAAGACCTGAAACCAGGGGAAAAGAAAGGGAAAGAAAGAAAAAAGAAAGAGAAAAAGAAAAAAAAAAGATAAAAAAGATAAAAACAAAAACAAAACAATTCAAAAAAGGCAGAATATGATCAAATATGATCAGGCTAGTGCATAGATCAGTGCCACACACTAGATTTTGGGCATATTTTGGTCTGTTAGAAAAAAGGGCCTCCTAAAATTTTAAAGGAAGAAAGACATATATGTACAAAATAAGGGTTGATACAATGAAGGGATGGAAGATGACTATAAAGATGAAAATTATAAAAGATTTTATAAAAGGACTTGGTAAGATAAGTTGTTTGAAAAAAGAAAGGAGATTTAAGGAAAAAAAAAAAAAGGAAAAAGGGAGAGAATGTGATCAGGCAGGAGACTAGAACAAAGCCATACACTAGTGGTTTAGGGTATATTTTGATCTGTTAGAAGAAACTGTACCTCAAAATTTTAAAGAGAGAACAACTTATATATATATGCCAAAAACAAGGATAACTACTATGAAGGGATAAAATATGACTCTAAAAATGAAAAAAAAATAAAAAATGTTTTTTTTTTTAAAAAAGGGATTTATAAGATGTTGGTTGAAAAAGGGAAAAAGAAAAATAAAAAAAAGTCAACAAAAATTAACTTTGATGAAATAATGAATCATGGTAAAAAAAAAAAAAAAGAAGCCATGAATCTATGTGCAGTATTCTCCTAGCGCTGGAGTTCTCCCATTCTCCTTGATCGATCAACTTGGTCTTGGCTTGCTGGCTGTTTGTGTTGATCTTCTGGGGGAGGGGCCTGTTGCTGTGGTTTCCAAATGTCTTTGCTGGAGGCGGAATTGCCCCGCCCTTGTCGGTCCGGGCTAAGGAAGCTGCTCCAGTTTGCTCTCAGGAGCTTTTGTTCCCTGCAAGCTCTCGGTACAGCTTTGGAGGACCAGGGCGAAAATGGCGGCCTCCCAGTCTCCGCCCGGAGGAGCCGAGAACTCGGGGCCCCACTCCTCAGTGCGCCCCCAGAGAAAAGCAGTCACTCCCGTGTCCCCGGTCTCTGGCCGCACTCCGTGCTCACCCGGCCTGTGACCGAGCGTTTCTATCTCTGGCACCCGACCCCGCTCGGAGTCTCCAAACCCAGCAGATCCCTGCAGTGCGCTCCCGCGCCGCTCCTCCCCGGGGGAGGAAGAGGAGTCTCCCCGGATCTGCCGCTTGTTGGGTCCCTGCTGGGGGAGCCGTGCCCCGACTGGGCCGCAGATCACAGTTTATGGCAACCCCGAGCTGAGAGCCCGCGCCTCGGCTCCGTCTCTGCAGCCGTCTTCCCCACCCCGACACCTGGGAGCTCTGCCGCACTCAGGCACCCCCGGTCTCTCTGTGACCCCAAGGGTCCTGAGACCACACTGTCCCGGGAGGGTTCCACCCCCCCGCTTAGCCACTGGAGCGACGTCCCTCCGCCGAGCCAACTTTTAAAAGGTCCGATTTTGTGCTCCGCGGCTCTAGCACTTGCCAGAAGCGGCCGACGGAGGCCCCTCCCCCGCTGTCTATCCTCCCGAATATCGCCTCGGATTCACTTCTCCGCACGTCCTACCTTCCAGTAAGTGGTCGCTTCTCTGTTCAGAGAGTTGTTGCTACTCTCCTGTTCGATCTTCTGTTGAGTTCGTAGGTGTTCAGAATGGTTTGATCCCTATTCAGCTGAATTCCTGAGACCAGACAAAATCTAGGTCTCCTACTCCTCCGCCATCTTGCTCCGCCCCCCTATTTTTCATTTTTAGAGTCATATTTTTATCCCTTCATAGTAGTTACCCTTATTTTTGGCATATATATATAAGTTGTTCTCTCTTTAAAATTTTGAGATACAGTTTCTTCTAACAGATCAAAATATACCCTAAATCACTAGTGTATGGCTTTGTTCTAGTCTCCTGCCTGATCACATTCTCTCCCTTTTTTTTCTTTTTTCTTTTTTTTAAATCTTCTTTCTTTTTAAAAACAACTTATTATCTTATCAATTCCTTTTAAAAATCTTTTATAATTTTCATCTTTACAGTCATCTTCCATCCCTTCATTGTATCAACCCTTATTTTGTACATATATGTCTTTCTTCCTTTAAAATTTTAGGAGGCGCTTTCTTCTAACAGACCAAAATATGCCCAAAATCTAGTGTGTGGCACTGATCTATGCACTAGCCTGATCATATATGATCATATTCTGTTTTGTTTTGTTTTGTTCTGTTTTTGTTTGTTTTTATATTTTTCTTTTTCTCTTTTTTTTTCTCTTTCTTCTTTCTTTCCCTTTCTTGTCCCCTGGTTTCAGGTCTTTCCTGATTTGTATAGAGTATATTTGCTGGAGATGTTGTTAACCTGTTAGCATTCTGTTCTCTCATTCATCTATTCTCCTCTGGACAAAATGACAAGATGAAAAAAAAAAAAAAATCACCTCAGCAAAAAGAACAAGAGATAGTACCGTCTGCCAGGGACCTATTCAATACGGACATTAGTATGATGTCGGACCTAGAGTTCAGAATCATGACTTTAAAGATACTAGCTGGCTTGAAAAAAGGGTGGAAGTTATTAGAGAAACGCTTTCTGGAGAAATAAAAGAACTAAAATCTAACCAAGTTGAAAGCAAAAAGGCTATTAATGAGGTGCAATAAAAAATGGGGGCACTAACTGCTAGGATAAATGAGGCAGAAGAGAGAATCAGCGATATAGAAGACCAAAAGATGGAAAATAAAGAGGCTGAGAAAAAGAGAGAGAAAGAACTACAGGATCACGAGGGCAGAATTCGAGAGATAAGCGATATGATAAGACGAAACAACATTAGAATGATTGGGATCCCAGAAGAAGAAGAAAGAGAGAGAGGGGGGCAGAAGGTATATTGGAGCAAATAATAGCAGAGAACTTCCCTAATGTAGGGAAGGAAACAGGCATCAAAATCCAGGAGGCACAGAGAACCCCTCTCAAAATCTAAAAATAGGTCAACAACCCGACATCTAATAGTAAAACTTACGAGTCTCAGAGACAAAGAGAAAATCCTGAAAGCAGCTCGGGAGAAGAGATATGTAACCTATAATGGCAGAAACATTAGATTGGCAACAGACCTATCCACAGAGACCTGGCAGGCCAGAAAGGACTGGCATGATATCTTCAGAGCACTAAACAAGAAAAATATGCAGCCAAGAATACTATATCCAGCTAAGCTGTCATTGAAAATTGAAGGAGAGATAAAAAGCTTCCAGGACAAACAAAAACTAAAGGAATGTGCAAACACGAAACCAGCCCTCTAAGAAATATTGAAAGGGGTCCTCTAAGCAAAAAGAGAGCCTAAAAGCAGCATAGATCAGAAAGGAACAGAGACAATATACAGTCACAGTCACCTTACAGGCAATACAATGGCACTAAATTCATACCTTTCAATAGTTACCCTGAATGTAAATGGGCCCAATGCCCCAATCAAAAGACACAGGCTATCAGATTGGATTAAAAAACAAGACCCATCCATATGCTGTCTGCAAGAGACTCATTTTAGACCCAAAGACACCCCCAGATTGAAAGTGAGGGGGTAGAAAACCATTTACCATGCTAATCGACACCAAAAGAAAGCTGGGGTGGCAATCCTTATATCGGACAAATTAGATTTTAAAACAAACACTGTAAGAAGAGATGAAGAAGGACACTATATCCTCCTTAAAGGGTCTATCCAACAAGAAGATCTAACAATTGTAAATATCTGTGCCCCTAACATGGGAGCAGCCAATTATAAGAGGCAATTAATAACAAAAGCAAAGAAACACATTGACAACAATATAATAATAGTGGGGGACTTTAACACCCCCCTCACTGAAATGGACAGATCATCTAAGCAAAAGGTCAACAAGGAAATAAAGACTTTAAATGAAACACTGGACCAAATGGACTTCACAGACATATTCAGAACCTTCCATCCCAAAGCAACGGAATACACATTCTTCTCTAGTGCCCATGGAACATTCTCCAGAATTGATCACATCCTAGGTCACAAATCAGGTCTCAACCAGTACCAAAAGATTGGAATCATTCCCTGCATATTTTCAGACCACAATGCTCTGAAACTAGAACTCAATCACAAGAGGAAAGTCAGAAAGAACTCAAATACATGGAGGCTAAAGAGCATCCTACTAAAGAATGAATGGGTCAACCAGGAAATTAAAGAAGAATTAAAAAAATTCATGGAAACCAATGAAAATGAAAACACAACTGTTCAAAATCTTTGGGATACAGCAAAGGCAGTCCTGAGAGGAAAGTATATAGCAATACAAGCCTTTCTCAAGAAACAAGAAAGGTCTCAAATACACAACCTAACCCTACACCTAAAGGAGCTGGAGAAAGAACAGCAAAGAAAGCCTAAACCCAGCAGGAGAAGAGAAATAATAAAGATCAGAGCAGAAATCAATGAACTAGAAACCAAAAGAACAGTAGAACAGAGCAACGAAACTAGGAGCTTGTTCTTTGAAAGAATTAACAAGATTGAAAAACCCCTTGGCGAGACCTATGAAAAAGAAAAGAGAAATGACCCAAATCAACAAAATCATGAATAAAAGCAGAGAGATCAGAACCAACACCAAAGAAATACAAACAATTATAACATATTATGAGCAACTCTATGCCAGCAAATTAGATAACCTGGAAGAAATGGGTGCATTCCTAGAGATGTATCAACTACCAAAACTGAACCAGGAAGAAATAGAAAACCTGAGCAGACCTATAACCACTAAGGAAATTGAAGCAGTCATCAAAAATCTCCCAACAAACAAAAGCCCAGGGCCAGATGGCTTCCCAGGGGAATTCTACCAAACATTTCAAGAAGAAATAATACCTATTCTCCTGAAACTGTTCCAAAAAATGGAAATGGAAGGAAAACTTCCAAACTCATTTTATGAGGCCACCATTACCTTGATCCCCAAACCAGACAAAGACCCCATCAAAAAGGAGAATTACAGACCAATATCCTTGATGAACATGGATGCAAAAATGCTCACCACAATATTAGCCAATAGGATCCAATAGTACATTAAAAGGATTATTCACCATGACCAAGTGGGATTTATCCCTGGGCTGCAAGGTTGGTTCAACATCCGCAAATCCATCAACGTGATACAATACATTAACAAAAGAAAGAACAAGAACCATATGATCCTCTCAATAGATGCAGAAAAAGCATTTGACAAAGTACAGCATCCTTTCTTGATCAAAACTCTTCAGAGTATAGGGATAAAGGGTACGTACCTCAATATCATAAAAGCCTTCTATGAAAAACCTAGAGCCAATATCATTCTCAATGGCTCAGCTTTCCCCCTAAGATCAGGAATGCAGCAGGGATGTCCAGTATCACCACTGCCATTCAACATAGTATTAGAAGTCCTAGCCACAGCAATCAGACAACAAAAAGAAATCAAAGGCATCCAAATCGGCAAAGAGGAAGTCAAACTCTCACTCTTTGCAGATGATATGATACTGTATGTGGAATACCCAAAAGACTCCACCCCAAAACTGCTAGAACTCATACAGGATTTCAGTAAAGTAGCAGGATATAAAATCAATGCACAGAAATCAGTGGCATTCCTATACACCAACAACAAGACAGAAGAGAGACAAATCAAGGAGTCAATCCCATTTACAATTGCACCCCAAACCATAAGATACCTAGGAATAAATTTAACCAAAGAGGCAAAGGATCTGTACTCTGAAAACTATAAAATACTCATGAAAGAAATTGAAGAAGACACAGAGAAATGGAAAAACGTTTCATGCTCATGGATTGGAAGAACAAACATTGTGAAGATGTCAGTGCTACCTAGAGCAATCTACACATTCAGTGCAGTCCCCATCAAAATACCATCCACTTTTTTCAAATAAATGGAACAAATAATCCTAAAATTTGTATTGAACCAGAAGAGACCCCAAATAGCCGGAGGAATATTGAAAAAGAAAAGCAAAGCCGGTGGCATCATAATTCCGGACTTCAAGCTCTATTACAAAGCTGTCATCATCAAGACAGTATGGTACTGGCACCAAAACAGACACATAGATCAATGGAACAGAATCAAGAGCCCACAAATGGACCCTCAACTCTATGATCAACTCATCTTTGACAAAGCAGGGAAGAATGTCCAATGGAAAAAAGACAGTCTCTTCAACAAATGGTGTTGGGAAAATTGGACAGCCACATGCAGAAGAATGAAACTGGACCATTTCCTTACACCACACACAAAAATAGACTCCAAATGGTTGAAAGACCTAAACGTGAGACAGAAGTACATCAAAATCCTAAAGGAGAACACAGGCAGCAACCTTTTTGACCTCAGCCGCAGCAACTTCTTCCTAGAAACATCGTCAAGGGCAAGGGAATCAAGGGCAAAAATGAACTATTGGGATTTCATCAAGATAAAAAGCTTTTGCACAGCAAAAGAAACAGTCCACAAAACCAAAAGACAACCGACAGAATGGGAGAAAATATTTGCAAATGACATATCAGATAAAGGGCTAGTGTCCAAAATCTATAAAGAACTTATCAAACTCAACACCCAAAGAACAAATTATCCAATCAAGAAATGGGCAGAAGACATGAACAGACATTTTTCCAAAGAAGACATCCAAATGGCCAACACATACATGAAAAAGTATTCAACATCGCTCGGCATCAGGGAAATCCAAATCAAAACCTCAATGAGATGCCACCTCACACCAGTCAGAATGGCTAAAATTAACAAGTCAGGAAATGACAGATGTTGGCGGGGATGCGGAGAAAGGGGAACCCTCCTACACTGTTGGTGGGAATGCAAGCTGGTGCAACCACTCTGGAAAACAGTATGGAGTTTCCTCAAACAGTTGAAAATGGAGCTACCCTACGATCCAGCAATTGCACTACTGGGTATTTACCACAAAGATCCAAATGTAGGGATCCGAAGGGGTACGTGACCCCAATGTTTATAGCAGCAATATCCACAATAGCCAAACTGTGGAAAGAGCCAAGATGTCCATCGACAGATGAATGGATAAGGAAGAAGTGGTATATATACACAATGGAATATTATGCAGCCATCAAAAGGAATGATATTTTGCCATTTGCAACGACGTGGTTGGAACTGGAGGGTGTTATGCTGAGTGAAATAAGTCAATCAGAGAAAGACATGTATCATATGACCTCACTGAAATGAGGAATTCTTAATCTCAGGAAACATACTGAGGGTTGCTGGAGTGGTGGGGGCTGGGAGGGATTGGGTGGCTGGGTGATAGGCATTGGGGAGGGTATGTGCTATAATGAGCGCTGTGAATTATACAAGACTGATGAATCACAGATCTGTACTACTGAAACAAATAATGCAATATATGTTAAGGAAAAAAAAAAGAAGAAGATAGCAGGAGGGGAAGAATGAAGGGGAGTAAGTTGGAAGGGGAGATGAACCATGAGATATGATGGACTCTGAAAAACAAACTGAGGGTTCTAGAGGGGAGGGGGTGGGGGGATGGGTTAGCCTAGTGATGGGTATTAAAGAGGGCACATTCTGCGTGGAGCACTGGGTGTTATGCACAAACAATGAATCATGGAACACTACATCAAAAACTAATGATGTAATGTATGGTGATTAACATAACAATAAAAAAATTATTAAAAAAATGAAATACTAAGATCCATAAAGATCACTTGGTAGGGATTACTTGGCAGAAGTTATTAGGTAGTAAGTAATAGAAGAAAGACTAACCAGTTTTTTAAATTTAGGTTATTTCCTTCCAACTTTGTATGTTGCCTATCTGAAATAAACAAGTGAATAAGCATGAGGTATATTATGAAACATTTTTTAATCACATCAGTGAGAATGAACTTTTAGGAAAAGGAAAGATTAAAATGTGGAAAGTAGTAGAAGATACTTATTCCCCAAATGTTGGCATATAACAATACAGAGTGAATTTGAAATTTGAAAGCAATATGGCTATAGTGTGGTGTGATGTGTTATTTCTCAAATTCTGATAATTCACATAGCATCTTTGTGATTTTTTTACATAACTGAAAGCCATTTGTACCATTATTTCTTCAATATTTCCCTTTAACTTTTCTTTCTTCCATTTTGTCAGTTTTGCTTCATGTATTCTGGGGTTTTATTATGAACATATGTCTATAACTGTTATTTCTGATGCATTGACCTTATTTATAATTATAAAGGATCTTTAGTAACGTGTGGGTGTCACAGTCCATTTTGTCTGCTCTTAGTATGCTATTCCAGTTCCCTTGTAGTTACTGTTTTCATGGTATATATTTTTCCATCTTTTGCCTTTTAGCTTATTTGTATCTTTGAATCTAGTTGGATCTTATTTTTGTTTTTTAAATCTAGTCTGATAATATCTACCCTTTGATTACATGGTTTAGTTCATTCACATGTAATGTTTTATTAATATAGTCAGATTTACTTATGCCATTTTACTTTTGTTTTCTATATGTCTCATGTATTTTGTATTCCTTTGTTCTTCCCTTACTGCTTTCTTTTGTAGTAAATGGATAATTCCAATGTTCTTTTTTAATTCCTTGAATGGCTTTTAAAATATACTTTTGGAGTTATTTTCTTAGTGGTTGCTCTAGGAAATATAGGATACATCTTAACTTATCAGACTCTATTTCAGAATTATACTACTTTAATTCCAGTGAGATATAGAATATTTGCACCATTCTATTCTCTTCCCCTTCCTTTATACTATTAATGTAATATATATCACATCTATATATGTTACAAACAGAATAGATATAGTGTTATAATTGTTGATTTACATAATCATATCTTTTTAAGAAACTAAGAAGAAACCAGAAAAATGTATTTATAAAGTCTTGTATTAATCTTTTTTTAAAAATATTTTATTTATTTATTTAAGAGAAAGTAAAGAGAGAGAGAGACCAACGGGGTGGGGAGAGTCAGAGCGAGAAGCAGACTCCCCACTAAGCAAGGAGCCTGATGTGGGAGTTGATTCCAGGACCCTGGGATCATGATCCGAGCCACCCAGGAGCTCCTGTATTAATCTTCTTATTTACCATTTTTGGTACTTTTCATTTCGTCCTGTGGACTCAAGTTACCATTTCATGTCACTCCCTTGCTTGCCATATGTAGCTTCCTTTCCTTTCTTCCTCTTTGTGTTGTTATTGTCAAATATATATCTCTATATGCTATAGGCCTCACAACTGAATTTTAGAAATATTGCTTTATCTTGTTTTTTTTTTATTTAAGATTTTATTTCTTTATTTGCCAGAGAAAGAGAGGGAGAGAACACAAGCAGGAGGAGTGGCAGGTAGAGGGAGAAGCAGGCTCCCCGTTGAGCAAGGAGCCTGATGTGGGACTCGTTCCCAGGACCCTGGGATCATGACCTGAGCCAAAGGCAACTGTTTAACAACTGAGACACCCAGGAGCCCTATCCTGTTGTTTTTAAATTAATTACAAAAAGAAGGGAAAGGAAGTATGTAATTATACTGTCTTTCATAGTTAATGCATAATTTTCTTTGCTAGCATTTTTTGTTTTTCGTGTGTATTAAATTACAGTCTAGTGTCATTTCCTTTCAACTTAAAGAAGTCCCTTAGAATTTTCAAGGCAGGTCTGCTAGCTACACATTCTCTGTCTTTCTTTATCTTAGAGTATCTTTATGTGTTCTTCGTTTCTAAAAGGTACTTTTGCTGGTTATAGTATTCTTGGCCAAGTTTTGTTTTTTTTTTAAAGCACTTCAAATATGTTATCTGTTATCATTTGGACTCCATCATTTCTGATAAGAAGTTAGCTGTTATTCATGTTATTAGAATTCTCTTCTATGTGATAAATCATTTTTCTCTATTACCTTCAAGACTTTCTCTTTGACTTTCTACATTTACCATCTCCATCTTGGTTTTCCGACTTGGAGTTCATTGAACTTGGATGTATAGATTAATGTTTTTCTTCATATTTGGGAAAATTTCAGTCATTATTTCTTGAATTTTTTCCCCTCCTTTCTTTCCTCTCCTTCTAGTGTTCTCATTACATGCATGTTGGTGTGCTCAACAGTGTCTCAGAAGATCTGTTCCTTTTTTTTTCTTTAGTTCTTCAAATTGAATAATTTCTAATGACCTATCATCAAGTTCACTGATTCTTTCTTCTTGCTCAGATCTCTAGTTGAGCTCCTCTAGTGAATTTTCCATTTCAGCGGAAAGCCTTTTCAACTTCAGAATTTCTGTTTTTTAATATAATTTTTATGTCCTTATTGGTATTCCCTATTTGATAGGTTATTGTCATCATACTTTCCTTTAATTATTAAATGTGGTTGCAGTTAGTTGTTTGAGCATATTTATAATAGCTTCTTTGAAGTCTTTGTTGCCTTCATCTGGGCCACCTAAATGCAGTTTTATGGCTCGATTGTGTTTGTTGTTTTTCTGTACAAGGGTCACACTATCCTGTTTCTTTCTGTTTCATATTTTGTCAAAACTGGACATTATAGATATATATTGTAACAATTCTGGATTCTAATTAGCCTCCTCTCCCACTCCCAGGGCAAATTGATGTTACCATTTTCTGGTTAGTTTATTTGTTTAGTGGCTTGCCTGGACAAATTATGTAAAGCCTATTTCCGTTTTGGAAGTTCTGGTCAACTGATATTTTATAAATTTAGTTTATCTTAAATAATATTTATGAAACCATGGTTTGCTATGCTAGTTATATATTGTTATATATTTAATGTCTCTTAACCCTCAGTGTACCATCAGGATTCATTGGACCTAATTTTATTTTATTTTTATTTTTTTTAAAGATTTTATTTATGTATTTGACAGAGACACAGCGAGAGACAAGCAGAGGGAGTGGTGGAGGGAGAAGCAGGCTTTCCGCTGAGCAGGGAGCCCGATGTGGGGCTCAATCCCAGGACCCTGGGATCATGACTTGAACCGAAGGCAGATACTTAATGGCTGAGCCACCCAGGCACCCCTCATTGGACCTAATTTTAGTTTTTGAGTTTATTTTTTGAATAGTTCTATTTATAAGTACTGATATTTCATGTCTCTTAGAGATTATTTCTTATAAGCCTTCTAAAATACAAAGAGAGGTCCTACTTATTTAAGCAAATAAAATACTATTTTTTCTTATAATTGTTACATGAGTCTATTGGATCCTTTTAAAAATCTAAGACATATTACAAACTGATGATATTTTTTCCATCCCTTGAAAAAATTTGCTATTTTGTCATCCAAAAATTATGTCATTATTGCTCATTATTCTCAGCAATGCTAAAAAATACTAAATTAATAAAAAGACAAGAAGACTTATGGGATACCTAGATATAATAGTGAAATGAGTCACCATTATTTTATTATCCTTCGGTTATCTTATGTTACTTCTGTCAAAAGGGTGTAAAAGAAGACAGGAGACAACTTCTGGGGAAGATGATGGAGTAGGAAGATCCTAAGCTCACCTCATTCCATGGATACAACTAGGTAACACCCACATTAGTGTAAATAACCCAGAAATGACCTGAAGCCTGGCAGAACAATATCCACAGCTAGATGTAGAGAAAAGCCTACAGGTAATAGGATAGGAAGTGTGAAGATGTGCAGGAGCTAAATGCACTTGTGGGACTGTCTGCTGGAGGGAGGATGGCATCATTTCTGAGAAAGGAGAGAAACAGACTCTCACACCAGGCGCCCCAGGCACGGCAAACTGACATGAGAAAGAGGAATCCTCATAATATTTGGCTTTGAAAACCAGAGGGGTCAAATCTCACAAATTTTTACAATCGATGGGACTTCACACCTGGAATTTTATTTTAAAAATCAATCAGCAGGTTCAGCTTTGGGAGAGCCAGGAGGGTAAGAAGAAACGGAGTCTTCACCCTTAAGGAGACAACACAACAAACAGCCCTGCAGAGATGAAGCATAGAAGCAGCAGTTTGATAAATGCTTGGGGTATATGGGAAGGAGATTTGTTTACTAATCTCAGAGCATATGCTGGAGGAGCAGTGATCGTTGGGAGACTTCTCCAGGAAACAAAGGAGCTAGTGGGAGCCATTTCCTTCCTCCAGCCCTAACCTAGACACACTTATACCTGTGGGAACTAGCAAGATACTGACAGTTGCTACCTAAGTTGCTAACAGTGTGCCCCACCCCCACATTCTCTGCGGACACACCCCCTCCTGCTTGGCCTCTGCTCCAGTTCCCACCCCCAGCAGACTTGTGCAAACCTTGCTAATATCCCACTTGCCCTGCCCCCATGTTCTCCTGCTGATCAGCCCCCTCCAAAATGCTCTTGCTTGGAGCCCATGCAATGCAGTGCCACAAGCCTAGCAGTGTGTAAGCAGCTCTGAGAGGGCCAGTATGAGTCCAAAGTAACCCCTGCCCTAGGAAGAGGGTAAGATAACCACACACAGTCTGACTGCAGCCCCAGCGGTGGGTAGGGGGCAGACATCTGGTCTGACTATAGGCCACACCCACCAACGAAAGCTTTCCAGGGGACAAAACAGAAAAAGTACCCTGCAGTTCATAGCTACTACATCTCTGGCAAATGTCTGCTCTGATTCAACTCAAGGTCAAGGTGGCACCAAACTGGCTCATTAACAACACAGGAACCAAACCCTGCCTGCAACAGGTGAAGAGCCATTGCAGAGGCTGGACTGAAGGCAAAAGTGGCCACAACATCAGGGTACATCCAACAGACACAGGAGACACCCCTGAAGCACCAGGTTCTGGTGAACAGGAGACTAGTGCCCACTGCAAGGCACTATGGGACCTCTTCTTCATAAGGCCACTACTTTCAAGAGCAGGAAATATGAGTGAATTTCCTAACACATAGAAATAAACACAGAGAGTTAGATAAAATGATATAGAGGAATATGTCCCAAATGAAAGAACAGGACAAAATCACAGCAAGAGACCTAAACAAAATGGAGATATGCTTGAGAGAGAACTTAAAGTAACGGCCATAAAGATACTCACTGGACTTGAGAAAAGAGTGGAGGACCTCAGTGTGACCCTTAACAAAGAGATAGAAAACAAAAGGAACAAATCAGAGGGGAACTAAATAATTGAAATTAAAAAATACCCTAGAGGGAATAAATAGTAGACTAGATGAAGCAGAAGAATGGATCAGTGACCTGCAGGACAGAGTAATGGGAAGCAATCAAGCTGAACAGGAGAGAGAAAGCTAATAATAATAATAATAATAAAATGAAAAATGAAAATAGACTTGGAGGACTCAGCAACACCATCTAGCATAATAACATTCACATTATAGGGATCCAAGAAGGAGAAGAGAGAGAAAAGGGGGCAGAATATTTATTCAAAGAAATAATAGCTTAAAACTCCCTGAATCTAGGGAAGGAAACAGAAACCCAGATTCAGGAGGAATAGAGTCCCCAGCAAAATCAATCCAAGGAGGTCCACACAGAGACACATAGTAATTAAAATGGCAAAAGGAGTTATCAAGAGAGAATTTTAAAAGCAGCAAGAGAAAAGAAAACAGCTACATACAAGGGAAACCCCATAAAGCTATCAGCTGGTTTTTCAGCAGAAAGTATGCAGGCCAGAAGGGAGTGACATGATATATTCAAAGTGCTGAAAGGAAAAAAACCTGCAACCAAGAATACTCTATCCAGCAAGGCTAGTATTCAGAAGAGAAGGAGAGAGAAAGTTTTCCCAGATGAACAAAAGTTAAAGGAATTCATTACCTTACAAGAAATGCTAAAGAGGACTCTGTAAGTGGAAAGGAAAGACCATAGGCAGGAATAAGAAAACTAAGAAGAACAAAAGCAGAAAAATTAAATATATCTGCAAATGCAAGTGAAAAGAAACCCAGGGTAGCAATACTGATATCAGAAAAAATAAACTTTAAAACAAAGACTGAATCAAGAGACAAAGAAGGACACTACATAATTATAAAGGGAACAACCTAACAAAAAGATATAATAATTGTAAATATTTATGCATCCAACATGGGAGAACCCATATACATAAAGCAACTAATAAAAAACATAAAGGGAGTAATTGATAGTAATACAATAATAGTAGGGGGATCTTTCACACCATAATCACATCAATGATCTTCCAAACAGAAAATCAACAAGGAAATAGTGGCTTTGAATGACACACTGGGCCAGATGGATCTAACAGATATATTCAGAACACTGCATCATAAAACAGCAGAATACACATTCTTTTCAAGTGCACATGGAACATTCTTCAGAATAGATCACAATAGGCCACAAAACAAGTTTCAACAAATTCAAAAAGATTGAAGTCATACCATACATCTTTTCCAACAC
This sequence comes from Zalophus californianus, assembly GCF_009762305.2. Lineage (NCBI taxonomy): Eukaryota > Metazoa > Chordata > Mammalia > Carnivora > Otariidae > Zalophus > Zalophus californianus. The sequence continues at coordinate 98,897,217 of NC_045595.1, forward strand.
TATGAGAGTAAAAATCAACCACAATAAAAAATCTGCAAAGAACACAAATACAAGGAGGTTAAATAACATGCTACTAAACAATAAATGGGTCAAAGAGGAAATTAAAAAAACACATGGAAACAAATGAAAATGAAAATGCAATGGTCCAAATCCTTTAAGATGCAGCAAAAGCTGTTCTTAGAGGGAATTTTATAGCAATATAGGCCTAACTCAAGAAGCAAGAAAAAGAATACTTTATCCAGCAAGAAAAAGGACAAATAAATAACCTAACCTTACACCTAAAGGACCTAGAAAAAGAAGAACAAACAAAACCCAAAACTAGTAGAAGGAAGAGAATAATAAGGATTACAGTAGAAATAAACAAAATAGAAACTAAAAAATAGAACAGATCAATGAAACCAGGAGCTGGTTCTTTGAAAAAAATCAACAAAATTGATAAACCTTTAGTCAGACTCATTAAACTCTCTCATTAAAAAGAAAGGGAAAGAGTATGAGAGAGAGAGGACTCAAATAAACAAAATCAGAAATGAAAGAGGAGAAATTAACTGACACCACAGAAATACAAAGGATTATAAGAGAATATTATGAAAAATTATATGCCAACAAATTGGATAACCTAGAAGAAATAGATAAATTCCTGGAAACATATAATGTCCCTAAACCAAGTCAGGAAGAAACAGAAAATTTGAACAGACTTATTGTCAGCAATGAAATTGAATCAGTAATCAAAGAACTCCCAACAAACAAAAGTCTAAGACCAGATGATTTCACAGGTGAATTCCACAAACATTTAAATAATTAATACCTATTCTTCTGAAAATATTCCAAAATATAGAAGAGGAAGGAAAGCTTCCAGATTCATTCTATGAGGACAGCATTACCCTGATAAAGTACTTCAAAAAAAGGAAACCATAGGGCAATATCTCTTATGAACATAGATGCTAAAATCCTCACCAAATATTAGCAAATCCAATCCAATAATACATTAAAAAAAAATCATTCACCATGATCAAGTGGGATTGATTCCTGGGATGCAAGGGTGGTTTGGTATTTGCAAATCAATCAACGTGATACATCACATCAACAAGAAGGAAGACAAAAATCATATGAACATCTTGATAGATGCAGAAAAAGTATTTGACAAAGTACAACATCCCTTCATGATAAAAACTGTCAACAAAGTAGGTTTAGAGGGAACATAGCTCAACATAATAAAGCCATATACAAAAAGCCCACAGCTAACAGCATACTCAATATGTGAAAAACAGAGCTTTTCCTTTAAGATCAGGAACAAGATAATGATGTTCACTCTCACCACTTTTATTCAACATAGTACTGGAAGTCCTAGCCATAGCAATCAGACAAGAAAAAGAAATAAAAGACATCAAAATTGGTAAGGAAGAAGTAAAACTGTCACTATTTGCAGATGACATGATATTATATATAGAAAACCCTAAGGCTCCACCAAAAAACTACTAGAACTGATAAGTGAGTTCAGTAAAGTCACAGGATCAAAACCAATATATAGAAATCCATTGTATTTTGTACAATAATAATGAGGCAGCAGAAAGAGAAGTTAATAAAACAATACCAGTTACAGTTGCACCAAAAATAATAAAATACCTAGTAATAAACTTAACCAAGGAGGTGAAAGAGTTGTAATCTAAAAACTGTAAAACATTGTTGAAAGAAATTTAAGATGACACAAAGAAATGGAAGGATTCCATGCTCATGGATTGGTAGAACAAATATTGTTAAAATATCCATACTACCAAAAGCAATCTACAGATTGCAATCCTTATCAAAATACCACAGCATTTTTCACAGAACTAGAACAAATAGCACTAAAATTTGTATGGAATCACAAAAGACCCTGAATAGTCAAAGCAATCTTGAAAAAGAAGAACAAAACTGGAGGAGGCACCATAATTCTAGACTTCAATGGTACTAGCACAAAAATAGACACATAGATCAATGGAATAGAATAGAAACCCAGAAATAAATGCATGCCTATATGGCCAATTAATCTTCAACAAAGCAGGAAAATGTGCAACGGGGAAAAGACAGTCTCTTCAAAAAATGGTGTTGGAAAAACTGGACAGCTACATGTAAAAGAATGAAACTGGGCCACTTTCTGACACCATATACATAAATAAACTCGAAACGGATTAAGGACCTAAATACGAGCCCTGAAACCATAAAAATCCTACAAGAGAGCACAGGCAATAAGTTCTCTGACATTGGATGTAGCAACATTTTTCTAGATATGTTCCCCAAGGCAAGGGAAATGAAAGTAAAAATAAACTAGTGGGACTATAGCAAAGTAAAAAGCTTCCGTATGGTAAAGGAAATGATCAACAAAACTAAAGTACAACCTATTGAATGGGAGAAGCTATTTGCAAATGATATATCTGATGAAAGGATAGTACCCAAAATATATAAAGAACATATACAACTCAATACCAAATAAACAAATAATCCAATTAAAAAATGAGCAGAAGGCATGAATAGACATTTCTCTAAAAGAGACATACAGATGACCCACAGACATATAAAAAGATTTTCAACATCACTAATCATCAGGGAAAGGCATATCAAAACCACAATGAGTTATCACCTCATACCTGTCAGAATGGCTAAGATCAAAAACACATGAAATAACAAGTATTGGTGAGGATGTGGAGAAAAAGGAACCCCAGTGCCCTGCTGATGGGAATACAAACTGGGTACAGCCACTGTGGAAAACAGTATGGAGATTCCTCAAAAAATTAAAAATAGAATTACCATATGATCCAGTAATTTCACTACTGGGTATTTACCCAAAGAATACAAAACTGCTAATTCAAAGACATATACACCGCTATGTTTGTTGCAATATTATTTATAATAGCCAAATTATGGAAGCAGGCCAGGTGTCTATTACCATCCCGAATGGATGAAGATGTTGTATATATACTCAATGGAATATTACTCAGCCATAGAAAAGAATGAAATCTTGCCATTTGCAACAACATGGATGGATCTAGAGAGTATAATGGTAAGTGAAATAAGTCAGTCAGAGAAAGACAAATGCCAGATGATTTCACTCATATGTGGAATTTAAAAAAACAAAACAAATGAACAAAGAAAAAAAAGAGACAAGCCAAGAAACAGACTCTTAATATAGAGAACAAACTGATGTTTACCAGAGGGAAGGCGGGTGGTGAGATCAGTGAAATAGGTGATGGGGTTTAAGAGTACACTTATCTTGAAGAGCCCTGAGTAATGTAGAGAATTGCTGAATCACTATATTGTACACCTGAAAATAATATAACATTGTATGTTAACTATACTGGAATTAAAATTAAAAAAAATAAAAAAATTTAAAAAATAGATAAAAATTTAAAAAAAAGAAGACCAGAGACATTCACTTTGTTGTCTTCTTTTAACTTTCATTGGATGCAATTGGGAATGAAGATTTTTCTCATTTTTTTCACCCATAATAACAAAAAGAAAAAAAATTACAATGAAAGGTATTTTTCACAATTAGACAAATGAGAAGCCAAATGCAAAGAGACACCAAAACTCTGTACTCTAAGGATGATGGTCAAATTGTATTAGTAAAATCTTACAACATAACTCTTCAGATAACAGTATCCTAAATGAATTGTTTTAAACTCAAGAATGCATAAGTGATGAATATAATCCTAAAAGCACAAAGGAAATATGGCATTCCCATTTATTTAGTCATTGAACAGAAAGAACTTTATCATGTAATATTTTGCGACAAGAACTTAGATTATCCAGTGTTTCAAAAGGACATACCCATTATTCTTTCATCTTTTATGATGTTTTTGTGCCAAAATTACTCAATATGATTTGTAAGTGGACAAATGCTGAATCAGGCATGTATACAAAGATGAGTGGAAGGAAATTAAAATAATTCAATAGATTAATTATTCTAATTGCTGTTTGTAAATCTAAAATGGAAATGTCTTGTAGTTTGGAATTAAAAATATGGCCTTCTTCTCTTCAACAAAATTATGATTAATCAAAAGTTCCCCCCAAATCTTTAAGTTTTTCATTTTGGTACTGAAAGTACAAGAAAAAGATCCCTAAGTAATGATAAGCTAGAAGCTCTTAGTTATGTGTTTGAAATCTGGAATAAGTATTTACAAATTATTTTCCAGGTGCATGTATGACGGTTGATGAGCAATTAGTTGAACTCTGAGGATATTGTTCATTTCAGGTTTTTCACCTTCTTTCACAAAATACTGTTTTGATGTTTGTATCTTTATCAAAATTTTGAATAAAGTTGCTTTTCATTATCCTTTTATTCTTCTGAAAATTATTTGTAAAATGTCTTAAAATATAAAAAATAATGGTGCATTGGGCGCCTGGGTGGCTCAGTTGGTTAAGCGACTGCCTTCGGCTCAGGTCATGATCCTGGAGTCCCGGGATCGAATCCCACATTGGGCTCCCTGCTCAGCAGGAAGTCTGCTTCTCCCTCTGACCCTCTTCCCTCTCGTGCTCTCTATCTCTCATTCTCTCTCTCTCTCTCAAATAAATAAATAAAATCTTTAAAAAAAAAGACCAATTTCTTTAAAAAAAAATAATGGTGCATTGAATCTAGATGGCAAATAATGGTGAATATTTCTCCTATGATACTAGTTGTTAAACATAAATGTCTGATTAAAAAAAATTAAAGTTCATCACTGTACCACTTAAAATACTCCTGCATTCAAGTAAATGACACTTTAGGCACAAGGATGTGCTAGAATGCTTGATGGTTTTGGAATCAAAATGACTCAGTTTTAATTTTGGCCCCACTCCTTTTAGCTGTGTGACAGCTAAACATGGACAAGAATCCTCCCTTCTATGAATCCTCATTTATTCATTTATAAAAAGAAGGTAATAGAGCATGCTCTGCCGAGTTAGCATCATATTCAGGGCTGAAGACAAGGCATCCAGCATATTTCCTAGGAAACAGGTACTTAATAAATGCTTGCTTCCTCCTTTTTTTCTCTTTAGTATTGATAATCTTCGTTGAGGAGGATGCATGACTATATTATATATTATAACTAATAGAAAAATAGGTCTGACTCAAAATAAACATTCCAAATGGAGGAATAGCACTGTGTGTATGTGCGTGTGTGTGCACATGTATGCACGTGCACATGTGTTTAAAGGCATAAAATTAAGTGAAAATAAACAAATCTTAGTGGAGAAGTAAGATGAAAAATATTTATGTGTGAATGAAAGAGAAGTGGAAGGATGATATTATGGAGTATTCTACAAATTTCTAGGCCTGATAAAGACCTTGATGTGCTGCTCTCTTAATATTGTGTACAGACCAATAGAGAGAAAACAAGAGCTCCTATTCTTGGTTCCTCAGTGCTCCAGATAGCTGTTGAAATTTAAGTCTCTCTCTCTCTCTCTTTTTTAACACAGGGCATCTGATTATTTCTTGTTTTTTTTCCTATTGACAGTTTCATTACTATTACTCAGAAGAAAATGGAAGCAACAAAAGAGATTGCAAGTTTGCTTTCACTACTGACCAAGAAAGCAGAACAGTGATGACATAGAAGGAATGCGGAGGTTGTCATGTCCATCTTGGGTTTTACTAATTTGAGAAACAGAAATGGTAGACTTAATCAGGTGTATTCTCTGGCTTTAGGAAGGCATACTTCATAATATTTAGGAAAAATATGGTAAAACTGTCAGTGGTATTAAACCACTATAACTCTTTGGAGAACAATTAGGCAGTATGTAAAAGTCATATACTATTTGGCACCAAAAGTCTTTCTGGGAATTGATTCCGAAATTAAATCATCCAACTGGCATTTAAAGTAAAACCCAAAATAAAAGCATCTTCATTTTCACCAGGAGTCCAAAAACCCAGCTAGAAAAATATAGCGTATTTTGTCTCCTCACCTCCATTCCAATTACCCTAGAACAGCAATCAACAAATGTATGTAAATGGCCAGTAGTAACTATCTGGGGCCGTACTCTGTTGCAACTACTCAGCTCTGTGTTGTAGCATGAAACCATCCATAGACAATATGTAAACAAATGAGCATGGTTATGTTCCAATAATACTTTGTTGTGAACTTTGAAATTTTAATTTCCTACAATTTTCACATGTCAAGAAATATTATTCTCTAAAAAATTCTCTGAAAAATGTTGCTTCAACCATTACAAATTTAAAAATCATTATTAGCTCATGTGCCATACAAAAACAGGTGGCAAGCTTGACCTAGGACATTCCCACTAAATGTGGTAGAGACTTGGAGAGGGTGGAGCCTTTCTTCCCTCCCACTCCACAACTGGGTCTGGATTTTTCTGGTATCAGCCCATAGCAAACATGTATTTCTTGTCTATTTGTTACTTTAGATGCCAATTCCTATTTGTAATGTTCTTTTTGAGAAAGACACACTTGTCCATTAATTGTGTTCTGGTTATGCATCCTACCTCACCAAATATTATTGATACTAAGGAGAAAGGAAAGAAGAAACAAGTATTTATTGATCACCTTCTATAGTGAAAAAATATACAGGTTTTCTGAAAGTGAGTAATGTGGTTCCAAACAACAGAGTCTTATAAACTTGAGGGACACCCCCCCCCCCAGATAGATTGAAGAGCAGGCCAATGCCACAGATAAAAATAAATGTGTTTGTAGGGTAGGAAGCCTCTGGTATAATCTAAAGAACTGTGCAGTTGTCTCAGTTTTGAACCATACAATCCCTAGTGACCCTCTCATAGACTCCTCTTGCAAAAGGAGTGTAACTTTCTAGGGTTACAGATGCATAGGGCTTTTCAAGGAGCACCTCTTCCCTCTTAACCACAACCTATAGGTTCTCTCCTTTTCAGAGACTGGTTGGCAAATTGAAGCTGACCAGGATCTTTAGAATGAGAATCAGGGCCTAACCAAGGCTAAGGCCCATTTAAAAGTTCATCTAAATCCATGGTTCAAGTTCTTTACATAGAAAAATGACAACAGGGAATGAATTTAAATAATGTCATGATCAAGGTTAACTAAAGCAGTGTGCTTTTCATTATATGCATATTTATCACCCAAGGATCTTGTTAGAATGAAGAATCTGATTCAGCAGATGTCTTAGTCAGCTTGGGTTGCCATGACAAAATACCATAGACTGGGTGGCTCAAACAACAGACATTTATTGCTTGCACTATTAGAGGCTGGGAAGTCCAAGATCAAAGCACTGGCTAATTTGGTTACTAGCAAGAGCTCTCTTCCTAGCTTGCAGATGGCTGCCTTCTCACTGTGTGCTCACATAATCTCTTCTTTGTGTGTGTTTGTTGAAGGAAAGAGCATTAACTCTCTGGTGCATTTTTTTTTTTTTTTTTAAGTAGGCTCTATGTTGGGTGTGGAGCCCAACATGGGGCTAGAAATCACAACCCTGAGATCAAGACCTGAGCTGAGATCAAGAGTTGGATGCTTAACCTACTGAGCCCCCCAGGCACCCCTCTGGTGAATCTTCTTATAAGGACACTGATCCTACTGGATCCCACCCTTGTGACCTCATTTAACCTTAATTACCTCCTAAGAGGCCCTATCTCCAAATACAGTCACACTGGGGGTTAGAACCTCAACATATGAATTTGAGGGGGAGGACAAAAAAGCAGTCCTTAGGAGTAAGTTTGTGGGGCCCGAGATTCTGCATTTTTAAAAAGCTTTCAGGTGATATGGATGCTGCTGGTCTTTGGACCACATTTTGGGTATTAGGAAACTAAAGTCTAAGGTCCCAGGCCCTGCTCTAGGAAAGAGTGAGGGTGATCAATAATGAATGGGATGACATACAGCTAATCAGGTTAATAAGGCTTGTTCAGAAATGATGCTGATAATAATAACAGCACTGCATCCTATTTATATGTAAGATGTCATCAAAGAAAGCACAAAGACATGAAGAGATTACCCCAATGGCAGCCAATTCTTCAACAAGGGACCCCAAATGAAACTGCCTTGAACAGTATCCTTCATATTTCTGGACCTCTTCTAAGACATGTGAATTTCTCAAGGTCAAATTCTTTATGCCTCCAAATCTGAAAGTCTTTTACCATAGACTGCTTCTCTGGAACATTATTAAAAGTTCACTTTCAGCTAATGGAAAGAGATAAGAACATCAGTATCATATGAGAAAAATAATCTTAGCATATAGAGAAGAAAGAAAATCCCATCTGAGTTTCCAAACTCATACTTCTATTCACTCTATAGAGATAGGCACACCTTAAAAAAAAAGATGAAAAATGAGGCCATTTTGCTATCATTTTATTTGGAGTGCTAATTTGTATATCACTAGCCAGTAGGAATGAGGACTGACTTCACAAAAGCTCTGCATAAAAAGAAAAAGAAAAGAAAAAGATAAAAGAAGGCATTCCCAGATGTATTTTGACAATTTCCTACAAAAGAGGCTACTTAATTCTGGGTTCAGGAATACCAGTTTTCTCTAGTGATATGTCAGTGGCTCTCAGAACTATTTTGGATAATCATGTCTTTATTTTCCTTGAGCATGAATTGGGCTCATTTGGATGTGAGGTCAAGCTACTGTACCCATATTCAGTTACTGGTATTAACTCAATAAAACTTTGGAAGCTTCATTTGTAAATAACCTGATGCCCTTCTATTTCTTTTCACTGAAAAGTGGCAGGCATGAAAATAATAAACTGACCTTCCATGGCTTGAATTTGGGAGAACGCTTGTTGGGACACTGCACAGACATTTTCAGATACTGGGTCATGGTAGGAGGACCAACTGAATGTCTCCACATTGCAAGCATCTCTGGAAGCCTAGAATAGTGACTTAGCCTCTCAGTCTTTTTTTTGCACAACCTTGAACAGAGCAACAGGAAGGTTTGATTAAATCAGCTGCCAGTATTCAAAGTTCCCATTTCATTCACAGTTTAAACCTTCTCACCAAGGACTAAGTTAACATGGCACAAATCAGTGGCAAAGGATTAAGCAGATACACTTTGCCTGAAGCTATCCTTCTGCATCAAAGAAAAAAATCAAGCTGGTCTAAGTAGAGGCGCAAGATAGAAGACTAGAGTTTTTTTTAGGATGCTCTCTGCTTGGTTCTTTTTTTTCCAAGTGAATATCGTCATTGACCTGCTGCTTTTCCTAGAATCTATGCAGGAAGACTGATTTGGATGGAATCCAGAATATTAACAGAATGTTTGAAAGATTTATTTGAATATTAAGCAGTATTTACCAGCAATTCTTTTATTTGATTCCCAAGATCTAAAATTTTCCGTGATGTGTTGCTGGGGTTCTGAGCTTCCAGAGGTGGGGGGAAGAAGGACAAAAAGACATAAATTGGGCTAACGTGCTAAAGTCATATTTAATAGTCATTGAGCTGTATGTGTGAGATTATGTTTAATTACTTTAGGGACATGTCTTTTGAGAAGCTTACTTGTTTCCTTACTAAGGTGTTTAAGTTGAATAAAGGAGTCCAGCTGAGGAAATACTGACCTCCTTGTTTCTCTCTGCCCCCACCTTCCATTTCTAATCTCCAAGGCAGTCCCTCTGAATTGCAGCAGGAGAGAATGTTGGATAGGGTGGAGCCTTCTTTTCCTTCACTCCAGAGCTTGAGCTGGACATTTCTAAGATCACCCTTTATTAAACATATACTTTTTGGCTTGTTTGTCACCTTGCATTTGTCAACTGCAGCCCTGGACTGGTAACCAAACAATCTGGGGTGAACAGGAGATATATATTCAGATTTATAATGAGTATGGTGCCTCATACAGTGCCTTGCCCATTTCAGACACCTCAAACTCCATATATTTGAAACCGAAGTTTGTCTTTCCTTTCAAACTTATTCTTCCTTCTCCATTTTCTGTCTTAGAGTAGTGCTACCTTTAGCTAGTTACCCAATCTCAAACTCTTACTCATCTTTAACTCCTTTTACTTCCTATTCTCCACTTCCAGATGCCAGGATCTTTCCACTTCCAGAACAGCTCAATCTAGTTCTTCTTTTTGATCCAGCTGCTTCTGTATTTTAGGTTTTCTTCATTTTGCGGCAGAATTCTTTCCTTTTCTTTTCTTTCTTTTTTTTTTTAAATTTTTTATTGTTATGTTACGGCAGAATTATTTTCATCCTTTATCCCAGGGCATTGCTGCCAAAATTGTCTTCTTTTGCATTTTGCTATTGTTTTTCTAATTTTTTTTTAAAGATTATTTATTTGAGAGAGCGAGAATGAGAGAGAGAGCACATGAGAGGGGGGAGGGCCAGAGGGAGAAGCAGGCTCCTCGCCGAGCAGGGAGCCCGATGTGGGACTCGATCCCGGGACTCCGGGATCATGACCCGAGCCGAAGGCAGTTGCTCAACCAACTGAGCCACCCAGGCGCCCCTGTTTTTCTAATTTTTTTAAGTTGAATAGGCACATTTTATTTTTCATTATTTTTGTTTTAGTTTTTCTAATATACTAAAAGCATTTAAAGCTATACATTTTCCTTTGAACACAGCTTTAGCTGTGTCCTATCCTCTTTGGTATGAAATATTTTCTTTTTTATTAGTCCCTTGACAATGATAAATTTTAGCTAGAACTTGCCTAGTATACAAAAGATAATTTAAAAGAATGTTTCTTAATTTGCAACTAATTAAAGATTTTTGGTAATCAATTATCGTTGATTTATAATGTCAATGTATTATAGTTAGAGTATATTACTCTTTCTTTTCTCTTGTTGGATGAATATACTTTGGCTGGATAGGATTTTAGGATCGTAATCTGTTTCTATTAATAATCTTTCTTTCTTTGTATAGGTGTTATTTCAGTATTCTTTTTTTTTTAAGATTTTATTTATTTATTTCACACAGAGAGAGAGAGAGAGAAAGCACAAGCAGGGGGAGTGGCAGGCAGGCAGAGGGAGAGGGAGAAGCAGGCTCCCCGCCGAGCAGGGAGCCCAATGCAGGGCTCGATCCCAGGACCCTGGGATCATGACCCAAGCCAAAGGCAGCTGCTAAATCGACTGAGCCACCCACGCACCCCTATTTCAGTATTCTTTAGATGCTAGTACTCCAGACGATGTATAACCTATTTTTTTCTGTCAGAAGGTCTGTAAGATTTGGTCCTTATCTTTGAAATGTAGGAATTTCACCGGAGTATGTCTCAGATTTTTGTTGTTGCTTTCCCCTCTTAATTCATCCTTTCTAGGACTCAGCAGGCCTTGTAATCTGAAGAACCAAGTATTTCTTCAGTTTAGGGAATATTTTCTTCTATTTTTTGCTTAATACTTTCCATGCAGTTGTTACTTCATATCCTCTGGCGTTCCCATTGTTAACATGGTAAATCCTCTGGATTTGTCTTCTGAGTCCCTTTTCTTGTTCCACGTGATTTCTATGTTGGGGGCTGGTTCTCTGTGTCTTGAGATGTTTTTTTATCTTGATCTTCCAGAACATGAATTCTATTCTCAGCAGTGACCATTCATTTTTTTCAATTTGTCTACTGAACTTTTAAAATTCAGAAATATCATTCTTAGTTCCAGAAAAGCTTTTCTATGCTCTAATTATATCTTTGTTCTAATTACTTTTATTAATGTCCTCTCTCTCTGCTATTAGTTCTACTATAAATGAAGCTGCCAGCTCTACTTGCTCAGCCTCGTCTTTTTCCTTCTAGTTAGAGTCCTCTTAAGTGGGTTGTAATTTTTCATTACCTACTTATTTTGTGTGTTCTCTCAATATCTGTACCTGTCAGGCTGTTGGGGTGTTCTATCAGTGATGGCAGAGCAGGGGACAGTAGGCATGCTGGTGTCCATTCTTGTGAGCTGGTGGCCAGCAAGCAGGCAAACTAGTAACTGGCATGCTGATTGGATCCTTTCTAACATAATAGACTGAGATCAACCTGGCTTATCAGAGAAACCCCATGGAGGTCCAAGAGTGTGAATTCCATACTGGTAGTCAGGAGGGACATAGCCCCGTTCTCAGAGAAAGACAGACGTCTGCCAGATGGGCTTCTTCTGGGAGCCACAAAATCCAAGGCCTTCACTCTCAGGCTCCTTCTGTGCTGTTGCTCATCAGGTCTTGCTGGACACCATGGAACCAGAACTCCCCAGCATGCTCTCTGCTTGATGTGTTCCCTGGTCTCTTCCTCTAATTTCACTTTTGACTCCAGAGAAGGGATTGAAAAGGGCAGGGGACAATGACTATGCTTTTTCTTTGGCAGCCACCTTCTCAGATTCCAAGTTATCTTCCTAAAGTGCAAGCATGATAATCCTAATATGTTGGCTAATGTATCCTAATACAGTGGCTCCCCATTTCCTAGAGCACAATGTCCAGACCCTAAGTCCTTCGAGCTGAGCCCTCCTCAAGCTGGATACATTGAACCAGGCCACATATCCTATGCTCTATGTTTTCTGTCATACTAGACTCTTCACTTTCTCTAAACCCATGCCATGTATTTCCCTTCTGTGTTGATGTACATGTTCCCTTCATCTGGTGGTGCCACCACTTTCCCTGCCTCTGACTTTTGGCATCCTTCTCATTCTCTAATTCAGATACTACCTTTTACGGGAAGCCTCAGTTGGAATTTATTCCTCTCTCCTCAGTGCCCCTATTGCTCCTATTTGTTCCTCAGTGGCAGCACTTAACACAACCTGCCTTTTCTTAGATTATCTGTGCACTTTTCTCCCTCTCTCACCCCAAACCTTAAATAACGTGAAGCAGGTTCCAGATCTGTTCCATTTTATTTTTTCCTGCAGTATCTTACATGAGTTGGGTACCTGATCTTTGCAGTGTTGAAATGACAATGGAAAGCAATTAAACTGGAAATTGATGGACCAGTCCTGAGCTTTTCTTACTATAGGAAGGAGATACAGCCATGAAGATCTGCTGAAGTTTAACAGGTGCTTAAGCATCAGTTTACAGACTTCCAACTTTAGAAAAGTCCTCTGAATCCCACAGAAAGGACTTCCAATTATTTTCTTCCACCCCACAGAGGTGTTATTTTACAAAGAGTGATGGGATGTGGAGTAACAGGGACCGTGGTCACTCATAGCCATTGAATTTCATGTGGAGCCTTCTCCTCGGTTACCTGGGAGCATGAAGGTTAGCAAAGTAAAAGATGGCTGGCTAAAGCATCACATCCCAGAAGTTTATGATTTTCAGAAAACCTGTTGTACATGAATCATTAAAAAGATGTACTTTGGAGGGGAAATGCCTCTGATACTTCAGGAGGTTGAAAACATGCAGTGTGTTAAGAAGTAGAAAGATTAGACAAACAAGTAAGGGGTAGTCCTATGAAGTGCACAAGAAAAGACTCTTCTTTTCAAAGGTGACTCACTATAATGAAGCAAGACTCACCCTACTCATCCCCGATTACAAACTCCCACCTCACAGACAGAAGCTAGACACAGGGCAGGGAAGTGAGAGCTACTGTGCAGAGTCATTGGGAGGGAAAGAGGAACAGGAACTTACTAAAGAACACTTTACCTGTCACCAGACCTCTGTGTAACTTGCGAGTGAGCATAGTAAGGGCTGTTGGGTGAGCAGCAGTCTGATTTTGACTTAGTCTAACCATTTTCTCTGCTTGGGGGCCCCTTGAAGTAGCCGGTCTCTGGTGCCATTTTCTTACTGTTGTTCTGGAAGCCACGTTGAAGGCATTAAAATACAGAGACCAGTATTATTAACTCTGTGTGTGTGTGTGTGTGTGTGTGTGTGTGTGTGTGTGTGTGTTTATTGTAAAGATGTGTTAACATGCTCTAAGCACTTTCCCTGGGTGAGACTATACTGCAGCTCTTCCTGGAGAGGAGCCTATTGCTCCCTTTAAGAATCCCGTTAAAGCATGCTGTTGCTTTAAAGGGACCATTTAAAGGCAAGGGCCAGTGCCTCACCCAGGGCCAGACACATAGCAGGCTCTTGAAAAATGTGCTGAAAAATGAATAGTCAGTATTCAGTGAAAAGGTAGAGATTCAGTCTGATATTTTCTCCCTTTTAGCCTTCATACAATTTGTTTTTACAATTGCATCCCAGCTCCTTTTTACAACCCCCTCAAAACTATATGTGTATTTTTGCATGTGTCCTTATGTGTATGTGTGTTTGTTTGTGTATGTCTCTATGTGCTTTTGGGGGTAAAGGTGTGTATGTCTTTATATTTGTGTGTATGTATGTATATTTGTATACATATCTGCATTTGTGAGTATATTTGTGTGTATACCTGTCAATCTACGTGTTTGTATCTCTTAATTGTGTGTCCATATGTGTGGCTAGGTCTGTGTATGTGTATATATCTATTATGTATATGTATGTGTGTATATTTGTATAGATGTGTATAACACCATATATATGAATTATGTATGTGGGTATGTGTGTATGTTTATGCGTGCATACATTTTATATCTAAGCATTAGATACCCAATACAGCCTAGTGTTCAAGCCATTTCTTCACAGAAACTAGTTGAAAAAAGTCTAAATGCCATATTGCTTGGGTTCATTCCCTGAGTCTTGTAGCATTACTGGAGGAGGATGGAGGAGAGTAAAGAAGAAATAGGTACTTTAGTGGGCTTTGGATGCTGACATTAGCCTTCCAGTCTAAAGAGAGATATGGATGGTGCAGGAGAGGAAGGAGAGAGAGCTGAAGGAGGGAAGAGCTGAGAAATGACAGAGGATAGAATCCAGAGCTCGGGGGAGGGTTACCATAGGAAGAAGGGGCAAGTCTTTTACTGGGTTAGGAGGCTCTTCCCAGGTGGAGTGACCTTGTTTCACTGCTCTCAGGGCAGAAGCATTGGCTGCAGCAGACTTGAAATACTCCTTGCTATGGACTGGATTGTGCCCCCCTCAAAATCATATGTTGAAGCCCTAGGCACCAACATGATTGTATTTGGAGATAAGGCTTTTAGGAGGTAATTAAGACTAAATAGGACAAAAGGGTGAGGTCTTAATCCCATAGCATTGGTGGCCTTACAAAAAGAAGAAGATTGATCTTTCTCCACCTGCATACACTGAGGAAAAGCCATGTGAGGACATAGTCAGAAGAAGGTCATCTGCAAGGCAAGAAAAGGGTTCTTGCTGGGAACTGAATCTGCTAGGACTTTCCAGCCTCCAGACCTACATTTCTGGCATTTAAGCCACCCAGTCTGTGGTGTTTTGTTATAGAAGCCCAGGCAGACTAAGACACCCCTCAAGAACTCTGCCTGTGGAAAAGTGGCCTCCAAGGCCCAGAGAGACTCTAACTTTGGGAAAAGCACATCTTTGTTTTATGTGATAGTCACAGAGGCTGGGACAATGAGAGACCTTCAGAAGAAGGGGTGCTGGGATTCTGCAGTCTTGCTCTCAGTCCAAGGAGCTTTATCACATGCATTTCTTGTGCTCTTCTACCATGGCATTCGATTTGGCTAATTCCTACTCAATCCCCCAAGAAGAAAGTAGACCCAGCAGAAGGTTCTGTTCTGAGCACCGAAAGTTTGTCATAAAAATTCAGGATTTATTATCTCTTCTTCCCACATCTGCTACCCAGTCTTTGTGGTGAGCATGTACTTGGTTAAGAATTCAGTCTCTGGAGTCAGATGCCTCAGTTCATCACTTACTGGTATTGTGACCTAGGGCAGGTTGCCTAACCTCTCTGTGCCTTTGTTTTCTTATCCATCTACTTTGTAGGTTCACTGTGGAGGATCAAGAAAGTTAATATATACAGAAAAATATCTTAGCATGTGGTAAACACTCAGTGTGGGCTGTTATTATCTTTTGCTGACGCCCTTCCTCCAGTTTACCAGCAGGTGACCTGTGGCAGTTCCTGGACAGATGCATGAACAGCTCAGGCCTAGGCACATGCTTCTAAAGGAAAGTGCTGTTGATTGTATCAGGAGAAGAAGATGGGATGGCAGGTTTGGTGGTTGAAGGTGAAGGGGTTCATGCCCGTTGACTTCTGTTTTCTCAATGAACTGTGAAACAAGGTCATCAGTGGATGAGAGCAAGGAGGAGGGGCCATGTTGGGTTTGTGAGGGATGGAGAGGGAATGAACTAAATGTCTAAGAGAGGGGGAACATGAACATGAAGCTTGCTAAGCAATACTGAGTGCCAATTTGAGTCTTGAGATCATGAATTTAAAGTGAAAACAGAGGCTTGATTGTGCGAATTTCTTCCAACATCCAGCAGCCCTGTTGTTGGCAGGGAGAAAGCATGAAGTTGCTTTCTGATCGATTGTCCTCATTTGTGGTGGGGGTGGGGGTGTCCATTGTGCACTAGCGTCTGCTTTTATAGACAACAATTGTGCCAGTTTTTTTCATAACACATTATGTTAATGATGAAGTGCAATATATTAGAGCATTCTCACCTTGTTGCAACTTTGTTTTTATTTCCTTGTCCCTTTCTCCTGAGACTCCATGTGTAAATTGCCAGTTTATGGTAATTTAATTTGTGGAATGCCTTGGGCAAAGAACCCATTTTCTTAGTTTATGTGGCTTTGGGTACTATATTTTCTTTTCATTACCCTTTCGGTGTCTTAATCTCTGCCAGAACAACAAAGGCACAGGACGATAACAGAGGCTCATATTCTAAAGCACTTATTATGCACCAGGCACTGTTCTAAGCACTTTGCATATGTGAACTCATTCATATCTCACAACAGCCCCATTTTACAGATCGGGCATAGGGAGTTTATATAACCTGCATGAGGTCACAGAGCGAGTAAGTATCAGAGCTAAGATTCAAACCAGGCAGCCTTGCTCTAGAGTCCATGCTCTGTACTTCCATGCTTCTCTAATGCATCCTTGAAAATAAGTTAATAAGTTAAACATTTGTATCTCTTTAAAATACTGACTTCCTGAGAAAATTTATAGTAGATCTATCTACCTCTAATAGTGCTATTTCCTTACCTTCCTATCATGTTGTATTTATCTCCCCACTCCCCACATCACTAAGGATAAAGTTTATGGAGTATCATCTATCCAGCTGGCCAATATATATTTATGAAGGGACCTACCTTATTTTAGCACAAATGAGATAAAGATGACCAAACCACTCTCCTTGCATTTCCAGAGCTCAGTCTAGCTGGGGATAAGACAAGTGAACAGGGCAAGTACAACAAAAGATACAGGTAAACTCCCAAAGACACAAGATCCTGTGAAAAACAAGCTACGTAACGAAAAAGACCAGGTCAACGATGTTGAATTTATTTCAACCTCAGTGGGAGCCTTTTTAGCTCCTGAGCAGATGCCAACTGGTCCAGTTGTGTTGGAGAATTACTCTGACAATAAGATGCCAAGGACTCCAATCATTGAGCTTTGAATTTCCTGAACATGGGGAGTATGGAATGCTGGGAACTGGAGGTGATGTTCTGAACTCAGTTTTAGCAATTGTAATTTGTCTCTTTGACCAAATGGGACATGGCTGGAGTTCTACACATCAACTAGACAAGGTCATGTCCTGGGAGTGTTTCTCGGGATGGGTAATGTGACAGTGGGCTGAACAGAGACAAATCAAGTCTAGAGACTCTCACCCACAGGATCCAGTCTGGACCCAGTTGTTTACTGGTTGCGTGGCACTGGGGAAGACATTTAAGCTTTCCAAATTGCAGTTTTCTAATTTACAAAAGGAGAAAGTAATACCTTCCTTGCAGGGATGTTGTAGGGATTAGCAATGAGTTTATAAAGTAACTAAAGCCATCATTATTTATTTATTACAGAATTAAACATGACAATTTTGCTATGGCAAAATTTTCTTAAATGTATCCTTTATTGCTGGAACAATCACCTATTCCTCCTGGTTCTATCTAACCTTGGGAATATTCAGAGAGGGTGAAAAGGCCATAACACAACTTATTATACTCAGTTGTTATTTTAGAAGGCTATCACTAGACGGCACTTAAGAAATTACACAATCATTTTAACTTGTGTTGGACTTTTTATTACTATATGCATCTATATAATTATGCTTTTACCCTTATTATTATTATTATTATTATTATTACTATTGCTTAACATTGTGGTGAGGAGAAAGGTGAAGGGAAGAATTCTTTATTGATTGTTTGTATCCACCAGGCACTGTGCCAAGTGGCTTTGCATACATTTAAATATCACAACAACTTGGGAGCTTGGTGATAGCATTATTCACATTTTAAAGATAAAAAAAAAGCTCAGATAAGTTGAGTCACTCTTTTCAAGGTCACACAGCCAGTTTGTGTCAGAGCCAGTTTGGCCCAGGCTCTTGCTCTGACCTCTATCCTGTGTGGCTTCCTGACACGGATATTGACGGTCAGAGCTGTTTTACAGATGAAGGATGGCAAACCAGGGCAGTTAAGTGATTGTTCAGGGTCGTATAGCATATAGTCATAATATCAATATCAAACGGTTCAGCTATTGAAGAGGAGACCCAAGACTGAGTCCCAGTTTTTCTGATGTTTAGTCCAGTTTTCCTTTTTTCTTGAGCCCCTGGAGGTAGACCATATAGTGGAATGGTTGAGAACATAGGCTCTTAGGTTTCTTACTGTCAGAAATATGGAAAGAGAAAATCTAGAATGGTGTTGGACTAGAACTGAAGGTATTGGTGTGAACTCTGTATATAGAAAAGAACATATATGTAAATCTCTTTTTGCACACACATCTAAGTTCCTAATTCTTTCTACCTATAGGGCCAGCCTTGAAGCAGCAATGAGCATACCTACTGTAAGATCTTGGTTTCTAAATACCATTCTTCCCTAAAAGGAACCAGGGATCCTTGGAGAAATGGAGATTGGAACAGGGAGGGTACCAGATAAACCTGATATATCTTATTGTCCCAATTAGCAAGGAAGTGTTCTAAAAATGATGGAAAAACATCAAAAAGACAGAGCAGGCAAGTTGAAGGTGCTCCCAGTAGGTAAATTGAAATAAGTAATAGTGACACATTATAATCCTCTGAATAAAATAGAAAAGCATGAGTCCACACTGATATCAATAATGACTTCAAAGTCAATAAGGACTGGAATATTTACATAGCTTCAAAGAACCTCCCGCAAAATACTTATTAATTATGGAGGGTAAAAAGAGTAACTTCACAGTGGAGAAACCTGGTTGACAACATCTTAGTTAAGTGATCAAAGTGAAGATCACCAACAATGTGACAAGTCTAAATCATGTGCCTCTCGATAGCATGCAATGAGAACTCAGAATCCCTTCTGTGATATTCATGCTAAACATGCAAAACTTGAATCCAGTCATGAGGGAATATTAGATACCTCCCAAATGAAAGATCTCTATAAAATATTTCGTCTGTAATCTTCAAAGGTATCAAGGTCATTAAAGTTAAAAGATTGAGGAACCGTTCCCAATTAAAAGAGACCAATGGGACGTGACAATTGAAGACAACACATGATTTTTGCACTGCAGCCTTTTGCTTTAAAGAGCATTACTGGGAGAATTGGTAAAACTTGAAGGGGGTATAAGAATTAGATGGAAGAAATGATTTGAATGTTAAATTCTTAATCTTGGTGTTTGTATGACGGTTATGTAGGAGAAGATTTGGTTTGTTGGAATTATATGCTAATGTATTTCAAGGTGATGATGTAGCATGTGAACAATTTACTCTCAAACGGTTCAGAAAAAAAGGCATTTGTATTGTAACTGTTTTTTAAAAAAGATTTATTTTTTATTTGAGAGAGAGTGAGCCCATGAGAGCGGGGGGTGGGGGGGTGGGAGGGTTGCGGGCTGAAGGAAAGGGAGAGAGAGTCTTAAGCTGAGTGCAGAGAGTCTCTGCACTGAGTGCAGGCCTAACGCGGGGCTCGATCCTACGACCCTGAGATCAGGACCTGAGTGGAAACCAGGAGTCAGATACTTAACCAACTGGGCCACCCAGGAGCTCCTGTACCTGTAACTATTTTTAAGTTTGATATTTTTCAAAATAAAGTTATCTCCTCCAACAATAAAAACCTCAAAACAAAAGCAACAATAAAAAGGAACACAGGTGCTGCATGCAGGGGTTATAGTAAAGTGGTTAAAAACATAGGCTCCATGTTTGAATTCCAGCTTTGCCACTTACTAGCTATGTGAACTTAGGCCTAAGTTATTTGTGACTTACTTTCTTGGTCTGTAAAATAGGGATAACAAAAGCACCAACACTGGATCCTGGTGGATTTAAATGCATTAGGAACCATAAAGTACTTAATATCAGTGTTTAATACTGTTTGTTGTTCTTATTACATGCTGGCAACATGATTCTCTGTGATCCATTTTTTCCCTCAGACCACAGGGCTGGTGTATCCCTTCTGACTTGTTCAGCTACAAATACAATTCAGCTAGAAAACATTTGCTATATGATCAGTTGTATTATTCAGGCAGATGGCTAGAGATTTTATAGACTGAGAAAGTTTAAAATAACTTTATATGTTATATGTAAAACAAACAAACCAATATGTTTATAATCTTTGGATATACACTTAGTTTTGATGTGGGGCCCAATGAGGATTAGATTTTTTTTTTGACTATACATAATCATTGTATCAAGCCAAAATATTGTGTTAGGAATAATCTAGGCATTAGTATGAAGAAAAGTGATTATCACACTGCCAAGATGTCTCTTAAGCCATTTAAACATATACATGCATGGCTATTACAAAGGATTAAAGTAAATCCACTACTAAAAATGGCTAATTCAATAAAAAAATGCAAATTTAAAATTTGAAATAAAAACAACGTTCTGGTTGGAAAATAAATATAGATAGCACTTCGATGTTGATTCTTTGAATTTATCTCTTTTCTGCCTTTGGATATTTAATATCAAGCTGCAATAATGCAATATTAGGAGGTGAATTTGGGAAAGGGGAGTAAGGCTGGTATTTTGCAAGTTATCTTTCAATGTGTACTTTTTGGTTCCTCTCTACTAATGAAATTCAGTTTTAAGAACCCCGAGTTCTTTTCCAGTTAGCTTAGGTTGACATGAGAGCAGATGGCCTCTGACAAAGCCTCTTTGCTCTCTCATTTAGCAGTCTTTCAAAACGTTACTTTAGAATGCTTTAGGGGTTCACAATGACCATTGCTAACCTGACAAAATGGGCTCTACCCCACCCCACAGAAAAGAGTGAAAAACTCCAGTGGGGCTGAACTTTAACCTTGACCCTGGGATGCCCACTTGAATATGCCCGTGTTCCTAACTAAAGAGCCACACTGGCTTTTCTTTCTTTTTCTCAAAAGGCAGAGAATTTTTGATGCACCTTCAAGATTCCATTTATATCAGTGACATAATGGTGTCAGCTCTTTGAAGGAAGAACAGGCAGCAACTGGTATTATATTGTTAAGTGCCCAAGAATCAATTACATCCTTGCTGAGACAAGAGGCAATTTTCCCATTTAAACTTCACAGATGTACGGACTGGCAAATTATTGTTGGGCTGTTGCTTCCTTTATTATAATTAACAATTAAAAAACACACGTTATAATGTAATTAGCGGTTTACTGACTATTACTGGCTCAGGTTGTAGCAGAGACTTTACTTTCAAGGATATGAACTACTAAAGAAGTATTTTAATCAACTCTTTTATATTCAGTCACTAGTGCGGAAACATTTTGGCCCCTCACAATTAAGCCACTGGAAATTTCCAAGCTGATCTGGGTTTATAAGAAGCATCTTGTGGAAGCCTATCAGTTTCCTTTCTTAAAATACTCCTCTCAGAGTTCATTGATTCTCCCTTTCTGGGAAATGTGGCAACACTTTTCTTGCATAACCCCCAAACCCAACCACGTTTTTTGCTTTTGTTCATCCCTAAATAAATTATTTTACCTCGGTGTAGGCCCATATTCTTTTTTTTTAAAGATTTATTTATTTATTTGAGAGAGGAGAGGGAGAGAGAGAGAGAGAGGGAGAAGGGGGAGGGGCAGAGGGAGAGAATCCCAAGCCAACTCCCTGCTGAATGCAGAGCCCAATGCGGGGCTTGATCTCATGACCCTGAGATCATGACCTGAGCCAAAACCAAGAGTCAGGCACTAAACTGACTGAGTCACCCAGCCACCCCGATGTAGGTTCGTATTCTTTTTTTTTTTTTAAAGATTTTATTTATTTATTCATGAGAGACAGAGAGAGAGAGAGAGAGAGAGAGAGGCAGAGGGAGAAGGAGGCTTCCAAGGAGCAGGGAGCCCGATGCGGGACTCGATCCCAGGACCCTGGGATCATGACCTGAGCCGAAGGCAGACGCTTAACCATCTGAGCCACCCAGGCGCCCGTAGGTTCGTATTCTTAATATTTTTCAAACACACACATGCAGTATGCATGAGAAACTATTTTTATTCAAGGTCAGCTAGACTTTCTATGATCACCCTTACGTGGACAACCTACTTGAAGGAAGCTAATAATTTAGATAATGAGAAGTGCCGTGCTGGAAAAAGGCATGACAAATAGAAATTATTAAGTGTAACAGTAGATGACTATTCGTGATTATAAGAGCTAACACTTATAAGGTATACTTATTATGTGCTAGGCACTATTTTAAGTACTGTATACGCTGTCCACATATTAACTCATTTAACAGCCAAGAGACTGAGTAATTCAACCACGGCTACAGAACTTGCAAATGGTGGTGCTGGAGTTCAAGTCCAGGCAGCGGGCCCCAGACTCCATGCTTTCAGCCACTATAGTCTACTAGTATCTGTAAAACATGACTATTCAAGCAATGTCAAACCAATTTTTTCATATCCTGATTGACAATCCATGCTGATGAGATTTCCAGGGAATGTTCCATTTGCTTACTCTGTGCCACGTGAAAGTGTGAAGAGGGTTAAATGTCCAGAAAATATCCATGGAAAATAATGGCAAAACTTATGCTTGTGGAACACATTCATGAACATAAGAGATTATTGAAGTTGCCTCTACCTCCTTATGTGGTCTTAGACTCTAAATCTAAGAAAAGGAACTGCCATATTTTGCCACATAATTAAAACTATTGTTAATATTCAGATATTTAGGCTACTTTTCAGGTATTCAAACCTACTCTTGGGTCTTCTTCCTCTTGCCTCAGAGCATCTTGTGTGGAGGAGTAAATGGTGGTTAATAATTATTAAGTAGGCTATTTCTTAGCTGTACCCTATCCTTTTACAAGATAGAGGTAAAGGCAACTTAGATAGGTCAGGTAGTTGAGCAAGGACAAGTGTTATGTCATGAAAAGGGAATGTGGGGGGCAGTGAAAGGTGAGTAGAAAATGCTGATTTCAGAAAAGTTAGGGCCAGACACAGTTAGTACAACTGAGCCCAGAACAAGGCAACGGTGCAACAGTGAAATGCGCCTTGGCTTCTGAGATTTCATCTTTTATCCTTGTTCCTGGCCTGGGTGCTGGCACTTAATGCTGATATTTCTCTCAGGCGTGTCTGCTGCAGCTCCTTCCCTCCAGGGTCTCTTAGCTGGCTGTCAGCTCATCTCTTAGAAGCCACAGCTTGATATCGGCTTGAGAAACTACTTCTCCCAGGAGGGCTGGGGTAGAATACATGAGAGCACTTGGAAAACTTGAAAAAGTGTTATAAGTATTTATTGTTATTATTAATGGGACATTTAAAGCAGTAATAACTTTAAACTAGGAAATTGAAGCAAATGGTAACTCAGGCAGTTATGCAGGCTGTGAAGATGTTCGAGGTGAGGGGCCCAACTTGGGACTCATAATATGACTGTGTGTAAAGTAGCCTTTGCCTTGTATTAGGGAGAGAGGAGGGAAGAATGCAGGTGAAGGTAGAAGGCCAAGCCCCACTGAGTCTATTAGCAAGGAGAGGAGTGGAGAGAGAAGTCTATCTGTGCTACCCTTCTAACCATAGTTACAGCACCTCACCTTTACAAACGCTGATTGGGTGCCTGCTGTGTGCCAGTCCTGTGCTGGATGCCAGAAGTTCCATGGTGATCCAGACATATCCTTGCCCTCAATGAGCTTATGGCCTAGCGAGTGACACCAGTGATCTCCATGGCTTTCCAAACCCAGATACCCACTTTTAGAGAGAGTCAGGCAGAGGTCTGGAAGGAAGGATATGACCCCTGGATGGAGATCGTCTCTGCAGAAAGTCAGAGTGTGTGGGGTCCTGGTCCTCAGAGAGTATGTAGGACAAAGCCTCTGTATCAACTGCACCCATGATGGTAGCTAAGCCCCAGCCAAGGCCAGAGTCATGGAGTGTCCTGTGCTCATACTGGGCTATGTAGACCTTAGAGGTCATCTCTCCCAAATCTGTTATTTTACAGATGAGGAAATTAAAGCCCAAAGGTGTACTGATTCATGAGGCAGTGAGTGGCAGAGCTAGACATAGAAACCAGATGCTCTGATGCCCTATCCATGCCATGTTTAGGCCTGAGCCACAGGGGCTTGACAGCTATTAAAAGGAGGACGCACCTAGGGAATGCGGCATTTTCAGTCTTATGAGTCATTTATACTTTAAGGGTTAATGACTTCATCGGAGCCTTTTAGAGAGTGGATTTGGAAAGAGGGTAAAAAGAGATGGGAGTAGGCACCTAGGGCGAGGGAGAGCAGGTGGAGACCACTGAAATCAAGCTTTGCTAATGCACAGTGTGACTCCATCATGCATAGCCATGGGTCTCCCCACACCCGTGCCTTCATGCCTTATCACTTAGGCCAACAGGGTAGAAACCTCTTCTGACAAAACAGAAGTAAGCCCTGCAGTCTCAGGGAAATTCGGAGTGTTTTGTCCACTTACACATCTCTCTTCTCCACAGAGGCAGATTCCAATGGCGGCACAGGGACCGACCCCACTACTGGATCAGTTATGCTCATGCAGAAAGGCAGGACACGGAAGCCCCAGCTGGCCCACCCGGGGCCCCTGTGGAGGGAACAGGGCAACCACAGTCAAGGTGGAACCTGGGGCAGCATCCTCTCCACTTGCAGCAGCTGCCTTAAGAACCTGTGGCAGCACCGTTAGTCACTGATGCACCCGGTCCCCCAGCCCTTCTGTCCAGCCACCTTTCAGGTAGGGGGTGATCATGCGACCCCATGTGGCCAAAGATGCGTAAGTAGAAGTCTGTTGGGTAGGGCTTTTAGGAGATTTGTTTTCTTGTTTTTTTTTTTAAAAAAAAAGGTGGCAGATTTGTGCGTTACACATGCTCTCTTCCTTCTTCTTCCTGAAGCTCGGTCTGTGGCATGCTTACGACCATGACAAACAATAAGGATGATGGAAAGTACCTGTTACCACTGTCATCATTGATTTTCTGTACTCATTCTGGGCTGCTTCCTCCACATATCTTAATACATGAGACAAATAAAGCCCTGTTTAAGCTGTAGGGCTAGGTATTTTCCTGGTTCCATGACAAGCAATGGTCCCAAGATGAGATTCAAGGCCTTTCCCAATCGGATGCCACAGAACCTCTCCCATCTCCCCTCCTGCCACTTTCCATCCTTCTCCAAACCACTTTTCTCCAATTCGAAAGGCATATAGCCCTGAGAAGTCTCCCCTGGGAGAACTGCTTGCACACTCTGCCCTGTGCTCTCGCTTTGTTCATACCACTGATGACAGCGCGTGAAACCATGTATTATTTGTTGATTTGCTCAGATTCTTTCAACTGTCTCCTAACTCGATTCCCAGCTTCCACCTTCGTCTCCTACAGTGTATTCTCAAATAGCAGGTGGAGCAGCTCCTTTAAAACACCGGTCAGGACACATCCTTCCTCTTTGCAAATCCCTCCACTGCCTCCTCATTTTGTTTTCAAAGTAAAAGGCAAAATCCTTACAGCCTTTGAGACTCTGCATCATCCTTCTGCACCCATTACTTCTCCAACCTCAGCTCCTGCTAGTCTCCTACTCTCTAGCTCTTCAGCCACACTGGCCCACGTACGTGCCTTCAATGTGCCAGGCACACTCTCACCTTTCGGTTTTTGTATAAGCTGTTCCCTCTGCTAAGATGTTTCCCCACTTCCCCTCCTTCAAGTCTTTGCTTAAAAGACCCCTTCTTGGGGCACCTGCACCCCAATGTTCATAGCAGCAATGTTCACGATAGCCAAACTGTGGAAGGAGCCGAGATGCCCTTCAACATATGAATGGATAAAGAAGATGTGGTTCATATATACAATAAAATATTACTCAGCCATCAGAAAGGATGAATAACCACCATTTGCACTGACATGGGTGGAACTGGAGGGGATTCTGCTAAGTGAAATAAGTTAAGCAGAGTAAGACAATTACCATATAGTTTCACTCGTAAGTGGGACATAAGGAATAGTGTGGAGGACCACAGAGGAAGGGAGGGAAAAGTGAATGGGAAGAAATCAGAGGGGGAGATGATGGAAAAACATCATCTCTGGGAAACAAACTGAGGTTTTTAGAGGGGGGAGCGGTGGGGGGATGGGGAACAGGGTGATGGGTATTAAGGTGAGCACATGTGGTGATGAGCACTGGGTGTTATATGCAACTAATGGATCGTTGAACACTACATCAAAAACTAATGATGTACTACATACTGGCTAATTGAACATAATAATAAAAAAATAAAAAAAATAAAAAAAGACCCCTTTTTTTTAGGCCTATCTGGACAACCCCAATTCAAACCACAACCTAACCCCATTCCCTATACCCAGCCCTTGCTCCCCCCTTATTCTGCTCTATTGTTTTTCTATAGCACCTATCATCTTCTAATATATTATGTGATTTACCTATGTATTATGTGAATTGCTTATGGTTTATTTCCTCTTGCCAGAATATAAGCTTCCTGAGGGCAGGAATTTTTGTCTTTTTTGTTGTTGTTATCTAATTTATTTTAAGTGTCCAGAATAGTGCTTGGCAAATAGATATTTGTTGAGTGTATGAAAAAAAAAAACTGATTCATATAAAATTACCATGGCTCTGAGGACATACTATGCACCAAACTCTCTCAGCTCTTGGGGCTGTAGTGGGAATGAGATGTCATCCTGGCCCCTGAGAATCTGGTTACCTAACTAGACTAATCTCAGTAATAAGCAGAGGGTGTTTATCATATAAAGGAAAAATAAGAATTTAAACATTGATTTCCAGAAAGCTACTTGATTACAACCACATCTCTAATTCATACAGAAAAGGGAAACAGATGGTTCCAGATTTTGGAGAACTTTACAAAGAAAGATGTTGTTATAATGAGCTGGTTGCCCAGGAGTCCGTATTTACAGGGTTCTCTTCCCTGAGAATGGAGGCCAGCAGGCCACTCTTGCCCACATTTGATCCCAACTGAAGTCACTTCTCACTTTTTTGACTATGACTGAGGAATCAGAATCCAAGACATGATCTGACTGGGCCAACAACATCAACCAACTCCTTTGGATAAGAAGTTACAGCTCTAGTAATTTTCTTTGAATTTAACAATGAAAGGAAGAATTTAAATACAGCCCTTGGGCCAGCATTCCTTTTCATGCAAATCTCACTAGATTTGATCATAAGATTTAAACTTGATAAGTTTGCTCTTGATTTTATGTAAAAAATGGACAGTTCATGTAATGGCTGCAAAGATTTCTTCCCTTTACTCAGACATGTCAGGATAGTCAGAGCTCCTCTTGATCTAAACTTTTTGGCTTTTTGTTGAAAGAGATGGTCACTTGGTCCTTTTGAGAAGTCCTCCACAAGCAGCATGGAGATTTATCTACTTTTATTCAAAAATATTGTGGTGAATAATTTTTATTGTGTGTTTCGACTCTGCTTATCCCTTTGATGGAAAAGTACTTTATAACCGATGGGCATTTTAGCAGATCAAGGAGATTCATTACCCTGGCGGTTTTTCATTTTCAGAGAGAAATGAGTAGAAATTATCCAATTTCTCTCTTTATAATAACGTCCAATACATTTAGTGTCCAATTTCACACTGTCCCTTGATTTATAGCATTTGCCAGATTAATCGAGATCTGCTGATATTATAAAAGGTTGGGTGTCTCTTAACCCTATAAACCTCAGGAGGCAAGCATAAAGAACAACACAAGAATAAACCTGTTTGACTCTCAAACACACTCTAGAAAGCAAAAGAATTTATATTCTATTTACTCATGTGTTTCTATCTTGTCCGACCCTGCCCCAAATCTTGAGGAAATGTACAGATGCTTGGCAGCAGAAGGAATCTCTTAGAAACCTTTGTTAAAATCAACTGGAAAGTAAAGTAAGTGGGAGGTACATATCAAACCTTTAGAGTTTCAATAGTCTACATCTTCCATATCTTTGCATATCAAGTTTTCATCTAAGATGCCTTCCTACCTGCTCTCTATCTCACTAGAGAGTGATGAGCTGCAAATGGTCTTTGGGTCAGGCTCTCCTGGTTCTACCACTAACTGGCTGTGTGACTTTGAACAAATCAACCTCTCTTGGCTTCATTTTTTTATCGTTAAAGTGGGCACAAAAACAAGATAAGAAGTCAAGTATATGGCACATAGTAGCATGATACTATGATGCCCACCTTCCTTCCCCCCCCCACATCATTTCCCCTACTTTAAGCAATGTTTCAAGCTCACTTCAAGTCCTAGCACCTTTTTCAAGGTGACCTTCATCATGAACTATGGCATATGATGCTCCATTGACATGTGGATGCAGTTCTATCTCTGCAAATACATTGAGAGTCATTTGAGGACTAGGTATTGAACTGTGTTTCTTTGGTTTCCTACACAGTGTGACTGCTTCATAGATATGAGTGACTTGATGACTTTAAAGAAAGAAAGAAAGAAAGAAAGAAAGGCAAAAAGGAAAAAGAGAAGCTTCATGGGTTATCTTTTCTGCTTATTTGGAAATCTCATGTTTAGTTGTCCTTATGCTGACATCTCCTGCAGCTCCTCTGAGCTGAAGAAGTCTTCTTGAAAGAAAATCCTGCAATTTTCCTTTCCAGCCTCTGTATTGTGCTGTAGTTTTCCTTTCCAGTGTTCTATTGCAACCACTAACCACTTAGCCTCTTCTTGCTGGCCCCCATCCAGTTTGAGGGCACAGGTCAAAAGAAAAATCCTCTGTAGTCCTTATTTCTCCAGAATCTGCTGACTCTCCCTCTGAAATGCTTTCTGTGCCTGCCCTGTCTCCCCTTCCCCAGAGCCTTTCCCCTAGGTCAGGTGCTCCTCTTATCTCACCTGGATTCAGCCCCATCAATTTCCATCTCTCCCCACCTGGATCCATAACCTTTGCTATGGGGCCGATTTGACTCGGGTAGAGTTCCTATCACCTCAGTGGCCCTGCCTATAGAATCAAATCCCTCAGCCCTGTCCCCAGCACACTCCATGACCTCTCCGTTTTTTCATGCCCCCTGGGTTTCATGGGGTCCATCCCATGAGCCCCTTCTGACTTCTCTTCTACCACTTGTTAATTCTTCCCTGACCACTCAGCGCTGCCCTTGTCTGTAGCTCTGGACCCTGTTTTCTTTTAGAAGGCTCCTGCGCCTCTCTGTCATCAAGCTTTCCCATCCTTAAACTGGAGTAAACACCTTCTACCAGCATCCCTTAGACCTTATGAAGATCCCTTTAAAACATTTATTCCTCTCAACCTTGTCTTATATTTAATAAATATTTTGTATTATAAAAAATTCTGGTTTTGGATGTTTTTACTCTCCCATTTGATTTTCTTATAAACATTTTGAGGAGGGAATGCATGACTGATATGTCTTTGCTTTTTAAAGAAATTTTTTGTTTTCCCATTACAAATGCAAAGCACCTTATTTCTCTGAGTTTGGAGGAAAGGCAATTGTAAATAGATAGTGAGAGAGCCTGAGTCCAATAGTCCTGTGTATTCTTGGTGAAGAAGATATCGAAGTCAAGGTTTTAAAGTGAGTTTCAAGTAATCTTTTTTAAAAAGTCATAATAATTTGTTTTTCTAATACTATTAAAATGCTGAGCTTATATATTTCCACTTCCAAATATAATTTCATAGAAAACTCTACTGTCCAAAAACATTTGCAGACTCATTGCAGAATACTTGGGAAATTCAGAAGTTGGAGCAAGGGAGGATGTCTTCACCTTCAGTCTAACACACTGCCTGGTACATTAGACTTTCACTAAATTATCTTGAAGGAATGGATCAATGAAACCAAGTTTTTCAGAAGATATAGGGCTTTGAAATAAGAAAACCAGGGGCGTGTAGGTCTGGGGCAGGTATCCAGAGCAGCCTGTGGGGTGGCAGGATTTGAGGGGTGACAAGAAGCCCCATTTAGGTCTTTCCCAGAGGTTCCTTGCCTGAATGCCACTCAGTTCAAAATGGCACATGAGAATACTTCTCTCTACTCTTCTCAAACCACTAACACACCTGGAGGGCAAACACAATTATACACAAAATAGGATTGCTCGGCACTTTTTACACCCTTTCCTCTTTGGAGGGACATACTGGGGCTGGAGGTAGGGCCAAGAGAAATTGTAATAGCAAAGGAAGTCACAGACATTGACAACAATCCTTTAAGATGATTGCACCAGCTTGTATCTCTCTAACTAACCAGTCCCCAAGGCCCAGTCCATGTGTCACTTAACCCTCCCTCTTCCTCAGGACATGACTTTCCTGTTTACTTCCAGTCTCTCTCTGCCCTTCTCTTGTTCTAAATTCCTGTCAATCAGCCCTCACAGTACCTCTCCAAATACCAGGGCTGTGGCGGTTCCCCCTCACATGGGGAGAAGTGGGTTCTAGTCTGCCTGAGGCTTCCACTCCGTGTCTGGGGTGGGAGAACTGAGTGGCAGGCAAAGGGTCTCGTCCTACTGCCGGTGAGCTCAGCATCTGGCCGCCTTCCCGGGCATGCCCCTCCCTCACTCCCGCTGGCTAATGAGCCAGATCCTGGCCTGTGAACATTTATTATGAGAGCACTTAGTATTAGCATGAGGCCCTGTTGCCTGTCACTGCTCACAAAACATTTCGAGGCCTTCAGGTGGAAAGTGCTATAAATGCAAAACAGCCGCAGCTAGGTTTTGTTCAGTCCATCAGCAAACGATAGGTGAGTTACTGGCCTGATCCAATGAGTCCGTTCGACTCGGGTCAGATGATTTGTGAAAAAATCACAGCAGAACCAACGTCCTCTCCTTTGCTTTCTTTATGGTGCAGATGGAAGAGGAAACAGTAAAAGTACAGCTGCCCTGGTTCTTGGTTTAATACAGCAAAATAAAACGTTTCCTCTTCATGGACTGTAATTTGTGGCCATTAGGTATAAATGCATTCTGGCTGACCAACTCTAATCCAGGGGTCAGCCGGTGTGTTTCCTAATGGATCAACAAGAGAGAAGGCAAATGCTCATCACGGGGGAATGAGCATCCTCAGCTGAGATGTGCTGACCATATCCGTGTGAGCACTGCTCCTCTGTCTGGAGGCGGTCTGCCTGGGGCCATCTTCCTCCTAGTTAACACATCTTTAATGAGAATACTCAAAAATCACTCCCTTCTACAGGCTTTCCCCCACTCCCTGGATTATATATGGCTGGAGCTAGATCTTCCTCTACGTCTCATGGTACTATGTGCTAGTCATGTATAGCTCTTGTCAGAATATCATCATCTCACAATTGACTTAACCCGTTCCGCCCATGAGACTCTGAACTCCATGATGGCAGGACTGGGTCTACCTTGGTTCCCCACTATTGCTCCAGCCACAGTGGCTTCCGCTTAGCAGCTGCTCAATACATTTTGAATGAAAGAATCAGACCATTAGCACCAGAAGGGACACTGAAGCCCCCAGACAGGACACAGTTTGCCCAGAGACACACTGCTCCTTGTGACAAATCGTATTTTCCTGATTCCTACTCCCACATTCCTTTCTACAGTCACCTGTGAGCCCCCTCACCTCTGAATGAAACAGCTGCTCCCAGGACCATGCTGGTCCACGGCCTCAGCTCAGATTCCAGAATGGTACTCGGTGGACACAGGGTGGCTAGAGGAAAGGGAATCCAGCGAGAGCCATGTCATATCCAGCTCCCTCAGACCATTAATGCATCCCGCTTTCTTTGAGGTACTGGGACAATGTATTGAGTTCAAGTTCTAAGACTTTAACCCAGAAAACAGCTGATCTCTACTAGAACATTTGGGGCCTGAGGCAGCTCAACAGGCAGGAAAGTAGGTCAAGTTAAATTCTATAAGCAGGGGAAATCCATGGCTAAATGATGGGAGACATGTTAAGATCCCACTGACAGGGTCTTGGGGAAAGAACGATTCCCCACCCCCACTCTCCCAACTGGAGGGGGAAATAATGAAAGGACTTTACTTACCAGAAACATCTATTATGCTCAGGGAAGAAAAACAGCTCTTAAGAGTATTCATGAAATAATTGCAATCAAGAGCAAGGCTATGAACATACCCGCGTGAATGGTACAGAAAGATACAAAGAGCCAGGTGCACCAGAAAACACACTGTCTTTAAGTTAAATGGCTGGGTTCTCTCTTATGGTCACTAGAAAATTATAGAGGGGAGTTGTTAGCTTGGCATTTCCTTTTTCAATAGTAAATCAATGGATCCTTCATTTTCACTAAATTGTTTTCCTGCCCTCCAGGGAAAATATGACACAAGTATAATGCAGATGCGGAAAGGAAAGGCCAGGCTGGGACAAAACATTTAATTAAATCCCCTTTTATAAAACAACCTTCCTTCAGCTTGACAAATGGATGAAGCAAAATGTGCTTATACAGGCAAAATAATTAACCAGGTCCATAACAGTTTATAACTAGCATGGATCAATCGCAGGTGGTAATTCATTCTATTGCTTGTCATGTGTGTGCTGGGGAAGGGGGATGGGTGGAGAGGCCCGGTCTCCTCAGGGTGGTGGCTTCTGAACAACAACTCTTCGCTCCCTCATAGAGCAGAGGTTTGTGAGGGACTTGGCAGTACCCAAGGTTCTGTGTTGAAGGAGCAGGGTAGAAACGGGTTCTACTGAGTAACCCCCTGGTGCGTGTGCGTGTGCGTGCTAAGGGCTGGGAGATGAGTACAAGGAGTTCTCAAAGGCAGTCCAGTCCAGTGGCCCAAGCTATGGAACTCAGGCCTCTTGGTCTGCCCAGGGCTGTTGCTACCATAAGATGCTGCTTCCTATGTCCTTAGTAACGTGCATTCATTTGTTGATTAAGTCATTTATGCAACTGTTCAATTTTTATAGCATTAAACTTGTGTGATTGCCCACTCTGTGCTACCCACCGCTGCAAGTGATGGGGATGTAAAGATAAATGAGCAGTGTCTGTACCTTGGAGAATCACACAGCCCGACAGCAGTGATAACACACAATCATTATAGGAACTGATCACATGCACCATTCTGAGCCTTTTCTATTAACTTAATCTCCTGCGATAACCCCACGTGGTAGGTGCTATTGTCCCCATTTTGCAGATGCCTAAACAGAGGTGCAGGAAGGTGAAATAACTTGCCTCAGGTCACCCAGCCAAGGAGACCCAGTAGGTGGGTCTCTGAACCCATTTCCCTAGCCCCAACTCCCACTGCTTCTTGTGAAGTTCACTATACCTTCAGAGTGGTTGGGGGGCTGGGCCATAGGGAGCCGGGGGGTCAGTTGTCTGTGGGATCAGGACAGGTTCATGGAGGGGAAATAGCCACAACCCAGCACCAGGTGGAAGATGGGGTAGGAAGAAGAACTGGACAAGAAAGGCAGCCTGAGCCATGGCGGTTTCAGAGGCAAAGGCTGGAGGGACCTCCCAGTGGGTTACCTGTCACACCCTGGCTTGGTGGAGTCATGTAGCTTTCACACAGGTGTAATCTGTCCCCCAGTCAAGGGCCAAATTTTGGGATCATGTCATTCGTTTCTGTGTCCCCCATGCCCTCATCCCCCAGAGCAGCCAATATATACGAGGTGAATGAAAAGAAAGGGAAAGGCAGAGAACACAGAGGCTTGGGCTCCGGGAAGAGGCTGGGTGGGCTGTTCCGGCCCTGCCAGGGGCAGTGGGGGCAGTACAGGGCGATGAGCAGCAACGAGCGCATCACAAAGCAGAAGCAGGTCATGCCAGGGGCAGAGGTGACTCTTCGAAAGCTCTGGCATCTAAGTCTGGGCTTTTAAAGTTAAGTCCACAATGGCTCTCTGGGTTCAAGGGTTCAGAGGCTGCCCTGGTGCCCAATCCAGTCTGCCCCCGACATTGTGGGCTTTCCAGAGCAGCGGAAGTAGCCAATGCAAGCTACATTGTCTTCATGCTCACTTAAGCCACATTCTAACTGTGTTTACAGCAGGAAAGGGACAGTTAAGATGGAACAAATGGTGCAGGAAACAAGGGGAACACATGCCGATGATAGCCGAGAATGTTAGTTGACTTTTGCTTGCCACGTTCCTCTGCAGGGGAGACCCACCTCAGGATTTTATAAGCTCTGAAAACACGGAATTCCATAATGTTTCCTGTAGGAAATCAAAAGGTCTTTAAGGCATTCTAATGATTTCTTTAATTGCTGCGCTGCTAATGTGGCTCGAATTCTGGGAGGTTTCCCCATTGTTTATTGTGGGCAGCGTGGGAACACACCCCACTGGGTACAGGAAGACATTTATGAAATGAGCCATAGGAACCTGGAGGAGTTCTCCAAGCCTTTGCTTCCCAAGGCAGGGTCTTTACGGAACATCGTGATTCTGTCTCTTGATGTGAAATTCTAGAACGATCACAGAGGGCTTTGTGGTAGAAAACCACTTCAACAGTGCATCCCCCAAAGGACTTTTGCTGGCAAAATTGGAAGCTGTTTAAATATGTTCATATAGAAGAGGCTTTAAAACAAGCCTGGCATAACTTTTATGAGTTGCTGTTCTACGGATCGTGGTCTAGAACTATAGATTTAAGGGTGCTGTTCCTGGGAATTCTATGTACTCAATTGCGGTCACCTCCATTCTGTGCTGTCAGAAGTCTGTGCCTTCTTGTGCTGCGCCCTTTCAGACAGGCTCACCCTTCTCCACGATCCTACTGTGCTGATATAGATATTCTTGTTTGTACAGTTTTTTCTTTTTATCTTATCTTTCTATTCCCTCCCTTCCATCAAAACTCACATATGCTAAGTCTCATTTTCTCAGGGCTCTACTTTCTGTTTGCCGGAGTGGTAAACAGTAACTGATAATCTCATCTGTATTCATGAGTAAAGGTGATGAACTAGAATCCCTCTCAGTACCTCTCCCAATCCCTTTCTCCAGTTTGTGGTAGAATACCTGTTTAATAGGTGCTCTTGGTTAGCTTTAAAGGGTGTTTCAGTCCACGTGAAAGAGAGTGTGGAGCCATGCTAGGGGAATTGAAAGACGTATTTGTAAATAAGGTGGGACCCTCACAGAAAACCTGGGATGAAAAGTTTTAGCATCAAACTGTGTGTCATTCCTACTGTGTCAGATATCTTAGCCATACTCACAGCCACTTTCTTGTAGCCATCAGTGTCTCTAACTTTCCTAAAGAATCCACAAGTTAGCCAAACGCATCTTGGCAGGTAAACAGGTATATCTCTAAAGCTTTTAGGACCACCTGAGGTTGTAATTGCTAATTTCATGTGAACCAATATCTGTACTTTAAAAAAAAAACAAACAAACTTCGTCATCTTTCAATGCATGGATTTATATTGAAGTGGGTTTTGTGTGTTTAAGATGGCCTGGGCAGAAAGAGTCTTTCCTGTGCCAGCATCTTTGTGGATCCTTTTCCCAGAATTCCTTACCTTGTACACTAAGTTTAGCTATATGTAAAGTGTTCTTTAAAATATCCTCTAGGCAGCAGGTCACATATGTATCCATCCTTCTATCCCTCCATCCTTCCTTCCACCATCCATCCATCCATCCATCCATCCATCCATCCATCCATCCATCTATCCATCCATCCATCCATCCATCCATCCATCCATCCATCCATCTATCCATCCATCCATCCATCCATCCATCCATCCATCCATCCATCCATCCATCCATCCATTCATCCATCTATCTATCCATCTATCCATCCATCCATCCATCCATCCATCCATCCATCCATCCATCCATCCATCCTTTTATTGAATCAGGTCACTTGTCATTCCCTTGCCCCAAATTTTCTAATAGTTTGCTATCACCCTCATGATAAATCTGACTCCTTCCCATGGCTAACAAGCTCCAACCCCTGCCTATCCCTCCTGTAACTGCGCATTTCCCCCTCCACAAGAAACAGGGGCTTTCTCATGTTCCTTGAAGGCCTTTTTGCTCACTATTTGTCCTGTTTAGAACTTCCTTCACTGAGACTCTTACCAACATTCAGGTCCCTGATCCAAAGTCACTTTCTCGAAAGGTTTTCATTTCTAAAATAGAGACTCCTGACCCCATAGTGTCCACTTACCCCACTTAACTTTTTATCCCAACACTTACTTAGGACCATCACCATATAAGATCACAGATACTTATTTGTTTTCTACCTCTCACTCTTTCTACAATATAAACTTCAGGAAAGTAGGATCTTAGTCTTTTCTCCTCTTTGCTCTATCCCCAGAGACTAGAGAAGCACCTAACAATAGTAAGCAGCCAATAAGTATTCATTGTATAAATGATTGTCTGAGGTAAGTAACGAACAACAAATCTTTGGCAGTTTCCTAGGTTCTGGAGCATGAAGTACTGGGTACAAACCCAAGCTGCCCTGCTCCTTGAATGTGCGGTCCTGGCTGAGTCCGTGTTCTTTGTGTCTGTCAGCTTTTCTCCCACAAAAGGGGAGCTATGTTATCCCCCTTTTATAGATGAAGGTAATTAAAATTTACCTTTTACAGATGAAGGTAATTGAGACACAGGAAGTGGTGGATCTAAGATCCAAATCTAATTTTAAATCCAGGTCCAGTACTCTCTAACCCCTAAACTCAACTATACACTACTGCCAGACTCTTTGTTGGGTCCATAGAGACAAATGGGACACAATTAACTATTGCCCATTGCAAGTTCACAGAGCAATAGGGGGGGCCACACAGAAATAGACTACATTAAGGAAGAGTGAATACCTGGACAAGGCAAGAGAAGGAAATGTTTAACTACCTATGAATCTAGTTGGGATGGAAAATATTTGTTAGACGAAAGGGAGAGGTCTCCCTCTCCCTCTGCAGCTCCCCCTGCTCCTTCTCTCTCGCTCACTCTCTCTCTCAGATAAATAAATAAAATGTAAAAAAAAAAAAAAAAAAGGGAGAGGTCATTTTAGGTAGGAAAAAAGAGCATGTTGCAAAAGCACTGGGACATGAAGTGTTCGGGGGCTGAGCACCCTGAGTGGTCTGGCCGTGCTGGAGTGGGAGAGGGTGGGAAGGTGGAGAGGGAATGAGGGCTGCAGATGCAGTCACCGGCTCGATAGAGTTCTACCTTGTAACTATAATGGCGACGCATACATGTAGATGCACATATTGACCAAAACGAACATACAGTGACAACTTTAAACCAACAACAAGATGGACTTCTCACACTTTCTGAAAGGACTCAACATATTGCTACAGAGCAGCTTCTCAGTAAAGATATGCCCCCATTTTAATAAAACAGAGTACATTTTCAGCTCCCCAGTTCAGAAGGCTCAGCAAGCTCTCTATGCTTAAAAACCAGACACAGTGCTATCAGCTTTTGTAAATGGCTTGCTACCCATATAAATCCTAACTTTTAAAACCCACGTTTCAAGTCATTTTTATTAGTACGGTAAGGTGAAACAGGACTGGTGAGGCCAGTTAGTAGAGACTAACAGAAGCTTGTTTGGGTGTGTACAGGATGGGAGAGGACACTGTGCAGTATAAGGAAACTGTGGGTCTGTGGGGCCTGATCTGGTAGGAGCTGAGGATGAAGGACAAGGATTTTCCTTCTTCAGTTGGAAGAATGTTCTCCGGGGTTATGATCCTTTGACTGTTTCCAGTATGTGAGCATGATCGACCGCCGTTTAAGCCACGTGAAGTATGACTAAGGACTCCAGTTACAGCCTCTGGGAAAGAAAGAGGTTTTTGAATCCCCTGTAACCTTTTCTGGCTGAACAGACACAGGGAAGCACGGTGTACAACAAGCCATCCCTAGAGGTGAACAGAGTAGGGCAGAAGTGGGGAAGGTTGGAGAATTATATTTTGAGGCAAGGTTTAGAATAATTTGTGTCACATCACGCTTTCCATTTAGGACTTCTCAAAGCAACCACAAAGTCTCCTGCGCTCCTTCTACAGGCACCTGCTATACTGATGAGGTGAACATTGTTTTAAGGTTTTAAGCGTAATAGTATTTTAAGATGTAACCTCATTTGCTGCTCTTTTAATTGCTGCTTTGTAACGTTTTATCTATTTTAATTACTGTTTTAATGTACTGCTTGTACCCCGAGGTGCTTTGGTGAATGGTACCATTTTAAGAAATGAAGAATTAAATAAACAAATAACTTCACAGGTGAGGAATCGCATTAGTCAAACCTGTGTCTAAATGAGCATTTGTTATTTGCCCGGTGTTGAGTGCTAACAAGCAGTAGTCTCTCTTTCCAGCATAAGGACCGAGCAGTGACGTCCAAGGTCAGACACGGATCATGGGTAAAACTGGGAATGGAAGGCAATATTCCCAAGGGTTCTCTCAGTTTCCAATAACTAGAATTCATGCTCTTATGTTTAAGTTTGATCTCATGTCCTCAACAAGTCTTCAAAAGTAACAATAGCTCTAATGAAGGCAAAAGTATATATTTTCCACTGAACTCTAGTAGCAATTGAATTGTAGTTCTCTTGGCCAGGAAACAAATTCCAGAGACCCAGTTCTTAACCTGAGTCACGTTGCCCTTAGTGACACACTTGCTAGCATTCCTTGGCTTAATAAAGTAGGAAATGGACTGTTGGCTTGGAGTTCCTGACTTGAAGTAGGTGCTGTAATGACATAACTCTCCTCCATACGCCCACAGCCACACTGAGCTTTTTATTTCCGTATTTAAGCACAGGCAAGGTCAAAACAATAGATGAAATTTCATAAAACAGTAGTAGTTACGCCTAGATGTTTTTACTGACTTCCTAAAAACACTTTGGAATCAGCTCCAACTGCGTTTATAAATGAAAAAGGAAATGAAGCTCAACACCCCAGCCACAAAATTCTTTGGTCCTGAATTGGCCAGATGCCTAGATTTCCTTTACGTAAACAGGGTCAAATGTGAGGCCAACCAACTGTAAACTAAAGATTCTGGCCTCCCAGACCCTCAGGGTCAAAGATGCCAATGAAGTTGTCCAGTTTCCCCAAAACTGTGATGCAAATTCTTAGTATGGAGAAACCAGGCAGATGGATGCAATCAGCCCAGGGACTAGCACAGAGGCCTAGAGCCCTTGGAGCAAATGTGGCTCACGGAATGCAAAAGAAAACAACTTAATAACACCTCCCCTCCACCTCAGCTTGCGGGCGTGCGCACACCCACACCGCCCCCCCCCCCCCCCCCGCCACACACACCTGCTTCTACAGTCTCCTGTGACTTTTTATTAATCTCAGATAGCTTAAAAAAGAGTCCTCTGGTCACAGTCACAGTTCAGTCATAACTATGTTCAATTACATGTAATAATACCAGAATGTGATTTCATTCACAGTGAGTCCCCAGTTTGGGCCTGCTGCAAGGGTCAAGTCCTTCTTTCTATCCTCCTCTTCTTTCCCACCCTACTCCTACTTCAAGCTGGGCCTCTCCAAGGTCAGGGAACAGGAGGAGGAGGAGTGATAACTGTGGAAGAAAGATGATGTCTGCCTGGCACGACTATGGCCT
Source organism: Zalophus californianus (assembly GCF_009762305.2). Lineage (NCBI taxonomy): Eukaryota > Metazoa > Chordata > Mammalia > Carnivora > Otariidae > Zalophus > Zalophus californianus. The sequence continues at coordinate 98,936,663 of NC_045595.1, forward strand.
TGTTTCCCTTTGGCTAGGGCAGATATTGGAAGCTGACTGGTGCAGGCATTTGTCAGGGCTCTTCAGAGGCCCATCCACAGCTGGGCTTTCTAATCTGTGGATTCCTGACATGTGTTCCAACCTTTCCTCCCTTGGCCCTGAATATCTGACTATATAGACCTGGTTTCTTCTGCTGTGATCCCTTCACCTCTCCAGTTGAGATTCTAGGGCAGGGTGTAAGACAACTCCATACAGGCTTTCGTTATTACATCACACAACCAGTCAATAAGAACCATACTACTTAGAAATGTTCTTGGTGGGAATGTATCAACTCCCCAAACTGTGGATCTCACTCTGTTCCAGGCTGCTTCAGTCAGCTCTGAGCCCTTTAGATTTCTCAGATGAATCAAGCAGCAGGTCTGCCACTAGGTCTCTCAGTCTTCTGGGGACATGTATCAGGCTTGCCAATGGTCTCACTGAATCCCGTCTCATGGGGGTTAAGATGAAGGGCAAACCTTCCCTGTGTTGTTCCTTTCTCATGGGAGATGGGACTCATAGATCTACCTTGGCCAGTGGCATATGAGTAGATATGATACACATCATGAGCAAATAGAAGCTTTTAGAAACTTTGGGAGTTTCAGTCCCTTGCTCTTTCCTTTGCCATGAGAGAATAGCATGTTCCAGGTAGGGCTGCTTCCTTAGTCTGGGTCTTAGAATGAGAAAACAGATGGCAGAGCCTGCAGACCCAACAACCTGCAGCCACGTAGAGTCAAGCCAAGCTGAGCCGCAGATGAGAGCCCAGAAGAGTCAAGCAGCCCTGGAGCTGACCCCTCGCCTTTGTATAATTTGAAAAAGAAACACATCTTTGTGATTGCAAATCATTTAGATATTTGGGCTATTATTTCTGCAGCAAAAACTGATACAGGCACTGGCCATGTAGTGGCCAGAAAGGCATTAGGAAAATTAGTGGGAGCATGTCCTAGAGTCTAAGTGAAGACCGAGGTTTCACGTAAGAAGGAGGATCAACTGAATGCAATGTTGTTGAAAGTCCAATAAAAATGAAAAGTGAGGCTTGACCACTGGATTTAGCAACATGGAGGGGGGGGCATCAAGACTAATGAGACCAGTTTTGGTGGAATGATGGGGGCCACAGTGTGTTCAGAGTAGGTTCAAGAGAAATTGAGAGGACAGGATTTGTAGACACTGTAAGCTGAAACTCTTGAGAGATAAAGGACAGCAAAGGATGAAGCTGTGGCTAGAGGGGGATGCGTGAGCAAGAAAGTTTTTTATTTTTACTTCTTTTTAATTTTTAAGATTTTATTCATTTATTTGATGGAGAGAGACACAGCGAGAGAGGGAACACAAGCAGGGGGAGTGGGAGAGGGAGAAGCAGGCTTCCCGCCGAGCAGGGAGCCCGATGAGGGGCTCGATCCCAGGACCCCGGGACCATGACCTGAGCCGAAGGCAGACGCTTAACGCCTGAGCCACCCAGGCGCGCCTTATTTTTACTTTTTAAAGATGAAAGTAATTAACCTAGGTTTTTAAATTATTCAGTGAAGAGGACAAAATGACAGTGTGAGAGAGAAGAGAGACAGTATTGGAATGATGTCTTCCAATAAGTGAGGGAGGATGTGACTAACACACGAATAGAAAGATGGGCCTTAATCGGAGAAAGGTCCGTTTGTTCCTCATGAAATAATGGAAGGTGACTCTTAAGGGCACTGATGCAGGGATGTAGGTAGATATAGGGAGAACTTGAGGAAGTTATCTTTTGCTTCTATTCTCTTAGCGAATGGGGGAGATCATCATCTGATAGAGAAAGCTGGGGAAGAGATAACAGGGCTTGAGGGGAGCGGTGGAGAGGAGACAAGGTATGAATGTCTGGCAGAGTTGGAATGTTGATGGGCTAGGGAACTTTAGGAGAATTGCTGGGCAGCCACCAAAGTCCCTGAAAGCCTCCTGCATGCCAAACATTATGCTCAGAGCTGAGAAACAAAGGGAAGAGATCCAGACCTTGCCCTCAGGAGTCTCACAGTCTAAGGTAGAGAGCTGTCATTTAGATTCATCAGTGAGACATGAATTACTTCTGTAAGATATGGTCTATCAGGAAAGGAAGCATGGGGACTGTGGTGGGAGCACAAAGCAAGGAAGAACCTATTCCAGCTGGAGGGTAGGATGCTGCTAAAGAGACAAAAGTTCTCAGAGGAGGAGACTGACTCCTAGTCCAAGGCATGAAGGACAAATAGGAGTCATTTAGGTAATAAGAGGGGCAGGCTGTTCTGGTAGAGAGAGAAGTCTGTGCTGAGGAGGTAGTGTGGCCTGTTTGGGGGAAATAGAAGTATTTCAGTATGGTTGAGCTATGTGTGTGCATGTGTACATGTGCACATGCATGCATGTGTATGGACTCACACACACGCACGTTTGGAGGAGGGGTGTACGTGTGACCAGGTGACTCCTAGAGATAACATGTATTGAATGCCATGATCAACAGCATTCTGCCTTCCTATTTCCATATGGTGTGTGTCACATACTTGAAACTACCTCCGTATCTCCCCCCAAGCCCCACCTATTACTGCAAATACACTTGGAAGAAGCCAAAATTACAATGTTGTTATTTATTTTTGTAGCATGTATTATAAGTTATAGGAGACACTGAACAACCTAGTGAGAAGTTATTGTAAGATATAAATACAGGCCAGATTTCCACATCACCTTGGTGTCCTATTGAGTTACACCGACTAGGGATTTGGCTCAGTGATTGAAAAAAAATCCTAGCCAAATGTTTATGTTGAGGACTGGAGACAGAAATATTAAGTAGAACAAAAAAATCAAAACTATACTGTCAACATACATCAATAGCTTTACAAAATACATTTACTCCTACAGCTTTGTGCTTCTTTTGTTGCCCACAAAAAAATTCTCCCAAAACTATCACCTCAAAGTTTACCTTGAAAAAGGAAACAGTGAAAGTCATAGTTTACAAATGTCCTGTGTGACTTCTGTTTAAAATGGTTTTCAGTTAGTAGTCCCTAATGGTACCCCTGCTAAATTCCTACTCAAACACTTTTGAATACCCAGAAAAGGCAAGCAATTCCAATAACTTTGAAAACCCAAAATAATGGCAAGTGAGTGTTAGAATCTCCTAAGAGTTTTCAATAATCATAAGGCTTATAGAGCTATTTTGAGAAAAGCAACCAGGGGCCTCTCCCTACCTCATGTTATATCACATCCTTGTCTGTCTGCAAGACTGCAGAAACACACTCTGTTCTTAGCCCCACTATCTGCCCCAATCTAGGGAATTTGTACCAACCAAAAAAACCTATGGCAAAGAGTCAGAGGGCAGTGGTGGAAGGTGGGATTTGGGGGTGTTGTGTCAGCTACACAAAGAGACTTTTGTCTCTTCTATGCTTTACTGGTTCCTGGCACAGAGTAGAAGCTCAATAAATATTTGTTGAATGAAGATGAATGAATGAAGGAAAAGATGGGGGATTGAAGTTGGCATTTGCATTCTGTGGAGTATATGTCCCATACGTAGAATTGTAGCCAAGGATGAAGGTGAGGAGATGCCAGGAGTACAGTATGCTACATTGGCTCAAAGGGACTGAAAACTAATAGGAAGGATAACGGAAAATTCTACACACACTCAGCATAGCTTCAAAGATGAGTATTTGCTTGATATTAGGGCCCGGGTTATAAATGTTGCAAATTGACTTGCTAGCTATGGCTTCAAGAAAAGAATGTGATGAACAACCAGATGGACACTGAGGGAGCCAAGGGCAATCCACACACCTGTCTATTGGGAAAGACCGAGTCTAGAGAAATTTCTCCATATTAAAATACTAACAAAGGCAAGAAAAGTAGCATAGAGCTTATCAAGATATTCTATAGAGTAAAGAAAAAGAAACATCTTCCTGAAGACCTAGAAGAAATGAGCTTCTGGAATTATGGCAAAGTTTTACAAAACTATTCAGCATCCTCAAAAACATGCAGTAACTCTAGACTATAAGACACAGGTTGGAAAGTCACCAAGAAAAGAATAAATTACGTTGCTAGTGTTTAATTTAACCTCAGTAGAAAGTAATTTGGCAAAATACATTTTGAACTTTAAAAAATACTCTACCCCTTGACTCCTTAATCTGATGTTTAAGGATCTTCTCTAAGAAAATAATCAGAAATACAAAAATTTTTATACAGGTATGTATGCATGCAATAATCATAGTATCATTTATGATAGTTTAAGATAATTCTAGTTTAATATATTCGAATACCAATTTAAATAAATAATCTTGGTATATTCGGATGATTTTGTTATTCAGTCCTTAAAAATAAAATTAGAAAGTTATCATCCTGTATTTTTTTTAAGATTTATTTATTTATTTTAGAGAGAGAGTGTGAGTGGGGGGAAGGTCAGAGGGAGAGGGAGAATCTCAAGCAGGCTCCCCGCTGAGCGCAGAGCCCAATGCAGGACTTGATCCCATGACCATGAGATTATGACCTGAGCTGAAATCAAGAGTTGGGTGCTTACCCGACTGGGCCACGCAGGCACCCCTATCATGCTGTATTTTTAAGTAAAAAAAAAAAAAAAATAACAGATCTGAATTTTGTAAAAAAGATTGTTTGCCAAAAAAGGTTTATAGAAAAATTTAGTAAAATGTTAACAGTAATTATCTCTGTGTAAAAAGACCTCAGGTGAATTTATCTTTTTAAATAATTTTTTAGTTTTCTAATTTTTTTTTTTAAAGATTTTATTTTTTTATTTGACACACAGAGAGAGATAGCGAGAGAGAGAGAGAGAGGGAGAGAGCACAAGCAGGGGGAGCGGCAGGCAGAGGGAGAAGCAGACTTCCTGCATGAGCAGGGAGCCCGATGTGGGGCTCGATCCCAGGACCCTGGGATCATGACCTGAGCTGAAGGCAGCGGTTTAACCAACTGAGCCACCCAGGCGCCCCTTAGTTTTCTAATTTTATATAATAGGCACATATTAGTTTATACTCATAAAAATTAAACACCTGCTTAAATTTTATATAATAGGCACATATTAGTTTATACTCATAAAAATTAAACACCTGCTTAAAAGCACATATTAGTTTATACTCATAAAAATTAAACACCTGCTTAAACCCCTTAGTTTTCTAATTTTATATAATAGGCACATATTAGTTTATACTCATAAAAATTAAACACCTGCTTAAATGCCTTAAATACCGGCTAATGAAACAGTAACAGATTACTGTTTCAAACACATACATTTTCTCCCCTTTCTTTGAGAATCCCACTGAAATGACAAGAGTGCTATACAAACATGAATAGATCCATGACGACAGTATATTGCAGAAAGAAGAAGGTGGGATTATTTTGATGACTAGACCAGAATAAACTACAACCTACCTGGACAAAGGCTGCAGGCAGCACTACTCTGTGACAGAACCTGGGCGGGGGGAGTGTGGGGGCATACCAGAGGGGCAGGGAAGAAACCCAGGTGGTGGTGGCCCCAGAATGGGCTGAACAAATCCATTCCCAGCATCTCAGCTTGAGTTTTTGGAAGGCAGTAGTTTGCTTGGTGGGGCGGACCTCATGTGTGGGTGCTGTGCCTGAGGAGAGAGTCAAAAAGGCTCAAGGGGACATCAGGTGACCCTTAATGTCCAAATTGAAGCTTGCAAAAAGTAAGAAAAAAGCAGCCAGTGCCACTGAGAAGCCAACTATTGAGATGCTTTTGTACCATCATCTCCAAATATGGGAGCTACCTCAGTACAGACCAATTATATCCTACTTTACAAATCTAGCACTGAGATGGGTGGAACACTCTTCCCATTAAATAAAACAAAAACAAAGTAACAAACAAAACTAATGTTCTTCCAAACATTCCTTGTACTGAGTACAATGAAACCTGCATTCAAGCATATTTTGCCTCTAATGGGCAATTCCCTGTCTTCAGCAATTTCTTCAAAGTGACTCTGTATGATAGAATCCAGCACTTATTTTTAAAAACTCCACTTAAAATCCCATATTTTGGCTATGCAATTGATCTTTAGGGTGGATGCAAAATTGGAGTTTTATTGCAACTCTTTGGATTTTACACAGTAATTTTTCTTAAACCATTTCATTAAGGTTTAAAATGCATACTAGCAGAAAAAAAATAAAATGCATACTAGCAGATAAAAGATTATAATAGATTAAAAAATAAGACTTTATTTTCTGAAGAGAAGTTAAGGACCCTGGGGAATTAAATGTTGTTGATCAAAACACTGAAATCTATTTCAAGCAACACTAGCTCACTGCTCACTTATAACCAAAATAAGATGGGGGGAAGGAGAGGAAGTCCCACTGTTTAGTGCTTATAAAAATGACTTCTCTAGATTGCTTTCACTCTTTATTTTAGGATTTCACATTACCAGGACTAGAGGATAGAAAAGAAGCATGAACATGTAAGAGGGACATGAGCATTTTAAGTTTTATTTCTGGGATGAGAAAGAGAAAGCAGACAATTTGAAGATTTTTTAAGTATCATAAAATGATATATCACACACGACACATTGGATATATATAAAAGGCTGCCTGAAATCAGAATGCAAAACCTTGATTACAAAAAAAATTATAGTGGGAAATTTAATGTACCTTATTTGGAATCTGACATCTAGTAAAAATATAGACAAGGATATAGAGAATGTGAGTAACATAATCAAGAAACTCAACGTAATGTATCTATATAGAAATTTCTTCCTCAAAAGTAGCAAATATACATTTTTTTTTGTCCATGGAACATACACCCAAATAAGTCATATACTTGATCACAAAGAAAATCTTATATTTTAAAAGAAGAATTATAGGTTACATCCTCATAATTTGATAAATTAGAAATAAATATCAGAAAGGTTATAAAATATTGTAATCATTTGGTAAACTAAGAAACTCTCAAAAAATTAGCTCTCAAAGAGAAACAAAAAGTGAATAATCTCAAACGTACCCATGGGATCAGGCAAGGATCATCAGTGGATGCTAAAAACAGTAGGTAAAAGATTGTTGGAAACAGGGTATTCACACAGTACTCAAGTATTGCCCCATAGGTTAAAATTAATTACAAAGGTAAAACAGTACCTATACAATGGAGGTCACCACTATAACCATTTGAACAAACTTAGTATCCCCAATAGACCTTAAATGCCTGCTGACATGAAATATACACTACTGGGTATATAACATCATCCATAAATATTCTTGCCAAAAATGTTCAACTTGAATTTCAGGCCTAGACCTAATTTCCAGTTTATAGGAAATGTAGCAGAGAGAAAAATACATTAATTGATGCTACAAGGAAACAAACAAGTCCCGAATGTGGAATAGTGTGAAAACAAGTGACCTGGTTTCTTCTAAAAATCAATGTCATAAAAAAAGAAGAAACTGATTTCTTCTTTTCAGAAGACTGAAAAAAAATTACCAAATGCAGTGTATTACCTTGATTAGATCCTGAATTTTAAAAAAACATCTATATGGGGCTCCTGGGTGGCTCAGTGGGTTGAGTGTCCGACTCTTGATTTCAGCTTAGGTTATGATCTCAGGGTTCTGAGATTGAGCCCCACCCCTCATTGCATCAGGCTCCATGCCCAGCAGGGAGTCTGCTTCTCTCTTTCTCTTCCTCTCCCTTTGCCCCTCTCCCCACCCGTGCATGCACTCTAAAATAAATAAATAAACCTTAAAAAAATCTATACAATATATATATTTTTTGCAATAACTGGGGAAATCTGAATATGTACTGATATGATAAAAACTATTCAGATTTTTTAAAGTATTTTTAAGCATAATAATGGTATTTTGGTTATGTAAGAGAATGGCCTTATTTTTCAAAGATGTATGCTTCAGCATTTAGATAAGAAGTGTATGATATCTGTCCTTACATTCAAATGATTCAGTGAAAAATAAAAGAATAAATAAAGTGATGTCTGGGTGACTCAGTCAGTTGAGCGTCTGCCTTTGGCTCAGGTCATGATCCTGGGGTCCTGGGATCGAGTCCCATATCAGGCTCCTTGCTTAGCTGGGAGCCTGCCTCTCCCTCTGCCCCTCCCTCTGCTCATGCTCTCTCTCTCTCTCTCACACTGTCTCAAACAAATAAAATCTAAAAAAATAAAGAAAAGCACTTATATATTTAATATCTGTGATATATATGTATATGCAGAGAAGGGTAAAAAAGCAAAATGGAAAAATTATTAACAATGGATAAAACGAGGTGAAGGGTATATGGATATTTATTTCACTAATTGGTTGAACCATATGAAATTGCCATTACTTGACCATTTTTGAGGTACAAAATGACAATTTTACATTTGAATACACCAATTACCATAGGAGACCCTGGAAAGGTAGTTAAAGACCTACCATTAAAATGACTCCAAGAACCAGATGATTTTACAGCTGACCTCTAACTAGCCTTTAAAGACTCGATCATTTCTGTGCTATTTCAGACCACAAAAAAGTAGAAACGGCTTTAGTTCATGTTATGAATATAGCACAGCCTTAATAATATCTAAACCCAATAAAGACAGCTGCTCCCCAAAAGAGAAAAAGAAAACTATAGACGAATTTCAGTAATTATTATAGATATAAAACTGTACGAAAAACGCTATTCTGAGACTATAAGGATAATTCATTATCAGAACATCCATCAATATGTTTCATCAAATCAATAATGTAGAAGAAAAAACTATGTGATTATCCCAACATATGCTAAAAATGCTATTAAAATTCATCTGACATTTTTAATAAAAGCTGTGGGTAAAGCAGGGTTATTTAATGAGTGCTAGGTACTGCTCAAAGGACTTTAACATTATTGTGTCATTTAAACCTCACGTATTTAATCTTTGGAGATATACGCTGTTATTCCCATTTTATCGTCCAGGGCAAATGTCTAGGAGGGGGATCCCAAGTCATACAGTAATTATATATTTAACTTTATGAGAACCTGCTAAAATGATTTACAGAGTGGCCATACCATTTTGCATTCCCACCAGCAATGTTCCAGGTAATGTTCCAGCAATGTCCCACTAGCAACTCTTTTCAAGTCTGTAACTTATGTTTTCATTCTCTTAACAGTGTCTTTTGCTAAGCAAAATATATTTCATTTCAATGAAGTCTAATTTATCTTTTTTTTCTTTTAGGGATGGTGCTAGTATTATATTTAAGAATCCTTTGCCTAAATCAAGGTCGTGAAGATTTTCTATTAATACTTTCTTCTAGACATTTTATATTTTACATTTAGATCTGTGGTCCATTTTTAGTTAAGTTTTGTAGAAAGTCTGAGGTTTAAGTCAAGATTCTTTTTTTTGGTCTTTGGATATTATATTAAGTTTCTATTGCTGTGTAACAAATTGCCACAAACTTAGAGGCTTAAAATAACACCTACGTATTAATTCACAGTTTTGTAGATCAGATGTCTGGCACAGTGTGACTGGATCTTTTGCTTAGGGTATCATAAGGCTAAAGTCAAGGTATGAGCTGGTCTGAATTCTTGTCTGGAGGCTGTAAGGGAAAATCTGCTTCCAAGTTCATTCTTGGCTGTTGGTGGAATTCAGTTCCTTGTAGTTTTATCCCTAAGTCCCCCTTTTTTATGTCAGGGATGCTCTTAGGAACTAGAGGTTGTCCACATTCCTTGCATTCCTTTCTTCCATCTTCAAGCAGCAATAGTGCATCAAATCCTTCTTGTGTTCTGAATCTCTGAATTCCTCTTCTATGACCAGCTAGAGAAAACTCTCTACTTGTAGAAAGGCTCATGTAAACACTCCCCAGATAATATCCCTATTTTAAAGTCAACTGTGCCATATAATGTAACCTAAGCCTGGGAGTAAAATACAGCATATTTGCAGTTCCAAGGATTATGCAAGGCATGCACAACAGATTGAGAAGGGACAGGAAATGTTGGGAGGCATTTTAGAATTCTACCTACCACAAATACCCAATTATTCCAAGGCCATGTGTGGAAAATACTATCCCTATTTCTTTGAATTGCCTTTGTACCTTTGTTAAATCAATGAGCCATATTTGTGTGGGTCTATTTTTGGACTCTTTTCTGTTCAGTTCACTTGCTTGTCCCTTTCATCAGTACCACATTTCTTGGTTACAGCAGCTTTATAGTAAGTCTTAAAATCAAGCAACGGAAGTTTACATCTTAAGTTTTCTTTTTCAAATTTGGTTAGTTAATTCTAGTATCTTTGCTTTTCTTTCTGAACTCAAAAATTAATTTATCTGCCTCTACAAAATATTCAGCTGGAATTTTGATTAGATATGCATTAAATTTATGGACCAATTTATGGGGAATTGATGACTATGTTGAGTCTTTAATCTGTGAACATAGTATGACCCTCCATTTATTTAGGTCTTTCTTGATTTCTTTCACTGGCATTTTGTAGTTTTTAGTATACAGATCTTGCATGTGGCTTATTAAATTATTTTCCTAAATACTTAAAATTTTTAGAGCTATTGTTATTATTTTTAAAAAATTAATTTGTTTCCAATTGCACATTTCTAAGATATATATATATGTATATACATACATATATAGATATAGGATTTTTGAATATTGACCTAGTATCCTAGAACCTAGTTACACTGAGTTATTATTTCTAGAGGTTTTTTTCTTTTTTCCAAATTCTTTGTTTCTATAAAGACAATTATATTGTCTGCAAACTAGACAGTTATATTTCTTCCTTTCCAATCTTGATGAATCTTACTGATTTTTCTTGCCTTATGGCACTGACTAGGATTACCAGTACAATGTTGAATAGAATGATGAGTTGGATATTCTGGACTCATTCCTCATATCAGGAAGAAAGTATTCAGTCTTTCACTATTAAATATAATGTTAGCTGTGGGTTTTTGTAGGTGTCCTTTATCAGTTTAAGGATGTTTCCTTCTATTCCTAGTTTGCTAGGAGTTTTCTTTTTTAACATGAATGAAAATTGTTTTTAGCTAAATGCTTTGCTTGCATCAATTGATATGATCTTTTACCTATTAATATGATAGGTTTCATTGATTGATATTTGAGTATTGGACCAGTCATGCATTCCTAGAATCAATCTCATATAGTTGTGTTTAGTCTTTTTATGTATTGCTGGATTTGATTTGCTAATATTTTATTTTGCATCTATGGTCATGAAAGATTTTGTCTATAATTTTACTTTCTTGTGATGTTATTGTCTGGCTTTGATACTTGAGTAATCCTGGCCTCTTAAAATAAATTGGAAAAAATTTCTTCCTCTTCTATCTTTTTTTTTTAAGATTTTTATTTATTTATTCATGAGAGACAGAGAGAGAGAGAGAGAGAGGGGCAGAGGGAGAAGCAGGCTCCCAAGGAGCAGGGAGCCCGATGCAGGACTCGATCCCAGGACTCTGGGATCATGACCTGAGCCGAAGGCAGACGCTTAACCATCTGAGCTACCCAGGCACCCTCTTCCTCTTCTATCTTGGAAGAGATTATTTAGAATTAGTGTTATATCCTCTTCCAAAGAAGATTTTGCCAGTGAAACCATCTGGGCCTGGAGTTTTCTTTTTGGAAGGTTTTAAACTATAATATCATTTCTTTAATGACTATAGGATAGTTCAGTTTATTTCTTCCTGAATGGTTTTTGGCAGGTTGTCAAGGATTGTTACATTTCATCCATTTTGTTGAATTTATGTCCACAGAGTTGTTCACAGTATTCTCTAATTATCCTTTTCATGTCTTTAAGGTCTGTCATGATATTCCCCTTTCATTTTTGATATTAGTGATTTACATCTTTTCTTTTTCTTTTTGTTAGTCTGGCTAGAAATTTATCAATGTTATTTATCTTTTCAAAGAACCAGATTTTGGTTATTGATTTTTCTCTATTGTTCTTCTATTATCAATTTCATTGGTTTCTGCACAAATCTTTTAGTATCCTTCCTTTTGCTTGCTTTGGGTTTAGTTTGTTCTCTTCATCTTCCAATTCCAAATGATTAGATTTCTGATTTGAGAATCTCCTTGTCTTCTAATATAAGCATTTAGAAGAGCTACAAATTTATTTTTGAACAGTGCTTTAGCTGCATTCCACATGTTTTGATATGCTATATTTTCATTTTCCTTTACTTCAAGATATTTTCAAATTTCTAATTGATATCGTTTATTTTGCTGTGTCTGTGAGTGCTTGAAAAGAATATGTATTGTGCTGCTCTTGGGTGGAGTGTTCTATAAATGTCAATTATATCTAGTGGTTAATGGTATTGTTCAGTTCTTCTATTCTCTTGCTGATACTCTGTCTACTTGTTATAACAATTACTTAGGGAGGAGTATTGCAGTTTCCAACCAAGGGTGAATTTGTCTATTTTTCCTCTCAGATGTACCCGTGTTACGTATTTACATGTGTGCGTCATGTATTTTAAGGTTATGTTATTAAGTGCAGACACATTTTTATAGTCATATCTTTCTTGGTAAGTTGACCCTTTTACCATCATTATGTAATGTCCTCTTTGTCCTTCAGAAATTTTCTTGTTCTGAAGACAACTTTGTTTTCTATTAATATGACCACTCCAGTTTTATTTTGGTGTTTGTATGGTACATATATTTTACATCTTTTCCATTTTTTCATATTTAACCTACTTATATTTTTATACTTAAAGTGTATTTCTTATAGACAGCATGTCAGCATATAGTTGAGTCTTCTTTTTATTCACTTTGATGCTCTCTTTTTAAAAAATTTATATCTTTATACAACTTAAATTGAATATAGTTATTGATGTGTTAAGATTTAGAATTACTACCTTATTACTTGTTTTCTGTTTGTTGCTTTTTTTCCTACTTCTTCTCCTGCCCTCTTTGGTGTTATCTGAATTTGTTGTGTACTCCAAAGCAGCCATTGGATTTTTTACTATATCTTTTTGTTTAGACATTTTTAGTGGTTGATCTAGAAATTATAATATAAATACTTAACTTTCACAGTCTCCTTTGAACTAATATTTTATTACTTGAGGTGGAATGTAGAAAACTTACCACCTTACAGGTCCCTTTACCCACTCCCCTTTTTGAAAACGCCATAAGACAATGTTAAAATTTTTCTTACAACAATCATATATATTTGAAAGATATTAAGAGGAAAAGTATAGCCTATTCTATTAAACAGATATTTACCATTTTTTGTTGCTCTTCCTTCATTTCTGTTGTTTAAAGTTGCCCTCTAATATCATTTCCCTTCTACCCGAAGAAATTTCTTTGTTTTTTTTTTTTTAAACTGTATTCTTACTTTTGTACAAGTTGGATAATTTCTAATAATCTGTCTTTAAGTTCACTGACTCATCTGTCATCCTTTATTTTGCTATTAATCCAATCCAGTGAACGTTTCATTTTGTTATTTCATTTTCAGTTCTAAAATTTCCATTTCTTTCTTTCTGGTAGCTTCTATTTCTCAGCTGACTTTTTCCCATTTTTCCATTTGTTTCCATTGTGTTTGCTCTTCCTGGAACATGGTTATAATAGCTGCTTTAAAGTCTTGATCTGCTCATTCCAAAATCTGTGTCATCTTGGGGTTAGTATCTGTTGATTGTCTTTTCCCTTGTGAGATAGTAAGATTTTTCTGTTTTTCAAATGATGGCTAATTTTGGATTTATCCTGGAAATTTTAAATATTATGTTAAGTGACTCTGGATCTAGATATGTTAAGTGACATAGGATTATCCTATGGTGAATGTTGATATTGTCTTTTACCAGGCAATCAATCATATTAGTTCTAAGACACAAGTCTTACTAATCTTCTATTGCCTGTGCTTTCAATGCCAGGTGTTTCAAAGTCTTCGCAATGTGTTCAGATCTGTCCTGCATGTGTGCCATCCAGTGTCCTGTCTGGAATTTGGGTGAGTCTCTACCTTGTTGCTCATTTCTCAAAGCCTTTGGTGTGCTGTTTAGGGTCAGATACATGCATACACAACTTAGAGGTGAGCTCCAAAATTTATACACAACTTTATTGGATCATTTTCTTATTCTCTCTCCACTCTATAATCTCCTCCACAGGGCTTTCATTTCCCTACACTGTTACATGTTTCCCATAATTTTTCCATAATATTACACCTGCATCAGAACTCAAGCAGTGGGAGGATTAAGAGAGAGAAAAAAAAATTCAATGGGAATTCTTCCCAAGGTCTTAGGACCTGAGTTCCCTGGTTGGATTTTAGGGGTCTGCCCAACTGTTGTTGCCATCACCACTGCTGCTGCATCAGGATTGCCTGGCATTGGGATGAGACAGAATGGAATAAACAACAAAAACGTACCCAAGGGGTTTCCCCCATTCTTCTGACCCACAGGGGGCTCCTTTCCTCTTCCTTGTGCCCCAAACAGAGAATTTCTTTTGCAGTTCTGACTTCCTTGTTGCATAATTCTGGTGTTTGAACTCCTTCTGAGTCCGGGTCAAGAGATTCCAGAGAGGAAAAACATAGGAAATTCACTGCCGGTTTGATAGTAGATACTCTGAATTTTGGTTTCCCTCCCCAATCTGTCTGCTACTGTTAACTTTTAAGAGCCCTTAGATAGCTTCTACATGTATTCTGTTCAGGGCTTCTAGTTATACTTAGTGAAAGAGACCTGGGGGAGTAGATACTATTAGTATCTACTAGTATCTGATCTAGTATCAAGATCAAGACTGATCTTGACCAGAACTGGAACCCCCTCCACAGACTTTTGAATAATAAGTTTTATCTATTGAATTTAAAATCACTTTTTTTTTCAGACTTCATCTATTATCTAAAGTAAAGATACACCTATTACTTAAAGTAAGGCACCTATATTGGATAATACTTCATGATAACAGGCTAATAAATTCTCTTCAATAGAGCAGAATGTTCATTGTTTGGTAAACTTAGTAAATGTGTGAAGCTTGTTGATATCGATGTTCTCAAGAGCATGTTGGGGAAGATAAATAAGAACATGCCTAGTGGAGGGTAGCTGGCAGTGTGAAGATAAAGGCTGTTATCTCTGGAGGTAGGAAGATTCTGTACAGAAAGAAAGCATATTAAAGAAGCCAGATGGCCCTGGAAGCAAATTTAGGAGGTTCTAGCTCATATACTTGGTATAAACCTAGGCTATTTTTAGATCAACAATAGGTTATGACTATTATCCAATATCTTTAATCGACTATGTCAAACTAGATTGATTTGAGCAATAAGTATCTGGAGTTGTGAAACATTTTTTAGAAGAACCTACAGAAACTAGAACATAATTTTACATGGGGGTTAAGGTAAGGAATATAAAGGAATATGAAGTCTACATTCAAATGAGTAAATTGGTTTTCCGTGTTTCATGACAGGAGGTATTTCTGAGGTCTGCGTATTGATACAAATTAATACAAAATATTCAAATTGGTACAAAATCAATGTAAAATAATAAAATTTATACAAATTGATGGAACACTACAAATTAAGTATCAGATAAGATTCTAAGCAAAGCTTATGCAAAGAAGAAAATAGAAGCATGCTCTAGAATCTTTCTGAGCTGTTAGATAATGGTAATGCTTTTTGTGAGTATTTTTCTTTAACAGGTTTATCATTTTGAATGCAGAAATAGGAGCTCCCTGTAATATTGATGAATCTAGTTACTAGTTACAATGAACTAAGGTCTCCAGGGACTAATTTTTTTTCTGCTTCCCATGTAAACCATGCTTTCATAAATACAATTAATAATATTTATATGTATGTATGTGTGTGTATACATATGCCACAAGCAGTAAAAAGAGTGGATAAGAAAAGGCTCATAGTTGGTCATTTGGGTATTGTTACAGAAACATTTGTTGAGCACGGCAGTAAGTGTGCCCTAAATTCTTCATACATGCAACATCCAATCCTTATAACAATCCCAAGAGGTAGGTATTATTATTCCACTTTTACAGTTAAGAAAATTGAGGGATAGAGAGGCTGAATTTATTGCTCAAGATCCCACAGCTCATAAGAGAAGGAGGCCAGGTTGGTACCCACACCGTCCAGCTCCAGATTATGTGTGCTGATTTACTATATTAATATACCAATGAAGCAAATTATGAAGCATGCATCAGACTTTGGTTACTAGAAAAGAAACCCAATGGAACACAGCTAGATATTGAGGGAACTTAATTATCAGAATTCCTCCATTATATTAAATTGACATTTCCTCACCTCAGTAATAATGTCTGTAAGCAGGCGTATTTAACTCTGCTATTGTTTAAAATTAAAAAATACTACAAAGGACAGTTCTCCCATTACATCTGTGTGTATTTCTATGATGGCTGTTATTAAAAACTTTGTAGTCAGTATGTATAAATGATAAAGAAAGCATTCTTGCATGGCATAAAATTTTTTAACTAAAATAATGATAGCGGTGGAGACATTGTGCTATCTAGGTCATTCACTCTGCAAAGGACACAGGTCAGTATATTAATTTTTTGTGTGATATGTGGAAGAGGCTGACAAAAGGCTGACTTGGGATCCTGAATAGGATTGGGAGATAGCTGTATGGGTGACAAATTCCTACAATTCCAAATTCCTATAACTGAGGAAGACAAGCTTCCTTACTTGGCTACTTTGGACCAGGGTTAGCCTTGTTTACCTTTAACTGTTCTAGGTCAAAGAGATAATCTGCACCAAAACATTTTTGTGCTGTATAAGCAAGTCAACCCAATCACTCATGACGATGAAGATTTCCTGTGTTTGTTTTTAACAGGCCTGTCTTGGTTATAAAAACACATCTCTTTTTCTCTAGAGGATTTGTTAATCAAAGTAGATTGCAGGCATCAGGAATAAGCTCATTTATTTAGGGCCACAGAAGAATAAACTAGTTGGGCATGCAGGTCATGGGCTCAGGCTGCCTGGGCTGGGGTCTGGCTCTGCAGCCCAATACCCCAACCCTGGGCCAGTTTGCCAGGCCTTGCCCACCCTAGAAGGTAGTTTTTATTATCCCATTTTATAGATTAGACGCTGAGTCACAGGGAGGTTATGTGCCTTGTACTTTGTTATCTAGTATCTGGCACAGATTAAGTACTTCATAATGACCATTATTGTTTGAGATGTGAGAAGCCAAAATCTGGAAGCTATAGAAATCTTCTTGCTGAGGTCACTTTCTAATGCTGTCTGGAATGTAAGTTCTGTATTGCTCTGGTATGTAAGGCTTTCTGTACGGTGATTGAGATATTTTGAAGAGATAGGTCCAGCATTCCTATGTGGGAGAGCCCAGGAAAGGTTTGCACTATGGTATAGGCTCCATTCTCATGTGCTTGCTTAGCTCCATGTGGTGCCCTATCCTAAACCAAGGATGGGGCTACCAACCCAAATCAGTTACTACTGCCAGAGAGTTCTGCCCTGTTGGTCTTTGAGGTTTATTTGTAAGTACGTGTGATCATTTGGTGGATAATCCTGTTAACTGGCTTCTGTAGGGAAAAAAAACTGATATCCTTGATCTCTTGTTTCCTGGCTAACAGCAAAGCTAATCCTTAGAGACTGAGGGTTGTGTTTTCCTCACCACCAGTATTAATGTATTCCACAGAAGGGAGGAGATCCGGATTCTAATCAAGAAACCATTCTTTCTTTTACATGAAAACCTCCCAAATAATACTGCAGGAGTCTTTCCTTTTTCTCTAGAATTTTGAGAAATAAAGTTCTGTGATTTATTTGAAATGCTGCATTAAGAATATTTTGTTATTTTTTAAAACAAAATAGCTTCGGGACAAGAAATTTGAATGTGCTTAAGACAAGACTTAATGGAGAATTTGTTTTCTTTCTTTCTTTGTTTATTTATTTTTGTTTCAGTATGTATGTATGTATGCATGTATGTATGTATTTATATTGAGAGCAGGGGGAGGGGCAGAGGGAGAGGGAGAGAAAGAATCCTAAGCAGGCTCCACACCCAGCATGGAGCCCGATGCAGGGCTCAATCCCCTGACCCTAAGATCATGGCCTGAGCCAAAATCAAGAGTCAGATGCTTAACTGAGCCACCAAGGCACCCTCAAGTTTTTATTTAAGTTATAATTAGTTAACATATAGTGTAATATTGGTTTCAGGAGTAGAATTTAGTGTTTCATCACTCATATCCAGTGCTCATCACAAGTACCCTCCTTAATACCTATCACCCATTTAGCCCTTTCCCTGCCTACCTCCCCTCCATCAACACTCATTTGTTCTCTATAGTTAAGAGTCTCTTATGGTGTGTCTCCTTCTCTTTTTTCCCCCTTCCCCTATGTTCATCTGTTGTGTTTCTTAAATTTCACATATAAGTGAAATCATCTGGTATTTGTCTTTCTCTGACTCATTTGTTTTGCTTAGCATAATACATTTGAGCTCATCCATGTCATTGCAAATGGGAAGATTTCATTCTTTTTGATGGCTGGGTAATATTCCATTACAGATATATGATATATATATCAGTAGATGGGCATTTGGGCTCTTTCTGTAATTTGGCTATTGTTGATAGTGCTGCTATAAACATTGGGATGCAGCTGTATTTGAATTAGTATTTTTGTATCCTTCGGGTAAATATCTAGTAGTGTAATTGCTGGGTCATAGGGTAGTTCTATTTTTAACTTTTTGAGGAACCTCTGTACTGTTTTCTAGAGTGGCTTCACCAGTTTACATTCCCACCAACAGTGTTAAGAGGGTTCCCCTTTCTCTGCATCCTTGCCAACATCTGTTGTTTCCTATATTCTTAATTTTAGCTATTCTGACTGGTGTGAGGTGATATCTCAGCATAGTTTTGATTTACATTTCCCTGATGATGAGTGATGTTGAGCATTTTTTCACGTGTCTGTTAGCCATTTGCATGTCTTCTTTGGAGAAATGTCTGTTTATTGTCTTCTGCCCATTTCTTAACTGGATTATTTGTTTTTTTGGGTGTGGACTTTGATAAGTTCTTTATAGATTTTGGATACTGGCTCTTTATCTGATATGTCATTTGTGAATATCTTCTTCCATTCCTTAGGTTGCCTTTTAGTTTTGTTGACTGTCTCTTTTGCTGTGCAGAAGCTTTTTATCTTGATAAAGTCCCAATAGTCCATTTTTGCTTTTGTTTCCCTTGCCTCTGGACACATGTCTAGTAAGAAGTTGCTACAGCTGATGTCAAAGAGGTTGCTGCCTGTGTTCTCCTCTAGGATTTTGATGGTGTCCTCTCTTACATTTAGGTCTTTCATCAATTTTGAGTTTATTTTGGGGTATGTTGTCAGAAAGTAGTCCAGTTTCATTCCTTTGCATATTGCTGTCCAATTATCCCCAAACCATTTATTGAACAGACTTTTTTTCTGTTAGATAGTCTTTCCTGCTTTGTCAAAGATTAGTTGACCATATAGTTGTGCGTCCATTTCTGGGGTTTTTATTCTGTTCCATCGATCTATGTGTCTGTTTTTGTGCCAGTACCATGCTGTCTTAATGACTACAGCTTTATAATATAGCTTGCAGTGCAGAATTGTGATGCCTCCAGCTTTGCTTTTCTTTTTCATGATTAATTTGGCTATTTGGGGTCTTTTCTGGTTCCATACAAATTTTAGAATTGTTTGTTTTAGCTCTGTGAAAAATGCTGGTGGTATTTTGATAGGGATTGCATTAAATGTATGGATTGCTTTGGATTATGTAAAGATCATTCTGAATTTCCCTAAGCACAGGATCATTGCTGTTTTAAAGTCATTTCCATCATCCTAAAGTGCAATTCATATTAATACTATCAATTGTTACCTTATCTAAAACATTTTATCTGCATCCTACTATAGTAGTTTGAGGCTAAATGGAAAATTTTATGGGGGTAAAAACTAACTCAAGTAATACTAATAATTTAAAACAAAAGATGTAAAATTAAAAGAATTCAAGAAAGGAGGGCAATGTAAAGTGTACAAATAAATTATATACCAAGTGAGGATGTTTGTGTTTATTCATTATCACATTTTCATTCCTGCTTCTTGTGCTCCTCTATTCATGTCATTTTATTAAAGCTCCAATTAACTTATATTCTGGTATTTTATAGAAAGAGTCTGACATGAAAGTTGGTTAATGAGGCGTTGCTCTGTAAACAAGCAAAGCCTTGATAAATACAGTCTAAATAAAGGACAACTATCATTTAAAAGCTATGATGGAACTGAAGATTTCTTTGACAACACTATAAACCATGATAGGGAAGTAGAGCATATGATGATGGTATCACTAATACATGGTTGAACCAAATTTATGTCATGTTTGTGTGTGCATTTGTACACACATTAACTTATGTTCCTATTCTTTTTTTAAAATTTCTTTTTCTTGGGGCTCCTGGGTGGCTCAGTTGTTAAGAATCTGCCTTCAGCTCAGGTCATGATCCCAGGGTCCTGGGATCGAGCCCCACATCGGGCTCCCTGCTCCACGGGAAGCCTGCTTCTCCCTCTCCCACTCCCCCTGCTTATGTTCCCTCTCTTGTTGTCTCTCCCTCTCTATCAAATAAATAAATAAAATCTTAAAAAAAATAAAAAATAAAATTTCTTTTTCTTTTTTTTTTGTGGGGGAGGGGCATAGGGAGAGGGAGAGAGACAATCCCAAGCAGGCTACACACCCAAAGTGGAGACTAATGAGGGGCTCAATCTCACAACCCTGAGATCATGACCTGAGCTGAAATCAAGAGCTGGACACCTAATCAACCGAGCCACCCAGGAGCCCCTGTTCCTATTCTTTTATGTTTATTCGATTATGTTCTATTTCCCTCCCATTAATCAATGCATTGTGACTCTTCCTTCTCAAGTTAGCCCCTGCCTCCTTCCAGTATAGATGTAAAGAGTAAATTGAGGGCTTAGATGTGCCTGGACCTGGGCAACTCCCAGCAAATCTGGCAGTATTTATTATTAGCCCCATCTTCACCTGGGGTTAGGAAGTCTCACCCAGTGGTTATCAAGATGTGGCCTTGGAACCAGAAGTGTTAGCATTGCCTGGAATGTGGTAGAAATGCAAATTCTTAGGCCCTGACCCAGATCTATTAGATCAGAAACACTGGGGCAGGGGCCCAGCACTCTGGGGATTAATGAGCCCTCCAGGTGATTCCGATGCTCACTCAAGTTTGAGAACTACTGGTCTCACCTTGGTCTTTCCTGTCTGCCTGAGCTGACTTCCTGGGTACTTACATATCTATGAATTTCAGTTTTCCTTCTCTGATTTTCTCATGACTGGGTCTCTGATCTCTCTGACTGGATTCTTACCAATTCCAGATTTCACACTCTAGTTCACAGCTGAGATTTCCACCTTGCCTATTATACTGGAGCCCTGTGAGCCCCTTTCCCTAAATATATCATAGCCCTGCTTTTAATGCTTTCCCCTCCTGGCTGGCCACAAAGTCTGGCCTTGAATCAGTTGGGCCATTTGGAGCTAATTTTCACTGGGGCATCTCCATGACCTGACAACCCCCAGCAGGCCATAATAACGCTCGCCTAAGCTGACCTCCAGACCCTTTACCTGTGGATGCTATAGTTGACATCACTATCCTTCCTTATTGGGCCCTGTTGTATAACCTAGATAAATCATTCTAACCTGCCTAAAGTCCCATCATTATACTCCGCTCTCCTTGCTATTCTGGATATCAAGAGACTGCATAAGCTATGACATCTATTTGAAATCAATGGATACCTTTGGAAAACACTATAGGAGAATTAGGTAAACACTTTGGGGTAAAACATGTTATTGATTTGGGGGGGGGACCTCTTCAGGGTAAAGAAAGACAACAGTAGAAAATAAGTTACATTTGAATCACTCTAGGAAATTGCTGATATCAGTACTTCATGTTCTGAATATTCTAATTTACCTGATGGGGTAGTTAATACCTTTATCTTGTAGGGATTAGTATCCTCTAACTTTTGTTTTCTAAGCCCTAATATTTCCATGCATGGATCCACCTACTGAAATTTATTTTCCAGAAACCTGAACACACCACTATCTTGCTAACAGTTCACAGGGGACCCAGTGCTGTAGAGTTTAATGCAATATGTATGCTCATCCACAGGAACCTACGGGTAGCTACTACTGTGAAGGAAATTGCAGGTCACATTTATATGCCTAGAAAATAATTCAACAAGCATTTCAAAACACTCTCCATTCACCTTTGGTCAAAGCCCTTTAATGTGTTTATCAATAGTCACAGTACTTCAAGATGTTCTTTATTTACTTGAATTTGGTTTAATGCATGGTTACTTGGCCTAGTTTAAGCATAAGCTCTCTTTTATTAAAGATTTGAGTCCTGTTTCTGTTTCCTCTTTGTCAAATAGATAGAAAATTATCAGTAAGTGCTTAACAAAAAGCAATTTACATTGTGGTTATATTCATTTAATGTTTCATGTAGCAATTATTTATTTAATCCTACTGTGTCCTAGGCACTGTGTTGGTACTGGAATAAGAATCCTTGTCTTAATCTTCTTGGAAGTCATTTTCCAGTCAGATGGATCTTTTCTTGTTAGATGTGATGGGCATGGAATTGCCTTACAGAGATTGGGTGGAGACCAGGGAAGGATCGCAAGATCATTAAGATGTATGGCATTGAGAAATAAAATGTGATTTACCTAAAGTACTGTTACATTCGGGGATATGAAAATGAGAACCCAGGTCAAAGATATACTTAAATAAAGACAACACCATTTTAAAATAGATTTGCCTTTAATGCTCTCCGCTCCTGGCTGGTCGCCAAGTCTGGCTTTGAATCAACTGGGCCATTTGGAGCCAATTCCCACCGAGGCATCTCCATGACCTGACAAGGCCATAATAATGTTGGACCTCCAGACCCTTCACCTGTGGATGCTATGGTTGTCATCTCTGTCCTTCCTTATTGGGCCCTGTTGTATAACCTAGATAATCATTCTAACCTGCCTAAAGCCCCATCATTATACTCCACTCTCCTTGCTATTCTGGATATCAAGAGACTGCATAAGCTATGACATCTATTTAAAATCAATGAATGCCACTAGCCACTATCTATATACTTTAGGTTTATAGTGATCCTCTTTCAGGTACTTCTTGGAGTTTCCCCTGACTGAAGCTTCATTGCCTTTTCCTTTGAGAAATTGTCTAAACTGTGTCTATAGGAGCCCTCTGGCTAAACATGGTTCACTAATCAAATATATTTAAGTACTTTCTGTGTCCCTAATTCTATCCTAAGTGCTATAAGGAATTAAAAACAAAACAAATTTACTTTCTCCTTGGTATTACAGCTTTTTTGTATAAATCCTGTTGAACTGTGAATATCTTTAGGACAGGACCTATGTGTTTCTCATTTTTGTATACTCCAGAACATATTACATTGTATTCAATAAACACTGTTGAATGGAAGAATTCATAGATAAATAAATTCATGTCTAGAGACAGACTATAAACAGACATCACCCCGAGATTTCTAGGACTCTTGGAAAAGTCAGTTCAGTTGGTGATAGGTCTAGAAGAGGCCAGAATGTTTTATCTTGTGAATGAAGGTCAACTTCACCCCAGGGAAAGTTAATGTTATAGGCCTGCCATTGTACTCTGGACCAAATCAGCAACACCAGAAATGAAATAGTGCAGCCATGCCTTGTAATGATATCCTTTGTTAAACATGCCACCCACCTGATCTGAAGCCAAGTCAGCATGGGGGTTGTTCCTCCTCCAAACACCCAGACTGTGAAGAACACAAGGAGCAGTGTGGTGGTAAACATCATTTGTTTGGGCTGAGATTCTGTGTCCCGAATAGCCAGGGCAAATGCTATTGCTCCTCGTAAACCTTACAGGAAAAACCGAGAGAGAATAAGAGAAAATGAACATCTGCATGAATCTCATTCTCATTTTCCTGTATTCATCTTTACAATTTACTAAAAAACACAATTACTTTTTTAAAATTAAACTGTTTGAGATAACTGTAGATTCACATGCTGTTGTGAGAAATAACATACTTCTTGTTTGCCCTTCCCCACTTTCCCCCCAGTGATAACATCTTGCAAAACCAGTATAATATCACAGCCAGGATTTTGATATTGATGCAGTCAAGATAGAGTACATTCCCGGGGCGCCTGGGTGGCTCAGTTGGTTAAGCGACTGCCTTCGGCTCAGGTCATGATCCTGGAGTCCCGGGATCGAGTCCCGCATCGGGCTCCCTACTCAGCGGGGAGTCTGCTTCTCCCTCTGACCCTCTTCCCTCTCATGCTCTCTATCTCTCATTCTCTCTCTCTCAAATAAATAAATAAAATCTTTAAAAAAAAAAAAAGATAGAGTACATTCCCATCACCACCAAAGTCCCTCATGTTGCCCTTTTATGACCACATCTACTTCCTTCTCACACACTTCCCTCCTTAATTTCTGGCAACCAGTAATCAATTCACCATTTCTTTAACTGCCAGTTCAAGAATCAAATGGAATCATGCAGTATGTAGTTTTTTGGAATTGGCCATTTTCACTCAAAATAATTCCCTGGATATTCATGCAGGTTGCTGAATGTATCAATAGTTTATCCCTTTTTATTGTTGAGTAGTATTCCACTATATGTTCCACAGTTTGTTTAACCATCTATCTGTTGAAGGGACATCTGGGTTTCCAGTTTTATGGCTATTACAAAAAAGGCTGCTGTGAATGTCCGTAAACATAAGTTTTCATTTCTCTGTGGTAAATGCCCAGAAGTGTAATCACTGATTGCATATTTTTAATAGAAATTACCAAACTGCCAGAATGGCTAGACACCATTTATATTCCCATCAGAAATATAGAAGTCATTCATTTTCTCTGCATCCTCACCAGCATTTAATGTCACTATTTTTATTTTCACCATTCTGATAGTTGTGTGGTAATAGCTTATTGTGGTTTTAATTTGCATGTTTCTTTCTTTTTTTAATTTACTTACTGTTTAAGTAGGCTCCACAACCAGTGTGGAGCCCTTAATTTTCATTTTTCTAATAAATAATGATGTTGAACATTTTTTAATGGGCTTATTTGTTATCTTTTTAAGAATTTTGTTACAGTTTTTATTATTTTTTAATTTTTTATTAACATATAATGTATTTGTTTCCGTTGGACATTCATTCCTGCTTTGTTGAAGATTAGTTGACCATAATGTTGAGGGTCCATTTCTGGGCTCTGTATTCTGTTCCATTGATCTATGTGTCTGTTTTTGTGCCAGTACCATACTGTCTTGATGATGACAGCTTTGTAATAGAGCTGGAAGTCCGGAATTGGGATGCCACCAGCTTTGCTTTTCTTTTTCAACATTCCTCTGGCTATTTGGGGTCTTTTCTGGTTCCATACAAATTTTAGGATTATTTGTTCCATTTCTTTGAAAAAAGTGGATGGTATTTTGATAGGGATTGCATTGAACATATAGATTGCTCTAGGTAGCATAGACATTTTCACAATATTTGTTCTTCCAATCCATGAGCATGGAACGTTTTTCCATTTCTTAGTGTCTTCCTCAATTTCTTTCATGAGTATTTTATAGTTTTCAGAGTACAGATCCTTTGCCTCTTTGGTTAGATTTATTCCTAGGTGTCTTATGGTTTTGGGTGCAATTGTAAATGGGATCGACTCCTTAATTTCTCTTTCTTCTGTCTTGTTGTTGGTGTATAGGAATGCCACTGATTTCGGTGCATTGATTTTATATCCTGCCACTTTACTGAATTCCTGTATGAGTTCTAGCAGTTTTGGGGTGGAGTCTTTTGGGTTTTCTACATAATGTATCATATCATCTGCAAAGAGTGAGAGTTTGACTTCTTCTTTGCCGATTTGGATGCCTTTGATTTCTTTTAGTTGTCTGATTGCTGAGGCTAGGAATTCTAGTATTATGTTGAATAGCAGTGGTGAAAGTGGATATCCTTGCTGTGTTCCTGACCTTAGGGTTCGGAAAGCTTTCAGTTTTTCCCCACTGAGAATGATATTCGCTGTGGGTTTTTCACAGATGGCTTTTATGATATTGAGGTATGTACCCTCTATGCCTACACCATGAAGAGTTTAATCAAGAAAGGATGCTGTATTTTGTCAAATGCGTTTTCTGCATCTACTGAGAGGATCATATGGTTCTTGTTCTTTCTTTTATTAATGTATTGTATCACACTGATTGATTTGCAGATGTTGAACCAATCTTGCAGCCCAGGAATAAATCCCACTTGGTCGTGGTGAATAATCCTTTTAATGTACTGTTGGATCCTATTGGCTAGTATTTTGGTGAGAATTTTTGCATCCATGTTCATCAGGGATATTGGTCTGTAATTCTTTTTGATGGGGTCTGTTTCTGGTTTTGGGATCAAGGTAATGCTGGCCTCATAAAACGAGTTTGGAAGTTTTCCTTCCATTTCTATATTTTGGAACAGTTTCAGGAGAATAGGTATTAATTCTTCTTGAAATGTTTGGTAGAATTCCCCTGGGAAGCCATCTGGCCCTGGGCTCATTTGTTGGGAGATTTTTGATTACTGCTTCAATTTCCTTAGTGGTTATGGGTCTGTTCAGGTTTTCTATTTCTTTCTGGCTCAGTTTTGGTAGTTCATACGTCTCTAGGAATGCATCCATCTCTTCCAGGTTATCTAATTTGCTGGCATAGAGTTGCTCATAATATGTTCTTATAATTGTTTGTATTTCTTTGGTGATGGTTGTGATCTCTCCTCTTTCATACATGATTTTATTGATTTGGGTCCTTTCTCTTTTCTTTTTGATAAATCTGATCAGGGGTTTATCAGTCTTACTAATTCTTTCAAAGAACCAGCTCCTAGTTTCATTGATCTGTTCTACTGTTCCTTTGGTTTCTATTTCATTGATTTCTGCTCTGATCTTTATTATTTTTCTTCTCCTGCTGGGTTTAGGCTTTCTTTGCCATTTTTTCTCCAGCTCCTTTAGGTGTAGGGTTAGGTTTTATATTTGAGACCTTTCTTGTTTCTTGAGAAAGTCTTGGATTGCTATATACTTTCCTCTTAGGACTGACTTTGCTGCATCCCAAAGATTTTGAATAGTTGTGTTTTCATTTTCATTTGTTTCCATGAATTTTTTTAAATTCTTCTTTAATTTCCTGGTTGATCCATTCATTCTTTAGTAGGATGCTCTTTAGCCTCCATGTATTTGAGTTCTTTCCAACTTTCCTCTTGTGGTTGAGTTCTAGTTTCAAAGCATTGTGGTCTGAAAATATGCGGGGAATGATCCCAATCCTTATTAGTTGAAACCTGATTTGTGACCCAGGTTGTGATCTATTCTGGAGAATGTTCCATGTGCACTAGAGAAGAATGTGTATTCTGTTGCTTTGGGATGGAATGCTCTGAATATATCTATGAAGTCCATCTGGTCCACTGTGTCATTTAAAGCCTTTATTTCCTTGTTGTTCTTTTGCTTAGATGATCTGTCCATTTTAGTGAGGGGGGGTGTTAAAGTCCCCTAGTATTATTGTATTATTGTTGATGTGTTTCTTGATTTTGTTATTAATTGGCTTATATAATTGGCTGCTCCCATGTTAGGGGCATAGATATTTACAACTGTTAGATCTTCTTGTTGGATAGACCCCTTAAGTATGATGTAGTGTCCTTCCACATCACTTATTATAGTCATTGGTTTAAAATCTAATTTGTTTGATATAAGGATTGCCACCCCAGCTTTCTTTTGATGTCCATTAGCATGGTAAATGGAATGGTTTTCCACCCCTTCACTTTCAATCTGGAGGTGCCTTTAAGTCTAAGATGTGTCTCTTGCAGACAGCATAATGATGGGTCTTGTTTTTTTTTATCCAATCTGATACCCTGTGTCTTTTGATTGGAGCATTTACCCATTTACATTCGGGGTAACTATTGAAAGATATGAATTTAGTGCCATTGTATTGCCTGTAAGGTGACTGTTACTGTATATTGTCTCTGTTCCTTTCTGGTCTATGTTACTTTTAGGTTCTCTCTTTGCTTTTAATAATTCCTGTAGGGCTGTTTTCATGTTTGCAAATTCTTTTAGTTTTTGTTTGTCCTGGAAGCTATTTATCTCTCCTTCTATTTTCAGTGACAGCTTAGCTGGATATAGTATTCTTGGCTGCATATTTTTCTCACTTAGTGCTCTGAATATATCATGCCAGCCCTTTCTGGCCTGCCAGGTGTCTGTGGAGAGGTCTGCTGCCAATCTAATGTTTCTACCATTGTAGGTTACTGACCTCTTGTCCTGAGCTGCTTTCAGGATTTTCCCTTTGTCTCTGAGACTCGTAAGTTTTACTATTAGATGTCAGGGTGTTGACCTATTATTATTGATTTTGAGGGGGGTTCTCTGTGCCTCCTGGATTTTGATGCCTGTTTCCTTCCCCAAATTAGGGAAGTTCTCTGCTATAATTTGCTCCAATATACCTTCTGCCCCCCTCTCTCTTTCTTCTTCTTCTGGGATCCCAATTATTCTAATATTGTTTCATCTTATGGTGTCACTTATCTCTCAAATTCTGCCCTCGTGATCCTGTAGTTGTTTATGTCTCTTTTTCTCAGCTTCTTTATTCTCCATCATTTGGTCTTCTATATCACTAATTCTCTCTTCTGCCTCATTTATCCTAGCAGTTAGAGCCTTCATTTTTGATTGCACCTCATTAATAGCCTTTTTGATTTCGACTTGGTTAGATTTTAGTTCTTTTATTTCTCCAGAAAGGGATTCTCTAGTATCTTCTATGCTCTTTTCGAGCCCAGCTAGTATCTTTATAATCGTCATTCTGAACTCTAGTTCCCACATCTTACTAATGTCTGTATTGATTAGGTCCCTGGCCGTCGGTACTGCCTCTTGTACTTTTTTTCTGAGGTGATTTTTTCTGTCTTGTCATTTTGTCCAGAGGAGAATAGATGAATGAGAGAACAAAATGCTAAAAGGGTAACAACGACCCCAGAAAAATACACACTAAACTAATTAGAAGAGACCCCAAACCGGGGGGAAAAGAAAGAGAAAAAAAAAAAAAGAATATGATCAGGTTGGTGAATATAACAGAGCCACACACTAGATTTTGGGTGTATTTTGGTCTGTTAGAAGAAATTCCCTCCTAAACTTTTAAGGAAAAACTTGTATCTATATCTATCTATCTATCTATCTATCTAACTATCTATCTATCTATCTATCTATACACACACACAAATAAGGGTAAATATGATGGAGGGATGGAATATGACTGTAAAGATGAAAATTAAAAAAGATTTTTAAAAAGGAATTGATAAGAAGTTGATTGGAAAAAGAATGAAAAAAATTAAAAGAAAGAGAGAATGTGAATCAGGTGGGAGACTAGGACAACATTATACATTAGATTTAGGATATATATTTTGGTCTGTTAGAAGAAACTGTATCGCAGAATTTTAAAGAAAGTAAAACTTATATATACTCAAAAAATAAGGTTAAATACAAGGAAGAGATAGAATATGACTGTAAAAATGAAAATTAAAAAAGATTTTAAAAAAGGAATTGATAAGATGTTGGTTGAAAAATGAAAGAAGAAAAATTCAACTAAAAAATAAAAAAAGAAAAAAATAAAGAAAATTTAAAAAATTAACTCTGAAAGACTAAAGAATCATGGGGAAAAAAAGCCATGAATTCTATGCACTGTATTCCCGTTGTGCTGGAGTTCTGCTGTTCTCATTGATTGGTAAACTTGGTCTTGGCTTGCTGGCTGTTCTTGCTGATCTTCTGGGGGAGGGGTCCGTTGCCACGGTTCCCAAATGTCTTTGCCAGAGATGGGATTGCCCCACCCTTGCTGGGGCTGAGCAATCTGCTCCTGTTTGCTCTCAGGAGCTTTTGTTCCCTGCAAGCTTTCCGTATAGCTTTGGAGGATGAGAGTGAAAATGGCGGCCTCCCAATCTCTGCTCCAGAGGAGCCGAGACCTGGGGGTCCCAGTCTTCAGTGCGCCCCCAGAGAAAAGCAATCACTCCCATCTCCCTGGCCTCTGGCCTCACTCCATGCTCACCCGGCCTGTGACCAAGCATTTCTATCCCTGGCACACAACCCCGTGTGGAGTCTCCAAACCCAGCAGATCTCTGCGGTGTGCTCCCACGCCGCTCCTCCTGGGAGAGGAAGGGGAGTCTCCCCAGATCTGCTGCTTGTTGGGTCCCTGCTGGAAGAACAGTGGCCCGACTGTGCTGTAGATCACAGTTTATGGCAACCCTGAGCTGAGAGCCCACTCCTCGGCTCCGTCTCTGCAGCTGGCTTCCCTGATCTGATACTTGGGAGCTCTACTGCACTCAGGCACCCCCCGTCTTCCTGTGACCCCGAGTGCCCTGAGACCACACTGTCTCAGCGAGGGTTCCACCCCCTGCTTAGCCACTGGAGCGACGTCCCTCAGCGGAGCCGACTTCTAAAATTTCCAATTTTGTGCTCCGTGGTTCTATCACTTGCTGGTAGCGGCTGACGGAGGCTCCCCCCCACCCCCTCCATCTATCTTCCTGAATATCACCTTGGATTCACTTCTCCGCACATCCTACCTTCCAGAAAGTGGTCGCTTTTCTGTTCAGAGAGTGGCTGCTCTTCTTTTCTTCGATCTCCTGTTGAGTTTGTAGGTGTTCTGAATGGTTTGATAATTATCTAGCTGAATTCCTGGGACCAGACGAAATTTAGGTCTCCTACTCCTCCGCCGTCTTGCTCCTCTTATTTGTCCTCTTATTTGTTATCTTTATCTTCTTGGGGGAAATGGTTTCTCATGTCTTTATCTCATTTTCTCTTTTTTTAAATCTTTTTTTTAAATCTCCTTTTCTTTTTTTTTTAAAGATTTTATTTATTTATTTGACAGAGGGAGATACAGTGAGAGAGGGAACACAAGCAGGGGGAGTGGGAGAGGGAGAAGCAGGCTTTCCTCTGAACAGGGAGCCCAATGTGGGGCTCAATCCCAGGACCCAGGGATCATGACCTGAGCTGAAGGCAGATGCTTAATGACTGAGCCACCTAGGCACCCCTAAATCTCATTTTCTAATTGAGTTATTGGATTTTTGGATGTTAAGTTTTGAGAGTTCTTTATACATTCTAGATAATATCCTTTGTTGGATATATGGTTTGCAAATCTGTCCTCCCATTTCATAGCTTTTTATTGATGAAGTCTAATCTGTTGATTTTTCCTTTTATGAATCATGTTTGGAGTCAAGTCTAAGAATTCTTCGCTTAGCTCTAGTTCCCAAAGATTTCCCCCTATCTTTTTAAAATTTGTTTCTAAAAGTTGTGTAACTTTACATTTTACATTTAAGTCCCTGATCATTGGAATTAATTTTTGTATAAGATGTGAAGTTTAGGTTGAAATTCCCTTTTTTTTTTTTTTTTTGCCTATGGATATTTAATGTTTTCATTGAATTGCCTTTGCAACTTTGTCAAAAATCAGTTGGGTATATGTGTGTGGATCTATTCCTGGGTTCTCTATTCTATTTCATTTATCTCTGTGTCTGTCCCTCATCTAATAGCACTGTGTCTCGATTACCGTAGATATATAGTAGGCTTTAATATTGGATAGAATGATTCTTATATTTTGTTTTCAGAATTATTTTAACTATTATAGGTCTTTTGCCTTTCCATAAAATTTTAGAATAATATTGTGTATATCTACAAAATTTTTTTTCTGGGCACAATTACTTTTAAAAAATCAAATGTGTCAGACAACAAGGAAAACCAAGCTTAGGGACCATTGAAATTAATAAATAATTAAATAACATTTAAGAATTACTCTAGCCTGAGTGCATACTGTAATAAATTCTATAATCTAAGCTACCTATTAAACCTGATTTTTTCTTGTTTTTTTCTTCTTTAATAACAGTATGCTAAGTGAATTTTTCTGAATCTACATTAAATGCATTTGCAAGAAGAGGTATGTTAAAATTTCAAATCAAAGTGTGATGACACAAATAGAAACAGAGATGAAGACTTTAACGAAGAATAAATAAAAGCACAAATAGTAAAGTAATAAAGTTAAAATGGAAGATCTCTCTTGGGTAACACAAGACTTAAAAGACACTTATGGGCCCTGTTATATCAGATAACAGGGCAAATAACCATTTATAATGACAGCAAGAATAAGTCAAAGAGGTAGGGATTTGGTTGTTTTTATAAGATGGTTTGAACCACGTACATTTCAATTGTCCACTTTTTATAATATATACTGTATCTAAATTTCCAAATCTTTATTCATACATTAAAAGAATTTTAGAAATTGGACGCAGGGTAGGATGAAGAAAACTATAGCCTGGTTTTTATCCCTGGGTTCCCAACTTAGATATAATGTTCCTTTCTTATCTCCACGCCACCAATATACAAGAAACAAGTGGCGTAACACAAGATCCAGAGGATTAGGCTAGAGAGACCTAACATATTTTGCCTGAAACAAGGAAACCTCACTAAGAGAGAGGAACATGCACTCTGATTATAAAATACCTCGAAGGAACAAAATGTAATGGGGAAGGAAATTATTCTAAATTTCCATGTAGACAAGGAAATGGCCTGAAGATAAGGTAGATATTAATATAAAAAATTCTTATACATCAGAAATTCTGAACACTTGAGATGACTGTACTCAAGAAGCAAAGTTCCCCATCATAGGTGTTCGTGAATTCAGGCCCAGCTGGGAACAAAAGAGTGGGGATATTAATAACCCTTAATACTGGGGAATATTTTCATAATGTTCTCTCCCGGAAATACAAATCGTGTCATTAGGGAACAGAAACTAAAAGAAACAGTCTTGCAACAGAGTTCTGTATCAGAGGAGAGAATTTAGAGGGCAAGGTAAAGCTCCTAGCAGGGTTTAATCACAGTACAGGGTTGGAGATAGAAGGTGATCTTTTCATTTTCTCTTTTCTTCAAGCTTGCATTGTTAGAAATGTTCATAAAGGTGAGTATTAGAAGTATTAAGTGATGACACTTTAAGTATTTCATATTTTATTGAATATGTGTGTGTATTTTTACTTGGAGTTTCTGTGAGAAAGAAGAGCATAGAGATTGGAATAAAAGAAAAAGTTATTATATCATGCTTATTGTAAACTCTTTCATGTTAGATATCAAGGACAAGAAAGTATACAATCATTTATTTTCCTAAATATGTTTAATAATATATTGTTATTATGTTAAACTAGCATAACTATGCTTTTAAATCTCAATTATCTATACATGAGCAGTTCTTGGTTTAAAACTATACTCAAAAGATAGCTGTTATTCTGACTTTTGTTAAATATATATCCCATATATAAAACTTTATATTTGTAGGTGATTCAATGTAAAATCTTTGAAGAAAAAAGAAGGAAAAGTTTAGCCACTGACTTTTAGTTATGGCGGGTTGAGAAATATGCTGAAAGGGCCAAACGCCAAAATGTTGACAAGAGGATGTCTTTGTAATGATGATCATCTGAAAAACCACAGATATAGGATGCTTTTAGAGAAGGGATTGTTTGTCTGTAGCTCTGGTCACATGTGGCACATATGGCGTACACCACTTGTGTGATAGCCTGGCACAATGGGAAGCATAGAACTGAGACAGTTGAGGTTGCTAAGTGGACAAAGTGAAGCTATTTTAGAGCTCCAGATAAGAACTCATCCTTTATGATTTCAAAGTTATTTATCACACATTTGGAGCCTAGACAATTGTCAATCAATGGTCATTCATTGCTTCATTCAATATCTAAACATGTGTCTTAGTCTACCATAACAAAATACCATATGGGCTGCCATATTGAAATACCATAGACTGGGTAGCTGCAACAACAGAAATTTATTTTTCACAGTTCTGGAGGCTGGCATGCCCAAGATCAGAGTGCCAGCATGGTTGGGTTCTGATGAGAGCTCTTTTCCTGACTTTTAGAAGGCTACTTTCTTGTGCAAAAGCATGCTCCATATGGTGTCTCTTCTTATAAGGGCAGTAATGTCATCGTAGGGGACCCACCCTCATAATGATGTGGGAAACAAAGGCAAAAGAAAAACTAAATTTCCTTACTACTTATAGCCCACCGACAAGTCCTTGAAACAGGAAGAGTGACATTCCTCTAGGAACTCAGCTGCCTCTATGTTAACACTTTGCTGAGGGCAAAAGGCAATCTTAGCCTGACCCCCCAGGATACTGTAAGTCTACTTTAACATATAAAAATTCCTTTGGAAACTTCCTTTATCTCTACCCCGCAAGATATATGTTGGTAATCATCCCCTAAGAATATGACCCACCGGTATATATCTGAAGGGTCTCATGACTCAGGCTTTATTAGACAGAATTAAATGACTTTTTCCTAACAATAGCTAGCCCCCTCAAGGTCCTGGAAACCTTGCTTCCAAAATTCCTTAGAGACTTATGCTATCCCTAATACCCTCCCAATTTGAAAGTATATAATGGGCCACTCCTCATGACCTCCGTGCAGCTCTTTCTGCCCATTGGTCCCGTCCGTCCCTGTGCTTTAATAAAACCAACTTTTGCACCAAAGACGTCTCAAGAATTCTTTCTTGGCCATCGGCCCTGAACTCCAACATCTTTCCTACATCAATAACATCATCAAAAACTAATTATCTCCCCCAAAACCCCATCTCCAAATACCATCATGTTGGGGTTAGGACTTCAACAAATGAATTTGAAGGGGCACAATTCAGTCCATCTGCTTTGTGGAGATTCTATGCTCACCTATCCTAACTATTTATCATGGATTTAGGAAACAGTTGGCTTTTTGATTGAAATAAATTACTTCAGCTACTAGCAAAATACTAGAAATGAAAAATTAATATGGATGTAGGAGTTTCTTTTAGCAAGACACTATTTCCAAAGAATATCTACTTTGCTTGGAAACTCAGAAAGTCTAGAACTCATTGTCAAAGCTTGTGTTTTGTTTTGTCTTATGGGTACATTGACCCTTTGAATTTGCCTTTCTTTTTTCTTTTTATTTTAGCCAACTAATGGAAATGATTCTATGCTTTTGGGAGTTGATAGACTCTACCATTTCATTTTAGATGGGTTTACTTTGCAGAGATATGATATATTTCACATACTCAGTTGGAAAGTTAGCATCATCTTGGGGAATAAAAGAATTACCTGCAATTAAATGTGGTTTCTTTTAAAATTGGCCTCTAAGGGTATGTTAATTATGTCGATGTTCTATTCATAACAATAGAGGACTATTGAACCAAGGAGAGCTTTCTAGCAAGGACTCCCTGCTGCAGAAACCATGCAGCTTCCTGTTTATCTTTAAAGAGCAAAAGTGAAACTTAATCTGCTATAAATTGGCAAATGTGTTCTGAATGGTTGAAAGTTAGATACAGCTACATTTAAATCACAGAAATGTAAGTACTCCCTAGGGCATCCTTACTGACGGTGTTAGTCAAAAACTAAACATTTATTGAGTACTCACTGTGTGCTACACATTACCCAAGACACAGTGGGTAAATGCAATAATGAAGAAGTTTGGGCTTCCCTATTCCAGGGCTCATGGTCCTGCAAAAGTGAATCTTTCAACAGGTAAATGGGGATAAGGTGTATTAGATGTGAAGTGTATACTTTGTGTGTATAGTCTGATAAAAAAGGTAAGATTGTTAAGTTTCATGAGGTTCCAAATCATGACTATTGTCAACACATAAGCAATGTTTAAGGAGCTGATATCAGTGGTGGGGTAAAAGAAGTCTGCATACATGGTTTTCTATGCCTGAGTCATTTTCTCCCATCTTAACTCTCTCCAATTCTTTCTTTTTATAACTCTTACCCAAACTTCACCTAATTCCAACTGATCCTCAGAGCTCACCTGAGCCACCAATTTCTCTATGAAGTCTCCTCTGAGGTCTGGGCCTGGGTTGGGCTAATTTATATGCCTACAGTCTATGCTTGCCTTATCCGGGGACTTACGACATTACATTCATTACATTGCAATTGGCTAGTTGCTGCTTATCCACAACACCTACAGCAATGCCAACCACATAATAAGTGCTCAATAAATATTTGTTGATCAATGAATGCATGAATGTTCTGATTCTTCTGTTCCCAATTACATATAGCAAAACGATTGATACCTTCTAGTTCAATGAAATGGTTCAGTAATTGTTTCCACCAGTTCTGCTTCTGCCCTTTTATTTTTTACTGAGAGTCTTAAAGCCTTATATCGAGAGTCAAGGGACCAGGGATCTGTTCTCAGACCTGCTCCTAATAGGTTGCATGATCATAAGCAGGTTGCCTCATCTGGATCTGTGTTGTCTCATATCTAGACAAAGGTTTTAGGATTAGACTTATGGTCTTTAACTAGAAGTACACATCAGAAATCAGTTTGGAACTTAAAAATATTTGTAGCTATTGATGCTAATGTCCTGACTCTAGAGATTTGGACTCAGCAGAGAATGGGTTACATGATGGCTCAGGCTTCTCTCATTTCCCACTGTACCACCTTGCTTCAAGGCCCATTACCATACACCCTGACTACGCTGCTGGCCAACACTCTGGTATTTTGGCCTCACAGCCTTCAACCTCTCTTCTTTTCAGACTATCCATGTTCCTCTGAACAGTTTCCTCAAAACCTAGCTTTTGTCTGACTCAGCAGCTGTAAATGGCTTCCCATAGCCCATAGAAATCTTTCAACAGGATCTTACCCCACTTTCCCCATTTACCTCCTCTTCTCCACTAAGGACTTTTCATACCAACAAGATGGTTTTCCCTCTTCCATAAACAGTTGCTGTCCTTACATCTGTGCCATGACCCCACTGTTAGCCCCTTTCACTTATTTCTGCCTATATTCCACCCCCATGAAGTTTTTCCAGAATACTCCAGTCCACATTGTTCTCTCTTTCTTAGAAATACAGAAAACATATTGTCATGCCACTTGCATCAGTAAATGATATTCTGAAATGAATCAGTAGTTTAATTTAATCTGTTATTTACCCTCAATTCTTAATCTTTTAAAGTTTGGAATTATATCTTCCTTAAACTTATAGTACCTGATGCATGAAACTCAGTAAATGTTTTTAAACTGAACAACTGCAGAGGTTTCTGACCCTCTAGATATGAGATAGTGTTACTCATGTACTCATTCATTCATCCTTTCATTCATTCAGTCTCCAGGGGATAGTAGTAAATAAGAGATAGTCTCTGTCTTAAAGGAGCTTCCAGATTAGTTGGAAATATATATATGTAGTGGGGGTGTTTAGGGTGGTTAGAAAAACCACTCTGGCTAGGTGGCATTTGAGCAGAGACTCTAATAGAAGAAAGACCATGTGGGTATCTGGAAGAAAAGCATTCCGGGCTTCTGGAACAGTAGGTGCAAAGTTCCTGAGGTAAGGATATGTCTGATATGTTCAAGTAGCCGGCAAGGGACTGACATGGCTGGAATGGAATGAATGTGGCAGGGGGCAAGGAGTGGAAAGAGAGAATGCCAAAGAGGTAACAGAGCCAGATCATGTTGGGCTATTGAATAGCAAGGCTTTTACATTTTATTTTGAGATGGAAAACTTTAGGAAGGTTTTTGGCAGGGTAGTGATATGATCTACTCTATGCTTAAGAGCATCACTTTGGCTCTGGTATAAAAAACTGATTTACAGGCTGGAGGTAGGAGATCAGTGAAGGAGGCTGCTGCATTAATCTGGGTATGACGTTAAAGAGATCAGACTAGAATGGTAGCATTATAGATGCGGGAATAATGTCAAAGGTTGACAGTATTTGCTGATGAATTAGATGAAGGGTATGAGAAGAAGAGGGAACACCAAGAGCTTAAGGCCTAAGCCACTGGAAGAATTGGGGAAGACTGTGGGGAGAGCATGTTTGGTATATGGAGGGAGATCAAGGATCATGATCTGGCCATGTGAAATCCAAGATGCCTATTGGTCATCCAAATGAAGAGATTGAGTGGGTAGTTAGATCTAAGAGTCTGGAGTTCAGTGGAGAGGTTAGGGTCTTTTTACTGGAGAGAGTGGGAAGATGGGAGGAAAGTTTGGAGCTTGAGAGTGTAGGAAGATAAAGTTTATTTTATTTATTTATTTATTTTATTTTATTTATTTATTTGACAGAGAGAGACACACAGTGAGAGTGGGAACACAGCAGGGGGAGTGGGAAAGGGAGAAGCAGGCTTCCCGTGGAGCAGGGAGCCCAATGCAGTGCTCGATCCCAGGACCCTGGGATCATGGCCTGAGCTGAAGGCAGACGCTTAACGACTGAGCCATCCAGGTGCCCCGATAAAGTTTATTTTAAGCCAAGTCTGTTCTTGCCTCAAGGCCTTTGTATTTGCTGCTCCTCCCACCTCCACTCTCTTCCCAGACTGCCCCTTGGCTGTTCCTCCTCATCTCAGTCCTCAGAAAGACTACTCTGACCATGGCACCTAAGTGCCCTCCACTTTCAGCCAGGTCTTCTTTGTATGTTTTTTAATGCACTTACCAACATCTGGAATTATCGTGTTTATCTTTTAATCTTTAAGATCTGTGTCCCTTCACAAGAAAGTAAGGTTGATGAGAGCATATCCAGTGCTACTCCTGGAAAGTAGGCACTCCAGTATTGGATGAATATATGAATGAACGGATGAGGGAAAGGTCATATTTTGCATTTGAAACACAATTGGTACCCAAAAGAAAATGAGCAGTGAATGGACAGGGATGCAGAAATGTCCCGGAGAAACTGACCTATCCCTTAAAAGAAATGCCTCTTAAGTGAGTTATTTTGCTGACTTCCTTTCCATTTGGGGTATAATCAATTGCAATCCCTTTTTTCCTTTCATTTCAAGTACTGTGAGGGAGTTGATTTCAAAGATTTAACACATTCTCATGATCAATCTGATAAATCAAACCCTAGTTTGGATCTACAATTGAATTATATATTGCTTTTACCCTTGCTAAAGTTCCATGACCTTGCAAAGAGTAAAACTTTTTCAGCAAAAATGTCAGTCTGGTTTCAAAATACATTTTCCAGGATAGTACAACCTTGCTACATGGTTCCATTTTCAGTTCAACATCGTTTTATCACGTGGAATTGATGCCAACAGATTGTTTCAGTGGAAAAGTCTTCTGCATTCAAAAATAAATTGAGTTTATTTTGGAAACTAAGTCTGTATTAGACAAGCAGAACTTTCTTTCCTTCATCTCTCTTCCTGAACTTGAATTATTTAAACTTAAGGTCACTGAGAAGGAATGCAACATGACTTTGGTATATTTTTGCATAAAATGAAGTTTGTTTTTGGATGCCTTGGGCAGCCAGGAAGGGTACTGTAAATAGGATTAGCTCTCTCACAGCTCTGAGTCAAGATGCATAGATGCCTCTGGCTTTGGAAGTTTATTTTTATGTAGGTAAGGTGCATGTAGTAGTAAACTGTGGAATAACCCTTGCCACTTGCTGAAATCTTCAACAGAGAATTTCAAAAGAAAGGTTAACAGAGATCCGAAGAAAAGTCAATATTCAAAGAGTAGTACCTAACTTATGGCCAGGTTGCATTCTGAAAGTCACCTTATGAATTTTCTGTTTAAACCAGTGGTTTTCAAGTTGGGTGATTTTGTCCCCCCAGGGAATATTTGGCAATGTCTGGAGACATTTGTGTTTGTCTACAGCTAGGGGGCAGGGGACACTACACTTAATCTCGTGGGTAGAGACTGGGGTACTGCTAAACATCCTACAATGTATAAGACATCCCCCCCCAAAAGACTTATCTGGCCCCAAATGTCAATAGTTGCTGGGGTTGAGAAACCCTAGTGTGACACTGGATTGCTTTTTCCCATAGGAGCAATGTTATACATGGTGATAATGTTCCTACTGTGGAGGGCTATTTTGACAAAGATGGCTATCTGTCTACCATAACCTATCCTTATCATCCATGCTATGTTGCCGTAACTGCATAAACTACATTTCTTAGCATCTCTTGCAGCTAGGTATAGCCAGATGGCTACTTCTTACTAGGGAAATGAAAGCAGAAGTGATAGATGTCATTCCTGGGCCAAGGCTTTTAAGAAACAGCTGTTCCTACCCCAGTCTCTCTTTCCCCTTCCACTGGCTGGGTATAAATCTCAATGAGTCCCTGTAGCAGGGTTTCCCACACTTTAGCTACATCAGAATCAGTTGGAGGACTTGTTCAACCTCAGATTGCTGAGCTTCACCCCCAGAGTGTCTAATTGAGTGGGTCTGTGGTGGGGCGCAAGAATTTGCTTTTTACATAAGTTCCCAGATGGAGGTGATACCGCTGGTCCAGGGACCACACTTTTAGAACCCTTGGCTTGGGGACATGCTGCCACAATATGGAAAGAGCCTGGTGATATCTGAATCACCCATCTAGAGGAGAAGCATCTTTTCCCTTGCTTCCATGTTAATATGAGTCAGAGAGGATTTTACCGTTGTTGTTCAACCACTGAATTTTGGGAGTTTCTGTACTTATCCTAAAGCTCTCTACATCCTAAAGCTCTCTACCTCCACCTCCCCCACCTCTCTCTCCCTTACATGTCCCTGTAGAATCACAAAATACTTTTTTAAAATAATTTTTTATTGTTATGTTAATCACCATACATTACATCATTAGTTTTTGATGTAGTGTTCCATGATTCATTGTTTGTGCATAACACCCAGTGCTCCACGCAGAATGTGCCCTCTTTAATACCCATCACCAGGCTAACCCATCCCCCCCATCCCCTCCCCTCTAGAAGCCTCTGTTTTTCAGAGTCCATCGTCTCTAATGGTTCGTCTCCCCCTCCGACTTACTCCCCTTCATTCTTCCCCTCCTGCTATCTTCTTCTTCTTTTTCTTTCTTAATCTATATTGCATTATTTGTTTCAGAAGTACAGATCCGTGATTCATCAGTCTTGTACAATTCACAGTGCTCACCATAGCACACACCCTCCCCAATGTCTATCACCCAGCCACCCCATCCCTCCCAGCCCCCACCACTCCAGCAACCCTCAGTTTGTTTCCTGAGATTAAGAATTCCTCATATCAGTGAGGTCATATGATACATGTCTTTCTCTGCTTAACTTATTTCACTCAGCATAACACCCTCCAGTTCCATCCATGTCGTTGCAAATGGGAAGATCTCATTCCTTTTGATGGCTGCATAATATTCCATTGTGTATATATACCACATCTTCTTTATCCATTCATCTGTCGATGGACATCTTGGCTCTTTCCACAGTTTGGCTATTGTGGACATTGCTGCTATAAACATTGGGGTGCACGTACCCCTTCGGATCCCTATATTTGTATCTTTGGGGTAAATACCCAGTAGTGCAATTGCTGGATCGTATGGTAGCTCTATTTTCAACTGTTTGAGGAACCTCCATACTGTTTTCCAGAGTGGTTGCACCAGCTTGCATTCCCAAAAACAGTGTAGGAGGGTTCCCCTTTCTCCGCATCCCCGCCAACATCTGTCATTTCCTGACTTGTTAATTTTAGCCATTCTGATGGGTGTGAGGTGGTATCTCATTGAGGTACAAAATACTTTTTTAACAGGAAAGCAAATAGGGGCTGGGAGGGATGGAGTGGCCAAAGTTACATAGTAAATGCTATGGCTGGTTATTCAATCTGTTTCATTCCCCCTATTGAATATTTAACTCATAACAAATATTAAAAAAAATCATGGTTATCTTAAGTTTGAATTTTAAGGAAAAATGCAAAGAAGAAAATTTTCTTCCCTTCTCCTGGGCAGAAGAACAATTAGAGG
Organism: Zalophus californianus; assembly: GCF_009762305.2. Taxonomy (NCBI): domain Eukaryota; kingdom Metazoa; phylum Chordata; class Mammalia; order Carnivora; family Otariidae; genus Zalophus; species Zalophus californianus. The sequence goes on from NC_045595.1 coordinate 98,978,104, forward strand.
CAACATTTTGAAATACATATTTTGCCTTTTGCTTCCCTTCCTCTACTCATTCTGCACCATCTCTAGCTCTCTCTCCTGTCTTCCTTCTCTCTTTCTCCTTTTCTCAGGATCAGTCTATCCTAGTCTAACATGACCTATTTTAGACTCTCCAGTCAAAACTCCCATTTCCTTGTGCAGCCAAAATTAGCTTCCCGCCAGGAAAAAAAACAATCGAAAACAATCAGAAGGAAGAAGTCTATTGAGAAAGGATAGGACACAATCCTCCTAAACGGCATACATTTAAAAATACTTGTTAACATGCATGCTCTCATGTTTACTTGTAGAATTTAAAAAACAACTCCAGGAAAGTCTGGTGACACTCTTCAGGCACTAAGGGAAGTGCGTGGTGAGTGGGACGGAGGATCCTGTAAAAGGAGGGTGAGGTTGTCATTCATAGACAGGGCACCTGTCCTTATGTCCACTTCTTTCCTCATGTGGAACCATGGGTTTCTAAAATAGTTCCTGGTGCTTTTGGAAGAAAGAGCCTTCCAGGCAAAATCAGGGGGAGACTGGGCAGTGGGGCTGAGACCCAGCCCTATTCATAGAGGTTTGGTCTGTCTGTGAAGGACCTGGTTGCCTGAATAGCATTTGCACCTCCCCAGTATATCAGAACTAATGCTGAAAATTCCTAAATTACCTAATTGCGGTATGGAAATTTAGCACAGGCAATTTTAAAAGTAACTGCTTCTTGCTCATTTGCACGTATAAATTACTTGAGTCAATCTTACTGACTTCTTTTAAACTCTATCCACAGCACCTGGGGGCAGAATTAGAAGGATTGGTGCCTGGCATAGACTTACTTTTTTTGAACTCTGTTCATGTGTGTTGATAGTTTTCTAAGGTTATGTCTACATAATGCCAAAACAAGCAAGTAGTTAGTAAGCAAATTCAGGCAGAAAATAGGGAAAAATAATGTAGTCTATTTGTTTGCCTCAGTGGACAGTTTAATTTAGTTAAAATTGTCAAGCAGATATTTGTGATATCTCTGACATTCTGGACATCTTGAAAAACTGAAATGTACACAGAAAGTTCCTCTGTTCCTGGATCCTAGGACCTTATCTTTGAAACAGGGAGCGGTGGGGCGTCTGGGTGGCTCAGTCAGTGAAGTGTCTGCCTTCAGCTCAGGTCATGATCTCAGGGTCCTAGGATCGAAGCCCGCATGGGACTCCCTGCTCAGTGGTGAGCCTGCTTTACCCTCTGTCTCTGCCTGCTGCTCCTCCTGCTTGTGCCCTCTCTCTCTCTCTGTGTCAAATAAATAAATAAAATCTTAAAAAAAAAAAAAGAAATAGGGAGACGTGACAAGCATTCTGGATTGTCTCCTTTCATTACTCAGTGTCTTTGAGAAGCTGGCATGCTGTTGTTGGCTTCCCTGTCTCACTAGATAGGATGATTGGGTTTTCTACAAGATCTTGCCACTTTCTCACACTCAATAAATGTCTAAGTTGATTGTGACATTTTGCATGGGTCAATTTGTCCCAGAGGGGGCTCCAGTATATTTTGCTCACAAAAACTGGTACTTTGAGTTGTAACATTTTGATTTATGTATTTAGTGCGATACTGCTAGAATGAAGAGTAGAATGTCAATGATTGTTCTTAAATGAAGGGAAGGTGGGCATTGGGTCTTGTTTTCCATGCGCATGTCACTAACGCTTCCGCACTGGCCTCAGAGAGTGTCCTTGGCAGTGATCTGATAGTCAAACCTTTTTTGGAATGAAAACCCCAGTCTCTGATAGGAGGTTTTCTGGACAGCAGTTGTGAGTTTATATGAATCATGTCTCTGTGAAGCCCTAATGGCTGTCTCATCTGTGGTGGTTAAAGGAAGTGACAGAAATTCCTATCCTTTGAGTGTTTCTTAGGTGGCAGTCCAGTGCCAGGCATTTTATATATATTTTCTAGTGGTTTTCAACACTGACCATCTAAGGTAAGTATGATTATCCCCATTTTACAGTCAAGGGAGCTGAGATTTGGGGAGGGTTAATCATATAGCTCCATGTGGCTGAGCCAGCTTGAAAGCCTGAGCTCATTGCACTGCACCAAAGCAGTTTATATTTAGAAAATATTGTGGTGTGCCAAATAGCAGAATCTAATTTGTTGCTTAAAAATGCAAGAGCTAATAATTTTTATTGTAAATTTATTTTGGAGCAAAGTGAAGAATGATAATGTTTTGACCTAATAATAGGAGAAAACAACCCTATGGGACTGACCACAGGTCTAAGCTAGTTCTCAAATGTTCTGAATTTATCATAACCACATACACTTTTCTCAGCATTTGACACTGTGAGGACTTAATGGGATCAGCAATTCATATGGACCTACTATGCCCGTCTACTTTTGTCACAGCAATGGTGCTCATGGTTATTCATTATTTAAGGTAACTTTTTCTGTGACTGCTTGATACATTTCCGGCATAAGCTGATTAACTCTGTCCCATTTGAAGACCTCAGAAGATCTACTCCAGTTGTCCACTTTGCTCACTAATGCCTACCCCAGGCCACAGTGAGAGATGAGGGCTCAGTGGAAATTCATCTCCTCTAATGAAGAAAATGTTCTGAGCCTGTGCTGTATTAGCTAGTTAGTGGCCTTGTGGTGGTAAAGAAGAAATAGTGGCCTAATTAATTGCACAAGATGTGCCCAGGGCAGAAACGATATATAGTATGGGTGGGTGAGGGAACACTGGAGTCTGGGTGAGGGGGCTGCAAAGGGGTAGGCCTGGCAAGGAATGCTTGAAAATATGATGGCATCATCCAGGCTGTCTCTCTCTGGAATTATGAACAAGGGAAGAGGAAAGGTAAGAAGGAGCCTGTTGCCTAAAGGGCTCAGACTCTCAAATAACCCTTGTGTGTACATTTAAAGAGATCTTTTCTCAAGCTGAAGTTAGAGGTAGCCTGATCTTGATTCAATTCATCTGACTGATATAAAAGTGCCAGGGTTTTTAATGAGATCTTAGGTTTTTGACTGAAAAACAAACACATCCCTCCAACACAAATTAAGCAGAGATTTGAAAAATATTCTCAGATCCAAATGGTACTTTCATGAAGCATTAACAATGTTTACTGTTATCAACACTCAGAGAAGGGTTTTTTAGCCAGGAGTAGGTGAAATATATTTTCTTTCATTGAAAACATGAAAGGTTTTATTTGTTGATCTCTTTCCTTAAAGTTATCGTTGCTTAGCTCCCATCTGTGGAACCAGGAAAGTTTGGTCTGAGAGGTGCCTATGGGACCGATTCTGGGATTAGAAGTTCCCAGGGCTCACAGAACAGGAATGGATAGCCCTTAAGTGGTCATTTTAGTGAAATGTGCAATTCTAGTTGGGTAGAAAATGTTGTAGGTTGTTCATTCATTTGCTTATTCATCCACCAATTACTTGTGGAAGGATACTCAGTTTCACTGAATGTGCTGAGTGCTGAGTTACAGAGTAAACCGAACAGGTCTGTATATGGGCTTACAAAGCTCCCAGTCTAGAAGGGAATGAGGCAGGCAAGCCAAAATTCATAGTCTAATGTGATGGGTACTAGGAGAGGAGAAGTATTGGGTGCTATTGGAAACAGATGAGGGGGACCAACCTAGACCTGAGTTACCAAGGCTTCCTACAGGATGTGATGTCTAAGCTGAGATATAACAAGGAATTAGTTGAATAAAAGAATTGAAGGTAGGGGGTGTGTGGCCAGAGTTTTGAGCAGAGGAAGAGCCTGAGTGAATAGGGGGAAAGACTTTAGCAAGCTTAAGGAACTGGAAGGAATTCAATAACTGGGTAAACTTTGTTATGCTGATCAGATGGCAAATGGAAGAACAAGAAGCAAGACTGGCATCTAGGAGGGTCTAAGGCAAAACAGAAGAGGTAGGAGGAATAGATTGAAGAAAGAGATTCAGAACAGAAAACTGTTAATTGTGATGTCCTGGGACATGCTTCTCAAACCTTCATGTGCACATGAATTACCCGGAGATCTTATTAAAAGACAGGTTTGGGTTCAAGATCAAGAAAGCATGGAAGTGTCCCTTTACACAATGACTGGTAATTGTGGGGCAGTCCTGGTAGCTTACTGGAGTTCCATTAGCTTGGGCAGTAATAGACACAAATTCCTAAGCATTGCTGACACAATGACTTTCCCTCTTCATTTTCATGAATTCCTCTAGTTTTCTTCCTGGCTGCAGTTGATAAGGCCACTTTTGAGTCAGTCTCAAATTAGCTCTGACCATGGCATGACTGGTGGCTCACCAAGAAGACACAGAGAAAGGTGGTCTCCTATACCTCGACAGTGGTTCTTAAGTTGTCCTTCCGAGGAATATGTTCTGTGAGCTGCAGAACATAGTGTTCCCCAACACTTAAATAAGAGTGGCAGTCTTTTCACCACTCAGGGGGAAATAAATGAATGCTAATGGAAAATTTTTCTTAATTTAAGTTTTTTCCATGACTTTCTCTTAATCCTTCAATGCTGGCCGCTATTTGAAGGCTAAGAATGAGTGCTGGTGGACAGCCGAATGAGCAACAACAACATTAGCAGCAAAGCCTAGAGACACTGGTGCTGTTGTCTTCATGGCAACATGAGTTCATGGATGAAGTTTTATATTATATCTGTACACTGTGGCCACATTTGCCCAGTTAAAACTCTTCCGAGTTTATGCAATAGTACACATCAGGGTTTTCGCGTCTCTTCCAAACACAGCAGAAATGGACAAATTGGAGAAGCATGTTCTCTGACATATCGTCAGCCTCCTTCAACTTGCCCAAGCACTTCCAGGACTCCCTCCCGTTCAGATCAGCACAGCAGCGCTGCACAGAGGCTCTGTAGCCCAGCAGGACACAGTCTCTGAGTCACAGCGGTCTCAGGAAGGCTGCCAGGGCTCAGTTGGGCTTGGCATTTCCCCTCCTTCCAGCAACTCCCGGCTCTTTTTAGTTTTAAATTAAATAAAAATTGCAGCACATGGATTTGAATTAAAACAAGAGGCTGATCTTTGTAATATGCACCACATCAATAGGAAAGCTAATTTGTGCGAAGCACATCTCCTCCTTTAATTTAAACCACAGAATTCTGCCTCTTTGGTTTCAAGGGAACTGAGAGCTGGGCTGGGGCAACTCACTCCTGGCATTAACTAGGGCTGTGCTCGAGGGCAACAGGAACAGTTTCAGGGGAGCTCAGTGTTCCTCTTAAGCCCTTTGTGCTGGGTGTCACACGATACACCAAGGCAGTTCTGAACTCCTGGCCTTGAATTTAAAGAAGGCCTTAAAAATGTCTCAGGGTAAACTTCCCCTAATTGACTCTAAACAGCAACCTAGCTACCAAAAAGAGAATTTGCATTATTGAAAGCTTTGCAAGGCAGAGAGACAACTACGGACCTTGAGACCATTCCTCATTTTCAGGTTCCAAGGCTTTGTGTGTGTAGATGACTAGTCTATACAAAATAAATCGGGTAAGGTCTGTGCTAGGTGAGAAACCCAATCTGGGTTCTGAGAGTTACTTCACTCGGTTTAATTGGCTCTAGTGGCAAAAGGTGGAGGCCGGGGAAGCGGGTGGCAGCAGGGGTGGTGGGGTCATCCATGAACAATGTGGGCTTTCCTCAAAAACATCATCTACTCAGCTCCAAGCCCTTATTTCAAGGCTCGCTGCAGGTCCCACTCACTGGCGGGTAATGAGTGATAAACAGCTGGATTGCTTTGTAGACTTTCACCTTGAGGTGAAATTTATATATCTTGGGCACCCTCTTTAGGAAAAATAATACAAAGAATACCTTTTGCCAACTTTACACAACATCAGAACACACTTGTAGGGCCCTCTAGTGATCTTGGAAGGGGCCCGTGTGAATGAAAAGACTGAGGCTTAAGCCTTGTTAGCTTTACAAGCGAATCCACTTCTATTTGGCAGGCATTGCTAACTGTTCTGCCCACTGCCAAAAGGGTATGCATAAGGTGAGGGTAAAGATGATGGAAAAGGATTTATTAAATGGTAGATGTAGTTGACTAAGACAGAAAGTTCTATTTCTTATCTGACTGGACTTTGAGCCACCTGAGGTGCACTGTCTTAGTGAACCAAGTTTAGGCCACACAAAGCCAAGGTCTCTATAGGCTGCAAACCTCTTAAGGGCAAGACCAATACCTACCCAAAGAGTGTGTCAATGAATGTCCACTGAAAGAAGAGCTGGAGGACTGTGAATGACTAAGTGTGTACGTAAGTTCATATTCCCATTTTATTTTAAAATTTTTAATTTAAATTCCATTTAGTTAACATATAGTGTATTAATTAGTCTTAGGGGTAGAATTTAGTGATTCATCAGTTGCATATAACACCCAGTGCTCATTACATCAAGTGCCCTCCTTAATGGCCATCCCCCAATTACTCCCCCTACCCACAACCCTCAGTTTATTATAGTTAAGAGTCTCTTATGGTTTGCCTCCCTCTTTTTATACCATTTTATTTTTCCTTCACTCCCCTTATGTTCATCCACTTTGTTTCTTAAATTCCACATATGAGTGAAATCATGTCATATGTCTTTCTCTGACTGACTTATTTCACTTAGCATAATACCCTCTAGCTTCATCCACATCGTTGCAAATGACAAGATTTCATTCTTTCCGATAGCTGAGTAATATTCCAGTGTGTGTGTGTGTGTGTGTGTGTGTGTGTATCTATATATCTCTATATATCTATATCAAATCTTCTTTATCCATTCATCTGGGCTTTTCCCATAGTTTGGCTATTGTGCTCATTGCTGCTATAAACATTGGGATTGCAGTTGCCCCATTGAATCACTATTTTTGTGTCCTTTGGATAAATATCTAGTTGTGTAATTGCTGGGTCATAGGGTAGTTCTATTTTTAACTTTTTGAGGAACCTCCATACTGTTTTCCAGAGTGGATGCACCAGCTTGCATTCCCACCAGCAGTGTAGGAGGGTTCCCCTTTCTCTGCATCCTTGCCAACATCTGCTGTTTCCTGAGTTGTTAATTTTAGCCATTCTGACTGGTGTGAGGTGGCATCTTATTGTGGTTTTCATTTGTATTTCGCTGATGCTAAGTGATGTTGAGTATTTTTTCATGTGTCTGTTGGCCATTTGCATGTCTTCTTTGGAGAAATGTCTGTTTATTGTCTTCTGCCCATTTCTTAACTGGATTATTTGTTTTTTGGGTGTGGACTTTGATAAGTTCTTTATAGATTTTGGATACTAGCCCTTTATCTGATATTTCATTTGTGAATGTCTTCTCCCATTCCTTAGGTTGCATTTTAGTTTTGTTGACTGTTTCCTTTGCTGTGCAGAAGATTTTTATCTTGATAAAGTCCCAATAGTTCATTTTTTGCTTTTGTTTCCCTTGCCTCTGGAGAGGTGTCTAGCAATAAGTTGCCATGGCTTAGGTCAAAAAGGTTGCTGCCTGTGTTCTCCTCTAGGATTTTGATGGTGTCCTGTCTTACATTTAGGTTTTTCAATCCATTTTGGGTTTATCTTTGTATATGGTGTAAGAGAATGGTCAGTTTCATTCTTCTGCATGTGGCTGTCCAATTTTCCCAAAACCATTTGTTGAGGAGACTGTCTTTTTTCCATTGGATATTCTTTCCTGCTTTGTCAAAGATTAGTTGGCCATAGAGTTGTGGGTCCATTTCTGGGGTTTTTATTCTGTTCCACTGATCTATGCATCTGTTTTAGTGCCAGTACCATATTGCGTGGATGTAATTTAGCTTGAAGTCTGGAACTGTGATGCCTCCAGCTTTGGTTTTCTTTTTCAACATTGCTTTGGCTATTTGGGGTCTTTTCTGGTTCTGTACAAATTTTGGAATTGTTTGTTCCAGCTCTGTGAAAAATGCTGGTGGTGTTTTGATAGGGATTGCATTGAGTGTGTAGATTGCTTTGGGTAACATAGACATTTTAACAATAATTGTTCTTCCAATCTGTGAGCATGTAATGTTTTTCCATTTCTTTCTGTCTTCCTCAACTTTTTTCATAAGTGTTCTATAGTTTTCAGAGTACAGATCTTGTGACTCTTTGGTTAGGTTTATTCCTAGGTATCTTATGGTTTTTGGTGCAATTGCAGATAGGATTGATTCCTTGATTTCTTTTTCTGCTGCTTCATTGTTAGTGTATATAAATGCAACAGACTCCTGTGCATTGATTTTATATCTTGTGACTTCGCTGAATTCCTGTATCAGTTTTAGCAATTGTTTGGTGGAGTTTTTTGGGTTTTCTACATAGAATATCATGTCATTTGCAAAGAGTGAAAGTTTGACTTGTTCTTTTCTGATTTGGATGCCTTTTAATTCTTTTTGTTGTTTGATTGCTGAGGCTAGGACTTCTAGTACTATGTTGAACAACAGTGGTGGGAATGGACATTCCTGTTGTGTTCCTGACCTTGGGGGAAAAATCTCAGTTTTTCCCCATTGAGTATAATATTAGCTGTGGGTCTTTCATAGATGGCTCTTATGATGTTGAGGTATGTTTCCTCTATCCCTACATTGTGGACAGTTTTTATCAAGAAAAGATACTGTATTTTGTCAAATGCCTTTTCTGCATCCATTGAGAGGATCATATAGTTCTTATCCTTTCTTTTATTAATGTGGTGTATCATGTTCATTGATTTGTGGATGTTGAACCACCCCTGCAGCCCAGGAATAAATCCCACTTGGTTATAGTGAATAATCCTTTTAATGTACTGTTGGATCCTATTAGCTACATACTCCCATTTTAGATAAAGAGTCATTGTTCACCATCTCCAAAGGACTCTGAAAAATGTTTTGAGCTATGTAAAGAAAGGCTCCATATAAATGTATTGTTGAAGCATGGACAACTAGAGTCTTCCAGAGGGCTACTAAAAGTCATAATTCTAGGCATAGTTAAAAGCACTAGGCTATATTCTAAAGCAAATATTAAAAAAAAATTTAAATGGGCTCCATGCCCAGCTTGAACTGTGGGGCTTGAACTCACAACCCTGAGATCAAGACCTGAGCTAAAATCAAAAGTCAGATGCTTAACTTACTGAGCCACCCAAGATCCCCAAAGGCAAATATTCTTTAAAGGGACTGTCTTTCTCTTCTGGTTTCCACAGAAAATGCTAGACAATATGTTATGTGATCTGCTTCTTTACCTTCTCTCTGGCTTATGTTACCTTCAGTTGACCTTTTAAATTCTTTATTTCCTGGCAAATGCATTTAAAACTTTAGATCCTGAGTAAATAGAATATGACAGAATTCATGCAGAACATCAAAGCTGAGTCTAGAGCATTATTTTTTGAAGGAAAATACTGCACTGCACATGGTGAACTCACCTGATGCCTCCTATACTCTGATGGGGGTCAGTAGGTGCAGTGTAGAACTTGAACTGATGTGGGAGGGGTGTCATCCACATGTTTGATTTATTGTGAAACGGATGAGGATCAGGTTTGTGTGAGAGACATATTATACATGTTGGGGTTGGCCTGTGTTAGGAAGGGCATAGTTTTGATTTAACTTTTATTCTCATGACCTTAAAGGTAAATCTGAAGTAGTGCCATGCAGGTTAGAAGGCTCTAAATTCAAAGTCAAGAGGCTAGGGTCCAAGTCTCATTTTCTCTCTAACTGGTTGTAAGATTGTGAGCAAGATACCCAATATCTCCATGTCTCCCTCATTCTGGCTCTCTCTTCAATCTGTAGAAAAAGACTAATAATGCCTATTCTACCTTGCTCTGGATCTGAGTCTCAAAACATTGTTCATAAAAGGTCTTAGGAAGGGGGGTGCCTGGGTAGCTCAGATGGTTAAGCGTCTGCCTTCAGCTCAGGTCATGATCCCAGGGTCCTGGGATCGAGTCCCACATCGGGCTCCCTGCTAGGCGGGGAGCTTGCTTCTCTCTCTGCCTCTGCCTCTCTCTCTCTTTCTCTGACTCTCATGAATAAATAAATAAAACATTTTAAAAAAAGGTCTTAGAAAGGTTAGAGTGACTTTTGAGTTGAGCATCTATGATTCCATTATATAACAACATAACATTGCAATTTCCTCATTTTAAAGCTAAGAAGATAGCTTTTTAGTGGAAAATCCAATGTTTTTTCCACCATGCCAGGGAATATCATCAATATTATTAATTTGTAATTAAGATGGCATTAAAAATAGAAGTAACCCAATCTCTTTTTTGTTCAGATTCACTTCAATGTGAAAAGCATACAAAACAAAAATCTAGGCAAATCTATAGAAAGAAGCTCACTTTGGCCCAAGATGACTGCAACCCTTGAGGTCAAGCTGGTGAACTGCTAACAATGAGTGACTGATATCTGGCAGATGACATGGACGCTCAATATGGAAGACAATGGGTGTCACTCTCTGGATTATAATCATATATAGTAGTAGATGTCCTGAAAATTTGGCATGATGGTCTTTTATGATGATGGGAACTAACCGACGAGCATTCTCCTGAATTAAACTAAAGATATCAACTCCCTTAATGTGATGAGGCTTTAGAACAAAGCCAGATAGTAAAGATTTTAGGTTTTGTGGGCCATGTGATTTCTGTAGAAACAACTCAACTCTGCCTTTGTAATGCAACAGACAAGACAATATGTAAACAAAGGGGTATAGCTGTGTTTCAACTTTATTTACAAATAAAGTTGGGCTAGATTTGGTTCAAAGGCCATAGTTTGCTGACTCTCTGCTTTAGAATATCATAAAGATATCATCAAATTCTGGGCCTCCTCACATCCCTTGGCCATACATACTGTATTGCTGGCCTCAGTTTTTTTAGCACAGTTCTAATTCCTACAGCTAAGCAAACATAGAAGGTGCCAGACCCTGGAGAAACCATCAAGTCAGGTGGCCATTTGGGTAGACACTTCATATCCCAACATGGCTATTCAAAACCTCACACCTTTCTCAAAGTGATTTTTGTAAAATAAAGCATTGTTTAAAATTTAATACTTAAGTTTTAAAAATAAGCCAGAGTATTTATTCTCCAGAGTAAAACTACTGATGTTTTGATGGGAAGGAAGGAAAAGTGCTTTCCAGCTCCTAGAAATGAGTTACTAAAGGGTAACCCAGCACTGACTTCCTACTTATAAGTGATCAAACTTGCCTTTTGTTTTCCCATAATAGAAATCAACTTATTTCCACAGTTCATTGCTGTTCTAAGTCAAAGATCACCTACCAGTTCAACTTATCCTCTTTATGACTCTCTCATTCTAGCGTATCTGGAAATGGAGGGAAGCACTGTCAGAAGCCTACAAAAGGGCAATTTTAAACTCTGGATCTCCATTTTTTCATACTTGGTTAAATAGCTCATTCTCAACTTGGAAACTACCAACCCTTTACTGTGCAGAACAGGCTAGAATGCAACAGAAAGTGAAACAAGTCTTTTACTCCTAGTACTACTTCTGAAAATATGGATTTTGAGACACTTGGGTGGGTTCAAAGTGGAGTCTCCTCTCGCCTTTGGGAATTCCTGAACCACTTCAGGGTTCAGGAATGCTTTTGTCCTTGCCCAAGTTATATAACCTCTTTGAGGTCCTGAGCCTCAGTTTCTCCATCTAAAAAATGGTTTAATACCTGCTTCATAAAACTGATCTATAGTGAGTGGAAAATAGTAGATATTTAATAAGTGATAGTTTCCTCAGTTTTTTCATATCCCCCTGCATGCCCCAAATTGTATTTGCTTGCTCTATTCTGAGAGTGTTTGTTTGTTTATTGTAATTTCACGTATATTCCCATGAAGTGCCCTGAGTGTAAGTAAGTGTATTCATACACAGAAGGCATGTAAGGAAAAAGGTCCCTGAATAAGGCAAGACTGATGGTAGGAAAATTGATTGGACAGAAAGAAATCACAATTCCCAGAGTAGTTCAGGGTCAGAAAATTCATTTGGTTTATTTTCTTTTGGACAAAGGAGCTTTCAGGTATGGTTTAAACAAGTAGAACACAAGCTTCTTGAGAGCAGAGAACTTGTCAGTTACACCTACCAGTGTTTAGAACGGCTCTTGGCACTAGGTGAGTATGCAATTAATACCTGTTTTCTCAACTAATAACTGAGCATACTTAGATATGATTCACTTTTGTATTAACTACGGGAAGTTCCTGGAGTTTTGCATAGGAAAGGAAAGGGATTCTAGGGAGAAGTCTTAACGTTGGATAAAGATGGCACCACTTATACACTATTTATCTTCAAGTACACAATATGTGAAATGACTGTACAAATTCCCTGATATGAAAATTGATCTGGAATAGGTCAAGGGAAAGTCGAATACCTCTTCTATGCCAGTTTCTGGCAGATACTGTATTTTCCAACAAAATTCCCTTTAGTTTCATTTTCTTCTTGGAAAGAAATCCTACTGTTTCTCAGAACTTAGAGTATCAGTGTGGTACTAGGTATGATGGGGTAAAGAGCAGTAAATGCAATGTGTTAAGAGGACCAGGAGATCTCTACATTTCCTGAGGCTGCTTTCCATGTGCTGTAAAAGTGTGAGACAACAGGAGTACTAGCCCATAACATAGTTCACATACCTGAGAACATCATCATGTGCTGAAAATTCCAGGGGATCTTCTGTTTCCGGCCCAGATTCAAGAGGAAGGAGAGGGGATATATGTTGCAGGCTCTGGCAATAAAAATTGCGAGCTACAGAGAAGCACAGGGAAACATTGAGGAAAACATTGCTGCAATGAGGCTGCGAATCCTTGAGCTTTAACTATTATGCTCTTAAGCTTCTCTATTTTATGGCCCAGAAAACAGGGATAAATATGTCAATACCTGTATGTCCAACTTGCTTCCAAAATTCATCCTTAAATGTCAATTCCTTTCCAGAAATAGCAGAGAACTCTGCTTTTCTTTGAATATCTACCTGGTTTAGAATTGTTAACCCTGTACCATTTCAATCACTGTAAATTTTCTCAGCACATTTATGTTGCTGATGACTGACTCTTTGCTCAAGTCTGCTGCAAAATGTGAGGCAGAGACCGTTCAGAGGCTGGGGCATGATCTTCTCAAGCAGCGCGTTAGAAAGGATAGATGTACTTCTGCTCATGATTGCCATCTCACCTTCCATCAGTTTATACTCCCTGTATCTGGCATGCTTCACTTACTTTTTTTCTCTTAGTGGATTTAATTTTGACAGGAATTGCCTGTCTAAATGTATAATACAACTCCTTTAGGAAGCATTTTGCTAAAGTTCAGACTTTACAGGTTAAAATCTACAAAAATACTGGTGGTAGTCATCTCTTCCCTTTCATCACCCAGAACTCCTTCCCTGAGAGTCTGTAGACTCTAGTTTGTCCTCAAATGGGATGGAGTTATGTGGGAAGAGGGAGCTTCCATCTAAGATGTAGGTTTTGGATGAGATTGGAATGTTCAGTTGAATGTTTAGTGAAAAGAGGACAGAAGGCAAATGCAGATGCTTATTGGAACAGGGCTTACAGAAGACGGTCAACTCCTGGCTGTCAGGATCATGTGCCTGTGATCTGATGGGGCATCTGCCCATTTTCCAAAGGACAACAGTTGCTAACTGTACTTGGAGACAATCATAGCAGCTCAGTATCCTATCAAAGAGACATCCATTCCTACTGGGGAATGCTTACATCCCAGGCCTAGAGCTACAAAAGTCCTCTGCATTAAAAGGGAGGTCTAGGGGTGGCTGGGTGGCTCAGTTGGTTAAGCATCTGCCTTTGGCCCAGGTCATGATTCCAGGGTCCTGGGACTGAGTCCCGTGAGCGGGGAGCCTGCTTCTCCCTCTCCCTCTGCCTGCCGCTCCCCCTGCTTGTACTCTCTCTAATAAAAAATAAAAAATCTTTAAAAAAATAAATAAATAAAAGGGGGTCTATATTTTATCTGTTTTTTTACTTATAAGAAAGGGTAATCTTATTAAAATAAACTCACGTGTACACTTACATAAGACATTGGAATCACATCTATAATGCTAATTTTATCTGATCTTTACTCTGTGTATCCTATTTTCAAAGTCCTCACTGGAAAAGAGATTTTACCATCTTGTGATGAAAATATTTCTAAAGCTTAATAATCCTGACTATATTCAGATACACTCTAATGCAGATTAAGTATATTTCTCTGTAAAGAATGGATTGATATATTTTTACATAAATGATTCATAATTTAAGAACATACTTTGACTATTCAGGAAATAAATATATTTTGAATATTCATTTTTTGAGTATTCTATTCTCCTTCAGTTTCCCCCCTGTATTTCTCTCAGTATTTTCCAAATTTCTTATCTTGGAAACAGAAGCATTTAATAAAGTTCCCAATTTCTTAGGATCTTTTCCCTCCTACTAGAAATTACATATCTGCCATGAATTTGAGCCTTGCAATAAACTTGAGGAAATTACTTTAACCATTTAACAGAATAATCAGTAAAAGTAAGTAGTTTGCTCTTTTCCCTCATCACTCCATGTTCTGTATTTCAAAGGATACAAAGGCTCCGAGTATAAAAAGAGCATTAAAGATATGATTCTGGAACGTGAATAGCGCCAGGCCCATGTAACAGAAGATGACATTCTCAGCCAAGAAGTTCATAAATTCAAACAACTGAAAACAAAACAGAAACCAAAAACCATTAATTATGACTCAGGTTTGAATCCACTTAATATCTTGTAACTGTTTTGGTAAGTGAATGGTCCTCTTGTATCTGGGAAGGCCATCCATTGGCCTTGTATTCCACTTCTGGAGGGTTAAAAGGCCCCTGACTACTCTGTCAGGCCCTCTAACTCTACCCTGGCTCTCCACCCAGTGACAGATGTGGCAGCCATGTCAACATCCCATCTTCCTTTTCAATGGCAAGGCTGCTAGAGATACACCTGGTTCTATTAGCCAGCATGATCCTCCACAGAACAATTCCTACTAGGATGATAGAATATTCCTTGTCATAGAAATTTACATGATTGCTTAAGGTATACCATAGGAAAGGAAGCAAAGACTGTTTAGCTTCTTCTGACATTACTCAGTGGATGCCCTTGAGTTCCTAGGCCCTGAAAACTTTTCAAAAGAAGTTTTAGCTAAATTATCTTCCTTAGGCAGGAAGGAGGGACAAACTTGGAAAATTTGGAAGCTTGGAATAAGAAGGAATGTCAATTATATTTCAACATTAGAATGATCAGTATATTTCAAACCCCAGACAATGAGACTCATTAAATTGACTGATGTAGGTATATCCATTAAATGTCTACAATTTCTAGCTGGTAAAAAGAAAATGATTAATCCCAGGGATCAGTTTATGCAATGAGAACACAATAGATACATCAAATTCAGTCAGAGGAATGGAGTAATGACATGCTATGCAGAGGGATGCTCCCAAGAGTTATTCTTAGATCATTAACTAAACAATTTAAGTTGAGCTTGAAAAACGTTCTCTAACTTCCAGATTAGAAGTAAAAGGGAAATGTGTCCAGGGGCCACAACAAACACACATTTGGAAGAGACTTTAGTTTATGTTCCAGAATTTTCATTTGTAAGTTTCTGAAACCTCATTCTCAGCCCTACATAAATCACCATGTTAGGTAAACGTCTCTGGAGGCATTTCTCTTGACTTTTTAAGGACTCATTATTTTTTCATGTAATGTATTTACAGCCCCACAAATAATGCCCAATACCTGCTTACCAACAGTTGACAGAAAGAAAAGCAAAGTCTTGTCAGAAACATTATTTAAAGCCAGTAATAGAAATAAAGGATTAAAAAAGACATAGCTCTTGTCGTACAAGATGGTCTTTCTGCAGTGGCAGTGATCATTAATTATACTGAGGACTTGTTTCACATTCTAGACCAGCTCATCTTATCAAACACTGTCACCCAAATAACCACAAAAACTTGAAAACATGTGAGAAAATATAGGGGATGGGGAACATTTTGCTCCCTCCTCATATCTTTACTTTTTCAAAAAGTGGGGTTTGGCTACTGTCTTAATCTGCTCAGCCTGCCATAACAAAATACTATAGACTGCCTGGTTAAAACAACAGAGATTTATTTCTCATAGTTCTGGAAGTTGAGAAGTCCAAGATCAAAGGGTCATGTCAGTCATTTAGGTTCTGGTGAGAATCCTCTTCCTGATTTGCAAACAGCAGTCGGCTTGCTGTATCCTCACATGGCAGAGATCTCTCTCTCCTGTCTCCTCTAATAAGGGCACTAATCCCATCATGAAGTTCCACCTTCATTACCTAATCAGCTCCCCAAAGCCCCACCTCTATATACCACCACATTGAAGGTTAGGACTTCAACGTAGGAATTTGGTCGGGGGAGGGATACAAACATTCAGCTATGACACAGCTATGACACAGCTATGACACAGACTCAAATCAATGCATTTCTCTAGCCAGAATGTTTGGTTCAGAAATGGGTGTGGTGCATTCAGAGCCAAAGAAATACAATGGGACCTGGCAAGAAATGCTGGGACAAAGACCCCCCACCTTTTCACAGTGTGAGAAAGTAGGATGCCTGCTAGGGAGCTGCTGCTAGCCATCTTGCGATCACATGGGAAACAGTGGTCTGAACGAGAAGCCATGTCCTGACGACACTGCTCAACCTGTATTCAGCCTTTCCCGAAGCAAAATCTACCCTTGGACTATTGAATTAAAAAGACCAAGAAATCCCTTTTTTTGTTGGAGATGAGGTTTCTATCACTTGGAATGACATATATTCCTTCACAGTCCTGTACCAGTTTAACAAAACAAAACAAAACTAAACACCTCTCTGACTCAATATGGGTTATAAAAAAAAGGGTGGGTGATCAACTTTTGACTTTGTTCAGATAGCAGCAAAGTCAGTTACCCCTGCCCATCCCCACCCCTACTTCCACCCCCCAATTTCAACCTATTCCTCACATTAAAGGGAAAAAAAGTTTATTCTTCTTCTATTGGTTGTTCAGATGTGATGGGAATTCTCCCTTTTTTATTGTTATGTTAATCACCATACATTACATCATTAGTTTTTGATGTAGTGTTCCATGATTCATTGTTTGCTTATAACACCCAGTGCTCCATTCAATACGTGCCCTCTTTAATACCCATCACCAGGCTAACCCATCCCCCCACCTGCCTCCCCTTTAGAATCCTCAGTTTTTTTTTCAGGGTCCATAGTCTCTCATGGTTCATCTCCCCCTCTGATATCCCCCCCTTCATTCTTCCCCTCCTGCTATCTTCTTTTTTTTTTTTTTAGCATATAATGTATTATTTGCTTCAGTGGTACAGATCTGTGTGATTCAACAGTCTTGCACAATTCACAGCGCTCACCATAGCACATACCCTCCCCAATGTCTATCACCCAGCCACCCCATCCTTCCCACCCCCCACCACTCCAGCAACCCTCAGTTTGTTTCCTGAGATTAAGGATTCCTCATATCAGTGAGGTCATATGATACATGTCCTTCTCTGATTGACTTATTTCACTCAGCATAACACCCTCCAGTTCCATCCACGTCGTTGCAAATGGCAAGATCTCATTCCTTTTGATGGCTGCATAATATTCCATTGTGTATATATACCACCTCTTCTTTATCCATTCATCTGTCGATGGACATCTTGGCTCTTTCCACAGTTTGGCTATTGTGGACATTGCTGCTTTAAACATCGGGGTGCATGTACCCCTTCAGATCCCTACATTTGTATCTTTGGGGTAAATACCCAGTAGTGCAATTGCAGGATCGTATGGTAGCTCTATTTTCAACTTTTTGAAGAAACTCCATACTGTTTTCCAGAGTGGCTGCACCAGCTTGCATTCCCACCAACAGTGTAGGAGGATTCCCCTTTTTCTGCATCCCCACCAACATCTGTCATTTCCTGACTCCATTTCCCTGATGCTGAGCGATGTTGAGCACTTTTTCATGTGTCTATTGGCCATATGGATGTCTTCTTTGGAAAAATGTCTGTTCATGTCTTCTGCCCATTTCTTGACTGGATCATTTGTTCTTTGGGTGTTGAGTTTAAGAAGTTCTATATAGATTTTGGATACTAGCCCTTTATCTGATATGTCATTTGCAAATATTTTCTCCCATTCTGTCGGTTGTCTTTTGGTTTTGTTGGCTGTTTCTTTTGCTGTGCAAAAGCTTTTTACCTTGATGAGGTCCCAATAGTTCATATTTGCCCTTGCTTCCCTTGCCTTTGGCAATGTTTCTAGGAAGAATTTGCTGTGGCTGAGGTCAAAGAGGTTACTGCCTGTGTTCTCCTTTAGGATGTTGATGGACTCCTGTCTCATGTTTAGGTCTTTCAACCATTTGGAGTCTATTTTTGTGTGTGGTGTAAGGAAATGGTCCAGTTTCATTCTTCTGCATGTGGCTGTCTAGTTTTCCGAACACCATTTGTTGAAGAGACTGTCTTTTTTCCATTGGACATTCTTTCCTGCTTTGTCAAAGATGAGTTGACCATAGAGTTGAGGGTCCATTTCTGGGCTCTCGATTCTGTTCCATTGATCTATGTGTCTGTTTTTGTGCCAGTACTGTACTGTCTTGATGATGACAGCTTTGTAATAGAGCTGGAAGTCCGGAATTGTGATGCCGCCAGCTTTGTTTTTCTTTTTCAACATTCCTCTGGCTATTCGAGATCTTTTCTGGTTCCATACAAATTTTAGGATTATTTGTTCCATTTCTTTGAAGAAAGTGGATGGTGTTTTGATGGAGATTGCATTGAATGTGTAGATTGCTCTAGGTAGCATTGACATCTTCACAATATTTGTTCTTCCAATCCATGAGCATGGAACGTTTTTTCATTTCTTAGTGTCTTCCTCAATTTCTTTCATGAGTATTTTATAGTTTTCTGAGTACAGATCCTTTGCCTCTGTGGTTAGATCTATTCCTAGGTATCTTACGGTTTTGGGTGCAATTGTAAATGGGATTGACTCCTTAATTTCTCTTTCTTCTGTCTTGTTGTTGGTGTATAGGAATGCCACTGATTTCTGTGCATTGATTTTATATCCTGCCACTTTACTGAATTCCTGTATGAGTTCTAGCAGTTTTGGGGTGGAGTCTTTTGGGTTTTCCACATAAAGTATCATATCATCGGCAAACAGTGAGAGTTTGACTTCTTCTTTGCTGATTTGGATGCCTTTGATTTCTTTTTGTTGTCTGATTGCTGTGGCTAGGACTTCTAATACTATGTCGAATAGCAGTGGTGATCGTGGACATCCCTGCCGTGTTCCCGACCTTAGGGGGAAAGCTTTCAGTTTTTCCCCACTGAGAATGATATTCACTGTGGGTTTTTCACAGGTGGCTTTTATGATATTGAGGTATGTACCCTCTATGCCTATACTCTGAAGAGTTCTGATCAAGAAAGGATGCTGTACTTTGTCAAATGCTTTTTCTGCATCTATTGAGAGGATCATATGGTTCTTGTTCTTTCTTTTATTAATGTGTTGTATCACATTGATTGATTTGCAGATGTTGAACCAACTTGCAGGCCAGGGATAAATCCCACTTGATCGTGGTGATCCTTTTATGTACTGTTGGATCCTTTTGGCTAGTATTTTGGCGAGAATTTTTGCATCCATGTTCATCAAGGATATTGGTCTGTAATTCTCCTTTTTGATGGGGTCTTTGTCTGGTTTTGGGATCAAGGTAATGCTGGCCTCATAAAATAAGTTTGGAAGTTTTCCTTCCATTTCTATATTTTGGAACAGTTTCAGAAGAATAGATATTAATTCTTCTTGAAATGTTTGGTAGAATTCCCCTGGGAAGTCATCTGGCCCTGGGCTTTTGTTTGTTGGGATATTTTTGATGACTGCTTCAATTTCCTTAGTGGTTATAGGTCTGTTCAGGTTTTCTATTTCTTCCTGGTTCAGTTTTGGTAGTTGACACATCTCTAGAAATGCATCCATTTCTTCCAGATTATCTAATTTGCTGGCATAGAGTTGCTCATAATATGTTCTTATAATTGTTTGTATTTCTTTGGTGTTGGTTCTGATCTCTCCTCTTTCATTCATGATTTGTTGATTTGGGTCATTTCTCTTTTCTTTTTGATAAGTCTGGCCAGGGATTTATCAATCCTGTTAATTATTTCAAAGAACCAGTTCCTAGTTTCATTGATCTGTTCTAATGTTCTTTTGGTTTCTATTTCATTGATTTCTGCTCTGATCTTTATTATTTCTCTTTTCCTGCTGGGTTTAGGCTTTATTTACTCTTTTCTCTCCCGCTCCTTTAGGTGTAGGGTTAGGTTGTGTATTTGAGACCTTTCTTGTTTCTTGAGAAAGGCTTGTGTTGCTATATACTTTCCTCTTAGGACTGCCTTTGGTGCATCCCAAAGATTTTGAACACTTGTGTTTTCATTTTCATTTGTTTCCATGAATTTTTTAAATTCCTCTTTAATTTCCTGATTGACCCATTCATTCTTTAGTAGGATACTCTTTAGCCTCCATGTATTTGAGTTCTTTCCAACTTTTCTCTTGTGATTGAGTTCTAGTTTCAAAGCATTGTGGTCTGAAAATATGCAGGGAATGATCCCAATCTTTTGGTACCAGTTAAGACCTGATTTGTGCCCTAGGACGTGATCTATTCTGGAGAATGTTCCATGGGCACTAGAGAAGAATGTGTATTCTGTTGCTTTGGGATGGAATGTTCTGAATATATCTGTGAAGTCCATTTGGTCCAGTGTGACACTTAAAGTCTTTATTTCTTTGTTGATCTTTTGCTTAGATGACCTGTCCATTTCAGTGAGGTGGGGTGTTAAAGTCCCCCACTATTATTGTATTGCTGTCAATATGTTTCTTTGCTTTTGTTATTAATTGCCTTATATAATTGGCTGCTCCCATGTTAGAGGCATAGATATTTACAATTGTTAGATCTTGTTGGATAGACCCTTTAAGTAGGATATAGTGTTTTCCTCATCTCTTATTACAGTCTTTAGTTTAAAATCTAATTTGTCTGATATAAGAATTGTCACCCCAACTTTCTTTTGGTGTCCATTAGCATGGTAAATGGTTTTCCACCCCTTCACTTTCAATCTGGGGGTGTCTTTGGGTCTAAAATGAGTCTCTTGCAGACAGTATATGGATGGGTATTGTTTTTTTATCCAGTCGGATAGCCTGTGTCTTTTGATTGGGGCATTGAGCCCATATACATTCAGGGTAACTATTGAAAGATATGAATTTAGTGCCATTGTATTGCCTGTAAGGTGACTGTGACTGTATATTTTCTCTGTTCCTTTCTGGTCTATGTTGCTTTTAGCCTCTCTCTTTGCTTAGAGGACCCCTTTCAATATTTCTTATAGGGCTGGTTTCGTGTTTGCAAATTCCTTTAGTTTTTGTTTGTCCTGGAAGCTATTTATCTCTCCTTCTATTTTCAATGACAGCTTAGTTGGATATAGTATTCTTGGCTGCATATTTTTCTTATTTAGTGCTCTGAAGATATCATGCCTGTCCTTTCTGGCCTGCCAGGTCTCTGTGGATAGGTCTGTTGCCAATCTAATGTTTCTACCATTGTAGGTTACATATGTCTCTCCCGAGCTGCTTTCAGGATTTTCTCTGTCTCTGAGACTCGTAAGTTTTACTATTAGATGTTGGGGTGTTGACCTATTTTTATTGATTTTGAGGGGGGTTCTCTGTGCCTCCTGTATTTTGATGCCTGTTTCCTTCCCCACATTAGGGAAGTTCTCTGCTATAGTTTGCTCCAATATACCTTCTGCCCCTCTCTCTTTTTCTTCTTCTTCTGGGATCCCAATTATTCTAATGTTGTTTCTTCTTATGGTATTGCTTATCTCTCAAATTCTGCCCTCGTGATCCAGTAGTTGTTTATCTCTCTTTTTCTCAGCTTCTTTATTTTCCATCATTTGGTCTTCTATATCACTATTTCTCTCTTCTGCCTCATTTATCCCAGAGTTAGAGACCCCACTTTTGATTGCACCTCATTAATAGCCTTTTTAATTTCGACTTGGTTAGATTTTAGTTCTTTTATTTCTCCAGGAAGGGTGTCTCTAATAACTTCCATGCTTTTTTCAAGCCCAGCTAGTATCTAATGCTAGTATTGAGTAGGTCCCTGGCAGCCAGTACTGCCTCTTGTTCTTTTTGTTGAGGTGATTTTTTCCATTTTGTCATTTTGTCCAGAGGAGAATAGATGAATGAGAGAACAAAATGCTAACAGGGTAACAACATCCCCAGAAAATATACTCTAAACAAATCAGAAAAGACCTGAAACCGGGGAAAAAGAAAGAGAAAGAAAGAAAAAAGAAAAAGAAAAAGATAAAAACAAACAAAAACAGAACAAAACAAAAAAAAAATCAGAGTATGATCAAATATGATCAGGCTGGTGCATAGATCAGTGCCACACACTAGATTTTGGATGTATTTTGTCTGTTAGAGGAAAGTGCCTCCCACAATTTTAAAGAAAGAAAAACTTATATATGTACAAAAATAAGGGTTAATACAATCAAGGGATGGAATATGACTGTAAAGATGAAAATTATATAAGATTTTATAAAAGGAATTGATAAGATAAATTGCTTGAAAAAAGAAAGAAGAGAAATTAAAAAAGAGAGAGAGAGAATGTGATCAGGCAGGAGACTAGAACAAAGCCATACACTAGATATTTAGGGTATATTTTGATCTGTTAGAAAAAAGTGTATCTCAAAATTTTAAAGAGAGAACAACTTATATATATATATAAGCCAAAAATAAGGGTAACTACTATGAAGGGATAGAATACGACTCTAAAAATGAAAAATAAAAATGTTTTTTAAAATAGGGATTGAGAAGATGTTGGTTGAAAAAGGGAAAAAGAAAAATTAAAAAAAGTAAAAAAAAATTAACTTTGAAAGACTAAAGAATCATGGTAAAAAAGCCATGAATTCTATGAGCAGTATTCTCCTAGCGCTGGAGTTCTACCATTTTCATTGATCGGTAAACTTGGTCTTGGCTGGCTGTTCCTGTTGCTCTTCTGGGGGAGGGGCCTGTTGCCGTGGTTCCCAAATGTCTTTGCCGGAGGTGGAATTGCCCCGCCCTTGCCAGTCCGGGCTAAGTAATCTGCTCGGGTTTGCTCTTGGGAGCTTTTGTTCCCTGCAAGCTTTCCGTACAGCTTTGGAGGACGACAGTGAAAATGGTGGCCTCCCTGTCTCCGCCCTAGAGGAGCCAAGAACTCTGGACCCCACTCCTCAGTGCGCCCCCAGAGAAAAGCAGTCAATTACTCCCATCTCCCCTGTCTCCGGCCGCACTCCGTGATCTCCCAGCCTGTGACGGAGCATTTCTATCTCTGGCACCCAACTCGGTGTGGAGTCTCCAAACCCAGCAGATCCCTGAGTTGTACTCCTGCACCGCTCCTCCTGGGGGAGGAAGGGGAGTCTCAGCATCTGCCACTTGTTGGGTCCCTGATGGAAGAGCAGTGGCCCGACTGTGCTGCGGATCACAGGTTAAGGCAACCCCGAGCTCAGAGCCCGCGCCTCGGCTCGGTCTCTGTAGCTGGCTTCCCCGCGCCGATACCTGGGAGCTCTGCCGCCCTCAGGCACCCCTGGTCTTTCTGTGACCCCGAGGGTCCTGAGACCACACTGTCCCGTGAGGGTTCCACCTCCCGCTTAGCCACTGGAGCGACGTCCCTCTGCAGAGCCAACTTCTACAAGTTCCGATTTTGTGCTCCGCTGTTCTATCACTTGCCAGAAGTGGCCAACGGAGGCCTCCTCCCCCACCGTCTGTCCTCCCAAATATCGCCTCGGGTTCACTTCTCTGCACGTCCTACCTTCCAGAAAGTGGTCGCTTTTCTGTTCAGAGTTGTTGCTATTCTTTTCTTCGATCTCCTGTTGAGTTCGTAGGTGTTCAGAATGGTTTGATCCCTATCCAGCTGAATTCCTGGAACCAGGTGATATCCAGGTCTCCTACTCCTCCGCCATCTTGCTCCACCCCCCTGGGCATTCTGCCATTTTACATGGAGACCCATGGTGTTAAATATTTGTTTAGAGATTTGCTTCCTTTGGAAAACTCAGGATTTTAATGTGTAGTCACTCAGTTTATCGAAATCTAGCACTGGTCAAAATTATAAGTAACTTTTTATATACACATTGCACAGAAGTTCCATTTTCCGTTTAGGTCCATTTCTGGACCTGTTCTTTGTTTCTATTGTTACCTATTCCTCTATCAATACCATGTCTTTGTAAATAATGTAGATCCATAATACATTGTAATATTCCATGGATTTAGATTGTTTCCATACTCTACCTTCTTCTGAGTTTTCCTGATCATTTTTGCATGCTAAAAGAACGGATTTTTATGCTTAGTCACTTAGAAAAATGTATAAATCGTATGTTTACAATTTCAGATTAAACAAAAGGATATTACCAGCACCCCAGAATTACTCTCATTCCCCTTCCCACTTATACTTCCGCACTCCAATGCACTGCTATTAGCACTTCCATCATCACAAATTACCTTTCCTTCAGTTAAGTAAGAATGGAATCAGACAATATATACTCCTTTGTATTTGTCATCTTTTACTCAAAGATGTTTGTGAGATTCTTCATGTTGTTGTGTATAGAAGTAGTTCGTTTTTTAAAATTATATGAATATATCATCATTTACTTATTAATTTTACTACTGATAGACATGTGGGTTGTTTCCAGTTTGGGGCTATGATGAATTTTGCTGCTATATATACATATTTGCATTTCTGTGGAATTGTCAGGACATAGTGCCAAGCAGTTTTCCAAGTTTGTAGTTCCAACTTGCACTCCCATCAGCAGTCCTCATTGGGCTCGCATTCTTGTCAACACCTGGTTTTGTTGCCTTTTTTTTTTAAATTAACACATTGCCATTTGAACTTATTAGGGATCATCTTGTCCTTTTCCTCAAAAATAACCCACTGGCATTTTAGTTGGAACTGCATTAAATTTATAGAGAAATCTGGATAGAATGCACATTTTTACACTATTGAACTTCGAATCCATAAACATCACATATTTTTTTTATTATGTTATGTCAATCACCATACATTACATCATTAGTTTTTGATGTAGTGTTCCATGATTCATTGTTTGTGCATAACACTCAGTGCTCCATGCCGTACGTGCCCTCTTTAATACCCATTACCAGGCTAACCCATCCCCCCACCTGCCTCCCCTCTAGAACTCTCAGTTTGTTTCTCAGAGTCCATAGTCTCTCATGGTTCATCTCCCCCTCTGATTTCCCCCCCTTCATTTTTCCCTGCCTACTATCTTTTTTTTTTTTTTTTTAACATTTAATGTATTATTTGTTTCAGAGGTACAGGTCTGTGATTCAACAGTCTTACACAATTTACAGCACTCACCATAGCACATACCCTCCCCAATGTCACATATTCTTATAAGGATTTTGGTTTTCTTTAATTCCTCTCAGTATTTTCTGTATAAAGATTTTGCATATTTTTGGTTAGGTTTATTCCTAGTTATTTGCTCTTTTTTGTTGTTGTTGCTATTGTAAGTAGTACCCTTTTCAAAGTTCATTTTCTAATCGTTGCTAGATACACCTACTCTACAATTAATTTTTTATTGATCTTATACTCAGGGTCTTCCTAAATTTATTTAATAATTCTCATAGCTTATTGGTAGATTCTCTTAGATTTTCACAATCACGTTTTCAAATAAGGATATTTTGTTTTTTCCTTTCCATTCATTATACATTTTGCATCTTTTTTTCTTGCTTGATTACGCTTGTTAGATAACACATGTCCAGTGCACTGTGGAATAAAAGTGGTGATGAGGCATTTTTTTTCTTACTTCCAGTCTTAAAGGAAAAATTTTCAATATTTCTTTACTAAATTCATAGAAACTCCTTAAACAGATTAAATAAGTTCCTTCTATTCCTAATCTACTAGGAATAAATATTTTAGGAAAACAAGCATTTGTCTATTTTTATCAAATGCTTTTTCTTTACTTATTAAGATGATCATATGGTATTTTTTTCTTTCATTGTTTTAAGGTAGTTAATTACATTAATTGATTTCCAAATGCTGAAACAATCTTGCATTCCTGCAACAAACCTTACCTGGTCATGATGCATCATCCTTTTTTATACATCACTAGAATTAATTTGCTAATATTAAGATTTTTGTGTCTATATCACAAAAGACTATTTTATAATGCTCCTTTCTTGATTAGTCTTTACCAGTTCGTATGATTAAAAGTTACTGAAGTTTGATAAAATAGGTTCCTGTTCTCTTCCTTTAAACACTTAGAAGAATTCTGGGCTTGGAGTTTTCTTTGTTGAAAGATGTTTAACTACAGATACAATTATTCTAATAGTTACAGGATTATTCAGATTTTCTATTTATTTCTGTGTTAGTTCCAGTAAGTTGTGTTTGCTGTTACATCTAAATGTTCACATTTACTGGCATACAGTTGTTCATGATATATTCAGTGTCTTAGTCTGTAGTTAGATCTTTCCCTCCAATACTGATAACTTGTGTCTTTTCTTCCTGATAAATCTTGTTAGAAAGTTATCAAATTTATGAGTGCTTCCAAGAAGCAAATTTGGCTTTGTTGATTTTTCTGTATTCTGTTTTCCCTTCCCCATTTCATTAATTTCTTTATTATTTTTATTTCTTGTTTTCAACATACTTTAATTTGTTTTTATTTGGTATCTTGGCCCTTCAAGACCTAGATGACAATTCTTTTGAACACCTGCTTTTCTGCTTTCTTTATCCAACTTTTCTGTTTGCTTTCTAAAGGAGAGCTGTTTTGACATCAGCGATCCCTCATAGCAAGCTCTTCTTGCATGTTTATTTTTTTTAGGTGAAAAATATCATTTCTGTCAATTTCCTACCCAGAGTTTTATGGTATTTTATTTTGTAACACACAGAATATATGTATATCAATTTAGAGAGAATGACAATTTTATAATATCATTGGGGGAAAATATAGATTGTTGAGAAAGATTGCAGAAAAGTTGACTGATTTGGAAAAAAAAACTAAAGATGGATTCCTAACTCACTCCTTACAGCCAAATAAATTCCAGAAGAATTGACAATTTAAATACAAAAACAAAACCTACTTATGAATGTATTCAAGAAACTACCAGTAATTTCGTATATGATTTTTTAATCAAGAAATTTTATAACGTATTTATATTAGCAAAAGCCAGGAAACAAATAGCCATAATATAAGAAATGGTTGAATAAATTTTGTACATTCATATAATAGAATAAATTTTATGATGTTCTATATATGCTGATATAGAAAGATAGCCAAGATCCATGGTTAAATCATAAAAAGTGAGTTAAAGAAATAAAGGATATGTTGTGTGAATAAATCCATTTACACATAACTGTTACTTCACTTTATGGATATTGAATTGTGTCATTATTTACCATGAGCTTGTATTACTCTCATAGTTTATAAAACTAGATTAAGTTAGAACAAGAATTTTTAAAGTAGAATAAAAAGTTTTCCAAATATTTTCTTCTTTGAGCCTTTCTCAAACTTTCATCTTTTTATTTTGGGGAGGTTATTGAGCTTTCTTACCCATTTCTAATATCTTTCTTATTTTGTTCAAAATTATTTTTGAGTGAGGAAAAATACAAACAACAGTGACAAAAACATTTTTTTGGGAACGTCTTTTTCAGTAATTTCTTTTTCATAGATCTGTAGATATATAGACAACATGCATAATGTTATATAAATCTGACCATATATTTTTTTAAAGATTTTATTTATTTATTTGAGAGAGAGAATGAGATAGAGAGAGCATGAGAGGGCGGAGGGTCCGAGGGAGAAGCAGACTCACTGCTGAGCAGGGAGCCCGATGCGGGACTCGATCCCGGGATTCCAGGATCATGACCTGAGTTGAAGGCAGTCGCTTAACCAACTGAGCCACCCAGGCACCCTGACCATATTTTTTATGTAACTTAATTAATAATATTTTATGTCTCTTTGCATGGCAATAAACTTGGATCTACTAAATGATTTTTAATGGCAGCAAAATATCCCTTTGTATTTTCCTACTATATTTTATTTCAAGTACCCATAATTGGACATTTGGTTGTTTCTAGATTGTTCCCTCTTAAACAATGTTGCATTAAGCACCTTTATGCAAACACCTCTCCCCAGTTGAGTGACTCCTTAGGTAATTCCTAGACGTGAGCTACTTCTGTCAAAGGGTGTACATTAATTTTTCTTTTTCAACATACTACCAGCCTGCCCTTCAGAAAGAATATACCAATTTGCACCTCTAATAATGGTGCAGAGGGTGCCCTTTCCCCACATACTTGCCAAAAGTAGTTTTTATTGATTTTTAAAAACCTTTGACTATCTGATAGAATTATTCATTCAAAATTGTAGGTGGTTATTAGCATTTTAAAAAAGGTTCCCTTCATAGCAAGGCAGCAGCACTGATTAGCACTCCTTTGTCTATTTATATCATGTGACAACATTCCTCTGAATGAACAGGCTTCATAATAATTTCCTTCTTGGGTCACTTAATGAAAATGTGTGGGTGAATTCAATTTTGTTTCATGTGCAAAAATCTCCTGAAGATATGTTTCAAAAGGAGAATCTACATTAAGCCTGCACTGACAGAAGCAACCAATTTGGCCCCCAGGAGGGTATTGCCTGAGTCTGGCCTGGAGTAGTTAATTACTGAGGGAATAGATTTATTGGTCAATTTTGGGAAAAAAAAAAAGCCCTCAAAACTCCACTTCCAAACCAATAATATTAATAATAATAATAATAATAATAACAACAACAACAAATGTCAAACTAGTGGATTCAGGATCAGTATTCACTATAAATAACCTCATATCTACTTCATCCTCACTCAGGGTCAAGGAAAAAAAAAACTTGATTCAACATTTTATTTGTCCAGTACAGTAATCAACATTTGTTTTATTTCCATTAATTCTCAGTTTGTGAGCCTTTGGAGAGAACCCAACTTAAGTAATCTTTGCTTAGCAAAGCTTTTCTTCAGGAAAATAAAAAGCAAGTTAATAGTGCAAAGAAGACTAGGGAAATATTTAAACTACTTAAGAGGACAATCAGTGTTTAAAAACTCTGACAGTTCATGGTAACCATTCATATGTTAATTAAATAACGTAAATAAAGTTTAAACAACTTAACTCAGCAAACCGTGTTCTCTGAAGACTTACTAGATGTTATTTTTTTTAGTATAAGTTATTTACTGTACTTACTAGAAAGTAAAAAAAAAAGTCATTTATTTTATAAAATCACATCACTAATGCTGATTGGCTTCTTTCTCCTATTAGTAAAAGAATGAAACTTTACCATATTACTATGGTTTGTATAGAAAAATATTACAGCAGTTCATTATCCCGTACCCTTCTTAACTAATACCAATGAAATTCACATGGATTCCTCAACACAGCTTTTATTTGGCATAGTACAGTTTGACACAACCTACTGACTTTCATCTACTCATCCAAGTAATACACTGAAATCCATTTTAATTGGGAGGTGAAAACCTACAAAACTGTAATAAAAATGAAAGGAAAGGAAGAACTAAAAATGCCTTTTTATTTTCTCCATAATTTTGTCCCAGGATTAATTTTTTTGCCTTAAAATTTGTTTTTCTTCCTGACTGGAAGCCTTCTTTAGAAAATATCTCAGATTTCATTTTTTATATACTATTGAGTATATCTATATTTTGGTCAAGCTGGGATATAAATGAATAATTTTTATTCCTGTATTGGGGGATTTACAAACAAACATGACAATATATTTTACTGGAATTATAACTTTTGCTTCTGCAATTCTAATATTTGCTTAGTCCCAGTCCTGAGGAAATTTGTTCATGGTAAATCCAGTAATTCCTCTGGGCTTTAAAGGTAGCATAAGACTGAATTGTACTGAAGAGCTGTGACTTTACAATGAGGGTGTAAATGATCTAAAGACTTTCTTGCCAGTCATGGTCATGGTTCCTAGAGTGCAGCCTCTCTTATGAAGCTGAAGATTTATAATAACATATGAGGACAACTGCAATCCTTTGAGATTCTTCTAAATTTAGGACATTGTAATAATAGCAGTATTACTACTTTTAAAATAGTAATAATACTAATGAAACTAATTTTTTTTAGGATTTAAATTATGCTAAGTAATGCGTTAAAGGCTTTTACCTACTTTAAAATTTTTTAACAATTTATATTATAATGACAACAAAACTCATAAATTGATAATTTTATTTCCATTTTACAGTTGGGGAAGCTGCACTCAACGGTATTAATGCACTTGCCCACATAAAACACAATAAAGGGAAGAACTGAGCTTTCTTGAAGTTTAAGGCCCAAATCATTTTTGCCAGACTAGATTGTGTCTCCATTATAAGAGATTCAGGTTTGGGGACAGCAAGATGTTTGTTAACAATAGAATTGGTGAATATTTACAAGGCTTTAGAGTTTACAAAGGATATTTTTCATACATTTTGTTTGATCATCAGAGCAACTCCGGGGTTGGCAGGGAAGGTATCTGTGACTCTGACCACATTTTTTTTTTCCAAGAAACCTGAAAGGTAAATTCCTTTGTATCCAACTAGTGGAAGCAACAGGTGGTGCTTGAGGTGGTGGATACTTATCTTCTCCCAATGTCTACTACCACCCAGTCACCCAGAACAATCCCCCCAAAAAAGCAAAAAGTGAAAAAAGTGAAAACAAAACTTCTGCCTTGCATTTATAATGTTAAGACAAAACTTTCTAACCCTAGAGAAATGCTTTGCACTATGCTCTGTAGAACGATCATAATGATTATATATGGTTTTATGTGTATTATTATGCATATAGATTTTATATATGAAACTTCGCACAGTGTGGGTATTCTTTCTCTGCCTCACCTGCAGGAGGTAGGCTCCACATCCTAATTAAGGACTTTACAGTTTAGGACTATACAATGTCTGAAGTAGAGGAGGTATACCACTTAAGTGTTCGAGAGCTTCTACTTTGTCCTATATTTCTTTGAGAATTCTTGGCCTCCCTATGCACTCCTGGCTGCTATCCAACCTTCTCCCATCCCCGGCATTTCATTGTCTTCTTTTAAACTTAATTTGACTTTTTAAAAACATGAGAATTTCAGATGCACAGCCTATAAAAACACAGCAAAACACATTTTAGGAAGATGAATAGGCATCATTAAGTAAGAAAGTTAATGTAGGAAATAAATGTAGTTACAGCTACAAGGAATTCAGCTTCATTAAACTGAATAAATACTATAGCCAGATATTCTTGAAATCCTTGAGCTTATAACTTAAGGGGAAGGTTATTTTCTATGAATTTGCTAAATTACTTTAGCCAGTAAATACTGATAATAGTGTTCTTATTTCTGGAGGTTTTCCATTTTTTATTCTTTTTCTTTCTTTTTGGGGGGATATTAAAGTAAAAATACAGAGTTTTGTAAGGTTTCATTTAAGTTAATATACTATTCAGTTAAGAATAGCTTCTCAAGTCTGCAACTTCACAGTGATTATCATGATATTGATCAGAAATATTGGCCCCTAAATAAAATTGGACTTAGATCTATTTTGATGAAATACACACACACACACACACACACACAGTATAGGATTACAAGATTTCAAGGATAGAGTCACCTTGTAATGTATGTCCAGACATCTGGCCAATGCTTGCTTGTTCCAACACTCTTGTGAAGGACTGCTCAGCATGGAACTGAACACAGCCAAAAGCAGAAACCCCACTACTTCCCCAGGAAGCAAATGGCATTTTTAGACATTTGTAACTTTCAGGAAATCCTTCCTTATGTTGAGCTGAAATGTAGTTGTCTATCACTTACAACTACTTCTTTGGTTCACAGAAAGAAGTCAAATACAGTATCATTTATTGCATACCGCTTTGCTCTAACAGCAGAAAAGGAATTTCTATCAGAATCCTTGCAGTAGTAGGCAGTTCTACAGTGTAGGCAGCAGCTGCTAGTTTTCATTCTACTGTCTTGTTAGTCTTGAAAGTAAACATTTTGCTGGGAGTTTGTAGTTGGCATATAGAACCTTGAGTCTAGAAAAACTTCAAAGACTGGGGGGGCTATAGAACCAGAATTATGTTCAAAGATGTGTTCTCTAGAAGGATCATCTCAGGAAATCTAATAGTACTGGCCCTTAGGAAAAAAAAAAAAAGAGTCATGGCATAATGTAATTAGTTTCCCTGTGGTTTTGCCAATAAATACTAGCTAAAGAAAACTGGTTGGAACAGCACATTTTCTGTGCAGGAATGAAAACCATGCTGAAAAAAATTTCTCTTAGTGAATAAACCAAGAGAAACATTACTATTAATATTAGGCACTGGCATGAAATATTCACATGTTATCAAAAAATTTTAAAGGTTAGTATTCTATTTCTTTCATCTTTTTCATTTAGCTATGATGAATGTCCTTTCTTATTCATCGTGTGTGTCTTTTTATCATTGTAATTAGCCAATGCTAAATTCTTTCTTGAGTGAAAGTATGAAGAATACACACAAAAAAGGAAGATTTCTAATGATGTCACTTTTTTTAGGCCTCTGAGTTGCATACAAATATCCCAACTCTTGCTAGTGATCTGAGTAACAGCCACCCACGACATGGCTGTGGATACACCTCTCCATTCATTATGAGAACAATGTGCTGTTACTACAGGAAGATTTACCATTGCAACAGACAGAAAGGATGTTGAGCCCCAGACACCATGAGCTGTGTCTGACCTCTCCATGGCATCCCATTTTCTTGGTGAAAGCACTACAAACTAAAATACTTATGTTTGAGGACATTATCCAGTGTTGTTTTATATAAACTATTTCAAAGTGAAATGCATAGAACATCAGGACAAATGCAGAATGCTAGAATTGAACGAGTATTCATTGAAAAAGGCTTTGCCTTCACTATTTTAGAGGTGGTTGAAGTGTTTGTTTGGAATAACATTTAGTTGTATCACTAGCTCAAAAATTTCAGGAACTTCTTTCCTTCATGTTATGTTATTCCTAATAAACACTGTCATTTATGCTAGTGCATTTACTGCATTCAAATTCCCTTGACAGACTTTCTAAATTAGCTGCTTTTGAATATGCTACTGTATGTAATGGTACAGCAGTAATCAGAAATGTTCAGAAAAATTTCTTTTACCATCCTCCCCAATTTCACATTTTTGAGAGAAAATAATTTGCAGACTAATTAAACTGATTTGCTATTTAAAAGCTGGCCAAATTTTCTGCTCAACTTTTTCTTTTGCTTTGGGTCATTTTTTTTTTTTTTTTGTACAATGCATGGGGGTAGATACTTTACAATTTAGAAGGTAAAAAGGTACAGATTTTTTTTCTTGTGCATTTCAGTAAGATTTTAAGTCTAATGCATGTACATAGCACTCAACTTTTTACTATATAAACAGTG
Source organism: Zalophus californianus (assembly GCF_009762305.2). Classification (NCBI taxonomy): domain Eukaryota; kingdom Metazoa; phylum Chordata; class Mammalia; order Carnivora; family Otariidae; genus Zalophus; species Zalophus californianus. The sequence goes on from NC_045595.1 coordinate 99,011,320, forward strand.
ATATTCAAACTCTTAATTTTTTGTTCTCCATATGGCTTTAGGTTTAATTGATTTGAGTGGTAAAGGAAAGAAAAAGCCACACCTAAGGGTTAAAAATAATTTTCATTATGCAAAAGATTTTGAATTCAACTTTTGAGCTATGGTGGAGTGGAATATGGAAAGGCATTCAATAGAAGACTTTCACTGAATGAAAGACATTCAATGAAGTTTAGAGTAGAACATTGATTCTGCTGAACATGATGAGAAATTGGAGAGTGTGAAAGGGTCTTTATAAATCAGAGAAATCAATGAAAATGAAAGACAAAAACTATATGACATTTGAATAATGCCATTCAATTGGAGAACAGCTATCAAAGATTTTTATGAAGGTGCGAATATCAGTAAATCAATAGTTGATGAAAATTAAGTTTGCTTGACTTGTTTCTTTGTAATAGACAGTTAAAACGTAGTGGGTGTAGATTGTCAGTACTTGCATTGAACTCTAGAAAACTCTATTGTACACTGATTAACTTCATGAGCTTTCTTTTTCAGTAAGATTTATAAAGCCCCCCTCCTTAAAGCCTCTTTGTATTGAAGCTATGGCACATCCTTGACAATATAGGTAACATGTCAAAAAATATGAATTATTACAGAACAAGAATGTATTTCTTTTTACTTCAGGGAAGGCAGTTATATTTTCATATTAAAACGATGCATGCATAAATCAATGTGAATGAGAGCTTTAGCTTTGACTTATTTTGGTGGTTTGGAGCTAAGTTTATTCTTGTTCTAAACTGTTTAGGTACGTCAGAATAATCCACAAAGATCCCTCAGAAAGTTCTCTTGGGCTATATGTGTATTTTAACATAATATATAAAACATTTGATGATATGCAAAACATAATATACATATATCGAGGTTAAGACTCTACTATAGATGCACACTAAAAGCTCTTTATCAGTTGCCACTCTCTAGCTCTCCATTCCTTCTGTACAGCACAATGACCTTGGCTTTCTGCACACTGAATGCTGAATTACTGTTCAGGGTGCCCAGGTCCGTTCTGCTCCCACCATATGAAATTTAGGATTAACAAGGGTCAGTTCCACTTGTTCCAAGATCAGTTTATCTCTGCTTTAAATTGGTATTAGTAATTGCATAATTTAATTTTATAGATTAATGAAGTATGAATACGAAAGAAATAGCTGAAGTTTTTCAAAAAAACTAAGTTCAATGTGTAGAAAAGACTTGGTAAAATTTAGTTCCTTAGAAAATGCTACTAAATTAGTAGTGAGCAGGACCACTGTAAAATGTTGCAAAAATATATATCTAAATATAGAAGGGTTCTTAGCTTATATCGCTTTGCCAGTGTTTTTAAATTCTTGCTCTGAACTAAAAACAGAAACTGGAAGTTCTGGTAGATATATTTTGGGTGTGTGTTATACAAAAAAGACAACCTAGAACTCTAAGATTCAAAGAAAAAGCATTGACTCTTTATCAAAAGATTGGTAAATATGCATTTATATAAGTGATAATTAAATGTTGGAGCTATTCGTGTTATTTTTTTTAATGATTCCATGCTTTAACTGATTTTCCATTAATTGACTGATTCCGATTTTGTGTTGGATAAAAGTAGTGTTTGTTCCTTCTCTATTTCAACATTTTTTTTTTGTATTTGATATTTCCGTTGGTTCTTCCTACAACTTCCTGTGCTTGCTTCATGTTACTAATATTCTCCTTCATCTCTTTAAGGATACTAATTATGATTATTTAAAATTCTTGGTCTGTCTCAATAATTTTGCTTGATGTGGCCTATGTCCAGATTTTGGTCTCTGTTTTATAGTAGTTGTGCTAATGGCGTATATTGTTATTTTGGCCCGTGAGCTCATATTTTCCCGGGGTCAATCCTGTTTGCCAATATTATAAGGAAAGGTCCACACACACACACACTGGAGTGTCCCTTTAGTGATTTTTAGGAGATGGGAGGGGATAAACTCCACGGTCGAGAAAGCACTCAGCATCATCAAATTTTTGATCACCCAAAAAAATTGATTTGGGCTCACTCCTCTGGCAAATTCTTTGTAAGAGATTTACCCTTAAATATTCAGAACTGGAAAGAGGTAATCTCTCAGGTAGTCTTTCATCAGCCTGGGGATGTGGAGGCACAGGAGATGGAGAAGAGGATGCCCAAGGGCAGGGCAGCTGGTCATCCTGAACTTCATCAATTTCTTTACTGCCCAGATGCTAACCGTGATACCACAGTGGATGCCCTAGACTGTTGAAATGAGGGGGGTGAAGACCACCCCAAAAATCAGGAAAAGAGGTTAACTTAGAAGTTAAAATCTCTAAAAGAATCTTTCTTCCCACTCCTGCTTCTTGCTGCTGTCCTTCCTCCATACCACTTTAAGACCACTTCTGGTCTCTCCAGGTGTTCCTATAGTTTTTATAACTTGTTCAGGTATATGTTTCCTCTCAATTATGTAGTTTTTCTAGGTTTGATTTGGGAAGAAGGAGCCAGTAGCTGAAGCTAGTTTGCTATCTTATTAGCACTGATTTTTGTATTATTAATATTATTATTTTAAGGTTTTATTATTTTTATTTTAGATAGAAAGAGAGAAAGAGAGCACACAAGTGGGGGTGGAGCAGAGGGGGAGGGAGTAGAAGGGGAAAGAATCTCAAGCAGACTCTGCACTGAGCACGGAGCCTGACATGGGGCTTGAGCTCACCACCCTGAGATCAGGACCTGAGCTGAAACCAAGAGTCAGACACTTAACTGACTGAGCCACACTCATGCCCCTGATTTTTGTATTATTATTTAAAGTTAAAAGTTGCTGATTGAAAATGATAAATGGTATTGAGGGTTCTCCTCTATAGGGGTTTCTGAGTTTAATTTGAGTTCAATTACAGCCCAGATCAGGAGTACTGTAGGGCCTGCTCAAGACAAAACTAGGGAAATGATGTAGTCTGTGGCCTGTGCCCTCAGCCTCGCTGTGTATGGCACTTCCTTCCCCTTCCATGGGTGAAAAAGTCATACATTTCAGATTTTTGGGGACTAACCTATTTTCAGATACTTTGTTCTTTTGTCCCATCTAAGTACAATTGTTCTTTTCCACCATTTGTTCTATTTCTGATTTGGAAAACAAAGTTACTGTGTGAAAAAGATCTTATTCCTTGAACCCCTTATCTTTCAGATTCTGAATATCCTAGAATCTTGTCCTCCAGTGAATCAAACTGATTACTCAGAAAAGTGAGAAAAGTCATGAACAGGCAATTTCTTTTTTTTTTTTTTTTTAAAGATCTTATTTATTTATTTGACAGAAAGAGAGACAGCTAGCAAGGGAACATAAGCAGGGAAACTGGGAGAGGGAGAAGCAGGCTTCCTGTCAAGCAGGGAGCCCGATGTGGGGCTTGATCCCAGGACTCTGGGATCATGACCTGAGCCGAAGGCAGACACCTAACGGCTGAGCCACCCAGGTGCTCAAACAGGCAATTTCTTAAGGAAGATATACAGATGACCCCAAAATTAATCTGTATGCTCCAGAAGGGCACTGACCACATTTGTGATATTTGTCAGTGAACACCAACTCCCACCAGAGACCTTAGCATATTGTAATGTGTTGAATGAATAAAATGTATAAAAGGGGAATTCCTGGTGCTTTATGTCACTGTAAGTTTGTACAACTTTTGTACATGGAAATTTAGGAAATATAATAAAATTTATAGTACATAAAACCTTGATCTGAGCAATTCTACCTCTTGGAATTTATCCTAAAGAAATAACATGACAAGTATACATAGATTTATATAGGGATGTTCACTGATTTAAAAAATATGGAAAACAATCAAAACATATCAAAAGGAGAATCTTAAATGATTTAAAAGGAATTATACTTCTAAAGGTTCACCACCATGTATGATGTTGTCTATGGGTTTTTAATAGATAGTTTCTATCAGATAAAGGAAGTCCTTCCCTTCTATACTTTGCCAAGAATTTTTATAACCTATGTGTTGAATCTTTCAGAGTCAATGCTTTTTCTATATCTACTGAGATATATTTTCATTTGTTAATGTGGTAAATTATACTTACATTATTCTAATATTAGAGTATGCTTGCATCCCTAGGATAAACCCAGTTCAGTCATAATGTACTTTTTTTTTACACTGATGAATTTGGCTTGATAATATTTTGTTCATAATCTTTGTATCTATGTTCATAAGTGAAACTGGCATATACATTTCATTTTTATTACTGCCACTGACAAGTTTTGATTTCAGGAATATTAGAGGAGCTTCATGAAGTAATTTGGGGGATCATTCTTCTATCTTTTTTCTTGAAAGGTTTGTATAAAATCAGGTGATCTATTCCTTGAAAATTAGATAGAACTCACCTATAAAACAATCTGGGCCTTGTGTTCTTTGATGAATGGATTTTTAGCTACTAATTAAATTTCTTTAATGATTATAGGTCTATTCAATTTTTTTTTCCAGATAGTTTTGATAAGTTATTTGTTCCATGGACAATGAAACTGTCCATTTTATCTAAGATTTATTTGCATCAATTGTGCATGACGTTGTTCTTAACTTTTTATCCTTTACAGAACCTGTGGTTATGTCTTATTTTTCTCTTCTAACCTTGTTTATATTTGCTCTCTTTTTGTCTTATCAAAATTGTCTATTTTATTCCTCTTTTCAAAGAAACAACTTTTGGCTTTGTTGATCCCCTCTATTGTAGTATTTTTCTGCTTTTATCTTTTTCTTTTTTTTAATTAATTTTATTCTTTGGGTTTATTCTGCTTGCTCCTTTCATAACCTCCTAACTTAGTATGATAATATTAAATTTAAGTCCTTTTAACTTTTAATATAAACATTAAAGGACATAAATGTTTTAATTTCATTTAAATACTACATTTAATTAGCTGCATACCAAAACTTTTTTAAAATTAATTATGATTAAACAAGCAATACAGGTGCCTGGGTGGCTCAGTTGGTTGAGTGCCTGCCTTCGGCTCAGGTCATGATCCCAGGGTCCTGGGATCAAGCCTTGATTCAGGCTCTCTGCTCAGTGGGGAGTCTGCTTCTTCCTCTGCTCCTCTCCCCCACCCACAACTCATGTGCACTCTCTCTCTCAAAATAAATAAATAAAATCTTAAAAAAAACAAGCAATACATAAATATACTTAAAAAAATTAAAACATTACAGATGGTAAAGACCACTCCTCTTGGCCCCTCTCCCTCCCATCCCATGTAGTATATTTTTATCTATAAAGATATACTCACAAATATATTATTTTTGTATATGTTTTTTCAAAAATGGTATTATTTTAAAAATATATTGAAGAAGAAAAAGGCATTGCTTTGAAAATTTATTGATGGTAGTTTTAAACATCATTAATTTAACAGATATTATAAGATTGCCCTCTAAATGAGTATATCATTTTACCTTTTCATGAAAAGTTTACTGGAATATCTGTTTCTCTCATACCTCCTGAACACCTAATCTGATCAACTTTTAACATTTTTGTCCACCTCATATTATCTTATTATTATTTTAATTTGTAGCCCTTGATTAATAATCAGTTTGAGTAATTTCTCATGTTTATTGACCACTGGAATTGATGTTCAATGAATAGGCTATCCATTTCTTTAAATATTTTCTTTGGATTTTTGTTTAACATTATTTTTGTTATATATTGAGTAAGACATTATGGGATACTTATAACTATGAAATATAAAAATAAATAATATAACATATCTACACACTTCCCATATAGATGAAGAGAAAGATAATAACCTTTACATTTCAAAGTTGCTCTGTGCTCCTTTGTGGCCCAGTCCCTTCCTTTCTGCTTCTGTGGTAAACACTATCTTAAAATTTGTGTCCTTTATCGCCTTGATTTTCTTTATACTTTTGTTGCATATCTTAGTATCTCTGAACATATATTATTTGGTTGTTATGTTTTAAAAATTTATATAAATAAAATAATTTTGCATATATTGCTCAATATTTTGTTCTTGAGGTTCATTTGTTTTCCCATAGTTCTGATTCATTCATTTGCCATGGTACATGAGAGAAAAAAATGGAAATGCTATTCTACTGTTGATGACATTTCCAATTCTTTGTTATTACAAATAGTGCAGTTTTGACTATTCTTGTACCTGTCTCTTGATGTATATAAGAAGCATTTAGCGAGAGAGTATCTACCAGAAGTGGAACTGCTGGATTGGAAGGCACATTCACCTTTAGCTTTACTGGACACTGTCAAGTTATTTCTCACTGTTGCTCAAATTGACACTCCCACCAGCACTATGTAAACGTTCCAGTTGCTCCACACTTTTGCCAAACTTGACATTCATTTATTTATTTAGTCATTCAAAAAAAGCTACTGAGGTCCTGTTACGTGCCAGCCACTGTTCTAGGTACTAGAGATGCAATAATGAAGAAAGCTGACAAAAATCCTTGCCTTTTGGAACATAAATTCTGTAGAGGAGACACTAAACAAGATAAATAATTAAAATGTATAGTATATTGGTGATAAGAGCAAAAGTTAAAAAAGAAAGCAGAAAGGGAGATAAAAAATAAGAGGTGTTGAAATTTTGGGTAGTGTCCAATGAAGCTATCACTGAGAAAAGGCTTTTAAGCAAAAACATTAGACAAAAAGTGAAGAAGCAAGCCAGGTAGACATCTGGAAGAGGGGCATTGCAATTACAGCAAGCAGCAACACAAAAGGCTCTGAACCCGGTGTGGCTGGAGCAGAAAAGCAGAGTGGAAGAAGATATCAGAATGAAAACCAGGAGCTAGGAACTTGTAGGACTCAGGATTCTGGCTTTTACTGGGGAAGATGGGAAAGCACTCGAGGGGTTTAAGGAATTGAGTGACATGGTCTGATTATGGTTTAACATCATAATTATGGCTGCTGTGTTGCAAATAGCTTACAGAGGACAGTGCTGACGTAGAAAAGCTAATTAGAAGGTTATTGTAATAATCCAGGTGGGAGATGATGGTGAACCTGGACTAAAGTGGTTGCAGTGGGGCTGGTGAGAAGAAATAAAATTCTGTATATATTTTGAAAGTAGAAGTTAGAGGATTTGCTGAAGGATCAAAGATAGAGTCAAAGGTGATGCAAGATTTTGGCCAGAACAAATGGAAGAATTAGATTGCTTCTAATAAGGTTAATGCCTCCATGGGGTAGAAAGAATTGTTAGCCTCATTTTATAAATGAGGAAACCAAAGCCCAAAGAAATGTAATTTGCCTAAGAGCATACAACAGGTATGTGGGTCTGGGATTTGAACCCAGCTAGTATGACTCCAGAGTCTGTGCTCTTAACTACTATACCAAATATTTCATTTTTTCCCTAATTTGCTAATTGTGGTTTTAATTTGAACTCCCTATGTGAATATAGGGAATTTTGAACATTTTGTGATATATTGATGGCTAGTAAGATTTCCTCTTATATTAAATATCTGGTAATATCTTTGTCTGTTTTTCAAATTAATGAGTAGCTTATCTTTTTCTTTTTGGTTTGTGGGAATTCTTTCTATATTCTGGATACCAATCCTTTGGCAGCTATATGACAAATTGCAAATATTTTCTCTTGTTTGTGACTAGACTTTTTATTGTTTTTATGATGTCTTTTGATGAACAAAGTTCTTCAGTGTAGTCAAATTGATTAATCTTTTCCTTTATATATTTTTTTTGTGCTTTAGAAGTCTTTACAAACTCTGAGATCATAAAGACTGTCTTCTGAAAACTATGAGTTTTGTCTTTCATATTTACATCTTTAATCTAATCTGGCCTTAAAAATAATCTGTGCCAGTTAGAGTCAAGATAGTGGTTATTCTAAGCCAGAGGAATATTGAAAAAGAAAAGCAAAGCTGGCGGCATCACAATTCCGGACTTCCAGCTCTATTACAAAGCTGTCATCATCAAGACAGTATGGTACTGGCACAAAAACAGACACATAGATCAATGGAACAGAATCGAGAGCCCAGAAATGGACCCTCAACTCTATGGTCAACTTATCTTTGACAAAGCAGGAAAGAATGTCCAGTGGAAAAAAGACAGTCTCTTCAACAAATGGTGTTGGGAAAATTGGACAGCCACATGCAGAAGAATGAAACTGGACCATTTCCTTACACCACACACAAAAATAGACTCCAAATGGTTGAAAGACCTAAATGTGAGACAGGAGTCCATCCAAATCCTAAAGGAGAACACAGGTAGCAACCTCTTCGACCTCAGCCGCAGCAACTTCTTCCTAGAAACATCACCAAAGGCACAGGAAGCCAGGGCAAAAATGAACTATTGGGATTTCATCAAGATAAAAAGCTTTTGCACAGCAAAAGAAACAGTCCACAAAACCAAAAGACAACCGACAGAATGGGAGAAAATATTTGCAAATGACATATCAGATAAAGGGCTAGTATCCAAAATCTATAAAGAACTTATCAAACTCAACACCCAAAGAACAAATAATCCAATCAAAAAGTGGGCAGAAGACATGAACAGACATTTTTCCAAAGAAGACATCCAAATGGCCAACAGGCACATGAAAAAGTGCTCAACATCGCTCGGCATCAGGGAAATCCAAATCAAAACCTCAATGAGATACCACCTCACACCCGTCAGAATGGCTAAAATTAACAAGTCAGGGAACGACAGATGTTGGCGGGGATACGGAGAAAGGGGAACCCTCCTACACTGTTGGTGGGAATGCAAGCTGGTGCAACCCCTCTGGAAAACAGTATGGAGGTTCCTCAAACAGTTGAAATTAGAGCTACCATTCGATCCAGCAATTGCACTACTGGGTATTTACCCCAAAGATACAAATGTAGGGACCCGAAGGGGTACATGCACCCCAATGTTTATAGCAGCAATGTCCACAATAGCCAAACTGTGGAAAGAGCCAAGATGTCCATCGACAGATGAATGGATAAGGAAGAAGTGGTATATATACACAATGGAATATTATGCAGCCATCAAAAGGAATGAGATCTTGCCATTTGCAACGACGTGGATGGAACTGGAGGGTGTTATGCTGAGTGAAATAAGTCAATCAGAGAAAGACATGTATCATATGACCTCACTGATATGAGGAATTCTTAATCTCAGGAACAAACTGAGGGTTGCTGGAGTGGTCGGGGGTGGGAGGGATGGGGTGGCTGGGTGATAGACATTGGGGAAGATATGTGCTACGGTGAGCGCTGTGAATTGTGTAAGACTGTTGAATCACAGATCTGTACTTCTGAAACAAATAACGCAACATATTTAAAAAAAAAAAAGAAAAAGAAGATAGCAGGAGAGGAAGAATGAAGGGGAATAAGTCAGAGGGGGAGACGAACCAGGAGAGATGATGGACTCTGAAAAACAAACTGAGGTTTCTAGAGGGGAGGAGGGTAGGGGGACGGGTTAGCCTGGTGATGGGTATTAAAGAGGGCACATTCTGCATGGAGCACTGGGTGTTATGAACAAACAATGAATCATGGAACACTACACCAAAACAAATTATGTAATATATGGTGATTAACATAACAATAAAAAAAAAGATAGTGGTTATTCTATTGGGGAGAGCAGGGGTGGCTGAAAGGGGCATGAAAGAAGCTTCTAAGGTGCTAGTAATGTTTCTTGACCTGGGTACTTTTTACACAGTTTTCAGTTCATGAAAATTCAGCAAGCTGTGCACTTATATGCATTTTCCTTTGTGTATATTATACTTCAATACATTAAAAAGGTTAAGTCTGACAGTCTCTCCTTTTTAACTCATGAGCTTAGCCCATTTATAGTTTTGTTTAGTATTAATGTAACTGAATTAATTTTTCTATTACAGTTTTGTTTACTATTAATGTAACTGAATTAATTTTTTATATCTACTTTCAAATTACCCGGCCTTTTCTATGCTTTGGGGTTTTGTTGTTGTTGTTGTTCCCATTTCCTGTTTCGTTTTTTATTGGTTGACTTATTTTTTTTTCTTTATTTCTCCACTGGGTTGGAAGTTATGCATTCTATTACAACACACATATTTTGTATAAAGTGAATTACTGTAAATACTTCCTTATGAGAATTTAAAATCCTTTGATCTGTTTGCCCCTTCCTTATTTTAATAATTTATATTCCTATCTTATATTTTTACTTACATTTTTCTTTTCTTTAATTATTTTAAATATATATTTTATAAACTTTAATTAGTCATTATGTGAAAATCTTGGGTTCTAATTCCGTTGTTTGTTATCTCTCTTGTCTTTTATGGTGGTTTGTTTCCTTGTGTATTTTTAATTTTGAACTGTGAACTAATGTTGGTGGAGCTTTAGCAGAGATGACACTTTTGTGGCCTTGGCCTGGAGGGTAGCCTCCCAAAGATGCTTTATCTTTGTTTTTGCCAGTTGTTCCAAAGGTATTTCCAATTTAAGACTGGGTTTTAAGTTTACTTTTAAGATTGGGTCTTTTGGATATCACAGGCAATATAAATGTAAACCACAAACTCTCATGAGGTTAAGCCCGATTGTTAAATTTCTCTGGCGATACATCTTTCCCCACCTAAAACCTGTCTGTTTTCTGAGATACTGTAGACATAGTGATTCTCATTTAGGAGCTATTTACTAGCCAAATCTAGTCCATAAATCAGACTTGAAAGCAGTTTAAAATCATTATTTGTATTCTTTAGTTCAATTCCCATTTATTTCCAAATGTTGGTTTACTATTTACCTTGTGTTAAGACTATCCTATCCACTTGGGGATACAATAAGAAGTAAAACACAATTTTTGTCTTCAAAGAATTAATAGTCAAATAGAAGGATTTATAGTCTTGTTATGCAGAAATGGCCAAAACCTAATGTGGGCACCACAATTTCTTCTTCCTTCTATAGCCATGACAGGCATTTAATTGACCCCAGCTTTCTTTTCCATTGATTTTGGAAAGAGCCACAAACTTCACCTCCATGTTGTGTTATCAGTTCATTTGAGTCATCACATGTCATCTCTTCTTGTCTTCTCTGACCTAGGAGAAAGACCTGAAACATCTAGTATTCCTACCAAATATGACCAGCTTCCAAGATCAGGAGAGATTGGGCAACTTTGGGATGGCATTGAAACAACCAGATCTACAAAGGATTTCCTCATGGTACTTTAACACTGCCCCATGTATCTACCTACACTATGATACAACCTTGCCACTTCATGCCATTATATTCACTATATTAGAAGTCTATAAAGATATAAGAAAGTGTAAGTGGAAATATGCTTAAAATTTTTGTAAAACACCCTAAAACATTGCCCTGAAAAATACAGAAAGGGTAATAGAAAGCAGAGATAGTCTGTTTAGTTTCTCATTAGGACTACTGTCTGACCCTCATTAACACACACACCTTCTGATTCTCATTAGGCCTGTTCAGATTCCTTCCTTCCTTCCTTCTTTCCTTCCTTCCTTCCTTCCTTCCTTTCTTCCTTTCTTTCTTTCTTTCTTTCTTTCTCTTTCTTTCTTTCTTTCTTTCTTTCTTTCTTTCTTTCTTTCTTTCTTTCTTTCTTTCTTTCTTTCTTTCTTTCTTTCTTTCTTTCTTTCTTTCTTCTTTCTTTCTTTCTTTCTTCTTTCTTTCTTTCTTTCTTTCTTTCTTTCTTTCTTTCTTTCTTTCAACATCTTTCATGAAGATAGAAGTGTTTTCTTTTTTTATTTAAATTCAATTAGCCAACATATAATACAACATTAGTGTCAGATGTAGAGTTCAATAATTGATCAGTTGCATATAACACCCAGTGTTCACATCACGAGCTCTTCTCAATGTCCATCACCCAATTATCCCATCCCCCCACTCACCTCACCTCCAGCAAACCTGTTTTTTCCTATAGTTAAGAGTCTCTCATGGTTTATTTCCCTCTTTGATTTCTTTCCATTCCATTTTCCGTCCCTTCCCCTATGATCCTCTGTGCTCTTTCTTATATTCCACATATGAATAAGATCATATGATAGTTGTCTTTCTCTGATTGACTTATTTCGCTCAGCATAATACCCTCCAGTTCCATCCACATCAATGTAAATTGCAAGTATTCATCATTTCTGATGGCTGAGTAATATTTCATTGTACATATATACTACATCTTTTTTATCCTTTCATCTGTCGATGGACATCTGGACTCTTTCCATAGTTTGGTTATTGTGGTCATTGCTGCTATAAACATTGGGGTGCACGTGCCTCTTCAGATTATTACATTTGTATCTTTGGGGTAAATACCTGGTGTTACAATTGCTGAGTCATAGGGTAGCTCTATTTTCAACTTTCTGAGGAAACTCCATACTGTTTTCCAGAGTGGTGGTACCAGTTTGCATTCCCACCAACAGTATAAGAGGATTCCCCTTTCTCCTCATCCTCATTAACATTTGTTGTTTCCTGAGTTGTTAATTTTAGCCATTCTAATTGGTGTGAGGTGGTATCTCATTGTGGTTTTGATTTGTATTTTGCTGATGCCGAGTGATGTTGAGCATTTTTTCAGGTGTCCGTTAGGCCTGCTCAGATTTCATTTGTTTTCAGATCATTGCTTATTTTCATATGGGGGCTACGTAACAGGGTTTTGCCCAGTCCCAGAATTCCATGGAGAATAAAAGAGACAATGTCAATAACTAACAAGCTGTCAGGGAGACACAGCTCAGCACGTCCTGAACTATGGAGAAATCCCTAGTCCACGGGTCTTAGGAATGACTAGCAAATGGCCAATATTTTACTTTTCTGAATGTATTTTCATATTTTTCACAAAATAATGCTTATCTTTGCTTTCAAGTTACATGATTTTGTAAGGTAGGAAAAAATGATTTGTATGAAAAATATAGATAAGAGTGTCTTGTTTTTACCTTTTACAAAACTCTAAAACTTTGCAGTTTCATATTTTTCTTAGTTTTTAGAAAAATAAATGAACAGATTTTAAAAACTATATAATTCATTTTCTCAAAACTCAAAACTAACCCCAGTAATTACCACTCTCTTAGGTTGTTAGCATATACTTAGTGCTGAGTCATGAAAAGCAAGTGTTCAGTTAGACACTGCTTGAATCCCAGCTCTTTGGTTGCAAGATGGGTGCACTTGAGAGCTAGAAGCCTCAATATCATTCCATGTAAAACTGGGGAGTTTAATACCTACTGTGCAAGCTTGTCACTATGTAAACGTTCTGGCAAACATGTGGGGCTCAATGAAAGGTAATTATTATCGTTTCATTTTTCTGTAATCCCTTCGATGTCTAGCATTTTTCTATATAATATGCTATATGACAACGAAATATTCATGGCAGACATATTTTTAGTTCTGCCACATAAGCTATATAGAAAGAAGAAAGAATTGAATACAGATGTCTCTTTTACCCAAGTCAAGCGATGAATTCTAATGGTAATGTTAAATTTCTTGGGTAGGCTGAAAAGACATGATTTTGGTGCCCTTTTTGAAGCAGACTTCAGGGCGGTGGCAGAGCAGATGGAAGACTGAGAAGGAAAGACCAGAAAGTAGGAGAAGGATCAGGAAAGGACTGACTGTGTCAGAGAAATTAAGTGAAGAGGAGGTTTGAGCAATGTATCCGTTGCCTACAGTGAACAACCATGCGAGGAGAAACAGCTAGAAGGGGTTGGGAGGCTGAGGACACAAAGGGGTGAGACGATGACCCAAGTCTCTGCTAACACAGGGGAGGAAAAGGGTAGAGGTTGAAATGAGATGGGAGATCAAGGTTAACAGAGTCCCCATCCAGCTGATGGCCTCACTTGTCTCGATCAAGGGAGGGTGAGACTGCAGAATTCACAGAGGAGGACAAAGGGGGTCAGCTTGATAAAACAGGGAAGAATGTGCGGTGACCATGTTGCTTCTTTACATCTACATAGTCGTTTTGAAAAAGCCTGACAGAACTAAATTCAGTTTGTGCACTTATATTTTGAAATGAGCCGCCAGAATTTAGTGTATCTACACTAAATGTATGGTCTTTCCAGAGTGCTCATCATTATGAACAATTCATGGAATTAGATCTCTTAAAAATCTACCTCCATACTTGATGAAGATGAACAAGTACCCTGCACGCCAAACAGATGTCAAAAGAAATTGTCAGCTGAGGCAAAATATGGGCTATCTGATTTAAAAAATGCTGGCCAAAAGAGGAGGCAGTTAATTTAGAAACTGGTTCTCACATTTTTAAGGTTTTCGGAAATGTCATTTTTAAAATTTTTATAAACCATCACTCAAATTAACACAGGTTCCCTATGAAAAGACCTCTTCTTGAATCCTAAGGACAGAGATCCAGCAAGCATCAATTATATGCTAAACTGTATCCCTGTGTGAGATAAGTATTATTTCTCCCCTTTTGCAGATGAGGTCTCCGTGGCTCAGGGGGTTAATATATTCAAGATCTCACAGCCAATAAGTGACAAGCAAGGACTTGGCTCTAGCAGCTTATTGATAGATGCTTTCTGTAGAATGCTGAAGTACTATATAAATTTTACCTTCTAAATCTTCCCACAATCTTCTCTTTGCTCTGTGAGTCTCCTGGGGAATCATTTCTTCGTTTATGCTAGGAATTAGCATTCAAATATCAACACAACCTTAGAGCATCTTTCTGTGCCTCTGAGTACCAAGGAATAGTTTGCCCTTTTAAAACGTACCCTCTCATTTGGATAGTACAGATGGGTTGCTGTGGAGTCTGACTTAAATTGATGCATAAATAAGAAAAAATGAAATGATAAAAATCCACAGGTTGTAAGAGAAGAAAAGTTGGTGGTCTCTAGATATATCTGTTTGTCATGACCAGTCATGACCACAAAAAAACAAAACAAAACAAAACAAAACAAAAAACTGATGGGAAATGCTGAGGTTATAACTGTCAAGTAGGCAGTGCAGGATACAAAATTGTACACACAGTTTTCTTCTTGACTAAATTTAAATAGCTAAGAGAGATGGAAGGAAAAAATGCCAAAATATTAGTAATTATGGTGGTTGCTTTTAGGCAGCAGGATTTTCTTTTAGTATCATGATTCTGTTTTATATTTATTAATTTACTACAAGAATGATGTTGTTTTTATAAATAGAAAAAAAAAATAACGAAGTCATGGCCATCACCGAAACCTTTTGGCAGGTAGTTTGATGGGTGTTTTAAATCCACGGGGTGGGGGGGTGCTTGGGGGCACCTGGGTGGCTCAGTCAGTTAAGCGTCTGCCTTCGGCTCAGGTCATGCCAGGGTCCTGGGACTGAGCCCTATATAAGGCTCCGTGCTCGGCGGGAAGCCTGCTTCTCCCTCTCCCACTCCTCCTGCTTGTGTTCCTGCTCTCATTGTGTCTCTCTCTGTCAAATAAATAAATAAAATCTTAAAAAAAATAATTCCACAGGGGGAACCTATACCAAACCCTCAAACCACAGATCCCTGCTTGTTTAGGGCAGGGAGTGGGCAAAGCAAATGCCAGAAGCACCACAAGGCAAAGTCTCTTGGGTTTGTGGTCTTGTTTCAAGGGAAAAAGCCACATGCAGCTATGCACACGACTACTTCAATTCACTTGTGTCATAGCAGGGAGGACAAGTGGCCGCCCAGGAAGGCTCAGGAGCAAGCTGCTCCGTGGGCATGCAGGAATAAAAGAAAAGAGGCAGTAATTGCCCAGCAATTCCAGTTGTCTTTAACGTAACTCCAAGCTAATATACTTCCTGTATTTTAGCATCCACACCGGGTTTAAAGAAACAGAGCTGCCAATAATTTTCAGAGAACAAAGACCCCCTCCGCCTGCACGGCCCCCTCCCTAGCCTTGCACCCTGCTTTCTCACAGCAGCCCTCACCTCCAGCAATCAATTCCATTTCTAAGGAGACAGAGAACAATTTATTCAGCTTCAATTTGCTGAGAGGAAAACCTCCTATTCTCTAATATTAATTCTTGAAGCAGATTCAAAAACAATTTTTCTTCCTTGCCGGGGTTTGGGGCTTTGAAAGATAATGAATGTAGACAGTCTTTGAAATATTAGGAGCTGGCAGCTATTGTAAGGATCTTGAACTTGCAAGGCATAAAAGGAAGTCTCAGGGCAAAGTATATGTTATTTTATGTGTTGAAATATATATCAAGCTTCTGGTTGGGGCGGAGCTTGGGTGCCCTGGGGAACTTTGGACATGTGCATAGATAACTGTTGTATTCATTTAAAAGCAGATCCTCCTGGTAATAAGGATCAGGATTATTTCAGGAGATATTTTCTTATTTTAAAGTAGGTTTTTCTATCTCTAGTTCTGAAACTACCTCCATGTGATTTTATACAAATCCATAAGCATATAGAGGACAGTGATAAGATAGTTTGATAACAAATTTCAGCACCTGTAATTCTCTTTCATGGAATTAATATCGCCTTTTCTTTTTTTTTTTTTACCATTTTTCACAGATAGTGTGAAATGTGTTCCAGCCGCTTCTTTCTAGGCTTTACCATAAGATTAATAAACTATCATTCTATCTAAATGCATTAGCTCTATTGGAGTATGGTAGGTTCCAACACATGGCTAAAATGTTTAATTGGCAGGTGACAAAGCTTGACAATGTGTGTTTTTGTTTTTTTTATGGTTAGAATTTTCTACTGGTTCAGGAGAATAAAAGTCAGAAAACATTATCAGAAAGCTGAAGTAACTAAATTAGGTTGATTTGTTTTTCATTTAATTGACTAGCTGTCTTGGTGCCACACAGCACGTGTTTAGCAGTACTGCCTCAGAATTATGTCAGCTCTCATATAATGAAGACACTCCTATAGACTCCTTGCTTTAGTCCATCTTCCATCTTATTTTTCTAAAACATAGATGTAGTCATGTCATTGCTTACGGACCTTAGCTGGCTTCTTACTGTCTATCAAATAAAAGTCAAACTGCTTCAGATGACATTCAAGACTCAAGACCCTCCAAGATCTAACTGCAGGTCAACCTCCCAATGCTTAGCTCCTTGGCCCTCTGGACCTCAGCAGTGGGAGCACGGTAGTAGGGGCCGTAGATGAAACTCTTTTGTGAGGAGTGGTGGTCCAGGCAGAGGTTAGGGACAGGCTTAGCAGGAAAGATAGTGGCATCTCTTGTCAAGAGTTGGGCAGTGTGTACCCGGCACAAGGTGAGAGGAATGTCACCAGGCGGGGGCTAGGCTGTGGATGGCCAAGGCTAACTGACTATAACAAAAGTAGATACTCAGGATATGGGAGCAGGAGGGGAAGGAGGAAGACTAAAGCTAGAGAGAAACAGAGAAAAACATTTCTATTTCTATCCCTCCGGGAACCACTTCCATGGGTAGGTGTTGCAGAAACTATGGGCACTCGGGGAAGGGAGGAGTTGGTATTCCTTTTCTGAGCACTAACTTTGGACCCGGATTCCTTATGTTCATCTTCCTGCTGTTGGCTCTGTGACCTTGGTCAATTTACTTTGCTCTTCTGTGCTCCCTTTAACCTCCACTGGTAAGATGGAGACAGGCTAGAACCTACCTCATAGAATTATTGGAAGGATTAAACTAACCGGCGTGTCTGCACATGGTGAGCCTTCTATAAATCTTACTAATTATTATATTATCATCATGTTTTAGATACTTTTTTCTTTATACATTTAAGAAACAATAAAGCATAGAGAGTAGAATTTTAGTACCATGTAACGAGTAGTGTGACCATCCAGTAGCACTTTTCTAGGCTCTTTTTCTCTTTTAGCGCTGGAAGTCCCATATCCCAGGGCCTCCACATTGCTAGGCAAACTGTTGGTTGGTCATCCTACTAATGAGAGTGAGAACTCTTTATAAACATCACATACAACTGCTTAGCAGCATGATATTGATTGACTTATATAAAATTGCCATTTTTGTAAGCCCAAACCAACAAATGGTAGCAATTTCATATGATCCTATTTTGTAGAAAATCCTAACCTGGCGAGGAGGGAGCTAAGGAAAAGAAGGGGACTTCTATACTTTAACTTCCCTCTAGATTTTTTTTTGTCCCTCTAGATCAAAAGAAAGAAAAGCCAACAAATATTTCTTAAGCACAGACTGTGTACTAGGCATTGGACTATTTCATGAATAAGGAGTTTATTAACTTTGGTTGATCTTTATGACTCATAAGTCAGGAGAATCAAAAACATGAAAAGATAGAAATATAAAGCCAGCAAGAGCATTAACTCTAAAGAAAAAGAAAAAAAAAAAGTCTGCATCTTAAAGATGAAGAAGAGAGAGCCGAGGTCATGGAGGGAAGAGACAGAGCTTGCAAATGAGGTGCACTGACTCCTGGATAATCTAACTTATCGAGGTTCAGAGACCCAGCCAAGCCTCTTGAGCAGGAATCACAGTATCTCATTTCAGGGTGGCAAATACCTTCTTGGAAGGAAGTCAGCATCATAACATTGAGATAGTTAACACACACACACACACACACACACACACACACACACACACACACACCACTTTTTTATTTTATAAAAACACAGGATGGAGAAGCAGTCCAAATTCATCTTGGCTTATGGAAAAGACATAGAGAATTTCTTAATTCATCTGAAACATTTTGACCCCATTTCTACTAAAGAAGTTTTAATTGTTTTTGACATATATTCCTCTTTAGGGGTTTAGATAATACAACGGAATTATGACATTTTGTTTAGGGGGTGTCATCCTATCAATTTTGGAAGGATCCAATACTGTTTTGTTGGATAGTTTTATATTTGGGTGAGCCGAGCACATTAGAACAAGGACGTTTAACTCTTAAGAAAACTTAAAGTCAACTTTTAACAAAGAGAAGAAAATAGATGTCATAGCTTTCAATTCCAAGGACTCTAATACCTATGAATAGTTACAGGTTTCTAGGGAGAGATTGAAAAGCCACAGTATTTTAAAAAGGATTTTATATTTATATAAATTTGTGTAGTATTTATAAAGTATTATATAAAGTTGCTGATATGAACATTAAAAAGTGAAGAATTCACAGACGAC
Source organism: Zalophus californianus (assembly GCF_009762305.2). Classification (NCBI taxonomy): domain Eukaryota; kingdom Metazoa; phylum Chordata; class Mammalia; order Carnivora; family Otariidae; genus Zalophus; species Zalophus californianus. The sequence continues at coordinate 99,030,207 of NC_045595.1, forward strand.
TAGAAAGATTGTAAACTATATCTGATGCTGTGTTTGTTTGGCAAAAGTCTGTCAAAGATTTGTCTGTCAAAACGAGGTCTGTCAAAGACTTTGTTTTGAATTGTCAGTAAAAGGAAATGATGACACCCCCCACCCCTGGACCCCCATCCAACTCCAGGATGGAGGAGCAAAAATGAGGAACCTGGAGTTGTGCTTGCCTGGAGTCTAATCTGAGCATCACCTGTTCGTAGAACTCAGGAAGGCAGCTGCACTTCAGATTTATGGTTTATTGCAGCCTGCATTTATTGAGTTGGTAACATGCACTGCATGAGGGGAAGGGAATGAATACCTGCCTTTGAGGAACTGAGAAACCTGAGGCTAATAAACAAGAAGTGGCGAATCAGCTAGTGAATTATCATGAGTAGTAAAATATTCAAGTTATATTATCTAGTCAAGGTGTCTCCTTAATGACCAGATGGAAGAGTGCTCATGCATATTCTCAAGTCCATCAGAAATCTCAGAAACACTATCTAAATAGTTGTTGCGACACATAAAAAGGGGAGACAGGAATCAGATCAGACAGCAGTCTAAAGGGCAGATCTGGCCTCTCATTGCTCTGTTAAGACAAGTATTATTCACTGCATGTTTTCCGATCTAACCAGATTCAGATTGGTAGTTTCTCTCTAAATTCATTGAAAAATTGCCATAACATGATTCAGGTGTTGCCTATGTCAACCTGTCTTCTTTTAGCATTTTAAGTTTGATTTCATAGAATAAGAGAGTCCCAATATAGACCAGAAGTTTGAACTGCAAGATATAATTATAAGTCCTAAATCTAGCACCCAAAACCAAAACAAAACAACAAGATAACCCAAACAAAACCTGACATGCATATAGTGCCACAAACAGTCTGAAAAACAAATGGGTACAAACTCATTTGATCCTCACAACAGTCCTATTCATTCATCAACAGCTCTTTGGGGAGTACTGTTATGGGATGAGTACTATTATTCTGATGCTGTGAAGTGGAAGCTGAGACTATCTGTGTTCATGAATGAACTTGATTCACTCCCTCACGCCTCTCTCTTGGGCAACCTGGTCTCACTCAGCTCTTGAGATTCTGAATGCTCTCTTGACAAGAAAGCAAACCACAACCCCCAAACTTCCTCTTTCCTGGTCTCTGCTCAGAACTCTCTAGAGCTTACAGTGAATTCGGCTGAGTTTTACTTATTTGAGCTCTCCTCAAAAGAGTACTGAGGGAGACTTCTCATGTCTTTGGGGACGGGAATTCTGATGAGGAAATGAAGGAGCTGAAACCATGGGCAGTCCATAGTCCATCCCTCCTGCTGGAAGCGGCACTAAACCAGGGAAGACATAATATGTAGGAAGATTGTCTTAAAAATCTTTAGAAAGAAGCAGTCTACACAAACCTTTCTTTACTGAATTCCTTCTCATCTTCTCTTTATAGCTTAACTCTATAAAGTACAGTATGTGGGTGCAAATGATGAGAAACAATAGGAAAAACAAGACCAAATGATGTAGGTAGTTGTTAGCCTACATCCAAGAGTTTCATTTTAATGAAGTATATCTATATCATGGCCCGGAAAATCACCTACGACATGAGTAAGTTTTTTTAAAAAAAGCTTAAAAAATAGTTAAGAGAAGAATCTTTTGTATAGGGAGATACCAGACGTGCATGAGCAGACCCAGACTGAGAGCCCATGTTCAGTTCTCGTCCCCCTCCCTGCCTCACTTCCCAGATGCCAAGGTTGTGTATAGACTGACCTTGAGACACACAGGATAATTCATTACTTTTATTCTTTCACTTCTGGGAGGCATTGTGCCAGGTGTTAATAGTTCAAAAAGTCAGGGATCCAACCCAGCAGAAGATGCTTTGAAAAGGACAAACACACTGAAATCTGGAAAAAGGCAGTGAGGGAGGCTAATCAGATAGAAGTAGTCAGATATATGAGCATACTAAATGCAAAACATAGCAAAGCTGACCTTTGTTGTGTTACTGATGCATAACTGAGAAGAAAAAACCTCGCATCTTTAAATATCATATATCTTTGAATCAATTTGAGGTAGAGGTATTTTAAAAATGTATCCGAGAGAGAGAAAAAGAATTCAAACAGACCATTTGTAGCGAATGTGTCAGGGAAAGGTCTTTGTAGCTAAAGTGAAATGGCATTTCTTTGTTAATGAGGTGAACATTTATGAAGATCTATTATGCATATTTTTCAAAAAATAATAATGTCGATCTCTCCTGTAATGCAATAAATGTCTGGGTTTAGTCCACCTAACCTATTGTCTAAAATATAATGCGATTTCTAACATAAGCATCTGTGAATAAAGTGAGTCATATATTGCAATTTGGAACAATTCACAAGGCTACAGCAAAGGCTTTTCTTATTAAAGATTTCATATGGTAAAAAGTGAATGTAAGAATTACCTTGCCCAGATTTCACCTAAAAAAAATCAGTTCTGTTTATGGGAAGAAAGCCCATATTTTACACATTGAAAATTAATTCAGTTATCAGATAATACTTTGAAGTTCAACTGCTCAAAGCAATTAAAGATGGTGATGTTTCAAGAATCAGGTAAATCTGGAAGTCAAATCTGCTTATTTGTGCTTTTCAAAATTTGAAAATTCTAAAATGATTTTTAAATGGTGTGTAACTTTAGTCCAGCCACAAATCAAATCATCTCTATGTTCATCAAGGTCAAAATTTGAAAGGTGAAGTCTGATTTTATGAACTCTGACTGTAAAATGTGAATTTTTTAAATTGTTTTTCTCAGCATGACCACCATGAAGTCTTATACTCCTGTGGCAATGGCTCTTTCCTAGAGCCCACTGCGTTAGGCACCTCTTGCAGGACCCTGGGGCTGCTCCTCCCCAGGGTCAGGCAATGATGCTTTTTGGATACAAGTGGTGGGCAAGTTTTAGTAGGCAGAACATTAGCTCATGTTACACTTCAGAGCATTCAGAGGCCCCAGACTCTTTTGATCCACAGAGCTTGGGTTTATTCTCACAAAGTGGTGGCAGTGCAGAGCTGGGGACCCTGGCATCCTCCTAAGTTCTGTGTGCTGACCAACATAGTACATATAAGTGTTTCTTTATCAACCCTAGAAGCTGCTTGGCTTGACATATGGAAACTAGTGGAAGAGCTAGAATGCTGGACAAGGGATCAGAAAAACATATTTGAGATAAATATGTTCAGTTTGGCTTATGGTTCTCTTTGAATTGCAACCCATAAGTCATTGAGAAACTAACAGTACACCTAACATCTTACTTAAAAAAACAAAAAGAAGCTTAAAAATCTTAGTCACTTTTTGTATTCTGTGGCATAAGCTGAAGCTTCTGATGTAATTTAAAATCACACATTTTCTTTTGAAATAGAAATCCTAGTTTGACGCTTTGTTCTTCTTTTCCTTTTTTTTTGGAGAAAGAGCATGCATTATGCTCAGGGCGGGGAGGGGTAAAGGGAGAGGGAGAGAAAGAGAATCTTGAGCAGGCCTCCATGCCCAGTGCGAAGCCCAGTGTGGGGCTTGATCTCATGACCTGGGCCAAAATCAAGAGTTGGTCGCTTAACCGACTGGGCCATTGAGGCATCCATGTTTGAGGCCTTTTTAAAAAGTGATAAAAAATTTAACTTTGATCGCATAAATCATTAGAATATTTGAACAATAAGGTGAACAATAGAAGTGAAACAATCTCTCTTATAAAAGCAGATCTGAAGCCTAACTCCTATAGGTTGCCACTTATATTGTAACGATAAATCATACCCAAGGAAAACATTTAGAAAAGAATCACTTAAAAGCACTTGTAGTGCTTAGAAGGCATATATATATTTTCAAGCCAAAGTAAAATTAAGCTATTGATGAACATACAGACTGGAGCAATTCATAAAGACAGTTTATAACACTTTAGCGTTCTGTCATGGAAATACTTTCTACATTACAAAATCCATGAGTACATATTGTTTCCGAACAAAAAGATTCATGTTAAAAGCAGAAACTTGGAGTCGGGTTCAATTTTATCACTTTCCGCCAATGATATTTGGGTGGTGTATTTGCATGTCCAGTTGAACACAGTCAATGAATTTACATCCATTTTTTTGCTTAACTCTGAAAAACATTGCATTTCTTGCTTAAAATTAAGTATTAACATATGCTTTTGGATAGAGGGTTTTCTGTATCTCTAAGTAGTTGAGTATGTTCTTTGTAGTGATATGAGCTTTTGAAGTACTTATGATTTTTGATATGAATATGTTCTTTGGGAAGAGATTCAAAGGGTAGAATAAGATGTTCTAAGTTGAAAGTTCTTGAGAATATTAAAGAATCTAAAATTTCTAATAGAAACATAATATTTGCACATAGATTATAACTTTAAACACACATTTGATTCTTCTTTACACATTTATTATGTAGAAAACATTTCCCTTTTCTTTGGCACAGGTCTGAAAATTTATCAAAGTGTACCTTAGCCATAGCTTCTGAGAAACAGACATGGCAAGTTTTCTCCCAATTTATACTCGATAGAGTAATTATAGTCACTGACATATAAGAAACACCACCTCCTCAGCTGATGAAGTTAGAGATTTGACTGTAGTCTCTTAAGCTTGACTCTAAGAAGATATTATTTATTGGAGCTCCAAATAGTTTTAGGTGGAGAAGAAGTGGGAAAAATTTCTCTTTCCTAGAATTACCTATAGTAGAGGATAGTGTATATAAGTCTAGATTCATATAGATCCATATTTAGCAACTTTCCAAATGTATTTCATGAAATTTGTCATATAAAAATTGTCACGTGAATCTAAACTGGCAAATGAAAGTTCAGTTGTGGGATACTTTAAAGTCACTAACTAGAGATAGAAGAAAGACAGTTAGGAGAGATGGGAAAAAAACCTGGGTTTGAAATTTGTTCCAATCCCGTGTTCCCCATCTATACCTATTTGCTGTGTGAGCCCAGGTAAATTACTTACCCCCTCTGTGTCCTAGTTTCCTCCTCAGTAAAATAGCTGCTAATGAGACCTAACTCACCAGTTGTTGTTGTGAAGATTAAATATACTAATTTTCACCAAACTGCTTTAGACTGGCAGCTATTTGATATCCAATAAATATTAATCAAATCTGCTTTCTACTAAATTAAAGATTAAAGAAGTGAAAGTTGATACCCTTAACTCATTCCAGTCGAAGTCCCATTTTTTATGTAGTATAACAGTTTTACCTGCTGTGATTACTGTAATGAATCTGAATTTTAAAGTGACACCTCCATTTGTTTGCTTCGGATAGGTGAGCAAGTCACCCTATAAGAGAGGGTCTGTCAATTTGTCTTTTTGATTTGGGCAGTGTGACTACCTACCCAGATCTATGAACTGTGGAAATACTTATTTGGGTAATGTCTCCAAATCATTCTGCCTGCAAATATAAAGTAATTTATACAAACATCCAAATTTTAATGTCTCTAAGCCTCCACCTACTCACCCTTCCAGAGTTTCCTTTTCTCTTAAATATTTATGAGAATTCCAAAGGGGAGCCTTATGAGTGACTTTAATGTCCCCTACCTAGGTCACTGGTTCTCAAGTGTGGCTGCACATTAGAACCAGCCAAGGAGCTCTGAACATTTCTGCTGCCCAGGCCGCACCCCATGCAGGTTAAATTATACTCCCTGGGGGAGGCACCAGGCATCATGATTTTGACAACTTCCTGGGTGATTCTAGTGTGCAACCTGGTTGGAGAATCAGTTCCCGAAGCCCACCACTGTGTGGTTCCCACATGAAGTCACTTGGACAGTGTGTCTCCAATCTGCTGGATAAAAATCCCCACCTGTCAAATGACAGGTCTACAGTCCTACTATGTCCAGTGTCTTTCCAGGCAGGCTCTCAACTTCGGCCATTCATTAGAATCACTTAGGTAAAAATTTTAAAATACTCTAGCCCAGGCCCCAACACAGAGTAAATAAGTCAGAACTCCTGGGCATGGAGCCCAGGCATCTGGGATTTTTGAAATCTCCTCAGTGATTCTGACAGGCACCCAGAGTTGAGAATGACTGGTCTGGAGCTTCCACCAGGAGGGAGTAGGAGTGATACATATGATTCAGAGTCTAGAGCTTACCATGTCTCAGTTCTGGCTGTCCATATCATTGCTCTGCTGAGCCACAGTGACCCTGCCTTACACCAGTCTATTCTTGCTTTATTCCAAGCTGCTGACCATGCTCTCCAGTGCTGCCCACACTGTAGCCGCCTGCCATCTGCAGTTCACTCCTTGGGGCACCTTAAGTTCTATTCCTGCCTGACTCCTGGTGTCTGCCACTTATCTCTCTCTCCAATCGGTAGGGGAGGACTTCATTTTCTTGTGCCTAGTTCTTTTTTTTTTTTTAAGATTTTATTTATTTGACAGAGAGAGATAGCAAGAGCAGGAACACAAGCAGGGGGAGTGGGAGAGGGAGAAGCAGGCCTCCCGCTGAGCAGGGAGCCCGATGCGATGCGGGGCTTGATCCAGGACCCTGGCATGACCTGAGCCGAAGGCAGGCGCTTAATGACTGAGCCACCCAGGCGCCCTTGTGCCTAGTTCTCTTAGAGATGGTCTAGTAGAGTTACTTAGATACCAACTTAAATTATTTCAAGTTTACCACTCAACATTCTAGATAAAAAGGAGGGTCCCATTAGTGAAACAGTGTTGCTAAACAATTAGTGCACAATGTTTTACCATTAGTGCTCTCCCGCTCAGAGTGCAGGCATGCCAGCAGGTGGGTGGGACCGGAGGGCCATGTTTATTCTCACAGGGTTCCACAAGAGGATGCTGATCCTCAGGATGTCCCAGATGTCTTCCCATTTATAGGAATTGCTCTCTTAAGTGTTTACTTATTCTTCTCTATGTCTAACTTCTTTCATTAACCCTTTCCTCACACATATATCACCATGTGCCTAAATGCCAGTTACAGATAAAATTCAGGCTCCTTCCCTTGGGTTGCCTGGACCTTGGGCAAATCAGAAACTAGGGCTAGACACCTGCGTTAGTGCCTAAAACATTTTGGAGCCTTAAAAAAGTGTTTTCTGCCTAGAACATAGGGAACAACCTCAAAGAATGTTGTCACCTTATTGCACAGGCCCATATATCTGAGTCCTGGCAATAGTCCATCCATTACATGAAACATTCAGTAGGGCCAAATGAGGAAGAAAAGTTCCCTTAAAAATCAGACTATTTTCCCCTGGAAGTTTAGATGGTCTCAAACTCTTTTAAGTCTCTAATATACTTGGATGAAGCAAAAGACTCCTGTAGACCACCTGTCCCAACTTGGTATATAAAAGCAAATCCCAAACCAATCAATAAATCAGCACAAAGGGAAGAATGGTGGTGTTTTCCCTGAGAGAGCAGGGTAAATTATTAATTTATGCCAGAAAGGAGTACAGGCAGTATCATAAAACTGAATCATTACAACACCAGCCTGCAGACCACCATTTGAGAACACCTGCATAAGGACATAAAAAGTTAAGCTCTAAGTTTGCTTTGTGGCCCTAGGGAAGACCCGGGGGCTGCTCACAGAACTTTACATTCACTGTCCAGAAACCTGTTATGTCAGAACTCAGAATTCTGAAACTCGCTGGTTCTCAACCCATGTGCTAGCTGCAACCCCCTCTCTGTCTCTCTGTTTCTAGTTGGCCAAGAGATCTCCTACCTTGGCCCTATATTGTGGACCCCTATGACACCATCAGAAGAGAGCATATTTAGAAAGGAAAACCAAGATGGATGATGACAAGTCCTAAGGTATTAAGTCATAGTCCTAGAAACCAAAAAACACCCTTTCTCCAGATCTGGGTCCCAACGACCACATTTTCACAGATGTCTGGGGAAGAGAAGAGTTGTGCAAATCCAGTTACCTATAGTGACTGGGAAGAGATTAGACATTCTTTCCCAACAGAATAATTATTTTTTGATCAGGTATCTTTGCCCTTCTAAATTGTCCTTGAAACTTTAATTTGAATGGAGCAAGGCACAGAAAAAAAGGGGAAATGAAATAAGTCTTCAAGCATAATTTTTTAACAGCTTGGAACCAATGGAAAAATATTATCAGAAATAGCTTGTTACCTGGATGTTCGCTGCTAAAGCAGGTCCATTATAAAGGACATTCTCTTCTCCCTTAAGAACAGATCAGTCACTGCTGATACCAATCAAATTCTTTCTCAATGTAACCCAGAACAATTGTGTTAAGTGACTTTCCTAAAACCAAATTCTTATTCTCATTTATTAGATTTCCCCTTCAAGTACTTTAATCAGGGTTCTCTATCATATCTCCACTGATGGGATTCTTTGGATTTTTGAGCTGTTGTCTCCAGAAGCAATTCAATTTCTCTTCTGAAGGAATTGCACAAAGACTTAACATTTTATTAAATCCATTTACTGCATTTTTAAAGACCATCAAGGAAATGGCATCCTTAAATTTGGCAACATTCTTTAACAAACACACACTCCAGCACACGTATTCAGCCTTGATGTTTTCTATGCTGCATCAATAAAATTTAATTAAAACGAGTAGAAAAATTACAGTAATTTCCATTTATCATCCCAAAATGCCATTATGAGACTGAAGCCCTTCATACCTGCACCTATCAAGCAGGGTAATAAAACTATAATGGGCTATTCAAGGGGGTTATGCCATTGCCATCCTTAGAAATTTTAAGGTAATAATGAGCAACCATCTGTCTTGAATGTCATTAAAGCAAGGACCAAGCCAGCCAATCTTTTAAACCCTATTCAGATAAATTTTTCCATTACGCATTGAATCAGACACATACATAGAAGGACATGGATAATATATACTTATATGTTGATATTCAAGTATTAATGATGGTATTTTGTTTTGTTTTCTAAAGGTGAAAAGAGAGAAAAAAGAGTGAGATAAAGAGCAAGAATGAGAGCAAGAGGGAGACAGAGGATCATCTCTCTGAGGGCCTGAGGCTCTACATAGTGAAAAAGAATACAAAGCCATTATTTGGGCGAAAATGTAATAAAGAAAATTAAATGTTAGAAAAAGCTAAATGAAATGAGTACACTTTCTTGGAGTTTTGGAAGATAAGAAAGTCAAAAAGTAAAAGAGGGCTTTGAAATCTTGTTGGCAAGAAATTTAAACGTGAATTAATATGGGCCACAAAGATATTGCCTATTGGGTAGAGATAAAAATAGTCCTGGTAGGTGACTCTTAATACAGAGCCTTTTATGATGGTGATGAAGAAGCAGAAGAAAACAACTAATAATACTCAATTACTCTTTTTTTAAAAGATATTATTTATTATTTGACAGAGAGAGACACAGCAAGAGAGGGAACACAAGCAGGGGGGCGGGTAGGAGAGGGAGAAGCAGGCTTCCCCTCGAGCAGGGAGTCCGATGCAGTGCTCTATCCCAGGACCCTGGGATCATGACCCGAGTGGAAGGCAGACGCTTAATGACTGAGTCACCCAGGTGCCCCAATACTCAATTACTCGTAGCTGCATGGAATAATGATGAATCTTGAAAAAAGAGAAAACCAACAGTAGCAGAATGGAATAGAATATCTGTCGCAAGATAAAGAGGTGAACAGAATAGAAGTGATAGCACCAATACTTGGGTGGAAAATGAAAAGACTTTCTTGGTTCTACCTATTAAGGCCCTTTGGGGCCAGTGTTAAAGCTGAGAAAGGAGAAGAGGAAGGACAAGAAGAGAAGAAAGAATTAGAGGAAACAGTAGTGGAATGGATAAGTAAATCCGAGCTGTTTCTTAAAATGATCGGTATAATACGCAGTTTCATAAGTTAAGAAAAAGGGGGGAATACATACACATCATTTTCTATAAGAAAGGTATATAATCAAACATATTAAAACAATATTGAAAAATATTAACGGGTTATGATGCACAACTCTATCCTTTGCAAAATGTGACTAATAGTGGTATTTACCTTATGGATCTTTCAGTGAATATTAATTGGGATAATTTAATGAGACACATATTTATATTGCCGTGCACAATATGGAGTTCAACAATTGTTATTAACATTTTTGAAAATCAGGAGAAAATAGATAGTTTACTAGGAAAGTAAAGTTGACTGAAGAAGTAGAAAACCTGAACATTCAACCATATAAGAAATTGAAACCAATTGCTTCCAAAAATATCATCAGGTACCATGGTAGTTTTAAAATATGTCCACAATTCTTCAATGCATCTCCCTTCAAGAGGTGGAGCTTAACTCCCCTCCTACTGAGTGTGGACTGGTCTTAGTGACTTGTTTCTAACAAACAGATTATGGTGGAAGTGAGTGTGACTTCAGAAGATAGTTAATAAAAGTCATTTCTACTCTCTTGCTCTCTCGCTCCCTCTCCTCTCTCTGGTTTCAGTTGCTCTGAGGGAAAGTAGGTTTTCATATCATGAAGGACACTCAAGCAGCTAGCTCTATGGATGACACATGGTGAAGAATTGAAACCTTCTACCAACAGCCATGTGAATAAGCCATCTTGCAGTGGGTCCTCCAGGCCCACTCAAGTCTTCATATGCTTCAGCCTTGGCCAACAGCTTGTCTACAACATCATGAGAGATGCGAGCTCAACTGATGCTCCTGGACTCAGAGCCCTCAAAAACTGTACGAAATAATAAAAATTTGTTGTTTTAAGCTTCTAAGTTTTGGGGTAATTTGTTACACAGCAACAGATAACTAATACACCAATGGTTGCTTTTAGAGGTAGGTACTAGGTATTTTTAGCTTACAGTGCCTATCCCTTGAGCATGGATTTATGTCTAGTTTGGCCCCTGGGTTGGAGAACTGACTCTACCCCGCCAAGTCATTGAACTTCCTTGGGATTCAGTTTCCTCCAATACAGTTCTGGGTTTAAAAGCTTATCTTTATAGCCCCACCTCACTCTGAACTTCTTGGATTCTTTTTTTTTTTAGAGAGTGCGCATGCACGGGGGTGAGGGTTGGAGAGGGTAGAGAGAGAATCTTACACAGGCTCCACGCCCAGCCTGGAGCCCAGCTTGGGGCTTGATCTCGTGATCTTGAGATCATGACCTGAGCCGACCTCAAGAGCTGAATGCTTAATGACCTGAGCCACCCATGTGCCCCTGAACTTCTTGGATTTGGTGACTTAAAAAATTCAACTGCAATTATATACTATGATAAACAAACACAGATGTGTGGTTAAAAGAGTAGCTAAGATTTAATTGAGCAGTTACAGTACAATTAGAGTTTTATCAAAGAAAAAATTTACATGAAAGATTTTCAAGGGGAAGCACAGTTAATGTCTTACTTAGTTTTATTTCTCCCTGGGCCTCAGTACCCGGCATATAGGAGGTACCCACTACTGAGGGTGCCAAATGGTCATTTGTGACCCCTACTATAATGTACACTGGTTGTGGAGTAAGGCTTCTTAACTAAGGGTTCACAGACAACAATTCTTTCTGGGCACTTGAAAGTACAGTGTGCTCTTGCCATGATGTGGGAGCTCCACTCTCATTAGCATTTAAAAAAGAACACTTATTAGCCGAACTACTAAATGTCCTTTATACAGTATAATGAGTTTCATTGAAAAGAATCACCAGCTTAGCTAAGGAGAAATTTAAACACTTTGCCATCATTTATAAATTCAACCCTTCTAGGATGGCATTTTTAAAGGTACTTTGAATGAAGGGAAGAAGAAAAGTGGTAGAAATCTTGACAAAAGAAATGTAATTAGAGTAAAAAAATAAAAAAGGCAATTCTATGCTTTATGAAGATATCTTTGATCTTACTTCTCAGAAACCAAGGAAGCAGGGGCATTGTTGCCCATGACATTCTCTCTCTCTCTCTCTCTCTCTCTCCACTGTGCCTTGGAACAGGCAACTGGGATGGAACGTGCCTGCTTTTGTTAAAAGTGACGGAGAAAAATTGCACAAAACCATAATCAAAAACCACTGTAATGCAAATCAATAAGGTGGAGGCACACTGCAGGAAACTCACACAAGTAATGGAATTGTACTTGATCTTTCTTTCAATATCTCAGGATTACCCTAGACATTCGCTTTATGCATCCAACTCATTACATTTAAATTAATGCATCATATCAGAATTAAATAACACCATTAATTAGCATATATTGTTTCCCCTCTATTTTTTGTCTGGGAATGTTAATGGTCATAATTCACTCATTCACTCATTCATTCATTTATTTATTAATTCAGCAAGTATTTAATGAACTTCTAAGTTTAAGGCAAAAATCAAATGGTAAATTTCCATAACTTTTCATATAGACCACAACATCCAAAGAGGTTAGACAGGACAAAAATATGTCTAGAGGTATAGAAGGTTAAGATAAATTTAGATGTTTTATATATATATATAGTTTATCAAAAGGAAGTGTGGTGAGTAGTGAGATGGATGTCATAGATTGATGTCATTTCCTCCATGATGTTATCTTCATTATCTTTGTAAGGCACAGATCTGATTATTATCATCAACTCTATGCCTAAAAGCCTTAAGCAGTTATTAGCCTTATAGGATACAGGCTAAATGTAGCACAGTGAGACACTCAGAGGTCTGCCTGAAATCATCTCTCCATTTTAATGTTCAGCTCTCTCCCACACCCTTCTCTTTCTGCTCCCAGGCCTATACTAGCGGCCTCAACACACTCCTACTTACTTCCCCAAGGCTACCTCAGTCACAGCGTACTACCTCTGTTTCTGGGACTTGTTGAGCTCTTCCTTAGTTTTATGCTTTTGCCTACTCTTTTCTCTTTGCTTTCATCCCCCATGAAATCTGCATGATAATCTAATTATCCAAACATCCAACTCACAATCAGCTTCCCATGAACACGTTGCCTCCAGGAAGCAATTCAGTCCTCTGGTTCCCATGACATGTTGCACATCCCTCTGAGTTAACGTTTGTCACATGGGGTTGTTGTCTGTGCATGTGTGTGCTAGCATATGTATACACGGGTGTCCACATGTGTACATGTGCAAGTGTGTGTCCCCTGCCATATCAGAAACACCTAAGGATGAGATTTAGGTCTTATTTGTCTTTGTCTCTCTTGCTTCTAGCATGATTTCTGCCACACAATCATGTGGTTCTTAGTCTACCATCAGTCCATGCTTGAACTGAAAAGCTGGAAAGCCCTTCAGTCAGATTTTGAGACTCAGTGGGAGCGATATAAGCTCTGTACTCTCCACCTCAGGGATATAGACAGTCTTAGAAAAAGCCATTACTACCACTCAGGAACAGGGAGATTTCCAAAAGAAATACCCAGCCCTCAGTGAAACTTTTCACCCCAGGATAAACCAGGGACTTTGGTTTTTGATCGCTTCATCCTCAGATTTGATTTGACAATTTATTACACATGGTCTACCCAATGATTTGTCCTCAAGATCAATGGCTAACTCTGATCCCTCCTCTCATCTTCATGCATTGTGGTCTGTAAGCAAGTGATCGCTGCCCAATTCTAGTCTGGGCGAAGGAACCAGATGCATATCTTATGCTCTATGTCAAGTCACAGGATGTTAGGTTTAGAGCATGATCCTTAAAACCCAGTCATATAGTTCAATCATTCATTTTACAAATGAGAAAACAGAAGCTCACAGGTGTTAAATTAATTAACCAAGTCCTCCACCATTAGTCATAGAGATGAGGGGCAAACTCCAGCATTCTGGACTCCCAGTCTTCTTTCCACCATATCATCTGACCTCTCCCACATTCCGGATCTTTTTCTTGAGTTTCTTACAAAGTCATGCACAGCACACCCAATTTGGCACCATTTTTTTTATTGGAAATATAAATTTGGATTTGCATTGTTGCCTTTCCATTCAATGGTGATAAACACTCAAAATATCATCTGGGGGGAATGAAAATAAAATAAGCATCTGGAAAGAATACGCTATAATGAAGATGTTATTGTTTTCTCACAAATGCTAGACAAAGAATCTAGCTTTCAAAAATAAATGCATGAAAATATCTATGTCAACCCCAACCTGTACTTTAGTAAAAAAATTAAAATGCACTAAAATTGCTAGATTTTCAAAAACTATAGAATTAAATATAAGATAAATGACTCATTACCTTAATTAGCTGAAAGTATAATAACGATCGCCAAACATTCATTCATTCATTCATTCATTTATCCATCCATTCAAGGTTTACTGAAATAAATGATGCTAAGCCCCACAATTGCTGCTATTGCATCTATTAATCAAAGAATATTTACTGGGGTGCCTTGGTGGCTCAGTCAGTTAAGCATCTGCCTTTGGCTCAGGTCATGAACCCCAGGGTCCTGGGATCATGAACCCCAAGGTCCTAGGATTGAGCCCTATATCAGGCTCCCTGCTCAGTGGGGAGCCTGCTTCCTCCTCTCCCTTTCCCCCTGCTCATGAGCTCTCTCCCTCTATCAAATAAATAAATAAAATCTTTAAAAAAGAAAAAGATATTTACTAACAGACAAAATAGTTTGAACTACAAAGTCAAAAGATCTAAGTTCAAAATTTGCCTCTGCCACTTACAAGTTTTGGCAAACCCTCTAACACACAGTCTTCTCTTTTCTGGATTATTCCTATCAGCGTACAAAAGTACTGCTATTTTTCCACCTTAAAAATAAAAAGATCTTTCTTTTGGCCTCACTTCTCCCTCCAGCTAGCATTTCATTTCCCTGCTCCCAGCAAAACTCCTTTGAAAAACATGTCCATAAATGCAGTTTCCAATTTTTCTTCCTTCCATCCTCTCTTGAACCTATTATAATTAGGCATTTACCCTGATACTCCACCAATATGGCTCTTATCAATGTCATCAATGATGTTCATGCTCTTCATCTTACTTGACCATTCAGCAGAGTTTGGCACAATTCTTCATGCTCCTTCTTGAGACACTCTCTTCATTTGAGTTCCAGGATACCATATTTTCTTTATTTTCCTTCTCCCTACTGGCTACTAACTCTCAAACTCCTTTGCTGGTTCCCAGTGGCTTACCATTGGAATGCCTCAAGGCTTGGTTTCTGGCTCTCTCCCCATTACTCTCTTAGACATCTCATCTCGTTTCATGCTTTCAATAACATCTCTATGCTGATGACATCCAAAATTATACTTCTCACCTCGACCTCTTTCCTGAACTCCAGAATTCTTTGTCCAACAAGCTACTCAACAGCTCCATTTTATTGACTAATACACATCTCAAATGTAACAAGTCAATACTCTGTTTGAATTGTCCCTCAAACCTGCTGTCTTCCAGTGCTCCTTGGCTAATAAATAATGTCTCCATCCTTTAAAATTTAAATCATATTATGCCATGCCTTTACGTAAAAGCCTCCAGTGTTTCCTCACCTTGTTTCGGCTCTCCATGACCTGTTTCCTGTCACTGCCTTGATACTGTCTGTCATATTCTCCCCCGGTCCACTTTACCTCAGCCACATTGGTCATTTTGCCTCACGTGGCCTCTGTATCTGTCATTCCCAATTTCCAGACAGCTCTGCTCCAGATGTCCACATAACTCTCTTACTTCTTTCAGTTATCACTTTCTTATTGAGACCTTCCCTGACCACCCCATCTAAAATTGCAACCCTGCCTCCCCATACCTACACTCCTAACTCCCGTCTCTGCTTTATTATTGGCCTTATGACTTGCCATTAACACACTATGTATTTAGCACATTTGTTCTGATTACAAAAAATATCCTCTACTAGAAGAAATTCTCTTTTATTCACTCTTGTACCCCAGCATCTTGAACAGTGACTGGAACAAAAAAGGCTCTCAAAAAATATTAGTTAAATGAATGAAGGTAAGCAGTGATAATAAGGAGAGCTACTTCTTATGTAGGAAAGTAAGTAGAAAGTAAATGAAATAAGTATTTCATACATGTTAATGCATAATACATGTTAATTATTTAAATTAATATTATATTAATGTGTATATGTTGAAAATAATTTTTAGGTGGGAACTGCAGGAAGGGAAGGAGAAATTCTAGTTTAAAGGGCTGGTATAGAAGTGCATGGTTTTGCAAGTTAGCCTCAGGCAAGGTAAAGCTAGCTGTGGAAACACCCTGGAATTTGGCCTAGATTACCAGCTCCTAGGCCTGCTTAGCAAGTGAGGGCCTAAAGGAGGAAAGGGTTGGGAGGCAGGCTGGGATCTGTGTGAGTAGTATCATGGTCTGTAGGCAGTCTTCTGGATGGTTCAGGGTGAAACCTCTAGGCTCACAGACTACTATGTGCTGATGTCCATCTTGAGTACCTCTAGCAGTGTACAGTTTCTCGGGCAAGAGTCAGGGCTTACAGTATTTGTCTATTCCTAGGGCTAGGTGTGAATACCCTAAAGGAAGCAAATCACTGCAAGTCCAGGGAAAGGGATTGCTGCACATGTTCGTATACTCTTTAATAGAATGATTTGCTATCAAAATATAAATCCTTGTGGTGAGTAACAGCACCTGAGTGTCTCTATTGTGCTGCTTTGTGCTTAACACATAGTGATGTTAGTTACATGTTTTTTTCATAGGTTGGAGTGAAAATCAATTCACAAAATATATTTTAAAGTGAAAATGCAATTTTAAAAAGGCACTCTAATTCTTGAAGCTATAAAGGATATACAATTCTCCAAAGTCTTTGTATCCAGATGTAGCTATTTGATTAGCTGATATAGGCACAGTCCATGAATAAAATTTCTTTCTAAACCATACCGCCTTTGCATTTTACGATACAAAGTTGATTTTCATAGATAGTCCCTAGACTTCACTAATTGACTTCCTTTGTTCCCATTTAACAGTTCTGGGGACAGAGGCACAGAGCCTGGGTCACTTCTACTTTTCTCACTGATAGTGGACACAGTGTGGGGAGGTACAGAGGAAGGGACTGTTCTCTATAACTATGTATTATCATATAATACTTTCCAAATCTTTCCCAGTTTCAGAGAGGACATGGTGGTAACCTCTATAATACCTGCCTTAGCCTTTCTTTACAATTTGTAATTGGTTTCCCACATGGAGTTTGAACTTTGCTTGCTACACTGGTACAGATATGGGCACAAACCTCTTATCTGTGAAGTTAATTAAAGGGTTGGATCTCATTTCTTTCAAAGGGTGAACTCAGACTCTGTACAGTAGGGTGGAAAATATGGGCATGGAGGTATGCATGTGTGTCTAAATATGTACATATGCGAGATATACATATATTATGAGAGAAAAAGAAATAGAAAAATGATAAATCCTGAGAGAAAAGAAATGAAGAAAGGTATGAGAAGGGAAGGGAAGGCATTCATTAAAATCCTACTATGAATCAGACACCCAGGAAAGGAGGTAAAGGGGGAAACAAAGATGGAGGGATGCAATTATCTGGATGTTAAAGAATGAACTTGTAAAAACCTTCTTCCTTAAAAGAGAGTGCTATAAAAACGGATGTTGGAAGTTCATTAGGGAGTGCTTGTCAAGTCATTGAGAGAACAGAAGTCTGTGGGGCACTGATTTTGGCTTCGTCTCCCCTAGGTGCTAGGTTGCTGTCTTGCCATGAGATGAGTTATCTTTGAAGTTCTGCTGAGCAGTCTAGATAGCGTGACTTAAAAGTGCAAGTCCCTAATCAGAGTTCAGTTCCCCAGAATACAAATGTTCAGAGAACCAGACAAGGTCAGAAAAAGCCAGCCCAAGACATTTCCCTTTAAGCCCTAGAGAATGCTGTAGTTTTCCATAATTAAAACTGTATTGGAGTTTCTAGGTATTGTTATCATTTTTTTTCATTTTTAAAAACTGTGGGTCCTTAAAATATCTATAATTGCATCTTTATGATTCCTCTGATGGTCAGAGGGGGAAGGGTGACCGGAGAGTCCCTGGGTAGGTGGGAGGTAGGGTGAGGGCCCACTGACTTTGGGACATGACAAAGAGAAAGAGGAAGCTAATAACCATTTTAGAGAGCTTTAAGGTAAGTCTTCAAAAACTATTTAGGAATTCCTGGCCAATTATAGGTTTTGCTCAGATGTCACTTTGGCTTTCTTTACCCCCACTGTCCCAATATTATATTAAATACCCAGCATTGTTGGGCTTATTATAGAAGATTCTCTGCCTCCATTTGCATTTTGGGGTAGATTGCAATCATTTGGTCCAATTCTTCATTATTCTCTATATCCATACTCCTTACCACATAACCTTGCAGTGCTCTCCCACTGTGGGCTGGTGGCCTGCTCAGTCTCTTGACCATAGGCTCAGGCATATGATTTTCTTTGGCCAATAGGATGTGAAAATGTGATGCAAGCAGAGGCTTTAAATGGACTTGTACCTTAAGACTTGCTCTTCTGCTAGGAGAAGAGTGACAGACAGATGGCACTGGCACATGCCCAGCCAAGCCCACTCTAGACTTAAATCCTGCGGATGTATGAGAAATAAATGCTACTGAGGTTACGTTGTATGGTTATTTGTTACACAGTAAAAGGTAACTGATACAGATGTCATTTGATCCATGCTCCTCTTGTCTACCAGAGTCATATTTCTAAAATGGAACTCCAATTATCCTAAAATTACTTTGTTTCAGACACTTCAGTGACTTCCTATTATGGGCTGAATGGGGCCTCCCCCCAAATTCATATGTTGAAGTCCTAACCCTTAGTACCTCAGAAAGTGGACTTATTTGGAAATAGGGTCATGTAACATATAATTAAAATGAGGTTATACTAGAGTAGAGTGGGCCTCTAATCTAATACGACTGATGTCCTTATAAAAAAGGGACATTTGGAGACAGACACATTCATAGAGAGAACGCCATGAGAACATGAAAGGTTGAAATTAAGATGATGTGTCTACAAGTTAAAGAACACCTAAGATTACTCAAAAACCACCAGAAGCTAAGAGAGAGGAATAGAATAGATTCTCCCTCACAGCCCTTCAGAAGGAACTAATCCTGCTGACACCTTGATCTTAGACTTCTACATTCTCATATGATACATTTCTGTTGGTTAAGACATTCCCCATTACCTTTAGGACAAAGTCTAAACACTCCTTCGCAAGGTATGGAAGTCCTTTCATAAGCTGGTCTCTGCCTCTATCTGTGGTTTCATCCCTCACTGTTGCCTTATCCCATTCACTAGCCACATGGAACTAGTTACAGTGCTTTGATCAATTGCTTCAGAGATTTTTGTCCATCCTCAACTTTGGCTTCAAATGCTCTTCATGCTACCTTCCCACCCACTAGATCCCACATGACTACCTAATTGATTTCTATTTGTACTTCAAGCTTCAGATTGGACATCGTCTCTGGAAACTTTCTCTTCACCTTCCCAATCCTAACTAAAGAGGATGCCCTAATGAATGCTCCCCAAACATCCTATACAGATATTCCTATCACAGTCTGTATCACACTGTAGATAATTAATTGTTCATTCCGCATCCTTATCCTCATCAACAGACTTGATAATGAACCTCTTAAAGACAAGGTCATAGCCTATGTCCTTTTATGCCTATTATCTAGCATAGTGCTTGGCACAGAGGAGCTGTGCAGCACGTTTGTGTAAGCAATCTATGAAGGTTGGTGTACAAATAACCAAACACATGCGTTTTTGGCATATGAGAGATACATTCCGCTAGTGTGACAACTGGCAGCTGAGTTTACTTGGAAGTGAAAGCACCCAATTAAAGACCAAACATTGCTTCCTTATTCTTCTTCATTTCCTTCTCTCTATATAACTACCCAATCTCACATGCTTTATAATGCTTTTAGATGTAGGTGACTGTGAATTATTACCAACTGTGGGCCTTTCATCTTCAAGACTGACAGTCTATGTTCCACATTTCTCAGGAGGGAGAGACTATTATAACTATATTTTTGCTTACCAAGAGAATTTTAATGGTTATCCTGGAGGAAAAAAAAATCTATAAATATCCAACCTATAATGAAGCCTTAAGCTTACTTTCTTCCTTCACTAATGAAATTCTTTCCGAGTGCATTGGCAGAATTGCAACATAACCATTACACTGTGAAAAGAGACAAAGCCTGTAGTGAATTTTTTCTTTTACCTGTTTAGTCCTCATTTTGGAATCCGACGACAGATTGTTGTAGGTATAATGTGCCTGCGTGACTCCACAGAAGAGAACAGCAACTATTCCTGAAATTCAAAAAGCATACCGGTCAAAACCAATGTCCTTCCCCACCTAAGCCAAAGGGTAGGGCCAGAACAGCTAGAAGAACAGGGACTTGGTGTCAGTGGAGTTAAAACTGCTAGTAATTACCATAATTATCAGTCTCCACAATTAAGAGGATCCTGTATTGGGGTATACCTTGCTACTTGTTTTAAACACGGGTCCTACAGGATTAACCCCAAGAAAAGTATTAGGAAGTACATTCTTCCTGAGGGTAAGTGATTCTCTGGTCATGAGTTAAGAAAGTTATACTTGGGGAAAGGTGAACAAAAGACTATGTGGTGAACTCCGGGCTTCTCATAGCCAGTGCCAACTGCTTTTTTTTTTTTTTTTGCATTTTATCCCCAATACTGGCATATTCCCTCAAACATTTGCTTTTCACTGGGTACCCTGAGGAACCTGAAGAGGTTCCTGTCATACATAATTTAGTATCGAAAACCATGAGTCACAAACTTAAGAAATCTATAAGGGTTTTGTTGCCCCTGCCAATACCTCTCCTTGCCAAGCATGAGAGAAAGGTCCTTGTTGGCCCCATGCCTCCCTGACAAGGCTAGGTGTTCTATTTTCTGCTGCTGAAGAATCTAGTGAGTACATCCAAGGCACACACTCCTTGCAGGTAAGCTGGTCTGTTCTTGTGTGCGTCCTACCCACAGTGGGCCCTCAGCTGCTTCTAGGCTGGCAGCAGGATTGATTTCTTTTTTCTTTTTCTTTTTTTTTAAAGATTTTATTTATATATATATTTATTTATTTATTTATTTATTTATTTATTTATTTATTTATTTGACAGAGAGAGCACAAGTAGGCAGAGCTGCAGGCAGAGGGAGAGGGAGAAGCAGGCTCCGCGCGGAACAGGGAGCCCGATGCGGGACTCCATCCCAGGACCCTGGGATCATGACCTGAGCTGAAGGCAGATGCTTA
The DNA here is from genome assembly GCF_009762305.2 of Zalophus californianus. Taxonomy (NCBI): domain Eukaryota; kingdom Metazoa; phylum Chordata; class Mammalia; order Carnivora; family Otariidae; genus Zalophus; species Zalophus californianus. The sequence continues at coordinate 99,051,189 of NC_045595.1, forward strand.
AACGACGGAGCCACCCAGGCACCCCTGCAGGATTGATTTCTTAAGCCATCAGTATACCCAGCTTTGAATGTGACATGAAGCCATACATACACTAGATGTACCCGGGGGATAGAAGAGTAGCAACCATGAGACAAATGTTGTTATTTGTCTCTGGGCTGTTATTCTCTGTTATCACCCCTGATCTGGGGTAGGGAAGTGGTGAGGATGGCGTTTTACTTTGGATTAAAGATTCTATTAATTATGGGAAATTGAGCATAGAGGAGGGCTTTGGGAAAAACACAAGATGTAAGTATTCCTCAAGTCAGACCAAGGGGATCAAATTGAATTTTAAGCAGCAGAATCTTTCCAACTAAAAACACTCATAAATTAATTGCTGATGATTCTTAAGAGTATAGAGATATGTGAACTGAATACTGACATCGCAAATGAATCCACAGTAAAGAATTTTAAGAACCAAGCATTTTTTTTTTTGATATTTAGACTGTATGCTTCTATTTATATGTTGGTTATTACTTGGATTGGCTTTGGATAAAGTATTGCTAAGACATTTTTTACCTAATACAAGTGCATAGGCATTTACATTACTTATTTCCTTTTAATGTGCTTCAAAGTTTTAGGCAAAAGAATAAAAATGACTAGAAAATTTTGCCAAGAAATATATATGCAGTAAGCAGTCTACAGATTTTTGGCCTTTTCCGTTTCTTAGTCTCTCTTCAGAAATTCTAAGAAAAGGATGCTTATGAAATATTATATATTACTCTTCACAAAAATTCTATTAAAAAACAACCAATACCAGGGAAACTTTTAGGGTACTGAAGCACTTTAAATACTTTGAGGCACTAGGAAGATTGCCATGCATGTTGTTTTGTTATCAAATATTTTTCTTTCCTTATTTAAAAATGTAATTTGCCTATCTCTGCTGATTCTATAGTCTGTTGGAGATTTTTCTGGGTGAGGTTTAGCTGACCCTCCAACTGATGTGGACACGTTTTGATCGTATATTGATTTGCAGAGAAGTGGTGAATAAAAAGGGTGGGAGAGTGTGTGGGTAGTGCATAAATGTATTCTGAGAACAAGAAGTGGTAACAAAGAAGAGTTATAAAGGATAGGGAGGAGATTTAAGACTGGCTGAACACCTATAGTGGGCCAAGAATGCACCATTGTGTGTTTTTTTTATGTCATCTTATTTATTGCATTGATTTATTATTTCACAATAGGCTTAGCACTATTAACCAGCTCTTCCTACGGTCTTCCCCTTCTCAGTAACAGCATCTCCATTCTTCTTGCTGCTTAGGCCAAAATTCTGGATCATCCTTTACTTTTCCTCTCTCTGTACATCAGTGATTTTGTTGGCTTGACCTCTGAAACTTACTTGAACCCAGCCACTTCTCAACACTGCCTCCCCTAACACCCTTTTCCAAGCCACCATCACTGTTTTTTGCCTAGATTACAGATTCCTGATTGGTCCCCTTGTCTCCCCTGTTAGGCTCCTGCAGTCTAGCTTCCATCCAGCCATAGTGATTCTTTTAAGACAATTGAGATCATATGAGATCATGTCAGTTCTCTTCCCTAAACTTTGTAATAGATCCCCATGAATAAAAGGCCCTGTAGGATCTAGTCCAGCCGCCTTCTTCCCTTCCCAGTTCTCTAAGCTCATCTCCTACTATACTCGTCCCTTGCTGTGCACTATATCCTTGCTAAGCACATTCCACTGCAGGGCCCTTGAGTTTCTGGTTCCTACTGTTTGGAAAGCTCTTCAGATACCCACATGGCTCCCTCCTCCCCTTAAGATACTACACTATCAGATAGGTCTTCTGTGTGCCTTTCATAAAAATTATCCCTCCCATCATTCTCTCCTTGCCTATCTTGCTTTGTTCTTTTTAATATTATTTACTGCCACCTAACGTTTTATAAATTCCTGCGTTTATTTTCTGCCTTCCAGAATGGCAAAGGAAAGCTCATTGAATACAGGGGGATTCATTGGTCTCTAACCCTTTGAGCAAAGCAAGGCACATGGTAGGCATTCAGTGAGTATTTGTTGAATAAATTAATGCATATTCCTAGTCCTATGTAACATGTAAGAAACAAAAGTAATTTACTTAAGGTCATCTTGAAAGGGGCGGAGCTGAGACTCAAGATTTCACAAACTTCCTGTGCTTTACTGCCTGTATCAGACCATCTGTGAATGTTTTAAGGTGATCTTAAACCATCTAAAAAATATCATTTCCGATGCCCCAGGCGAATCGAGGTACGATGATGGAGATTACATATCCGAGGGGCTGGCGTCTTGTTTGAGGATGTACTCCCCAGCAGTTCCATGGGTTTTCATTTCCTTGCATCCATTAGAACACTAACAGGCAATGTTTCTGCTAATACTTTTTTTTTTTTGAGTTCTGTGTACAGATACATCACACAAACAAACAATGAAAAGTGTGCCTATATGACCAGAGGCTTGGTGTTGTACTTAAAATAAAACAACTGAGTTATCTAACCTTAAGTATTAGCCTACAAAATCATAATTCTATACCTTAGTAATTAATTAACTCACACAAATTACTGTAGTTAGTATGACTTTTACAAGCCAAAACATATTTTGAAAATGTTTCATCTAAATACACCTATAAATTCTCTGCCATCTAAGCAGATTCAGAGTTGAGAGTTTTCTCTCTTGCAAGAGTGGATTTTAGTTGTCACTGTATTTTTGCCTCCCTGTGCTGGCCAGCACTAGCTGGCACTACTGTTATGTAGGGTCCTAGACAACGCTCTCACATGCTCTGTATCTCAGATTCTCAGGTGTACAAGGGGGGCACCGTTTGGTGTGAGTCAGCAAACTAGCGTCTTGGCTCCAAACCCACCTTCCGGTGCTCTCCCTGTGATTCTGGAGCTGGGGCTCTGCAGACCACATCTTTCTTCCCCAGAGCCTGGGGAGCTCTGTGGATGGGGGCCCCAGAAGGAGGCTAGGAGGGGAGAAAAGGCCTTGCTGTCTTCTCGCTTGCCTGTGGCTCCTGTCAGCGGCATCTCACAGTGGTTCTTCACCATAGCTTTCATGTTGCTTCCAGCCCCATGGGCCCCCTCAGAGAAAGCAACAATAGCCAGCCAATGACCTCACAGGTCTGGGTCCCAGCTCAGCAGTTTCCTCTTAGGAACTTCTAGATTCTCTTCCATTTGCTCCTCCTGTCCCAGGGTTTACACTTGCTTCCTGCAATTACTACCTGGATAGCCTCAGTGCCCCCTTTGTACTTTTTCAGCTCTCCACCACCTGTACACCCAATCTCCTGCATTAAACTCTGGGCTTACCCAGCCGGTTTCTCTTTTCCTGACTGAATCCTGACCAGTACTCTCTTGTGGGTCCCTTCTCATCCTAAACGTTGATGGTTCTCAGAAACCATTGAAGGTTTGTCATCTGGGAATAAAATCCATTTGCTCTGCACCCTCCTGTTATAACTGGACAATGGAGGATGCCAGTGGCAGCTGAGATGCTGTGCCAAGCTCCGAAAGACTGGACTCAGTCTCCTTTCAATCCTACTTATGGTTAGAATTGGCATTTTAAAAAAGTGTGAATTTGAGCCACTAGATTGGAACAAGAGACTTAGGGGAAGGAAGTAAGTTAGGCCAAGAACTATTAAAGAGGCATGGGTTGCACCTGGACATGTGTCTTCTGATTCCCAATCACATGATCTTTCCAAAATATGAGCACTATCCTACAATGGAGTGGCTGCCTTGAAGTGTGAGAAGTTCCCTATCATTTGAAATGTTTGGGTTGAATGATTGTCTGCCAGAGCTGCTGTGGGAAAAAAAATTCTTTTCATAAAGGAAGGGTTTGAATATCTTCCAGTTCCCTGGATCTGTCATTTTCCTATATACTATTTTATTAGTTTACTAGGATTAACACTTCAATTTAGCCTTTTTTTTTTTTTTCCAAAGGATGAGGAGCTAATGCTGGTTCCAAATGAAACCTTTAGACATTTTGAGTAGAGGCAGCCCAACTTTCTCAAAAGGTAAAGACTAGATAAACTTTCAGACTTTCAAATATCCTTTTAGACAGACAACTCTTCTAAAATAAAATTTTAAAACACAACATTACCATACCTTCTAATCACAAAAACTTAATTTTTTCAAGTGACCTATTGAGGTTTAAAGATAAACTCAGGAAGTCTCCTCTGTGTAGAAAGATGTTTCTAAATCTTTAGACCACAAACCTTCAGGTCAAAGGACATTGAATACGGTGAATTCTGATGTCACTGTCCAAGTGACAGATGCAGGTCACCTCAGAGGAACCCACTTCCTTTCTTCTCTCTCTTGCTGTTTCTCACCTCTCTGTTTGGCTTGTCCTTGTCACTTCCAGGCTATGCTTAACATACAGCATATCCTACTGTCCTTCCCCTACATCAGAAGCTTCTTGACCCCACCTGAAAGCTCAGCTATGGCCCAAGAATCTGGATTAGGCAAGAGAGATTTCAAAACTCTACCTAATACCTCTGGAATGTTAATGTACATTGGGATCACCTGGGAATCTTGTTAAAATGCAAATTCTGCTTCAGTAGGTTTGGAGCAGAGCCCATGATTCTGCATTTTATACTACCAGGGATGTCCGTGCACTGGTCCTTCCATCACATTTTGAGAAGCAAATCCCTGACCAACACTTTGGTATTAAGTATCAGTTCACCTTTGCTATGGCTTGGCTTTGACCTTGCATGGTCCAAAATGTCTTTTGCTAACTATAAAAAAGATTTTTAAATTTTATTTCTGTGTTTTAGTCTCTATTTTTTCTTTCTGTCACTTTCCAGAATTGACATGATTCCATGAAGTAATTTCAGTTTCATGGGACAGTTATCTATCAAGGACATTTGAGGAGTTTAAATTTTTTTCTTTATATTAGAATTATTTATTTTTAATCCCAGCACTACTAGAATGTGAAAGAAATAATTTACATGGAATAAAATTGATAATATATTTTGCTATTAAACAGTTTAATAATTTTCCCCCTCAAAAAAAGCAATAAATCACATTCTTCAATCACAATGCTATAAAATTGGAAATTAACAAAAAAAGCTTATCAACAAAAATGTAACCATTAGGGGTTTTTAACTGTATTCTTCTAGATGAAATTGGAGTTGAAGATGAAATCAAATTTGAAATTTTAGCTTATGTGGAAATAAATAACAGTAAGTATAGAGTACATTTCTTATCAAAGCCAATGAGATGAAACCAGATTATTCAGAGGGAAGTTTATAGTCTTGCATGCATTCCATTAGAAAAAAAAAATAAAAGAATTGGACTCTTTTACCTCAAGAAGCTAGATAAGAGACATAACAATGGACCCAAAGAAAGTAGAATTAAAAACCTAATAAAAGAAAAATGAAAACAAAATAGTCAAAGAGAAAATATAAAAACTGGACTTGGTCAGTAAATTTAAGAATTGTAAAGTAACAGTGTGGTTTATGCCTCTCAGGGCCTGGGGTCTGTCAGGTACCACCCTTCCCAGGCTGCCATTCTCTGGTCATGGTTACAGGTAGAAAAGTGGTGACATTGGTCAATGGCTTCACCCATTTAAGAGTCAATTTTCTCATTTGGATAGCACCCAATCTGTTTTACAGGTCTGTTCTGAGTATAAAGCAATATCATGGGTATTAACATGCTTCATAAACTAAACATTAATAAGTATATCCTAGATTTTACTATAATTACTAGAAGTAGATGAAAAGAAGAAGACATGAAAAGAAGAAGTAACTTAGAGAAGCTCATTCTATGGGTAGACACAACAATACTTCCTGTTTAATACATTGCTGGGGGAAGAAGTACAAAGAATCTAGTACATGTCTTGCATATTCTATACCCTTAATCATTATTTTTTGCCATATCTTCCACAGTAACTCCTGTGTCAAGGAAAAACAAGTGAAAATGTGCTCCTTAGTCCTAGTAATCCAAACTTAGACAATTCTCAGTAATATTAGAGTTAAGGTACTAGATTTTTGCAAGTTACCTTGGGTATCTGCTATCATCTACTCAAATTCTATTTATCTATGGAGGTCATTCAGTGAGCAAAGCACAGTTTATGGCTATGGGGGGCACAAGGATGAATAAACCTGGTCTTCGACCTCAGGCAGCTTTACAACTTCTCACAGAGACAACATGTACACAAAGACATCTAATAGCAGGTATAACGTAGTAGGTGACAAGAAAACAGAAATCCTGAGAGAGTGTGATTTCTTTGGGGCTGGGGAAGGTGTAAGAGAAATGGGGAAATTTTTTCTAAAAGATACAGAGGCATTTGGGCCTTGAAAGATGAGAAGAGTTGGAGGATGCAAGGTCAGGAGTAGGGAAGTGTGAGTGAAGGGAGAGAGGCAGGAGACTGTGGGGCATGTGTGAGAAACATGCAGTTTATCTGCACACTTTGGGTTTTAATCAAGTATAGGTTAGGACATAAATACAAATAGAATTAATTGATTAATTACATTTTTCTGAATAAAAAACTTAATAAAAGAAACAATTATTGCAAAGTATTAATTGTCAAACTACTGTAAGCACAAAAGCATTTATTTTACATGTTTTATTAGTCCTTTTATAAAAATTAGAAATATGAAACATCCAGTATGTATGTCCTATGCAGGCAAACATTGTTACATTTTCCTTCCCAACAAAAGTAAAAACTGATCATTCTGTTTCCATCTCTGCTGCAAAAATAAGCAATCACTAAATCCAACTGCTATGTTGCATGTCTAAGATCTTGGATTCAAGTTCTATTTATGGGGTCCTGTGGCAATGATGGATGGAATCAAGTACATACATCTGAGTCCACAGAGAGCGGAACATGCTCACAAATATCCGAGATCTGAAATAAAAAGGAGCTCTGGAAGATATCAAGAAGTGGCCTAGAAAAAATAATAATACTTTCTGACTCATGTGTATTGCCTTTCGCTGTTTGCACAGTGAGACTTCAGTGGTGTACAAGATCCCGAAAGGGCTGGCTGCAGGGACTCACTTATGACATTTTAAACAAGAAGTAGAACCAATATTTTATGACACTAGCTAAAAGAGCTGTTTGAGAAACCACAAAGAAGTACACAGTTAAATTCAATTTAATTGGCAAGCAAAGAAATTTAGGAAACAGCATGAGGACGTCCATAATTCTTTGGGAAAAATAATGATTCTGCTGGCAAGTTCATTCTTTCCACAGAGATCAATTTTCATAGGACAATTAACACCTATGGTTAACAGAATGCCATGTACACTGTTCTCCTCGATTCCTTTCAGAGAGCATTAGTACTAACAATATTGTGTATATATATATATATATATATATATATACATGCATACATATAAACATAAGCTTACATGATCAAGGTTCAGTGTGTGGTTGTAAATTGTATAAGGAAAAATGTATTACATTGGACATCAAGAGGCCTGGGATCTATCTGGTCACAGTTCATCCACTTGGATGACTTGTGCAATTTAAATTCGTTGTCTGGTCCATTGTTTTCTTCTCAATGAATTAAAGAAGATGGTCTGCATTAGTATTCATCAAGTTGGAATATACAAGAAAACCCACTGAAAGATGGAAGAAAATAGAAAAACATCGGTTTTTAATTAGAATTTTTGTGTATTTTCAAATATGTAAGTACTTTTGTGGGCAAAAATTACACTTATGTGCAGATAGGTGTATGATAAGGCTATTTTATTTTATTTTATTTTTTGCCAATAAGGGTCAAGAAACCCTAGCAAACACTGCTCTAGATGATCTCTAAGCACTTTTCAATCTTAAATGTCTGTGATCTGAGTGGCTCAGTTTTTACATTTGCTTCAAGGTCTGCATATATGGAATTGAAGAATTACATGGGGTCCCTCAGCTTCACGTTGATCTCCTGCCAGCTAGATTACCAGGAGTCTCCCTCTTGACCTAGATCTCCTCAAACACTGGGTCTACGTCCTGCCTCTTTGTATTGCCCCCAACTCCCATAACAATGCTGACAGGCATCAGGCGCCTGGAAATGCAGGTTGGTCAAAAGAATGAATCTCTATTTCAAAAAATATTCATCTGCTGTGAAAGAGAATGCAAGAGAAATTAGTTTTTGATCCTCATATGCAAATAGATGTTTATCTGGATTTATTAGTGGCAGGGTCCATTTTCTTCTAATATTTAAATTTTCTTATTCAAGGGTATTGTCACCTACAGTCTCTGTTACTGATAACATTATTCAGTAGTTGTTTTTTCATTAAAAGTTGATGAAGCCTTCAGATACAGAAGCTGAAAGATAAACGTCTGTCATAAGGAGCATGATTTTCTTTGACATTAAATGCAGACTTGAGGGGTTTCTAAGACTAAAGAATATTGCATTTTTAGACAGGATATATTGATTACATTATCAGAACACAGAAAGAGAGTGAGAGAGAGAAAAAAAATGTGTTTAGCTCTCAGATGGTACTCTGTGGGGTTTTAAAGTTGATGGGTTATTTTTCCATGCCACGCTTTTATTTATTTTTGATCTAGTAAAAAGAGACATTTCTGACAGGTTTCCCACCACCACCACTGAACGTGAACCTGGAACTGGGAAGTCCAAGATTTAAAGAAATGGAAAACTCCTTCAGGGAATATGAAAGATTCCAAGTTTCCAAAGAGTACAATTACTGTCTAGTTCACCATATTTGACAATGCCACAGTTGGCAGATTAATCATGAGTCTGTGGAATATAAGAACATCAATACAGAAAACAGCATGAATCTATGTTCTTATTTCTGGTTTCTCCAGTGCAGTGTGGGCATGCATTTAAGAGTTACTTCCTGTCTATGTTGCAAGGTTTATAAATTTCCATTTAAAACAAAAATCTCGTTCAAAATATAGCAGTGGGTATTTATGCAAATTAAATAGGGGTCTGGAGAAGAAGAAAAAACACTTTTTCATTTATATCCCTGCTACTCCAATCTCAAGCCTTGGTGTTCATCAAGCTTACCCTTCTTTCAGTTTTCATTTCCTTGGAGTCAGCTAACACATTTACACCCGTCACCTAAATGTCTAACGAACAACCTCACCCAAGATGTCCATGTCCAATTGCCCATCATACCATTCCATGTAGTTTCCACATTTGCATAGAATCTAGAAGACTTTTGAATGAAATAATTTTTGTGTCTCCCTTTCTATTGCATGTATTCACTCATGTATATCCCCAATTTTGGTGGAATGAACCATTGATCAAACTAATATAGGGACATGGGAATTATTCTTGACTGTACTTTCTCCTTCACCTATGTGTTATATATTTGTGCCATCTACCTTCTGACAGTCTTCTACATACCTATGAAGAAAACGAGTTTTTGAGAAAGAAAGAACTTTCTTTTCTTCCTCCTATGCCTCTTGGCACGATAAGGTGACATTAAACAATGACTGAAAACATTTACAGTGAAAAAAGCTGGGGTAAATTTGTCCACTACTCAAGTTACATGTGCAAGGTTGTTTGAATATTGAAATGATGAGCTATTCAGTTCAAGAAAGTGCAGGTGTGAGTTAATGAGTTATTATGCGAGGAGATGTACTTTACACCTGTGTTTATTGAGATGGCAACGTTGCATGTTTGCCCTTGGTTCAGTGTGTTGGTTAACTAATCCCCTTGAGAATTTTGGATGCCTATTACTACAGTTTGAATGCCTAATATTCTGAGCCTCCAGGTTTTATTTTTGCCTTGGAAAATTCTCAATGCACCTCATTTGTTGGTGAATTGTTGGCTAATTAAGTTGGATTCACATGGTTCTGACAATACGAAAACACGAGCAGTTTTAAGCAAAGAGATATCACCTAATGACATGTCCTTAGAAGATGAAACTGGCCGGTTTCATTTTAAGAAGGAATTCAAACCAAGCCCCCTCCCAGTGATTTGTTTTGTTTACTGAGATCTAGAAACATATTTTCCATCAAGTCATGCGATGCATCGCTGGCAAGCCAAATGGAACACGTTCACCTCTAAGCTAAAGCCTTCTTAAGAGTTTCAGACAATTTTTTTTTCCAAGCTGAGAGATCATGGAGATAAAAAGTAATGAGCCAACTTACTCAGATCGAGCGAAGTCTCAACATGTCCAGGAATAGTCATTTCATTTGGAGATCTTACTTCTTTGTCTATTGTAAATAAGAAAGACTTTCTCAAGTTCTCCTTTCCCTGACTACTTACTCTACAGAAGCCTTTCAGGAATTGACCTGATAGATAAGCAGAACCTGAGCTTCCAAGTGTCAACTTTTGCTTATCGTGACAAGTAATTAGGCCCTTGTCATTTGAGAACAACAGGAGAACATGCCTTGAGTGATGGGATCGAGATGAATTAATGGTTTATGTTGTGTCTGATGTCTGTGTGTGCTGAGTGCCTCTTTTAGACATCTTTGTCAATTTCCTTAGGAAATGGGCCAGAGCATCATATGCTTTCCATCCATTTAATAAAATTTTCAGAGTTTCTTACTGTCTAGAATTGGCACAGAAAACCCAATAGCATTACTTAGTAATCAGGACTTTTTTTTCTTTCAGGTTTTTATATGTTTATTTTCTTAGGTGGAGCTCATTCTAAGGTGAGTAAATAGTCAGCTATACTAACTTCTTGTATGAGAAAATGAGCTATGCCAGTGGCCTCCCTCTCCCTCCTTTGCCTTCAGTGGACATAAAATATGCCCCAGGAATCTAAAAATGGAAGCTGTCTTTATTACAGCAGTGCCTGGAAGCAGAGAAATCATTAGACACGGTGTCAATGTTGCCATTAGAAATCTTACTCTTCGGGTGTTTAATGACAGTCTCTGAAAGTTTGCTTCTGGCAAAAACCTGACCTCCAAAGTCTCAGCTGGGAAACAGATTATAAAAATGAATTTTCAAACAACCTGTCCAGCTGTGCTTTTTGGTTATCTTTATAAACTGAAAAGCAGCTTCTATGACAGGATTCAATTCCATTAGAGATTATGCTATAAATAATACTGCCGAATTATTTTCAATATTCAATTTAAAATAATGGCTCAGTAACCCAGTGACTTTTAGAAAATAGAACTCTGCACAAGAAAAATTCTCCCTGATCAGAAATTAGGTATGCATGTGTAGCAGGTACCTCATAGAGAGAATACCTTGGGGTCATATATTTACTCAAAAGTCACATTTTGAACATGTACAGTGTCCTTCCATTACAAAATAATAAAATCCTTTTACCTTAGCAGTAAAGAAAATTGAGATACCAATTGATAGGATGACTTATGCCAATTCCTCAGCCAGTGAGCCAAAGAGCCAGAAACTAGAGACATATCCCTAGAGTGGCTGATTTTGTAAGTAGGGCAGACACATCCATATACATTCTCTTTCTATGCTCTCCTGGCTTGTAAGAACTCCCTAAAGTCCATTTCTATCTATACACTCTCATCCTCTAGAAAGACTTCTCACTTGCATTTGACATTCTGCCCAGTCTTCCCAAATAAAAGTTTTCTCAAACTGCGTTTGTATATTTCCAACAGCAGAGACTCAAACTTCTGGGTAATAGAAATGCCAACCTTCATTTGCATGTCTAAAAACCACTTGTTCCCATAAAACTAAGTAAGTTCTTCTATGTGACTATTGAACATTTGCAGGTGCAATTTCCAAGTGACTGAGATGAGGCGGCTGCAAATGTGGCCCTTGAAGTGAAAGATAATCAAAATAAATCAAATGATCATCATCAAATTAGTAAAACTGAAAGTGAAAGCAGAAGATGTGGTAATGAGCAAGCCCCCCCCCGAAGTGTTCATAATGAATCTTATAAGAAGCTGAATCGAAAATGATAATGAACACTATGCAAACTGTCTTTAAAAGCTTGATCCTTTTGTTTGCCTATCACTGTGCATCTGGCATAAGAGGTGTCCTAGCCTAGAGGCTGCACTGTCTTTGAGCCTCTTTCCCTTCTGATTTGTCACCAAGTTATGCAGTTTCTTTTGTGGAAATCCATCATGGATTTTTCCTTCCCTTGCACCATTTAGGCTTCTTTGTTTGCAAGCAATAAACACTGATTCTGGCTACTGTAATCAGAAAAGAATTTATTGGAGGGAAGAGTGATAGCTCTCAGAAAACATGCACAAAGGCGGCCCCAGGAATCTGTGTCAGGAATAAATAGGGGGTTTCAGCAGGGCTCTGCTGTTGGAAAGAACAGGTGCCAAAACAGTCATACATCCTTCTATCTCCCTCCTAAAGGATCACATCCTAAGGAAAGACTGTCTGATTGACCTCACTTTCGATGTCCCTATTCTCTTTGGCAGGGGAGGATGAGACACCTTGATCAACAAGATGGTATCTGATGGAGGAGGGATAGTTCCCTAAGCAACATCAGGATGCTATTACCAGTGAAAATGAGAATGGGTGCTGGGTAGCCCAAATCAACATATGTCTACTATATTCCTCTCAGCTAGGCTCTTGTTTCCTCAGGTCTACATGTCTCTATTTTAACTTAATAATTAGGGAAATGAAAGCAGATTGATGTAATTTATAGTATATTCTTTTGTTGATGTATGAATCTGCCCTGGAATATCCTGACCGATGGACAAATGCAATATTTCAGTATATTCTCAGGCATAAGGCACTCATTATCTTATAAAGCAGTCTGTTAATCAGATTTTGGAAATTTTTCCTCTTGTTGAGCTAAAATCATTCATTCCATTGCTCAAAAGACGGTGAGTGCCCAGAATGCTTCAGCCATACTTCTGGTGCTGATATAGCTCTGGCAGACCTGATAGTCTGATGCAACTTCAGCCGATCAATCTTAATTCTACACATCAGTTCTAGTTCTAGATTTCAAAGCTACAGAGAGTAAATCCAATAGCCTAGTGAAGTCTAGGTGTACGTAAACAAATAGTAGCCAGTTGGAAACTATAATGGAAGAAGTTTTGATTCATCATAATACCCTCAAATATAAAATAGTTTAAAAAGTACTTAACATGAAATTTGTAGGTTGAATGTGAAGACAACTATAAAAATTTACTAAGGGCCATAAAAGGTGACTTGAATAAATGGAGAGACATAACATATTCCTGGGTGGGAAGACTCAACATTGTAAAAATACCACTTCTCAAATTAATCTAAAAATTTAATGCGACTGCAACCATAATCTCAGTTATTTTCTGCTTAAAACCTAACAAAGTTATTTTCAAGTCCATCTGGAACAATAAATATGTGAGTACAGCAAAGAAGCTCTTGAAAATGGGGAAGAGAGGGTGAGGGATTAATCTACTAGATATTAAAATGAACAATAAAGCTGAAATGATTAGAACAGTGAAGAACAAAATTTCAGTGGTGCAACAGAAAACCCAGAACATAAATACACATATATGTATCTACAGACAAGGACATTATATTATAAATACATAGGTTATGGTTGAAGGGTGTTAGGACAAGTGGGAGGTATCTTCTAGGAAGACAAATCCCTGCTATATCCTGTACTACATATCAAAACAAATTCCAGTTGGATTCCAGTGCAAAAACAAAACTACTAAAAGAAAGTATGCATTATCATTGATAAACACTTTGGCCTCCTATGCAAAAATTAATAAAATCTTGGGCTTTCTAAGCTGGAGATAAAATTAACCACATGAAGTTGAAAATGTCCATATTATCCCTTTCCCTTACTAAACCAACAAAATATAACATATTTAAGAGATAAAACCACAAATTGGAGAATATTTATAGCTTACATGACAGTCAAAGGGTCAATTTTTTAAATAAATAAAAAGCTCCTAAAATTCAAAGTGACAAATGTAAGCATCTCAGTAGGAAAAAGGACTAAGGGCAGAGACAGGTAGTTCACCAAAGGAGAAATATAAATTGTCAATGACATGTGACTAAAATGCTTTCCTCAGTACAAATATAATAAATATAAATCACAATGAATTGGAAATTGACTATCATACTAGCAGGGATGAGTAAGATTTAGAGTGGTAAAGATGTGAGTAAATGAGCTCTCTTTCATTGTTTCTGGAAGTACAAAGGGTTACAAATTTTCTGGAGGATAATTTGGGTGAATTTTCCAAGACATTAAAATGTTAGCCTTCTTATTAACCCAGCAATAGAAATTCAAAAATCAATCTATAAGGGTTACCATTGTAATCATATTAATAATTTTGAAAACTATAAACAACCAGAGGGAGGGTGGAATAAATTATAGCAAGTTGATATGATATCATATCAGGCACCATTAAATAATACAGAATAATAATGTCATTGGAAACAGTCACTATAAATTCTTTTTTTTTTAGTGTTCTCCTCTGATTTTCTAAAGCAATTGTTTCTTTTTTTAAAATTTTTTATTGTTATGTTAATCACCATACATTACATCATTAGTTTTTGATGTAGTGTTCCATGATTCATTGTTTGTGCATAACACCCAGTGCTCCACGCAGAATGTGCCCTCTTTAATACCCATCACTAGGCTAACCCATCCCCCCACCCCCTCCCCTCTAGAAGCCTCAGTTTGTTTTTCAGAGTCCCTTGTCTCTCATGGTTCCTCTCCCCCTCTGACTTACTCCCCTTCATTCTTCCCCTCCTGCTATCTTCTTCTTTTTTTTTTCTTAACATATATTGCATTATTTGTTTCAGAAGTACAGATCTGTGATTCAACAGTCTTGCACAATTCACAGCGCTCACCATAGCACATACTCTCCCCAATGTCTATCACCCAGCCACCCCATCCCTCCCACCCCCCACCACTCCAACAACCCTCAGTTTGTTTCCTGAGATTAGGAATTCCTCATATCAGTGAGGTCATATGACACATGTCTTTCTCTGACTGACTTATTTCACTCAGCATAACACCCTCCAGTTCCATCCACGTCGTTGCAAATGGCAAGATCTCATTTCTTTTTATGGCTGCATAATATTCCATTGTGTATATATACCACTTCTTCCTTATCCATTCATCTGTCGATGGACATCTTGGCTCTTTCCACAGTTTGGCTATTGTGGACACTGCTGCTATAAACATTGGGGTGCACGTACCCCTTCGGATCCCTACATTTGTATCTTTGTGGTAAATACCCAGTAGTGCAATTGCTGGATCGTATGGTAGCTCTATTTTCAACTGTTTGAGGAACCTCCATACTGTTTTCCAGAGTGGTTGCACCAGCTTGCATTCCCAAACACAGTGTAGGAGGGTTCCCCTTTCTCCGCATCCCCACCAACATCTGTCGTTTCCTGTCTTGTTAATTTTAGCCATTCTGACTGGTGTGAGGTGGCATCTCATTGAGGTTTTGATTTGGATTTCCCTGATGCCGAGCGATGTTGAGCACTTTTTCATGTGTCTGTTGGCCATTTGGATGTCTTCTTTGGAAAAATGTCTGTTCATGTCTTCTGCCCATTTCTTGATTGGATCATTTGTTCTTTGGGTGTTGAGTCTGATAAGTTCTTTATAGATTTTGGATACTAGCCCTTTATCTGATATGTCATTTGCAAATATTTTCTCCCATTCTGTCGGTTGTCTTTTGGTTTTGTGGACTGTTTCTTTTGCTGTGCAAAAGCTTTTTATCTTGATGAAATCCCAATAATTCATTTTTGCCCTTGCTTCCCTTGCCTTTGGTGATGTTTCTAAGAAGTTGCTGCGGCTGAGGTCGAAGAGGTTACTGCCTGTGTTCTCCTTTAGGATTTTGATGGACTCCTGTCTCACATTTAGGTCTTTCAACCATTTGGAGTCTATTTTTGTGTGTGGTGTAAGGAAATGGTCCAGTTTCATTCCTCTGCATGTGGCTGTCCAATTATCCCAACACCATTTGTTGAAGAGACGGTCTTTTTTCCATTGGACATTCTTTCCTGCTTTATCAAAGATGAGTTGACTATAGAGTTGAGGGTCCATTTCTGGGCTCTCGATTCTGTTCCATTGATCTATTTGTCTGTTTTTGTGCCAGTACCATACTGTCTTGATGATGACAGCTTTTTAATAGACCTGGAAGTCCGGAATTGTGATGCTGCCAGCTTTGCTTTTCTTTTTCAACATTCCTCTGGCTATTCAGGGTCTCTTCTGGTTCCATACAAATTTTAAGATTATTTGTTCCAGTTCTTTGAAAAAAGTGGATGGTATTTTGATGGGGATTGCACTGAATGTGTAGATTGCTCTAGGTAGCTTGACATCTTCACAATATTTGTTCTTCCAATCCATGAGCATGGAACGTTTTTCCATTTCTTTGTGTCTTCCTCAATTTCTTTCATGAGTATTTTATAGTTTTCTGAGTACAGATCCTTTGCCTCTTTGGTTAGATTTATTCCTAGGTATCTTATGGTTTTGGGTGCAATTGTAAATGGGATCGACTCCTTGATTTGTCTCTCTTCTGTCTTGTTGTTGGTGTATAGGAATGCCACTGATTTCTGTGCATTGATTTTATATCCTGCCACTTTACTGAATTCCTGTATGAGTTCTAGCAGTTTTGGGGTGGAGTCTTTTGGGTTTTCCACATACAGTATCATATCATCTGCAAACAGTGAGAGTTTGACTTCTTCTTTGCCGATTTGGATACCTTTGATTTCTTTTTGTTGTCTGATTGCTGTGGCTAGGACTTCTAATACTATGTTGAATGGCAGTGGTGATCGTGGACATCCCTGCCGCGTTCCTGACCTTAGGGGAAAACCTCTCAGCTTTTCCCCATTGAGAATGATATTCACTGTAGGTTTTTCATAGATGGCTTTTATGATATTGAGGTATGTACCCTCTATCCCTATACTCTGAAGGGTTTTGATCAAGAAAGGATGCTGTACTTTGTCAAATGCTTTTTCTGCATCTATTGAGAGGATCATATGATTCTTGTTCTTTTTTTGTTAATGTATTGTAGCACGTTGTTTGATTTGCGGATGTTGAACCAGCCTTGCAGCCCAGGGATAAATCCCACTTGGTCATGGTGAATAATCCTTTTAATGTACTGTTGGATCCTATTGGCTAGTATTTTGGTGAGCATTTTTGCATCCATGTTCATCAAGGATATTGGTCTGTAATTCTCCTTTTTGTTGGGGTCTTTGTCTGGTTTGGGGATCAAGGTAATGGTGGCCTCATAAAATGAGTTTGGAAGTTTTCCTTCCATTTCCATTTTTTGGGACAGTTTCAGGAGAATAGGTATTATTTCTTCTTGAAATGTTTGGTAGAATTCCCCTGGGAAGCCATCTGGCCCTGGGCTTTTGTTTGTTGGGAGATTTTTGATGACTGCTTCAATTTCCTTAGTGCTTATAGGTCTGTTCAGGTTTTCTATTTCTTCCTGGTTCAATTTTGGTAGTTGATACATCTCTAGGAATGCACCCATTTCTTCCAGGTTATCTAATTTGCTGGCATAGAGTTGTTCATAATATGTTCTTATAATTGTTTGTATTTCTTTGGTGTTGGTTCTGATCTCTTTGCTTTCATTCATGATTTTGTTGATTTGGGTCATTTCTCTTTTCTTTTTGATAAGTCTGGCCAGGGGTTTATCAATCTTGTTAATTCTTTCAAAGAACCAGCTCCTAGTTTCGTTGATCTGTTCTACTGTTCTTTTGGTTTCTATTTCATTGATTTCTGCTCTGATATGTATTATTTCTCTTCTCCTGCTGGGTTTAGGCTTTATTTACTGTTTTTTTTCTCTAGCTCCTTTAGGTGTAGGGTTAGGTTGTGTATTTGAGACCTTTCTTTTTTCTTGAGAAAGTCTTGTATTGCTATATACTTTCCTCTCAGGACTGCCTTTGCTGTATCCCAAAGATTTTGAACAGTTGTGTTTTCATTTTCATTGGTTTCCATGAATTTTTTTAATTCTTTAATTTCCTGGTTGACCCATTCTTTCGTTAGTAGGATGCCCTTTAGCCTCCATGTATTTGAGTTCTTTCTGACTTTCCTCTTGTGATTGAGTTCTAGTTTCAGAGCATTGTGGTCTGAAAATATGCAGGGAATGATCCCAATCTTCTGGCACCGGTTGAGACCTGATTTGTGACCTAGGATGTGATCAATTCTGGAGAATGTTCCATGGGCACTAGAGAAGAATGTGTATTCCGTTGCTTTGGGATGGAAGGTTCTGAATATGTCTGCGAAGTCCATTTGGTCTAGTGTTTCAATTAAAGTCTTTATTTCCTTGTTGACTGTTTGCTTAGATGATCTGTCCATTTCAGTGAGGGGGGGTGTTAAAGTCCCCCACTATTATTGTATTGTTGTCAATGTGTTTCTTTGCTTTTGTTATTAATTGACTTACAAAATTGGCTGCTCCCATGTTAGGGGCATAGATATTTACAATTGTTAGATCTTGTTGGATAGACCCTTTAAGTAGGTATAGTGTCCTTCTTCATCTCTTATTACAGTCTTTGTTTTAAAATCTAATTTGTCTGATATAAGGATTGCCACCCCAGCTTTCTTTTGGTGTCCATTAGCATGGTAAATGGTTTTCCACCCCCTCACTTTCAATCTGGGGGTGTTTTTGGGTCTAAAATGAGTCTCTTGCAGACAGCATATCGATGGGTCTCATTTTTTAATCCAATCTGATAGCCTGTGTCTTTTGATTGGGGCATTTAGCCCATTTACATTCAGGGTAACTATTGAAAGATATGAATTAAGTGCCATTGTATTGCCTGTAAGGTGACTGTTACTATATATTGTCTGTGTTCCTTTCTGATCTATGCTGCTTTTAGGCTCTCTCTTTGCTTAAAGGACCCCTTTCAATATTTCTTGTAGGGCTGGTTTCGTGTTTGCAAATTCCTTTAGTTTTTGTTTGTCCTGGAAGCTTTTTATCTCTCCTTTAATTTTCAATGACAGCCTAACTGGATATAATATTCTTGGCTGCATATTTTTCTCGTTTAGTGCTCTGAAGATATCATGCCTGTCCTTTCTGGCCTGCCAGGTCTCTGTGGATAGGTCTGTTGCCAATCTAATGTTTCTACCATTGTAGGTTACATATCTCTTCTCCCGAGCTGCTTTCAGGATTTTCTCTTTGTCTCTGAGACTCCTAAGTTTTACTACTAGATGTCGGGGTGTTGACCTATTTTTATTGATTTTGAGGGGGGTTTTCTGTGCCTCCTGGATTTTGATGCCTGTTTCCTTCCCCACATTAGGGAAGTTCTCTGCTATAATTTGCTCCAATATACCTTCTGCCCCTCTCTCTCTTTCTTCTTCTTCTGGGATCCCAATTATTCTAAAGTTGTTTTGTCTTATCGTATCGCTTATCTCTCGAATTCTGCCCTCGTGATCCAGTAGTTGTTTATCTCTCTTTTTCTCAGCTTCTTTATTTTCCATCATTTGGTCTTATATATTGCTGATTCTCTCTTCTGCCTCATTTATTCTAGCGTCACTATAAATTCTTGAGTGAAAAAAGCAAGTTACTTAAAATTTTAAAAGTATAATTACATTCATATATGTATGTATATATTTAATTAAGTGTATGTATATTCATATAATCAGATGTACTCAGGCAAATATTAACAATAGTTACTAATAAGTAGTAAGAAAACAGGTAATTCTAATTTTATTTCTTTCTGTGAATTTTCACTTCTTAAATTTTCTATAATGTTTATGCATTACTTTGGTAGTAAGAAAAAATAAAAAAAATATGTTTCTAAAAACAGATGTACTTTGTTTAAAGCAACAGAAATCCCTTTTTCAAATGAAATCTTATGTGAAAACCCAATTCATGGAACTAATAAAAGGGGTAGTGTAGGGGTGGCAAGCCTAGAGCTCTGCTCACTTGGGGGGCATCCTTGAGCACCACTTTGAAATGTCAGGGCTAGGGGAATTCTGCTGAGAAAAGAATGCACGCACACACCATCCCTAGGACCTACATGATGTGTTGTTCATGAAACCCAGATAGGCTCCATGATTGCTGGTTATCTCCATAGTTACTCATAAAAAACTGCTTAATAGCTTATTCCACTTAGTTCTTTATATTCATTGCCATACGTTCATTTGTTAAGCACTTTTTAAGAAGTTTTCTAGATTTTAGCTTTGCAATATCTAGTTTAGTTGTGTATTAGAACGAAAATGATTTTATCATTACCAGAAATACCTGTAGGTAACTATGATTTGATGCCACTCCCTCAGATTTCATTGAAAGTTGATATGAGAGATAACTTCATGAAGAGTGTATCCCCATCTTCCCTAAAACTATTATTAAATATATTGTCCACTGCAGTGTCCAAAGGTCCTTTATACAAGGATACGTGTGATAAATTCCCCTAAAATTTTAGTACCAGAAAAGAAGTTTGCCCATTTTTATAAATAAGTATGATTTCCTTTTATAGTGCTGTATTATTCCTATACAACACATCATGTTTCCCTTTTGGCTTTGGCTGCCAGAAAGCTCAGAGCTATATTTATTGCCAAACCACAGCAACGAACAGCTGTCTAATTTTGCAGAAAAACTCTATCCCAAAGCACTTGAGTATTTACTCTCAACTAAATGGTTCCATGATATGCATGGCTCATGTTATAAGTTGTCTCAAGTCCAATTTGGAAATAGGCAAGGATTAAATAATAAACAAACAAACAAACAAACACATAAGTAATTTAGACTAAGCAGGCTTGGTATTGGCAGTAGAAAATGCTTACACCTAGAGTTTGGTTTGTATCAAATGCCTAAGGGGCACATTGCTTAATCTGAAGTACTGCTCTGGAGTGAGCATGCCCCTGGGTGCAGCCATGGACTTTTGGGTCTTTCTGCTACTGAGGCCCACAACTACATTCACCCATCCCATGATGCTTGCTCCCTAGAGGGGGTCTGCGTGACATCCAATAAGGATATCAGCTTGTAAAGGGTGGCAAAAAAGCAAGGTACAGATAAACTAGCAATTTATACATGGACTGTAACCTTTAACTAGTTAATAAAACAAGATCTTGCTGAAATGGACCAGGAAATAGAAAGACAATTTTCACACATAAAAATAAACAATTTTTAGGTATTGGGGTATGTGTATGTGTGTGTGTGTTTATTACAATGTTCAAAGGTAGACTAAAAAATAGCAGGTGAATTGAGATACTTCTTTACCTTTCTACAAGGTCAAATAAATATTCTTATTGTTAACATTACTTACATTATTTTATGAATGTTGAGTGCTGAAAAGGGCATAGAATCTGGAGGAAAGGAAGCCAAAATTATTTTGAATGGCTGATATAATTTTTTTACCTTCATTATTTCATTTAAGGGACACTATTGTTCTTTTTCTCTGGAATGAATAGGCTCTTCAGCAACCTCCCTAATAACAAGAGAAGGCACCAACATAACAGACATTGTGTTGCAATGATTTAGACACAAGGGCCCCTAAGCGTGGACTCTGGTAATGTAGCCTTGATATAGTATGGCTTTCCGCATCAGCAACAAATGCCTTCAAAGCCTTTGGGAATAGCTTGACCTCTGTGACTCAGCAGTAGGACAGGTTATCATTACAAGAAAGACTTGCCATGCTTTTCACAGGAGAGCCAAAACCAGTCTATGAGCAAGTGGGCCAGGCAGGCTCCTGAGACCCCAAATATCTTCCTCCTCATGAGGGCTTGCCTGATAGTCCACAGATGTAGTTTCATTCAAGGCAGCAATGCTTGGTCCTCAAGGAGCCCAGCTCTGGAATCAGATCTCCTACTTTTAAATCCCAGCTGCACCACTTACTGTTGGCTGAGTAACCTGGGTGTAGGCCCTAACTTTGAATCTTTCTGTGAATTAGTAAGAACGTCCATGAAAGGCGGTTAGCCAGCATTTGGCTCATGGTACACCTTCAATATATGTCAGCTTCTATTATTATTATTTAGACTTAAAGTACCACCTAACAAAATGTAAATACCCAGAGAGGCATACCTTGTTACCAGCTAATACTTGGGGGGCAGGAGAGGCGAATCTCACCACCTGAATATCAATTAAGATGACAGTAGCCAGCAGCAAGGGATCCAGGATTGAAACCTGGGAGAAGCAGGGAACTAGGCGAAAGGAGAGAAACGACTTTGACATTTTGCTCAGAGCCACAGTGATTCTTCTACACGGAAAAGCACCCAATCGTTGCAGCTATCCAAGGGCAAATCCTTGCTGTTGCAGAAAGGCAATCTAATCGCTGAATCCAGATCACCGAATCCGTGGCCCTCGGGACATTAGGGACAGCCCCTTTCTCTATTAACTGCTCCACCACAGGGATTTTATATATAGACTTCCTATGGTAAGAGATATTAGACTGTAGCGCCGCCACATTAGCTCTTTGTTTTTTGTATGCAAGGGTTCTCAACACTGATGTGTGTGGAAATGTGCACACCCCAGAGAGGCTTCCACCGGGCTTGCCATTAGCAGCCAACCGAAAACCACCACCCTTTTCTGCAAAGCCGCTGCGCGTCCCTTCGCACTCGGAGTAGACTTCCATTCGTAAAGTCATCCGTCACCTCTATAAATCAGCCATTTGTTGATGTGAACATCCCCTCCTGACCAGCAAGGAGAGAGAGGAAATGCCACTTTGGAGACTTTCCGTTAAGCTGTTGCGTACAAAACGGATGAGGGATTTTTTTTTTTTTCTCCTCGGGGTACCCAGGAAAGGTTGATTCAGAAAGTCCCGTGTGAGAGAGAGTCCATTCGCCTCCCGCTGGGTCAGGGAGGGGTCCTTCCCGGAGCGCACACGCGGCCCGCACCCCCGCCTGCGCCCCGCAGGTGCAGCACTGACCTGTCAGGCCGGCAGCCTCCGCAGACAGGAAGGCGCTCCAAGACAGGAGGAAAAACAGGCCGGTTTCCAGCAGAGGGAACTCACAGAGTTTGGTAAATTTGGTCAAGTGACAAAGACATGTTAAGGGAAACAACAAATGCCGGTAGAGCTAAATCTCCTCCTTGGCCGAGGAAAACGAATCTGGTTGAGATCCTTTCGGAGTAAGAGAACCGATTTGCAGCGCTGACTGGGAGGCCGTGCCTCTCATTGGGCGGGCTTGGAAGGCCACCATTAATTTCACGCTTCGTGGGGAGCTGAACGCTCCAGTAAGAAGGCAAACCTGTGTTCACATTTTTAAAAAGGTGTCTTACTGAGGAGGAAGATAAAATCAGCTAACTGTGGGTCCAAAAGCTCTTGAATTTGGCCTTGGCCCTTGGGGCGTGCCCCTCAGGGGACGGCAGCGGATCAGGGAAAACAAAGCCATGGACAAGGAAGCAAGTGCTTCAGTACCCAAGGAGAACACTGCTCCCTGGGGAGCGAGATAGTCTGTGGACAGATCACCTTAAAAGACTCCTCTCTTGGGGATGGGAGTTGGATCAGGAGGAACATTCATGTTCAGTGGTAGGGAAGCTACCCATGCCATCTTAGTATAAGTAGGAGAGAGGAAAAGGTGTATTATTTCTAGGTCAGGTAAGCAGCCCTTTGGCAGGCAATGGTTCATTTTGGCTGGGATGACACTTGGTCAGTAGCCTATAAATTGCACATAGAGCAAAGGCAGAGTGATCCAAATCATGCAGAGAATGGGTTATGGGAAGATGATTAGGAATTTGTGATGGATGGAAAAGGGTTACATTGCAATTGTGCCCACACTTAGGCAAAAAAATACCCTGACAAATAAGGAGATGTTATGTTGCATTTTTATGCTTCAGGACAAAATCTAAAGAGATTCTACTTAATGTAGATGTTTAGCAGTAGGGCAGGGAAGCAAAAAGCATGACCCATGGAGTGGAAGATCAAGGTCTGAGTCTTGGCTCTGCTAGTCACTGGCTGTGTGATTTCTGAGCAATATATTAACCTCTCTGAGCCTCATTTCTATCCTATGTGAATTGTCAATGAGAATAATACCTACTCTCTCAAGTGTGGAGAGTAAAATGAGATGAAGTATGTTTAGAATGTTTTGCAAAATTATAGAAAGCACAAAATGCCAAGAAGAAGCAGAATGATATCATGGTTGGGAATGTAGCCTCTGGGAGCCAACTCTACTTCAATGTATCAGCTTCAACGTGTCCCCTGACCACTTTGTGCCTTGGTTTCCCTGTCTGAAAGTGAAGAAAATCATGTAACCTACCTCCTAGGTACATAAACCGGTTATCATGTGTTAAGTACTCAAAAGAGTGCCAGATATGCAACAAGGAATATATACGTTTTTCTATTAGTGTGACTTAAATTAATTTGTTTTGTAATACATCTTTCCCAGACGTAGATTCAGTAAGCGTCTGGAAGCAATTCTTTATCTGGAAGAAAACACAGGTTGCCCTTTGACCCTTTCAGCATTCCCTCTTATTACTTGGAGGGCAGGCTTTTTGTTTTTAGTGGGGTTTGTTCCTCTGAATTCCCTCTTCTACTTTGTTGTGGAGAAGGCTTAGACCACTTTGAGTAACAGGATATCAAGTGGACATAGGACATTTGTGTCTTTCAACCTTCACCAGAAAGCAGTTTAGTTCTGGGTCAAGACCTAAGCTTGCCTAGAGCCCAGGAGCCTATACCCTGAGGAGCATCACCTCATTATGGACAAGGTATCAAGGCTCATCATGGTGGAGGGAATAACTGTGCACCTGTCTCCTTTGCAGCCTGAGTTTGGGAGAGGCAAGGCCATCAGGTGCTGTATGACAGATCCTCCCCCTGAGACTGAGCCCCTGTCTCTTCTCTCTCTCCAACCATTTTTTTCCAGATCTGATCCAATCCCATGGCAGACTTCTAATCTCCAGGAATTTTTTCCCTTTCCTTGCCAACTTGTTTACTTATGTGTCCATACCTTCCCTTCATATCAAGCAGAAAAGAGTTCCAATTTCAGTTTTTTCACCTAGTGCAGGCTCTGGAGCCAGAAAGTGTGGACTTAAATCCCAGCCCTGAAATGTCTCAGCTGTATGGCTTTAGACAAGTTGTTTAACCTTTATGTGTCAGTTTCTTTAGCTGTAAAATTGAGATAATAACAGTATCTTCCTCCCAGTGTTTTTATAAAAGCTATATGAGAAAATCCATTAGCAAAATGCTAATGACAGCGGCTGGCAAATGGTAAAGTTCTCAACAAATGTTACAGTAATAATAATTGTGTTGGCTATTACTGATATGTGACCCAGAGTAGCTACTTAACCTCCTTGAGCCTCAGTTTCCTTATGTGTAGAGTGAGGATAATAATAGCCTATCTTACAGGGTTGATTCAAATGAGGAGATACATACAAAGGCCTTGGCACATGCGAAATGTTGCTATCATCATTACCATTACTTATGCAAAACAACATGTGGCTTCCATCATAATTCCACTTAATAATCAAGAGGAAATAGGGATCAGTGATCAAAAGTATGGTCTGTCTCTTGGTTTCAATCTCTGGGTTTGAATTTTGGCTTTAATACTTACAAGCTGTATGATGCTGGGTAATACCCTATCCTTTCTAAGCTTCAGTATCCAACAAAAATAATATCTGCGTGACATGGACGTTGTGAGGGTGAATGAAGTATAGTGTGTAAAACAAATAGAGGCCTGTGTATCATAAGTACTGATGTTAATCATTAGATTATTAATCGTTATTTTTATTAGAGATCAGCCCTACCTTTTCTGAATTACTTTATTTCTTTGTCAAAGGAGTTGACATTCTCTAGGGTTTCCCGGACAAAATTCTGGAGTGGCCTTTGAGTCTCTCCTCTTCTAATCCTATTCTAGTCCTAGAGATTCTTCTAAACATTGGACTCTTTCCTGATGTTTCTTTCGCAGTTCATCATCACAGTTTTTCTTGAGTCTAATCCTTTTCTGACTCATCCTATGAACCAGTTCCTCATTTACTGTTTAAAAACAGGACTTTCAGTATGTCACTCTCCTGAGCAGAAACCTTCGGTAGTTAATTGCAGACTACAGACAGAAGCTCAGATTCCTTTGAATAACACTCCAAGATATTCCACAGGGTGAGTCCAACCCACCTGTGTCTCCTCATCTTCCACTGCTCACCAAACCGAGAATTCTGGTCCTCTCAGCCCAGCCTTACCCTTCGATGAAGGCTGGTTTTCTCCTGAACCACTCATCGCATAGCCTTTGTCTGTATCCTACCTATATTTCAGGCCAAGCCCACATTCCTCTCTGCATGTAAATGTTACTCTTCAAATTATTTTTCGGAATTATAGGCTGTTCAAGAGTCTATCGGACTATTTCAGAAACAATGGACTCATCCACATTTGAATTTTTAGAGTCCTAATAAGTTGGCTGTGGTTTTGGCACCCACCTTCTATACAAATCTTATTGTAGAGCTTGTCTTTCCAAGTTTGTTACTAATTGAAGACAGAGTCCATATTTTATTCATCTTCCAACTCATGTTACAAACTCTTAGTAGAACCTAGTGTTTTAGCAGCTGCTCAGTGAATAGAGATTCACTGGGTCAGTCCCCATGAGAAAGTACCCAACGTTTTGCTTTCTTTGCTAGATCCCTGACACATCTTGTACCCTTCTTCTTTCTCTTTTCCCCAAGGTCTTTGGTCCTTGATCCTTTGTTCTGCCTCTTTTTATGGCCTCTATTAAGCCCTCACACTTGACATTGGTTTTCTGGCTTTCTTCCTCAACTCTGGCTTACTTTTGCCCCATCCAACTGCTCTGACTGAACAGCTCACTAGACCAGCTTCATTCCCTAGCTCAAATTCTCTAGGAACTCTGCTCATTCTTCCACTGCACTACTGCAAAAGAAGGAATGAGATGACAAAACTGTCCAGATATAGCAAACATGTCATTTCTACCGCGCTTGCCCATCCCCTTCTGTAAAGTCGCTAGGGATGTTTGTTTAAATCCACAGTGATTTTTTGGCTTGGCCAGTCCTGTGAGCTAGTGATTGCAAGAAGTTTGAAAAGGAAGAAGAGAATACCCAGTTAATCACTCCCAGTCAATCCTGTCTTGTTCTTGACCCTGGATCTCGGGGTTTAAAGACATCCAGGGAAAAACTAAGAACACTTAAAGACATCCAGGGAAAAACTAAGAACATTTAAAACTACTTTTTTAAGCTTCTTCTTGACCCTAATACAGCCAATCCCGATGTCCCATGCCCACCTATTTTCCTACATGGCAGTTTTTTAAGACTGTTGCTATCTTGGTGTCAGACAGTATCAGTAGTGCTAGAACAGGCCTTGGACAAGAAAAGATCCTGGTCCCCTCTGCCGCTGGTACCAATCTATGCCTCATGGACTGGGAACTAAGATGGCTCCAGTGGCATTGTATCATATTTGAACTAGACTGTCTAGCCATTTCTTTCTTGGTCTGGAGGTTGTCCATCCTCAGAAACAGTCCAGGTACAGCTCTTAACAGTCCCCAGCTTTCCACACACATGTTCAAAGGATATCAGTGCGGTGACAACAGCATATGCAGACCCCATTGCAAATGAGCCGGCGAAGATCCCCAGGAAATTCCCCACGGACTGGAAGAATGCTGCAGCATCAAATGTATTTGGATTCTCCTTGGGGCTGTAAATGGATATCGAACTGGAAAGAAAAGAGGGTGAAGGTTAGTCAGTGACTTCTCTCTTATAGCCCAAATACCAGAAGTCAAAAGTTAGCACCCCCTTCTGAGGAGGGTACCTTGTCCCGTGAGGTTAGGTGCTGGCTGGAAGAGTTCAGGAGAAACAGATGAGGACAGGGAGAGGTAGAGAAAGTAGAGAGCTTTCCCTTCCCTTACAGCCCATTCCCATGGTATCCATATATTGCTGCCAGTCAGTAAACATTTTTATATTGGAAGGGTCATAAAGAATATTGTTTCTGAGCAAACTAGGCATTAAAACATGGTAGGTGTATAAGGAATCTGCTGAGGAGATAGATAACTGTGAATTATTTAGTGGCCATATGTCTTCAGTGCTGTAATATATTCACAAATGCTCCTGATAAAAAGTACACTTTTATGGCCTGTGCACAAATGGGCAATACAAATCACAGCGTGCACAAAATATTCTGCTGTGATCTTGTCATAAACCACAAAGCATTCCTCCTCTCCAGTGTAACCCTTCAGAAACAGAGCCCAGAGGATGCTTAGAGCATCACAGTATTAACCCCTGGGGAGAGACAAAAACCCTCATTTTCCCACCAAAACAAATGGCAGCAGCTGCCCGAGGTCATGTTTTATACCCCAATTCTGGTGGCTGCCAACAGATTTATTTCCATAGAGAAAAATCAATCCACCAATAGGCAACCCGTTCACTTAAATATTTTTGAGGACGCCACATTTGTTATTTTTTTTAACAAGGGCCTCAAATCCCAGAAGGACAAGGTGTGTCCTATTTTAAGAAATGTGAACTCCATATTGTAGCATTAAAATGAACAGATGTGCTAGAACCAGTAGCTTTGGGGAGACGAATGAAGTAACATTTCATTTTTTTAAATAGTTTTTATTTTAATTATGAGGTCTTTAAAACTAATCAGGAAAATCAAGAGTTTTGTAATAGGCTCTGGAAGGGACTTTGTAGCAGTATAGAGAGCAAAAAGTACACTAGACACACTGACTTGAAATTAGATTGGATTTTACAGAGATGTAACTGAATCTTTTATGGTTTGGATGATTAGAGCATGTTAACTCTCTGGTTTGACTTTCTGTATCTAGAGACTAGTTAAGGGGGTGGGGAGGGGGATTCCAGTTTTTCTACAGGAAGATGTGTGCTTAAAAAAGTAGTTTTAAATGTTCTTAGTTTTTCCCTGGATGTCTTTAAACCCCTAAAGTAGGCCAAACACTTCTACTTTGATCATGTAATTGGATAAGGAAGATGAATGTGGATCTCAAATGGAGCCCTTGAAATGTATGCGAGAAAAGGATTGCCTTTGAAGTGTTTTCTCTTTGTAAAGTGTTGTGTTTTGCAGAAAAAAAATGGAAAAGCAAACCCATATTTAGGTCCTTTGTATCTGACAGTCCTGAGAATGGGTGTATAACCCCACGGCCATTATGAAACTTGGTGCCCAACACTGCAAAGCTTGATGTATGAGTTAACATTCACCAGCACATTTCTTCATTCCAGTGAAGGAACATAGTGATGAGAAAACATTCTACTTGCATTCTGCTTTTCCAAACAAAGAGTTTTGCATAGTAACACAGCTCTGTGAATAATTCTATTAATTCCTGAGGCTACCAATAGATCTGATTCATAGAACAGGTAACTCTTCATCCCCATCTCCACCTCTGCACTCCAGAAATTATTTTCTCTGTCCTTATACTTCTTGACCTTGGAGTACCATCATCACATCATTTGGCCATAGCAATATGTAATGTTACTTCCATTACTAATGTAATGTTTTTCTTTAAATCAACTCATTTTTATTCAAATGCAAGAGCTTTTATTAAAGAATACTTATGTATAAAGTCATAGGTTTGATGTGCTAATTTTCTTTCTTCTTAATACCCATGAGATTATGTAACTATTACATTTGATGAAAAGTTCACCTGTGTGTCACCTACAATCATCTGGGTAACCACACTGATTCTCAGCCTGCATTCTGGGAGATATTCTCTTCCTGCACTCTGATCCTCACCCAGTAGGGTACAGGCAAACTTCATATACTTCTTCCCTGTGATGTTGGATTTAACTTAAGGGAAAAACTTAACTTCCCTTGACTTATGAAGACTTGTCTGTTGAGTGTGCTGCCCCTAAAGCTCCCTAGGATGTATGCACTGGGTATCCACTAAGGGCCTGGTGGTGCATTAAGTGTAGGGTGTTGGGGGGCAGGCAGGAAAGGGCATAGAGAAGAGAAGCAGAATTTGAGTAACTAGACATTTTATTGAACATATACAAGGCGTATCTAGGCACAGGGGCCTAAGATGTAGATGACAACTAGCTCTAGTCATGGTGCTAAGTATGATTTTTTTGAGAGATATGTAACATTTAGTGGTGCAAATGAGGCAAGAGTCACTACTTTAGATGAGAGGAGATGGCATTTGAGCAAGGAAGCAAGTCAACCAACAGTGATGGGAAGAGGGTACTTCAGGCAGCAGAAAGAGTGTAAGCAAAGACCAGAAGGCAGATGAGTTGAGGACACTTCAAAGCAGAACTATCTAGTTATGGCTGGAACACAAGGACCATGTATGTGGGCACCTATGGAGGTAAAGATAGTTAGATGGCATCACTCAGCCTTAAATTTCATGTTAAACATATACAAAAGTCCTCACATTTACATATCATTTTGTCCCCTTTAAGCCTGCCTTATAACTTCATTTGATCCTATAACATTTCTGCCAGGTAAACAGGGCAGGTATTTTTATCCCTCCTTTTCTTCCTTTTTTTTTTTTTTTTTTAATAAAACAAAGAAACCAAGGGTCAGAGAAATTAAGATCATAGAGCTATGGAGTTCAAAATGCAGATTTTTTGTTTATTCCTTCAAAAAGTGATCTTGTTGGGAGGAAAACAGGAAAAACAGGAACCCAAATCAGGATAGCTGAGTGCTGCGCCGATTGTAAATGCAGAAGTTCAGGTACCAGAACCTTTAATTTCATCCCTGGATGGAATATGGGCAACACCTTCCTGTGTGCAAGCAGAGAGCAGATTGCACTGTATGGGATGGCAGCACCCTCTTCCCCACCTCACTAGACTGCGAGACTCGGGGCTTCTCATGGGAATCTGCTTTCAGGCCCGGGTCCTGGACTTGAGCTTTGCTGGGCCTGGCCTGGGTCTTGTTCTTCTTCATATGACCAGGACACAGACTGGTGCCTGGCACGTGGCAGGCCAAAAAAAGATGAATGAAATAAAGGCAGGACGACTGGAAAGTAGAAAGGAAAGAAAGAAGAAATACAGGAAAGAAGGAGGTCTGCAAAAGCCAGGCTTGAAATGAATCATCACCTACAAGATTTCCTTTATTAAGCAATGACTTTATATATTTACATTGTGGGTACTTTTAAGTTCATCAGCCCAAACTGAAGGTGACACTTGAGACAACTTGAGCTTCAGAGATCTGACCCTTATTGGCTCTATGGCCTTGGGCAAGTTATTTCATCATGCTCAGACTCAGTCTCAAAGTCTGTAAAATGGAAATATTAATAGTACTTATCTCCCAGAAATGCATGAGGATATGAGGTACTTTTAAAACCTGTATATTTATCTTGTAGACTGTAGGGCCATTCATTGAGTACTGATTATGTGCATGAAAAATAAACACTCACTGAACGCTGACGATCATCACCACCATCATCATCATTCTGTTAAGAACTTCCATAAGCCTCACAATGACAGAGAACAGAGTGCTGTGGCTGAGCCAGGCCCCAGCTCCAACTACAGAGAGATGGGGTGTGGCTCTCCTCCCGGCCTACCAGGCTTCCAGGTTGCAGCACGGAACTAGTCACTTTTGCGTGGGAACAGAAGGATCTCCTGGGAGGACATGGTCATTGAAGTAAGGCTAAAATCTGTTCTGTTTACTGCAGAGCTCTTCACTCCATGGATCCACAAAGAAAGGAGCGTCCTTGGCAGTCTGGGTAGGAATCTGTCTCAGGACAAGAACAGGCAAGGAGACTGAGCTTGTGTTGCTTCATCCCTAGTTAAGTGGCTCACCCCTCCTGGATGTTCTGTAGGCAAAGCCCTCTGGCTTCAGGTGAGGAGTGAGGGAAAGAGAGCAGGTAAAGAAAAGTCAGGCAGGTTGCATCTCTCCTGACTGCCAGGATTTTGGGAAGCTGTTCTTCTGGGCTCTAAATCCTGGTGAAGGAGGCACCACTTTGGGCTCTGGTTTTCAGCTACAACACTAAGCCTATGGATTGTAGGGCAACAGCTGCAGAGGGTGCTTTCTGGAAACAAACAAGGGTTTGGGTAGCATATGTAGAGCTTTCCAACTTCAACCCAAGAGAGGAAGAAATAGCTGTTCCAGCAGTTGCAGCCCTTTGGACTTAAAAAGAAAATATTTCCTCCCCTGCACTGAGGGACATGCTTGGACCATTCGTGTATGCAAACATTGGAAGGGAGAGAGGAGAAGAAGAAGAATTAACCTTTCTGCTAACCTGTGTGGTGCTTGTTCTCTGGGGCACTACTCTGAAGAGGCATTGTTTATAACACAAGCTAGTAAAGATAGATCTACAATCCCCATATTTCTGGAAAGAATATTTGAGTT
This sequence comes from Zalophus californianus, assembly GCF_009762305.2. Taxonomy (NCBI): domain Eukaryota; kingdom Metazoa; phylum Chordata; class Mammalia; order Carnivora; family Otariidae; genus Zalophus; species Zalophus californianus. The sequence continues at coordinate 99,083,072 of NC_045595.1, forward strand.
AGATGAAACCAATATCCTTGAAAGTGCTATGAGCAGAAATACATAGTGGTGTTTAAATATTCATGTCATAAATTGGAAATAAGTTCAGGTTATTGATTCATTCTATTCAGGAAAAGATTATTCAGCAAAAATGAGTTTGATGATAGTATATTATATCCGTTCTCAGAAATAAATGTGGGCAGCATCTTTTATTCAAAAATTCTGAAATGGATGAACTATCCCAATTCCTTTGATGAAAGCAACATGAATAAGGATCATGTTGCTCACTGTACCATTTAAAGTTCACAGAGAGGATCGCAACTCTGGTGTTTCTCAACATCCCATTATTTAATCTTTACGATGTTCCTTCAGGGAAGTCACTTGGCAGCTTAGGTAGTATTGAGAGTATAGAATCTGAATCTGGGATCTGGGTTCAAATCTCAGTTCTCCCACTTATTGCCCGTGTGACCTTGAGCAAGTTACTTAATTTATATGCGCCTTAGTTTCCCATAAAATGAGGATGATAACAATAGTAACTATCACATAAGTTGCTACAAGGATTCAATGAATTAATGTTTGTAAAGCACTTGAAATGGCACCTGTAACATAGTAAGAAGTAGACAAGCATTTCTTAAGTAAATCATCCTTCTTCAAATAACCCATTCTTCCCCCTGCTCCTCCTTCCTTTCTCTCTCTTTTCCTCTCTTTTGAACTGACAGTTTGGTTTACTTCTAAAACAAGTATCTCAAACTAGATGTCCAATCAGCACCTCAACTGAAACAGAACTGAGATGTCCATCACCTCTCTGACACCTGCCTGGACTCGTCCCTGGTCTAGGATCATGGAGCGTCAGGGACCATTTGATCTTACAAATTGTTTTTTGTAGAATGGTGTATGACACCTATGCTCAGTAAATACTAGCGATGAAGAAGAAGAAGAAGGAGAGAGCAAGAAGAAAAGGAGGAGGAAGAGAAGAAGGTATTGCAATTACGCTGGAAGTGAAAATGATATAATGCAGGGAAAGTGTTCTATAAATGGTACCACCATTCCTGCCACCAGTGCCATCCCCTCCATGACTCATGACTCTGACCTTCTTCCCATTTTGGATCCTACCCAGTCTTCTCTCTCCTGGTTCTTACAATCTTTCTCAAGATTGCCTGGTTTCTAACACCATTCACTTTGTTATTTTTCACTGCTACTGCTAAAATATTTTGCCTCACACTTACTCACTTAAACTACCCAACAACATCCTGCTCCCGGGCAACTATTCTTTCACTGGCCCTCCCAGCTCCCACAGTCTACTCTCTGTCCTGGGTGCCTGGCCGGGACAACCTGCTTCTCCTAGCCCCCAGGATAGTCTCAATTCTTTTGTTAACAAGAAATCAATGTCACTCAAAAACTTTCAAAAGGAAAATATTAAGCAAACATATCATTTCCCTTTCAGAATATTTATTAATGTAATCATTAAAGAAAAAAATGAGAAAATGACTACTATAGCCAAAGATCTACAAAAGGACCTACCATTTTTCTCTACCAAATCTTTAATCCCTCGCAAAAAATTTCTAACTGCTGACACCAGTTTATTATAGAATTCCTGATTAGTTGGGTTATATATATGAAGTAGTTTATTTTTTTTTCCAATTACTGCTTCCAGCTGTACTACGTCAAATCCTTCTTTGTGTGGGTATGCAGTTCCATTAATGATGTCTTAGCCAAATTCCATTATTCAATTCCTTTTAGTTATTAAGATTTGGTACAGTCTAGCTTAAAACCTAAATCTTCAAAGCAGGATTCTTCTTTGCCCTGCAGAATATTCTAGAGCAGCAGGCAGGATGACTTGGAAGGGAGGAGGGGCAGAAGAGGTGTTCCTCTAACACACTTGTGGGCACCAGTGTCCCCTGGTGTTGGAGGCACAGAGGAGGGATGGGGGACCAAGCTTGTTCCTGCTCAACCCCTCTCTTAGAGACCTCTGCTGATATGGTAGCACCTGTATTTTGCTGAGAATCCCCTCACAGCGACCACTCAATCTTCTATCTGCCCTGCCAGCTATGTACAGTTCCAGCCCTTTGCTACAGCTTGGATCTGGGGCCATTTGGGGGGTGTCGTGGCTCTCATCCTTCTTTTGACCTCCAATCCCCTTTATTGGGCCATGGACCACTGGGCCAGGTGTGTTCACCTTGGCCACTTCCTAAACACACCAAATCAGGGAGCTATCAGATCCTGCTGACACAGACCATTCCAGCTAATTCCTTTTAGAGATCTCTAGGCCAGTCCCCATGTTCTTGTGTACTCCCACTCCAAGAAACCACATCCCAGAACTTGCCTCCTTTATTCTGTTTTGAGAGGGCCTTAGCCCCTCCATAGTTTTCTCCACTGAGGAATGAGCTGGCAAGGCCTCTTCCTGCAGGTAGCCTTAGCCTATTGGGTGATTCCTTCCAGTGGAGTCCCTTCCGCTTGACTTAGGATGGAGGAAGCACCCTGATGGACAGAGGGAACAGCTTCACACCTCAAACACTGTAGTCTCTCCAAGGATGACCCCATCCTTCCCCACCCCTTTTATATACCAATTTGAGGCAAAAAAGATGGTGGGGAGGTTGAAGGAAATGAGGCTAATTCTGTTGCCAATTAAGCTAGTTGGGAGGTGTGGCCTTAACTGCGGGGTAAGTCTGCTGCTCTTTTTAGTATGGGGCCATTTATCAGCTTTTGTTTGCAGCTTTGCTCCTTAAACCCAAGTTGGCAAACAGGAAAAGGCCCACAGGATGACACAGCTTGTGACCTTTACATCAGGGTGCTTCTAGCTTTTACTTCCTATCTAGAATTGCTTTGTCTTTCCGCTCTTAAAGATACATTTTTAAGGAGAAACACAACATAGAGGGGCAATGAAAATTTGTAAAACTCCTCTGTTTAGTTGGCCCTGAGTGTCACAGGTAAGAAACAAAGTAGAAGAAAACTAATTACAGTACTATTTTGTGTTTAAAATTTTTTGGTCCTTAAAAAAAAAAATAAATAAATAAAAAATAAAACAAGTGGATCCTTATCTATTATTTATCTTTTAATAACTGTACCAACCTGCCCTTTCTCAAGAAGTTGCTTAATTATGAATAAGGAATTGATTTTTATGGGGCCAAGAATTGTGTGTACACATTGGAATTCATTCTGGCATCTGCCTGCCCATTATTCTGGCTTATGTTCTGCCAAAGGCCAATGAAACTCTGTCAAGAGGACCCGCTGTAAAACATAATGACTTCAGGAATTGGGGGCATTCCAGGCACCCTGGGAGGTTAGAAGAGCTGCCTCTTAATAATAAGAGGTTCTGGCCAGAGGTTTGCTGAGCTTGAGTTAGAACCGCCAGGTTTCACCTTCCCAAGGGCCAAAAACCCTGCAGGGTGGAGAGTCATGTTTGCAGAGGGCACATTAATAACTCTTTCAGCTTCTGGAAGACCACTTAGTCAATGACTTTGCTCTCTGAGAATCCAAATTCATACCAAGGTGTGATTTTCCAAATCCTTGACAAATATTTTGCCATTTTGGTATCTGGCACAAAAGAAAAAGACAAGGGGAATTCTGTGGGAAGTATGAGTTGGTCTGTCATTGCTGTCCCCAGAATAATACAGTCTCATGCTAAATTTACTGATCCACTCCATCAACAAATTTATTAATCACCTACTATGTGCAGATATTGTTCTAGGCACTAAAGATCTAACAGGGAACACAACAAAGCTTCTAACCTCACGTTTCTTACATTCCAGTGGAGAAAACAACATAAAAAATAGCTAAGCAGATAAATACATGATTTAATGACAGAGGTTGAAAAGAACCATAAAGCAGCATGAGGGGATGGGACAGAGAGTGACAGGGAAACTGCTTTAGTCAGGGTGGTCAGAAAAGGCTTTTCTGAGAAAGATTGTTATCTGAATGAGACCTGACAAACCACAGCAGACCACAGGAGAAGGAGTAGGGTGGTGAAGAGGAAGATGGAAGGAACGAGGAGAGTTTAAAAGATAGATGGATTTAGTAGAAATAGCTTCAGTGAGCATTTGCAATGTAGTCATGCAGAGGAAGGACTGGCCTTGTTTTTGGGGTTTCCAGAGGCAAGATAAAGCCCAAAAGTAAAAACATCATAGGGAGAAAGATTTTAGCTTTATATCTGAATACAAAATTTCCTAATTTTTAGCTCCGACACAAAAGGAAATGGGTTCTAGGAAAGGGTAGTTAGTTCTCTGTTGTTGGAGATACTTAAGCATAGAATGAAAGAGTTACTTTCCCAGGGTGCTGTGGAGAAAATCCATGCACTGCATATTGGATAATGTGGCCTCTAGGGACCTCTCACCCCAAGAGTTATTGATTTGTTACCTATTATTTTCCAACTTCCTCCAAGAATACCAGGAGAGAGATGTAGGGTGCTTGGCTTTCTGCGCTAATCCAAATCCTGCCACTGGAAATGGCAAAGCACTTAGTGAGTAAGAAGCAGTACTGTCCTGCAATGGGGACACAATGAAGGCACCGATGATTTAGTTTGGAGCTGGGTTGATAATGACATCAAGAACAGTTACAAATTTTAGCACGGAATAAAGCCTTTGACAGATTCCTAAGTGGCTCTGCTCCATTAAGTTCCAACTTTAAGGTGACAAAGAGAGCCCTGAGTTTAAAATTGGTTAAAAGGGAAGAAGAGTTAAAGGAGGTTTGTTATGAATTATGTGTGCATTTTCTTTGAAAGGAGATCTTAAATTACTTTGCAATTTAGTCTGAAAAGTCTTGTCAGAATTGAATTACTCTGTGGGCTTTGAGAAATATTCTCTTATACCCAATATTGAGAGGAAAGTGCATTTGAGATTGTCTTAAAGATAAAAGTAACTTGCAAATACTCTTCTTTTATTTTGTTTTCTCTCTTTCTTTTCTGAGGCAGAAGCAGGAATTTGAATCCCACTACTGTGAGCCTATTTAAAAAAGAGAGAGGCTAATTCTTATGATCTAATGGGAATTTCAACCCTTTCTCCTACTTTTCAATTCTTTTAATCCTCACTAATGAAATCTTAGCTCCAAAGAGTACTGTGATATGTGAAACTTTTAGTCATAATAGATATAAAAAGATATAGAAAAGTAGGCTAATAGCCACTAAAGATGGAAATCTAGTTCAAATTAAAATATAATCATTAACAGGTGCAAGCAGGACCAAATATTAATCCCCAAGGTTGAAATGGAGAAGGGGGTCAGGGGCTCCAACATTTATTCAGCACTCCAAATACTTACTATTTCCTGTATTCTTACTATGGAGCATTCACTAGGCGTAAAGCACTATGGTAAGCATTTTTATAAGCATTATCTCATTCAACCATCACAGGACCCCCTAAAGTAAGTGCTATTGTGATTTTCATTTTATAGATGAGGGAATTACGGCTTAGATTGAATAACCTCATATGTTTCACCTCATTCAATCCTTCCAACAATCTAATGAAGAAAGCATTGGCATTTTGGAGATACACCGACTCAGGGAGTGTAAATCATTTGCCCAAGGTAACTCACTAGTAAATGGAGCAGCAGATATTCAACTCAGATCTCATCAGTTGCAAGTCTGTGTACAACGCAGGCAAGAAAGTGGGAACATCGGGATCTATCACCTGAGTGTGTCTACAGATAAATAACTCAACAAGTGTTTCACCTTCAGAGGAATGAAGAAAAGACCACTCTCAGGAGGCTGAGATTTTAGGACTTCTAATTGTAATTTGTAAGAAAAAAAAATTGCATTAGGTAGTGTATTCATTTCAGTATGAGGAGCTTTGCTGACAACCTGGTGCTGCTTCCAGGCCAGGATTTTTTCATGGAGACCCCTCTTCCATATTAAATGGCTTTAATATCTTGGCATTCACACCAACACCAGCTCAGGTCCATCATCCTATGCGGTTGTTCACCCTGTGTTCCCACATGGTGACTTCTGTCTCTTTATAGTAATTACTTATCCATGTTTCAGGGCCTTCACCTGAAAAATGGTGATGATAACAATTACGCCTCCTTTACAGAGCGGGATTAACTGTGTCAATATTACCTGTGTCAAAGTGTCTACCTGGAACATAGAAAGCACCCCATAAATGCTGGCTGCTATTACTGTTGTTACTGTTATTTGTATTAGTATTATTGTTGGAATGATTGCTATATGGTTCACCATTTGCTCAAAAGAAGCTGATAAAAACTGAGCTCTATTTCTAGGAAGATGGAGGTATTTAGGAACTCCAGTTAATGTGTCAGAACATCATAAGAATCTTCTGGGGGTGAAATGAGCAATACATTTAGAGTTAGATCAAATACTGAATTCATCTTTTTCTTAATGAGGCCTGTAGAGCAGAAGGCTGCTGGGATAGTATCAAACAAGGAGATGCATGTAAATCGTTAACCATAACTAAGCACAAAAGACCCATGGTTGTCTTGCAAATCCAATGGAGCTGAACTTCTAGCAGTCTTGCCAGAGAAGGGGACACAAATGTAGACATACCACAGAAGTCCTGTTGCTATACCGAAGGCAAAAAAAGTTCACGAACAGAGGGTGTCTAATGAAGTTGTGTGGGATTGCTGATTAGCAACAATCAAGGAAAAATCATGAAACCAGTGGAGTTTGCTTTTATGGCGATCACCAATTCACAGCTCACTGCATGCTACACAGAGATAAAGAAGAATCTGAAAACAGGCACTTGCTTGCCTTGGGGTCTGCAGTGTTTCAGACACGCTGTGTGCTGAGGACAGAGAGCGGCTGAATGAAATGCTAGTTTCCTCTGGCTGGGTCAAAGGACTTTTCATAGACAATGGGCTGCCTTCCTAATCTGAGTGCCTTTCATTCCCACATTAGACAAATCCCACTCCCATTATAAGTGGTTTCCTGAGACAGCCTGACAGAGTTTTACCTGACGACAAGGCAACTCCTGGAAAATATTTGCAGAGATCGGCTCATTCTCCCAGACCCTTTTCCCTGCTCTTCTATTTATTAACGTTTAAGTGAGTTTCTGGGCCCCAAACCACAAATGAATTTAATTAAGAATCTGCACCCTTAGAGTTAAAGATAATTTTGCTTGAGTTCAAGGAAGAAAATACTTTGCCTCCTAAAATGGGGGCAAAGCACATAGTTATCTTCTTAAACTAATGTATTTTACCAAGATAGTTGCCTCACTGCCACAGATTTCAATTTTGTGTTTGAAGCATGGGACCTACAGACCAACAAGTTCCACCAAAGTTTTGCTTCTACACAATGTTTTCATATTACACTATATGTGTCTAGTAGTTGTTATCAAGTAAATATTGCCGAATCCTTAAGTTTCACAGAAGATTCATTTTTGATAGTAGATCTTTAGGACACAACTTTACCTGGGATAAAAACATGGACTATGAAGTATAATTGAATCTCAAACCAATACAACCTGTAAGAATTAGGAGATTCCTAACTCAAGCAATTAATAGGCCTTTCTTACCCCATGCAGTAAAGATAGTTACTAAGAGTGGAGTCAGAAGCCAAGCATAGGATAAACACTTCATTTACCAAGGCCATCGCTGAGCTATGGAGGAGTACAAGCTACTGTTCAGCACCAGGAGCTAACACCCTGGGCCCTGAAGTAGTCTTGAAGGATCAGGAGAATGATTTTTGCACATTTAGGCAGACAACAGCTCAGAGGCTTGGGGAACATGCAAGCTGGATGATTTGGTCAGGGACTGGGGTGAAGGGACATCAGGGGAAGGCTTTACATTAGAACCAGTTTAAGCAAGCCACAGTGAGTACATAAACAGCCAACAAGGGGCCTGGGAAATCAATGATTCAAGGAGTCCAGGGATGTGAACCCAACATAAATCCACACAGGAACTTTTCTGGAAAGGGATTCCTTAACTTTCATCACCTTCTCCATTTAGTTCATGACCTCAAGAAGGTTAAAAACCACTGACGCATGGGTACATATATACTAATGGTGGAACTAGGAGGGGGTGGTTAAAAGTTGAGTCAAACAGTGAATCTGCAGAAGGGAAGACAAGACGGAGAATCAGACAACCAATGCAAGGCACAGGAAACAGGAGCACCTTGGTAATGGAGGAAAACTTATACCTAAGTCACAGCCCTTTTGTACACATATCCTGCTGGGGTAGGGACTATATATGGCTGCTCTGGGCTAGCAGGCAATGTACAGAAGAACATAAGGGAATAATGACAGGTCAAAAAGCATGGCAATTCCCGACACCTAAGTATATCTGGATAGAAAGTTGAGGTTTTGAGAGTTATATTTGCACAGTAGTAAATGACAGAGTTAGGAATTATAACAGCTAACACCATGAAGCATAAGTTAACATGTGGCCTGGATCAATCCTACTTCCTTTTCGTGGTTTAGCTTATGTCAATGTTATTGATTGAACACATCCAAAGTCGCATGCCAAGCCTCACTGTCACCACCACTACCAAGGCTTGGCTTTCTGTAGGTCCACCAGAACGTGTGAGACACAGCGGGCTTGGTTCAGTGTGCCCATGGGAAGATCTTCAAAAGATCTTGTCTTTGTTTATAGGTTACGAGAACAAATGGGACAAAGGGGCTGAAGCTCCCCCAGAAATTTAGGGGAGGGATGTCCCTTGAGGGCTAAATTATGAAATAAGTAACACAATGGCAATAAAAAGCAGGAGGGATGCAGGTATCCATTTCCAAAATGGGTTAAAGGAAGAAGCACATAGCCAGGGTGTGTCAGGAGGCGAAGAATAGAATTACTCTTCTACCCGTTTAATAGGTGCGCTCCTGGCTAGTGTTGAACTGTACTTCTTGGGCCTAAGGTTACATTGAAATTGCAAAGTCTTTGAGAAAAAGGGCAGAATTCAATAATTATACCTACTGTCTCCTCTAGATTAAGTATATTCATTAGATTTTTATTCAAATGTATTACCACCTTCTTGGTAAATTCCAGTTTTAAAAAATGCCTTAGGGCCATTGTTAGAAAGCATCCAAATGGAAACAGAGGTGAGCCAGTGATAGGAGAGGAGAATGCCATTTAGATGAAAATAATAAAGGACTGTGGCTGCATTCATATTCATTAACGGGGTGTTGTGTGTGTGTGTGTGTGTGTGTGTGTGTGTGTGTGTGTGTGTGTAAGAGAGACAGAAGCTCCAAAAAGTCTTATGCTGAGAAATAGCGAAATCCCTGTTTTTGTGTGTGAAAAGCCTGCTTTAGCACCTAATGCTAATGAAACTTCATCAGGAGGAGGTCAGTGCATAATTAGAGATTATAGCACCATAAATGCTTATGGAATGTGATAGTAAAGGCCAAGGTAACATCATCACAGGGAAAGTATGATAATCCCTGCAGACCTGATGCCAGAACTCAGGGACTATAATGAAATGGAAGGTGTAGGAAGAGCGGACAAATGCCTCTGCCGTCTATTGCCTGGGAATTTCCTGATTGACCTTGGCTCTGAGACCAAGCAGTCTGTGTAGGTGGTAGTGAGGAGAAGGAGGGCACTGGTTCTGTTACATTGTTTATACCAAAAATGCTTAGCCTTTAAAATTCTGGATTTTTTTAAAAAAGGAACTTAAGCAGTAAGTTACCAAAACGATGAGAAAGAGAAAAAAGAATTTCTGGCTTTCAAACCATAATGGAATAAACTAATAAGATATAAAAAGATAGTTTGTTGGTAAATTGAGGGACCAGTCTGTGCAATGCCAGCTTAATTTTAGAGTGTTAAATACTGAATTCGGAAAGCCTGTGTGGTCTGTTTCTGCAATATGTTCAGTGTTAAAATTCTCTTGGACTTTGTGCTTTTTACATTGCAATGTTAATAGCTGCTATTTATTGAGGGTCTCTTGCAAGCCAGAACTGTGATATGCATTTTGTATACATTATTTGTAATCCTCACAATAATCCCGAAGAGAGATAATACTATCTATGTATTACAAGGAGAAATTGAGGAAATTGAGGAAGGTTAAGCTACATGGCCAAAGTCATGTGGTGAGCAAGTGGTAGGACGGGCATTACAATCCGGTTCCAGACCTCCTATGTTGCCCTCTCCCTTGCTGCTACCCAGTAAACTGTATGTTGGCAAGTTCGTACATCGACAAAAGGTTAGTTATATGTGGTGGCCCCAATGGGTGAGTGCTTTTCTTAGGTAGTCTCTACGGGTTAGGTCTTTAACCTGTCTAGTTTAACTTGTATCTACATATTTCTTTACTTCCTTCTTTGTGTATTTATTTAATAGTAAACCAACAAAAATAAATAAATAAATAACAATAAAAAGTGGCCCCAAGAGCTATTGAAACTGAACTGGAGCAGGGTTGCTTTCCTCCAGACTTTCCCCTAGGCTTAACAAAATGTTTCTGTTTGAAAGGTAGAATGTTTTGCTTATTATCTGGCAGGAAGTTGAGTATCTGTTTTTGGCTGCTACTAAATTTTACAAATAATTAAAACATTTTTCTATCAAAATGGAATATATTACCAAAAGGAGACTCCTCTGGGGGCAAAATGATGGAAACCTATACCACCCAAGTGAACCTGGGGACATCTAGGCTGACTACATAGAAATGGGAGCCTTGATAAGTTCTCTTTGAGCTGACTTGTGCTTCGAAATACACAAGGGTTCGGGGCACTGGTTCCTTGTGAACCTAGGCACACCAACAGAGGCTTTAAGTAGAGCTGGTGGACCTGATGTTTCTTGCGAATCCAAGATTCCCCCAACAGAACCATATTCCCTAGGCTTCAGAGGTGGTTCAGCATTGGAAACATTTATTAAATGAGAAATTCATTGTACTAAGATGCATCTCATGCCAGATGGTGATCTCTTCTCTACTCTTATCAAACATCTGCCTAAGGCTACCATATCCAGGCAGATGTACTGACTTCTTTATGAAGACACTGATTATCCCCCTTCTTCATTGCTGCATTCCTTTCAACTTCCCCTTCCTGCATCAGAATTTAAATCAGCACGTCCTTCACTCTTGCCTGGTTTAGGGAAAATAAAGTTGTTAGAATTACATTCCTCTTGAGTTTCTCAACTAAGATGTGATGCAATATCAAGAATAAATTGATTAGGGCAGTGTGAATAAAGTGTAGAAATGAGAGAGAGAGAGACAGAGAGAGAGAGAAGGAGAGGTCTTATGAGCATTGAACTGAAACTCATATTGACTGAAAAACTAACCCTGATTGCCAGGGCAAGTGAAATGTGGGATAAATGTGGGTAATCAAAGAGCAGTGAAGACTTCTCTGGAAAGAGCCCATCAACTGGTATTCTCATCCGAAATTCTGGCTTACTTGTGTGGAACAGTTCTTGGTTGGATGAAATGGGAAACAAACTTGGCAGCAGAAAGGAGAGAGACGGGATATACTGCTTACTGCACAATAGATTCTAACATGCTACCTTGTCCTTTAGGAAAAATAAAACGATCCCTTGTGGCTGAACTTAAAGGGGGAAGGTTTTTTGTTTTCTCAGTCATTTTCTGGAATAGGATGAGATGGAGCCTTTTGCAATATGTTTACTATAGCCCAGGGCAAACACTTTCTCCACGGGTTTCTCTTCTTCTTCTGAGTGATGGGAGGAAAACAATCCAGGGCATGACATAGTTCAGCACAGTTTGGATGAAATATCATTTTGGTGGTAAAATGTACACTCTCAAGTTTTAGGGCCCACAACTGAAAACGTATGGAATAACTTTGATTTAAGGGATTTGAACCTTGTGAGAGAGAATTACCCTATATTGACATTACTTTGTTTTTCCTTCATAGTTAGACACTTCCTGTTGAATTATCTGGCTGCTTCCATCAAGGACATGCTCTATGAGATCATTAAAATGATGTGATATCATTCTTAGGGAATATGAAAAACTCATTCAACACTCAATGTACAGACATTCCCCCAATGATGTATAAGTCTTGAACACATGTCATGGCAAAAATCTTTCTTCGCTAGCCATCCTCTTCACTCCCTTTCTTGAAGCTCAGCAAAAAGAAAGCGCCAGAACCTTTATTTAGCATGAGCCCATGAAAGACGTTACTTTATCTCAGAACTGAGTTAAAAGTAAGCGGAAGCTTACTCTTAAACTATTTCACACTTACTGACTGAGATGGAAACAAATTGGTTTCTATAGTCTCAGATTTAGAGGTTCCTCAAAGCTCAAAGAAAGGTGAGGTGATGAAAGACGCAGAAAAACTGGCCTCAATTAATTCTAATCATAACTGTTACTGCTATGAAGCGATTTTGGAGTGGCATTTTAGGGGGCTTGAAAACAACGAGCACGGCCCTCCCAGATTCCCAGTATTGAGAGCTAGGAACGAACAGTTGGATTTTAACTCAGGGGCCACAGATCCAAGGCTCCACTTCTGCCCACCAATTCTCTGAGCGCTCCAGTTCCCTAGTAAATTTCTTTTGAACACATTCTGATACCTTTTTGTTTTTTAAAAATGGAAATGTTAGTGGGAAAAATCCACTTCATTGTAAGGGACGCATCATTCTGAGAGCATAGCTTTCCTCACAAATATCAGCGTCCCTTCCACTGCTCTGTAATAAGTGGCTGCAGCTGTTGCCATGGCGATTTTCATTTTTACAAGACTGTATCCACACAAAGACAGGCAACGCAGCTGTTTCCATGAGGCATCATAAAACAAGCCCGGATGTAATGATGCTCCTGTCTTTTGCCAGAATGAAGGGGACATGCCTGTAAATCCAAGCAGAGCCAAAGATGGGGCTGTGGCTATGTATGCTCTGATAGGTCTTCTCTGAAGGTCACTTAGAGCCGATGAGAGTTCAACTTCTATCCATTTTTCTCAGGCAGATACTTAGCTCCAGGTCATTACTGGTTAGGCTGTTTACATAACTTACTCCGATAGCTGCCTTTGAAAAAGACACCCTCATCCCCTAAATCTCCACATGCTACCCCCAAGACATTCCAGAAGCAAGCTCTACAGACAGTACTAGCCCAGTACTTGTTTATCTGAAGTTCTGTGCCCTCCTACCTACACGTTACTAAAAGGCTGCCAGAAAGTCAACACGGCATTTTAAAAATCATTCTCCACTTTCCAGTTAGGAAGAGTGTGCTTGCTCCCTGCTGTTGTCCTTGTCCTTCATTAGGGAAGGAGTTTGTTTTTTTCTGTGTGGGGTCCAGTAGGCACCAATAGTATAAAGATAGAAAGATACCTGTGGAGCTGCCAGTTCTTGAACAATGGCATTCTCTTAGGGGGCAGGCAGCTTTTGCTTGCTGTTTTGTTTTTTTGTTTTCAGGGTGTTGATTTGCTTGGCAAACCTGATGCTGAAAATTACGTGAGGAGAACTCACAGCTTCAAAATGGTGATGGCCTCAATCCCTCATTCTTTTTTTTTTTTTAAGATTTTATTTATTTATTTGACAGAGAGAGAGAGAGAGAGACAGCAAGAGAGGGAACACAAGCAGAGGAAGCGGGAGAGGGAGAAGCAGGTTTCCCAAGGAGCAGGGAGCCCGATGCGGGGCTCGATCCCAGGACCCAGAGATCACCACCTGAGTCGAAAGCAGACGCTCAACGACTGAGCCACCCAGGCGCCCCTCAATCCCTCATTCTGAGCAAGGTTCAAACTAGCTGCCCCCTCATTGACCTGGAGCGATAGTTCTTGCTGTCACACAGGTGCTGCGGGACGGTGGCAGCAGATTAAGTGGGAAGAGAAAGCCCAGCATGTGCCTCGTGGGGAAAGGGTTTGAAAAGAAATTATTTTCTCTGTCATTTCTCCACCCCCAGCTCATATTACTATTTAATTCTTAAAAAACCATAATTATGTTTTTGGATTTCTTTGTAGTTTATCAGTCAGTTACAGCTATTTTGCTGTTATTAAGAGCATTGAAATATGAACAGTATAAATCGCCAAATGCCCCAGAATCTAATAATAAAAGGACTTTACTTGGAAGGCATAAGTGGTTCTTTTATTCTGGGAGGAGGGCCTTTGTTTGCAAAGAAATACGGCTATTCTTAACATCTGAGTAATCAGCCATCTTTGTGGTGGTGGTTGTTATTAAACGTAAGGCTGAGATGCGTGTGACCTACAAATAATCCTCAGGAAGCTGTGGGACTTTATGAGGTAAACGACTGCCTGAGTTTGATCCTGACTTGCCACTGACACTCTCTGTGACCCAGCAAAATACCACATCTCTCCTTTGCGCTATTGCAAAGCAAATGGCACTCTAGGAGAAACAAAGAATCCGAATTCCTTCACAGCGCCTTCAGTGTTAAAATGTCATACGGAATAAAACATATAATGAAATGGAAATAAGTAAAAAAAACAAACACCTTATGGATCCCTTGAGACCCGTAAGAAATCAAAGTGTACCAAGATATTTCATCTGTCTTCTCATCTCTCAAAGTAAGAAATCAATCAACGGCTCTTCCAATTTTTTTTTTTTTTAACTCAGAAACCAAAGGAAATATGGAGAACGAAGTCACTTGTCTGAGGTCACGCAGTTAATCAATAACTGTTCCAACTACTGTTTTCTGGTTTCTTACCTAGCAGCCCAATGCTGCTTCCAGTTATTCCATTGCCCTGAAAGGCAGCAAAAACTGAGAGAAGTTCCCTCTGGATGGACTGTAAGCATGTGAAAAGTAAACAGTAGAACTCATTAATTTATCAGATTTAAATATTAACATTATTAGGCCAATCCTTAAAGCTAATAACTCTACTATTTTTAAATATTAATGATGTACAGAGATTGATGACATTCTTGTTCCTGCAGCGGATTTGAGATCACTCTCCTAAAACTCAATGCACAGTAAATCAGAAAAACTGATCAGTATGAAAACACCCATGTTGGTCAGCAATCACGGCTAAGGCACGAACTGGGAGATTGCTTCACAGTCATAGAGAGGAGTTAAGATAATGAAATATAGGAGATACAGACTGTTAAATAGACGATAAGGCTGAAATATTTTCTCCACAAGTGCTTTCTACTATTTCAAATCCTCTTTTTCACTGTGCCTGAGGCTGAGAGAAGAGACCCACTGGACTGCCTCCCTCCTTCTTGGCAGGGCTTGCTAAATATCAGAAAACAATGCGGGGAGGAAGGTCTGTGTAATTTATTTTAACTGATCATAAGAAAGTGGTGAATGGGAATGTAAGCGGAAATGCTGCAAGTGTGTTTAAGCACATATTTCATTTCCCTTAGACGCAGGAAGCTGAGGGGGAAACAGTCTCAATAATGACAGGAGGGGAACTCTTTTTCAAAAATATCTTCTCTTTGATGAAATTACAATATGGTTATTTCTATTGAGATTCATTTTTATTCATTCAGTGAATATTTACTGGGTACCTACTAAGTACCTGGCACTGCTGTGGATCCTGGGGATATACCGGTGAATCGGGGAGGTGGGGAAGCAAAGAGACAGACAACAAATATGTGTAAACCAAGGATCGGTCCTTTGAGATGGGGAATGAACTGTGATCGTCCCCACACAAAGATTCAAAATAATTTAGGTTTAAAAATTATAAAGTAACTTCATAGACAATATCTGAGTTTTATCACATTCCAATGAAATACATTTTGTGGTGAGCTCTACTTTGTAGATTTGGGGATTGAAATGCAGCAGTTAAGTGATTTGGCCAAATCCATTTCAACAGTAAATGGGGGAGCCAGGATTTAAATTCAGGACACCGTTCTGCAAAATCCCTACTCTTCACTGTCTCATACTACCTTCATAGATTGTTTTTCAAATGTGTGTACCTATGTAGAGTTTCCAAATCCACAATCAAACAGTTCTCCAAATCCGTGCATTTATTTAACCCTCTCACCCCTACTGCTACTCTATGTACTACAGAGTTCGGATTTAACCACCACATTTGAATTTCACTGTGGAGAGAGAGGAGGGTTGGTGGTAGACCCTCTAGGTTTGAGAGTGAGCTCTGCCACTCTTGGAGGCAGCAGATTATTGGGCAAGTCCCTTGACCCCTCTCAGTGCGGTAACTTCCAAGGCTGCTGTAAGGATTCCGTGGGACAAGCAGCAATGCACAGCGTCCACCACAGGACGGCTGCGTAGGCGACCCCGAGGAGTTACTACCCTGCTTCTTTTGCCTCGTCTGTAAAGAAGGAACAAAAATGCGGTTAGCTTACTCTTTTTCTCTCTTACAGTTGTCATAAGGACAGATGTAGGAAGACATTGTGAATGGTGAAGTAAAATTATCACTAAAGGAATCCTCTAAAACAGATGCTTGATGGAAGATACATAACTAGACTCGGCTTCTCGTTATTTCATTCACGAAGAGAGCCCAAGTGTTCTGCTGAAATTTTGGATGAAGGTCATGGTGTCAGCCAACCTCTAGCTAACAGATCAGGTGGCCTAATTCCTAGGTTCTCATGACCAGAGGCCTATGAACCACACCCTTAGGGGACTATTTATTGAGCCCATTATCTAGCTCTTATGTAGAATCACCCAGAAGGAAGGCCCAGTTTTACATATTTTGATAAATGCCTATATCAGATGGAATGTGTCCATGTGTTTGCACAAGAATACTGCTCCCCTCTTTCAGACTCTTCCGGAGGAAACAACTTTGCTGGGCCCAGGACACTCTCACGATTCTGGTCCCTGTTTCCATGCGTTTCCCCGCCCCCACCTCCGTCAGCTCCCCCTCACTACTCCAAGCCCCACCCCTTCTCGAGGGCCCTGTGCCTGTGGAGGCCTCACCATCCCTCCCTGCCCTCACTCCACCCTGTCTAAGACTGGAGCCCTTGCTGTTTTGTATTTTCAATCTGTGTGCTGCATAAAGTCTTCCTTGTGCCCTTCCCTACTTGTTTTAAATTCTTAGGCAAAGCCTTTCTTCAATTTTTAAAAACTTATTGCTCCTACAGGTTTTATTTGTCATTAACACGATCATATAAAAAATTAAGTTTGCTGTTGTACTACCTAATGTTTCAAAGCAGCCAAGAGTCAGGGGCGAGCTGGACCATTTTCCTTTGACAGATCTCTGGCTCGCTCACTATGGGACCGGCAGCACGTAGCCAGCCCCACAGCCACGGGCCTCCTTCCTGTGCATGCTCTTGACCCATGCTGGATGCTCTGGCTCAGATCCAAGGGCTCTAGGTCAACACCTCTCATGAGCTCAACAGTGAGATCTTAGCTAAGGTCCACTCTCTCAGAAGTTCTGCACAAATGAGGAAAGGCAGCTGTAGCGGGTCAGTTGCTCCAAACACTGGAGCTGCCTATAAAAGGACTTAGTTAAATTTTAGCAATTCTTTTACCCTCTAGAAATTCTTAATACTCAAATACATTACTTTAACTTAACAGTAGCTTTTTTTTTGTTTCTTTTAATTAATATTTCATTCATTTTTAATGTTTTAATATTTCCTTTTAAAAAGCTACAAGGAAATACAGGCACAAGTGTGGTAATTCTGCATGTAGTCTAAAATGAGAGGGCCTGGTTGAATATGATATCTGATGCTTAGCTCTGTAATACTGGGTCACTTACTTAATCCAACTGGACAGTACAGATGATCATAGTACCTGGCTTTCTCCAAGGGAGCCCCTCTAACATTATAAGACTATTTCTTTCTTTCAGTTTCAGCTCCATCCCTGAGGACCATTCAAGATGCAGTCATACCCAAAGCCAGGCATCTGAAATGGCATTTCCCAGACTTGTGCCTGAGAAGGCCTATGACCACACGTGAGCTTAAAGGATTTAAAGGCAGGAGTTTCTCTTCCATATTCTATGGGCAGAAATCTATGTGCAGCTCTTTTAAGCCCTTGCGCATATTCAGATTTCTTTTGAGGAAACTGTTGACTTTATCATTGCACAGATGGGAAAGAAATACACACATTAGGCCTGCACATTTTCACACTGTACCAAGAACATTTGTCTTCTGGGATTGGAAATATATACACATCTCTCATTAATCAACAACATAAACATTGACTTCCAGCCATAGACATCAGCTCTGAATGATCTTCTCGCAATACTTAAAAGTGCTCATTTAAGAAAGAGATTTAAGAAAGACCATCTAAGGTATACGAGTACCAAACATTTACTGTGGTGACCATCCTTTGAGATGATCCCTAACACTTGGGATCTGCACCCGTGTGTAGTCCCTCTCACACTGTACCAGGGTTGGTCTATGTGACCAACAGAATATAGCCAAAGTGATAGTATGTCACTTCAGGAGTAGATTTAAAAAGTCACTGTGGCTTCCATTTTGGTTGCTCTCTCATTCTCTCACATGTGCTATATCACGATTTTTCTCTCGGATGGCTCTCTCTGGGGTACGCCAAGTTATGCCCAGCCCTGTGTGACTGGGAAGTAAAGCATCCTGCCGATGGCCGTGTGAGTAAGCTTGGAAGTGTAACTTTCATTCCTACTTGAGTCTTCAGAGCCTGCAGTGATGGCCAATAGATTGACTACAACCTCATGAGAGACACTGTGAGACAACCCAGCCTAAACAGTCCCTCAGAAACTGTGAGATAAATGTTTGCCCTATGAAGCAGCAAAGATTTGAGGTAATTTGTTACACAGCAATATATAACTAATAGTTACTTAGGCTCCAGTTTTGTTTTGCATCGTATCATCAGTTCTTTAAAGAACTATTATAGAACTATTATAGTAGTGGTTTTGTTCATTTGGGGATTGTTGCTTTACTTCTAGATTTTATTGAGGGTGGATTTTAGAAGGTCAATTTGAAAAACACTTCTGTGTCTTTCATAAGACTAATCAAGGCCGTTGCCTACTATGCCACTCTATGCCCTATTTTTCATAGAGTTTAATAACAAAACAACACTGGCAAATGATCTGTGTGCTTTATTTAACGAACTTAGAGAACTATATAAAACTTATGTACTTCCGTTTTCACTTTGTTGGCAGGCGGCTCTGAACAAAATTTAGTGCTAATTAAGAACCCAATTTGTGCCAGATACCCATGTTCTTGTTTCTTTTAAGAGATGTCTTATCATCTTTTACGTTTACTTATCCTTTTTGAAAATAAATATTCCTCAGTCCTATAAACCAACTCAAGTCCTTTGTTGAAGTAATTACGCTGAATTCAAAATATTATGAGGTTGCTGAGTGTGTGTTAGGTGCTGAGCAGAGTGCTAGGCTCTAGAAATGCAAAGATGAATAAGACAAGAAGTGGGGCTTCCTCTTAAGGAGGTCAAAACCAAAAACATAAAAAGGTTAAAACCTAGGGATGAACAGCTATGTGGAGGACCAACCATAAAACTAGGTGACAGCCATCATGCTCTTCACGGAGTCAATAAAGCAGGTTGAGAGCGTCAATGAGAAAAAATGACTTCTGACATGAGACAGCAAGCAGAACTGGTCTTGATGAAGAAGAGGCTGGCATTAGGTCTCAGGGACAATAAGAGTTGTCTAGGACGTGGTGAGAAGTTTAGTGTGGCTAAAGCAAGGGGTGGGATGGAGGTAGCAGTGCGTGGGGGTACAAATCAAAAACAACGTGCTGCTGAGTATCTGGGAACACGATTTACATGGAAGAGATTGCAAGACAATAAAGGCTATTTTTTTCCCCATTAGTACTGACCGAATTAATAAATAACTAACCTACCAAGGAATAATAAAGCTATTTAATAAGTTTATAGCACTCCCACTCAGCTGTGATGCTGACTTCTTGCAAAACTAGAAAGAAGAAATAAATTAGAATTGGAAGCATGTCCAATTCTTATTAATTACCCACAGATTCTGTCAAGTTTCCAACAAGAGGCCCACTGATTGAAACAAGAATTAGAGGGAGTTCTGGAGCCTCTGCTTCCAAAGGAACCACCAAACCTCACAAAGATACAAATGCACCAGTACAAAGCAAAAATGAAAGCCTCTTTTCTGCCTGCCTAAATTATGTTCATATTACTACAATTAATGTATATATTTTCTTTCCAGGACCTTGGATTACTCCCCCAAATAAATACACTTCCTTCGGAGCATATCAAAAGAGCAGGATCAGCGTTCCGACCTTAATGAGTTAAAGAAGTGTCTATATGCGGGGCGTCTGGGTGGCTCAGTCTTTAAGCATCTGCCTTCGGCTCAGGTCATGATCCCAGGGTCCTGGGATCGAGTGCCGCATCGGGCTCCCTGCTCGGCAGAGAGCCTGCTTCTCCCTCTCCCACTCCCCCTGCTTGTGTTCCCTCTCTTGCTGTCTCTGTCAGATAAATAAATAAAATCTTAAAAAAAAAAGAAATGTTTATATGCTACAGCATTCAACAGCTAACCAGATTAATTGACCCTTACACATTATTAGGATCTGAATGGTGGTTTATCTGATGGCAATCCACAAACTTTTTTTACTTCTTTAGACCAGAAATTGCAAACTCGGGTGCTTGCCAGGCTGTGCCTACAATGTCAAGGAACAAGCTCTCTGTGGAAACACGGGAAAGTAGTGAGAACTCTAACACCGGAACCAGCGGCTTTTAGTACTAGCACAGGGATGCAGGAGGAACTGTGTTTTCCTGGTTCTTTCTGTTTGCTTGTGTGTTTTTAAAAGACACTAAGCATCTTAACTATTATGTGAAATCAGCCAATTTTTAAATGTTGGAAACTAACATAAACTATTTAAAACAATGCATGGACAAAACAAAATATGTCTACAGATGGAATCTGGCTGATGGCCTACATGTTTATAACTGCAGCTTTAGACAATCATATTAGCAGATATTATCTTTGGCACATATTAAAGGAATTTTACAGAAACCACTTTTAAGACCTCTGTTTTCAATGACCTCATGACATCATTAAGCGCTGACAGGAGTACAGAGCAGTGCTAAGCAAGTTCAGTGTCTTCAGAAAGTTGTTAATAGGTTGTTCCAGCAACCAGTAGAACTAAACTAATGCAGAATTCCCTCCTGTATTAGTGTATATAAATTTATATGTAAGTTATAACAACTTTTAAACACAAAACTGAACTCAAAATAAAGGAACGGGGCTATCCGGGGGTAAGAAACAAAGTGAAAACTCAAGCTCCGTTGGATGTTATTAAAGAAAAAAGCTTCGCAAAAGATGAGTTTGTATGTTTTCTTTAACTGAACTGAAGAACAATATAAACCAACATCCCTCTCTTTTCATTACAACCTTGTTTCACACACACACACAAAATATATATATATGTATATATATATATAAAATAGTAACCACAATGAAGGGAAGACAGAAAATTAAAAAAATCTTTCTTAAAGATTTTATTTATTTATTTGAGAGAGAGAGAGAGAGAGAGAGAGAGAGCACATGAGCGGGGGGAGGGTCAGAGGGAGGAGCAGACTCCCTGCTGACAGAGAGCCCGATGCGGAACTCGATCCCGGGACCCTGGGAACGTGACCTGAGCCCAAGGCAGACGCTTAACCAACTGAACCACCCAGGTGCCCCCAAAAAAATTTAAAAGGAAGAACTAGTACCGTAAGAAATAAAAACAACTGCACAATCTAAAAGACACCAAAAAACAGCTACGTTTAAAATGATTAATAATACCTTAAAAATAAATATAAAACATAATGAAGGAATGTAGTCAATTTGAAAAAGAAACAGACCAAAATTTAGACAGAAACTATAGGCAATAAAACTAAAAACTCAATTGGCACAGCTCAAAAGAGAATCAGAGACCTGAGGAAATCATCCAGAACACAGGCAGATAAAGAGAGAGAAAAAATATAAAAGCATGCTAAGAGTCACGCATAATAAATTGAAATGATGCAACATAGTAATTTACTACTAAGTTACTACTACTGAGATAATTTACTAATCATATATCTTTAGTAAAAGAATCGCTAAAGGAATGGCTTCAGAAAGAAGAAAACTGGACGCAGAGGGAAGAATAGGTACATGCAATGTTAAGCAAAGAAAGTATTAAACATATAAACCAAATCAAGCACTGATTGTAAACATAATCAATTATTGAATGGTTACTAAAATACTAGATGATTAATGACACAAATGATGGAAGGAGTGAAAAGAGTTAAAGCACTTTAATTTCTCAGAATTAGCCAGGATGATGCCAGAGACATTTATTTATTTTAGACTTTGTTGATTATGTATGTTAGGTGAATTATGCATTTAAATTAAGGGTATTGACTAAAATAATAAAAGGGACTAAAATGAATCACTTCATACTGGCAGTACAACAACATCAACAAAGGGATATCAAGAATTCAGTAGTCTAAATGAAAGCAGAAAAGGCAAAAACAAAAAGCATTTATACTGAAAGCACAAAATAAGGTATATGTGTGTGATCAGAGATGAAAATGAGGTTACGTATCATCCTATTCTACTGTGTGTGTATTTATATATATGTACATATATATATTTAAAGATTTATTTCCTTATTTGAGACAGAGAGAGGGAGAGAGAATGAGCAGGGGGAAGGGCAGAGGGAGAGCGGGAGAACCTCAAGCAGACTCTCCACTGAGCGAGGAGCCAGATGCAGGGCTTGATCTCACAAATCTGAGGTCCCAACCTGAGCTAAAACCAAAGATCAGATGCTCAACCAACTGAACCACCCAGGCACCCCTTTATATATATATTTATGTATAATATACAATACACTATATATAATATATTGTGTAATGCATGTATTGTGTATTAAACTATTATGTAATATGTATTACATGTATAAAAGCACAAAGAGATATATACAAGGATATTCACATGGCATTTTTGTAACAGTGAAAATATGGCAACAACTTAAAGGTCCATCAACAGGAAAATGCACAAATAAACAAATATAAATATATTTGTATGTAATATATAGATAGAATATTACACAGCAATTAACATGAATGGATTATATCTAGAATTACCAATATGGCTAAGTTGCTAAAAACATAATGGCAAATGAAAAAAGGAAGTTGTAAAAGAATAAGATAGAAGGCATCATGAATGATAACTTAGAAGTCATTAATAGTCCCCCCTCCCCGCACCCTTCACAATGATTTTCTCTACTAAGGAAGCAGAAAAGCTAAAATATTCAATATCTTGTCCTCTCTTGCAGCAAATGGTGCATCAGTTCCAGTAAATGAGATGTACTAAAATCTTGGGGTATCTTTCCCTTCCCAAATAAAAAGTCAAAACAAGGAAAAGGTTTTTGGCCATTGACTTCCCTCTTTTTCCTTCCTGGAATGTGAACTCCTGAGGTTTGGTAGCCAACTTGTAGCCAGTAGGTAGAAAACCACACACTAGGATGGTGCAACAAGATGATAGATAAGGTCACTATCATCTCTGATGACATGACTAAACCACTCGATCACCACTGAACCACCTTGCCCTAGATTTCTTGTTATGTGAGACAAATAAAACTCAATTATTTAATGCTTGGTAGAGGATTTTTTGGTTACTTATAGATGAATGCAATCTAATTAAAACAAGAAGGTACAACATAATACCATTTATGTAAATCGTTTAAAACACAGATATGTGTTATGTATTGTTTATAGGTACATACAGACATAGGGCATATAAAAAATCATCAGGAAGAACACACACTGACTTTAGGGCAGTGGTTCCCCTCAGAGAGAATGGAGTTAGGCAAAGGAAGTGAATAGGGAGAGGACTACAACAGTAGCTGTATTTTTATTCCTGTAAAAATAGTTCTGGAATAGTATCAATCTTCTAAAACGATCTGGGTAATGAGTACATTTTATTTGCCATCTACTTGTATATAGTTGAATCATTTAAAAAGTTTTCTCTAGAAGAAAAGAAATGTGAAATTATGTAAATTCTCTAGTTATCTAAATAGATCATGGTTGTTGTGTCCTTTGTGGGTACTTTGATCTGTTTCCCCACTCCAGCGAGTTAAAGCAGGGGTGAAGATCAGTCTATTCTTGGTCAGACTGTTCTACATACAGATCTGTTGCAACTGTAGCAAATGATCTAGGAGACAGATATCTGGGAAAGTCTTACGTTGCAACAAGGTAAGTAAATAAAAATTCTGGAGAGAGTGATCTAAGAACTTTAGACATCTGGCTCTAAAGAAAGCAAGCAAGAAAACATGATGATTGGCAGTTGGAGTTGTCAAGGGCAAAGATATGGTATGATGACAAGCCTGAATAAATAAATCCCAGCTCATGGGCCAATTTGCTATAGGGTAGGCCAGCGTAGGATCAATATTTTTTCAATTACATTTAAAAACTATTTCATAATCTAGTATTTGGATGGGAAGCTAGCAATGTTATAGTTGTTAATTTTTAACAAAAGTTTAGCTATACAAGATATGTATTCTCATGGGGGAAAAAACGAAAAAAAAATCGAAGAGCACAGAGGTTATAAAGTGAAAAGTGAAAGACTTTTCCCCTCTGTTCCCAGTCCCCAACCCCCAGTCCCAGGGGTACTATTAATATTTCTTATGCTTCTAGACCTTTTATGCACAGATTAGCAAATAGATATGTTCTCTTTTTCAGAACAAATATGAGATAATACCATACATATTATTCAGCAAATTGCTTCTTAAGTCATGCGTTGGGTGTCTCCCAAATCAGCTCACACAGAATTATATTGTTCTTTTGAATAGTTACAAATGTTGTGTGAAGTTATGTGTATTAAACAAGTTTCATTTTGATGAACATTTAGGTTGTTTTTAATTTTTTGCTTTCATAAACAAGGATGCGATGAATATCCTGTTATAATTCATCTTTTCCCTACAAGATATGAAAATCCACTTTTATCATATTCAAAATACCCACATGTGCTCGGGTTTTCTCCGACTCAATCTCCCATGAAGCTCCCAGGCTTTTCCTTCACAAGCACCAAACTTTGATGGCTAGAGCTTCAAAATACATTTTAGTATCTGGTAGAGGTCGTTCCTCAGCATGAATCAGGACTTTCACAATTTTACCTGTTACTCTTGAATGTTTATGTTTCTAGGTAAACTTTAACATTGTTTTGTTAAATTTAGAATATCCAATCTCTGGGCAGCCTGCCGTTATCACACACCCTCCCTCATGGGGATTTTCTTTCTTCAGAGACTGAACCAGGAATGTTCTGGACTGGGCGCAACAGGCACAGAGAACGAAGAGTGACATGCAGAACTGAACAGAGGTGGGTTAAGCAAAAGTCCATCTAATGAACTGTGAGAACCCCCAGACCCTTTTACACACAGGTCTCTCAAAATGTTGGTAATTGGCTCATGCCTCCTATTTGGAAAAACTGGTTCGCAGATACTTAAATTTGGAGGTGCCACCAAATAAACAGCAGTTTCCCCAACTACCCTTCAAGGAGGTTCACCGGTTGACAAGCTCAGAACTTGTCCCTAACCCATTTCCAGTGCCTTCTTAGGCCTCCCCACTTCCCTTTCTCTTAAATATGGATATTCAGATA
Source organism: Zalophus californianus (assembly GCF_009762305.2). NCBI lineage: Eukaryota > Metazoa > Chordata > Mammalia > Carnivora > Otariidae > Zalophus > Zalophus californianus. The sequence continues at coordinate 99,108,286 of NC_045595.1, forward strand.
GGCCTCTCGGAAGTGGTGAGGAAAAAGAGGGAAGAGAATGAAAAGACAGAAAAAAAAATTTGCAGAAAACAGACACAATTTAATGCACGAAAAAAAAAAATCCTGAAATCTGTTATCAATATTCTGAGGCAAGAGAAGACATTGTATTCATGAAATAAGAATAGAAGTCTAGAAAAAGAAACAACCTAAACATAAGAAGGGGCTTTTGGAAATAAAAATAACAAGAGTTGAAATGAAAACTTCAAAGTTAGAACATAAAGTTGAGTAAATTTCCTAGAAAATGTTTATATTAATAGATACATAGATATTTAGATCAATATAGGTGAAGAATTGAAAGATGAGAAAATGAGATGATCAGACAAATTATCAGACAAATGGCATGAAAAAATTTCCGAGGATATCAATTGATAAATTGGGCTCACCAAATATGAAGCACAGTGAATGGGAAAGAACATTATACCAAGTACATTATTGTGGCATTTCAAAACAAAAGGAATAAAGAGGAAAATTTAAATAATTCCTAGAGATATAAAAAATAAATCACAAAGGTATGAAAGTCATACAGCACTGGATTTTTGAAAGCAGCACTGAAAGCTGGAAGACAAGGGAACATGTCTTAAAATCTTTGAAGTAACCCGGTTTCTAACCTAAAATTCTATAGCCAGCCAAAGTATCATTCCAAGCATGAGAGGACAATAAAACTGTGTTCACCATGCAGTATCTCAAAATAATTGATCTTTATGTTCCCTTTGCAGAAACCTATATTCATGAAACCTATATTCAGGCAGAAACACATATTCATGAAATAGGGACTGGATGTGAAACTATGAAAACAGACAAGTTGCTGAAGGGCATAATATCCAAGAGAGAAACAAAGGTGAAGATAGATTCTTAAGGCTCATTATTGTGATCAGGAGTAAGAAAGGTGGTAAGACAAAATAGCTGGGGGTCTAGGGAAAGACAGAAAGCCGGGTTAGTGCAGGATAGGGAACGGATGGAAATGAGGAGAGTCCTCAAAGGTAGGCCATTGAACAGTTTTTTGTTTTTTTTTTTTAAGATTTTCTTTATTTATTTGACAGAGAGAGAGAGAGTGAGCACAAGCAGGGGGAGTGGCAAGGCAGAGGGAGAAGCAGACTCCCCACTGAGCAGGGAGCCCAATGTGGGGCTTGATCCCAGGACCCTGCCATCATGACCCAAGCCGAAGGCAGTTGCCCAACCAACTGAGCCACCCAGGCGCCCCGTTGAACAGTTGTTGATGTTTCAGAGAAGAAAGGCTGAGTTCCTGGAAAGGGCAGTTTGAACAGAATAAAAGATGGCAAAAAAAAAAAAAAAAAAAAAGAAAAAAAGAAATGGAGAAGCAGGTTTGATTGAGTCCATGGGAAGAAAGCCAGTTTATAGGGGTTAAGGAGGGATATAAGAGAGCTGAGTAATACAACTCATTTGCTAGTTTTGGTGATGGGAGAAAAATTTATTAAAAGTAAAAGTAAATAGTAGTGGCAAGCCAAGGTACTGCTTAAGAAGGGGGAAATAGGAGCACATCTGAAAAGAAATAAAGGAGATGTTGCAAAAGAAAAGATACAACACAATAGAGGGAGAGATGAATTTAGAAATAAAATCTTAAAATGGGCACAGAGGGATGAGGATCTAAGTGAAGGGACTCACTCTGACAAGAAAGAAGGATAATTTATCTGAAATTAGTGAAAAGACAAAGTAGATAAAGGTAGGAACAATTATATGTTATGCTAAGGTCTGGTTGATTGTGTAAAAGTTAATTTATAAGCAATGATTTGGGTATTCCTATAAATTGATGTCTGTAGGAGAAACTTAGAAGGTTGGTAGAAGAACAGCAGTTTGAAGGAGCAAGAAATAGATCTGAAATATGTTAAATGGGTGGAACACCTGGGGCTCAGAAAGTGGTCCTTTCTCGCAAGAGCCACACACTTGCAGCAGAATCTTTAATGGGACCCAATAAAGGAACTTGGTGGTAGAAAACAATTAGTTTACAAGAAATTTATTGAATAGGATTATTTAGTCAGAAGAATAAATTGCTGAAAATAATTATCAACAACACATTTTTTTTTCATGAACAGGTAACTTGGGTGTTCATTGAGTCTGATTTATAACGTTTAGCTTTTAGATATTTTTTGTCAATTTCCAGAATAATTTTCTGTCCTTTCCTTTCTCTTAAGTTTTTAGTTTCTATTTTTACTAATTATTATTGTACCTCTTTGCAATAGTGAAAATTCGCCAATACACAGTAAAATAAAACTAATATCCAACAATAGACGATCGGTTAAATATTCTCAAACACTTTGTATGGTATGATACAATTTCTAAATAAGGTATAGGCATACTTGTTTTGTTGTGTTTCACTTTATCATACTTTGTAGATATTGTATTTTTTTACAATAAAGTGAAGGTTTGTGGTCACCCTATGTCCAACAAGTCTATTGGCACCATTTTTCCAACAGTATTTGTTTACTCTGTGTCTCCATGTCACATTTTGGTAATTCTCACAATATTTCCAACTTTTTCATTACTATTATATTTGTTATGGTGATCTGTGATCAGTGATCTTTGATGTTACTATCGTAACTGTTTGGGGGCATCACTAACTGTGCCCATGTGAGATGGTGAACTTATTCCATAAATGTTGTGTGTGTTCTGACTGCTCCACCAGCTGGCCTTCCCCCTTCCTCTCACCTTCTCCTTGGGCCTCCCTATTCCCTGAGACACAACAATATTAGAATTAGGGCAATTAATAGTCCTACAACGGCCTCTAACTCTTCATGTGAAGGGAAGAGTTGCACATCTCTCACTTTAAGTCAAAAGCTAGAAATGACTAATCTTAGTGAGGAAGGCATGTTGAAAGCTGAGATACTCTGAAAGCTAGGCCTCTTGTGCCAAACAGTTAGCTGAGTTGTGAATGTGAAGGAAAAGTTCTTGCAGGAAATTAAAAGTGCCACTCCTGTGAACACATGAAGGGTAAGAAAACAAAACAGCCTTATTGCTGAAATTGAGAAAGTTTTAGTGGTCTGGATAGAAGATCAAACCAGTCACAACATTCTCAGATGCCAAAGCCTACTCCAGAGCAAGGTCCTAACTCTCTTCAATTCTATGATGGCTGAGAGAGGTGAGGAAGCTATTTTCAAAAGAAAAGTTTGAAGCCAGCAGAGGCTGGTTTATGAGGTTTGAGGAGAGAAGCTCTCTCCATCACATAAAAGTAAAAAATGAAACCACGAGTGCTGATGTAGAAGCTTCAGCACACTATGCAGAGGATCTAACTAAGATAATTAATGTTGCAAGGTAGACAAAACAGCCTTAAAGATGCCATCTAAAACTTTCATAGCTAGAGAGGGGGAGTGAATGCCTGGTCTCAAAGCTTCAAAAGAGAGGCTGACCTTCTTGTCAGGGGGTAATGCAGCTGGTGACTTTAAGTTGAGCCTAATGCTCACTTACCATTCAAAAAGTCCTAGGGCTTTTAAGAATTATGCTAAATCTACTCTGCCTGTGCTCTATAAATGGAACAACAAAACCTAGATGACAGCACATCTGTTTACAACATGGTTTACTGAATATTTTAAGCCCACTGTTGAGACCTATTGCTCAGAAAAGATTCCTTTCCAAATATTACTGCTCACTGAAAATGTACCTGAGCACCCAAGAGCTCTAAAGGAGAAATAAAACAAAATTAATATTGTTTTCATGTTTGCCAACACAACATCCATTTTGCAGCCCATGGATCAAGAATAATTTAAACTTTCAAGTCTTATTATTTAAGGAACATTTCATAAGGCTATAGTTGCCACAGATAATGTGATTCCTCTGATGGATCTAGGAAAAGTAAGTTGAACACTTTCTGGAAAGGAGTCATCATCCTAGATTCCGTTAAGAATATTCATGATTCATGGGAAGAAGTCAAAATAGAACATTAACAGAAGTTTGGAAGAAGTTGATTACAACCCTCACTGATAAGTTTGAGGGGTTCAAGAGTTCTTCAGTGGAGGAGATAAAGACAGATGTGGTGGAAATAGCAAGAGAACTAGAATTAGAAGTGGAGCCTGAAGATGGGACTGAACTGCTGCAATGCCGTGATAAAACTAACAGATGAGGAGTTGCTCCTTATGGATGAACAAAGAAAGCAGCTTCTTGAGGGCGCCTGGGTGGCTCAGTTGGTTAAGCGACTGCCTTCAGCTCAGGTCATGATCCTGGAGTCCCGGCATCGAGTCCCGCATCGGGCTCCTTGCTCAGCAGGGAGTCTGCTTCTCCCTCTGACCCTCTTCCCTCTCGTGCTCTCTGTCTCTCATTCTCTCTCTCTCAAATAAATAAATAAAATCTTTAAAAAAAAAAAAAAAAAGAAAGCAGCTTCTTGAGATGCAATCTACTCCTGAGGAAGATGCTGTGAAGATTATTGAAATGACAACAAAGGATATAAAATATTACATAAACTTGCTTGATAAAGTAACAGCAGGGTTTGAGAGGATTGATTCCAATTTTGAAAGAAGTTCTACAGTGGGTAAAATGCTATCAAGCAGCATCACATGCTACAGAGAAATCATTCATGAAAGGAAGAGTCAATTGATGCAGCAAATTTCTTTGTCATCTTAAGAAATTGCCATAGCCACCCAACCATCAAATAACATGGTCTGTCAGCCAGCAGCCGTCAACCTCGAGACATGACCCCGCCCCCCATTATGACTTGTTGAAAACTCGGATGATGGTTAGCATTTTTAATAATAAAGTATTCTTTAAATTAAGGTATGTACATTTTTTAGACATAATGCTATTGTATACTTAATAGGCTACCATATAGTATAAACATAACTCTTACATGCACTGGAAAACCAAAAAATTCATTTGACTTACTTTATTGTGATATTCGCTCTATTGCAATATTTGCTTTATTGCAGTGGTCTGGAACCAAACACACAGTATCTCCGAGGTATGTCTGTTTATATGTTTATATTATGCATATGTATGAGCAAAGAAATGGTATATATATAATGGTGGCTGTCTTTAAGTAGGTTGGATCATGGTCAGGGGTTCTAATGTACTTATTTTTGCTTGTCTACAATTTGTTATTTTTTTCTAAAGTGCATAAATTACTTTCATTTAAAAGTGGGACAGCAATAAAAACACAAAAAAGGACAAATACTAAAATTTTTCAGACTTGGGTCTTTAGATATTTTTTCTTTAATTTATGAAATTTAAGTTAATCCTTAGTTAACTTCAGCTAACTAGTCTCTTGGGTTATTAGGTTTGTTCTGCATTCTCCTCTTATGCTACCTCATATCCTTTATATAAAAAGTTATCATATAATAACATAGTAAAGGAAAACATTCAATTTTAACCAATTTTTACCCACGATCCATTAAAAACCTTTCCAAACAATTATATCAGACCCAGCCCTAAATGTTGATTATTTAGATTTTTTCAAATGAATACACTCTTTGAACATTTAGTTTCCCTTATATTCTGGGAATGGAGACATAAGTGGGTGGAGAAAACAGCAAAAAGCCAAAAAGATACTCAAAGAAGAAAACAAAGCAGTATAAGCCTGATCTGTGGCACTTCAAAAATCAAACTGATACATGAAAGAAAACCCAGAATGGAATATTCATTTATGGAAAAAATTTTTGATGGATCACTTTGCAGCCAATTAGTCTCCAAAGTTGTTTTAAATTAGATTGTTTTCTTCAAGGTGACTAAGAAGTGTTCTAGGGCCCGGGAGCACGAGTGAAAAAATACACAGCAGGTTAACTTAGAATGGTTCTTGAATGGAAAGTTAAGAGGTCAAGGACAATGATATAGAGGTCAATGTGAAGCTATTAGAGATTAAAGCATGGGGTACTTTTGAGCTGAGTTTGGGTTAATCATCAATGTTAGAAGCATCTAAAAGACAGTGAGTGCTGGCCTTTAATCCAAGACAGCATCTCAGCCTGCCCCACATGGGCTGGGTCACTTCAGAGTTGCGCTGGCCTTGTCTCCACATAGACAGTGATTGCCATCGGCAGCATCAAGCTTGAAGAGCAGTAGATATCACTGTGTAAGACAGAACAATAGCTAAACTTTGCATTGAGCCTGTTTCAGTCTCAAACTCTGAAGCCATGTGATTTTGTATGAATGCAGCCCATTTAAGTGGACTATTGCCTTCAAAGTAGGACGAAACTGTGTGCGATCCTATTGCCTTCAGACAATCTCTCTTACTCATGGGATAATCTTTCATGACTAAGCAAGGAGCTGGCATGGCTGAAAGCCAAGCCCTTCAGTCACACTGACCTTCAGGGCGGTATCCTCATGCTCTGACAGGTTTTCAAGAGGAACCTGGCAGTTAGGATGCCAGACCACCAATATGGATGCCCAGTTGAAAACAGAGGTAGGGGTGCCTGGGTGGCTCAGTCAGTTACACATCCGACTCGGTTTCAGCTCCAGTGATGATCTCAGGGTCCTGGGACACGGTGCTCAAGGCAGAGTCTGCTTGGGATTCTCTCTCTCCTTTTCTCTCTACCCCTCCCCTCACTTGTGTTCTCTCTTTCTCCCTCTCTAAATAAATAAATAAAATATTTTTTTTTAAAGAAAACAGAGGTTAATAATTGCTTCTTTGAGGTGATTTCAAGGTTCCCCGACAGAATTGTTTATCAAACCTCAATTTCATAGTGTCCTTTTGTTTATAGCAAAACAGACCAAAATACCTGCAACTAGTCTGATTTGATTTGAAATGACACACACGGGAATTCCCAGCTGATTTGCACCAAGTTACATTTTCACACTTTCCTGAGGGCAAACTCTATGACACCTCTCACTGAAATGTTCTAGCCTGACACATAGAGGGGAGTACTGTTATTTCAATTTGCATATTACACATAAACAAAAGGAAGTACCCCAATAGTAACTTACTTAAAGAACTGCCTTAGAAACCCGAAGCACTTTAAGAAAGCTAAATCAGAGCAATATGGATTTTTTTCCTAATGTAGAAAAAAAGAAAACAGCGGGGGCTGAAATATGTGACAAACAATTTGGGAACAGCTGTGCTGATTGCCATAGTCTCCCAATAATATACTGCTTGTATTCTCTTCTCAGTTTGATTCCTTGACTCCAGGAACTACTGAAAAGATACAAAACATTTTCTTATGGCAAGCTGCTTTTACTGTGATCAATTATCTTCCTCCTGTATGCTGGGCTGTGGTTAGAGTCACATGATTAATGTCTAACTCGGGGGGGGGGGGTCTGAGTATGCTTTTCTTTTTTTTTCCTTTCTTCTCAAAAACCATCTTAGAATCGAAAACTGTAGAAAAGGAATTCCAAATATCAGTAGCAAATGACTAATTTTCTGGCAGCTAGAGACAATACTGAAAAGAAAATTAACTATAAAATCCTGCAGAATTTGTGAAATATTCTGTAATTTCAATATGTTTGAAACCCTGGCAACCAGTCTTCAGAATATAAATCCAAACTTCTCAATTGTTTTTGCAATCACATTGTATGACCACTAAACCTCTCCCAAATATTTATTAAGTGCTACTAAGTAGTATTAAGTAGTAATCCTAGTATTTTTGGTGATTTTATGTATTTTTTACATTTAAAAAATATCATCTGGAATTTGTTTTCATATAAGTTATAATGGTAGAGTTATACTTTCTCTTTTGTCTTTTTGTAATTAGCCAGCTACATGGCCCAACTTCATCTCATTTCCCATTCTTCACTGAATTGTAATGCTGCTTTAAGTATATAATACATGTGCATGCATGTCCACAGACACACATCTGTTTATTTCTGGGTGTTCTATTTTGTTCATTTGACCTGTCCTTTCCTGTACTGCTACCACATTGCAATAATTATAGTAATTGTATCATTCTATTAATCTTTTTTTTCAGGACTGCTTTAGACATTATTGTAACTCATTTTTCTTCCATATGAAATGCTAATAATTTTATCCAATTTTAGAAAAGAGTGGTCATATTGTTTGGGGGAATTACATTACACTTTAAAATTAATTTGTGGAGAAGTAGCATTTTTAATATTGAGCTTTCCTAAGCAAGAATACAGTATATCTCTCTTCTATTAAAATTTTGTAATTCCATTCCTGTAGGTTCTGAACATTAACTGCGTGTGTGTTTTCAATTGCCCACCTGCCCCAAAGCAGCAATCAGTTGCTTGACTGATTCTGGGTTCTCCTTTGTTTCCTATGGGAGTCTTCAACAAGCCATGTGATGAGTACACCGTCTCTGAGGGTTAGGATGAGTATTTCCTGGGCTCAATTTCATGGTTCTGCTTCTGGTTAGCTCTCTAAACAAGTTCCTTTCCTCCTTTGTGCCATGCCTGTATCAATTTCTAATCCCATTTTCCCCCCTCACCCTTGCTACGCATCATTTGGTAAGCTGTATATTTAGGTCTTTGATCAGTCTTTCTGGCTCTCAATCATTTCTGCCTCTCTTTTCTAATGAGCCACAAAGTGTATTCAGAGATACTTCCAGCTTGGGAGAAAATAGACTGTGCAGAGCTCTCTTCTGATTCCAGGCACTTTAATTCATAGTCCTCCAACAGACAATAGAGTACATCTTACTGATTGCCTAATAAAATGAGGAGAAATTGCTCTCTGAATGTGCTATAATTGGATCATGTCTTTGCCCACATGGCATTCAATAGGGATCCAGGGCGATTTAAGGTTTTTCTTTTTTTTTTTTGTCTCTTTATTAGAATGAAAAAGATATAAACCATAGTTAGGACATTGGAAAGTTTCCACTCCTGTGATGAGTGGTAGAACTACCAATTCAGATTCCACATTTATGGTATACTTTTACGTGTCAGTTGGGATACTTGATGTTCTCCCAGATACTATCTGACTATATATCAGTCTGAGCTTTTTAAAGAACAGCTATGGACCCACACATTTGAAATTTTTAGAAAAGGCTACGAAAGCTTAAATCCATGTATTAAAATGACCACAGGAAATAACTCAGAACCAATAAAAATAGTAAAAGTAGCAGGCATCATTTGCTGAGTTTTTACTATGTATTAGGTGCTGTAAACAACTTATGATTTTTGACCTTTACAACAACTGTGTGAGGTATGTATAATTATCCCAGTGTTACAGATGAGGAAAACCTGTTTGGGAAGGTACCTTCCCCAAGGCTGCATATTGTGAATGACAGAAGTAGAAATTGAATCTTTATTGACCAAAGTTTGTTTTCTTTTCAGTACAGTATTCTGCTTCCATTTGCCCTCACCCTTTACAGAATTGTAAGATGTTTAGAGAAATTGATTACCTCGTTTTGTAATGTAAAACATATTAGAAATGGCAAAATTGAAAGAGCCGAGAAACTTCTAGAAGTGCAAAAACTTAGAATTGAAAATATAGGAGAATAGAAAACTAAAAACAAAACAAAACAAAAGAAAAAACCTACCCCCACCAAATGAATATTCTGGAGACATTAAATGAAGAGAAAAATAGTTCTATATGTCCCCCAATAATTTCTGAAGTTATTACTGGATTATGGCATTAAATAGGGTTAAATTATATTCATTCTATTCTGGTTTAAACTGCTGAGAAAGCTTCCCAAAGAATTTTAGAGATAGAAAGGATACTTATGGATCAACATGTTGAGCTGACTTTACAGATATACATAATTGAGGTCCAGAAGGTTTCAGAGTTGACCCAAACAAGTGCTGGTAACTGGCAGAGCTAAGCACAGACCTTTGTTTTCCCAACTCCTGGTTCAGGAGGCTGACCGTTCCTCCTGGCTTCTGCTCCTTACAACACTAAATAACACCTCCCATGAAGCCTCCCCTAAATATGGATAAAGAAAAGAAATCACATTGTTTCTCACTGGTTTTTTTTTTTCCTAAGATTTTATTTATTTATTTATTTGACAGAGGGAGACAGCCAGAGAGGGAACACAAGCAGGGGGAGTGGGAGAGGGAGAAGCAGGCTTCCCGCTGAGCAGGGAGCCTGATACGGGGCTCCATCCCAGGACCCTGGGATCATGACGTGAGCCAAAGGCAGACGCTTAACTGACTGAGCCACCCAGGTGCCCCTCATTGTTGAATTAAATATCTAACTTTTACTTATCTATTATATCAATTACTTCTTTTTGTTCAATAAATTAGATATTAGATAAATGCTTGCTTGATTATGGTCTAATTAGAGAGACAAAGAAATAAGACAACACAGAAAGTTCAGTGTGGTAAAAAGAGTGTTCAAGGAAAAATGGGAGCCCAGAGGACCTCTACTGCAGCTGAGATTTAGAAAGAATCCAGCATAGTTTCCAAGACAGGTGTTCTTAAGTTCAGTCTTGATGGATGCCTAGAAGCCAACCAGGCAGATGAAGGAAGAAATGACATTTTAGGCAAAGAAACGAAATTTATCATCACATGGAGTCTATAGAGAAATATCAGATAGCTTAGTTTAATTAGGCAGTAGTCAGGAAACTACAGCCAGCCATGGACCTAATCCAGCCTATTACCTATTTTTAAAAATAAAGTTTTATTGGAACATAGCCATGTTCATTTGTTTACATGGAGTGTTTGGCTGCTTTAATACTACAATGGCAGAGTTAAATAGTTGCCACAGAGACCATATGGGCTTGTAAAACCTAAAATATTTATCATCTGATGATTTATAGGGAACAAAATTGCAGAACTTTGGATTAGAGGAGATAGAGGCAGAGAGGCAGATGATATACTGATGATCCACGGGCTTCATCTGAATGCCATGTTTTATTTGGCCTGTACATTGTCCTTTTGTTTATTCAAAAGATATATGAAATACTGTCAACATTTAAAAATTAAGAGATTTCACATAAAGATCCAGATTCCTAGCTTCCCTAGAAAAATAATAAACTTTATCCCTTCCGGACCTCGTTTTCTGCATGGCAAGAGTTAGAGCTGAGTAGGAGCAGCCTCTCTCAGAGGACGTGAGGTCTCCATTTTCCCACTGTCCTTCCACTCCCAGCCTACCTGACTCATCTGTCTACTCCGGCCCTTAGGCATCTAAGTTGACAAATTCCAGAAGAAGCTGGAGACAAAGGTAGGGGGTAGGGGTGATTTAATGAATATCTAGGAATGCCTGAATTGTGGAGTTTGGACTTGATCCTGAGGTGCCAGGAACCACCAAAAGGTTTGGAGCAGCCCAGTGACCTCACGAGATTGGTCTTTTAAAGAACAAGACTCTGGTAGCAGCAAGAAAAATGGACTAATGGAGAGAGAGATCGGAAGCAGTGAGGCCAGTTTGGAGGCTGCTGAAGAAGTCCAGGAAAAGACTGAGGAAGGACTTAACTTCGTGTCAGAGGGAAGGTAAAGAAGAAATGAATATTAGGGATATTTGCATGGCAGCCAAGAGCATAGCTGGGACTGAGATGCGAGTAGGAGATGTTAGATTGAAAGAAGCTGGCCACTGCTGTTCTTGCTGGCGTGGTGTGGGGGAGGGCCTTAACACCTACCACTTCCTGAACCCACTTGGATATTTTCGACAGAGTCCTAAAGTCGAGAAGGTATAGGCTCTACCTTGTGAGGCCTACTCATCAACCTGTATCAAGACAGCTTATGCGTCAGGAACTTTAGGAATGACAAATGCTGAAGTGGGGCAGAGAAACTCTGGAAGAGACTATAAAAAGCGTGGGGTCAGGGGCCATGGCCTTGCATACGAGATAGAGGCAGAACATCGGGGCTATTGAAGGGAGGAATGGCTTTGTCAAGAGCCTTGGAGTCCAATGTGCATTCTAGATTTGGAAAGTTAGTAGACAGATGTAGAGAGCCCAGAGGGGCTCCAAGACAGTACTGAATCCATGTGCTTCTTCCCGCTCTTTTGTAATTCTGTCTCCAAAACCAATGGTGTTTCTGATGGTGGGAGAGAGGCTGCCTCAGGACCCACCTGGCCCTGTAACAGGAGGCATACTAATCTTCTCAGCCTCCCTGATTCACTTCTTGCCTGCTGGAAAGCCCTTTAGGAGGCTTCCAGTAAGGATCTATTCCCATCTAATAGTAAGGAGTATCACTATAAAGAATTGAAAATGCTACTTTCACTTATAAATGGTGAGATTCTCTCAAAACAATTATTTGAGAGGAAAAAAAACCCAAGTAAATAGAATTTCCTGTAGATTTTCGCCTAGTGTTCTCTAAATGGAGAATGAAAGACACAGAAGTTTTAGGCCATTTCTCTGAGGAGAAGAGAAACGGCAGTTTCGATGGAGCATCACATCAAAGGGACTCATACCATGCCACCCTGCATTTTGAAAATTGTGATGTCTTCCCCAATCAAGTCCATCATAACGCTGAAAGAATCTTTAGAGGAGAGAAATGATTTTTCCTCAACAACCCACAAACCTCTATCTAATTCATTCATCAGAGTTGCTGAGGCAATTTTCTAAGCCCTATATTTTATTAATGTTACAGAGAGATGTTGAAGAATGTCCACAAGGAGTAACTGGAAGACAAGAGAAAAAGCAAAGAGGTTAAAAAGGAAGCCTAGAAAATGTTGTCACTGTAAAGATTACAGTTTCTGAAGCCAAGTCCCAGACAATGCTCAGTATTTGAGAGAACTTGTGATAAATGCTCTAAGCAAGTAACTTTGTTTGTGTATGAAGGAAAAAAAGAAAGGAAGAAAACACATTTCCAAACAGGAACTAATATTTAGAAAGGAAACTTACTCGAAGCAAACCAGAACCATTATGCTTGTCTGATGAAAACAGGATTTTCAAATTAGCAAAAATTTGCATTTTATACATAACGCACACACATTTTCCATGCACAGCATTCAAATATTAAAATCTTTACAGAACCTTTTATTTAGTGTAACGCATGTGTACGATATTTTGCATTGTCCCCAATAAAAATTCATCTTGTGGTGTCACGCTGTGTCAATCCTGAGGAAAGGCATACAAATCCTTATTTTACCAGGACAATAGCTTTGGATAAGAGGATAAACTAGTCCTCTTTAATCTCTACTAACCTCCAACTGACTCCAGAGGGCTACTCACATGGCCAGAGGTTTGGGGAAGAACTGAGGTGAAGCACTTCTAAGAATGACCCTTTTCTTTCCCAGTATCTCAGCAACCTCTGGTCCCATTAACAGAAGAAGCCAAATAATAGCATATTCATGGTGTTTTACTGTTAACAAGGAGCCCATCTTATTAAGTTTTCATAAAAGTTGCACCTATATTTTGTTGATGACAGCAATGCAGGCCAAATAAGTCAAGTAACTGTCCAGGATCATTAGGAAGTAGCAGTGGTGGGGCTTCAACCCAAGCAGTCTTTGGGTCACCTCATGCCCTTCCCACTGAACCTTTTGTCACAGCTGTGCTTTGGCCTTGGAACAGCAATGCGGTTGAGGAAACCCTTCTTCTCAGTGGCTCCTGCGTCTGGAAGTCATGACATGATCCCTTGGTTCATGTGCACCAAGATCCTTCTCTTGTAGGACCTCTTTCTTTAGACATTTATTCTAATGATCTCACTTCAGATTTAATAAACATCTGCACAGTGGCTCTTTTACTAAGTTCTGCCAATTTCTGGCTGAGGAGTCTTGGGCGAATATCTTAACCTTCCTGAGCCTTAGTTTTCTCATCGTAAATTAAATGGGGATAAGAACTGTCTGTTACATTGTGTTGTTGGGAGGACTGAATGGGATGATGTATATAAATCACTTAGTGCATAACATAGCAAATACTTAACAGATATTCAAATTCAAAAAGAAATTAGTAGAAAGTGGTAATGTACAAGCTCAGGTGAAGAATACTTCTGAAATTAAACTGTGAACTGCCAGGAGAACAGGCCATTATTTAACATATCTGTATTTAATAATTTTATAAATTATTTAATGTAGTCTGGATTCTACCTTGGGGCTCCCCCTTAGTATGTGTTAATCACTTCTGCACACTACTTTCTTAGGAAATTACTATTTTCTGTTTGTGATCTCTCAGAAATACCATGCTCTTGTTTAGAATGTGAGAAACTAGGGAGAAGATATTTCACTAAACAGACGGACGAGGGTGGAAGGTTGGAAGGCTAAAAGAATAGGGAGAATGCCATAATGATTCGCTCTTTAATACTCACTGTTAGTGAGATGGAATATAGTGGAATACGGAGAGCTACTTGAGTCACTTAAATTGATTAAGATTTTGTTAGACCAATAATTTTCTAAACTGTGAAATTATTTTCTAAACCATCACTTGGTGGTATCAGTTACATTACATAAAATAGGAAGCATTTAGTCAATACTCATTTTACAGATGACATTAATCAGGCCCAAAGAGTATGTTCAAATATGCCTTTGCAATGTCATAGTCAAACTATTTTATTTTCTCCAAAATTATTATATTCAAAATTTCTTCTTGTACAATCAATCAATAAATCAAGCTCAGTTAAGTATTTTTTTTTTTTTTGACAAAAAGGTTTAAACAGACACAAATAGCAGCAGCAGAGGAGATTCACTATAAATGTTTTACTAACTAAATCTCTTTTGAGTAAATTCATGACAATTTTTGCTTTCCTCTGGGTCATCTGCATGTAAAGAGGTCACCTTTCTGGTGATAACATCAAAGGAAAAATGTAATATTCTTCACATGTAACTGACGGCAATCAGTTACTACAATGGGGAAAACACTGAGAAATAAATGGTCTGTCCACTCAACTCATCAGCTAATGGAAAATCATTAATCAAGCTTGGTAGCTAACTTGATCTCTATAAACTATTCACCCAATAAATACATATTGAGCATCTACGAGTGCAAGGAACTGTGCTGAGTGGTGACAATATGTTGATGAGGAAAACAGACATGGTCACTGTCCCTGTGGAGTTTACAAAATAGTAGAAAATAATAAACAATGAATGAGTAAACAAGTGAATATATAACTGCAAATCATGATAAGTGCTAATGATCAGGGTACAGTATTTAGAATTGCCAGTTATTAAACATAAATATTCTTTAAAAAAGTATTCCTTGTTGAGCTAAAGATCATACTCCAGTGAATTGTCTTTTTGCTCTGAACATCCATTTATTTGGGGGAAAAGTAGTGATTCTTATGGATAAGAGCACAGAGCTATTCCTCTTACCACAGAAGTTAAGATAAATTCTTTCTATCTTGACAATTACCATGACATTTTTCAGATAATATCCATTGTATTAATTATAATGCAGCTCATGGGGGAAGAGGATCTGAGATTAGCTTTCAGGTCATGAGTTGATTTCATTATATGAAACTCTTAGAGGAAACAATGAAATTCTGATTTACAGCTCAATTTTTAATTTGCTCTGAATAAGTTTTAAAAATAAATTCATATTCCTATGTATTTTTTGAATACAGACTTTGCTTTAAGTATATTTCTTTGGAAATGCTCTTACCTAGGATTATTTATCAGTTACTAGCCTAAAACAAAATCTGATAGGATGATTATGATATGATAATTAGTAATTCAGAGACTAGTGATGTCAAACTAACCTTAACTACATATGGTAGTTTATTTCTCTAGCCTGTTGCTGTCTCTTGGAATCTGAATATTTTATACAGTATATTTGCTGTACCTCTCTGATTCGTATCAATTGCAAATTTGACAAGCCTGTGATCTGTCCCTAGATCTCAGTCATTGATAAAAATATTAAATAGAATAAGCCTGTAAATAGACCTCTCTGCCAAGCTACTAGAAATATTGACCTTTATTGCTACTTTAATCAATACCCAATTATTTAATTTTGCTTACATCTAAGTTCTCCATATTAGTCCCAAGTTTCTGATGAGAGGCCAATTGTCTTGCATAAATCCTAAGAAAATTTAGTAGGGATTAAAAATAATCCCTGCATTTGGGTCAAAAATTCTAATTCACTTTTGAAAACATAGAAGCAAACTCATTCACAGGGGAGAAACTAGGATGATGAATGGAACTGAAACTATGTCTTATATAGAACAGAAGTAGGGATTTGCAGAGGAGAAAACTAATTCCTTCTGATAGTTTTATTTTTCTAATATATAAATGGCTTTATTTATTTATTTTAAAAGATTTTATGTATTTATTTGACAGAGAGAGACACAGCGAGAGAGGGAACAAAAGCAGGGGGAATGGGAGAGGGAGAAGCAGGCCTCCCGTGGGGCAGGGAGCCTGATGCAGGCTCGATCCCAGGACCCTGGGATCATGACCTGAGCTGAAGGCAGACGCCTAATGACTGAGCCACCCAGGCGCCCCTGGTTTTATTTTTTCTAATACATAAGTGAAGGGTGCTCTTCTTCAACACAATATTAGTAGATCTTACAGCTTTTCAAAAGAAACCAGCTCTGGGTTTTTATGTTAATTATCTTGATTTTTAAATTTGGGCAATAAATTCAGATGTTTCTAAAACAACAACAACAACAACAACAACAACAAAACCACTTTGCTAGCCAACACTGGGGAGACCCAACAAAACCAGGCTGCTAGTTACCATATGATTCCCAAAGGTTAGACCAGGACCATTGGCTTGAAGATATAGGGAATCAGTTGAGAGATGAGTAGAAGGAAGAACTCACTGCTCCTCAGTTGTTCTGCCTTCCCAACAGATCTCGAGATCTGGGTGGACTGACCTCCTGCTGGTCATATTGGAAGACAGTTCTATCTGTGACTGGATTGATTGATCTTTAATGCCTTGACTCACTCTGAGAGTTTATGGTTCCAAATAAAGCTTTCCCTGGGGTTCAGAGAAGGGGATCGATGGTTGGGATGTTCTTGAGACTGTTTATTGGAGAGGTAGGATGTGATCTCCATTTTGCAAAATAATTACCATTTGGAGATAGAAGGCTTGCGAAAGAATTCCTGATAAAACAATAAGCACAAAAGAGTAAAGGTAGAAATGAGGGTAGCCTCAGATGACAATGACAATGAGAAGATTCTGATGGAATAGTTGGTTTACGGCAATTAAACTTGGGGTCTCAAACCAGCTGCCTTCAGTTATATTTGGCCATCATACTGTTTAAAATTAAAATTGAACCTAAAGTACTTTTGGAGGGCATGCACCCTCCACTTAGCCACTGGTCCCACCATTTCTTATTGTCCTGTGTCCTGGTCTATCACAAATTTATATTACCTGCTTAGCTCCCAAAGTAGTTAGAACTCCCCTGTTCCCTCCCCACCCATAGCAATAACTTTAACTTTTGTAAATGTATTTTCCTGAGTCAAGTACATGGTACATACATTTAATACCTCTTAAAAAATATTATATGATTAGGAATTTGGAACTTCAAATAAAAAATAATCTAAATGGCAAATTGGGGGTTTTGTTTGAAGGTGGAAGAAAATTTCATTTGTATTTCTTGGAAGTCCACATATTGGGTAATATATATCTTATATTTAGCTGGTTTGATAAGTTGTCCCCATGGTTTGGGAGCCTGATGCAACTTTTCCACAAATCTGGACACAACTCTGAGCAGGGGCATTAGGGCTTTATCAGGTCTGGTTGGGCCTATTCTGTTCTGAAGTGGTGGATCAAGTCTCTAAATTAGCAGTCAAGCAGCTCGTTGGTTGGACAAAGATTTCAATTTTCCATCAATTACTAGCATCAGAGACACACACATTCCTAAGATCTACTCTCATAATTTAAAATCAGGTTTTGCGACGTGGATGGAATTAGAGGGTATTATGCTAAGCGAAATAAGTCAATCAGAGAAAGACAAGTATCATATGATGTCACTGATGTGAGGAATTCTTAATCTCAGGAAACAAACTGAGGGTTGCTGGAGTGGTGGGGGGGTGGGAGGGATGGGGTGGCTGGGTGATAGACATTGGGGAGGGTATGTGCTACGGTGAGCGCTAATGAAGGGGGCGGAAATCGGAGGGGGAGATGAATCATGAGAGACTATGGACTCTGAGAAACAAACTGAAGGTTTTAGAGGGGAGGCGGGTGGGGAGATGGGGTAGCCCAGGGATGGGTATTAAGGAGGGCATGTATTGCATGGAGAACTGGGTGTTATATGCAAACAATGAATCATGGAACACTACATAAAAAATAAATTTATTAATAAATTAAAAAAAATAAAAAGTCAGGTTTTGCTGTGACATAAATACCTGTGCTTATATATGCCTTTTAAAGCATCCTCCAATTGGATCCTCACTGCATATCTATTCATTCGTTCATTAAATGGAGACCTACTAACAATAGAAGGCCAGAACATAACAGTAAACACAACTTAAAACCTCTCTTAGGTAAGCAGAGGAGATACTTTTATTTCCATTAAGAAGGCATTTATGACTTAAATCATTTTTATTACAGAAGTAAAACAAAAATATACTATCTGCATTAAAGATTAAGGCAATGGAAAAGTATATAGAGCAAAATGCAAAAGACATTTCCTTACATTTATATACAAATGTTATTTTTTGCATAAATGCTAGCAGCATGCAATATGTATTTTTCAGAAACATTATTTTGTAACTTAAAATGTCTTAGAGATTTTTCTATGTCATCTACTTTTTAAAGGCTTCAAAGTTTCCCCTAGTTTATATCTAGTATAATATATTTAATCTCTTCCCTATCAATAGACATTCTGGCTGTTCACATTTTTGTTGTCATTCCACTGATACACTGTATAGGTATCCTTATCTACATAACACTAGAAGTAGTTTTACTGGGTACATTTAAAAATTTGGGGTGATAGTGACAAAAAGTGTGTAAGACTGCTTGATTTTCTTCATTCTTGCCAACATTGATCTAAACATGAATAAAATTTAAATCTTGCTAATTGGATGGATGAAGAATGTCTCATTTTAATTTGTATTTTCCTGTTTGTAAATAAACATCATTTTACTTGACTATATGTATTCTGTATATGTATACTTATATACACACACATACAGAGAGATCTATAAATTATTTATTCATATTTTTTAAAAGATTTTATTAATTTGATAGAGAGAGACAGATAGTGACAGAGATAGAGAGAGAGAGAGCACAGGAGCAGGGGCAGAGGCAGGGGGAGAGGGAGAGGGAGAAGCAGGCTTCCCGCTGAGCAGGGAACCCGATGCGGGACTCGATCCCAGGACCCTGAGATCATGACCTGAGCCGAAGGCAGACGCTTAATGACTGAGTCACCCAGGTGCCCCTATTTATTCATATTTTACCCAATTTTCTATTGTACTTTCTTTTTCACATTGATTTGTAGTTCTTTGTGTATTTAAAATGGTAACTGTAAAAAATGTTGCAATTATTTTTTCTAGTTTATCATTTGTTTTCTATTTCTGCTGTTACCTTTTAAAATTCTGTGTAGTTAAATTGGTTAATTTTTTACCTTATTGTTTTTAAATTTTGAATTTTATTTAGGAAGATCATTAACATTCCAAAATTATAGAAATGGCCCCTAATATCTTCAGAGTTTTTTCTTTACATTCAGCTCTGAAACCAATGTAGAGTTTCTTTCTAGAAATGATGTGAATTAGACATTTAACGTTTTTTCCCAAAAGAATAGCTCATTGCCCCACACTGTTTATTAAAACATCCAATCTGTTGCCTTTATATGGGAAGGACAATTTGGCTTGGGTTTCACATTCTTTCCCTCATAAGTGAAAATGTGCTGCTTTTCCATCTTCTGAAATTGTATGTCATCATGGTCAAGTCCAAGGCCAACCTGATTATTTCTGCTTTTATAAGTGACTTGGATTTTCTGCCTAGATGCCCCCGTAATTCTTTCTTTACACTTGAAATTCATTAAGGCTGCCAGATAATCTCATGGTGCTGATGATTCCAAATAAAAATTTTCTGGCATCCAGTGAGTTCTTTACATCTTTCAATCCACATATTATATCATTTCAGGGGAATATTGTTTTATGTTTTAAAATATTTCCATGTGTTTTCTTCAAAAACACCCAGATGTCTGCCATCCTTTTCTATAATATTCTTTATAGTCATTATTACATCTTTGTTCTATTTTACTTTGTTTTGTTTTAATTCAAGTCTATTTTTTATGTTTCTGACAGTGTTTTCAGAGTTCATTCTATTTTTGTTGCTTGTAAAGTGTCTTCTATATCTTTAGTGGTTTTATTTATCTCTCCAGCTTTTCTCCTGAGCTCTGCTAGCACACTTTTAATCTCCCTTCATTACTTTATCTCTTTTTTGAAATCCTGAATTATAGATATATAGGTATAGATATAGATGATATAGATAGAATCTATATTGGCCTTCATGATAATGGAGAATTCTTTGGTCTAAAATTTCTGTAGTTCTTTGATAAATTTATTTGGGGATTATGGGCTCTTCTTTGGCTTAAATTAAAAAAAAATATTTTGCAGTTTTGATGAACGTGTTCCCTGCCCTCCTTTATGATTATTACTCATCTTTAAAAGAGACTGGCTATTTATCAAAGAATAGTACAGGGATACAAGGTAAGGGATGAAATAAAGTTGAATAAGCTGAGGCTGACTGAATTTTAATTTGGGTTTTGTTCTGTTTATCTATTGTTGCATAACATCACCCCAAAACTTAGTGGTTTAAACCAATAATGAGTTATTTTGTTCGCAAATGTGCAAATTGGTCAGAGCTCCGTAGGTTCAGCTCATTTCTGTGGCACCTGGTATCAGCTGGGGAAGCTGGAATGGGATTGGAGGGTCAGCTTCAAGGATGGATCACCCATGTGTCTGGGAAGTCTTGCTGGCTATCATTGGCTCCCCAGGTAGTACTCTCCACAGACCAGCTTAATCATCTCACAAGAGGGAGTGTCCCAAGGGACAGGAAGTAGAAGCTGCTGGTTTCTTAAGGCCTAGACTTGGAAACTGGCACAGCATCTCTTCCTCTGCCTTCTGTAGATCTAAGGGGGAGGGAACATAGATTTCATTCCTTCTATGAGAGGAATGTCAAAGAATTTGAGGGCCATGTTTTTATCTTAAGCATCTGTCACCAAATCTATTTCCTTTCTGCTGGGAATACATCTTTTTGCAGTCCATAGCATTCACATTGAGGTGGCATAGAGAAAAGACCCAAGTTGCAAATGAATTATGTTTTGATTTGGAAATTGCTGCCCCCACCACCACCCACCCCCAGTGCAGATAGCCTCTGCAGTGTCCTCGTTAGAAAACTAGAATGTGGGTCAGCATGATTTCTACTCATCTTTCATTTTGAAAGGTCAGACTATTTCCCCCATTTCACCCTTGGCCCATTTACCTGATCTTATCTGTTCTCCAAACAAGGGAATATTGGTTGGTCCTTTCAGTAAGTGATCTGCTGTCAGGTCTGAGAGAAGCCAACTTGGCTTGGCATATTTCCATTTCTTGTTCAAGATTTCACATTATTGACAGCAATACTTCATACTTAAATCTTTCAGAGTTTATGGTTTGGAACTGTGGCTATTTCTGTTTCATGGGCTATAAAAAGTTTCTATTTTTCAATGTTTTTCATAATTTTAATTTGTTTTGAGGGAGACTAGTAAAATCTTAAGCAGCAGCTCCATGTGAACTTTAGAAACATCCTAAAAATATCTGTTGGGATTTTAGGAGGGAGATTATACTGAAGGTATAGATTACTTGGGGGGAGAGTTGACTACTTAATAATATTGAATCTTCCCATCCTGTCTCATAGCAGTTCCCCTCATTTATTGAGGTGGTCTTTTTTGTCCTTCACTAAAGTTATGACTAGTCTTCTCAGATATCTCACAGGTTTATTATTTAGGGCTATTCTAATGACCTAAGATTTTAAAATGCTATTGTGAACAAAATAATTTGTTCATTTTTCAAACAAAACAAACAAAACAAAACAATTTGTTCATGCAATAATTCATTACATTTTATCATCAGTTTTGCTGAAGTCTAGGAAAGCCGTTGATTTTTGTGTGTTCATCTTCTGTCTAGCCAAATTTCTGAGCTCTCTAATATTTTGCCATTTGAGTCTCTTTTATTTTTTTAAAGATTTATTTGTTCATTTGAGAGAGAGAGAAAGAGAGAGGGAGGGAAGGGGCAGAGGGAGAGAATATCCAAACAGACTCCTACTGAGCATGGAGCCTGCATTGTGGGGCTCAATCCCATGAGTCATGAGATCAGGACTTGCGCTGACACCAAGAGTCAGATGTTTAATGCACTGAACAACCCAGGTGCCCCAAGTCTCTTATATTTTTAAGTAAACAATCATATCAGCTCATCATATCCTATCATTTTTCCTATTGAAAATTTTGTTTTGATTTTCTTATTTTCAATTTCTACTTTTTAAGTTTCAACTCATCCCTGTTTTATGGATATAAATAGTCTTTTGTATCCATCTTAGTAAATAATTAACATGTTTTAGGCTTTGGTTTTCTACAGTTTTGTTTCCTCACAACATTGGTGTTATCCACTTTCATAATTTATGTTTTCAGTGCAATCTCACTTCTAAAATCCCAACAGATATATATATATATATATATATATATATATGTTAATCACCATACATTACATCATTAGTTTTTGATGCAGTGTTCCATGATTCATTGTTTGTGCATAACACCCAGTGCTCCACGCAGAACGTGCCCTCTTTAATACCCATCACCAGGCTAACCCATTCCCCCACCCCCTCCCCTCTAGAACCCTCAGTCTGTTTCTCAGAGTCCGTAGTCTCTCATGGTTCGTCTCCCCTCCGATTCCCCCCCCTTCATTTTTCCCTTCCTGCTATCTTCTTTTTTTTTTTAACCTATAATGTATTATTTGTTTCAGAGGTACAGGTCTGTTCTTCAACAGTCTTACGCAATTCACAGCGCTCACCATAGCACATACCCTCCCCGATGTCTATCACCCAGCCACCCCATCCCTTCCAGCCCCCACCACTCCAGCAACCCTCAGTTTGTTTCCTGAGATTAAGAATTTTTTTTAATTTAAAAAAACTTAAAAGATTTTATTTATTTATTTGAGAGAGAGAGTGTGCATGCGAGAGAGAGCACAAGCAGTGGAGAGGAAGAAGCAAGCTCCCTACTGAGCAGCAAGCCCGATATGGAGCTTGATCCCAGGACACTGAAATCATGACCTGAGCCAAAGGCAGCTGCTTAACTGACTGAGCCACCCAGGTGCTCCAACAGATTTATATTTTTTAAGATTAGGACAGATATGTATACTAAAGCTGCTATCTTGATGAAATCAGAAAGCAGACTTGAAAAGGGTGACTGACTTGCTCAATGGTATAAAGTTAGTAAATGATAGAGTCATCATCTAGACTCCCAGACCAGTCTTCACTTCTCCGTGGAAAAGTAAAACACACTATCCACACATGAGGTATGTTCTAGATGAAAATTTTTTCCAACAAAACCTTTACCAGAATTACTAATAAAAAGAAAATTGAATGCATACATGTATATATTTTTCTACTTTTCAGAACTTTCTCTTATAAACATGCTAATGAAAAGGCTAAAAGTAGACTGCTATAAGAACAATAGATAATGCCTAAAAATCTAAATGGTCAACAGTCACATAATTAAGAATTCACCCACTTAGAAGATATTCTAATGTCCATAAAGACAAAGTAGGCAGGTGAAGATGGGGATGGGGTTAAAGATAAAAAAAGAAATTTCCGAACATATTAGGGTTGAACTTTAAATCGAATTTGACCATTTAACTGCCATTCTGGTAGTAATCCATTTGGCACAGGCTTCAGAATTTAACTTCCATATGTCCAATTTGAATTAATAAGCATCTTTAGAAAAATCAGATTTAACTACATTATGATACTGACACTACACAATGATGCCAGAAAGTATGCAGTCTGGCTTTTATGTGTGTGATTTCACTGGCACTCATTCCACTTATCTTTTGAAATGAGAAACTCTTACTGTTAACCCATGAAGAACAAACTAAATGGTGAAAATATTTCTTCCTTTTCCCTCAGCACTGCCTGTCATTCTGGCAATGAAAAAATAATGATGTATTTGAGGACCTCTGGGTCAGGAAAATTGATAAGAGCTCCCAACTTCTTTCTCATAAACAACCGATATTTTAAGGCTATTAACACAGGAGCTGGGCATTCAAAGACAGTTCATATATCACCCAATAGCTGGCGAGGGTGTCAGGCCTTGCATTCAGGCTCTGAAAAATGGGCCCCGAGTTCACCGTCTATAGCTGAACAGCTGCTGCTTCCCAAAGTTTTAATCAGATTCCCTAAGCATTACATGCCCCAGTAAGGCAGAGCCCACATAAAACTTGCAATAAGCCTGCCATGTAAATTCATTATGGAGCCCAAGTAATATAAACAGATTATATTCTTCAGGCCAAGAGAGTACTTTCAATTTAGACCAAAATTATGATTGCATATTGATTTGGTCCCTTGTTCCCTGGAAAAATTTTTTAGGAAAAAATTCAGAGTTGATCACCTGAAATAAAAGGTATTGTCTCACTTGTTCATAACGAAGTCAGGCTTAAACACATTGGAGAGAAAATATGCCTTAGGACAAAAAAATATTAACCCAGAGTTCCTGAAACTATAAAGTTTTATCTTTTTGTTTAGACGCACTTCCCTCTAGCCCCTTAGGTGAGAGCCAAGGTTTCTTCAGTCACTAAAGGAAGTTTATGACCCCCTCTCCAGAAGTTTAATGTGTAGTGTTTTAGATCATGTTATTAATAGAAGCCAGTTTAACAGCCTTGAAGTCTACCCTCTCATGAGGCTAAAGTCCTAATTGGTTCTTCTCATAGATGGCTTCTCACAGATGGGCCTGATATCTAGTTATGAACTATTCCCTGTCACTAGGCCACTGTCCTGGGAATGTATGCCACTGGTCACAACATAGAGAAGAAGAGGGAATCACTATCAATCCCCCCACCAGGTATTAAAGGACATTAGGATAGAGACCAATGGTATTCAGTATGGTGACAAAAGTACAATGTATCAATCAGTAGAAGGATAGATTAGTCATGGGAGAATTTAGAAGAATCACAGAATCAAACACTGCAAGTGACCATTCCAGCTTTATGTAAAGGGGAGAGAGAAAATTTTAGTTATCCTGACAAACTATGAGTAGTTTTAAGTTATCCTAAATGTTGGTATGGATTTGGGGGTAGTTGCCAAGCATTTCAAAATTTACAGGTCCATCAGAAAAAAAAAAAACACCTTTTGTGTGAAGGATGCAGATAAACAGTTGAGTCATCAATCTATCAGTCACCTGTCCCCATGCTCACCATACAACCCTCTGGATATTATTTGCCTTTATATGCAGGCTTGCCTATAGGAAAGACTGCTTTTATCATATGATCTTTGGGGTACTTGAGATTCCAGTGAGAGTATTTTCCTGTGGTGAATTGCTAAAGTAGATGCTGATCATGATTCTGTTTCCTAAGTAGCTTGACCTTGGAAAGAAAATGAGCTGATCATGCCAGCATTTATATTCTGGTCATTGGGTCAGTCATTTCTTGGTGTTTATTATGTCAGCACCCTGGTGTCCACTTCTGCCTCAGATGTAATTTGCTTAGTACAAGTCGCTTTCTTACTACATGGCTGGTCATCCTGGGCTCAGACTAGAGAACATCACCAAACCTTTCAATGTGGAAAGCTAAAATTTCAAACAGAGGCTAAAATGATTAAGGAACTTCTTATGACTTAGTGATAGAATATAACAGAAGACAGAAATAACTTTTCAACTTTTTCTCAAAGCTGGTTAGTTGCCTAGACTATCAGTTCAAAGTTACTTGTGTACATAAAGGACAATTTTTAAGACATCTGCATCTTACAGCATATCAACTGGTATGGCAGAAAATGTCCCCGGCTGTCCACCCATGGAGGTAACTGCTTCCAAGGAATTGGAGAGAACTGAACAGATGACATCCTAGTGTAGATCATAAATCTGACAATAAGAGAACAGGAGGTAAGGAGAATAGAGAGTAAGAGAAACTAGGAAGACAATGGGAAAGATGAAAGACAGCCTGTAGAGAGAATATGATGAGTTCCACAACTGGAAACACTACAGCTACTAAGGCGAGAGCCTAAAATCTCAAAGAAAAATAGAGGGACTCCAGGGCAGATACTTTACCAGCTTCCTAAAATATAGGAATTCTCTGCACAGTTTGAAATTATTGAAGACTATCCAGAATTTCATACTACCTATGAAATGATTTCAACATTTCTAATCCAAATTGAAATCTGTTGTCAGACTCTTTTACACCATTTTGAGAAACATTCTGAAGAACTTGGCTACTTGAGTGAAAACTGGATTATGTGAATAAACATGTCTTTTGCCATCTCCACTTTCTCTACATAACATCATCTCTCCCCCACCATTTAGTGTCCACTGTCTTTGAATATTATAGAGAATAGTAGAGTGCTTGGTTCACCTTATTTTACCCTTCTCCACTAATAATCATTATTGTTATTGTCACAGTCATTCCTTATTAAATTTATGATTGTTTCAATTTTTTTGCTCACTATTCCTTGTGTCCTTCTTTCTGAGTTCAGTTTCCTATTTCTATCACCGATTATCCATAAGTGGTAAATTCTGTCTACCTGAACATATCTTATTTCATTCTTACCCTTGAATGATATCTCAGTTGAATTTTGAATTTAGGTTTTTGGTTATTTTCCCTTTATAATTTGTACTTACTATTCCACTGTCCTCTGGTAGCTATTATCATTAGTGAGAAAACTGATGCCATCTAAGTGGTTTTCCACTGTAAGTAATCCATCTTTCCTCTGCTTTTAAAATTTCCATTTTGTCTTTGATGATCTCATGTTTCACTGCAACATATTTGCGTGTGAATGAGTTTTAATTTATCCAACTCTGGATATAATGCGATGTTTTAATTTCTTCAATTCTGAAAAATTATCATCCATTATCTCATTAAATATTGTCACAAATTGATTCTCTTTAGTGTCTCCTTTTGAAATTCTTATTGATATATTCTGAAATGTTTCATGCTATCCTCCATGTCTCTTAGCCAACTTTTTATATTTTTTAAATCTGTATTGCATTCTGGGTCATTGGCTAACTTTATCTTTTGGGTCACCAGCTGGATCTAATATGACATTTTTGTCATTCAGTTTTTAAAGCCAATATCCACATTTTTCTTTCTGAAAAGTTTTTTGTTTCTTATTTTACTATTCCTTCATATTTTCCTTACTTCTCCATTTATCTCTTCAGTCATTTTTAATATGCCCATTTTATAATTGTTCTCAGA
Source organism: Zalophus californianus (assembly GCF_009762305.2). Classification (NCBI taxonomy): domain Eukaryota; kingdom Metazoa; phylum Chordata; class Mammalia; order Carnivora; family Otariidae; genus Zalophus; species Zalophus californianus. The sequence continues at coordinate 99,135,344 of NC_045595.1, forward strand.
TTTTTGTAACTTTTGTTTAGTTCTTTAGGGTCCTTGTTCTTCTGATTTACTTTTTTGTTTATCTCCTGGCTTTTCTTCATGGTGGATTTTTTTCCCTTTGTGGCCTGTAAACTTTTACCATGAACTCATTTTCAGGAAAAATTGTGGGTTTTTTTTCTGTGGGATTTCCATGTGCCCGGGTTAAGAAAGTCTCAGTTCAAAGCAGTTTAGCACATTTGGAAATAAGGAAAGAGAAATGAGGCTGGGGCACGCATTTCAATAGTACTGAAACCTTTTATATTAATTTATTGGCTTCTATTTCCTCTGTCACAACTGCAAGATCAGAGATTTTGATTCAAATTCCACATAGATGGCAAGCTTCCTCACGATTCCTTAAGGCTGTTGAACAGAGTTTATGTGACTGAGGGAGCACCTTGGACTCCAGGCTTTATTCAAAAAGGTTTGACTTCCATGATTTCCACGTGGAAATAAGACTCCAACTCCAAAGCCTCTGGGTCTATATCCTACACAAAATCCTATGGCCACTGATGATGGCAGCTTCCCACAGTAAGTGATTTCTTTCTTGTTTCCCACACCTGGGAATTTCCTTTTCTTTCTTCAAAATCAACTCTACAGTTAGAAAGGAATTTTTTTGTCTTTTTAAACAAAGCATTTCTTTCAGTTTATAATGGCATATGGCCTATCTGCTTCATTTTAATCCACCATGTTCTGAATATTTTATTATCATGAAATACCATAGTTACTATTCTGGGATGCCCATATACTTGCCCTCCAGTCACTTTCTTCTAATTATTGATTCCATTCCCCTGGCTACAGAGATGGGGAAATGATTCAGATCTGGCCAATCATCATGTTTAATTGCCTTGTAATACAATGTGATTGGCCTAGGGTCGATCTTCTGATATAAGCAGAGCCAATCCGAATCCTTCTCTGTGTCTGACATGCAAATATTGGGAGTATGAAGTGTTACTTTGAGGTAGAACAATATAAGCCTGGAGATGTCATTAGCCACCCTCTCCTGCTTGTTAGAATAAGTCATGTATTTATACTAGGAAAGAGTGAGGCTGGCACTAAGAGGAAATCAGAACCAAGAAAGAAAAAGGAAAGAATAGACAATAGAAAAAAAAATAGACATGTTTGAATCCCTGAGTCCTGGCTTGCCCAGAGTTGCCCCTGCTAAAAAGGCCAATGAATTCTTTTTGCCTAAGCTAATTTGAATTGGGTTTCTGTCACTTACATCTAATACACCAATGAATTAAAGTACAATGGAATTAAGATAAGAAAGCATCAATATGGGTTTCTCTTATTTGTTTATTTTTGGTAGATCAATTTGTCATGCATGCCTTGACGTGGAGCAGAGGAAGTTCTAAGTCATGATGCTGATTTCTGGAGAATCAGTGAGTGATCATCCTATCTAATCCAAGAGACAAGGAACAGAGTCAACAGGATAAGCCAAAGTCACTTCCCAGTACTCTGAACAAGGACATTAAGAGCTAGGGTAGGGAGATGCTGGGAGTCAGCCAGGAAACAGGCACCGGGCATCAGGAATAAGAAAAACCAAACAGCACAGGAGCCGGCAGGGGTGTGGGCCTACCCATTCCTGCTAGGTGATGCCACCTGGTGTCCAAAAAATGAAGTCGGCATGGAATTGACTGCCAGGAGAAGTTCTTAAGCAAAAGGGCCTTAACTTTTTCTTTTTTTAAATTATATATCACAGCAGTATCTAGACAGGCATCAAAATAAATGGTTTCATGCTGATGATCAGTTTCCAAGGCAAATATCAAAGTGAATTACCTTCAGAAAGATGTGTCAAGATATAAGAAACTTGTTTTTAAGTTAAGCAGATTCGTAAGAAATATACTTTATGGTTGTGATAACAGTTTTGGTTTATTCTCATCAAAAGGAGACACCGTATCACCTCTGTGTTTACAACTATGGGTCAAATGGGAGAGGAAGTTGACCTAATGAAGATAATGAACAAGCTTTTCAAATATTCAGAAGAAGCAGTATAAAGAATATTAAACATCCATCCTCTGGAACAGATTTTAATGAGAGGATTAGTAAAATGTCTCTACCTTCATCTGAAAAGGTATACGAACCTGCTCCCTCAGTAATTATTTAAGAAACTTCCAAATAATTAGCTGTGTGTTGTGGGGGATGAAGAAAGGTAGAACTTGCCTTCAAGGAGCTTGCAATCTATTTAGACATGATGGTACCAAGAGAAATAATGAATTTCTTTAGTGATATATGTTTATAACCAACCCTACGCAACTGCTTTCTGGGATGATTTTTAGAGCAAGGTTTGTGCACATATTAAATTAAATAGCTACAAGCTATTGTTTGCCTATTTTAGTGAGGAGCTGTTGAAGGCAGGGATGGGTGACTGTACCTATCCATCTATATCATCAATGCTCAGCGTAATGTCTGGCAGATATAGATCCTCAGTATATTTTTGTTGAATGAATGGATGATAGATGTCTTGAGTTTCCTTAGTCACATGGTTCCTTTGAGTCTCACAGCCATCCCATTAACTTCCATGTTAAATTTTGCTTAAGATGCATGAAATATAAAAAGTGTAGTCTTTCAAAATGTCACTCACTCTAAGTGCCAAGCGTTCACCGGTATCACACTTCAAATGACATTTTCTAGTAAGAACCTCTAAGCAGCATAACAACACTCTTATTTAAAAAAAGAATATTAGTGCTCTATTTCTCCCTCCTTTTTAATGATCTACATTGAATTTCCTTAGAAGTATTTGCTTATAAGGTAACAAAGGCACCTAGTGTGTATTTATTGTCATCCAAGAGCCAGCTGTTTAATGGGGTTCTTATTTTATCTCTAAGAAAATCTGGAGGCATTTGTACATTGTGGAATTATTTCTCAAGTAGGTCTTTCAGTACAATATTGGCAATATTTCTGTTTTGCAGATAAATGGCCGAGAACACTCCAAAGCCTCTTTCTGCTCTTTCATGGGTAGAGAAAATTTTAGACTTAAACCTTTATAGAATCTGTATTTGTTTTATTTCTTTTAAAGATTTACTTATTTATTTTAGGTAGGGGGAGAAAGCAGATAAATGGCCGAGAACACTCCAAAGCCTCTTTCTGCTCTTTCATGGGTAGAGAAAATTTTAGACTTAAACCTTTATAGAATCTGTATTTGTTTTATTTCTTTTAAAGATTTACTTATTTATTTTAGGTAGGGGGAGAAAGGGGGACAGAGAGAGAATCTTCAAGCAGACTCCCCGCTGAGTGCAGAGCCTGATGCAGGGCTTGATCTCACAACCCTGAGATATGGCCTGAGCTGAAATCAAGAGTTGGATGCTTAACGGACTGAGTGACCCAGGTGTCCCTAGAATCTGTATTTAAGTGAAGATTTCCTATTATTAAGTATGTTTATGGGGGATTCTTTGGACCAGAGTGGATCAGAAGTAGCTTAATCTATTTCCAATAAATATATATATAAGCCAAAAGTGGAAAATGAAAATCACCTATGATCCCACCTAACACTTTGATTTTATATATAAATTATATTTATAATATGTTATAATTATATGTATATACTCACAGACACACACAAATTTGGCTGTGATTTTTTAACTAAAATAGGTCTTACTGTATATATCATTTTAAAATTTCTTACTTTCTTTAAAACTGTATTGTGAATATCTTTTCACATCAATATATTTTTCTCCCTATGTCATTTTTCAAATGACTGCATAAGGATTACATGATATTAATATGTTATAATTTACTCAACCAACTAGTAACTTATGTACAATTTCTTGCTCAAATCAATGCACTCATCTCCATGGAGAAATTGTTACATAGGCTCTTAGTTACCTCTTAGGATAAATTTCTAGAAATGAAATAGGTGGATCAGAAGACTAACATATTCTAATAATTCTTAACAAATAATGCCAATTGCCTTTGTAAAAGTTCCATTGCTTTTCTCTTTCACCAATAATGTAGAAGGGTTCCCACTTCCTCAAACTCCAGTTTATCTGAAGGATGCTTGTTCTTTCATGAGTTCTGGAGATTTGAAGATTTGCTCATCAAAAAATAATACTTTGTTAGTGGTTTAATTTGTTTTATTTCGTTACTAGTGAAGCTGATCTTATTTAGCAGTATTATTGGCCATTTGTGTTTCTTCTGTTCATTATCTACTTACATCCTATGCCCATTTTTCTATTATGTTTACTTTTTCCTGATTGGTCTTTGATAACAGCAGTAATATCAGCGCTAATATCTAACTTCTATTGAGTGTTATGAGCCAGGCCCTGTTCTAGGTGTTTTATGTTTAATCTTATCTAATGAGGTGAGGGCTTTTACCAGCCCTATTTTATAAACAAGGCATCTAGGCACAGAGAGGTTAAGTAATTTACCTAAAGTAACATAACTAGTACATTTTGTATATTAAGGAGATTAACAATTCATCATGTACATTATAAAGACCATCAACCTATCAACATGTGTGTTGAAACTGATTTCATTGGTTTCTCCTTCATCATTTATTTGTGTTGACTCTTGCTTGGTAGGATTGCTGGACTCTATTGCCATCAAATAAATTGGCTTTTCTTTTCTAGTTTCTGCTTTTGATATCTTGATCACCTAAAGAATACTTTAAACAGATATGATTCAAACAAATTCAAACATTCAAACAGTATAAAAGATACAAAATAAAGAGTTAAATTACATTTTCCCCCTTTGTATAAATCAGAGTTCTACAAAGCAAAAGTATCTCCTTTAACCATTTATGTTTTTCCTTCTTCTGATGATTGTCCTATGACTCTAAATAATATGGATATACCTCCATTTCTTGATTTATCAACTCTACATAGTATATATTGATTTATTATTATGAGAGATGTGACATTTTAGTTAACTTATCCCTTCCTTTCCCTCTCCCTTTTTCCAACTAACTCCCATGAGTAATATCAATTTTGGTTGTGAGTGCCTTCATAACTTTCAGTAATATGCTTCAACCTCTATTTCTTGATTTATAAACTTTAGAAAGTATGCCTTAACTAAGTGCTTCATTCTTAGTTGGGGAAATCACATGTGAAAATGGTTATTCTCTATATTCCTTGGATCATAAAATGCCATATTTATGAAAGAATGCTTCACTAGAAGCAGGTCTATCCTTAGTCATTTTAATGAAAGCAAAGAGATATGTGTAAGTAGAGTGAAAGATATTGATATAAATGGTTATATAAATTATAAGTATATATATCTTTATATAGCATATATTACATAGATTTTGGAGATTATAGAGTCTTTCCAGCTATAATGCTTTATTTATTGTTCAAAATAATTTTGTAATGTATACAAAACAAGTGTTCTTACATTTCATAGGTAAGGAAACAAGCACGGAAAATTTATAGTCACATACAGTCATTGTTGTTGTCTTCTAGGTTTGGTTGTGTTTTGTTTCTGTACAGCACCCACTTCTTTTTTGTGGCAATATCACTCTGAGCAATAATCCCACCTTTCCCCAGGCTTAGTTTATATGCTTTCAAGTGAAAATGAGTACAGTCTTAAACTCATGAAGCATATGACTTAGAGCTGAGCCAATAAATGCAGGACATTTCTCTGGCCACAGTGGGTCGGAAATGGCATTATAATTGATAAAGTGTACTAAGATTTGGACTGGGAATAATGGGACAAAGATGCTTGCTCCATTCTCCTGAAAGAAGGCACAGCCCTCAGAGATACTGGCAGCCAACTGGCACCAACTGACCAGGTGAGGGAGCTAACCCTGAAGAAGTTGAGAAAAAAAAGAGTTCCTGCTCATTTCACTGGGTCCTTTGCTGCCATTTCTACTCCTGCTGTTCAGTCACATCAGCCAACACAAATTCCCTTTTTGCTTACTCCGGTTTGGGTTGGTTTCCTGTCAACTGCACAGTTAATCTGTAGCAATCCTGACACCAGCTCTTTTTTGACTTGAATCTAGGGCTCTTTGTACTCCACCATACTGCCTCTGAAAGCAATATCTTTGTTCAGGATTCAAAAACACACATCCTTCAAGACCTCTTCAGTATGTCTTTTGCCTCCCTTCATAGCTTATTAAACAATCTTTAGAAATGCAAAACCATCACGTGGAATTCATTCATTTATGAACCAATACACATTCTATGTGTTTGGGGATGGCATTCCCTACATACTTAAAATGACAGTATGGGTCAGAGAAAGACAAGCCAATTTCAAAATTTTTTGTTAAATAAAGTCAATTTTATTTTAAGTTGAACAATTCTGGCTCATTTTAAGCCATAGGGACACCATCCACCACCTGCTGCTGTGTATAATAGTTGTCATCAAATTCAATTGTACGTTAGTTGTCTGAAACTCGGAGCACATATAACCTAAGAAACAGTATTATAATTTGCCATTGGCTTCTTAGACTAGCACAGAAAAGCTGACTTAATCTAAAATGTGGCTAAATTACTATATATTTGAATGAAATCCTAGAGCACAGTATTGTCACAATACTAACAATTATAATTTTAAAAATACTAAAACTGAAAAGGATGGTTCTTAAACAGGAATATTTATTTATTTATTTATTTATTTATTTATTTATTTATTTATTTAAAGATTTTATCTTTGTTTGACAGAGAGAGAGAGAGACAGCAAGAGAGGGAACACAAGCAGGGGAAGGGGAAGAAGGAGAGAGAGAAACAGGCTTCGCGCTGAGCAGGGAGCCCATCATGGGGCTCAATCCCAGGATCTTGAGATCATGACCCGAGCTGAAGGCAGACGCTTAATGACTGAGCCACCCAGGAGCCCCATGACACAAGAGTATTTAGTGATGGGAGATGGGAATGTAAATGAAATTGTGTGGCCATTCCAAAGGAGCTCTGGAGGCTGTGCCAAGGGCCATAGTGGTTGATGATTTGAGTTCTTTATTAAACTTGATTTCACATCAAAATGCATCACTTTTCTTTTCCATGGTACAAGAAGAGCTCTATCACTACTCTTAAACTTCAAAACTACACAAAGATGGAACTAAGAAGAGGAAAACACAAAAGGGATTTCATTTGTTCTTTTTTTTTTTGTTAAGATTGATTTATTTTAGAGAGAGAGGAGAGCATGCATGTGCCTGCGTGAGCGTGCGCATAAGTGAGGGGAGGAGCAGAGGGAGAAAATCCACAAACAGACTCCCCACTGAGCACAGAGCCTAATGTTGGACTCCATTCCTTGATATGAGATCATTTGACCTGAGCCAAAACCAAGAGTCAAATACTTAACCAACTGAGCCACCCTGGCGCCCCTCATTTGTACTTTTAATATGCATTTCAAGCACATAGACTCTGTTCAAAAAGTTACTATCTGGGGCGCCTGGGTGGCTCAGTCGTTAAGCGTCTGCCTTCAGCTCGGGTCATGATCCCAGGGTCCTGGGATCAAACCCCGTGTCGGGCTCCCTGCTTGGTGGGAAGCCTGCTTCTCCCTCTGCCACTCTCCCTGCTTGTATTCCCTCTCTCACTGTCTCTCTCTCTCTGTCAAATAAATAAATAAAATCTTAAAAAAAAGTTACTATCTAAAAAAAGCCAAATATAAGTGTAAACCCAAGATTGCCCTGCTATGCTGGAAGGGAATTGATGGAGGTTCATGCAGGGCTAGATTAGGGGCTCAGCTTGTGGGCTAGTGGTTCCTGAAGGAGACTGAGGTAAGTGGTGAAAGACCCGATTAGGTAGAAATAAGGTGGGGAGGAGCAAACTCTGTGCGTATAAAAAAAAGGCATGAGTTACCAGGCAGAGAGTTGTGTCAGGGTGCACAGTTTCATGTGAAGGAAGAGGAAAGTGAAGAGACAAATGTTTGAACTTCTGGTCTGAAAGTCATGCAAAACTTTTAAAAAGCACATAAGCAAGCGAGCAAAGAGTACAACATTGTGGAAAATTGCACAGGGTGGAGGATGTGGCCAACCACAGATAGCACTGGTGGACAGAGAGTCCAGGTCCAGGATGGTGTAGGTACACAGTCTCAGTAGAGCTAAGGAAGGGGCCAGTGGGGTCCAGGTGCACCAGGTAGAAGAAAGAGCCTGCAGTTTGAATGTGTGGAAGTTTCCATGTCAAGTATTTCTACTTTAGTTTTCCTTTTACTTTAAAGGTGGAACTTTTGCGGGTCACTCTGTGTGACACCTCAATCGCCAAATCTGGGAAACATAAGATTTTGGCTAGAATGGCAAGTGTCTTGTGCCTAGTAAGGAAGAGATCTTGTCATGGTGTGAAACACTTCTTAAGACATGCAATGCGTGGGTAGATGAGCGAAAAGGCACGGCCATAATAACCATGTACTGACCTGAAGAGATAATAAATAGACTGTTTCAAATGCCCCTGGGGCTTTCACACAACCTCATCAATATTCATCCTTGGAGTCTGCATTTTTAGTGGGAAACTAGTGAATGACGGTGCTGAAAGTGGAAAGGCCAAACTCTCCCTTGGTTGTAGTTGCGTGACTCTTTCCCAAGCTCATCTGTGCTTTAGTGGTTTCGTTTTGCTTGGCCTTTTACAACTTGGCAGCCCAAGAAGCAAAAATGAGGGACTCAGCAGATTTGAAAAAATGTTTACTCCAAATGTTCCTTTAGTACTCGTATTTCTTGGACAGAGATTCCTGATGTTCTAATTAATTGTTCTTGGTGTTTTCTTTAAAAGCATCCATTAGCATTTGTGAATCTGCCATGGCTTTTGCTCTCAGTTTCCGTTCACCTGATATTTTCCTTTAATGTAGGAAAGGCACCTCTTCGGCCAGGTGAAATATAAGTTTATTTGAAGACCTTGCTTAAAAGTTGCAGAATTCACTGGCAACTTTGGGTGATGGCCTCAAGAAATGTCAGCTGGTAGAAGAGTAGCGCTATTCTACGGTTTCCTACTCTCCTCTGTGAGATCTGTCTTTTAAACATCTTTTGTTACTTCACAATACATTTTCAAATGCATTTGAAGTGATTAACACTGTGAATTGAGTCCTGTTGTCATATTTAATTGTCAGCTAGCTATTTTTCCTTTGGGGTATTTGACAGTTGCCCAAAATGTTGGTCTTAATCTAAAACCAAGAAGAGACCTCTGACATAGTGAAAGCCACCAAAGTGGCATTTATTAAATATAAAAGGGCACCAGTTCTCATCTCGAAAAGAAAATTCTTCTAGGATCAAGGGAAAATTACGTTAGCACTTAGTTGAAGCTCTATTAGTGTCACATGTCACATGAGGATTTAAAGATATGTGTGTTCCTATAATACATAAAATTTGCATTGAGAAATAAAGGGTAGTCTGACTCTCAGGTTCTATCTCCAATATGTCAAACTTACTATAAATCCAATGGTTAGCATTAGTCCATTATCTGGAAAATGGTTTGCATAAAGGAAAAAATTAAATGATATTGATTTGAAATGAGGGAAGCTCATATGTGCATTTTTGGAACTCTAAGTGAATCAGCTAAATATATGCACCTGAGGAAAAAAGTTACCCTCTGGGTAGTATCTTGTAATAGGTTGGAAACATGAAACTCATTAATAGTGTTAAAAATTTGGTACTTCATGAATTATACCCATTATTAGAGATTTTCTATGGTAGCAATTGTTTAAAAAAAAGAAATTGCCACATCTCCATGACATAAGAGAAAAGATACTCTAAAGCCACTGGGAATTACCACCAACTGGAAGCATATTTCACATGGTCAAAAAAACAGAGGCCAAGTTCTGGTACTTACTATGTGAGGACGATGGCCACTGCATCATTCAACACACTCTCCCCAAACAGGAGTGTGTACAGGTTGGGGTCGACGTGCAGTTCATGGAAAATGGCCAGCACTGTCACTAGGAGGAAACACACACAAATATGCAGAGTTAGCTAAAACACAGCCATGGATTTTTCCTTGGTTGTGGTCACCTCTAAAAAGGATTCATTAAATGTTCATCTTCTCAAATCTATCCTTGGTTTCTACACTGGACCTTCATTTAAAAAAAATCTGATGGGTCACTCCCTTGCTTAGAGATTTCTCTGGGCTTCCCACTGCTTTCAGAGAAAGTTTGAGCTCCTTGGTCCAAGTCTTCTATAGTCTGCACCCTGCTTATCTTCCAGCATCTCCCCCTGTATCCCTTGCTCACCCTTTGCTGCCTGCCTCAAGTCACACTGAACTTGCCATAATTTCTCCAAATCACCCAAATCATGTAATTTTTAAATTTGCGTTTTGGTTCACTTTACCAGAGCAGCAATTTCTTTCCCATCCATGAGCTACCATTCCCCCCAATTCCTTAAATGTATACACACATACCCACACATACAACTTCTTGTTTCCCCCAAGCCCCATTCTTCATTCTTTAAAAACCTCTCAAGTGTCCCCCAGGACCCCAGTTCCTCAGCAGAAATCTGGCTCACTGCTTTTTGATCCCTGTATTTGAATGAAATCACAAAACTTATCACAGAAGACACTGGGAGCTCCCCGGAGACAGGGCACATCTTTGCAACACTGGGTACTTGGCAAATGCTCAGTAAGTGTTTGATGCATGAATGACTGAGTGAATGAATGCATTAATGACTGAATGTTGTTACATGGCCTACTCCTGTGAAGGGAGAGGTGGTTGGCACCTGATTGGCACCTGATTATACTCATCTATAAAGATGAACCCTATGTTCCTAAAAGCAGGACCGAAGGACTTGTTTCTGGCAGCCTGCTGCTTGGCTACTGTATGCACACATATTGTATGGAGCCTCTGAGCATACATCAGGACAGTAAATAATCACACACTGATTATCTGTGTTCATCAAAACCATTCAGTGTCTTGATACTTGAAACAGTTATGCAAAGTGTGAAAAGCAATCATTAGGAAAATGATCCATTGAGTTGATTGCCAAAGGGGTAAAGAGGATGACTGGGAATGATACTGATGGTAAATTTTTTAAGGCGGAGTGGGCATTTTCATTTCTATCCTTTCCTAGTTCATGGACTGTGAGGTTGGTAACTATGTTGTATAAAAGAATAGTGCTATGGGGAACAAAAGCTGAGTGTGAAGATTTTGTAAGTAGAATCAAGAAGTTTGGTACTTGCTCTGCTGCAGTGGGGAGCCAGGAAAGGATTTTTATCAGAAGAGTGACAATCTGATTTTAGTTTTGGAAATAAAGCACAGGCAGCAGGGCAGAGGACAGAATGGACACGTGGCTAGAGGCTTTCCCAAATGTTCTACCAATAAATTAGCTATACTGAAATAGAAAGAATCCTAGATTCAGACTCACAAACTCCTGTATATCCTGCCTCACCCAGCACATCCACCATCCTGGGTTCTGATAGGTCAATGGCCATGGTGCTTTGTACTTCACTTAATTCATTGGTTTTTATCTTCCCTGTGTGTCACTAGCCCTTAGGACAGTGTTACAATATAGCAAGGCTTTAATGAGTGAATAAATAAAAGATAATGTCAGAGAGGACACAGCAAAAGAGACTGTATGTCCAAAATATTTGGGATGGAGAATTGATGAGTCTTGGTGTTTGACAGGCAGCAAGGGGTGATTCTGGGTTTCAATCCTAGACAATTAATGGATGGGGCTGCATAAGAGAAATTAGTTTGTGGACAGGGGAATATAGTAAGTTTGGTTTTGGACATGCTGACTTAAATAGGTGGAATTTCAAATGGAAATTTCAGTAAGAAAGCTGGAAATAAAAGGCTGGAACTATACAGAGTTAAGACAGAAGAAAGAATTTGGGGATTATAAGCATATAGATGAAACATAAAGCCACAAGAATGGCCGAGCACTTGGGCAAGGTATATAGACAAGGAAGAGAGTTCATAAGAGATTCTTAGGGACATTTACAGTTAAGGGGTGAGTGGAGAAAAAGAAGCGTGAAAGACACAAGTGGTATATTTGCCAAACCTGACCCTAAGTATGAACAAGTCAGCTGGAAACTATATCCATCATGAATTTCTGTAGATAGATTTTTTATTTACCAAAAATTATCCTAGAGGAAGGAATATTGAACTCAACAACCAGCTTTGGGATAGAAGGGACAACAGAAATAAAATGTTATGCATTGGCATGACAATTAGCCAGATCCCATTTTGCCAGATATAGAATCAGTTTCATTATTCTAGCTGAATAGGTCCTTAATGATGATAGGCAAAATGGCAGAGATGTATTCTCTAGTAGTGGGTAGGTGTTCACATTTGCTACAACCCTTACTCTTGGCAGGTAGTGGTAGGAGGGGAAGGTAGCAATCATCTCTGCTAAGTAATCTCTTTCTCCTTCTTGGATAGAGTCAAGACCTTGTATCTCATCAAAACAAAGAGGCTTCAGTTGGGGAGTTTTAATTAACAGCATTTTCCTTTCCCTAGGATTTTGTGGAATAAAAGTAAAGTTATTCTTAAACTACAAAATTCTAACATGGCAGCTTTATTGCTGACTTTCATCTCTGTAGTTATTTGCATTTCTAAGCTCTGAAGATGACTTGCAGCTCATCTGCACTCCCAGAGAGGTTTCCTAGGCTCACAAATAGGGATGAAGAACCTGTGTTTCTTCCCCCTGCCTCCCCAGTTATGGGGTACCCTCTGTGCTGAGAGGGACTCTTCATCTTTCTGGTGAGAACTTTAGGCTTTTGGAGGGAAAGGCTTTTAACTGAATATCTAGTTTTGTTCAAAATTGTTCTGGCATTCCCACAATTCCTTTTGCACAAAGAACTGAACTCTACTTCATAAGCGATATCCCACACAAAAGAGAAAAGCTATTACTTTGCACATTCCTATCTACCCTGTGAAGAAATGGAACAGTTTCGAAATAAAGCCAGGCAGTGTAACCTACAAGATGGAATATTTGCTGGGACCACAAATGAATTGAATAGGTGAGTCAGGAAATTAGCAACCCACTCTTACTGCTAAGCTTGGAGCTCTTAAAGAAACTCATCTAATTAGCTCACTGGCAGGGCTCGATCTTACACAGAATGTCCAAGACTCTGTGGCACCTTCCCAGGAGACAATCTCTTGGAACTGTGGTGGACACGCTCACACCAGCTCTGTGCACACCTGGTTGGGTTTGTAAGGACAACCTGGGCCCAAGGCTGGCCAAAAAGCAATGAGACTTCTTGTGAGAGTATGAGGAGAACACACTGGACACCATGTAGATAGGAAGGGATGGAGACACAATCCAATTTCTTAAACCTCTGATTTTAGCAGGGATTTGGTCTTATTTGCCTTTGTCACACTTTAGTTCCACTTATCTCTTTGTGGCAAGTTCTAACACTCCATTTGGGGCTTGGGGTTCCTGTTCTTCCATACACCCTCTCCCTACCTGACTTTTTAGCTAGAGAAAAACCCATTTGGTCTCTCAAATTGGTAGTAAGAGATACAAGCACATATAACCTTATGCTTAAATAGATGAGCACACACAAACACACACAGCTACTCCTGGTGAGAGTAGTGGATGATTGAGAAATGTCATTGAATCACTGGAGATTTCTGAGAAAATAAATAATTTCAGCAAACAGCAAGAGGTAGTGGGGGGCATGAATGATGAGGCCGTGGTGTGGATTGCACTTCTAAGAAGCTGGTGATGAGGGATGGAGAGAGAAAAAGTAGTCTATGGGGTATAAAGCCAGGTGAGGCTTTTTCTTAGATTTCTAATTTATAGGAACAGAACAGAATAAGCCAGAGGAAAGAGAGGTTGAAGACAGAGGAAAAAGAAGGGGAACTGGTGGAACAAGGTCGAGAGAAGGCAGAGACCAACTGAAGTGTTGAAATAAAGTTGTCTTCTCAGTAGAGCAAGATCATTTGCTGAGAGCGAGGGGACCAACACATGAATTAGAGGCTAAAGGAGGGTTGAAAATGGCCAGAATATCTGGTGGTGGGGGGGATGATTCAAGTTTTATGAAAAATTATTAAGGTTATATATAAGATAATTCTCATTCTTCAAGAGAAAAGCCCCAACAGTAAAGTAATATGATATTTTGATTAATTTCTTCATCATACCAAGAGTCTTGTCCCCTACAATTTATTATAGCATCAAAACTAGTATTTTCTCATCTCAAATATAATAAGCGTAACTGGAGATAATAATACAGATAATGACTGCTGGACCCCATCAATACAACCATGTGCTGATTCTTAAAAGATATTTTCCTTTTTTCTTTTTCTTTTAATGGTAGTATTTTAACTGACCGCTTTTCCAATGCTCTTTCTCTTTCAGTCACTTGTAAGCCTTCTGGGTGATTTAGTGACAGTCTCTTCCCTAGGATCTCCATTAGTAGCTTTCTGACCCATATTTTTTTAGTGTTTTACAAAGAATCTAAATTTCAAATGACATTTTAATGCAGCAGCTCTCAGTAACCTGGCACAAGATCTGCCTGGGTCCATGGACAACCTCACACAATAGTTCTTACCCCTGTTGTTCTAAGTTATCACTCAGTCTTGTCAAATGCTGGCTTTCCCTGGAGAGTGCTTTCTGTGGTTTTCTGTGCAAATCAGTATGTACGACATTTGTCCCCGACACATGGAGAACCAAATATCTCAGGCTTGTGCAGCAGAATTGTGTCAGGCCTGACAGGTGGAAAACCCTGGAATTCTCATAAGCAAGGTAGCATTTTTCCAGTTCCAAAAGTGAGTATTGTGCAAATGTGTTTTCTTTTCCTCAGAGGGTTGATGGAGGAGGAAATTCTCCTGTAACTTTCCCCACTTTTCTGAAATATTGTACATAGTGAGATTTCAAGAAGAAGCTTCCAAAAAAATTGAAGTATCCTGAATACAGGCTGAAATACTGGAAATTTTTTGAGCCTAAACCTTCTCAGTGGAGACTCGGCAGCAGAATCAGTACACAAATTGGTTTTGCCAGTCAAGCTCTGCTAATCATATCTCAGAAATACAACTAGAAAACCTCAACCTTCTAAAATAGATCAGAGAAACAATACTAGATCTAGAAAGCTAATCACTAGAAGTTACTACATTGAGGTAATTCTAAATGAGAAGTTACACAAAACATCATGAATGATTTAGCCTTAAAACATTATAATTTTATTTTGGCCATCAATATATCATTTTGGTACAGAGTTAGTAGTGGAGAAAATACTATATGCAATAACACTATTACAGTCTTCTTCACCAAGGATCCTTGGGAGAAAGAAGCTCTCATGCCCCAAGTAATGTTTTGAAAGTATCATCTAGGGACCCCTGGGTTTTCTGAGACCTATCCAGGAAGATCCCCAAAGTCAAATCCATTTTCAGAGTAATATGAAAATGCTACTTGTATTTTTCATTCTTAATCTTTCATCTGTGTACAGTGGAATTTTCCAGGGGCTTTATGAGGCAGGACAGTGCAACTGAATGCAGAAGCAGATGTGAGAATCCAGCTGTCTTCTCTTACAACACACATTAAAAAAATGTAAAGCAATGTAACTTTTCTTAGTAAATTTTTTTTGCTTTGAAATTAATTTATTTTTCATAAAAATATGTTATTTAATATGTAAATGGTTTATGGTTGTTATTTTCTTTATTTTTTATTTTTAGAGAGAGAGCAATGTGTTCAGAGGTAGAGAAAGAGAATCTTAAGCAGGCCGCACAGGCAGCATGGAGTCCAACATGGGGCTCGATCTCACGACCCTGAGATCATGACCTGAGCCAAGATCAAGAGTTGGATGCTTAACTGACTGAGCCACCCAGGTGCCCCTATGATTGTATTTTCAATTAACAAAATATGTTTTAAAATTTTTTAAGTTCTAATATGGTAAATATTGATAGATATAACACACATAAGCAAAAACTCCTTGGGGTCTTTCTCTCATTTTGAAGAGTTGTAAAGGGCTTGTGACAACAAAAAGCTTGAG
The DNA here is from genome assembly GCF_009762305.2 of Zalophus californianus. Lineage (NCBI taxonomy): Eukaryota > Metazoa > Chordata > Mammalia > Carnivora > Otariidae > Zalophus > Zalophus californianus. The sequence continues at coordinate 99,151,135 of NC_045595.1, forward strand.
AAGCATTGTCCTAAGGCATTTGTTGTATGTAATGAATTAACTTATATTCTATGCATTAAGCTAAGCATCATCTTGTAAGGAAATGAAAAGGGAAAAAATAGCCCCTCAAATAATTTTCTGTAGAGCTTAATTCTCTTGTTGGATTCCTGTTGAGTAAGGCTCCCTAGATCTTACTATCTCTTGTCACACAGTAACAAGCTGATTCTTTTGGCACGCACATAGAGGATTTCTATGAACTCTTAAATGAGGAAAATTATTCTTTTCACATTAACTCCACTAGTACACTTCTGGAATCACATTTCTGTCATTAGTATTTGTACTTATTTAAGTCTTTGTTTTTTTTTTTTTTGGAATGTAAGTGCTTTGTGGACAGAGATTGTTTCTTCAATATGTAGATACATAATCAAAACATTGACAATCACACATCTTTTCCTTGACTTCAAACATGGCTGAATGGTGTTCCAGAATAATTTACTTTCTCTTGTGCTTAAAAACCAAAAGTAAGGTCCTTAGAAGTCACTAAGAGTATAAAAAGGTCATCTGAAGATCATGACGTTTGGCATTGAGAAGAGAAAAATAAATAAGATATATGAAGATTGAAAAGAGAGAAACCTGAGAATAAATCTGGTGTTGGGGGATGTTTTCCAGATTTTGTGTTTGGGAATTTATAGACTGAAATCTGCTAGCACTTTATCTAGTACTTTAAAATTTTTCCCAAAAGTACCTACAACAGGAATATTCTAAATTTAACATTAGCACAGAACATAAACATTTAACGAAGACCCAATTTTCTCACCAATGGTGTTTAATGAGCCATGGTGCAGTTTAATGGGGGAATCTTTGCAGTATGCCCAACATCTGAGTGAGGATGACTCTCCCTGTTGTGCAAGGATTCTCTGATCAAGATTATGACCTAAGCATTTTTCCATTTTAAAAATGAATATGGTAGACAAGGGTTTGCCTACAAATCATGAAATAAATTCAGAAAAAAAGATCAGTGGAGTCATAAAGCAGCCAAAATTTGGATGAGTCCCAAAAAATCAACACTTGGGGGTAAAGATATCACTGTGACCCTTTAAAATGTAACAATTGTAAGGAAAGAGATAATTGTGTTAGTCATGACCACAGTACACATCAAATAAGTGGGCCTCACAAACAAATTTTTCTCTTGCTACAAAAATATATGAAGCAAATAGTGTCATATACTATAATTTCTCAACTTGTGGATCAAAACCCTGAGGGACAAAACAGGAAGGTTTCAAAGTAAAGGGTGAATAGTCCTGTTTTCTAAGCAGATTAGCAAAACTGCTAAGAGTGAACGAAAGTAGTATTAAGAAGAGTCTACACTGAGCATGTGAGAGAGAAAGGGGGAAAAAAAGACATGAGGAGAGAAATCATATCATGAATCCATTCATTCCCATCATCACTCTGTGTGGTAGGCTGAATAATGTCCCCCAAAGATGTCTATACACTAATGTCTGGAAGATATGCATATATTACCTTTATAGCAAAAGAGACTGTGCAGATGTAACTAAGTTTACCTTAAAACAGGTAGATTATGTTGGATTATATGGGTGGCTCCAACAAAGTCACATTAGACTTTAAATAAAGAGAAACTTCTTTGCCTGGATTCAGAGAGATGCAACTGAAGAGAAGAAAAAGAGACTCAAAAAAAAAAAAAAAAAAAAAAAGGAATGCCAGGAAGATTTCATGTGTGAGAAAGATACCATACGCTTGCTGACTCTGAGATGCAGAAGATCACCTGCAAGGGCTGAAGACAGACCTCTAGGAGGCCAGAGTGTCCACAGCTTTCTGTCAGCAAGGAAAAGGACCCCCCCATTCCACAACTGCAAGGAACAGATTCTGCTAGTCATCTGAATGAGCCTGGAAGTGGATTCTTCCTACAGCTTTCCCTTAAGAGCCCAGCCAATCAACACTTTTGATTTTGGCCTTGTGAGATCCAGAGTAGAGAACCCAGTTGAATCAACCTGGACTACTGACCTATAGAAGTATAAGATAATAAATCTACATTATCCTAAGCTGTTTGTGGTCATTTGTTATAGCATCCCTAGCAAACCAGTACACTCTGCTCCCCTCTCACAGAAGGAACTACAAAATGATGGGCAGGTTAAACCCCCAGGCATTTGACTTTTCTTTCCCCCCAATACCTTTATTTATTTTTAAGATTTATTTATTTGAGAGAGCGAGAGTACACGAGAGGGGAGAGGGTCAGAGGGAGAAGCAGGCTCCTCGCCAAGCAGGGAGCACGATGCAGGACTCGATCCCAGGACTCCGGGATCATGACCTGAGCCGAAGGCAGTTGCTTAATCAACTGAGCCACCCAGGTGCCCGGCATTTGACATTTTAATACATGAGTTACCGAGTAGGGATGTGGCCAGAACAACCTCTCATAAGCCACAGTCTTCCCTGCCCCTACCCAACCACTGGTAGAAGAGAAGTCACTAAGGAATGTCTGGGTGGCTCAGTGGGTTAAGCATCTGCTTTCAGCTCAGGTCATGATCCCAGGGTCCTAGGATGGAGTCCCACATCCAGTTCTTTGCTCAGCGGGGAGCCTGCTTCTCCCTCTGCCTGCCGCTCTCCCTGCTTGTGCTCTCTCTCTCTCTCTGACAAATAATAAATTTTTAAAAAATCACTCATTTACCCAGAATGTATTCTTTTATAGCTCATCAAATCACTTTATTTTCCAGTGTTTATCCTATCTGGGGTACACTGTTGAGCATGGTCAGCATTAAGAATTGGTGCTGAGATAGGAATAACAAAGACTAAACCAGGATGGAGGGTCAGCACAACTGGGCAAACCAAGTCTGAGGAGAGCAAGCCAAAAGTAATAAAGCAGCTTTTAAGCAAGCAATGGCCATTTTTATTTTTTTTCTTTAAACCTTTTCTTCGGTATTTTATAAATTTACTATAATAAGCATGGATTCCTTGTAGAATCAGAAAGGAAAAAAGCCATTTTAAAATTGGCAAAACTTAATGAGGAGATAAAGCATGGAACTCGGAGTCTCTTCCCACAGCTCGGGAGGCAACACATGAGGACCCCTCCCCTCCTCACTCCTTCTCAGGACTTCCTCCCTGGGCTTCCAGACTGCAAGCCCTCTAGTATAGGGCACTGTAGACCTTTGCAAGGTCTCTGCACGTGCTCTCTTTTTTACACTGGAGAGCCTAGCCTCTCTTTGCTTCCCTTCAGCCCCTCCAGCCTCTCTTTCTCACTCTCTCTTCTGTGAACCCATCACTTTAATACAAATGCTGCCCAGGAATACCTCCTCAGTTCCCTTCTCATTCTACCAACGTGTCCTGGGCAATCTCATCTGCACCCAGCCATCTTAATTTCCAGTCCATTCCTTTCTCTCTGTCAACTACAGACTCCCATATCCAGCCATTGCCCAGACAACTCCACCCGGAGTTCTTTCACTGGGACAAATGCTTATTAAGCACCAACTCTGTGCCTGATGCTGAGTGTGGGTGTTCCCCACCCCCTAGCCAGCCCCAGTCAATCTGCTGCTCTTACTCTTGAATTACTCAGAAATGGCATTATCACCAACCAAGAAGCTCTTCGTTTGTGTTAAAAAATGTTGTGATTTATCTTACTTGCAGTGGGAAGATCTCTGGACTTTAGAGGATATGATATCAAGAGGCAGGCCACACTTTGCAGTTCAGTAGTTTACAAGGTCAGTCAAGGAAAGAAAAAGAAAACAGTTCCAGAGGTGCTATATTATATCAGATACTGCAGCATGAACTAGCTTTGTCATATCTGAAATTTTAGCTCTTTGTGGTAATCCTTTCTGGACTGGAAAGTAATATAAGAATGCAGAAGTTTGACTGTAGATAAATGCATTTTCTTATGTGAAAGCAGCATTAAAAAAACAAAACAAAACAACCCCCCCCAAAAATAGCTTGCAAGCATTTTAACTTTTTTATGAATTGCTTCTCTTGATAAAAAGTTGGTCATCACTGGTTATCAGTTGTTCATCTATATATTCCCCAATGCCTTTTATAGTTTCTGGCAAGCAGTAGACAATTGATTCTGTTGATTAAATGAGTGAATGAATGAATGACTCCTGAAGGTCATGCGCCATGTAACTAACCCCTTGAGGGGCAGACCAGCTCCTGCCTGCCTGGTGTTCTCCCACTGGGATCACTCACTTCTTTGCTCACTCGCTGACCTGGCAGCACTTGTTTTAAAAAGCTGTCTCCATTTCAGTTCAAAATAATACATTGAACAACACAATGCTTTTTATCTGTAGTACCCAGGTAAAAGGTCAGTCTCCGTCCTTTCTTGGCTATGTTCTAGGAAGGAAGCCACTTTGCAAGGAATTCTAAAGCAAGGGGCCACTGAGAGGCTGTGTAGGGCAAGAGGACCCAATCCCAATCAGCTACTAGTGGGTGCTCTCCTGGCTCCTCTAGGCATCTCATTCTTAAGGAGGCACTCACTTTCAGGGTTGTGCAGGTGCTAACTCTGCACTTACACAACCCTAAGAAGTGTTACTGGAGTGGTGGGGGTGGGAGGGATGGGGTGGCTGCGTGATAGACATTGGGGAGGGTATGTGCTACGGTGAGCGCTGTGAATTGTGCAAGACTGTTGAATCACAGATCTGTACTTCTGAAACAAATAACGCAACATATTTTAAGAAAAAAAGAAAAAGAAGATAGCAGGAGAGGAAGAATGAAGGGGAGTAAGTCAGAGGGGGAGACGAACCAGGAGAGACGATGGACTCTGAAAAACCAACTGAGGCTTCTAGAGGGGAGGAGGGTAGGGGGATGGGTTAGCCTGGTGATGGGTATTAAAGAGGGCACGTTCTGCATGGAGCACTGGGTGTTATGAACAAACAATGAATCATGGAACACTACATCAAAAACAAATGATGTAATATATGGTGATTAACATAACAATTAAAAAAAAAGAAACTGTAAAAAAAAGAAAAAGTATAAGTGCCATCTTCAACCTGACTCTCTAGTTGCCTTACTCCTCCATGGTTTTGACCTCAGTCAGCCAAGCTGAGCCCTAGAGGGAGCCAGACAGCTTCTTGTCCAGGGAAATACTAAGAAATTTCCAAATCCAATTTGCCACAATGTGCAACATCTTCGTTAGCACGTAAAGGGAACGTGTGGGCTGGATGCTTTCAAAACTTCTGCCCTGCAGGTCTGTCTTTGAATATAGCTGAGAATGAACTGCTTTCATTTAAACAGAGCCATTCCATTCCCCAAAACAGCGAGCCAGAGAGGTCTGTCAGCCACAGCTGTTTCCCAGCTGTCCACAGAGCCATTGAATTGCTCCAAAGGGTTTTTTACCGTGTTCTTGAAATTTCATCCTCAGAACACCTGGAGTCTTGCATTATCCACTTTCAATATCCTGAAGCATTCATATAGTAGGTTGTCATCTATTATCTTCTCCAGTTCTGTTCTGTGGAGCTGATTTTCCATACCTGGGCTTCCGATATATGAAGAAAGACCTTTGTGCCAAGACCATGCTATTTACAACTTTGTCCCAATATAGAGATAATGGTTGGAACTTGACTCTGATGTAAAACCAACCTGTGTTCAGATCCTAGCTGTGATGCAAATAAACTTGGTGATCTTGAGCCAGTTACTTAACTTCACTATGCTCTCAGTAACCTTTGTCAGTACAGTGGAGATAAAAATATTCCCTTCCTCATAGGTTTTTGGATAACAATGAAGTGGGATAATTCATGTAAAGGGTCTGGTAAATTATAGCTCAATTAATGGTGAGTATGATTATTGTTATTCATGTCATCAAAACCATCAGAGGGTTTGTCACTGTAAGATGGAATGATATCTTCTGCCTGTGTGTTTCTTCTTTTACCCTCAAAAATTACTTCAAGAGAGGAAAATGGATATTATCAAGCAGAGAAACAATGGAAACTCTTTTCTACCTCCCTCTCTCAGAAATTACCTCTTGAATTTCTGCACTTGGAAAGAATACCTAATTCTTGTTCACTGGGCATTTACTTTCTCTTTCAGAGACTCAGGGTCCCCATCTAAAAATGAGGTTGAGTGAGTTTGTCTTTTAGGTCCTTCCAAAGCTAAAGTTCTATGGCTCTCAGACTCAAACTCCAAACTAAAGATTCCAGATGTGGAGTGTACATGTTTTCCTAATTATGCTGATGGAACCTGGATGCAACACTGAAATCAGGGGTTACACAACAGCAAATACAGAATAGTGTTATGGACAAATGATTGTAAGTTTGATTCTTGTCTGCATGAGTGAGGGGAGAGTTCTTATAATAGCAACAAGTGCATGTGCCCTCCTTGCCTTAACCCTGACCCCCAGGATTATCAAGTCAGGACACCCCCAATGGTGTCTGAGCCCAGGGAGATCTTCCTAAGTTTGAACAAGTCATACTGTCTGTGGTCCTATATGGGAATGGAAAACCACTACTTGTAGGGCCATCTCTTACTGGAGGGAAACATGGTTCATATTTCCTCCAAATGACATGTTATCTCCTTCAATCAGGCAAAATATTGGCTTACGGTGAGGGAAGCTCTAAGCCCTCCCAGTCCCCTTCCACAAGAGTGGTACCAGGGTCCGTGGGGCCCTTTCTCTGTGCTTACAAAGTTTCTTGGACTATCACTCTCTTATCTTTTAAACTTGTATCTACAGCCCTCTTTAAAGATTTTTTAAAAAGATTTATTTATTTATTTGGGGGGAGGGGACAAAGGACAGAGGGAGAAGGAGAAAAAATTTCAAGCAGACTCACACTGAGCATGGAGCCTGAAGCTGGGGTCAATATCACAGACCCTGAGATCATGACCTGAGCCGAAACCAAGAGTCAGATGCTTAACAGACTGCACCCCACCCAGGTGCCCCTAAAGCCCCCTTTAGACTGGAACTTCTTGAGGGCAGCCTCTGTGTCTGGTTTATTGCCCTTTCCCTCAGCCAGTCCTACAGTGCTTACTACATAGCAGGTGCTGAATAAATGTTTGCTAAGTGAAATTAATCATAAAAAGGAGAACTTGACTATTGAGTTTCATTTTGTGTTAAGCCTAATTGGCACATCACTGTTCTATTTTGAGAAGCAGCAGTGGTCTAGAAAAAAGAATATTGGACATGCTTTGTCTCCCATTTCTGGCACTTATAAGCCTTGTACATTTAAATAAACCACTTATGTATTTAGAACCTCAGTTTATTAGAATGGAGATAATTGACTGTGGTGATGATCAAATTAGATGATATATGTGTACACACTTAGTTAATGGTTGTTATCACTAGATGACATACTCCGAAGCAGGAAAATTCAGAGGGAGCTTTTCATTTGCTGCCAATTGGTGGCTTTGGGTTGCTTCTAAATATTGACTCAAGTGCACCATTGCTTTGATGGTAGAATAAAGATGTTACTGATTTTAGAACTAGCTGCAAATTAGCTAAAGTCAATAATATATTTTGATCACATGGCTGTTAGTATCTTGCAAAAACATAGTCTAGTTATCTAAGGAAATAGAGGCTCTGGCTTTTGTATCAATCTTTCTTTAACTTACTATGAAATCTTGAGAAAATTAAAAAAATTCTCTGCACCCAATTATTTCACTTAAATGCGTCCTCTCTACCCAAGAAAACTAGGTGAAAATAACTGAAGTGCTGCGTATGGAAGCTGTCTTGAGTTCTTTGAAAGAGATACACAATATAAATCTAAGCTGTTATTTTTATTTCTGAGTAAATTTGTTCAAGAATAGAATGTGGGTTTATGATGGTGTTTTATGGACCTAGGTTTATGTAGAGGCTTTTAAACTGATACTATTTCTGTGAACTTAATATGGAATTGGATAGACACAGAAAATGCAGTTGAGTTCTGTTAAATGACACTGTATGCAGGCTTGAAACACACTGCACAGTGAAAACGGCCAGTCGCTCTGCAGTCTCCAGAAGCCGGTTGCCTTCAATGGGAAGTACGCTGTCTAATATCCTCTGACTTCCTCAGAGGTGTAATTTTTTTCCTCTGGGAATTCAAAGAAAGCATGAGAAAAGACCCTGAATATTCCCTCACTATTTCCCTTCTCCCACAGCAACACTAATACAATACTTCTCTACCAAGTATGATACTAAATGTAGAGTCACCCAACGTCCACAAATAACTGCACAAATAGTTCAAGGACATGAACCTTAAACTATGTGTGAGCATTTTTTTTTTCCTTCAGAATGTGGGCATACAACCATCTCAGTCTCCTCTTATGCTGCTTAGCAGATATTAAATGAATGTTGTCTCTGTTCTCTAAGCCAGACTGGTACTGAAGGAACTACTTTGTACATTACATCGTATTTTTGACTACAAATAGAAAGTTATTCAGTTTTCTCTTGAATTCCTGTGTAGAATGTTGATAATACCAGTGATGAGAAACCACAAACTTACTGTAGTCTAACACTCTGAAATGCATAGGCAGAGAGGGCCAGAGGTGAAAAAAATACAATATACATGACTTTGAAAAGAAGACATGACCCAAACAGGAGAAATAGATGAAGACCACAATTAAATATTGAAAAACGACAGTGAGAGTGTGATCAAAGGGACTGAAGGAAAACTAAGCTGAAAAATAAAAACTCTTTTGATTATGACAATGTTGGTAATCATTTCTCCTATGTTAAAAAAAAAAAAACAAAATTCTAACCAGGGAATTCAATGACAAATGAAAAAAATATGAGACAGCCCTATTAAGTCACCCTTACTGGAGAGGCAGTCCTCCAAAAATAACAGTTCTACTTTTAATTGTAGGTTCTTGGGTCTGTTAATCAGCCATCTTCCTCAAGGTTAAGCTTGGTGCAAATAACAGACAAAGATTCAGCAAAATGCCCTGTTTAATTAAAAAGAATTTAATTAAAAATATTTTTATACACATGACCAATCACCATTATTTATGCAGATGTTCCTTCATGGTTCTTTGGAAAGGATTTTTTCTCTCTCTTTTTTTAATATGCTGTTCTTCTGCAAGAACTGATGTGAAATGAGAAGACTATGACTGGTAGTTAATACCTATTTTTATCAAAACAGCAGTGCAGCTCACACATCACCCGTGCAGCCGTAACCATAGTAACCCCAAATAGAAAGGGTCTTCAGATTATCAACACGATCAAAGGTAAGATAGTTCATATGCCTCTGGAATAGTTACACTGCGGAAAACTTTAAAGGATAAAGGTGGCTTTTTTTTCCCCCCTCCAACTTAAATGCTGAATGAAAATAGTGACTTGCAAGTACAGTGTATAAGAACGTCTCTCATTTTGGACGACTCTTATTTCCTCAAAGTGTTAACAGAAAAGATGAAACCTCAATGCTACACATTTGTCCAGTGCTTCTACCTGATTATGCCGAGGAGACAATGATAATCATTTTGCCAAGCTGGAGATTTTGTTGTAGGGAAAACCCCACCCTTGGTTGGCCTGCAGGACGAGAAGCCATAATTTGTGTCCATGTGTCTGGGGGACGGCTATGGTCAGTGGTCACTGTAGACACACAGTACATGGGATGAGCTACATATAGTGACTCAGGGTCTGCATTGTCCAACTGCGAATAAGAGGAGCTTTTCCTCAGAGAAACAGTGGAACTGATTTTAAGAAGCAGTGAAGTACCAACCCAAACACAGACCTGAGTTTGGCTTTATAATTTGTGGTTGGGTTAGGGTGGAGTGGGGAGGGATGCGTGAGCAGGGAATAAAGCCTAGAACACCCATGCTCAATTATTCTATCAGAGGAACTATGATTTATATAATTCAAATAGATTATGCAAGCCTTTATACAACATTTTGTAATGCCTCATGTGACTACAAGAGCAGCATCTGGAAGCATAGGGAAACTACTCGGAATTTTAAATATCTAAGTGTATAGAAGATATTACAAAAAGTAGGGAATCCACATGAAGATAAATATAATTCAATTGTTCTTCTTTTAAATCTCTTTATATTGGAGATTGACTACGAAAGTGGGTAAACAAGTAATGAAATATGAGAAAACAGTTATTTTATCATGGCTACTTAAGAAAACAATGGATATCTGGCAATTTTACATTCAATTGTAAACAAATAAGAATGCCATGATAGTGTTATCTAAAAAGCCAATAAAGTGACTTAGAAGAACTCATTGTTAGTAAAAATTTATTTTATAGGTTAGCAATTTACAAAAAATTTTCTATACAGCATTTCATTTGATCTTACAGCAATTCTGTGAAGAAATCGGAGGTATTTTCTATTATGTTTTGTTTTTATAGTGTCTATTTTAAGGACATGGGAAGTGAGGTTCAGAGAAGTTAAAGCACTAAAACGTACTGCTCCATTCACCCATGACACTAATCTTGCTTTAATGAGCAGACACTTTTAATATCCAGGATAATTCGGTCCCTAGAAGACACTATCTTGACTTCATTTTTAGGTAACCCTCCTACTCCACCACATGCCTATTTTGTTTTTAGGGGCAGTTCTTCTTGGGATTAAAAGTTTATTATCCATCCCTAACTGTGATCATTTTTTTGCCAATAACTTCCTAGGAGCTCTCTTAGACTTTTAACCCACAAAATTAGGAGCTGGTGACATATTCTCCAGTGTCCTAACTCACACTTCCTCTCAGGACCAATTTGCCCCCAAATTAGAGTGACACCTATTTGTGATTTTAGGTAGGATATACTGGAAACACTGGGTAATGGAGAATGCCAGGAGACAGGTGGACTGGTGGCATCTCAGAAGGGCAGTCTCTACTCTAAGAGGGGGAAGTCTCAGAGATTAGTACTGAGCCTGCTTTATTCTATAATTCACTAGTTTACTCAGAAATGCAAATATTTCACTCATCAATTCTTATATCCATCAGGTCTCTGGACTAGCATCATCAGCATCAACTGGACACTTAGAATTGCAGTTTTGGACCCCATCCCAGACCTACTGAATCAGAATATCTGGAGATAGAGCCCAGGAATCTGCATATTAACAAACTCTCCAAGTGAGTTTTAAGTACACTCAAGTTGGAGAACCACTAAGTAGAGCAGGAATTACCTCAGCAATTATCTAATTCCTCTAGAATATATGAGGAAACTAAACCTAGAAAGGTAATGTAGACAGCTGATTTGTCCTGTGAGTTAGTAGCAGGAACTGAACTAGACCTCAGATCTCCCAACTCCCAGTAATAAAAATAGCATGGTGCCATGACACTTGTCAAGGAGAGGCTGGTTGGGCTCAACATTAGCAAAGCAGAAACTTTGACTTTGTATCTATATTCCTCTTGGCTTCTAATTTCAAGAAATGAATTATCATCCATGCATTTAATTTAGGCTCCAGACAGGATAATGCCAGAGTGAATTTTCTACATTCAATTAACAAGAGCCAGTAGTCTGCTTATGAAAGCCAACATCCAGTGCTCAGGGCTTCATCAAACACTCGGGATTCTTAGCACACTTTAGCTGCCAGAGTAAGTCAAGATGTGTGACTTACATGTAATACACAAAGTCACTGAATTTTTTTTTTTTTTTTTTTACTTCATGGCATGTGCAATAATATATTGAGTTGGATGATTTTCCTTTAAGATCTTCTTATCACATTTCAGTGATTTACTAACGATATAAAAATGATTGGTTAATTTTCTAATTTCTGTGAAATTTTGAAGAGTTCTTTTTTACATACATAGATGTGCTTCCATATAAATGCATAAATGTGATCACATTGTACATATTCTGTTTATTTGCTTGCTTTGTTTTAATTACCTTTTTTCTTTTCCTTTTTAACATGACTCTCTTTTCCACAATTCTTCCTTTCCTAAACTCATACCTTCCCTCCTCCTAAGTAACCCAATTTATAATCTAGTATATGTCCCACCAAAATCTCTTTATATTAAAATTTTCTTTGTAATAAGCATACACATGCATTTGTAACAGATGTTAAATCAGAAGTTTAAGGAACAAAGAAAAAAATTACACATCCAACAGTAAGATGCAAAATTTTAAAATATTTATCCAAAAATAAGTTACATGACTCCCTTAAACCTCTCACCTACATTAAGAATAAGAAAGTGTCTCTCTCTAGACTCTAACCTAGAGGTTAAGATTTGTGAAGGGAGTTGTTTTGCTACTTGTGAACTGTGAATCTCACGCCTATGGAGAGGGACTTTGGCTAGGCCATCAGACAGCTTACAGTGTGACTAGAGTTTGGGGACACAGTGAAATACTCTTTGACTCTCACCTGAGAAATCTAATGGGCTATGGCTATCCAGTTGCTCTGATGGTAGCTAATTATCTATCAAATAAAAAATTCCCTTGCCTCATCTCTGCATCTACCTTTGTAGGTGTCAGAAACTTCATCCAGCAAGGGGTAGATGAGAAGCATGAGAAAGAATAAAGAACCCAACCACATCTCTTCTCCCAAAGGTAGGCAGCCTGCCTTCAACAGGCTAGGGGAGGTAGGGTAGAGTCTTAAATTAAATTGAAAACTTCCAGTATTATATGGGATTAGAAATGTTCACCGCTGAATTGAAAATCCAACTGCAACTTAAAGACCAAAGATTTTTATCCAGCAGATGGAAAAAAATGTAACCTCATTGAATACTTTAAGAGGAGCATGGGATAGAATGGAACAGAAAAGCCCAGAAATAAACCCATGATTATATGATCAATTAATCTATGACAAAGGAGGCAACAATATGCAATGGGGAAAAGACAGTCTCTTCAACAAACGGTGCTGGGAAAATTGGACAGCTACCTGCAAAAGAAGGAAATGGGATAACCTTATTAAACATACACAAAAATAAACTCTAAATGGATTAAGGACCTACATATGAGACCAGAAGCCATAAAACTCCTAGAGGAAAACAGGGGCAGTAATTTCTCTGACATCATCCATAGAAACCATTTTTCTAGAAATGTCTCCTCTGGCAAAGTAAACAAAAGCAAAATTAAACTATTGGGACTACATCAAAATAAAAAACTTCTGCACAGCAAAGGAAACAATCAATAAAACAAAAAGACAATCTACCGAATGGGAGAAGATACTTGCAAATGACATATCTAATAAGGGCCTGGCATCCCAAATATATAAAGAACTTATACAACTCAACACCAAAAAACCTACAAATAATCCAATTAAAAATGGGCAGAAGAAAGAACAGACATTTCCCCAAAGAGGACATACAGATGACCAATAAACACATGAAAAAATGTTCAACATCACTCATCATCAGGGAATTGCAAATCAAAACCACAATGAGATATCACCTCCCACCTGTCAGAATGGCTAGAATCAAAAACATAAGAAACAACAAGTGTTGGCAAGGATGTGGAGAAAAAGGAATCCTTGTGCACTATTGGTGGGAATGCAAACTGGTGCAACCACTGTGGAAAACAGTATGGAGCCACTGTGGAAAACAGTATGGAGTCAAAAAATTAAAAATAGAATTACCACATCATCCAGTAATTCCACTACTGGGTATTTACCCAAAGAAGACAAAAACACCAATTCAAAGATATATACACCCCTATGTTTGTTGCAGCATTATTTACAATAGCCAAATTATGGAAACAAACCAAATACCCCTTGATAGATGAATGGATGAAGAACCCAAGTGTCCATCAATAGATGATGTAATGGGAAATATACAGTGGAATATTACTCAGCCATAAAAAAGAATGAGCTCTTGCTATCTGCAACAACATGGATGGATCTAGAGGGTATAATGCTAAGTGAAACAAATATGTCAAAGACACATACCATATGATTTCACTCATATGTGCAATTTAAGAAACCAAAAAAATAAAGAAAGAAGAGACAAACCAAAAAACAGACTCTTAACTAAAGAGAACAAACTGATGATTACCAGAGGGGAGGTGGGTCAGGAGATGGGTGAAATAGGTGAAGGGGATTAAGCATACACTTACTGTGATGAGCACTGAGTAATGTACAGAATTGTTGAATCACTATATTGTACACCTGACACTAATACAACACTGTATGTTAGTTATACTGGAATTAAAATTTTAATGTTTTAAAAAAATTTAAAAATAAAAAATAAAGGAGAAGTGGGAGGAAAAAAAGCAGTTTCTATGGTTATACCCCATGAGTTCTGCTTTATATACACACATACATATTTGTCTATATATTAAAAGTTGGAATCATATTTTATATATACTTTTCTATATCTTGCTTTACAAAGTCAACAATGCCTCCTGGATATCTCTCAAGTCAGCTGGAAGAGCACTAATTTATCCTCTTTAATGGCTACATGATATTGTATTGATGTCCTACAACCTTTCCAACAATTCCCTTACTGATAGGATTCACTTTGCTCCTTTTTGTTTGTTTTTCTCCACTTAAAAAACATGTTGCAATAGACAGCCTTGTCCATATATTCTTAAGAATCCAGTATTTTTACTTGTGTGGGACAGGATCCAGGAGTCAGAACACTGGGTCAGAAGGAACTATGTATTTTAAATTCTAATAGCTGTTGCCACACTGCTTTCCAAAAGTATGTTAATGATTTAAATTTTCACTAGAAATGTGTAACAGTACTTTTCCCTGCCTCCCTGCCAGCAATGACTGTTATTTGTCATTACAATTGTTGCCAAACTGTTAGGTATAAAATGACATGCTGTTACTTTATTTTAGATTTCTATGACTTCTGGTGAGTTTGAACAACTTTGCACATTTGTACCCCAAGTGGACTTGCTCTTCTATAAATTGCCTCTTCATAATCTTTGTCCATTTTTCTGTTATTTATTGCCAGATTGACATTTTAAAGTGTTCTTTCTATATTAGAAATAATAATACTTGGGGGTGCCTGGGTGGTTCAGTTGGTTAAGTGGCAGGTCCTTAATTTTGGTTCAGGTCATGATCTCAAGGTTCTGGGATGGAGCCCCACATCTGGTTCTGTGCTCAGTGGGGAGTCAGCTTGAGGATTCTCTCTCTCCCTCTCCCTCTGCACCCCCCTGCTTGTTCTCTCTCTTTCAAATAAATAAATAAATCTTTAAAAAAAAGAAATAGTAATACTTGGTCTTCTATATTTAAATGCTTTTACCCCACTGTGTTGTCTGCTTAGTGATTTTCTTAATGGTTATCTTTTATTATTTAAATATATTTTTATATACTCAAATATGTCTATTCTTTATTTATCGATTCTGGGTTTCCATTCTATGTTTCTGGCAGCATAATTTACAATAGCCAAGATACGGAAGAAACCCAATGGACACTTGGATAAAAAAGATGTGAGATACATACACACACACACACACACACACACACACAATGGGGTATTACTCAGCCATAAAAAAGAATGAGGTCTTGCCATTCGCAACAACATGAGTGGACCTAGAGGTATTATGATAACTGAAGTAAGTCATACAGAGAAATACAAATAGCATATGATTTCACTTATATGTGGAATCTGAAAAACAAGACAAATGAACAAAGAATCATAAAAAGCAGAAACAGACTCACAAATAAAAGAAAAAACTGGTGGCTGCCCAAGGGGAGACAGTGAAGGTATAGGCAAAATGGGTGAAGGAAAGAAGGAGGTACAGGCTCCCATATGGAATGTAAGTCATGGGGATGAAAGGTACACCATAGGGAATATAGTCAATGGCATTGTAATAGCATTGAATGGTGACAGATGGTATCTACACTTATGGTGAACATAGCATAATGTATAGAATTGTTGAATCACTATGCTGTACACCTGAAACTAATGTGACATTGTGTGTCAACTATACTTTAATAAAAAGAAAATCAGAGAAATTTGAATGTGGATAGGTACTAGATGATACCAAGGGATTATGGAAAATTTGTAGGTTTGATAATGGCTTTATGGTTACATAAGAACAATGCCCACAATTATAGAGATGTATACCAAAATATATGTGCATAAAATGACAATGTCTGAGATTTGCTTTCACATATTACTATCTACCACCTTTGAAAATAAATATAAAGTATATTTGTGTTTTATAAAAGCAAAATTACCATATTGCATATATTATGCTCCCAACTCTAACCAAGCAAGTCACAGATGAATTTAGTTGGTCAAGGGAGCATTTTATTAACAAAGAATATAGATTCATGGAAATCCATTACTGGGCTACCAGGAAAACAGGCAAAAATGTGCATGTCTCACTTGCTGAGTATAAAATAGTAGCCTCATCTTAGTATAGGATAAAAATAACAATATATTAATAATAATAATAAAATTATCTCATGTAATCCTTATAAAAAGTCTTTAAAAAGTCCTCCTATGCTCGTTTCATAGATGGAGAAACTGAGGCTCAAATAGGTCAGACAGAATGTAAATTTAAACACAGGCCTATCCCACTCCATAGTCAGTGTTCTTAATACTCAATGACTGTTCTATTTATTCAGTAAATATATACTATGCCCTGTGTAAAATTCGACAGAATTTTTATATTTTGAGGCCTGTAGGTGCTTTCCTAGATCTAATCATTAAATGTTATTTAATGTTGATGATGATAAAGATAAAGAAATGTGGGGTGCCTGGCTGGCTCAGTCAGTAGAGTGTGCAACTCTTGATCTCCGGGTTATAAGTTTGAGCCCCATGTTGAGTGTAGAGATTACTTAAAACAAATAATAAAAAAAAAAAAGAAAGAAAGAAATGGATCCTATTAAGTACTATATATATTTTGACTTATTGGAGAATTGAATAATAATGTACATTAACTTAATGAGAAGAATTATAAATTGTACTTTCCCAATTGGCCACACAGGTAGTTTCTATTTACTTCTTTGAGGCAAATATTTATTTCTGTTATTGAGTCTACCCAATTTAGGGCCATTAAATGTGTCAACATACTTTGAAACAGGGGTAACATAATATAAATGTCAAGTTTCTTGGATTTCTGACAAGCTCTATAAAACAAAACAGTAATGGGCATTAAAAAAACAACTCAGATTGTCAGACTTTAGGAACCTGTGATTTATGTTTCAATTAAGGAAAAAAACACAGTTGAGACACTTGGACAGGGACTTATTTAATCTGTTTCTCTCAAGTCAGAGGTTGCAGTATTTATAGTTTTGAATGGCATATACATGATATTTAAATCATACAGAGCATTAATCTTGTTTCTCTTTGCTTTATTTCTGAAGCATGGGTGAATCTAGTTTATGGGTTATTATGTGTTGGAGCAGAAAAATAAGACTGGAAAAAGAAACATTAGAAAGAAAATCTCAGACATATTAGTTCAAAATCATAGAAATAAAGTGCCTATATTTCACCAAAATGCCATAATCTGTGCAGTGCCTTGTATTTGTGCTTAATTTTTCTACTCGACTTAAAATTGTTGTGGTATTTTTATTAAGGATCATATTTTTGTATGTAATCTTAAAAAACTGAGCTCATTGCAATAGAAACAAGAATGTTGGTGGCCAGGGGCTGGGAGTTGGGGGGGATGGGTAGATGTTGGTCAAAAAGTATCGATTTCCAATTATAAGATTAATAAGTTTTAGAAAGATATAGCATGTTAATATGTTAACCAAACTATAATATATACTTGAAAGTTTTTAAAAGAGTAGATCATGAATGTTGCCACCACAACACACACACACACACACACACACACACACACACACACGGGTAATTATGTGAGGAGATGTTAACTAACTTTATTGTGGTAATCATTTTGCAATATATATGGGTATCAAATCATCACATTGTACACCTTAAATGTACATATTTATATGTCAATAATAACAAAGGTGGAAAAAAGGATATTTTTTGACTAACAACATTCCATATCTATATTCCTCTATAGTAGTTCTGTCTGACAAAAATAGAATGTAAACAATGTATGTAATTTTAAATTTTCTAGTAACCACTTTAAAAAAGTAAAAAGAAATGGGTAAAATTAATTTTAATAGTATATTTTCTTTAACTCAATATTAAATGAATCTCATAATTTCAAAATGTAATCAATGTAAAAATTATCAATGAGATATTAAACTTTTCTTCATATTAAGTCTTTGAATCTAGGGTATATTTTATACTTATAGCCTTTCAATTTGGACTAGCCGCATTCCAAGTAGCCATATGTGGCTTGTCGCCATCATATTGGACAGAAGAATTTTTTAGTAAGCCTAACTAAAACAGGACAACCTGAATTAATTTTCTTGGAAAAAATAGGCCAAGTCTATGAAGTAAGAATTATTTTCTAGTTTTAAATACTGGGCTAATACTTCTGGAGTTCAAAATAGCACAGCTGTATTTGAGTCTCAATGCAGCTGCATCATATAAAATGAAGACATTTTAATCCAAATAAGAAACAGAGAAATTGATGAAGTAAGAAAATGCACAGCCCAAATGTGCTTGAATGAGTGGCTTCCTGCAGACCTTGAAAGAAATCTCAGCCCTGTAAATACCAGGAGGAGTTTCTGGCATCTTCTGAGTGATTAATACTTAAAGTAATGTGTTGAATTTTTCCTTTTCCTAAAGGAAGCTCCTATTTTTAACATCTTCCAACAACAACAAAAACCACCCCCCCAAAACAACAACAACAGCAACAACAAAAACCCCACACTATTATAACTGCTTCTGCAAGTCTACAATCTATGGCTTGGTGCTCTGGAAAATTTTAAGCCTCTGCACAACTGGTAAACAGGGAGAAAGAAATATTGGCTGTGTGGCCAGATAAGAAGAAAGACACATATTTTTGTTTTAGTTGAATATATCCTTTTTGGAGGACAGAAACCAGTATTGCCACTCAGTTGGAAGTTCAGCCATGTGCTGTGAGTTCCACCCTCATCTTGAGTCACTGTCCCTCCTGAGATCATGAGACTCCTTATCTCTGAGAGTGATCTGGAATACTCAAATGCTTCACATTCTTTTTGAGAAGAGACCCCTTTTCAAGCTCTACACTTTGCTCTAGCAGTTTCTTCTACAAATATATTAATTCATTAATTTAATAACTATTTATTAAAAACCCATTGTTCTAGATACTAAAAATATAAGTGTGGAAAATGGGGGGAAAACAGAAAAAAAATGCTCCTTCCTCACAGGGGACAAAAAAATAAGGAAATAAATAGTAGGTGAATAGTGATTAGTGCTGTACAAGAATATAAGGCAAGGAAGGGGGATGGGAAGCATCATGATTTGTTGATGACTGTGCAGCAGAGGAGATGGGGTATAATTTTTGATAGGATGGTTAGGAAAGGCCTCATCAAGGCTACATTTGGGCAAAGACCTGAAGAAGGCAAGGAGGGAGAAACAACAAATGTAAATGTGCTGAGACAGCAAAAATACTGATGTGCTGAGGAACAGTGCACGGGTACAATGGGGCTCCAAAGTGTCTTTATACACCTTAATGACCTCTCTCTTTATCTTACCCACTCCATATATAAAGGGACATTTTAGACTTATTAATGAAAATATCACTATCTTGGATAGTCAAATTTACCAAACTGAGACCCAAGTCAATGATGAAAGAGACATGAAGATAGTATGAGGTTAGAGGGTTCCCTTATGGGCTTTGGCCATTTGTAAATTGAAGGATATTAACTAAGGCATCATTTCCAGTTGTTGCCATATTGTTTATTTTTTCTCCCCTCTCCCCCATCTTTCTACTTTCCCTTATCTAAACACACTGGAAGAGATGAGCTGGCTCATTGATCAAGCTCTCTAAGTACTTCTCTCCTCTCCTAACTCTGTCATTTACCATACACGATCTCTTTGGGGGCTCTGCCTTTAATCATCCACTTTCTGTTAAGTGTTTCTGATGGCCTTTACATCATCAGCAGGATCTCTGTCAGTGAGGAAAAGAGGAAACTAAATCAATCAAATAATAGTCAAGTCATCCTAACTGGAGGTAAACTGAAAGTTGGCCAAGGAGAGTCAGAAACATGCAGGAAGAATTAGATTTAAGTTTAAATATGTGTCTATAAAAGAAAAATATGAATAGTTAATAACACTTGGCTAAGATTTAGCTAAGGTGAAATGGGAAAGAATTAATTTAAAGAAGGCCAAGAAAAGTCAGACCTGGAGAGCATAGGTTCTCTTTCATAAATTAGCGAGTCACAATAATTTAGGCAATAAATGAATAATTGTGGGGTAAGATTAACTAGGTGTTTTAAGGTTGTTGAAGATCTTAAATTGTACCAATTTAGCAGAGTAGGTTCAGGGTGTTTTAATAGAACAATTAGCTAGTAAAAGAAGAAAGCTTAAGTATTCCTGTTCATGTGTGGGTCTCTACTATGTAAGATCTTCTCTAACATTTGCTGAATCAGGGTTAGAACCCAAGAATGCCTGGGGTGTGTGTGGGGGGTGGGCTTTGGGTTGATTTTTAACTTTTTTTTAAAACAAAAGCTTGTTTTAAAATGAAAACCAACCTTACAGAAATAAGAAACAGGGAATGTTAAAGCTGGAAAGGGCTCTAGTTGAAAGTTTTCATTTTACAGATGAAAAGTCAGTTTCTTCATCTGTAAAATGAAGAGGTTGGGAGAAATGAGATCAAATATCTTCTACTTCCAAGAATGCATAAAATCTAGAAAGGCTAAATGGTACCCAAAGGTGCACAGCTGGTGCCAGACTTGGAAGTAGATTTGGCTCCTAAGATTCTCTTTATGGCTGTGAGTCAATTCTGTATTTTAAAAAGTTTAGTCAACCCAATTGTTTGACACAATGCAGATAAATATCTATCTTACCAAGTTGGATTTATTTTTCTATTTCAATCACTTTTCCTGTGTCATGTAAACATAACCTCATGGATATCACCCACCACAGAAGGAGCAAAGCTTTAACATGATACAACTGTTCTTGGAGCTGGCTGATTAACTCAATAGAATGCAACAAACTTGGCCTTTGGCATTGGGACCAGGAAACAATGGATGCAATGCTTTTCAACATGCAGATTTGTGCAAATGTGACACGAAATGGGACCTGATCATTAAAAGCAAAATGTCCATATATGGACAGAAAAGAACAACCTTAAGTAACTTGAAATCACTGATGGGTTGAAAATATTTCATCTTGAGTTCATGCTTCCCATCACTACCAAGGAACTTCTACATTTCCCTGGGGCTATGAGAGTGTAGCATGAGATCTTCCAGCAATGACCTGGTGGCTGGGTCATCTCTAACCCTGAAGATGGAGCAGTTGGTCCCTCTACACTATTCTGAGCCTCTGATCCTCTAATCTACACCACAAATTCCTAATCTGAGACCTACTTTTATTTCATCTTCTTCCAGGAAATGAGTCAACATCATACATTAAAACATTTTTTCCTCCCCCATACCATAAACAAAATAAAATGTAAAAAATTTGGAAAAATATTTGTAACACATTGCAGATAAAAGGTTAATATCTCTAATATGTTAAAGGCTTCTAAAGCTTGAAAAATAAAAATTAATAACCCTACTTGAGCAAAGCCATCTTATAAAGGGTTCATTTCCAGGAAAAAATGCATATGTCCCTTAAACATATGAACAAAGATTTAGCCTTACTCACAATAAGAGAAGTACTAAGTCAAACCAGAGGGAGATACAAATCCTCACCTACTATATAAGTAAAAATACAAAACTGTGATAGAATTCTGCATTGGCAAAGCTGTGAAGAATAGCTACTGTCCTATGTTGCTGGTGTGAAGGCAAAATGGCACAAACTTTATGGAGAAGAATTTGGCATCTAGGAAAATTACACCTAGGAAAAATCCATTTACCTTTTAACTTGTTTCTATAAATCTGGACCAAAGAAACACTGGCAAAATGTGGAAAGGTATTTATTTTGGTGTTATTAGTTACAACAACCATTCATAATTGCAAAGGATAAGAAAAAAACTAAAGGTCTATCAACAGACAACTGGCTGATTAAACCATGGAGTACTCCACAGTTATAAAAAAGAATGAGAGCGATCTTTACATATAGCTATGGAGTACTCTCTAAAATACTGTTAAAGAAGAGTAAGGTGAAGAACCATGTGTATAATATCATATAGTAGAGTGTGTGTATGTTTGTGTATTTACTTAGATTAAAAATAGAAAGGTAAGTGAAAGACCAACCAAAATGGTTGGAACGTTAGGGTAGAGGGGACAGGAATAGAAGTCAGATGTCTCTTGTTTTGGTTCTATGGCTTTCACTTTGGAATTCTATAGCTCTTTAATTTTAACACAAAAGTCAAAAACAAAATGAAACAAATGAGCATTATTGTATATTCACAAGATAAAATCCACAGAGGAATGATTTCAAGAGCTCTTAAAACAGTAATTTTTAACTGTTCATCCCTAGTCAGATATATCCAAAGGTTAAAAAGAACCACAATGAAATCTTAAGCAGTTTTCAATAATCATATTTTTAAATAATAATATGCATATTATAATTTTGAAAGTGTTTATTTTAAGGAAATAAATTATATATGTAATAGGAAGAAGAAAAGTAGATAGAAGAAAAAATAAAAATTTAAGGCAGTTAAGTAAAATTTCTGTAATCTTAAATTTGAGCTAATATTAACATAAATTTGTGATATTATTTCTCCTTCAAAATAAATAAAAATATCTAGAAACAATGACCAATCCAATAGCAATGAAAACCCATAGTGCCCAAATTTTGGTCTCTAAATAAATTTCCCTCTTATAAATGGCTGGTTCCAAGTCAGGGTACAGGAAACACACAAAATAAGGTTGGAACATCTAGTCCTACCCAAAGACAAGAAACCTATAAAAGACCATTGGGGTCATGACAAAAGAATATAGGAGAAACTTGAAGAAGCTCTCAGTTGTCAAGTTGGAGTATTGTGAACATCAAAAAGAATAATGACAGCAGTAGATTGAAACATACCAACCATGTTAAAATCCATGTATTGAAATAATACTTTAAAAAAGAAAAATCTCCGGGAGCCTGGGTGGCTCAGTTGGTTAAGCAACTGCCTTCGGCTCAGGTCATGATCCTGGAGTCCCGGGATCGAGTCCCACATCGGGCTCCCTGCTCGGCAGGGAGTCTGCTTCTCCCTCTGACCCTCTTCCCTCTCATGCTCTCTATCTCTCATTCTCCCTCTCTAATAAATAAATAAAATCTTAAAAAAAAAAAATAAAAAAAAATAAAAAAGAAAAATCTCCTTGATCATATGTGGAGGATGCTAAGGAAACAATTCATTAGTTTGAAAATTAGTAAATAAACGGAAAGAATCAATCATTTATCCTGCTTTTTTGTTCAAATGATATCATGGGGTACTTAAGTAGTTGATCTGGAAAGCTGCTTATTTATAGGAAAGTACAAGCTAATAAATACAAAAGGTAGGATAGAATTAGCATACCACTAGCTTGTAACCCCTAATTAACACTGGACTAACTAAGCAGTAACCATCAATACATACTAAAATCATTAGCTAAAATGGGGAATTTTAAAAGGTAATGCTTCCCAAATTTTGATATGCGTATGAATAACTTTAGGATATTGTTAAATTCTAGAATCCAATTCGGTAGATCTGGGGGTGAGCCCGAGATTCTGCATTTACAACAGACAAACACATGGTGCCAATACCACTGGTCAGAGGGCTATTCTAAGAAAGACAAAACAGCCCCTGACATTTGGGGGCTGACCTAGTATTATCATCTGAGCCTTGGTGTTCTCCTGCTGCACACAGACAATTTCACAGAACAACATCAGACAAGGTCACTCTATGACCATGTTGGATCAAGACAAAAAGAGGGGTGTCAGAGTGGCTCAGTCAGTTAAGTGTCCAGCTCTTGATTTTGGGTCAGGTCATGATCTCAGGGTCGTGGGATTGAGCTGCGAGTTGGGCTCACATGCTGGGTATGGACCCTGCTTAAGATTCTCTCTCTCTCTCCTTTTGCCCCTCTCCCCTGAGTGCTCTCTCTTTCTCTCAAATAAATAAATAAATCTTTTAAAAAAGACAAAAATAAGACTACTACATAATCATGTCTTAACAGAAATAATGAACACTGTCTAAACTACAAAATTAACTAAACATCCCTCTATCCTGGCTATTCTAAGAGGCCACTACTTTACCAATTTTAACTTTAGGTTCAATCCAGTCTTCCCTCATTCTACATGAGACTTACTAAAATGCCCAATTACTGCTGTTTCCTGACAGCCTCTTATCCAGAGCAAAGCTCCAATTCCTTAAACCCTCCCTAAAATCACCAAACATAAGCCCAAGCCTGTAATGAATCCTTTCTAACATTCTCTGAAAGCTTCCATGTTTCCTCTGGTGTGCATTTTCCCTCATTATAACATGTAATAAACACATCTTGTTTAGCTACAGGTGTGTTCTGGTGGTTTTTGTTGGAGAAACTGTACAATAGTGTGATGAGTCAGTTTGACAGCTGAGTCACTAATCACCATGTGATGTTTTGCTATAGAAACCTATAAAGTAATCTTGCCCAAAATGATGAACATAAATCTCATTAAACCTCTAGATTTAACCATCAGTTTTACAAGAAATATGTGGTATAAGGGAACATTTTAAGGAGCCATATTCAGTTCAACCACAAGACAAATTGCCTATTTTCCCCCCAAACAAATAAATGACAAAAATAGAAGATGGAGGAGGAACATATAAATTAAAAGAGACTCACTAGTCATATTAATCAATTGTAATATGCAGCCCTTATTTGGCCCTATTACCCAAACTAATAATGATAATGATAAAAAGACATTTGAGGATGTCTGAACACAGACTAGCTCTTTGATAATATTAAAGAATAATTATAAATATTTTTACGTTTCATAATAGCAATGCTCATTTTTCAATGTATTTATAAATAAAATGATATAATGTCTGAGATTTACTCTAACATAATCCAGTCATGATAAAAGGGAGTATAGGGGGGTATAGACAAAAATATTGGCCATATTGGTAATTGCTGAAGGGTATATGACAATTATTTTTATTATTCTCCCTACTCCATAGTAAACAATTTTTTTTAAGATTTAATTTATTTACTTGAGAGAGAGCACGAGCAGGGGCGAGGGATAGAGGGAGAGAGAGAATCAGACTTCCCGCTGAGCAGGGAGCCCAATGCTGGACTCAAACCCAAGACCCTGGGATCATGACCTGAGCCAAGGGCAGACACTTAACCAGCTGAGCCACCCAAGGTGCCTGTAAACAATCTTTTTGAAAATATTTTTTACCCTTTAATTCAGTAGATCATTTTTGAAAGAAGACAAGTTGGATAAAAAATAAGGTCTATAGCTCAAAATGTCTATACATTCTAGAGAAATAAGCTGTAATGAATTTTAAATTCTGAAATTCCCACTACTGAAATTGTTTTCAGATCCATTTTTTTAAAGCTATTAGGATATTCACCTATTTCTTTTCTTTCTTTCTTTAACCACTAATACATGTATCAACTGCAAGTAAAGACGAATAAGGAATTATTATGATGTAAACTCAGGTGATGGTCTTTAGAGAAACATTTAATTTAAATTTTTGATTCTTAAAAAGTAAAAAAAAAAAAAAAAAAACATACTATTTGAGCAATTACCTGGATCTGTAGCTGACATCAGTGAACCAAAAAACAAACAGTCAGTGAAATGGAAGTCTCCAGTTTTCAACTGGCCAGCATATACCATAGCTTTCACAAAGCCATACATAATTAACCTGTTGAAGAGAAAAATAAGATCTTCAAATTCAAGTTGAATCCTGTGCAAACCCATGCTATCACAGCTAACATTCTAATGTGCTTACTGAATATGCATCATGCACAAATTACCACCACTCTGCCAATTCATGGCCATGCTAGCTCTCCGTACATTGTCTAAATCTCTCGACTATGAAAGACACTTTAACCAAATATCCCAATTCATTTACCCGCAAAAAGGTAACAATATTTTATAGCATATTTCAATGAAAATAATTAAATCTCAAGGATGAAAAAAATAATCTGTCAAATATGTCATAGTAATTATGCCCACAAATACAGCAGCTGGGTTAACATCTGTAAATGGATTGCTTTTCAGTTTTCATTGTTTTGTGTGGTAGGGATGTCTGAAAAGTGTCCAAATTTCAAGTCTGTCACTGCAATGAGAAGGATTTTGGTCACACACAGCACACCCAGTCAACCAGTTACTTCACAATAGATGAGTCTCTACTACTGCTAATGTCAAGACTTCCACACTGGGTACAGAATCACTGTTAGGTAAGAGCTCCTGTAACTTCAGTATGCTGTTGAAAATGAATCCTGAAAGGTTTACATTTTGATTTTGCAAGGATAGCTATTCTTTCCATGAGATTGTAAAAGGTTTGTTTATAAGCTTACCAAACTCACATCATGGAACACAGCTTGTCTGTCCTGGTCATCATTTGCCACCCTATAGCTTTTAAATTGTATTTATTTATTTAACTGACTGATTTTTGCCAAAATCCTCGTAGAGGAAATACAGAGATTGGTGAACTGGACAATAGTAAAATCACTATAAGTGACTCTAAGAGTCTTTAGAAATTCTAGATCCTCAGGTCAATAGATGGATGTTTAAATATTCACATGCTTTGAAAGCTAATTTCTTGAAAAATGTTCTAAGTTTGTGATCATGATTAAAAAGGCTAGAAAACAGATATTAGAAATTATATTGTCAATGCAAATGCAGATATTTCAGATTCTGTTAAAAAAAATTTCTCCATGAGAAAATATTTTGGACACATCTGCAGTTAAATCTAGGTTCTACCACTCACCAGCTATACG
Organism: Zalophus californianus; assembly: GCF_009762305.2. Taxonomy (NCBI): domain Eukaryota; kingdom Metazoa; phylum Chordata; class Mammalia; order Carnivora; family Otariidae; genus Zalophus; species Zalophus californianus. Next base: position 99,177,757 of record NC_045595.1, read on the forward strand.
GTTTTAGGATGTTACTAAAACTTTCTGAGTCTCAATATCCTTATTAACGAAACAGAAATAACAATAATAGTTAGTCCATAGAATTGTTTTAAGGATTACCTGAGACAATGTACATTTGGTTTCTGGCACATAGGACATTCAAAATGAGGTTATTATTACTGCTAATAATATTTATCAAAATAGGTAATATTTACTTACTATTCATATTTCTTCACATGCTTTAACTCATTTAATCCACACATTAATCCTATAAGGAAACTACTATTTGCATTTTACAGATAAGAAAACTGAACACAGTGTCGTCAGGTAACTTGCTTAAGATGACACAGCTTTTAAGTTGCAAAACCCAGATTTGAACTGTGGAGAACTGGCTCCTGAGCCTGGGCTTTTAACCACTACATAATATTGCCTAGATGAATAGTTCTATATTTTACATTATATATTATCCCATATAATATATTCACAGCTATCCTATTAGGTGGTGGTTCTAGGTTGTACAAAGGTGCAACAATGGGGTATCCCTAAGAACTTGGAAATAATACTACCCTCTGAGTTATAATTATTAAGACATAATGGGTTTGAGCAGAGAGGGCCAACATCACTGTGAAAAATGTGGACTATAGTGGGGAGGCTGAATCTTAACTAGGCTGAAGATATTAACATATCTGAGAAAGGGTATGTCATGGGACACAGCATGATTGTTGTGAAAAGGCAAGTCCAAGAGGCCTCAATCATGGCAGCTTACTCACACTCATGCTGGGAAGGGAATTCTGCCAGTTACCAGGTCATTCAGCCTCTTGACAGGTATAGGGTAGCTTCATCCAGTTTATTTGTTCATTCAGTAGACATTTATTATTTAACCCCAACTGTGTGTCAAGCTCTGTGCTAGGTGCTTAAGATACTGATGAGTGAACAAAACAAAGATCCCTGCCCTTATGAAGTATACGTTTTACCTGATAGACAGCAATAAAAATTATCATAAATTTGAATTATGACTGTTAATTATATCATTCTCTGAATTAGAATCTGCAAGTGGGATCAACACTGAGACAGTCTGGACAGTTACAACATTCACAGGAATGCTCTTCAATAGTCATCCCTTCAGCCTCTTTGGGTATTAACCCAACTTCACCACAGTCCTTTCTCATTTGAGCTACACTTCAAATATTGAACATCAACCAGCACTGGAATCAATATAAACTTTAGGACCTGTGACAATATTTCTGAATTTTATACCCATTAGTTAATTTTACAGGCTGGGAATCTAGGATTAGAATTAAAATGACTTTTCCCATATTGCACAGAAGCCATTAGATTGGGTAAAATAAAAAATATATACATATATACTACCCAGGCCTGGGGATATTATATAGAAACTAGAAGTCTCATACACTACTGATGGAAATTAAAGTCTTAATTAAAGTATCAATTTTTAAATATTCTATAGCTTATTAAATGGTTGCCTACAAATTTATGCCAAAAATTAATTAAATATGTACCAAAAGGTGTATATTCAAATTATATGAGATTTCTGTTGTTTATAAAAGTGAAAAATTCAAAGAAATCTAAATATCCAGTGAATAAATTATAAAACACATATATATGGGCTAATCTGCAATGAATAATATTATGTACAAGACTTTATATTAGACACAGAAAAGTAAATTGATAAAGCAAATTATAAAGTGGTAATAATAATTTCTAATTTTATAAAAACTTTAACATACTTAGGCATACATACAAACAGGAAAAGACAAGGAGTATATAGTCTAGATGTTAATGGTGGTTAAATAATGGAATTAAATGGTGACTACTTTTCTTTTTGCATTTCTGCATTCTTCCAGTTCTTTTAAAAAATAGTAATAATAAAAAACAAATAACAATATACATTAGCAAGTGCTATTATGTAACACAATAGATATTTATTATGTCACTTAATCTTCAAAATTCTATGAGCTAGGTGCTATAATTATTCCTTTTTACAAATGAGAAAATTAGAACTCAGCAACATTAAATAACTTGCCTAAGTCACAGAAGTTAGCTCCTTAACCACCAACTCTGTAAAGCTTTTGAGTTGCTTTGAAATCAGCAGAAACACACATGATGTACACACACACACACCTACACACACGATTTGTTTATTTATTTCAAATCAACTACTGGACATGAAATAACTATAATTCTAATAGCTTACTTGAGATAATACCAAAAAAGGAGAAAAAAGAAGTCCAGTTCAGTTCAAGCTTAATACTAATAACAATGGTCATCATCACAGGTAATTATAATGATCCAATAATTAGTGTTAATATACCATGTGCCATACCCCTTCTTTATAAATGGTAGCTATTTTAATTGTTGTTACATTATTAATAACAACTAGTTATAACTATATTAATTGGGAAGCTAAAAAAACGAAACCATTAGCAACCACCATATTCTCACAGAGGGGTACATTCTATCAGCACTTCACAGAAAGTATTTCAGATGGCTCAGGAAACAGGGGAGATGTGGTTTGATGGGGACAGGGAATCTGGTGAAGTCCAATGCATGCAATGCTGTGAAGATGATGGACCTGAATAAGATGTCCTCCAGGGGTCAGTCTGTGGTTAGTGACAGCCTGGGTTACAGGGATGGGCAGAAACAGAACTGCCTCATAAAAACCAGAACTGTTGATAACATTGATTTTGACAAATACCCACTTTGTGCTATTCTTTGAAAAGCAAAGTGCTTGAGCTATGGAGGATACAAAAGTAGAAATCCATAACCTGCTCTCAAAGAGCAGAGTATTACAGGATGGCAGTCTTGTCACTGATGCTAAAAGAAAGCACTCGGTAACAGAGAATTTGGGGAAATGCCCAACACAATACTCTACACACTCACTTTATTAAGTGTTTATGACATGTGAACTGATTTTAAATTTCATGAGCTTATTTTACACTATTAAATCTCCACACCTAAAGACTTATTGTGAAAAAAGTTCCATATAGTTAATAGTCTCCTGTGGTGTGCCTCCCTCTCTCTTTTTTTTCTGCCTTCCTCTATGTTCATCTGTTTTGTTTCTTAAATTCCACATATGAGTGAAATCAAATGGTATTTGTCTTTCTCTGACTGACTTATTTCACTTAGCATAATACACTCTAGCTTCATCCACATCATTGCAAACGGCAAGATATCATTCTTTTTAATGGCTGAGTAATATTCCTGTGTGTGTGTGTGTGTGTGTGTGTGTGTGTGTGTGTGTGTGTGTGTGCCACCTCTTCTTTATCCATTCATCAGTCAGTGGACATTTGGGCTCTTTTTTAATTTGGCTATTGTTGATAATGTTGCTATAAACATCGGGGGGCATGTGTCCCTTTGAATCAGTATTTTTGTATCCTTTGGGTAAATACCTAGTAGTGTAATTGCTAGGTCATAGGGTAGTTCTATTTTTAACTTTTTGAGGAGCCTCCATACTGTTTTCCAGAGTGGTTTCACCAGTTTGCATTCCCACCAACAGTGTTAAGAGGGTTCCCTTTCTCTGCATCCTTGCCAACATCTGTTGTTTCCTGTGTTGTTAATTTTAGCCATTCTGACTTGTGTGAGGTGATAGCTCATCATAGTTTTGATTTATATTTCCCTGATGATGAGTGATGTTGAGCATCTTTTCATGTGTCTGTTAGTCATCTGGATGTCTTCTTTGGAAAAAGCTCTACTCCTGTCTTCTGCCCACTTCTTAACTGGATTATTTGTTTTTTGGGTGTTGAGTTTGATAAGTTCTTTAGAGATTTTTGGATACTAACCCTTTATCAGATATGCCATTTGCAAATATCTTCTCCCATTCCATAGGTTGCCTTTTAGTTTTGTTGATTGTTTCATTCATAGACAGCAGAAGCTTTTCATCTTGATGAAGTCTCAATAGTTCATTTTTGCTTTTTGTTTTCCTTTCCCCCAGAGACAAGTCTAGTAAGGAATTACTACAGCTGATGTCAAAGAGGTTGCTGCTTGTGTTGTCCTCAAGGATTTTGATGATTTCCAATCTCACATTTAGGTTTTTCATCCATTTTAAATTTATTTTGTGTATGGTGTAAGAAAGTGGTCCAGTTTCATTCTTTTGCATGTTGCTGTCCAGTTTTCCAAATACCATTTTTTGAAGAGACTGTCTTTTTTTCCATTGGGTATTACTTTCTGCTTTGTGAAAGGTAAGTTGACCATATAGTTGAGGGTTGCTGGAGGGGAGGTGGGCAAGGGATGGGCTAAATGGGTGATGGGTATTAAGGAGGGAACTTGTGATGAGCACTGAGTATTATATGAAAGTGATGAATCACTAAATTCGACTCCCAAAACCTATGTTACACTATATGTTAACTAATAGAATTTAAATAAAAGTGGAACAAAGAAAAAAGAAGATATAGAGAGGAAAACCTAGAAGCCAACTCTCAACTATAGAGAACAAACTGATGATTAGCTGAGGAGAGGAGGGTGGGGTCATTCATGGGTTAAATAGGTGATGGGTATGAAAGAGAGCACTTGTGATAAGCATAGAATGTTGTATTGAAGTGCTGAATCATCATATTGTACACCTGAAACTATTATTACACTGTATGTTAACTAACTAGAATTTCAAAAAAACACAAAAAGGAAAAAATGTTTCAGAAGGCTCAATTGCTTGGATGGTTTTTAAGTATGCCATCTTAATCTCTATCAGTATTTTAAAGAAAGAATATATCTTCTTTTAAAAAAATAGTCTTGATCAAGCAATAAATAGATTTATGAGAAAGGCAGTTTTTTTGAATTGCTAGGTATAAGTCAGGGGAGTTGTCAGTTTGGAGATACTGTTGTGTGGACCAGTCTCTTTTACCATTGGAAGAGCCACATCCCTGCCTGTGAAATCATGTAAAACAGGCCACTGTGTGAAGCACACTCTGCAGTGGGAAAATCTAGAACCAACACGCTCTAAAGCAATATGAAGGTTATAATCTACATCTAGATTTCTGATTTCTATACCCAAACATTTTCCCTTAGATAAATATTTTTCCCTATTTATTTGTTCACATTTTACGGATAGTTTATATCTCACATTTTCTTTTCTTTTCTTTTTTTTTCTGGAGCACGCACTCAAGAGCAATATCCCACTGGAGAATTCATAAATTATTTTTTTAAAACTTTGAGCTTTATTGAAATATAGTTGACATATAACAGTGTACAAATTTAAGGTGTACAATGTCATGATTTCATACATGTATATATTGCAAAATTATTACCAAAAAAAGTTCGATAACATATTTATCACCTCACAGTTATATTTTTCTGTGTGGTGAGAACTTTTAAGATCTACTGTCTCAGCAACTTTCAAACATTCAGTACAGTATTATCAACTATAGTCATCATGCTATGCATTACATCCCTAGAACTTACTCATAACTGGAAGTTTGTACCTTTTGATCATCTTCATTCACATCTCCCATCTCCCTCCCTGCCCCTGGCAACACCATCATAGATGTTTCTATGAAAGAATTAATAACTTTTTAATGCTGGGCTGGATGGGGTTGGTAAGGTCTTCTAGCCAAATTCATTTATTTATTCACTCATGCATTCATTAATTTGCTCACTGACTCATTTATAAAACAAAATTTACCAAAAGATATAATTCTTCCTCTGAGGGAGCTTATATTTTATTGGGGGAAGGAGACATTTAATAGCTAATTTATAATTTATTATTTTATTAGTATTGTGTCTAAGTCCAATGGAGAGAAATATAGACTGCACATGTGCACACTTCTCCAGTGGGGGAAAATTAAAGGGGAGCTTTATTTTATGGAAGAGATCACAAGTCCAACTTTAGAAATGTTGAGATTGAGCAGCCAGTGAGACTGGTATGCAGATTTGGATCTCAATGAGGGATTGGCTGAGGACACAGATTTGAGAGCAGACACTGCATGGTGTATGTTACTGCAGCCTTGGGTATGCATGAAAATCTGAAGAGAACATAAAGTGGAAGAGGGCCCATGATGGAGACCTGGATCCAGCATTTGAAGATGAGGTAAAGATGGTGAAGCAGTGGAGGATATCAAGGATCAGTCAGAGACGTGAGTGGAAATCTAGTAGAATGTCATAGGAGTCAAGAGAAGCAAGTGTTTCAAGAAGAAGGGCATTGATGAATAGGGTTGAATGTTGCCAACAGGATCACTTTACTTATTGTCATTAGGAGTGTGGGAGGAGAGAGGAGGTTGTGATGCAATACACTATTCTTTACCCATGGCTGAGGGCTAAGGCTCTGGGACTGTGGGTCCCTTGGAACAAAATTAAGTGAGTACATTTCCCAAATACTCTACTGCCCATCTGCCTGCTAACTTGCCACCTTACTGGGCCTTCCCTGGAGGCTTCACTCACCTGTGCACTTTTGTGACAATTCCTGCTTCTACAGCAACTTATGCAACTGCCTGCAGAGATACAATCCCCCCTTATGTAAAGAACTTCAAGGTTCTTGGAGAAAATGTGATATAAATCCCAAGCATGAATATGGAATGGGTATAAAGTGCAATACTGACATGCCCTAAGAAGTAGAGATCTACTAAAAGATGAACTAAACACAGGTAAGAACTTAACAAGCCATCCTCATTCTGTGTCTATTCATAACCACTATCTGGGAGCATGCTGGCTCCTTCAGGTATAAAGGGGATCACTTCTGAGAAGACTGAAAGGAACAATGAAGGAAGTGCAGAACTTAGCCACACTCACTTGATGATAGCCTGCACCAGCATCCTAGGATGTGTGGCCTCTAAAATTCTCTGAGTAACTTGAGTTCCTCACTTCTCTCCTACTCCCTCACCTCTACTCTATTCTCCACTTCTCTGCCTTCTCCTTTCAGAAAACCATGCTTAGTGCTCACTGGATATAATCACTGCTCTCTTGCCTCCATCCCTCTATCAACTTGTATCCCCATTGTTTATCCTCTGATGTGGTTTACAAAGCTCTCTCCTTTATTTCATCGAGGTCTTAAATTCCAGCCATATATTCTTTGTTTGCTCATATTACGCAACTAATTTGAAGACAGTATATCTGGGCGGTTCTGTCTTTTGTCCTCTCTGCTCCCACCTCCATTCTATGAACACTTTAGCCAGGTTTGCTAGATCCTAAGAGTTACAAAGATAAATCAGATGTGGCTTCTGTCCACTAGGAGTTCACAGCTTAGGAGAAAGGATAAGTCATGTGTATAAATGACTGTGCTACTGTTTGAAAAACTGTAGTTTCGATAAAAAAGCTAAAAGCAAAGTGATATGGGTTTCAAAGGAGGAAGAAAGAACATGGTCTGGGGGAAGAAGGTATCAGAGATGAATCTTTCTTGAAAGGCAGAAGGGGTCAGACCAGAGTTGTGGTAGGAGGAGGAACAGGGATAGTCACCACAAGAAAAGGTAACATGCACCAACAAAACAAGTGGGTGGTAACACATCAGACGTAGTGAAAGCTGGGTAACTCAATGTGATGAATTTTTCCACTATGTATTATTAGTCTAATTCAATGGTTCTCAAATTTTGCTGCATATTAGAATCACACAGGAAGCTTTGAAAATCATGATGCCCAGGCTACATCCCAGACCAAGTATATCATAGTCTCTCTAGATGGAACCCATGCATCAGTATTTTTAAAAGTTCTTCCACTGTTCTGGTATGTAGCTAGAATCTAGAACAAGTGTTCTAAATCACATCTTGCCCCTAATGTCCAGACCAATCACCTGGGGACCAGCAGATCTGGAGTAAGCCCTGAAATTCTGCATTTTTAATGAGCTCCCAGGTGGTGCCATTGCTGCTGGTCCTAGGCCACACTTTGAGTAGGAGACTCTAAATGAGGACCCCGTCAACTAAGTAAAATGGCTCAGTCATTGGTGTGCATCCTGGTTCTGATGGTAAACTCCTTAATATGGCAGCACTTTGAATTCATAAATGGAGCTTTCTGAGATGCAGTTAGGTTACAGGTCCACATATAGAAAGCACCTAATACCTATTGCTTAGTGACCTGGGTTCCCTGCTATTTATGGATGAAAGATGAAGACTAATGGATAGCTTGTGAGGATTCAAGGTGCTATTACTTCTTGGCTCCAATTTGGAACTCCTTATAGAAGAAAATGAAAATGGGGTGGGGGCCAGGGAGTGAAACAATGTCTTATCCACTACAATATAAAGTTTAACAGACCTTTATTATGCCTGTGATGTGCAGCTCCACAGAGACTTTTTTCCTAGGTACAGAGACCCCCCCTTTCCCTGCCAGAGGGAAAGAGCTGGATGATTATTTTGGTCTCATCTGAGGCTGGTAACTGCAAAGTCCTTCCTACCAAGATTTCAAAAGTGGTGAGAGAATCCTCAAGCTTTTCTTTTTAAATATTTTTAAAAATCCTAGCCGAAACTGCAAGTTTGTTAAAAGCCGTTTAGTGCTGCTTAAATAAAACAACAGGTTTCTTTGCTTTGGGATGAACTATAACAACAAAGAAGTTTTGATGGCAGTACCAATGTGTATATGTATATGTGTGTGTGTACATATATGTACATACATACATACATATAATTTTTATTAATAATAAGAAGCTTGTACAAAATATCTCAAAGTATGAAATTCATCTATGCTAAAGCAGCAGGAATGGTGCTTGCTGCCCTGTACATGGCGGCCCTTGGCCACTACTTTTCACTTTAAAGACACATGTATGACTGTTACCTCATTTGCTTTCACTCTTCCTGGAAGGTGGTTAAAATCAAGGTCCATTATTCTTTCACAGATGAAGAACTACCACAAGATGCATAGAGGCCTACCTATCACGTTATATAGCCTTTATTCTGCCGTTTTCCTCAAGTGTGAAACTGAAACACTGGTTGGAATAAATTGTTTAGATCAGGGGAAAAAACTTAAAAAAATATTTAACCCACACCTATTTAAAAAGATAGAAACCATGACCCATCTAGGTTAATGACTTGGTCAAAATTATACTGAGCCTGACTGGTAGCAAGCCAGAACTGGAATGCCAGTTTCTCCAAAAGAGATCTGGCAGCATTGGCAGTTTTCTCAGATTCTCTGCTGCCTGGAATTTTAGCAAAGGGAATAAAACCTGTGATTTGAATATAACTTGATAATTTATTCCCAGAAAATTCCCCATCTCTTTTCATATTGCCTAAATTTGTTTATATTCTTCAGTTCTACCATTTGCAAACCTAAAGCCAACTGCTTGTTGAAATAAAATGTAAATAACAAGAAAATGCAACTCTCTGGATTTTCCCTAATCATATCAATTTTCAGCAAGTAGGGAGCTCATAAATAATGTAGATGTTTAAAACATATTTCGCTCAAATTAAGACATTATACTATCTACTATTTGATTGATGGTCTTAAGATATATTATCATTATTGGTGACAAGATAGAATGAACAAGTTATCTTATGAGTGATGAAAATCAAATACTAATTCTTTGGCCCAATTCTTTTTCAACCATGTCAATGTATTTTCAAAAACGTTTTGATTTAGAATTGATAGTTTCAAATGCTTAGGATGCATGTAATACAACTTACTACTTGAAATTCCTTTGTAGTTGTAAAGTGAATTTCTTTTGTAACATTTCAAATCACTTTTCAGAGCAGATAGACTGTTCTTATGGACTTCTCTTCTAATAACAGAGTTTACCCACTAGTCATATATAGAAGAAATCAACAAAATGCTTTAGAGAACAACAAGAAAATAATAAAATATTTACTACCATGAAGGAGTTATTCCTTTATAGATCCTGAGCTTTGAGATCACTACTCCTACAACACCACCTCAGCAACACAAACATCTACTAAAGAAGGTTATTCGGTTTCTTAAATATTATTACTCCTAAGTGTCCCTGACATATTAACTGAACAGACTCTAGGGCTAGATGTACATGGGGCCAGCCTTACCAATCTATGGAAATATTTCTGACAATCACCCACTCATCTGGTATACAACACCAGACAATTAATATAACTTAGTCTTTATCTATGCCCTTACTTCCTATCTACTAACTCCCATGCTCTTGACATATGGACTGGGGTTTTATACTACTGGGCATTGAACTGAAATGTAGACAGTTCTTCATGTCCCCATGTGATTTGAGTTGAAAGGACTTTGAATTTAGCTGTAAGACAGAAACTGGTGGAGTGAACCATCAGTAGATGAGGGCCAGGTGAATTGGCCAATAGTTAATAATTTCATTTCTTAACAACTCTTTCTCTGGAGAATGAAGCACATGCTATCATCAAGTGCAGTTTTATCTTTAAGGACACAACACAGAAGGAATAAGTGCCTTCTTTATAAAAAGGAGGTTCAGAGGAAAAAGAATGAATCAAAGTTGTTTAGTCAGCCACATAATATATTTTTAATTGAGTGCCTACTATATGCCCAGCTCCTGGTAGCGTTCTGGGCATAAAATGGAAAAAAAAAAGTAATAGGTAGTCTGCTTAGGTATGTAGAGAAAAAACAGACAGTTATAATCTAGCATGGCAAGTGCCTCTGCCAATTTCTAGCTCTTTGACCATAGGCAAGTTACCTATCTCATTTCCTCAGTTTCCTTGCCCATAAAGTGAGTGTAATAATAGTCATCCTTTTGTGTTATTACCAGAGGATCACTGTTGAATGACCCAAGGGGTTCCTTGGTTCTTCCAGCTATCACTTTTGTTGGGAAAAACAAAAGGGCATTTAGCATTAACATCTGTCAGAGAATCAGTGAATTGAGAAAGGCTCAGATTCAGAGCTTTCAAGAGAAGCCTTTAATAAGTTATTTTCAATGTAGAAACATGTTTTCATCTAATTTCACTATAGAAAGTTGATGTGACATCATTAGAAAGATTCTTCATGCTTGATCTAGTGTGGCTGGCATGGCATACATCAAAGAGTCCACCTTCATGGCAACTATAGTTAATGATACTGTATTGCATATTTGAAAGTTGCTGAGAGAGTAGATCTGGATCAATGGAAGTATAAACTTTTTAAAAGATTTATTTATTTGTTTATTTCAGAGAGAGAGAGTCAGAGAGAGTAGGTGTGTGCATGAGTGGGAGGAGGGACAGAGGGAGAGGGAAAGAAAGAATCCTTGAGCAGACACCCCACTGAGCACAGAGCCCATGGATCCCATGACCCTGAGATCATGAACTGAGCTGAAATCAGCAGTCTGAGTCAGACACCCAACTGACTGAGCCATCCAGTTGCCCCCAATGGAAGTATATTTGTGCAGACCTTGAGACATACTAATTCCACTATATTCAACATTGGACAAATCTCAGCTAAAATAGTTTCTTATTCAAAACAACCATTTGGAAAATGCCTCCTATGAAACTAAGGGATTAGAAACATGTTAGATGGGCAAGAGGTGTAGAGCTGGGTTTGGTATCTGACAGAGCCAACGAGCAACATGACATCCAGAGTTAGAACTGGAAAATAGTCATAAGGTAGAGAGAAAGAGGATTTAATCTGTGTTTCTCCAGAAAGCCCGGGGGGCGGGAGGGGATGGACATTACAAAGAATCAGATCAGCCTATTGAAAAACTGTCCAAAAAATGAGGTGGAAATGCCCTATTGGAGGTTGTTCATTTCTTTCCCTTGAGGAATTTAAGCATCCCCTTAAGTGTTTATAAAAAGGATGCTGGTTTATTCTATTAAAAAGATACAGGTATACTGAGAGAGTGAATTGGGGAGAAAGAAGCTAAATGATTCTAAGGTGATTTCAAACTCTAAAATTTTATGTTATAAAAATCTAAAGGAAAAAAATACAAGCAAATACCAAGAGAGAAGATGAAAAACTTTGTAACTGACAATATTTTCTAGAATTTAGTCAGTTATCAAAGTAAAAATAAAGACAAGTTTGACAGGACCTAAAATCTGACACCAGGAACTGATTGTATTAACCAGCACTCCTTTCCTAACTGGATAGTAGATTCTTCACAAATGCTTGGTTTGGGATTAGAGTGAGAACAGATGAAGTTTTCCCTGTGTCAAATACCTTAACCCTCTCAGAAGATAGGAGGAGGCATTCACCAAACTCATTTAACTCCTCAGGACTGGAGAAAAACTCATTTTGCTTTCCCAGATAACGCTAAACATGATGTCTAGCAGCCTCTCTACCATATCTAATACAAAGATTCCTATTCTTCTAGGAGACCCATAGGCACCTCAAACTCACTAGTTCTGAGCCTGAATATAGGATCTTATCCAGAACCCAGATGTTTCTCTTAGCTAAGGCACCAACTCCCACCCAGAAAACTCGATGTCATTTTGGACACATCTCTACTCGGATGTGCTCCTTTCCATATGCAATCCATCACTAAACTGCCAATTTACCTCTTGAATTGGTTTCAAATACATCCACTGTCTAGTTCAGGCTAACACTACATCTCCTCTGAATATTTCTATGTCTGCTGAAATGGTGTCCCTGTATCTCCTCACTTCCTGCCAGTGTGTAGCCAGAATCATTTAAAAACACAAATCTGACCATTTATCTCCATGCTCAAAACCTGACTTTTCATGACTTCCCAATGGCTCTTAGATTAAATGCCAAAATATTTGTGGGTGGTTATTCTTTTCCAGATCCATTCTGCATCCTTTTCACCCTGCTCTGTGTCCCATGAGGCTGACGTGTATGGGCTCCTTTGATGGGCTCCCTTATTCTCTGGCTTTTGGCTAGATTTGACCAATGCAGGAGATCAGCATGGGTGATAAGAGTAAGGTTGGGGTATTTATTTTTTATTATTTTAGTTCCCTCCCTTCAGGGCCTATATGGGCTCTCATTGTCCTTTAGTTAAAGGTCACAGCTCCATTCAGTTGCTCCTGTCCACACAGATCTCTTTTCAGGTTCTACTACCACTTCATCCCTTTCTCATTCAGATAACTGTACCCTACTGTTACTAACCTTGGGAAAATGGACTACCCCTTATGGTTTTTCTTTTCCCCGCCCACATCTTTTAAATAGTCCTCAAACATCGCTCATTCAAGGAAACCGTACTGGACCCTCCTGCAAAAGTCAGATCTGCTAATAGAAGCTTTTATAATGGTTATATTTACTCACCATCATAGAATTAATTAATTAACTATGTAATTGTTTAATGTCTGTCTCTCCCGCTTGGATGAAGCCAGGGTCCATTTCAGTCTTAGCTATCCTAAAATCTCTAGAGCACTTACACATAGGTGCTCAGTAGCTATTTATCAAATAAAAGGGATGGTGAGAGTGGAGATGAGAAGAGTTAGGAAGACCAGGGCAGGAATGAGAGAGCCCTGGTCACAGTGACCAGAATCATCACAAACCAAGGACTCTCACACTGCAACTTGGCCTTGCAGTATGGGAGCATAAACTGGTCCTGTCACTGTCATAGAAAAGCTAAGGAAGGCATGACATCAAAAAATTGTTTGGCAGGATACATCTTATAAGGATATTATTTGTCAAAGAGGGTATCTTAAATTAAAAGCACTTTCAAAATGTGAGAGATTTATATCCAAAAGAGTAAGTCATTTTCTTTCTTACTATACACTAAGTCACCACAGTTCATAGCAACTTGGCTGGATTTCACATTAGTGTTACCTTGAGCTATTTTCAAAGAGGAATGGTATTTTTTCAAGACACAATTGTCAATATTTTTTAGAAAAGACACATACTTGGGATGCCTGGGTGGCTCAGTCAGTTAAGCATCTGACTCTTGATTTTGGCTCAGGTGATGATCTCAGGGTTGTGAGATTGAGCCCCACATTGGGATCCACACTGGGCATGGAGCCTACTTAAGATTTTCTCTCTCTCCTTCCTCCTCTGCCCCTCCCCCCTCTAAAAAAAGACACATACTTAATTTCTTATTAAGTATTATCTGTTAATTATCTGTTCACATCAAAGAGGAGATTAAAATGTCTTATCCCAGACTCCTGACAAGTAGAAAAGAGTGGCCACCACTGGCTTGGGAGCATGTGCAGGAATCAGGCAAGTCTCTCCTATTATGAAGTTGTAAGAATCAAGAGGAGTAAGACCACTCAGAAAAAGCATCCCAAGGGAGTACAAGGTCAAGGTTTGGAAATCAGTTCATAATGGGGTTGCCAGTTCAAATGGTAATGTGTGGGAAACAGAACGCCACAACGACCACTGGTGCATGTTCGCTCAGACTCCCAGATCTCTGAAAAAACTCGAGATTGCAGGATTAAAAATAACCCGAAAGGATCAGAGTGAAATGCCCTTGGAACATGTGTGGTCAGTTCTAAAGTACGCAGCAGAAGATGTCTTGTAGAAAGGAAGCCAGCTGTAAACATAACACTGGGCACTCCCTTCTGTTCCTTTATTCTGTTTTAAAGATTCTTACATGCTTGACTAATCCTGTATACATGGAGGAATGTGCCTTACTACGCCCCTGCTGTAAACCATTATAGATCTATATCACTGTAGAAGGTATATAAGAGTATGGAAAATAAACCTCGGCACCTCGGGCTGTTCGCTTGGGGTCCCCTGTGCCTCGCTCTACTGTCGTCTCTTTTTCTCAGTTCCTTTGCCGCCCCAGGTCCCCGACTCTCAGAGGTCGACTGTAATGGACTAAGCTGAGGCAAAACAAAACAAAAAGATCAAACAAACAAAAAAATAAGCAAGACGATGATCAAGGGGGGAGATGGTGAGTAAGGGAATGCGTAGCGGGCAGAAGAAAAGAAAGGAGTGATAATTCTAGAGTGAAAATCTAGGAAATTCCTAAAGCGCTTTTTGTGGTTCTTTTGCTGTTGGCTTCAATGTCTGAAAGGTCTATGTTGGGCAACAGCAATGTGTTCATCGACCAAAACTGGTAAGAACAAGAATGTGCAAAGAGGAACAAGCAAGAGTAGAGGGAGAGAAGACTGCAAATGAATCACAGCCTTCAGCTGCTTTATAACCTGCAGCTCCTAGAGATAAAGCCTCCTCTGGTGCCTCCCAGAGTAGGCCTACCATGGTGAAGTGCCCCTCCAGAGCATCAGGGATGTCCTTACACTAAACATGACCTTATACTGACATTAGTGCTTCTCCATTCTGATGTGCAGACCAATCACTGAGGGGGAATCAGTAGGTCTGGGGTGGGGCCTATATTCTGAATTCTAATACATCCTCAGGTGATATGGATGCTGGTCAATGACCACACTTTTAAGTAGCAAGGTCCTAAACTACATACATGGTAGTCATTTTCCAGTGAGTGGTACTATCTGAGCATGGTTCTCTTTTTTATTCCTCACCTACCACAGAGGTTGTAATCTGCTGCTGAGAGGCAATTGAGTGCTTTTAAAATTGTTAGGATAGCTGGCTAACAGTAAAAGATTACACATAAAAATTCAGACTGTGAGCTTCTCTTGTAAAATAAGATCTAGCAATGTTAGACCATCGTTCCCTCATAGAAACAATCCATTGGAGCTGAGTGGTGGCTGCCTGTTTCAGATGAGGTGTGCACTTTCTATCTTGCCACAGTCTAACGAGTCTTACATCTAGGTGGCTTCAATCTTTGCCACTCCCTGCATTATCCCTCTTTGCATTTGTGTTTGTGGATTCTGATATTCTAGTTTGAACCAAGATGCACTGCATTTATTAGAAGAACATTTTGCTTCCAATAAAATCTTTTCAGTTATCAACACAACTTTTGAAGAGCTATGTCACTGGCATTGTGGATGGAAACAGTCCACAAAGAAAACATTTCCTGTTGCAAGTTGGCCTTACGTATTTGCAGATAAGGAAAGAAAAAAAATGAACAGTTGAATATACAATGGCAGGGCTGGTAGGTCTATACTTCACAGTGTGGACACAACATTCTCAAGTGGTAAGAATTAAGCAGCTAATCATGTTCATTGATGACTAAAGGATCCAGATAGCGATGGGAATTTCAAACCATAGAAATTGAAGATCAAATAGGTTATGGTGTGTTAAACAGGAGAGAGAAAAAATGACTGAAGCTAAGAGAAAAAGAACAACCTACCTAAGCCATTTCTTAGGAATTGGAAAGTTTACAAGCCCCTGACTTGAAAACATTAAGAACAAAAAACAAACATTCAGAGAAAACAACATAAAGCTGAAATAACTCCTTTTTCTTCATGCAATCTTTGGATATGCAAGCTCACCTAACTGGTTTGATTTGCACTGTTTACTTACATTTTTCTACTCTTACATATTTCTCTCCCCCACTCATAAGATTTCCAGAAGGAACTCAGGGGAAAATGTTTCCCTTGCATAATTTTTTCATATTTTTGTTGAAACAGTATCCAGAACACCAACAAAGTCCTCGCAGAGTGAATACTTTGCCCTTGCTTTGGAACCAAGGTTTGAATGAAAAGTGCAGGCAGCAATGTGCCAGCACAACTGGATCAGTCTCAGTCATTTCCCTGCTCTACCAGCACCTCTTACCTGGACCTGAATCCCTTATGGAGTGAAATGCCCCGATCCTAACACCTTCCCTGCCTATTTCCACATAACCATCTGCACAGGCAGGTTCTGCTGTTGCTCTTAATCCCTTCATAGCACCCCTACAGGTACAGGCCCAGGTCTGCAGCAACTTACCTGGATCAGGCTACCCAGATGGTACCTCATGGATTGAAAATTTCCTTTTCCTCAGTCCTTTTATCAAAAATTATTAATTATGAATTCCATTCCTTTAGGACTCTGCTTTCTGAGTTTCCAAGTGACAACTGAATATAGAGCAAAAAGCATTTACAGTCAGAAATTCTGGGTTCAACTGCAAGCACTGCTATTTAGTAGCTGTTTAATAGGACAATTGAGCCTCTCAGAATGTCAGTCTCCTTCTCTGTGTAATGAGGATAACAATACTGACCTGGAGGGCTGTTAGGCTAACACACAGTAGGTAGCTCAAAAAATGGCTGTTGAATCTTAATCAGATTTTTAAAATTCATACTAAAGTGTTCATGGACATTAATTTCTTAATTTGTTCTTTCAGTTCACATTTGCTTCTTTATAGAACACAACTCACAATTCCTGAGAGGCTCTAACTGTGGGAATTTATATTCCATGGCAGATAAAGAGCTCAGGCCTTCCTCATGCAGACAGGTGACTTACCATTTTCTATTCTACAAGATCTTTGGGGCAAGACTTTAGCTCCCTCAAGGCCCCTCTATTCCTGTGGGGAGACATCCGGGCTGCAGCAGCCCATGTGCACCAAATTCACGGGCATGATGCTTAGTGATAAAGTAAATTGTAAATTTAAACCATTTTCACTTGGGAACAATGTCTCCTTTTCTTGTGTCTTTAATAAAAATACAGATGAAGCCATACAATCACAACATATTCTATAGCATTCAAGTAAGCCCTTTTAGGAATCGGAATTAGTTTTTAAAAAAATGCAGCTTTGGATCTTCAGCTTTTAATTACCTTGGCTTCAATTAATCTAGTCGCTTTTTTGAGTATTTTTTTGTTTTTTTTCCAACAGGGAGATGGTAAGAGTCTTTTTTTTTTTTTGATGGCAACACTATTTTTTATTTTATTTTAATTTTTTATTATGTTATGTTAATCACCATACATTACATCATTAGTTTTTGATGTAGTGTTCCATGATTCATTGCGTATAACACTGAGTGCTCCATGCAGTACGTGCCCTCTTTAATACTCATCACTGGGCTAACCCATCCCCCCACCCCCCTCCCCTCTAGAACCCTCAGTTTGTTTCTCAGAGTTCATAGTCTCTCATGGTTCATCTCCCCCTCCAATTCTCCCCCTTCATTTTTCCCTTCCTGCTATCTTCTGCTTTTTTTTTTTAACATATAATATATTATTTATTTCAGAGGTACAGGTCTGTAATTCAGCAGTCTTACACAATTCATAGTGCTCACCATAGCACATACCCTCCCCAATGTCTATCACCCAGCCGCCCCATCCCTCCCACCCCCCACCACTCCAGCAACCCTCAGTTTGTTTCCTGAGATTAAGAATTCCTCATATCCCGTGAGGTCATATGATATATGTCTTTCTCTGATTGACTTATTTTGCTCAGCATAATACCCTCCAGTATCCATGTCGTTGCAAATGGCAAGATTTCATTCCTTTTGATGGCTGCATAATATTCCATTTTGTGTGTGTGTGTGTGTGTGTGTGTGTGTGTGTGTGTGTGTGTGTGTGTGTGTATACACAACATCTTCTTTATCCATTCATCTGTCGATGGGCATCCTGGCTCTTTCCACAGTTTGGCTATTGTGGACATTGCTGCTATAAACATTGGGGAGCACGTACCCCTGTGGATCCCTACGTTTGTATCTTTGGAGTAAATACCCAGTACAGCAATTGTTGCGTCATATGGTAGCTCTATTTTCAACTTTTTGAGGAACTTCCATACTGTTTTCCAGAGTGGCTGCACCAGCGTGCATTCCCACCAACAGTGTAGGAGGGTTCCCCTTTCTCTGCATCCCTGCCAACATCTGTCATTTCCTGACTTGTTAATTTTAACCATTCTGACCGGTGTGAGGTGGCATCTCATTGAGGTTTTGATTTGGATTTCCCTGATGCCGAGTGATGTTGAGCACTTTTTCATGTGTCTGTTGGCCATTTGGATGTCTTCTTTGGAAAAATGTCTGTTCATGTCTTCTGCCCATTTCTTGATTGGATCATTTGTTCTTTGGGTGTTGAGTTGGATAAGTTCTTTATAGATTTTGGGTACTAGCCCTTATCTGATATGTCATTTGCAAATATCTTCTCCCATTCTGTCAGTTGTCTTTTGGTTTTGTTGACTGTTTCCTTTGCTGTGCAAAAGCTTTTTATCTTGATGAAGTCCCAATAGTTCATTTTTTTGCCCTTTTTTTTTTTTTTTTTAAAGATTTTATTTATTTATTTGAGAGAGAGAGAATGAGAGATAGAGAGCACGAGAGGGAAGAGGGTCAGAGGGAGAAGCAGACTCCCCGCTGAGTAGGGAGCCCGATGTGGGACTCGATCCCGCGACTCCAGGATCATGACCTGAGCCGAAGGCAGTCGCCCAACCAACTGAGCCACCCAGGCGCCCTTGCTTCCCTTGCCTTTGGCGATGTTTCTAGGAAGAAGTTACTGCAGCTGAGGTCAACGAGGTTGCTGTCTGTGTTCTCCTCAAGGATTTTGCCTGTCTCACATCTAGGTCTTTCAATCATTTTGAGTCTATTTTTGTGTGTGGTGTAAAGAAATGGTCCAGTTTCATTCTTCTGCATGTGACTGTCCAATTTTCCCAACACCATTTGTTGAAGAGACTGTCTTTTTTCCATTGGACATTCTTTCCTGCTTTGTCGAAGATTAGTCGACCATAGAGTTGAGGGTCCCCTTCTGGGCTCTCTATTCTGTTCCATTGATTTGTGTGTCTGTTTTTGTGCCAGTACTATACTGTCTTGATGATGACAGCTTTGTAATAGAGCTTGAAGTCCGGAATTGTGATGCTGCCAGCTTTTCTTTTCTTTTTCAACATTCTTCTGGCTATTCGGGGTCTTTTCCGGTTCCATACAAATTTAAGGATTATTTGCTCCATTTCTTTGAGAAAAGTTGTGGTATTTTGATAGGGATTGCATTGAATGTGTAGATTGCTCTAGGTAGCATTGACATCTTCATAATATTTGTTCTTTCAATCCATGAGCATGAAATGTTTTTCCATTTCTTTGTGTCTTCCTCAATTCTTTCATGAGTATTTTATAGTTTTCTGAGTACAGATTCCTTGCCTCTTTGGTTAGATTTATTCCTAGGTTTTGGGTGCAATTGTAAATGGGATCGATGCCTTAATTTCTCTTTCTTCTGTCTTGTTGTTGGTGTATAGGAATGCCACTGATTTCTGTGCATTGATTTTATATCCTGCCACTTTACTGAATTCCTGTATGAGTTCTAGCAGTTTTGGGGTGGAGTCTTTTGGGTTTTCCACATAAAGTATCATATCATCTGCAAGCAGTGAGAGTTTGACTTCTTCTTTGCCAATTTCGATGCCTTTTATTTCTTTTTGTTGTCTGATTGCTGTGGCTAGGATTCTAGTACTATGTTGAATAGCAGTGGTGATAGTGGACATCCCTGCCGTGTTCCTGACCTTAGGGGGAAAGCTCCCAGTTTTTCCCCATTGAGAATGATATTCGCTGTGGGTTTTTCATAGATGGCTTTTATGATATTGAGGTATGTACCCTCTATCCCTATACTCTGAAGAATTTTGATCAAGAAAGGCTGCTGTACTTTGTCAAATGCTTTTTCTGCATCTATTGAGGAGGATCATATGGTTCTTGTTCTTTCTTTTGTTAATGTATTGTATCACATTGATTGATTTGCAGATGTTGAACTAATCTTGCAGCCCAGGGATAAATCCCACTTGGTTGTGGTGAATAATCCTTTTAATGTACTGCTGGATCCTACTGGCTAGTATTTTGGTGAGAATTTTTGCATCCATGCTCATCAAGGATATTGGTCTGTAATTCTTTTTGATGGGCTTTGTCTGGGTTTGGGATCAAGGTAATGCTGGCCTCATAAAATGAGTTTGGAAGTTTTCCTTCCATTTCTTATTTTTTAGAACAGTTTCAGAAGAATAGGTATTAATTCTTCTTTGAATATTTGGTAGAATTCCCCTGGGAAGCCATCTGGCCCTGGGCTTTTGTTTGTTGGGAGATTTTTGATGACTGCTTCAATTTCCTTAGTGGTTATAGGTCTGTTCAGGTTTTCTATTTCTTCCTGGTTCAGTTTTGGTAGTTTATACATCTCTAGGAATGCAACCATTTCATCCAGATTATCTAATTTTCTGGCATAGAGTTGCTTATAATATGTTCTTATAATTGTTTGTATTTCTTTGGTGTTGGTTGTGATCTCTCCTCTTTCATTCATGATTTTATTTATTTGGGGCCTTTCTCTTTTCTTTTTGATAAGTCTGGCCAGGGGTTTATCAATCTTTTTAATTCTTTCAAAGAACCAGCTCCTAGTTTCGTTGATCTGTTCTACTGTTCTTTTGGTTTCTATTCCATTGATTTCTGCTCTGATCTTTATTATTTATCTTCTCCTGCTGGGTTTAAGCTTTATTTGCTGTTCTTTCTCCAGCTCCTGTAGGTGCAGGGTTAGGTTGTGTATTTGAGACCTTTTTTGTTTCTTGAGAAAGTCTTGTCTTGCTCTGTACTTTCCTCTTAGGACTGCCTTTGCTGCATCCCAAAGATTTTGAACAGTTGTGTTTTCATTTTCATTGGTTTCCATGAATTTTTTTAATTCTTCTTTAATTTCCTGGTTGACCCATTCATTCTTTAGTAGGATGCTCTTTAACCTCCCTGTATTTGAGTTCTTTCCGACTTTCCTCCTGTGATTGAGTTCTAGTTTCAAAGTATTGTGGTCTGAAAATATGCAGGGAATAATCCCAATCGGTACAGGTTGAGACCTGATTTGTGACCTAAGATGTGATCTATTCTGGAGAATGTTCCATGGGCACTAGAGAAGGATGTGTATTCTGTTGCTCTGGGATGGAATTTTTTGAATAGATCTGTGAAGTCCATTTGGTCCAGTGTGTCATTTAAAGTCTTTGTTTTCTTGTTGGTCTTTTGCTTAGATGATCTGTCTGTTCAGTGAGGGGGGTGTTAAAGTCCCCCACTATTATTGTATTGTTGTCAATGTGTTTCTTTGCTTTTGTTATTTTTTTTAAAGGTTTTATTTATTTATTCATGAGAGACAGAATGAGAGAGAGAGGCAGAGGGAGAAGCAGGCTCCCCACAAAGCTGGCAGCCTGATGTGGGATTCGATCCCAGGACCCTGGGATCACGACCTGAGCTGAAGGCAGACACTTAACCAACTGAACCACCCAGGCACCCTCTTTGCTTTTGTTATTAATTGGCTTATATAATAGGCTGCTCCCATGTTAGGGGCATAGACGTTTACAATTGTTAGATCTTCTTGTTGGATAGACCCTTTAAGTAGGATATAGTGTCCTTCCTCATCTCTTATTATAGTCTTTGGTTTAAAATCTAATTTGTCTCATATAAGGATTGCCACCCCAGCTTTCTTTTGGTGTCCATTAGCATGGTAAATAGTTTTCCACCCCCTCACTTTCAATCTGGGGGTGTCTTTGGATCTAAAATGAGTCTCTTGCAGAAAGCATATTGATGGGTCTTGTTTTTTTTTATCCAATCTGATACCCTCTGTCTTTTGATTGGGAAATTTAGCCCATTTGCATTCAGGATAACTATTGAAAGATATGAATTTAGTGCCATTGTATTGCCTGTAAGGTGACTGTTACTGTATACTGTCTGTGTTCTTTTCTGGTCTATGTTACTTTTAGGCTCTCTCTTTGCTTAGAGGACCCCTTACAATATTTCTTGTAGAGCTGGTTTTGTGTTTGCAAATTCCTTTAGTTTTTGTTTGTCCTGGAAGCTTTTTATTTCTCCTTCTATTTTCAATGACAGCCTAGCTGGATATAGTATTCTTGGCTGCATATTTTTCTCATTTAGTGCTCTGAATATATCATGCCAGTCTTTTCTGGCCTGCCAGGTGTCTGTGGATAGGTCTGTTGCCAATCTAATGTTTCTACGATTGTAGGTTACAGATCTCTTGTCCCAAGGTGCTTTCAGGATTTTTTCTTTGTCTCTGAGACTCATAAGTTTTACTGTTAGATGTTGGGGTGTTGACCTATTTTTATTGATTTTGAGGCGGGTTCTCTGTGCCTCCTGGATTTTCATGCCTGTTTCCTTCCCCACATTAGGGAAGTTCTCTGCTATAATTTGCTCCAATATACCTTCTGCCCCTCTCTCTCTTTCTTCTTCTTCTGGGATTCCAGTTATTCTAATATTGTTTCATCTTATGGTATCACTTATCTCTCAAATTCTGCCCTCGTGATCCAGTAGTTGTTTATCTCTCTCTCAGCTTCTTTATTTTCCATCATTTGGTCTTCTATATCACTAATTCTCTCTTCTGCCTCATTTATCCTAGCAGTTAGAACCTCCATTTTTTATTGCACCTCATTAATATCCTTTTTGATTTCGACTTGGTTAGATTTTAGTTTTTTTATTTCTCCAGAAAGAGTTTCTCTAATATCTTCCAAGCTTTTTTCAAGCCCAGCTAGTATCTTTAAAATCATCATTCTGAACTCTAGTTCCTAATCTTACTAATGTCCATATTGATTAGGTCCCTGGCAGTCAGTACTGCCTCTTGTTCTTTTTTTTGAGGTGATTATTTCCATCTTGTCATTTTGTCCAGAGGAGAATAGATGAATGAGAGAACAAAATGCTAACAGGGTAACAACGGCTCCAGAAAAATATACACTAAACAAATCAGAAGGGACCTTCCAGAATTGGTCGCTTTTCTGTTCAGAGAGTTGCTGCTATTCTTTTCTTCGACCTCCTGTTGAGTTCGTAGGTGTTCAGAATGGTCTGATCCCTATTTAGCTGAATTCCTGGGACCAGACGAAATTTCGGTCTCCTACTCCTCCACCATCTTGCTCCAACCTACATCATTAGTTTTTGATATAATGTTCCATGATTCATTGTTTGCATATAACACTCAGTGCTCCATGCTGTACATGCCCTCTTTAATACCCATCACCAGGCTAACCCATCCCCCCACACCCCTCCCCTCTAGAACCCTCAGTTTGTTTCTCAGAGTCCATAGTCTCTCATGGTTCGTTTCCCCCTCTGATTTCCCCCCTTCATTTTTCCCTTCCTGTTATCTTCTGCTTTTTTTTTTTTTTAACATATAATGAATTATTTGTTTCAGAGGTACAGGTCTGTGATTCAACAGTCTTACACAATTCACAGCACTCACCATAGCACATACCTTCCCCATTGTAAAAGTCTTAATAATGTGGAAGATGGTGGTCTGAAAAAATACCAGAGTCCATATTTTTATCTGAAAATAAAATACATGCAAACATGTGTGTGATGTTCCTTGTTCAAAAACATATAGGGCTAATAAAATCACACCTTGTTACCTGCTATTGTCTTCAAGTGGAGTATCTTTGCCTCTACCACTCCCACCTTTTGATATCCATCTGAAATGGTCCTACTCATCCTTCAATCTCAATTCAGGGTCTGCTCTCTTTGGGAAGCCATCTCGACATGCTCACTGTTTACTCTGGATCTTCCAAGGTAGTAATATGTGTTCGTTCCTTCCTTCTCCTGTCCATGATTCCATGGTAGATATAACTTGTCATATTGTCTTGTAACATTTGTTTACTTGCTATAACTAAGTTATGGGTGCCCTAGGGCAGGTACCATATGTTATTCTTCTTATCTTTAATTCCTAGCTCAGTACCTGGAATTTAAGAGGTGCTGAACAATTACTTGTTGAAAAC
This sequence comes from Zalophus californianus, assembly GCF_009762305.2. Lineage (NCBI taxonomy): Eukaryota > Metazoa > Chordata > Mammalia > Carnivora > Otariidae > Zalophus > Zalophus californianus. Next base: position 99,201,956 of record NC_045595.1, read on the forward strand.
ATTTATGATAAATGAAAAAAAAAAAAGCAATACTATGGTAGTAGTGTTGAATTATCCCCAAACCTATTCCTGTGTAGGCCCTCTTCTCATTCTGGAATATCACCCTCCGTTTTTCACTCATCAACACATATGTATGTAGGTTAATATGGTAATATTTTTGCAGGCCAACTTTTCAATCAGAGAATCAGAGGCCCTCCCAATGAACACTCCTTGAAGATTCCTCCTGAAAAACTGCTTCTACTATTGTTCCTACTATTGAGTACATGCCCAATAATTATTCAATTAAATAACTAATCTCTACTTTTTCTCTCATAATTAGCTGTAATTCCCAACCCTAATAGCTGGCAGCATTTTTCAAAAAGCTTCCAAATGAATGTTCTAAATTAAGTCCAATTGATATTTGTAAAGATTTGTAAACACACACACACACACACACACACACACACACACACACACATAAATATGCCACACTTGGGTTCTTTACTGGAATTTTGAGGCAAATATTCCAAGAGTTCTATCCACATAGCTATACACATGACAAATAATTTGAAAAAAACAAGATAGTTTTCCACCTACGTCCAGAGTTTTTCTTTACTGTTCTTTTCTTGGCAATCAAAATCAGGACTCACTGTGAGGCTGGAGGCCATCTGAGGAGGACACATTTGGACCTCACTTCCTGAGCAAAGAACAAATGAGCAAGTGCAGAGTTCTATTTTTTTTTTATTCAACCCAGACATAACGAGATGTCAGGAAAGCAGGCTCTCCTGCCAGTAAAAGCCTCCTCAAAATGCCTCCTAGGCCTACAGGTGTCCTGACACACCCTTTATATCTGCAAAGAGCCAGAATTCCTTTCCACTTCCACCTTCTGTGGCTTCCAACAGTCACTCAGCTTCCTGCTACTTTCTACCCTCCATCCACCTGTCCCTCAGGAACACATGTAGCCTTCAACAGAAAAATAGACAAAGTGATGAAAAGTACCTTCTTAGATTCTATGTTCAAATCTCTTTTCTAGGTCCAGTTCAGAAAGGCAAAAGAATGGGTAAATGAAAATGTTGGCTTTCTAGGTACAGGAAAGGCCAATTTAATATTTTGAAGCTATAACCCATGTGTAGTTCAGTCTTCAGTATTTTCCTTAAGCCTTATCTTAGTTAAAAGAACAAAGTCCAGGTCATCAGATACAATTTTCATACCCTAAAAAGGTTCCCAACAATATCTTTTAATTGCTCCCCCTTTTAAAATGCCTGGGTGGTTCAGTTGGTTAAGTGTCTGCCTTCAGCTCAGGTCTGATCCCGGGGTCCAGGGATCGAGTAGCACATCGGGCTTTCTGCTCAGCGGGGAGTCTGCTTCTCTCTCTGCCTCTCCCCACCCCCACTTATGCTCTTTCTCTCTCTCTCTCTCTCATTTGCTCTCTCAGATAAATACATGAAATCTTAAAATAAAATAAATAAAATGCCCCCTTATATCTCCTACCTACTGGAATCACATACGACATCCTCAGAGCGTGTGGGAGAGAGTCCGATGAAAAGACCAAGTCAGAAACCTGTCCTGTGGGCAGACAGAAGGAGGAGAAATGCTGGGGACTTCCATTTCTTAGTCCTTTTTGTGGCATGGTATAAAGAAACCCTTAGATGTGATAAATTTCTGCTCACTAAACCTGGAGATGCCTTGAAGGTTCAGGGAGGGAGCCTCTGGAAAAGAGGTAATTAATAAAAGGAGAGTGGAGGCGAAGAGCTAGAGGTATGCCACAACAATCCATCCCCGCCAGAGAGGGGAACTACTACATGGACTGGGGAGGTGGGTAACTTCTCTATAAGAGCATCCCCCTAACTTCCTTCCAGAATTTAAATAAAAACTTGAGGGGTGTCTGAGTGGCTCAGTTGATTTCAGCTCAAGCCATGATCTCAGGGTCGTGAGATCGAGCCCCACGTCCAGGCTCCTTGCTGAGTGGAGATTCTCTTTCTCCCTCTGCCCCTCCTCCGCCAAAAAACAATAAAACTAAGAATAAAATAAAAATGAGTTTCTATATAATCCTTATCCCATATCATCAGTTTTAGCTAATGATAATGCTGCCTATTCTTTCTGTACAACTTTCAAATTATAATTTTTTCCCCTCAGTCTTCTGACTATAGTTTGATGATTGCTTTCCACCTCAGTCCTCTCTAAGTCACCCCAACAGGCTGACTGAGCTCTGGTACCCCTACAGATAAACAAACCCAACAACATACAAATCTGCTCTGAGTTTCAGCATCCGCCTTCTTTAGGTGATAAAATGTCTTCCTGGGTATGTGATTGATGGAATGAAGACTGTTTTTAGAAATCAACAGACCAATAAGCAGGAAAAAACAAAACAAAACTGTGTTCCTGAAAAGCAAGGTCAGGACAAATATTTGATCAACTCCTACACATGTAGAGTTAGATGCTAAACTCCAAAACCAGGTGTTCTGGGTAGAGGGTACCCAAATCTGCCATTGCCTCAAGTTTAAGTCCATTAGGAGGCCAAGATGGTGATGGATGGGACCTCTGCATCTGGTATACATGTGTCTGAGGATTTGAAATGATTTTGCTATCTTTCATGTTAATCCAAAGGATGAAACATTTTCTAGTGAGGAGGTTAGGCTAACAGGTTGGTTGCACTATTGAATGTATATTTCAATGACATTTTCAGCACTGTCAGAGTGTTGACTCTACTGAATTCAACACACAGGAAACATGTTTCCTGATAAAATGGCATTTCTTAACTATTCATCTTTTATAACATAAAGAATTTGAAGAAGAGTGGTCAGTAGATTAGTTATCCAGAGAAGCCAAGCCATCAAATACCTCACCGCTCCAATTACCAGTCCAAGTGTGTATCTGTTCTAGGGCCATCTGTATCACCTAGGAGTGTGTTAGAAATGCAGAATTTCAGGCCCCACCTCAGACTTACTGACTCAGAATCTGAATTTTAACGAGATTCCCAGGTGAAAAGAGTTTTAGAAGTTAACTTTAAGAAGCACTGCCTATTGAATAAAAATAAAGGACCCCGATTGTCAGAGATGCCAGAACAATGTTTAGATAATGGCCCCTTTATTCATTTGACTTCTGGAAATGGAATTTTTGCCTTTGCTGGAATTGAAGCCCATTGTGGAGATCTCTTTTTCCATGTCTTCACTCCCTATCTCATTCCTTACCTTGTAACTGTCTGGAAATTTAACGTTGTAGAAAGCCACCTTTGGGTGAAGGAGACTGGCCAACAGGGGAGATGAGGGACAGTAAAGGACAGTCTCTTATAGCTAATTCCTGGCTAGAAAATAGCAATTAACATATTTTTCAAAACTGAACCAAAAAATAGCACTTTCAAATTATTTCGAATTATGTAAATAAACTAAAATAAAATTCCATTGATTGCTTCTGATGAGAAGAGCCTAATATACAAAGCATTTAAAAAATTAACTTTTATGAAAATGTATTTGGTGACTGAAGTCAGACATTTTACCTACCACAGAGTAATTAAAGAGTACCACACCAATGGAATTCCCAGGGACTAGAGCATTCACTCCTCACAAGTAAAACATAGAGGTACAATAGACAAAAGACCTTTAGAGGTCAGATGGTTCAAGCTCCTTGTGTTATATGTGGGGAAACCAAGACAGTTAGAAATAGGTCATACAAAAAAGAGCCCAGGCCTTGTATAGCTGAATTCAGGTCTCCTCCTACCCCAGGGAGATGGTGCCTGAACTCCCATATTTGACCTTCATACTTTAGCATATCACTATTTTGCTATTAAATTTCTTCAGTGTTCATTTTTTCCCCTCTCCTACTATTGTATAAAGGCTTTGAAGGCAGGAGATGTGACTTGTCTTTTATTCTGCCTAGTGACTAGGATAAAGTTAGGAACACACAATCAGTGATTGCCTATGATGAGGATGAGGGTGACAGACTGCACAGGGGCACCAAGGAAACTTTGGGATTGATGGAAATGCTTTCTGCATCAATTGAGATGGTATTTAAATGGTGCATATTTTTGTTAAAACTCACCTAACTGTACACTTAAAATGGGTGCCTTTTATTCTATGAGAATTACATTTGACAAAATACATTTTAACAGGTAAATAATTATCACACATATTGTGTTTTTCGTCTTCTAACACATCATTAGATTTATGCTTGCCCCTGAATATTCTGCATATAGTCTGTGACACATCTCTTCAGTGGATAATATTTGCCCATGAATAAGCTATAAAATAAATATGTTCAGATAAGAGGCATGGAGAGGTGCATGTACATTTTGTGCCCAGAGTTTTAAAAAGTATTGACCCAGTTAATTAAATAACGTCTTCATAGACTGGAAAAAAAAATCCATTTCCTTTCTAAAATGCCTGAGGGAAATACTCTGGGAGGATATGGTTGATTGGAAATACAGTAACGAGGATCGTAGTTATCTTTCTTTAATTCTCAAGGAAACCATCATTGCAAAAGCACACAGCATAAAGTTTAAAGGACTCATCCCAGTGCCTCTAAGATTGGATTTACTGCTTCGGTGGGATTTCTTAATAATCACTTGAGGATTGAGATGAATCATAAAAGATTCTGAACATAAGAGATCCCCACCCCCACAAAAAATCATAAGTAATTGGAAAAAAACAAAATGAATAGTAAGAAAAGAAGCTGCCTTCCTAATTATAGGGTAAACAAATGATACAAGCCTAGAGTTTTAACATCACAAACGAGAAACAAACTTTAATTAACACTGTCTGGCACATAGCAGATATTCAATAAATATTTGTTGACTGATAAGTAGAAGTAAAAAGAAGTTTCTGAGTACTTTGAGAAAAGGATACAACTGTCTAAAATCTTATCATTATTTCTAACCAAGGTAGCTCAAGTATAAGATTACATTTCCAAACATAAATAGTGAACAATAAAGAAAATCTACATTATTAAATACTTTCTCTAAAAATGCTAGTTGGGTCATCAGTGGAACCATTGTTATCTTTTAAAAAACCAACTCAAATGATCTGATGTGTGGTGCCATTTAAGTTACAAACTTTCGAATTATAAACATTTAGAATTAAAATATACCCCTATCTACATGGCATTAGTCTATGAGGACCAAAAATTTCCTGGCCACTCTTTAAGCCTGACACTTATTTCTCTCAGTATTATTAGATTACTCTTCAGTGAATTATATTCTATTTTACTACCAAGGGAAAAGGCTTCTGTCTCTATTCTGCCAGAGGTGTATGGCTAGCAGGGTTCAGCTTTGACAACAAAGTGCATCTTGGCTTCAAATTTGTATAATAAAGAAGAAAAGACAGCTGAGTAAATAAAACATATTAATTTACTGAGTGCTTTCCCTTCACAGATGAAGAAAATGCTTTTCACAATGATCATCTTGGGCTATTACTTTTACTTGCCACTATGAAGGCTGTTACTATTGGATTATTTGTCAACAGATTCAATCATTTAGCTAACATTAATTTATGTGACAAATACTTGTTGATGCCTATTTTGTACGAGGCACTGTCCAGAGTAGTCACCATGTCCCCATGCTTGCTAAATCAAAGTTATCACCATGTTTCCCACCATTTGCTGCACAGATTTTATTTCTTCTCTATGTTCTTCTACACCTTATACTCCTTTAAAGTTGTTTTTGGGCCTCCGGTTGTCAGCAAGTGGAGCTATTATTAAACACTTCACAAAAGACAACCACATTTCTAAGGACTATGGCTATACTGGGCTAGGCACTCAGGGTAGAATGTGAACAAAACAACACGGTGCCGCCCTCTTGGGAATTGAAAGATCAACAGAAGAGACAGACATTTAATGATCAAACACACGGTGACTGCTCATGCTAAGGATGCTAAGAAAATGACAATATCAATGACGGAAAACAAACTGGAGGGAGGTAGAGGGAAAAGAAAGAAGAATCAAGTAAAACATCATCTAAGCTGGAATCTGCAGAATAGGAACGAGAAAGTCATATGAAGATCTAGAAGACGATCATTGCAAGCAGGGAGAGAAGCGTGGGCAAAGGCCTCAAGGCAAGAAGTATAGTATCTTCTGGTTTCCAGAAAGAAGTAGAACAAAGTGGATGAAAGGGAGAGAGGGGTGAGGCAAGCTTTGAAAGGAAGGTAGAGCCATACCAAGTATTTGGATTTTATCTGAAATGTAAGAGAAGCCACAGGAGGATTTCAAGTAGGAGTGGGAAGGTACATGGCCTGAGTTAATTTTTTTTTTTTAATTTTCTGAGTTATATTTTTAGAAGACTTTTGTGGCTGCCAAGTAGAAGTTTAGAGGTCACAAAGGAGGCTCTTACTTGTATCCAGGTGGAGAAATAATTTGGACTTGGGAAGTGGCAGTGAGGATAGGGAGGGGAGCAGATTAGAGTTATATTTAGAAGGGAAAAATAGCCTCACTGAAATAACTTCTGATTCACTGAATAAGGGGTTGGGGGATGGAAAGATCAAGGGTGACTCTCAAGGTCTAGCTTTAACAACTATTGGTTCCGATAACTAATATGGTGGAGATATTTCGCAGGGAGCTGGTAACAGTGAAATGGTTGAAATGCTTCTTGGTAAGTTAGGATTGACAGTGTCTGATAATCCCCTTATAATATCAGGGTCATCTATAATCTCATCCCTGCTTACATATTTAGGCTCATTTTCTTCCCCTCTTGCCTCATGCTGTATGCTGTGCCAACACCTAATTCCCTCTACCACCGGGCAGTTCCCTACTTCCACACATCTGCACATGCTATTCCCTCTGCCTAGAATGCCCTCCCTTCATTTGGCCAATGCCCTTCCATTTTTAAAACTTAGGTTATGCATCATTTCCCTAAGCCTTCCTTGACCCCCAGGCTGAGATAAGTTCCACTCCACTGAGCTTCCAAACTCACAAATTACGGTGTTGGCCTTGGAATTCAAGAGACCTGGGTTTGAATTAAAACTCTGGTATTTTGGCTGTGAGGTCTTGGAAAAGCTACTTGACCTCTCTATACCTCAGTTCCTTATTTGTAAAATCAGCAGAATGGTATCACACAGGATGTTGCAAGGAATACATGATATAATCTAGATAGAGTACTGGCACAAGGTCAGGGCTCTATAAATGTTAGCTCTCCTTACTCCGATCCGTGTATCTATCTCCTCCACTGCTCTAGGCCTCCTTGTGAGCAGGCACTGGGTCTTGTGGTTTTATCTGTGAATCCAAACAGTTCTGGACATATGGGAGATATTCAACACATACATAATAAATGAAATCCAGATTCCTCAGGATGACATATAATATTTTTATTGATCTGTAAACCCTCTCCCATCCTGTCACCTCCGACTCTACTCCATCCACTCCTCTGTGCCAACCCCTTCAACTCACCTCCTTGTGACTTCTTGTCCCCTAGAAGATTTTCACGTTGGATGCCCTCTTGTTCTGAGGTTCTCTGTTTTTTTGGTTCTTCTATCTTAAAGGTCTTCCCCAGCCTGAAAACTCCTACCATTACTTATCATTCAGAATCAAGAGATAATAATCTACTCTCTGTATCTGGCCAATCTCCCCCCGCCCCAACTATATCCATCAAAGATTTCACCTGCATACTTACTTTTATTATAATGTTTCCTCTTGTATGATAGGTACTTATTATGTGTGTATTTTCTCTTTTATCCTGTTGACTCCTCAGGTATGGAGGAGGTATGTCTGGTATTTACCTCTGTATCTCATTCTTCAAATTGTATCACATATATAGGGTAGTTTGTAACATAAATGTTTGTGGAACTGAAGAGCACATGTCAAAGCCAAGTGGGCTGGAAAGAAGTACTTATGTGATTCTGGCAATCAGAACCAGAAAGGGGGTCATGAAGACTTTAGGGAACATACTCACTTCCTGGATCCCCTTTGAAAGGGAAGTATTTTGGAGACTTTGGCATGACTATGTAACTCAAGAGCAAGGATTTGTCTTCTAACCCAACTCCCCTCTTTCCTCAAACTTACCTTCTCCCTCTTGCAGTATCTAAATAAACTGATCTTTTTTCTGTTATTGTTCACCATTTTTGGGCTTCCCTTATGATGCAGACATTTCTATATAGCCTGCCTTTCTTCAAGGATTTACCTTCAGGGATGAGACAATTGGAATTTCTTTACTGCTTCTCTTTGCTTCTACAGTTCCTACTCCCCAGAACATACTTTCCGCTGGGCAAGTTCTCTGTATGTCCTTCTCTTCATCTGACCTGATGATAAGAACTCATCACTCTCTACTCTTTTTTTTAAAATTTTATTTATTTATTTGAGAGAGAGAGAGAGAGAGAGAGAGAGAGACCATGACAGGGGGAGGGTCAGAGGGAGAAGCAGACTCCCCGCTGAGCAGGGATCACGATGCAGGACTTGATCCCGGGACTCCAGGATCATGACCTGAGCCAAAGGCAGTCGCTTAACCAACTGAGCCACCCAGGAACCCATCACTCTCTACTCTTGACTACCAAGACATTTTGTTCATTCCTATGTTCCTATTATATCATATTATCATCTGTTAACAGGGTTGTGAGCACTTCAAGAGCAGGGGCTGTTTCCAATTCATCCTCATATCTTTAATGTTCACCTAAATACCTGGAATATTATAAGCATGTAATAAATGATACATAGATAGATAGATAGATAAATGGTTAGAGTGGAAGATAAGGCCTTATAGACTAAGCCACCTACCTTCCCCATGTCTATGAAGCTTTCTGAAGTCAGCATGACTTAAAAAAAATCTAACCAGTTAAGATGCTATAGGCTACAAGTGACCAAAAAAAAAATCCTTAACTCATTGGTAATTTTTCATCTCTGCCATTTTCACCTGATCAACATAGACTGGTTCCTTTGTGGTCATAAAATGGCTGCAACCCTCACCAGAAATGCACCTCTCCCCCTCTAATATCAAGCATTCTTACTGTTAAGATGATGTGGGGTACATTGCCCCACAATAAACATGAGACTCTTAAGATGTGACAAAGTCACCCTTGCTATATTTCTGACCCAGGTTATATCTTTGGTGTCCAAGTTATAGTATCCCCTCCATATCTACTACCATTTTCTGAGCAGATCCCACTATGTCTTTTGCCCAGATCATCTTTGAACCAAATCATTCCTTTCTAAGTGGTAATATATCCCCATGATCTGTTTGTTTCTATCACTCTCCAACTGTCAAAGGATGTGAGACATCACTTGAAATTGTGCTCCAGTGGCTGCTTTAAGCATTTCTCTTGCCTGCCATCTGTTCAGCTACAGCAATATGTCCAGGAATTGCTTTGATGTCTTTGTCTGGTTTGCTCTCCATGCATGACCTGCCCAACAGAGTTTATTTACATGGCTTCTGTTCCTGAGGATTGGATCTGCTCCAAGAACCCTATGTTGGTTAGTGACTAGGAGCTGTCACTTGATGTTTATTGGAGCATGTGTCATTGATTCAGAAGATGAACTTGATGACAACAGAAGGCCCAGATCTCACACCTCGAAAGATAAGCACACTGTGCCATGAATTTAAAATATTTCACTTAGCCTAAAACTTGGTGGTAGTTTATGCCTCTGTCAAATATCTAGTCCCTTAATTTAGCCTGCTAAGTTCTATTTTATATTTCCATCTGTAAACATCTTAGTTTGTGTTTAATCTGTGATCTGGTCATGGACAAAGTACAGAGTCTATGACGAAAAGTGGGGCAACTCTTTATCATTCTCTCCCCATGTGGCAGAAATACCTCAAGCAACATTAATAACCCTTTTCTTATAAATGAAAGTGTGTGTTTATAGTGTTAACCTCAAAGAAAGAGCTTTATACAATATTGCCTTTAGCTGCATGTGTGAATGTCTCAGAGAGACCTATGGGAATTGTGAATGAGGATTTGAGGGCAGCCTCTGACCACTTTGACTTTAACTTCTCATTAACAAAGCCATCACTTAAATGTTTAATGTCCAATTTTACAATAGACAAATCCATGCTTCAATAGAGTCCATCTAAATACTTCATTAACCTCTTCCCCAGTGATACCTCCTGGGAATCCAAGGCACCACGGAGCTATCTTCTCTAAAGGAGTTTTGCTTACTTACAGAAAATAACAGTGACCAATTTATGAACTCCAGAGAAAGGAAATTTGGATCAGAGAAACAAAAGGTGGTAAAATATAACATGATTATCACCATAACAAGTTTAGCCAGAACACATTGCTGTCTCAGACTGAATATGCTGAGCAAAAACTAACACTTGGAATCATGAAACCATTTATATATATAATTTATGGAAAAAGGAAATAAATACATAAAAACCTCAGATAGAATTATGTCTTATTTTTATTTCTTCTTTACATACTTTTAAAATTTTAAACATTTTCCAAGAAGCAGGTGGACTTTAATATTAGAAATAAAACTATCCGTTACAAAAAGAAGAAGAATTCAATGTCAGTAACCAATCTGTGAGCCTCAGAGAAACGAAACGTCAATAAGAGAAGAGCCTATCCAAATGCTTCCCACTCTGCACACTAATGTAAGCATTTCTGTGGCAGAATATAGCAGGAATTTTTGGTTGCTCACCCTAGGCCCTTTCCTTCCCTTCTTCCTGACCAGCAGAACCCTGAGTTTGTTCAAGTAGCCTCCCTCAGTGCACCCTGGCTGAGGGAGGCCCCATGCCCAGCTCCAGGAGTGAAGCATGACAGTTTAAGCCAATGAAACATCAGAAGAAATATGCGAAGGGATGGGTAGGTATTGTGTAAAATATTTCTTAGCTCTTAAAAGGAGACTCCAGATAATCTCCTTTCAGCTTCTGGATGTCTGTGTGTGAGAAATAGCTGCCCAGAAACGTGTAGTTATTGTCCAACCATGAGGAGGAGAGTTAACTTGATGGGAAGAGACTGGAGATGGCAAAGCAAAAAGATGAGAGGAAACTGGCCTAGATTTAAGTTGCTCAGTTAACCAACTGTGAGACCTCCAGATGTCTGGTTATTTGAGATAGTAAATCCCTTTATTGTTCAAGGCATTTTGAATTGTTCTTGTTCATTTGTTTTTTACTTGCAGCATTATAACATGGTGTACTTACTTAGCATATGGTACAATCGATGATGACTGATTTACTTGTTTGTTTCCCACCTTCCATGAGTCCTTCCCTCATCCTGCTCTACATCATGAACTTCTTAAGAGCACAAAACATGTGTTATTTATTTATGTTTGTATAGCTAATCCAGAGGTGTGAAAATGTAGATACTCAATGGACTTATACTGAACAAAATTTAGTCAGCCATAAAAAGGAGTGAAGTTCTGACACGTGTTACATACAACAAAGATGAAACTTGAAAACATTATGTTAAGCAAAATAAGCCAGACACCAAAGAGACTTAAAGAATAAACCAACACAGAACTATGATAAACGCATGCCTATATCTACCTAACTCAGAAATAAAATGTTATCGGGCCAAAGACCCCTCTTCAAACACATCTCTAGTCTCTTTATTTCACCAGGTAGAGGAGTTCTCCAACCCCTTTTTGTAATAAAGTTTTAGAAATATAAATACTAGGAAATTATTCTACATTTGCTCATTAATTCACGTATGCTTTCACTAAACTACTGCATCAAGAGTTTAGTGTGTGCAAGCACCATGAGAACACCTTACCTAACCTCTACTCCTCATTCTATATTGTAGGCTCCAACTTTCCTACCTTGTATTCAGTTAAATAGCAAACAGCTGATTAGCATCTTTATGATAATGACCCTTCATATTGCTCAACAACACTAATAAATGATTCTTCTCCTTCTCATCTTTAATATCACATACTTCAATCTCTCTAATCTTCCATCCAAAGCTCATTCTTTAGCCTTCTAAATAATCTTGTGGTTCTCTCTTTTCTAATATTCTCATGTCCTCCTATGCATATTTGCTACTACACTAATGAATAAAGTATCTATGATTCCTAGAAAATAATATCAGCACTTAGCACTTATTAAGGACTTATGATGTCTGGTTACTTTGCATGTAAGTACTATCTCTAATCCACCCTGTTGCAGAGGCATATGGATAAGTAAACTTTGTTATGGAGAGATCAGTAATGTGTTCAAAGACACAGAGGTGACAGAGTTGGGAGGTGAACTAAGGTCAAATAATACTTTCTTGTACTCTCATTCCCTAGATGGCTAAAGAAAGTTCCAGGTGACGTATCTTGTAACTAAGTCATAATAAAGATGATCGGATTGTGAATTTTGTTGTTACCTGGACTTTGGTCAATGTACACCATTTAATCTGGTTATAGCCCAATCAGATCCATTTAATAAATGACAATAATTAGCATACTCAGAATCAAACATTTGGTCTGGTTAGAAGGGAGAGTCTATTCACTAGGATACAGAATGCAAAATCTGTTCATAGATGTGAAAGCCACACTTCTTGTTCTGTTGGTAAAATAAAAATGAAAGCAAACTCTCATATTTCTCCCCATTCCTTAAATAGAAAGCAATCAATGGAATGGCTTTTGAGAACCAACTACCTAAATGAAAATCTTAATAATGATTAAAGCTTCTTCAATAACGTGAAGCAGAAAAATAGACAATAGACCCCTAAAGTCCTCAAATAAAAGGACTCCTGCCTTTCGGGAAACTCTAGGAATTACTCAAGTAATATTTTGTTCAACCCTGGAATCCTAGATTTAAAAAAGATACGCTATTTGTAAAATTAGATTTGCATTAACGCTCCAGTGAGTCTGGGAAAGGAAAGTTGGAGATTAAGACTTTTCTTATTGTCTGTCCAACAAAGCTCAGGGCAAGGAGTGTTATGGATCAATGCTCAGCAAAGTGCCTGGCTACATGAGCCAGGAACTGCTGACTGAAAGGAAGAAGCAATGAATCTAAGGAAAGCTAAAGGGAAAGAAGGATTCTGTAAAAACATTCAAACTATAAGCCTCCTTTTGGTCAGATTTCATGGTCACCACGTGTTTTTTTTTAATTCAAATTTCATTTTTTGTTTTTTTAAATTTTATTTTATTTAAATTCAATTAATTAACATATAGCGTATTATTAGTTTCAGAGGTACAGTTCAGTGATTCATCAGTTGGATATAACACCCAGTGCTTATTACATCCCCTGCCCTCCTTAATGCCCATCACCCAGTTACCCCATAGCCCCCACCACCACCCCTCCAGCAACCATCAGTTTGCTTCCTATAGGTAAGAGTCTCTTATGGTTTGTCTTCCTCTCTGATTTCATCTTATTTTATTTTTCCCTCCCTTCCCCTGTGATCCTCTGTTACCAGGTAAGTTTTTGAATAACTAATTTGATTTCTCAGGTATAATGATTCAAGGAAATAATAAACTGAGTGGATGCCTCGCAGATAGTGCCAACAATATATTGTTAGCATATAAGATTATGGGTTGTAAAGTAAGAGAGACATGAGTTCAAATCTCTACTTTCTCATTTGCTACTTATGTGACACTGAGCAAGTTACTTAGCCTCCCCAAGCTTCAGTTTCTTCAATAATGATTTTAATGTGCCACTTTCAGATTCTCCTTTCAACTTACCTGTTTTTTAACTATGTGTTGTCATTTCTTTTTTTGAAAATCATAACCATAAAACCTCAAACATTTGTGGGTTATGCAAACAATTTCCCTTCTTATATTTCTAATAGGCAATGATCTTCCAAGAATCCATATCTTTATGTATGTTGTGTTCCTTTTCCGGAACCTTCCATTTGGCTTGCTGAGTTCCTAACAATTCTTTAAAACCTATGTGTCTCCATGCCTGGGAATTTTGCCCCTATCCCAACCCTCCACCTTGTCCTGATGCCAAATTTAGTTTCTTCCTGTCCCATATTCTTCCTTGTATCTGTGTTATAAAGTTCATTATCATATATGTATTACAATAATTCACCTATATTATATCTGTTTGTGTGTTGGTTCTCTTCTAGCCTGAGAGTTTCCTCTAGGCAAAAACCATGTTCTCTTTGCCATTATGCACTAGTATGATGCCAAGTGTTCATTTGTTCATTAAATAGACGTGTTTATTTAGCATGTACTACATGCCAGGCAGAATTCTCAGCATTTGGATTCCAAGGTAAACAAAACGAAATCCTGCCCTGTTAGAACGTATATTCTAGTGAAAGCATATGCTCAATAAATGTTGAACAGACACAGAGCTCACCCTAAACAAGGGGCTCTGTGGAAGTAACTACTTACTACCTCTTGCAATTTTTACCTAAATTTCTGGGATATTTTTAAGCCCAATAGGGAAAAGCTTGAAGACTGTGACATATTTTTTCTATTTGCTCTTAGTTCTCATGATATTCAAAATAAATAACTATGGTAGGTGACATCTGTAAAAGAAAAACATAAAATTCTGTGCTCCTGAACACTAAGGAGAGGGTAGTTAATTGGCTCACTAATCAGTTCTTGAGCAAAGGGCTAACACAATAATGGGCCAGTAATGAGACAACTCTTCCGAGCCAGGCTGCTGGCTAATCACATCTGGTTTGTAAAGTATTAATCAGCTGTGAGTCAGTGGGTAGGGAACATTAAGAATGCGGTTACTTCCTAAATAAATTATTTTCCACTTACTCTGACAATCATAATTGGTGCATTTGAAAGAATTATTTTAATACTACACTAAGTGGGGCAAAGCTCAAATATTGAGTCATTCTACTAATATTCTTTGATTAAAATACCAAGTTATAATATTTTATATTATTAAAGATTTAGATAATAATAACTCAATAGATTTCATGCCACATTAAAAATGTCAAGGCAGTATGTTGCTTTTTAACATTTGTTCTGGAAGGATCATGCTTTCTAGGTCTTTTACATCATTTCATCACGCAAACAACATTATAGGCGCCAATATTTTAATTAGTCCTTTAACTGGAATTGTCTCCCTGCATTCACTGAAAAATTAATTCTTTTCATTTTCTTATTACTCTTAATGTTCCAGGTACATTTAATGTTCTTCCTGTTAGTCATTTGCCTTTTCCAATTTTTATCAAGATGTTCTCATAAAATTGGAAGCATTTTTATTTTTGGAAGACAGCAGGTAGAATAATTAAGTTTGAATCACAGAAGTAAGGCTTGAATCAGAATTCACTCAATATCTAAAATAAGAACCCTACTAAAAAGTTTTTTTTTTAAACTCCCATGGAATGGCAAAGCTAGCAAGGACTGTGCTGACGATACATATCAATATCAAGTTTTAAACATGTGCAGAATGAAGGCCTATGTACTTGGCTTGTGTAGAAAACATATTTTGCTACGAGTTAATTATAATTTCTTCTAATATGTTGTCTTATGCTAATGTTTTATATGCACTTATAGGAAACATGATTTCCTAGCGTTATGTCGGTATTTACTTAATTTTCTTCTAAGTGTATAATAAAAATTTTACTATAGAAAATTTGAAAGTGTGGGGAAAATGCACAGCAAGACAGACTACCCATGGTCTCCTTCACCTGCTAAGACCTTATCATCATCATCATCATCATCACAGCAGCAGCAGCAGCAGCAGCATAAAAAATGCTTACAGTAACTAAATACTTAAAACGTGCCCACATGCTCTTTGAATACTTTACATGTATTTCTTATTTAATCCTCACAAAAACCCTATGAAATAGTATGCTGGATTTTTAAAACTATTTTTAAAGGACTAGCTTCCATTCCCATTCTTTTTTGTGTTTTTCCCTTTGTCACAGTGGTTGAAAGACCAAGAACTACATGCCCTAGACTCCATTATGTTCTGCATGCAATTTACATTTTGCCAGCTGGTAAAATGCTCTAGCATTAGATTTGGGAGACAAGAAGAAACCAGAATCCATTCTTTTTCCCCCTGCAGTAGCAGATATGTAGACTTTAGCAGGAGTTAGTTTTTTCAATGATCTGAGTCCTCTTCCAGCCACATGCCATCTAGACATAACTGAGGCAACAGCAAGGTCTTTTACAGTCCCTCACCATTGGACGGGCTCTGTAATTCCCTCACCCTCTGGAATACAGCTGCAAAATCTAATGACCACCCTCTTGGTTTTCCTCTCCAGCCCTTCCAGCAGTTTTGTAAGCTCCCAAATATTATTACATCCTTTTTTTGAAATACCTAGAGTGGATCTGTTTCCCCAACTGAACCACTAGTGTTAAGCTAAAAAAATAATACAACTCCTAGGATATTTTACACTACCAACAACCAATTTTCCAATTCTCCAGACACCAACTAGGTGTCCAATTTAAGTCAATTCTGATATTATGCACCCGAAGTTAACATCAGATCTCATAAGGTAAAGGGTTCAGTCCCACAAGACTGCTCCAATTCAGCTTGCAATTGCAAGTCCTGGGGCCCCTGTAGTTCTGACCAACCAGCTATAAATTGGAAGTTCCCCAAACCCCCTCTTAGTTCAATAATTTGCTAGAATGGCATACAGAACACAGGAAAACTCTTTATTTACAATTACCAATTTATTATAAAAGATACAACTTGAGAACAGCCAAATGGAAGAGGTGTATAGAACAAAGTATGGGGTCAAGAGGGAGGCACAGAGTTTCCAAGTCCTCTCCAGGCACATTTATCCTCTCAGCACCTTGATGTGTTCACCAACATGAAAGCTCTTTAAACCCCATCATTTAGGGTTTTTTATGGAAGCTCTATTACATAGGCATGATTGATTAAATCATTGGCCATTGGTGGCGAAACTTAATCTCTAGCCCCTCTCTTCTTCCTGGAAGTTGAGGAGTGGGGCTGAAGGTTCCAAACCTCTAATCATGTCTTGGGCTTTCTGGTGACCAGCCCCCATCCTAAAGCTGTCTAGAGGCCCAAAAGAATCACCTCATAAGAATAAACTCAGGTATATGATTGAAAGGATCTTGTTATGAATAATGAAAGACACTCCTATCACTCCAAAAAGTCCAATGGTTTTAGAAGCTCTGTGTCAGGAACCCAGGAAAAAGGCAAATATATATTTCCCATTGTACCACAATGGACATTTCACAGTGGAGAACAAAAAGAAATTAATAAATTCATTCAAGGTCACATGGTAGAAAGTATTAGGGTTTAGGTTTATGCCCATTGGGTCTGTATTCAGAGGCAGCACTTTTAACCCTTATGATAAACTGTATATCACTTTGGTATGTTTTAAGCCAGTGTAATTTTTATGCATTTAACCCATTTGTGACCCATGCCATTTATAAAATGTCTCAATTTGCAATTCTTTACATGATGTCAAGATTGTCTTTGTCATTTACACATTTGACCTGTAAGAACCTCAGAACATTCCTTTTTACTTAACATATTTAAATAGTCCCTTAATTGGACATTGGGAAGTATTACAATTTTTACTCTCAAATAGTGCCAAAATGACCAACTCTGTTCCCAAACTTTGCCTGCACTTCACATTGTACCATAAAGAGAGATTTTTAAAACTTGGGTTACTGGATCTCAGGCTATGAATTTCTTTAAGATTTTTATACTTATATTTTAAGATACTCTTAAATGAGCAAATGAAAAGTGAAACAAATTTGAGGTATGTTTTCAAATGAAACAAAGTAAAAAATGATTGAAAAAAATTTCCTTCCTGCCCCAACTACTTACTCCTATCAACTACCATCTCCAAAACTAACAAAAAAATCCCTGATTTTAAAAACCAGATTTGGTCAAAACCAAATAGTTCTTATTTCATATTTATTAAAAATCTGAGGCTCTTTGCCATGTAAAGGGAAAGAATTACAACAAAGATGATGATGTTGATAATTGTCACTTTTAACAGGTTGATATTTCCTTATTAATCTTACTTGGTCTTATGATCAATAACCACAATAAAATTAAGGAAACTCCAGGGTTCGTGTTTGATTTTACTTAGATAACTAGAATTTCATTTGAGGATTTTACCTTCAAGCAATGGTATTTTCTATAATAACATACCCAGGGTTAATCTGCCTTTTTGCTTTCCTTAAACCATTGCCTGAACAACTAGACCAATGGTTTTCACAGTATGGTGCCTCCCTAGTCCCAAAACTTCAGCATCTCCTAGGAATCTCTTAGAAGTGCAAATTCTTGGGCCCCACCTAGACCTACTGAATTAGAAATTCTGAAGATGGGGCTCAGCAATCTGTTTTAATAAATCCTCCCAAGATATTTTTTTGTCTTTTTTTTTTTAATAATCTTTAGCCTCATTCATGTCAAGGTGTCTTGGTCCTATCATGTGTCATCTGAGATGCTATTTCTCTCAGTTGGTTTCTATTTGGCAAGTTAGAGTATGGCTGCTGGCATCAGGACTGTCTTATTTAGGATTCTGACAAAGTCCATCTTCTTCCACGTGGAGATCCTGGAGTTCCCTAGGCTATGCCATTTAAAGGAGCTGCCAACTCAGTGAGTAGTTGGCAAAATTTATGGAATGACTGCTACCTCAGGTAGTATAAAATTATATGAGACTAGATCAGAAAAAACAGCATTGTTACTTTAGACAAAAAAGAAATAATGTATATCAGATGATTATTATCTTTATACATGATTACTGTTTTGAACTATCAAGAATGTCATAGGTTTGGGATTGAAGCTGAAATAGGATTCTCAATTGACGATGCATTAAAAGTTGATATGGGGGCACCTGGGTGGCTCAGTCAGTTAAGCGATTGCCTTCAGCTCAGGTCATGGTCCCAGGGTCCTGGGATCGAGCCCTGCATCGGGCTCCCTGCTTGGCGGGAAGCCTGCTTCTCCCTCCCCCATTTGTGATCTCTCTCTCTCTCTCTCTGTCAATTAAATAAATAAAATAAAAACCTTTAAAAAAATAAATAAAAGTTGATATGGGTATGATGTACCATGATGGGTCTTGTGCATAGATTAATTTAATTTTTCCCAGACTTCAGCCATTCCCCTGTCATTATCAATTTTTATTAATATGACTCAGTTTTAAAATTAAATATGTTTACTTCCATCCTAATCAATAATAGTTATACAATTATAGTTTTTTGGAAGCTAGTTACATACTTTTTTTCTAGTACAAATTAAGATAAGTGCATATCCATTAAAATAAAGAAATCTATTTAAAAACCACCTTGCTTACCATTAATATGTTTGGTAAGCACTAGATTAATTTATTTATTAAAATATCACATCTCCTCATTAGGAATACCAGGAAAAAATGAAGACTGTGACAAGAGAATCTAGCTGTATTACAAATGTATAAAACAACCTCACTAAAGGGAGTATGGGAAAAGAGGTGAAATAAAACTAAAGGCAAAAGAACTGCACATAAATACTGTACCTTAGTTGATAAGATTGTTTTCCACAGGGATATGGGTTAAAAATTCTGATACTGCTATACATATATACCAGAATTAAATAATTAGGTAAATGGTTTCTTCCTATTGGAGACAAAATTTATAGATCAGAAGGGGAGGAGGCTAGCATGATCCATGTGGTAATGGATTAGAGTTGGATACATTATTGGTAAGAACTCATGTCTAAGTTAGTGTAGTTACAGATGGTTACATATAGAGATACTTATATGTATATACACAGGAAACATGCATATATTTCTTGCTCTGTCAGCTGAGAGTGCCTGGGTGCCTGGGTGGCTCAGTTGGTTGAGTGACTGCCTTTGGCTCAGGTCATGATCCTGGAGCCCCAGGATCGAGTCCCGCATCGGGCTCCCTGCTCGGCAGGGAGTCTGCTTCTCCCTCTGACCTTCCTCCCTCTCATGCTCTCTCTCTACCATTCTCTCTCTCTCTCAATAAATAAAAGAAAATCTTAAAAAAAAAAAAAATGAAATGACACCAGTAGCAATGAGTACACCTAGCACTCAGATCTTGGTTTCTAATAATCTAATCATTCTCCAGTAAAAGGAACCAGCACTCCTTGGAGAAATGGCTAATTCTAGCACTGATCAGGAAATATACAACATGAGTCTGGAGCATCTTATAGTGGCAGGAAATAAGGAAGTGACCCACCTCCCTAAAAACCCCCAATTGATGGGAATATGTCAATAAGGCACAGGAGACAACTGAAAGCCAATGGTCAAATTATTTCAATAATTTGAGCAACAAAATAAATAAAGTAGTATTGGATTATAAACCAAAGTATAAAATAAATATCTATGAGTACATACTAAAGTAAATACATAATTGAATAAATTAATAAATGGGGAGAAGAGACAAATCTCTCCATGTAGATGAATTTCAAAAAAAATTATAGATATACTCTACTGAAGGGAACATAACTCTCTGTCCCTTAAGTGTGGGCTGCACATAGTGACTTCCTTCCAAAGACCATAGTATGGAAGGAGGATGGGGACTTCATAGTGCAGAAACCTGAAAAATAAACACTAACTCAGCCAGGTGGTCAAAGTCAACATCAATAGTGCTAAATCATGTTGATAGTTTGTATCCTTGATATGATGTGATGAAAATGGCACTTTACCTCTGTGATTTACTTTCCTCAAACCCATAATTCCAGTCTTAATCATGAGAAAAAAAGCAGACAAATTCCAGTAGAGGGATATTCTATAATATATCTGACCAGTACTCAAAACTGTCAACAAAAACAAGGAAAGTCTGAGAAACTGTCACAATCAAGAGTTGCCTAAGGAGACATGGTAACTAAATGCAATGTGATACTCTGGATGGGATCCTGAAACAGAAAAAGGACACTAGGTAAAAACTAAGGAAATTTAAAAAAAAGTATGAACTTCAGTTAATAATAATATATCAATATTGGTTTATTAGTTGTAACAAATGTACCAAACTAATAGAAGGTGTTAATTATAAGAGTAACTGCATGTGTGGCGGTGGGAAGAGATGCAATAGGAACTCTGTACTATTTGCTCATTTTTTCTGTAAATCTATAACTGCTCTAAAATATAGCTTATTATTTTTTAAAAATTAAAATAAATATGTCACAACTCTCCAAGAGAACCTGTTGCTTGTTTCCAGGAGGTTCTCTTTGGTTCATTCTAATACACTGCTCTGTAGGGTTGTGCCAACTTATGCCAGTTTAGTAGGAGCTAAAACCCAGCCCCCACCCTGCTTATACAGCCTGCAGTTCAGGTAATAGTCTGCACCACTGCAGAGGGGGGCATCTTTGCATAATTTGCATAAAGGTATTGGTATGTGCTTGTTGGTGTGTGTTAATTTCCCATGGCATTCCTAATTATTTCAACAATGACAGTATGAGTGTGAAGAGAAGACTATTTTTTTCCTGCTGCACAATTCTTTAGGTATAAATGCAAGTGAGAAATTCATCTCAAATATCTTCTGACACTTTTAAGCCCCTAAAGGCAGAAGTTTGGATCAGATGACCATCCAGGTTTTATTATTCTGTGGATGTAGGTAGTGAATAGCTAATACGATTAATAGTAATAATAGTAGCTAACATCAATTAAATACTTAATCATGTCCCAGGCACCAGCAATATAGAATTCAAAGTAATTTTTGAGAAGTCCAGAATCTTTAATACCCCCAGGTTAATGCCAGTTCTTTACAGCATAACAATGTCCCCGTTGTGCCTTTCATTTCCCTGTCCTCAGACATTTACTGATGCCCTTGTCCTCTTTCGGAATATTGGCAAAAGCTGCTTCACATCCATCAAAGACATCCCTCATGACACCTCTTGATTGGAGAGACCAGTTCTCCACCAGGCCCATAATGTGGCCCCCTCATCACAGGACTCCAGGCTGTGTTAATTGGATGTGATAGTTACCTGCATAGTCTTTTCCCTACATAGGTGTCCCTAACTAAGACTCCTTCAGAGCTGAGCCACAGTAAGAGATAACTTGGCCCCCACTTCCCCGGGGGGCATCTCCACTCACTCACCAGTCTTCCCAGGCCCTGCCCGTGTTCCTCTCACCATTAAAGGAACTTCCTGATTCTTTTTTTCTCCTGTCTTATTTAGATAATAATTAGAATTCACCATTTTATGCTCTAATGGTTTTAACAGACTTTAAAAATCTCTACTGGTCTAGTAGCTTTTTTAGTCAAAATGATTAAGTGAAAAACAGCTTTAAATGTTTCCTGAATTAGGCAAATGAATAATGATTAAGCCTGATTAAGTGGAGAATCAGAGGAAAGGGGTGTGAGCCAGGGGTAGCTTTTTATACCAGGTATTTACCATGCCAACATCCAAAGGAAGTTTTTAATGAGAAAGGAATTAGATGATACTTATCTAAAGTGAGCCCACTAAAGGGAGACGACCATACATATGGTGGATACCCAGAACACAGAGTTAAACATTCATTTTTAAATCAGTCCAAGTCTAATGGCCAATTAAGGCCCATTTGTTCAACTTCACCATCCTCTTTTGCTGTTTACTGCTTCAACTTTGAATGCCAGAAGCTTTTTAAAGAGAGCCTGACCTTTACACAAAGGAGCTTTTTCAGTTTAACCTCAATGTAATAGGACTGGCAAACAAAATATACTAGTTTGATGCTCAGGCAATAACTCAAAGGAGAAAGACATGAGGCTTCCAGACAAAACACAGCACAGAGACTGATAAATGAAAAATACTGAGCAGTGAGCATTTTTAAGCAACCAAGATATGTTTTTATAATAAGTTTCTCTGGTTACAAACCACTTACAAATATTTTTATTGTTGAAGTACAGGAGAAAGACTCCAGAGAAAGTAAGAAGAGAGATTTTCAAATAACTAATTCAAATTATCACAATTTTATCTCCTGAATTGTTCTCATTTTAAAGTGATACTGTATTTTTTAAGTTCATTTTTACTGCTGTATCATAATTCTAGCTCAATGACTAGCCTAGGAGTCTGGAAAGAACACTAGAATCATCCTGCATGAAAACTATAGCTGTCTACTTTGGCCTTTATGGGATTGACTCTTAAGCCTGTTTAAGAGGGGTAATAACATCACCAGTTCCTAGAACACTAGGGCTACTGTATATATTTCTGGAAATTCTTTTCATCAGGGCCCTGATTTGGGGCAGTATAGATTTTGAACTTTCATATCAATGCCAGGTGCCAAAATGTGTATCTATTATGTGATAAGCAACCGAGATAAAATGTTGTAGAAAATTAACAAGGTTCCTGCCTCAGGGAAATTGTATTTCAATAGAAAAGGAAGAAAATAAATAAACACAGGGATCACTTTGGAAATTGATAGTTGCTATGAAAAAAATATTAGATCAAGGTCAAATGAGTTCCTCAAAAAGGGGGAGACCCGAGCAGAGACTGAATAAAAAGAAGGAGCTAAGGTAGAACAAGGGAAAAGGCAAGAGCAAAGGCCCTAGGCAGGAATGAGCTCAGAGATTCCAGGAAGAGGAAGAAGGCCAGTGTGGCTGGGTAAAGGTGAACATAGGCAACAGTCAAAAGGTGAGCAGGGATAATTCATGTCAGCTAGTAGGCGGTGGCAAGTAGATGGAATCTTATTCTCAATATGGTAGGAAACAAAGGATTTTAGGCAGAGACCACATGGATTTCCAAATGGAAAATGGATTTGGGGGAGTGAGAGTGGTAACCGGGGAGAAATTTGGAGGCTATTATAGTGGCTCAGGGAAGAGATGATGGTAGCGCAAACTCAGAGTGGGGTGGGGGAGGTGTTGGGGTAGACAGGGAAGTGATCCATTCATTCAAATATTTCCTGAGGCCCCTTGAGTGTCAGATACTTTCCTAGGTTCTCTTTTTTTCTCCTTTTAAACCTTTATCCCCAGCACTTCAATCACACCCCTCTCACAAAACTAACACATTGTATTTTTATTTTCTTAATTGTTTGTTTTTGTGACTCTCTCACATAATAAATTGTGAGCTCTTGGAGGCCATGTATGGGATCTAATTTATCTTTCTATTCCCAAAGCCTAGTGCCTGGCATCTAGCGGTCTCTCAATAAATGTTTTTGGGTTTAATTGAAATGTTGAATTGAATTCAAGACTCCTATCTCAAATTCTCAAGAAAAAAGCTTGTCATCAGGCCCTGCCTATTTGTGTGCATTCACCTTTTTTAAAGTGCTCAAATAATTCCTTTCTAACATCGTGTGGTTTGCCACCTGCCCATCCCAAAAATAGCACCAATTATATAAACAAAATTAGAAAACAGTTGGCTAGAAATCCTTACTTTCTCAGGCATCTCTCTCAGTTTTCCTCCCTCACCATAGAAAAAGATGACCAAATAGAAAATTTTTGTCCTCACGGATGTCTTTACATCCAATATGAAAATATTTCTCTCTCCATAGTAAACAATGTGACAAGCCTAATTGCTTTTTCCTTCACAAGTAATATTTTTTAAAACACTTTTTGGCCAAATATTATAACTTGAATCATCAGATAATGACAATACTGTAGTAGGCTGAACAATAGGCCCACAAAATATTAAGTCCTAATCCCTAGAACCTGTAAATGTTGCCTTATATTAAAACTGGGACTTTGCAGGTGTGACTAAATTAAAAATCTTGAGGAGGAAAATTTATCCTGGATTATTCAAATGGGCCATAAATGCAATTACATATAACCCTATAAAACAGAGGAAGAGAGAGATTTGAACACACAGAGAGAAGGATATACGAAGGTGGAGCACAGAGAGATTTGAAGATTCTGGCCTTGAAGACTGAAATGACGTAGCCACAAGCCGCAAAAATGCCGGCAGCACCAGAAGCTGGCAGAAGCAAAGAACCAATTCTCCCTAGAGCCTGTGGGGAAAAAGTAGCCCTGCTGAACCTTGATTTTGGCCCAGTGATACTGATTTCGGATTCTGGCCTTGAGAACTGTGAGAGAATACATTTCTGTTGCTTTATGCTTCCAGAGTTGTGATAATTTTTGCAACAGTCATAGGAAAATAATATAGCAATGCTACGCTTTGATGATTTTTTTTTTTTTTAAGAATTCTCCTTAGGGATTTGATCTTTCTGTCCTCTGTAGCTTCCCAGTTTATATCTCAGCTTATTGGAAAAGCCGCACTGCTCTAAGACTTGTTGAAATGACCACCTATCTAAGATCCTATGCTTTAGAGACCCAACTATTGACCTTGCCCAGAGGTGCCCTCCCCACAGGGCAGAGAGTGTGTGGAGCCAAGGAGATGTGGCTACTCTATAAACCCACAACCCTCCTATCCAGGCCTGGCATTAAATCTGCCACTACTGGTGGCACATTCTTTTAAGTTCATGGAACATCAGCTGCCTCTTACCTGCCCCATTGCAGTAACTTCAGAGTCACTACTCTTGCCTACCCCCACACCCAGTGCACTTCCCACCCAGCAGCTTAAGTAATCTTTTTAACAAGACAATCAGGTCTGTCACTGACAAAGACCAAACTTGAGTCAGGCTTCTGCCCTTTTGCAACTAGGTCTGTCCTTAGGTACTGTCCTCAAGAGCAGGAATCCTCCTAAGTCAGTTTATCAAGAATCTCCACCCTCAATATCTAATCACCTTGACCTGCCTTCAGCAAGAAATCTGTTGAGTTAATTTAGCCAGAATCCCCCCTCATCCCTGATGTCTCCTCTAGTAATTTTCCATCCACTGACCTCACCTTGCTCCTTGGCTATAAATCGCCTCTTGTCTTTGTATTTGGAGTTGAGTCCAGTTCTATATTGAGGTCTCTACACCTACTGCAATAGTTCCTGATTCAAATTGGTTTTAACCACTTTAACTACTATGCAGCTCTAGTTTTTCTTTGACATCATTTCTCTGCAGAAAACTATCCAAGTACTTCCCATCACACTTAGAAGAAGAGCCAAACTCCACTATAGCCCACAGTCTGAGTCTGGCTCCTCTCTCACTTCCTTTTCTTTCTGCTTCTTCCTTGTTTACCTTTCTCTAGACCTACCTTCTTCCTTTTGTTTCTTGATGACATAATGTTCATTTTCATTGGGGGATCCTTTGTATCTGACTGGAATATTCTACCTTTATATCTCTTCAGGACTGGATACCTTCTTTCAAACCTCTCAGCTCAACTATCACTTCCTGATGTCCCACTCCCTGGCTCCCTCCATCACATCACTTCCTACTAGAAACGTTGTGGTTAATTGTTTGCTTACTTATAGACTGTCCCTTTCTCCTAGTAGAGTGGAAGCCCTTAGTGAGCAGGGATTTGCTGGCTGGTTTCCTGCTGTATTCTCAGCGCCTAGCATAGTGCTTGCTCTGTAACTGCCTCCTGAATGAATACCCGTCATAGAGTTGCTCTGAAAGTTAAATGAGTTGGTCACCCACCTCACATAAGGCCCTTAATAAATGCTGGTCTTCCTTTACCCCCACCCTCTGATAGGATGTGTCAGTCATGACCTTCTGGCCTCACTACCTCTTGCTTTAGAAACGTTCATGCTTTATTGATACTGCAGCACTTTTTTTCCCCACTCATAAGAAGCAGGGGTCACAACTTATCAATCATTTCAGGACCCCTTTCCTGCAAGTGAGAAGTACATCCAATAAGCCCATGAATATGTATGTTCAATACATGCATTTAATCCATATAAAATCTAATAAGAGCTTTCTTCCTGATTGTATTTATTTATTCATTCAAATATAGCCATGTAAGAGGTACAAGGTCACGTATGTCTATACGGTTTTAAAAATGTCTGTTTATTTCTTTCTAGCAGTATCCTCTTTCCCAAACACACGTACATGCACACATACGTATATACACTTTCTTCACAAAAAAGATTTCAGACTTACAGAGGAAATGTAAAACATGAAAGACTTCTTTAAACTATATGAAATAGATGAAGTGTAAGAAGATATAAAAAAAAGGATGGCATGGGCACCTGAGTGGCTCAATCGGTTAAGCATCTGTCTTCGGCTCAGGTCATGATCCCAGGGTTCTGGGATAGAGCCCCACATCGGGCTCCCAGCTCAGCAGGGAATCTGCTTCTCCCTCTCCCTCTGACCTTCGCCCCTGTTTGTGCTCTTGCTCTCAATCTTTAAAAAAAATAAGGATAGTACTAACTGAAGACAGGAATAAAGCTAAAATTGCAGACCAAGAAACCTCGAACATAATAAAGATGGGCATAATAACATTATATAAGTATATGAGAAATAAAAGTGTTATTTTTCTAACAGAAAATAGTTAAATATGGCATATCTATTTTCTAACTGAACTTAATTTTT
The DNA here is from genome assembly GCF_009762305.2 of Zalophus californianus. NCBI lineage: Eukaryota > Metazoa > Chordata > Mammalia > Carnivora > Otariidae > Zalophus > Zalophus californianus. The sequence goes on from NC_045595.1 coordinate 99,228,934, forward strand.
TAAGTTTTGATTTTGTGGACTTACATTCACTTCATAAAAACAAATATAGACTACTAAAAAATTTTTAAAGCACTCCATTATTCTAAATATTGTAAACATATAGTTTTATTTATTTGCTTATTATTTTAAATTAATATACATAAGTGCTTCACATACCTGTTTGCCTTATTTGGGGGTGATGGGGTTCAGGGCAGGCTGCCCCAGAGTGAGGATTTGGCATGTGGATTCTTTTAAGCTAAAGACAAACAAGGTTCAAGAGACTTGAGAAGAGCTTTCTACCTCTCCCTTAATTACCTAAAATAATTTAGATTGGGGGGGGGTGCAGAAATGAAGCTATCACCAGAAATAACTTTTTACATCAGAGGGACTTATCTGTATGGCATAGAAAAAATTTACCAAACATTTGATCTTTCCATCTTCCTGTGAATTGTCTTCCTCCCCTTTGACGCCCCAGACCACCACTCCCTTTAAAGCTCAGAAGGGCATAGAAACCTCAATTGCCTGACTGTCAGGGAGCTGCATGTCTTTGGGGTTTCTGTATGTATGAAATTAAATTTGTTTTTATCATTCTGTTAATCTGTTTTATGTCAATATAATAATTAAAACAGCCAAATAATCTAGAAAGGAAGAAGGGAAAGGTCTGTCCCCTACAGGGGCATTGCCACTCTTGTGACGTTAAAAACAGATAGCTATGGTGTCATTCTTTAGCATGGACAATCATGATGTTTTCTTCCTTTGTTCTTTGTTTCCTTCTTTCTTGAAAAATTTATCTATGGCTAAGGTTAAGAAGAAAGCTAGCTGTAAAATCATATTTCAGAAACACTACAGTAATTTGAAAGAGTCACAACCCACAACAAAATGCTATAGCATCAAAGAGCTAGGCTAAGAATTCCATGCCTGGAGAGTTAGCTGAAATGCCTTCTGTCCCACTCGGGAAAACATCCCCAGATGCCAAAGATTAAGCATGCTACTTTATGAAACCAATGTTAAATGCTCTCTACTTCATTCAAAAGTAAAAAGCAAATCATTCATAAAGTTTAACACTTTAATGATATCCTAATATTTGTGTCACATCTTAAAAGTAGAGTTGAAGGAAATGGCTAGTATCTTTTGACCTTTAGTTAATTTCTAGGCCTAAGTGGCTCAACAGTTGATTTGCTTCTTATTGTCATTCTCAGCCAAAATTGCCCTTGAACATCTTTTAATTGGTCCATGAGGTACAACTATATTGGTTTCAAGAGCGTATTCCTGTACAATAATTCTTGAGTACACCATTAAAGTTTGAGAACCGTTGGGCAGACTAAAATAAAGAACATCTATATGCAGATGCTTAGGCATCTAAATTACTCTGCCTTTCAGATGTGATTAAAAACCCTAGCAGTGAGTAGGGGGAAAAAATCTAAATTATGCAGGCTCCCCTACAGGTGCTACTCTATTTTGTTGTAATATTAAGTCTCCATGATCTTAATATTTGTTAGTAGATTTATCATTGTAAGGATTAAAGATCCTTGCAGAGAGCGAGAACGAGAGACTCTCACATCTGTTAATTGGTTAAATGCATCATACTGTATTGTCTTATTGTTGCAGGTAAAAGTAACCCTAAATTCAAAGAAAATTAATGCATCAAAGGGGTGTTACTTAAAATTCTATCTTTAGTTATAATAATTTATCTTGAAATTTGTTCTAACTTTTTTTTAAAGATTTCATTTATTTATTTATTTATTTGAGAGAGAGAAAGAGTGCTTGTGTGCGCACCCTGTGCACAAGCTGAGATAAGGGGCCCAGGGAGAGGGAGAAGCAGATTCCCCGCTGAGCAGGAAGCCCAACATGGGGCTCAATCCCAGGACCCTGGGATCATGACCGGAGCTGAAGGCAGATGCTTAACCGACTGAGCCACCCACACCCAGGTGCCCTTATTCTAACTTTCAATGGAGGCTTTATGAGCTTCAATAAATTATAATATGTTTGAATTTTTACCGACATTTTCTATTCTCATAAACTTCACATTTCTTCAAAGAACTCCAACCTTCATGGCATTATATTTTTTGTAATACCTGTAATCAAGGCCTTCACCCAGGTCCGAGGCAAAGCTAACAAATAATTATTGTTCACAATAGAGCTAAAAACAGAAGTCTAATTAATTAAAACACTAATTGAACTTCCCTATTACTGAAACATTAGTTCCTGCTCTGACATAAACATTAATCAAAGTCATTGAATAATTCAGCTTTTCACTTCCTTCACCTGTGTAGACAAATTTACCCACTGTCCTATGAGGGTAATTAGAAGAAATGTTTTATGATGCTATTTGATAATATCTTCGTTAAATACCAGTAACTGATACCCATTCTATGGTAAAATGAGAAGAAGGAAGGTACAGGAGAAATTAAATATATATATTTTATATATAGTCCCTAAATATTATAAAGAATGTATAAATATTAAATATATAAATATATTATATATAAATCTAAATATTTGTTTCTTCTTTGAAAAGATAATCCAATCTCTCAAAAGAACCTTTGAGAGAACAGTTTAAAGTATTTCACAAAAACTTTTGCATTTTAATGAAGTGGGCCATTTAGGTTGCAACTGTACAGGGACAGTGGATTTCCTTTAATTATGTGATGAGATAAATATTTATATATTTTTTGTCTGTGCAAATCCAGGCTTCCTGTTGAGTCTAAATGCTGGCTTTCTTCTCTCCAGCTGGCAGAACCAGGCCTGCTGGAGAGGATTCACATCAAATGTTGCCTCAGTGAGATATGAAGTCATCATTAACGGGCAGTTCTGTTTTTGAAGCCAGGCTAACTGGGACCCCAGTATGGCATTGCAGGGTGAGGCAAAATTGTTGTTCTTACCACCAGTCAGTCTATCAGGTTCCTGTTGTGTGGAAAGGAGGATGCACACTCTTGGAGGGCATCCTCCTCTCTAAGCATCTATTACCTTAAATTCATAGTAAGATGTTCCCAGGGGGGCTCCATAAGGGTCTAACGTGGAGACCATGGTAGATGATATAATAATGCACCACCTTAGTCTCCCTTCAGAGTGCAAAACTTATTCCTCTGATGTTGCAAAGACAACCCTCAGCTATTAGCCCCCTGTAGGGATTGCCTTGGTTGAACAGACTCACCTTGTCCAAGGGCATACTTCGTTTCAGGGGCAGCCTGCATCCAATGATATGAAAAGTATAAAGGCCTGGCCTCCTTGTGTCAATATAGGACAACTCCAAAGAGCCATCTTGGCTCCAGGGTCTCCCATCCCCCTGGGGTTGGCTGGGCCTTTGTTGGGACTGCATTGTAGCTCTACTTCTTCCTCTGCCCCATCCTACCTCCTTCCACAGGCCTGCATCACAAGAGCACTTCCTAATCTCTGCACACATGAACCTCTTCTTCAGAATCGGCTTCCTAGGGAACTGACCCATGACAGAGACGGCAGGAAGTTCCATTCCAAAAGAAGTAAGTAGTATAATACTGATCAAGGTCAGAATAACATGGTAGGCAGGGCATCAAGAGGCAAATGCTAAAAGGAAGTGAAAGAAAGTACTTGGAGGTACAGGGGGAGAATAGGCTGCCCTGAATACTAAAATGAAGTAGGCAATGTTTCCCTTCTCCTCAGACCATGTTTAGTCAAGTAGTGTCTGGACCACAGTCTGGGGCATCCTCAGTGAGTCTGACTGTTGAAAAATCTATTCCCTCCAACATGGCTTGCTATTGAGAGGAAAGGAAAACTGGGTTTGGGAGGAGGGGACTATTCCGCTATCCAGAGTCTTTTTAATCACCTCCCAGACACTCATCAAACTCTTCAGTAACAGCTTCAGAGTTACTTCAAAGAAGCCTTACTTCAAAGTGATGTTCAGAGATTTTAAAATAAGCTCCAGAGTTGTCAGAAATCTCCTCAGCAGCAGGAGCAGAGTGGGCACCACTCCTTCCCTTATTGTGGAAGGGAAGGGGCATTCCAGGGATCTAATTCATTAGCAAAGAGAATAGCAGCCCATCCTTAGCACTATTCACATGGAAACAAATGAGTCACAGAGTTCTAGTAGAATCTGGCCACCACCCTGTCCATTTTGAATTCTTTTTATCACTTTCACCACAGGAGGTCTAGTGAGTCTCCAGATGAGAACATGAATTTTAGAAATCACTGCCTGATGAAGGTGACACATGCTTTAATACAGGAAATCCTCACTGGACTTTACTGACCAATATGCAAGGAAAAACCCATAACTGCTGACAATGTAGACCTGCCCATCTAGGGGGAGTGGTGGGTAGGTGTTATAAGAAAGGCAGAAGGTAGAGGCAAAAGTGTAGCGGCAACTTTATAAAGAATAAGTATAGACCTAATACTTGGTGATGTCTTTGTCCCCAAAAGCCATTTCAGGCCTGGCTGTCTACACATAGCCTCAGCTCATAAAAAGGCACCAGGAGACCTGTGTGAAAAGCTTCCTTTTCTTTTTTTAAAAGTTATCTGCTAGATGCTCTGAAAAGAGCTTTTTGTATTGAGCTTAAGACAGCTCAGTTTAACTAGCAGTAGGCAGAGCATTGTTAAAACGGATAAAAATGGGAGATAAGCTTTGCTCCCACAATCTGCTTCCAAAGGATATAGAAAAAAAAAAAGAAAAGAAAAAAAAAAAGAAGTGGCTCCTTGGAGGCACATTGTTGCTGCACTTCTTGGGCTCAGAGGCTTTCTTCTGGAATTAATATTTACCTCCAATTACAGTTTCCTGGGGTAAAGAGTCCCCACCGATGATTCTGTTCTAAAAAAGCTTTGATTTATTGAAGGGGTAGGCAAATCCACTCACTTAGGTACCCCCTCACAGAAAGCATCCAATGAAAAGATTAAAATCAGAGCAGGAGGAATGTTTTATTTACATTTCTTTGAAGTTCGGACCTTTGTGCCTTTTCTTATCCCACTCCCCTTAACAGAATGACTCTTAAGAAGTTTTCTTTGCTTTTAAAAAGCTCACATCTTCCCCTAGGCTGTAGCTTTGCCTTGTATTTTGCCACATTTGGAAAACTTTTCTGCTTCCTTGTAATTAGGACTGAGCCTATGTGAAAAAAAGTATAGATGTATCACTTTGCTCACTCCAAATGCATGCAAGTTGGGGAGCCCCAGACTAGCTGGATTTTGCAGACACCAAATATTGATTGAAAGCTCTACTGTCTTTTCCCTGTCTCCCGTTGACTGCAGCCACACAGAGTTCCAGCCCCTTCTTCAGATGGGTGAGAGAACCAGGTGGCATTTTTCCTCCAAGAGAAGAAAAGAAAGGAAGCCAACAAAGACTGTCCCCCTGGGCCTGTTGCAGCAGCAGACTTTTGTTCTTTCCTAGTACCCTTCGGGACCCTCGCTGGTTATCACAGAATGAGTTTCAGAATGCGGACTATCCGCGGCAACCTCAGAGGGTTTTAAGGGGATTGATGCTATCCTCCACCATTGCAATCCCTGGAGCTTTGTGAGACCCTGATGGCCCCACACTGTAGACAGATGTGGCTGGGTGCAGAGGGGACTTTGTCCTCGCAGGCCTTCAGCTCAGTTGTCCCCAGCCCTGCTGGGGTCCCTTGTAGGCCAACATTGCCCAGAGGGTAGGTAATAATAACAGATCTAAGAAGAGGTCTTGAAACATTTTTCCTAACTCCTTATGTGGAAAAAGGGATATGGAAGAATAAAACTTTTTGATAAAGAGAAAAAAAGTGAGGTTAATAAAGTAAATAACTTTCCAGAGATTGCCTGCTGACAGGGGACAGAGCTACACATGTGCTGAATCTTCCCCTATAATTGGGCATGTCTAGGTGTCTCTGGATTTCTCTTCCTCCTAGAAGCCAAGATGGGCTTAAAGTCCAATCATCCTCCACAGTTTGGGACAGACCTTTCAGAGATTATGTCGGAGAGTCTCTAAACAAAAATATGGAGAAGGGACAAGCAGCTGGCAGAATTAATCACCTGAATTCACAACGGTGGAACAGTGAGATGGAGGAATAGAAAAAAAAAAAACAAAACACATAACCACTGAGATGACAAAATAAGGGAAAGTGTTCTTGTAGCCTCTCTCTCTGTAAGAGTTAGTCCCAAAATGGTAACCCCAGGGTCAGGTTATGATGCTCTGGGACTTTTTCCTGTTCTTATCCCTCTGAACAGGAGTGAGCAGTCTTTGGCCAGGAAGGTTCTGCCAGTGAATATTTTCTATTCTTCTTTTGTCAGGGTCTTCCTTTTCAAGCTCCCAACAAGATCATTTTGCCAAGGGAGTGTTTTCTTGTGTGTGAAGGGTTTCAGGGACTGTTTATTCTGAAAAGCATCTGCAGACAATAATTGGGAAATGTGTTAAACCTGCCATCAATTTGCTTTATTGACATGGAAGCCTCAGTGGGTCCCTGAGCAGAATAGATTTTTTCCCCATGAGAGCTAGTGACTGAAAAGGCTGAGCCGCTGAAAAGGCCAAGTCAGAAAGAGGTAGACACCAGGAGAGGAAAGTGACAGGGGAAAACAGAAGGGTAGAAGCTGAGCCAGAAATCCTGAGACAAAGCTTGTGATGAAAAAACATCTCTTCTTGAGATGTTCAAAGGGAAAGCTGGTTATCATAGAAGTTCCTCCAAAAAAGGAATTTTCAGGGATTAGGACAAGGCTGGATGTTGAGGAGAGATGAGGGAGTATGTGTATTAAAAGTACCGTATCTGGGTGGCATAGTTTCTGTCTGTCAAGTTGTTTAGTTTTAATAAACACTCTCTCCCTTCCCGTTACAACATCGCATTTCATTCTGCCATGGAGAAACCCAAAGTTGCTCAACTTAGTTCATGGTACTTGGACAAATGGTAATTACTGGCCTGTAATTCCCTTGAGGGAAGCTGATGTCTCAATAAATTATAAGAGCTGGGCTTAAGTGGTTTACAGCACCATCAAACTTGGTATGGACATATAATCTCATAACCATAACTTGCCAGTGAATAGGTAGGTTTGCACAATGGGTGATATTAGGAGACTTCAGACCTTGTCAGAGAGCACATGGGGCTGGTATGCTCTCCCCAGCTCCCCCCAAGCCACTTCAGAATGGAACTGAAGACACTTCCCCTCTCAGTAGGTTGCCAAGGCCCACTGCCTTAGTTTCTCCAAGGTGAACACATTTGGATACACACTGGTATACACATCCTTAAGACTTAGTGATCTTCCAAAATAGTGACCTCCAAAATGACAACAGTGTGTTTTCAAGTGTTTATCATGTTCACAGGCATCTCAGAACAAGGAGGATTTTTCCACATTTCATCCAAGGGCACAGGGAAAGAAGGAGTGCCTAAATCAGTATGCAACTTTGGTCACGGTAATTTAATATTAAAATGCATAAATTCTGTTTTGAAAACATGTTAGAGCAATAAGGCTCAGACATTAAAGAAACTATTTATTGTGAGGCTTCTATGTGGCCATATAGAAATGTCCTGTTAAACAGTCAGGTGGAAGATAAATATGGCAGGATCGCTAAAAAACACTAAAAACAAATATCCTGATTCTTTGTCTAATTTATTTGTAATATATACCCCTCTGACTTCCAAAGAGAGTTTGAAGTCACTTAGAATAAACTTTCACAATATATATTATGTCAAACATATCATATTACATATATATGGCTATATATATATATATATATATATATATATGCATCTTTGTGTGTATGTAATTTTTAAAATGTATCAGGGGAAGAGTGCAAGAGAATGATGCTGGATATCAAGAATTAAGTTAAAGTTGCTTGGTTCTAAATTTCTCTTTGAGGTTCCTAGGAGAAGAAAAGAAATGAGAAGAGAAGGAAAGAAAAAAAGAAAAGAAAAGATGATGGACACCATTTAACTCTTGGGGAAATTGAGGTTCTGGTAAGAAACTTGCTCAGTGGCATGTCTTAGGTAATGCAGTGGAGGCTCTAGGGACCAAGTATCCAGAACACCATGGCAGATAAATCACCATTTCTTACCAATCAGGTCTTCTTCCTCCTCTCTGCACCCACACAGAGTCAAACAAATCACTTTTCATCCATCACACTGTCTCATAAAGAGAAAATATCTAGAGCCCTTTCTGTGCCTGTGGTCACAAAGCAAGAAGGCCACAATCCCATAATTAGACCTCAGGATTCAGGAAAGAAAAGCTCTTTTCCAAGAACATTGGCAGTACCCAGGCCTGATAAAGCCTTGGAATAAACCAGTTAAAGCCACTGACTCACCAGGCAAGGGCCATACCATGAAAAGGGAGTTACCTATTACCGTCTCCACACCATATCAAACTCTAGTACCATATTTTACTGTGCTTTCTTAATAATATCTATGCCCCAAACTGCCTGACAAACGTTAACACAAACATCCATTTACCTTATAATCTTTGCCCTATGAATATTAAACACCCAAAGATTTTCAAAGGAATTATTTTCAAAAGTATTTATTGGACGTCCACACCTTTGCACATCAGAAACCAAGGAACTCAAGAGAATGTTGGTTGTTGGGTGGATAACCCGTTTTTGTAGCAATAAATACAGATAGGATGAAAATACTAATAAGAATAGTCACATTATAAGAATTTGTGCATTAAGATATTTTCAGACTTCAACATTAGCTCAAAAAATCTGTCTCTTTGTATGCTTCCCTTAATTGGGCAATAAGTATTATATAATCCATTTTTTGGTTTATCTAAGGAAGCACAAAGTTAAATAGAATGTCTGACTGGATAACAAATTAATACTGGTAGTTCTACTCCTTTTAATTGATACCTTAAATCATTCTGTTTGTATTTCTAATTGCCATGTTACTATAAGCTGCCTCAAAGCCTTTTTCAAAAGCTGCAAATCATGTATAAATAAATATAAGAAAATAAAAATGCTTTCCACAGGGGCTGAGGTAAATTGTAGGATGAACCAATAGATCCATATCAGGGTACAAGAGAAGTAAGAGAATAAATGCTCTTACTTGTGATATCCCAGGAACTTTTCCTTGGAAACAATGTCAAACATGGTCTACAGGGCCAAACATTTTCCAAATGCCAGAGGACAAAAAACCAAGTCAATAACAAGAAGAATTCAATATTTGCTTTTCTTTTCAATAATACAGATTTGTGGCATCTAAATAAAAATCAATGGCCAGATTCAAATGCTTTCAAGTTTCAAGTAGGTAGTATAAATGAACAAAGTGGTGAAAAACCACAGGGGATGGGCCTTATGGGTAAATGGAGAATATGCCTCTCCACCATTCAAGTTTAAATTTTTATAAAACATGCTTCAAGGAAAACAAAACACATCTGTTGACCATAGTTGTTGGCTCAATGGCCATTTTGTGACCCCCAATCTAAATAATCAATATATTTCACTCCACTTAAGTATCTCAACAACAGAACCACTGGCACTTGGAATGGAACAATTTTTCACTGAGCAGAACTTTGATGTGCATTGTAAGTCAATGAACATCTGAATCTCCCAGGAACCAAAAGCTATAACACCATTCAGATAACTAAAAGTGTTCCTCCCAATCCTACAAATTTCAAACATGTGTCTCCTGTCCCCCAAGGTGAGAACCATGGTGTCTAGTTTTGTAACTAACCTATTCTATCTCTTGACATTTTCATATCTCACCTTGTATTTTTCCTTCTTCACAATAAAGGTGTAACATGATTTTCAGGATTGAAGATGGACAGTATAATAGCAAACCCTTTCCCCTGTCTTACATCGAATTAGAAAGGGTACCATGAAGGGGTTGGCAGGAAATATGAAGATAATGAGACGAGGAGGAGGAAATGATCAAAGGATGAGTTAATGCAGTCACTAGGCAAAGGAAACAGCAGGGAAAGTATGTGGGAGTAGAGGCTGGACTAGTGATTTTATTATTGCTACCACTACACAGTTTTTCAAAGCTACTCTCTTTCATCCTCTTCCATCATCTTGGAACTTTCCCAGAATGTCCAATTTGAGAAACTTTGCATTTGTATCTTTGGCCCCTAAATAAAAGTAGAATCCTGTCTAATTACTACCATTTATAACATCCAGTTCTACATAATGAGGCCATTGCCAATTCATGGTCAACAGCCACACTAACCAAAGTTTGCTGTTATGGATATAATTAGCTTCCTTAAATGGAAAACTCATGTAGAACAGATGTATTCTCAAGTCATTGTTCAGTCAACCTAGTTAATATAACTATTGAGATATAGTGTTGCATTGAAAAGTAGAAATTACGTTTGGATGATTGCATATTATAATATCCTTCGTAAATCTGGCATCAATTCTCAAATAGGGCTCTTTTGTTTCCTTTGAGTGCAGAATGTTGTAACCTGTGGGGACTTAATGGCTGTAGGGACTCCCCCTGATAGACTAATGACCCTCACATCTTTAAAGAAATAAGAAGGTCTCAGGGATATGCAGACTTGAAGATGTTTGGAATAAAGTTGTTAATAGAGAAAAGAAAATGAACCAAGGTAGAAGTAGGTGTCAGACAATTTCAACAGTTCAAAATAGAGGAGAGTCAGAGAAAAGTAAAGCACAGGATAAAGGCCAGGGCAAGGAAAGTTCAGGATGTACAAATGACACTAAGCTAGCTGATTCTAGCAGAAACCAGCAGACCCAGGCAGGGGAGGGGGCAGACAGAAGGACCAGGGGCAGGTGGAGGATGAAGGGGCCATCTAAGACAGCATAAAACCGAGCTCTTAAATGAAATGTCTGTTTATTGACAAGGAAAGGAAGGTTATAAAATAAAAGGTTACAAACAAGTTTCTATAACCTCAGAAACTGATTCAAAATAACCCTGGACATTTTTTTAAGCATCTGCACATTTTAATAATTACAAGAGTATCAACAACTAATATTCATTAGTTATGTTGTAGGCAATGTGCTACCAACTTTACATGGATTAGCTCTTTTCATCTCCACACTATGGGTATCCTCAATTTAAAACTGAAGACACTAGTGTGGAGAGGGTTAAACAACTTGCCCAACCTAGTCATGTGGGTGCGAAGGTTTCAAATCCCTGCTCTTAACCATTAGGTGACACTACCTCCTTTCATGTCTGACTCTGTTATTCCCTGGGTGACAGACCCCTTGAGAACTATGGTTACATCCCTATAGTGGGTCCTAGAAACCCAGTCAGTTTGGATTGGTCTTATTTGCTGAGAACTATCAATGTAGGGGCTACAGCATGTCTGCCTTTTTCCCTACAGCTCCACTGAAAGGCAGAAGGAGGGGAAAGTGGAAGAACACAGAAAAGAGGTAGAAAATGAGTACTTCCTAAGTCCTTAGTGGTTGTCCAGCTCCTTCCTGGGGCCAACTCCTTTCCTGACACCAGATTCAACAAGATGCCCTCTGTTCTCATAATAAATACCCTTTTCCTGCTTAAGTTGTCCCGAGTTGATTTCTGTCACTTAAATCAAAGAGTTACAACTAAAGCGACAGAGATCTGTGGTTTCTATTCCCTCTTATGTATTTTAAGGTCTGACATTTCTCCCTTTCATCAATAGTGTATTCTCTCAGAGAAGGGTCCTTTCCTAAATCTCACTGAGATTTAGTCTTAGAACCATAATAATATAGCAACCAGCAGACCTCCATCTCCTACTGGAAAGACCGGGAACAAAATAACCCAATCAAACCCAGTGCAGTTTGGAACTCCCTGCCCAGACGTCCCCCATTTTATTGTAACATTCATAGAATATGCCTACAAAGCAACTGGGCAAATGGATATACCCAGAGCCATATTTTCATATGCCTTTCTTTGAAATTCCCCAAGTAGCCCTCTTTAGACATCATCTTCTGATGAGTTTGTAAATACAGAGGGGACAGTACACATTTGCATGATGGAAATGGTTTAAAAAAATAATCATAACTACCACCACCATCTTATCTATTGTCATCAATGCCCTTTTTATTTGTAAAGTGGATTTTAGTGATATTTTGATGTTTTGGTATTTTAATTTTAATGAGCTATTTTGATGGTCTACCAATTTCATTAAAATGGAATTCTATTGCAATCCTTAATAAATAATTAAAATAGTCCCTAGTGGAAGCTCAACTGCTATATTTCCAAATAAAAATTTGCAGTGAGTTGTTTTATTAGTGTGATGATCCTCAAAGCAACTTTCCCACATGAACTATATTTTTATGCGGGAAATGGAGACAAGGATAATACCTGTGATTATTTTCTCAGGTTGACCTGAACCCGTCTGAGCAATGAATGTGCCTGTGGATGAACACAGATAGAAGAAGAAGGTTGTCTTCTCCATCCTCCTCATTTTACAGATAAGGATGCTAACGTCCAAAGAGCAGGGTCATACAATTTAGTGGCCAGGTTAGCACTAGATCCTGAGTCTGCTGATATTCCTGATTTAAAGCTCTTCACATTTCACCTCTTTGGGAAGGCTGTATGGATGACTTTTATGAGTTTCATAACCTTCAGAACTGAGGAACTCAGACCAATTCAGGTGAGAAACAGCCATCAGAATAGTTGGGTACTGGAGAGGGGGGGGGGGGTTCTGGTCCAGGCTCTGCCATTTATAGAGTTGTACTTTGAGGTTCTATTCATAAAAAAGAGGAACTATTGGTTCCAAGGACTTCTTGACATCCTGGAGAGTCCTTAGATGCCTCTAGAAAATCTGGCTAGCCTCCACTGGGACTCTTGGTAACAGCTTCTACTGGCTTTCCTAAAGAGTGGGCAGAACTAGAAATTTATATGCTCTTCTTGTGAGCCAAGGGAGTTCCCTCCTCTCTTCCTTCAGAACCCAGATAAGAAAAAAGAAAAGAAAAGACAAAAAAAGAACCCAGATAAGGTACATGGGATACAACCCACTCAGTGATATTCAGTTTTCTGTGTTAGTCACCAAAGGAAGAGCCAGGTAGTTCACAAGCCTTGGAAATTTATATCCTTCCACTTTTTTTTTTTATCTTGACTTTATCTTACCAGACTTTGAAAAACAAAATTTTGAGTTCAAAGAATCCAGTCGTCTGATTTGAGGTAAATGTCTTTATAAACAGATCAGTTTAAATAACTGATGTGTGATTTCGTCACTGTGGTTCTAAAGAAATGTACAAACCCCTGTATGTCTCTTTTATAATAAAACACCATCATAGATTTTACACACCTGGTTTCTGGTATCAGTTCAGCCTTCTATGATAGGTGTTACAAAAAAAACCTTTGAAGTGCTTGTTTGTACATGCCAGATTTTCTTTAATATGCCAACTGATAAATAATTCCACTCTGCAGTATTTCAAAGAAAAAAATGCCAAAAAAGAAAAAAAAAAGCCCTGAAAACTGAAGTAAAAAGCAAAATAAAATATTTTTTACATTTTTCTTTCTTTCTTTTAAATAAAGCATATGAATATGGCTCAGGATCTCCACCTAGTGGAATCTTGCAGGTGGTAACTTGTAAAACCTTTAAAACACAAGAAACTTGGGGATGGAACCATTAATTCAGATGAGTGATTTTTTTTTTCTACACAAAATGTATTTACTGAGAGTCTGATATAATGAGTCAATGTTGCTTCTTTTTAACTGAGAGGATTCACATTTCCTAGGTTATTATTAAGAAACATTTCTCTACTAAGATCTCTGATTCTCGAAAGCTATTTTTTGTCACATTGTAGGCAGGATACCTGGGTTCTTCCTCCTTTCCTTTGCCAAGTCCATATCAAAGGATTTCTCTGCCTTTAAAAAATTCCACTCTGACTGGGGAGGGAAAGTAACTGTTGCTCAGGAAAGGCGATTTTTTTCTCCTAGTTATTGTCATCAAAAGTTTGATGGAGAAAGTTGCTGATAGTATCTAACAAGTGACGTAAGTGCTTTCAGGTAGGTTAAAAAGACATAATAAATCATGGGGCTTCCATCTACTTCTAGGGTGAATACAGACTGTTTCTGTGCAGCCAACCGGAGAAATTTCAATGACAGCATGTCATTTTCCAGACAGACCACTTCTAGTTCTTTTTCCCCTTGAAAAGTAAAACATATGCAAGTCACACTTCTACAAGTAGTGCTAACTGCTGCCCTCAGAGTAATTTCTGGAAGACCTTTAGGTATATAGCTACCACCTCGTGTGACTAGTCCAGAGGTATAGAAAAGCTAAGGATTTCCTTGCTGAATCTTCCATCTTCTTTTCATTATGTTGGTATTTTGTTTCAGGCACCTGAGTCTATCACCAATGATCCCTGAGAGATCACTGAACCAAGAGAAATCCCTGTTTTCTAACTCCTCTGGTTCAGACCCTATGAGTCTGTCATCACACTGTCCATATACTTTCTACAAAAAATGAGGAGCATTTGGGATTCAAGCATCTAGTTATAATTATACTGCTCAATAGACTAGCTGTTCATTCATGACTAGCATATTTGGTAAACGAACACTTATTAAATTGAATTAAATAACATTTAGTTTACATGATAATTGTTCTTTACTACAAAAATAAAGGTTTGTACTAAAGACTGCTATCCATAAAAGGTATAAATCTGTGATCACTGCTATAAATCTGTGCTTCATAGTCACCCTGGGCTCTATTTAGCCAAATTCAGTATTACTTTCATGTTAGATTTGAGTTTTTATTTTGGATTGTTGATGGGATAATTGCACTAATGGCTACACTTCTTCATCCTTCCAACCCTTTGCTATCCCTTTGCAGTACCCTCTCACTCTGCCTGTGGCTTGTTGGCCAATAGGATATTAGCAGACTTGGGTCAAACAGAGGCCCAACAAGGCACTTGCACATTTCTGCTTCCCCTCGCACACTTCTGCCATCACCATGAAAATATGTCCACATAAGCCTGCTAGAAGATGAGAGGCAGGTGTCCTAATTACTTTTGTCACCTCAACCAAGTATCAGACATGTGACTAAGACCAACTGGCACAAGAAGAACCAGCCAGCAGAACAAAGCCTAAATTGTGTACCTGCAGACTCTTGAGATATTAATACCTTTTTAAAAAAAAAAAAAGATTTTATTTATTTGAGAGAAAGAGAGAGAGAGAGAAGAGATCACAAGCAGGGGGGAGAGGTAGAGGGAGAAGCAGACTCCCCGCTGAGCAGGGAGCCCGATGTGGGACTCAATCCCAGGACCCTGGAATCATGACCTGAGCTGAAGGCAGACACTTAACTGACGGAACCACCTAGGTACCCTTGAGCGAGTGAGTTTTGTGGTGGTTTGTTATATATGCAGCATTATTGAGGAAATAGATAACTGATAGAGGATACACACTCAGTTTTGAAATAGCTTAGAGGTTAACCAAAGGAAGTTCTTATTGGAAAATAATAATCTGTGAGCAAAAAAGAACTATAGTTTGGGATATTAAAAGATGAGAGCCAGAGGGGACAAAGGTATGAAAGTTCCTCATGGGGAGTATAAGTGGACATTTTAAAAAAGTGGAAAAGGATATATCAGAGAACCAGGCCAGAATCAATATAACCATACTCAGCTAAAACGTATGGAAGAAAGGGATTCTGATAGAGGAGGGTGGCTACCACCCAAGATTTGCCCCCATCACAGATTTAAAAATAATGAGTTTCTTTTAAAACTTGCAAATTGATCATTTCTACACCTAGGTCTTGGGATTTTTAGCTGTAAATGGAGGGATATACTAGAAGACTTCCAAAGCTCCTTCCACATGTCCCATAATTCTATTATTTTAGCATACCAATTTATTGCTTTGTGAAACAATCCTTAAAAGGCATTGTAGTCATCCCACAACTGCTATATGCAATCAGATAGCAGTATTGATAGCATTAAGACCACTATGATCTGGGTGTGCTGAGCTGAAGAATACCTCATGAGAATTATGCTAGTAACATGGTAAGGGAGTTTAGGACACCTGTCTCATTTAGGAGGCAAGCCCCTTGATTAGACCTCTAGATATTTCGGCAGGGGACAGAGTGAAAGAACCGAGGTTTGACTAGAATAAGATGGGCAAGCTTCATGCCCATGTATCTTCAGACAGGACTGGGTAACAAGAGCTTTGAATATGAAGATGATCTCGCACCTACATGCAGTTTCTCCTACTGAATAAATTTATTTACTCCTTCCCCATCATATACACGTATGAAATGGCACTGCCCTTAAGGTGATTTTGATACCGAAATAAAAAGTATGTGTATGTGTGTGTATATGTGTGGGTATGTGTAAAGTGGAAGAATAAATTAGTTTTATGGGCTGCATTAACTATCGTGTTTTGGGAGAAGAAGTATATTTCATGGGCAAATGTCTCATTAATCTCAACTAGAAAGCTTTCTGTGGCCAGGGACCCATTTCATTTTTATATACCTGTATCATCCAAGCCCATTGGAATGAGCACTTATACCCTCAACAAATATGTTCTATTGCTTCTCCTCTTTCATGGTAAAGAACTTTTAGTGCAGCCTTGCTTCCATAGAGCTGAAAAGGTTTAGAATTTCTTCAAAAGTTAGTATGAATCTTCCTTCATTCTTTATAGCATGATTTTTTAAAAAATCAATGAAGGTTTAGAGATAACAACCTATTTCCTTAATGAAATGACCATTTAGATAGATGTCTAGTTTCCCAATTATCTTTATTATTTCATGTGTTTCTGTGACACCTCTCTGTCTTATAACCTAGAGATTATTCACTATTAAAGTGGAAACCTAATGATTTAGAATTAACTATACAGACAGTAATTATATATTTCCAGTCTTTCACTCCCTCAGAAATTTTTTAATGATCAAAGTATATTCTCTTGAAAAGAGCTGGTATGAATTCTGATGTTTGCTCTACTTGTTGCAAAGTTTGTAGCAGGCAATTAAAGATAAATAGATAACAGCCACAGACACATGCTCCATAATCAGCCCATTTATCCCTCCAACTGGACTTTTCCATCTTCATTTCCATTCCCCTCCTATTCTTCATACCACCTCCTCCTCATACAACTTTCATACATTGCTTACATACAACAACATAGATTTATCAGATTAAAGGAGAAAATATATGTAAAATATTCAGCAACTGACACATAGTGTATAATAAATATTGTTACTACTAGCAATTAAAGATGAAACAGAGTTGCTAAAGTAAAGGAAAGGAAAATTGTGTTTTATAAGCTTTTAAAAGCTTATAAGGAGTGGTATCTTGAACTCTTACAGCCTGAACTTGCTTTGGACCCTGCACAGCATCATGCTTTTTCTATAGCCAGAGACCCAAACATCTCTTTATTCCCCCTCCATGGATTTATACAATCCTTACCCATGTTAACATTATTGAAAACAAGTCCATGTTGAATTCAGTTGCTGATACCAGCCCAGGCTATTTAATGTTTTATTCTTCAGTCCCTAAGGTATTCTTCTGAAACAAAGGCGAAACCAGGAGAAAACATTAGAAAATGTGAGAACTGTTTCTTTTCCACACTATACAACAAATGATCTCTTTTGTTATTTTCCAAGAGTAGCCTTGTGGCCCCCAAATCTCCAGGAAGCTATGCTAACTCGTAATTCCATGTTAGCTAATGAATAAAAAGTACATACAGGCATATAAAAACATAAAAAATACAGCAGCAAGTTAGGCCAATAGTGATGTGAGGGGGTAATACTCCAGGAAAAGGTCAATAAAGCACAGCAATCTGTGTTCGATAAATAAGAGCATATGCTCTGGCTGAAATTCAACCCCCCCCCACCATATGACATAGAGATGGATGGTGTTTACATGCAGAATATACTCGTTTGAGTGCAGAGATAAGATATGCCAAGAGGTGCATGGAATTCCTAGAGAGCTAGCTGCAACTGTAGTCCCTTTTTCTCTGATTCAAGGGAAGGTGTATCTGAATGCAAGTAAGTACGAGTGCTTGTGGTAGCATGGAATTCATTTTAACTAGATAAAGAATATAAATTGTTATCTCTCACTGATACTTTATCATTCATAATAAATTACTTGCAACATGTCATATGTCTTTAAGAGGAGGATTCAACTTCATAGATATATGAGTTCTTCAAAGTTATTCTATAAATTTAATGTTATCCCAGTAAAATCATCTAGTTCTAGATGATTTTGATATGAGATTAAACAAGTGACTCATAAATTAATATTGAAAATAAACAAGCAAGAATAGTCAGAAAAATTCTGGGAAAAAAGGGCTTATCAGATATTAAAACCTATTCTATAGCCATAACAATTAAGATAGTGAGGTACTGGTGTGTAAAAAAGAAAGACAATCAATAAAATATATGTTCAGGAATAGACCCAAATACACTTGTGAGTATGGTATATAACAAAAATCATATCTCAAATAGATGGGGAATAGCCCCACTGTTCAACAAATGTTATAGGAATCAATGGATGGCTATCTTATGTGTAAGGTTGGAAGGAAGGTGGATAAAGTTAGAGTCTTACATCACAACTTTTTGTACCAGAAATTGGAGTTAGATGAAATTATTAATCCTGACACAAACAGACATGAAAGCACTTAAAGGAAACAAGGAAAAAAGTTCTAATAAAATTTAGACTGGAAAATACCTTTGTAAGAATGTGACCTAAACCCTACAAAATATAGTATTGGTACCTAACATCAATTTTATAAAAAAGGATTTTCCTGGGGGAAAAAAGCCTTCATCATAAACAAATGACAAACTGGGAAAAAATATTTGCAACACATCACAATGGACTAATCTCATTGAAATGTAAATCTACAACTCAGTAAGAAAAAAACAAAATGAAATAGATAAAAGATATGAAGGTCATTCACCCAAAGAAAATATAAACGGCTCTTATACAAATTTAAAGATACTCAGCCTTACAATAAGAGAAATGGAAATGAAAACTACAAGCTATTATTTTGCACCTCTCAAAACAACAAAAGTTTGCAGAAGGAAAACTGCCTCCCCTATAATGTTCTACTTGGATCCCTGATTGCAAGTACACATTATATTATATATTTGTGCTATGACAAAATAGCACAGCCTGGGGGGCTTAAACAACAGATATTTATTTCTCAGAGTTCTAGAGTCTGGAAAGTCTAAGATCAAGGTGCCAGCAGATTCGGTTCCTGGTTGAGAGCCTGCTTCCTGGCTTGTGGATAGTTGCTTTCTCCCTGTGTCCTCACGAAGTAGAGAGAGAGCTCTCATCTTTCTTCCTCTTCTTATAAAGACACTAATCCCATCATAGGGACCTCACCTTCGTGACCTCATCTAAATTTAATTATTTCCCAAAGGTCCCAACTCCAAATGCCAACATATCAACGGTTAGGGCTTCAAAATTATTAACTGGGGGGTGGGATACAAACATTCAGTCCATAATAATACAACAATGCAAAGAAGCAAGGGACTCTCCTAACAGGTCTGAATTGTAGTGGCTGATAAGAGCAACTAATAGGGGAGAGGGAAAGAAGTGTTCTCTGAACAGAACTAATATTCACGGAATGCCAACCATGTGAAGATGGCGATCTTTGTGATATTTATTTTGGTTTTGTGACATTTTGAGTAGGATTCCTACTCAATTGCATGTAGTGCATGGTGTGTACAAAAGAAGGGCAGTGATGGAGAGACTAGATTGAGTGAAGCTTGCCTTTCCAGATTAGTAATATCTGTATTAGTCATACACACATACACAGAGACAGACACCCTGAACTTGCAGAGAATAGATGCTGTGGGGGGAAGGCTGAGATCTCAAGCTCAAGGATAGCTAAAGATACTGAATCAGAAGTTATTTTTTACATTGAACTGCCCCATTTAAGCCTAACTTGTAATTGAAACTCCAGGAAACCCCTTAATTATAGTCAGGAATTTTATTGACATTGGGGTGGATGCAGTTAATAAGACATTATTATTTCCTTTCTACGCCTGTTGCCATTCCTTGTCATATTTTTTGCTGTGAAAGAAATGGCTCAGTCTTTTTTCTTCTCTTGCATCACTTGAAGGCAGCCTGTGAAGGACTTCACTTCCTCTTTTCACTTACCAGAGGACAGAGAAGTGACTACATCCCATTGCTGAATTTATAGAGAGGAAGAAACGGTTTCCCTTCCGGACTACCCTCCAGGCTGGGCAGCAGAAATGGAAGAAGAAAAGCTCAAGGATGGCCAGATGGTCTGCTGAGCCACAGCTGGGCCTCAGGCCTAGGCAGATGGGTCCAAGGCAGCATCAGAGGACTCTGGGAATGTGTGTGTGTGTGTGTGTGTGTGTGTGTGTGTGTGTGTGTGTGTGCGCACCATGCTCACATTGGGCAGTGGGGGGCGGCATAATGTTTCCCATGGGCGCCAGAATGGCACATACATGATTTACCCTGCTGGCAGCCCTGGTGAGATTTTGCTGCCAGGACAAGGAAGGGTATAAGGAGTGAAGCATGTGGACCAAGGCCTGAAGTCTAGACTACGGTGTCTCTGTGGATGTCAGCATACCCAGATAAAATCCAGGAGGCCCCTGCCCCTGATACCCTGTGCTCCAAAGTCTTCTAGTATTGGACACAATCCCAGGTCGACAAATTTAGTTTCAGCCACCCAGAATACTAGAGCCTCAAAACAGAAAATAATTTTAGTTATAGAAAAAAAGTAAAGAAAATTTTATTTCTGGCACACTAAAGCTCGTGGATTAAAAAACAGTCAGTAGAATTCAGTACAGATATTTGAGAAGAAAGATTCTAGTCAAAAGGACCTCAAATTCCAGGTTAAGTCATGTGTGGTTTATTCTGTAAGCCTAGAGGCTCTCTGGCTGTTTCTGAGCATTTTCTCTGCCTAGTTGTTATCTGAAGTGAAAAGCAGGCCCTACAAGAAACTGTAGCACTTTAAACCCTACTAATTAAAGACTTCAAAATGCTTTTTCACCTCAAAATAAGAGTAGTGACCACTATTGTGAAGTTCTAATTAGCAAGCTGACTGGTTGTTCCAAAGGCCAGTTTATGAAAAACTGCCAGATCACCAAGTTGTGATTGGAAACATTAGTGGCATCACTGTGGCCTCCAAGAGGTGTCTACTAACTTTGTTTTTGATATAATTTATATATTTATGTAATTTAATTTTTAATAATGTATTTGACAACTGACAAAAATCCTGAAACATTAACTGTTGGTTTTGGTGAGCCAGTATAAGCTGCACCATGTGCCACTGACTCCCACTCTGTCCCTAGCATGGTGATTACCACCCAGTTGGTGTTTTACATGCTTGGTGAGCAAATCAGTTCATTAATGAGTAACTATCAGAGCCCAAAAGTTTCCCAAATGCAAATGCAATAAAAGACTCAGGTTTGTTTAAAATCACATAAGGGATACATAAGGGGTAACCCTTCCAAGTAAGGCAAAAAGACATATAAGGCAAAAATTTTGTTTTGTTGGTCTCAATAAACAATAAATCAACTCATAAACTGCTACATTTGCTACTATGTAACATCCAATATAGCTTTACAGTTGGATTTTTTAAAGATTTTATTTATTTATCTGAGAGAGATAGAGTGTGTGTACATGTGCTCAAGCAGGGGGGAGGGTCAGAGGGAGAGGGAGAGAATCTCAAGCAGACTCCATGCTGAGTGTGGAGCCTGACGTGGGGATCGATCTCATGACGCTGAGGTCATGACCTGAGTTGAAACCAAGAGTCAGACATTTAACTGACTGAATCACCCAGGCACCCCTAAGAGTTGGATTTTAAACTCAGTGAGATATAATAACCAACTGTGGCCTAGTTATTAGCTTTTCTGGGAAAAGCATGCTGTTGGGGGGCCTTCGCTGGTACCAACGATGTCTTTTATTTCTTAAGTTGAACTAAAGGTTTATAGGTGTTTGGTTTTTTATTGTGTTTTCATAACTTCAGGTAGGCACAGAGTATTGGTTAGGAGCACAGATTGAAGCCAGATGGCTTGGGTTCGAACCTCAGGTCTTTACACTTACTGGGCATGTGACATCTGCCATGGTACTTATTCCCTTTGGTCTGCAATCTCCTTATCGGCAAGTTGAGGGCAGCACCATTACCTGCTTCATGGGGTATGTGTGAGGACTGAGTATGTTAAGATATATGACATGCTTGGAACAAAATACATAAAAGATAGCCTATAAGTGTTAGCTATTATATTATTATGTGAATCATGTATCATATTATAAGAAGAAAAAAAGACAATTTTAAAAAACCACAAGTTGAACTACATATTTTTGCAACATTTTCTAATTTTAGAAAATTCTACCCACATTTGCCCATTCTGAGCCTTTCAAATTGATCTAGTACACGTAGACAAGTCCACCTCAAGGCTGAATGAAAATGCTCCAGTGTGTTCCCACTCCCTTCTTGGACCTACTCAGCCTCTTGTCACTTGCCTTCTTGGTTCATTTTCTCCTCAGCCTTCCTGGCTTCACAAACCCCATTGCAGCACTTCACCATGGACCTTTATCCTCACCTGGCCTAGAATAGGTGGCCTGGAGTTAAATTTCTGTCCCACTACTAACTTATGTGAAGGACCCTAGGTCTCAGGCCTCTGGTCTCATTAGCCTGAGAGACAGCAGCACCTCCTGGGACCCACCCCTACCAGTCTTGACCCTCAGAGGCCCCTGCCTGAAGGGAGACAGGAATCAAATAACATTTAAAGCCTGTATCTGCAAGTATGAATAGACTGGAGATGAAATTTTAGCCCTGGGAAGACCTGAAGGTAACAGGGAAATGAATAGGAAAAGCACCGGACTAAATTCAGAGTTAATGAGGTCAAGTGAAAGGATGTTTATACAGTGTCTGGCATGTAAGAGGTATTCAATAATTAATACTTTCCCTGGGACACAGGAGAACTGAATAATAAATAGTTCACTTCGTTCAAACCTGACTAAATCATTTATCACCTCCAGATGAAATTGGGAGGTTAGATTAGTTGATATCTAAAGCAACTCTGCCTCAAAAAGTCATCAAGTATTTTCCCTCAGGCTAAAGTTTGATTATACATAAAAGTCCAGGAATAAGAAACAACAAAGCCTTGTTGAGTCGGTTCAAAATTGGTAAAATTGTGATTTATAAATTTTCCCACCAGAGGGCACAATATAAAAGCCAATGGATGCTGAGTTACAGCTGGTGCAGCATTTTACTGTGTGTAATTATTTCATTCTGTTGATTTGGGAATAGAGTTTCAGCTTCTTAGGTGGTGAGAGTTGACCCCTCCTGTTTAACATCCATTTTAATATAATCCATAATCCATTCTTCACATGTTTAGGGTTTGCCTGAGTCTGAAATCTGCAAATAATTTTACCGAAATGGCTATTCACATCTGCTTATTGAAACAGACCTTTTTTTAAACTTCCAACTTTTCTTTCCAATAGGCAAGAGATTGTAACTTTGAAATGATATTGAAATGTAAACTTACAATAACACACGGTGGTGCTTTTAAATACCGCTAAAATCTGACTTCAACTTTGCGTGGGTGTTAGTGCCTAAAAAGCAAGGTGTAGCTTTATCGATTTGTTTTGTGCTCTAAATCTAGTTTATATGCAAATCCTTGGGACATTGAAGAAATGTGCACGTCCTTACATGCTCTAAAGAAAATCTATCACCTTCAAAATTTTAATGCATGTTCTTTAAATCTAAAACACCACATTTTAAAACTAATTTACTTTTCCTTTCCGCTTTCTCAAAATGTGTGTTTATTTAAAATAGTGGCAGTTTGAAATGATTTTAATATATATAATAGCAAACTATATATTATTTTTATCCTTTGAAGGAAATAGGTATAAAGATCATTATTAAACGTCCTTTCAATCTTTGTGCCAGGAATTTTCCTTGTCTCTGTTCATACCTGATTTTGTCAGGGGCATTTCTCCATAGTATGAGATGTTTTTCATTGTAATTTAATAGACTTACACAGTGCAGTTGTAGACTAGTTAGAAATCAGGAAATCTGAACAGCAAGGCAGGTGATGAAAATAAACTCTAAAGTATTATAAACTTTATAATACTTTAGAGAATACACTTGTATTCTAAGGAATATAATTTGTTATATTTTCTCCCCTCCCCCTTTTTAAAAGGAGAGAACAGGCAATATGTCATTTAAAATATATATAATATTTACATATTATTTATTTACAATATAAAAGCTATTTCCCATAGCCAGAACTTCTATAGACTCATAGATTTTTATAAACTATGTAAACAGAGCAAAAAAGACTAAAATTAAAATTAATAAAACAAAAATCTCATAAATATTATTAGATGTTAAAATAAAAAATCTGAGAGAATCTATAAAGTAGAGGATGTTTTTCTAGATCAGAATTCTTTGCAATCATAAGTAATCATCAAAAGCAATATTTTATTTCCCTTTCAACATGAATGAATTTCACACCATGGTAGGAATGCTTCAACTGAGGAATATCTATTCTTACATATGTTTGTTATTTTAGAAAGATTGCAAGCTTTAAACACCTCCCACCATAAGAATTTTGTGAACTCAGTTAAGGAGCATTAAAATCTGCCCTTGATATAAAAATTATCTTTCGGGGAAGCAACTTAAAACATTCAGGAACGAAATATTTACTTGGTGAAAGATAAATTAATTTAGTTCTTTGGAGGTATGAAAGATGTCACTAAAGGGCATTTTTGTCCCCTCTTCCTGGCTTCATTCTCCACCCCCCCATCCCAGACATACCAAGCTGGTGTTGTTGTACCCATCACAGAGGTCATGCCTGAAGTTCAGTTCTACTGGGCCCTTCCCGGAAAACAGCTATTTTCATTGAAAACTGGACAACCAGAATTACTTGAAGCTCAGCTACCTCAAACAAACTTACTCACTATGGAACACTTAAGGCAGGAAAGAACGTAGTTAACTCAGATTCCAAGTATCCAACTGAATGAACTGCTTCCCTCTTCTCCCTGACTCCAATAAAAGAAAATCTGAAGCAAAGTTACTTGAGTGAAAATCATTTTTTTTATCAAGAATATCCTTCTAGAAAAAAAAATGCCATCTCTTAAAAATGTTTGAGTAATTTTCTGATGAGCTTTAATGAAATTAAGATTTGTTCTGAGAAATTAGTTATCTACCTGGTGAACTTCAACCAAACTATTTTTTAAACCATAACCTAAAAATGATTTTCTAACCATTTTCTTTTTCTGTATGAAATGCCCCTATCATGAAAAAAGCTGTGAACTGACTTCCCTGAGCACTGCTTCTCAAACTCTCTGTGGCGAAGGAGCAGTAATTAGCTAGTTAATTAGTATTGCTATTCAAAACTATTGCCACTGATACTTTTGTAAAATACAATAAAACTGAAATGCTGGATAAGTGGTATTTTTACATTATATAAAATGGAAGCCCAGATATTCATTATTAAATTAAGCAGATATAAAATGATTCTTTTAAGTCACTGAGAACATTCCTAAATGTGTATTCTCAGTTTTGTACTTCTTCTGCCCACTGTGGTAGCGCCTAGCTCACAGATCAGCTCAGGTCAGCAGACAGCACTTCCAACAGCATATATGAATGGCCTTTCCTCTTACAGCCAAGTTGTAAAAAACTTGATGTGCTCTCCTACCTATATCGTCCAAAGAGTACTAATAATATTCAAAATATGCTTCAAAGTATCTAAATGGCTATGAACAACTCAAGGTTTAAGTAAAGTCCCTTTCATCTTGTGAAATTTAATTATTATATTTTTTTAAAGATTTTATTTATTTGACAGAGAGAGATAGTGAGAGCAGGAACACAAGCAGGGGGAGTGGGAGAGGGAGAAGCAGGCTTCCCGCGGAGCAGGGAGCCGGATGCGGGGCTCGATCCCAGGACCCTGGGACCATGACCCGAGCCGAAGGCAGACGCTTTATGACTGAGCCACCCAGGCGCCCCCATCTTGTGAAACTTTAAAACAAAAATCTCATGACTATTACTAAATGCTGAAATTCTTCAATATGGGAGAAATGGAATAAGAGAAGGCTTTTGGAACTATAAATCAATGCCTAAGTATGTCCCTTGTAAACTTACCCCTTTGGGAGACAGGGGGGAAGAGGAAAAGGAGGGTTAGAAATCTATGTCAGAAAACAGCTTAAAAAAAATAGCTCTATTTTCCTAATCGGATATATGGAAAATTAGTTAAATTTAGAAGGAAAAAGAAAAATCTTTGGGGAGACTTCTGTACTTTCTTTTTTTTCCAACAGGAAAACGAATTTCCTTACAAAAAGTTTCTCATTAGAAGTAGCCAAGCTAAACTGCACATCAGTCGAAGTAATGAATCAGTTGAGTCTAAGAAAAGATTAGAGACACAACTCCCAAAAAGTATAATTTGGGCTGCAATTGAATGAGTTAATGCTGATTGACTTGCAAGCTCTGTGTATGTAATTTCCTCTAGAGATTACCTAAATACAGTTTTCCAAACTTCTGTGAACATAGCACTATTATCAGCGTGGGACTCTCACAGTGACATGAAGTTAGACTTCCAGTGTCCTAAACAATTTCCCTGGATTTGTATTCATTTCTAGATCTGGCTCAGGGAGATTTTTGGGGAAATCTCATATCCCAGCTGACTTAATATGCAATTGAAAAAAATAGATATAAAAAACACTTCATTAAAAATGGAAAGTGATGTGTATATGTGTGTGTGTGTATAGGTATGTTTATAGATATATATAATGTATATGTAATATACTGTTATTATTGATCTCCTCTATCATAAATCTCAAACTTGTTGTATTGAGTGGTGGTTAACAAGAATTTGTTACAAGAGAGTGGGTTTCAAGGATGAAGTAGGTCATTAACACATTATGAAAAGCATTTGCAGAGATCTAAGAATTAGAAAAAATAGATACCATGCCCAGTTTTGACAAATACTAATGAACAGTACTGGAGAAAGTAATTTAACTTCTCTAACACTCAGTTTTCTTATCCATAAAGTAGGATCATTTCTGTCCTTACCTATATTGTATGCTTGTGAAATGCAAATGAAAACACTATGTGAAGAGAAGAAAAACTATGGCAATAGTACATTTTGCCTATATTTCTAACATTAGAGTATCCTTCCTCTATAAACAGGGCATTTTGAAATTCTTTCCTAAAGCATATGACATCCACAATAACCACTCTCCAACTGAGTCTCCATTTACTTTCCACTCGTAGGGGATAATGTTTACCTTTCCCTACATTCTTAATTTCTCTCTTCTGGGATAAGGCTGTAATTGCATTTAGCCCTGTGAAGCACAGTGGGTAACTTATCAAATAATCAGGTTATTGCCTACTGTAGAGGCCTTAAATTTGTAACCTAGAATACCTTTTTTTTTTGTTGCAAATTAAAAGTAACACCCTGACGATCATGTCAGCAACTTATCTACATATATTAGAAGCCATTATTATCATAGCAATGGAGAAAATGATCTTTAGAAATGTGATTATTGAATCACAGTCAATTAATTTGACAATACATTGACAATACATTATGACCACTTCATGAAATCTCTTATCCAATCATGACTGTCAATAGGGTAGTTTGGAGACTTAAAGAGGAGAGGCAAGACCCTCAAGAGGGCTAATATTCATTCTATAAAATAGAAGACATAAAGTTTAACTTGGGCAGTTAAGAAACCTTTGGTCTCACAATACCTATTCTAAGGGATTGAGAAGGAGATCACTGTATAGGAAAGGCTAACCAGAGAAAAATTTTCCCACTAGCCATAAGAGTCCAGCTTCGGTGCTATTCTTCAGACCCCTGATACAGCGATAGAGATGAAGTGTAGTAGGGCCATTACCACACTGGTCAACCCAGGTAGTACCACTAAAACAGGCCAGGTGCACTTTGGAATTTCATGAGTCTATAAGAATTAGAGTCCTAGGTTTAAAGAAGAACTAAAAATCTCCAGTTTTCATATAGTTTTGGACTACTGGGGACATAGGAAGTATCTGACATATTCTATTTGCCATCAAAGAAAGAGATTGTATTAAAGATTTATAATGTGGTCATTCATTTTTCATTAACAGAGTTTATTTATTTATTTATTTTTGAGTAGGTTCAGATTCACATAAAGATTGAGTGGAAAGTACTCAAAATCTCAAAATATGTACCCATATAATCCCTCACTCCCACCCTCAGTATCCCCTATTATAAGCTAAGATTGATACATCATTATTAATTAAAGTCCATAGTTTACATTAGGATTCACTCTTTGTGGACATTCTTAAGAACACTAAGCTTTTGCTATAAGTTAACAAAATATTCAGTAGGAGTCTATTCTATAAATAAGAATATTTATGAAATTATTTTGCTAAACTCTTCAGCATTCTAAAGAAAAATTAAAAATTGTTTTAATAAAGAAAGTGGGGAAATTTTTATTATGGATATAGATATATACTCTTATGATGAGAAAAAATTTTAGTGGGAAATTGGGTTAATGAATGAGCCTAATTAATATAAAGCACAGGGTCGTGCTTGGCACAAAATAAAAACTCAATAAATGTAGGCAATTGTCATCACTATAATCAATACTTCTCATAGTTGTAGAACTTATTTAATGAGGGGGACCAAGCAATATACAATATCCTTGAGAAGCTGAGGAAAAGATTGTGTAATCTACTTTACAAAGTACTGGAACAGAGGTTCTAAAAAAAAAAAAAGCCAGTAAAAATCAGGTTAAATTCATATAGATGTTAAAATCATACTTACATATTGGTGGCAGAAAATGCAACAACAGGAAGGAGTCAAGAAATCATATGAAAATAAAGATTGTAGGTACCTATGATCCAGTAGCAATGACCTTCAAGATTACACTTGCTCACTGAAGCTAAAACAATGATGTCATCATTCATATTCATGATTCTGTTGATAATGTAGCTTGCCATTTGGAAACATTTATAGCTACCTCTCATGCAGTGGAATTTAGTAAGTAAGGGTGAAATAGAGCAATAAAGTATCTCAGAACTATAGTTAAGATTGACTTCTATTCTTTTTATTGGGGCCATTTCATTTTAATGACATCAGAATGTAATTGCTAAATCAGATTAAGCACCTCCCACCCTGGTAGTGCTAAAACCCTTAGACCAGAACATTGGGCATTTCTCACTGTGATGGTTCTGTGTGCCTAACAGTGTTCAACCAATTATCTTCTACATAATACACATACAATATTTGACCCAGACATGTACACAGACACAGATTGCCATTTAAATCTTGTGGCTTAAATTATAAAATTAATTGATTTGGTTTAGTTTCAAAGATGCCTGAATAATATGGATTAAATATAAGTTTAAAATTATCTTGATTCTTATAAGTCTGTCCTTACTAAATCCTAAGTAAGGTATTAAATCTTTCTACCAGTTTGGGAGTACAACATAGCAATTTCACCTAGGGCTTTTGGTAATATGCAGATTGGGATTCCAGAAGTCTCAGTTGAGACCTAAGACTATATTTCTAATAAACTCCAGGTGCTGCTGATGCTCCTCTAGGTCAAAGGATGCATTGTAAGTTGCAATGGTGAATGTAGTAGCATACAAGCTCTGGAGTCAGTCACACCTTGGAAGTTACTTAGGCAATCTGAGTTTCAGACTTCTTACTTAAAAAAAGGGAACAATAGAAGTATCTATTTCTACTCTTTGTTGTGAAGATTAAATGAGATGATAAACGCAGAATGGTAGTTCAAAGCCAGGAACATAGAAAATGGACCACATAGCTAGCTCTTGTTGTAACTTGTTATTTCCACTACCTCTTTGTCAGTGAAAGGATATGCATTTCTCAAATCTTTTCATTAATTCATTGATTCACTTGGCAATACATTAATTCTTACTGACTCTTACTAAAAGTGAGGACATAACTAAGAGGTTAAGTCTACTAGGGAACATAAAACAAGGATGGAAGGGAATAGCACATGAGGCCCATACTGAATTAGATTTGAAAGTCAAATGCAGAGTGAGCTCAGGGTTAAAGCCAAAAAATTGATGGTCACTCATAATGGCCTTTATTTCTCTAAATCTGTTCAGTAGCCATGCCCTATCAGTTTCATCTCCCAATCTGCTCTCAGATCCAACCAAGGAGTCTCTGGGTTTAAACTAACATCACCTCCTAACTCCTCTCTTGCATACTACCTCGACCTCTTCTCATCCATTTTTATACTCTAGTCAGAGTGACCTTTTAAAAATACATCTCCCCCATTTAGCACTCTGCAGCCTATAGAATCACGTCCAAAGTCCTGAATAAGGTTTCAGGTTCATTGGCTAACTTCCCCCTCCATGTCACCTTTATCTCCTACTGTTTCTTGTCCATGGTCCGGCCTCCCTGGACAATAGGCAGGACTGAAGTTCCATCTTGCTATTAGCCTCCCACATGCTATCCTCTCTGCCTGAAATGGCTTCTCCCAGATTTTCGCCTAGCTACCTCCTTTGAAATAAATGTAAGATCTCAGGTTAGCAGTCATTTCCCCAGAAGCCTCTTCTGGCCCCCTGAGTGTGCTCCCATGGCCCCTTCCACCTACCTTGTCATAGCTCTTACCACACCAGACCCTTCCCTCAAACAGATCCTCCAAGTTTATGATCTCTTTTGCACCATTCACTTCTTGCTCACACTCACTGCAGTTGTGTTTTGCCCCCCTCATAGACTATAAACTCCAGGCTACCTGGAACTGGGCCATTTTCTTACTCATCAAGACTGCTCAATTGCAACACTCAGGAAATAAAATGTTGAAAATGAAACTATTTATAATATAATACAATATTCTTAGGACTAGATGGAATAAAAGTTGTGCAAGACTCTTAGAGTGAAAACTTTCAATCTTTATTGAATGACTTAAAGAAAACAAAAAAGGGAGATATCAGATTTTAAGAACAAAAAGACAGTATCATACATATGTCAATTCTCCCTAAACTCATCTATGGATTTGATGCAATTCTAATCAAAATACCAACATAGTGAGTCAAAAAATTAGATAAGATTTTATAATAAAAGAAAAAGATCCAAATAGTTATGAAGTTATGAAGTTATGAAGAAGTTATGAAGAAGGTATGAAGAATAATGTAGGGAAATAAGATTTATCCTATTAGATATCAAGAGTTAATAACTAAAAGGCAGTAATAATAAAAATAGTGTGGTATTGTCACCAGGGTAGAGAAATTGATCATGAAGTCTGACAACAGTAAGCATTAGTGAGGATGTGGTGCAGTGGAAATGCTTACACATGCTGGTGGGGACACCACTTTGGAAAACAATTCAGTATTGCAAATTCCACTCCAAGTTCATTACTTAAAGGATCTTTTACATGGGCCCCAGGGGTCTTGTACAAGAATATTCAAAATGGAAGCAACTCTGTCCATAGGACAGAGAATAGGTACAGTGTGGAATATTCACATATTTGTATATTATCAATCAAAAGTGAATGAACTATAGCTGAAAACCATAACATTGATGGATTTTAGAAAAACTGTGAGTGGGAAAAAAGCAAATGGCTTGACAACAAAGAGTATGATAATATTTTTATAAAGCTCAAAAGAACATGGAAAAACTATAAATAAAATTCAGGATAAGATTTACCCCTAGGGATGGGAGAAAATGGAGAATAAGGAAGAATATACAGGTAAGTTTGAGAGTTTGGATAATGTAGTTTATAGTTCGGTGAAGAATTCCATGGGCTTCCATATTTAAGAAATTCTTCAAGACCCTGGAAGGGTGAAATAAAACCCATGTGGCATAGTTCCTTAACTTTATTTCTTCTTAAACTATTCAAGAAAAGTGAATAAGTTGCCAAGATCAAGCTTTTTCCATCTCTAAATCTACCCCCTTTTCCAAAGCACCACCACCCACCAAATGAATGTGGATGCGAACCAGACTTGACATGACAGCCCCTTACAAGGGAAGTGTAGCTATGGAAGAAACCTCCTCAGTGGAGATGCTTTTACATTTATAGCTAAAATGGCCACATTTCCACCTCCACATTCTCTGCATCACTGGTGGTAAAAAGAGCCAACTGAAGTTCTCAAATTAAATAAAACTTCTCCATAATTATAATTGCCTGCTCTAGCTGAGCAAAGGCCAATTTTCCATGAATGTCCCTTAGGAGCATAAAACTTATCTCCTTTGAGCTTTATATATATCTTTCCATAAAAATTTTATATCCAAACACAGAGCATTATAAGATACTTCTTAGTAAATCACTTAGGTCATCAGGTTAGGAATCCACTGTTACTGCTTTTGGAATATCAGGAAGCCTAACAGAAGAGGCCAATGAGTTAGGCCCTCTATGGTTGACTTGATTTTCCAACATGTTTTCCTTTTATAGCCATAGGTTTATTCCAGGTTCTGAATCCCATTTGCTACTGCAAGCTCTTACCTTGAAATCTCTGAAAATATTTTATAATTCCTTCCTGTGGTAGATTATTTGCAAATATGACCACAATAATTCTTCCCATCCCTGTATGCATACACCTTTGTAATGTGATTTCATCATACCTCCCCATCAAGAGCTGAAGCCTCTTTCCCCACGCCTTGAATCTTGGCTGCTCTTGTGATAATCCCACCAATACAACATGGTGAAAGTGATAATGTGTGACTTCTGGGACCAGGCCTTAAGAAGTCTTTCATTTCTGTTCCTATCATCTTAGATTGCTGCCCCAAGACCACCATGGGAAAAAGCCAGGGCTAGCCTACTGGGAGATGAGAGGTTTCATGGAACAGAGCTGAGTCCCCAGACCAACTAGCCAAGAGTCAGAATCAGCCACCAGACATTTGAGTGAGCCTATCTTAGACCACCTGATCTCAGTCAATCCCCAGATGACTGTGGTCACGTAAGTGACCCCAGATGACTGTGGTCACGTAAGTGACCCCAGATGAGAACCACAGAACTGCCCAGGTGAGTTGAACCTAAACTATTGAGCCACAAAATTATGAATAAAATGGTTGTTGTCTTAAGCCACTAAGTTTTGGGAGTGGTTTGTTACAAAGCAATAGATAACTGATACCCTTCCCTTATTTTTTTTAATCTTTTATCCCAATGGGGTGTGGTGGTGGTGGTGGTGGTGGTGGTGGTGTGTGTGTGTGTGTGTGTGTGTGTGTGTGTGTGTGTGTGTGTGTGTGTGTGTGTGTGTGTGTGTGTGTGTGTGTATAAAGGCTTAGCCACATTTACTATAGCTCTTCCATCAGATTTTGGACACATTGAAAAAAATGTTGATTCTCTGCTTGAGGATACTGAAGAATGAAGGTAAACTGGATAATTCCAAGACTTTGAATAATTCATTTAAAAGGAATCCCATAGCTAGAATCTTTTAGTATAGATTGTTTAATAATGAGACTTCTCAGGTAAATTATTTTCTCAGAAAGAGTATGTTTCAATTATTCTTATACATTTTTTTCTTTCATTAGCAGACTTTTTTTTTCACCTTAACAGTCTAACATATTTTTTTCCTTTTACATGACATTCAACATTTCTTAATTTGGAGTTAGGTTTTATTTGTTTCCTTTTTGATTCTTTCAGAACTTATTTTTCTCTGTCCTGTTCTGTCATTCTCATCCCTGACATCTTCTAAGGGTGTGATAGTAGAACTATGCATTAAATTGGTGACTCTTGCAAAGATCCATATGGCTCTGACAACTCCTTTACCTCCAAGCTACCTCTCTGATGTTCTCCACAGTTTGCTCCTTTTTACCTTTTGTTTCTTTTCATTAAAAACTTCACTCCCCTCTCTGCTGCCAGAAATACAGTCCATGCATGCTGTGATATGGAGATGAGAAACCACACTGCTAAGCAGCTTGGGCTATACTTGACAGATTAGAGATTATTTTTTCTTATTTGGCTGTGTCAGGGCAGCAGTGTATTTATTTTTCTCTTTGACACCAGTGACAGCTATTACTGTGCCAGCTCCGAATCCAGAGAATAAATGAATGCACAGAGGAGGCATGGGGCCTTCCAGTCTGACTCAACACAGCCTCCCCGAACTCTGCTGTTTTGCAGTCTACTGAAAATGGAGTCTCAAAGAGCAGCAGCCTAGACACTGTCTCATGGGATAATGAGAAAAACATGGTTGGGAGGGAGAGGGAGGGAGAGAGGAAAAGGAAGAAAGAGGGTGGAGATAAATGAGAGAAGAGAAGAAAAATATAGGGTTTTGTGGTTGATAAGAATTAACCAGGAGGATACTGGCAAATACACTCTTGGCGCCTTTGCCTCACTGCTACTGCCTGCCAAACTGACTTGTTCTTATTAAAACACACAAAAAGAAACAATAAAAGAATCAGTGTTTCCCAGAAATGGAAAGAAGCAGTATTATCAAGCAGAGTTTTGTAAATCTATTAAATAACTCCTTTTATTTGTTTTTTCTTTTATTTTCTTTTTAACATAATTGATACATGCAAGAGAATATATACAAAATATATGCAAGTTATATAAAACACCTGAAAACACACTGCAATCCATGAGCCAGAATATTACCAATAGCTTCTTTCTTCTATGTGTTTCTTTCCATCCCATTCTTTTCCCTCTCCCCCAGAAATTACCATTTCTCTGAATTTTTGTTTTGAATTCCCTCCTTATTACACAGATGCATATATGCCTTCTTACCTACATGTATGCATGCTTAATACTGTTTAATCTTCATCATCTAGGGACATTAGAAAAATGTTGTCATACTGCATGTAGTCTTAGGGGACTTGATTTATTGATCTTACATTAAGTTTCTGAAATTCATCCACACTATCAACAGCAACTTTATTTCATTGTTTTTTACTGCTGGGTAATATCATGTTATATAGATTTATTTGCCCATTCTCCTTTTAGTGAAATATGAGTTATTTCCAAGTTTTTGCTGTTGTGAACAATGCTTCTACAAATATTTTTATATGTCTCCTAGTGCACATGTGCAAGTGGGTTCCTAAGGAAAATACTAAGAAAGAGTATTAGAGTTATAGGCATGCCAACATGAACAAAGTATAAAGAATATATTTATAAATTTAAAAATTATATACTCCTAGATATGTACATCAGAGTAAATTTATAAAAGTTAAAAAGTAATAACAGGTAATCCTGAAGAAGAGCATCCTTTTTGCCTTATCCTATAAGATACAAAGACTTATAATGAAGCTATAGCAATTAAGACAGTGAGATATTAGTGCAGAGATGGATTATAGACCAAACAAACAGAATTAAGGGTCTAGAAACAGAAACCACAACACATAGTACAAGAGGCATAGTAGATCCTGGGGAATGGCAGGAATAAACAATAAGTGATGTTAGAATAATTGGTCATCTATCTGAAGAAGAAAAATTGGTTGTCTATTTTGCATCATGTACAAAAAAATCAGTTCCAGAAAATGAAACTACTGTAAAAGGCAAAACTCTAAAACACTTGAGAAGAAAATATATTTCTGACTCTGGGGTGAGAAAGGCTTTGTTAAGCAAAACACAAAAATGCTAACCATAAAAGAAAAAATTTATATATTTGACTACATTAAATTTCAGAACTTCTGTTCAATAAAAGACATCATGAACAAACTAAAATCATAAGACACAAACTAGGAGAAAATATTTGCAACATACATAGGAATATGGATTAATATATAAAGAAACATGGCAACTCAATGAAATATGAAACATATAAACAAATGTGGCAAATTAATGAAAATATGACAAAACAATTTAGCAGGAAAATGGAGAAAAAGTTTGAGTAGGTATCATATGAAAATACAATCAACTTCATTAAGAATCAGGGAAATACAAATAAAGACCACAATATAATAATTTCATTTCACACCTATTAGATTGCCAAAAAAATTAAGAGGAAAAATTGGTACAACTGCTTTGGAAAATGATCTGGCATTATTCTGTAAAAAAGAATGTTCACTTATAGACCCTACCACCTGGCATTTCTTTTCCTTGTCTTTTTTTTAAAGATTTTATTTATTTATTTGACAGAGAGACAGCGAGAGAGAGAACACAAGCAGGAGGAGTGGGAGAGGGAGAAGCAGGCTTCCCACGGAGCAGGGAGCCTGATGTGGGGCCTCAATCCCAGGACCCTGGGATCATGACCTGAGCTGAAGGCAGACGCTTAACAACTGAGCCACCCAGGCACCTCTCACCTGGCATTTCCACTCTTAGGTATACATATGGGACGACCACCAAGTCTGGGAACACAGATAAACACCTAATAACTAGTTTATTGTTATTATATTATAGCACATGATAAAATAATGGCATGCATATTTCCAGACTTTATGATCACCCTGAATACAGCCTAGAGACTTCTTCAGTTCTAATTAAATATGATAATATGTAAAATCCTTCCCATCCCAACTATCTCTGCTCAGGCTCTTGAAAACATACTAGTTCTTTGTGTTTGTGGGTTGCAATTCTCTAGAAAAGTCTGACTAAACAGTGAAATCTATGCAGACTTTCTCCAATGAAAATACATGGAGAATCTAAGGAGATTCACTGCCTCCCCAAAGTCTTTCTATACTATCTCAGGATCCATGTTTTCTGGGTTAAGAACTCTCTTCTGGGTCATTCTCTTTCCAGGGCTAGAATTTAAGGAATTGAGGTATGGCTTGGCCTCCATCTAGGAACTATACCTGTTCAGGTTTTGATTCCAGACTAGCAAATGTGTTCCTTCTTCCAGGTTTAGGAGTCAGCATTTTGAGAATACTGACACTCACCATACCTTATCCTAGTTAAGGACAGAGCAGCAGCAATTCCAGAACCAGAGCCAAGGGTACTTAGGCCTAAAGGTCCCCAGGTCAGCAGGCATTATGATACCAGAAGGCAGGGCAAGAGCTTCCATGAGGCCCTTCACTCATATGCCTGATGGACAGATGGGCAGAGTGTCAAGCTCAGCTTCTGTGGTGTGCATATAAGGAGCCCAACAGGAAAATCAATACTCCTGAGGAATGTTGATATGAATAATATAAACAACCTCACATTTATGAATCCAGGTTATTCAGAGCAGATTACCCAGAATCCAGCAATTCTAACCAAGTAAAATGAATTCATATCATACCTCTAACTACCTCCATTAGGAAGAGACAGGTACCATTTCTACTTTGCAATTATATTTACAGTTCATTCTTAAATATTCAGATTTTTTATAATTGTCAGCCATCAGGATAAATGTAAGAATGTGAAATTATTGAGGCTATGATTTGTCTGACATATATAATTACTAACTGCAAAACACTATAGAAATGTATCATATTAGGAAAAGGAGCAGGATAAGGAGATTCTAAGATTGTGTGTTTTGAAGTAAGACTGGGTTTGCCATTTACTACCATTCACTTATTGTGCAATCTTGGGCAAATCTCAACCACAGCATCCTTCCATGTAAAGTAAGGATAATAATACCTATCTCACAGGGACACTGTGAGAATAAAATGAGACAATGTAAGAAGCATAGGTCAGTGTCTGGCACATGGGATGAGATTTAAAAAGTAAGTTATTCTTAAAATTAACACCCCATTCTTCATTATTTAGATCCATGTCCCTTTCTCCAAGTATTTTTGAAATTATGGAATTTGTTTTAATTCCTCACTTACAGAAAAACTGAAAGAATATAATTTTCATTACTCTTAAAGAAATATCTCATGGAAACTAATGAGTTCTAAGGACAAAATGTATATGTTGACAGTGAGCATTAGATAAGTTGTCCTTTTGATGATACATACATCTGTGTCATACACAAGTGTAGAGACATAGTGCCAAAGATAAAGGAATAGCTTCCAAAGATGGAGGAGATGAATAAAGAAATATTTCAAATATATGGGTTTTATTTAAAAACAGAGATGTAGTTAATATTTTTCTTAAATGGTAAGATGGGGAGAGGACTATAAAAGGTGGCTGAATTTTTTAAGAACATTAAAAAAGTTAAAATTAAAATTTTTCTAAAGTTTCTCTGATTTTATTGTCAGAAGTGATATTGTTAAACTTTGTCATGAAATATAAAAGATGGTTTGCATCTGATTTCTGAAATGACATGAGGTTAATAAAACAAGGCAGAATTCTTTTCATTCAAGTGGACCCAATGATCTCAATTCCTATAAAGCATCTGAGTCCAGATCTAAAGCCAACCTGTAGTTTGATTTGATCCAGTCCTTACCTATAAGAGACCACATCCCATTAGCTCAGTTTTCATTCATGTCCCATAATCACTCTTCATAGCCTTCACATTCTCATAAATCCCTGATGCCAGGCTTCATTGCTGTCTGTCAGCTGATTCGGCAGCATTTCAGTTTCCACACTCTCTTATACAGCTCTAAGAAACCTGCTCTCCTGCTTTGAATCTGACGTAATGTTCCCCACACCCACCAGGACTAACGCACTTGATGGCATGGAAAATCCAACTACCTCATCCCCTTCAACTAAATGACTACCCAGAATTTACTTCCTCTATGAAATTATTCTCAGTCCAATCTAGGACTGTCCTGAATCTCTTCTTCTGCTCATTTCATGCAAGTATGAATATATCCGCATAAACCCAAGCATTCCTTTTTCCTCACAAAAAAGTGAATTCCTTTTGAATGGGATTCCCAAATAAAAATCTTTCATATCTGTGAGAACTCCTATGGGGCTAATGAAGAAACTGTGGTATGCTAGTGAATATTGACTGATTTATTCAATTTTATTTTTTAGTTTAATGTTTTACATTCTATTTTTTAGTAATGATAATAAACAGAAGTAAAGCACATTTTTGGCATTGAGAATTTGACTCTGGAGACAAACTACTTATTTTCTAATGCCAGCTCTATTACTTACACTGTGTTCTCTCTAAACTTCAGCTGTCTCAACTGTTAAATGAGGGTAATAATAGTATCTACTTAATAGGATTATCTTGAGGATTGAATTAGATAATCCATGCACTTTTAAAAAGGGTATATTTCATATAAAGCACTCAATGAATGTTTGTTGTGTTGTTCTTATTACTATTAATTTATCAGGAGAGCATAACCACTCATTTTCTAAGGTTTGAGTGTATGTTTGAATGACTCGTACAATGAGAGTCACTAACTTGCGTAAGTGTCAGTTTGGCTTGAATGCAAGTTTGTGCCTTTCCTTCAGAAGTTCTGAAATTGTATCTGGAGATCAACAGCATAAAAATAAATTCTTGTTTCTCAGCACACAGGACCTGCCAATACTCTATTTCTGCCCATAGGACAAGTGTGAAGTCACTCATCACCTCCAAGGGGTTGAATCCAATGGATACTCCAATTCCTGTCCCATTTGACCTCCTTGTGTTAGACACCATCTACCCTCCCTTTCCCTCTTCCTTTGACTTCCAGACACATGTCCTGCTTATTTTCTTCCTGAATCTTGGGCCCAATACTTCTTAGTCCTTTGTGGTTATCTCTTCCCTTTCTTCAGATAGTGCTGTTGCCCAGGAAAATCCCTTCTCACTCCATACACTTACCTTTGATTACCCCATTATCTCTCAGGATTTCAACATGTTGATGACTCCACATCCATCTTTACTGCCACTTTCTGAGGCCAGGTCCTTATTATTCCAACCTAGCTTATGGAAATTGCCTCTTAAATTGTCCCCTGGCTGCCATCTTTTCCCCACTTTAAAATTTCTCCTTCACACAACAACCAGAATGACCTTCCCGAAGTATAAATCCGACCTTGTCACCATCAAGCTAAAGCTCTTTAATGGTTTCCTTTACTTTACTGGATAAGACCTTAAAATCTTTAAACTACCTATCCCTTCTATACTTTAATGACCCACATTATGAAGGCACCCTACAAGTTTTTGTTGTTCAGATAATGCCAGTTCATACAAAGCACATGGTTCTAAAAGTTTTCCCAGGGCTATACTTTTTGTTCAAATCACTTTCCATCAAAAATTATTGATTGCAGCCTTAAAATCAGAAGAGGTTATCAACTCTAGTAAATGAACTTTACCAAATCTCCTGAACTGAATTTTTTTAGAAAAGTCAATTATACACACACACACACACACACACACACACACACACACTACATTGTTGCTCTTTTTCAAAAATAGATTATAGAATTCTCATGATGGTGAAAGCATATTGTATAAATATGTATACTTAAGTATACTTAAAATCAGTTAGACAAAGGAAACAGGGTAATAATGAAAACTGACTATTACATAATTTAACAGCATTGTCCACAAGTTTAGAATTTAGATCCATTATACATTTCAGATCCTCATATTATAGAACTGCTAACCATCAATATTTGCTAGAAACTGATGAACATTGTTGAGAGTCCACACATCTCAGAGCCGTCTGTCACTGTGTATGAACGGTGTAGAGGAATGTATAAGAAATTGCTAAAGAAAGAGGGAATGATGGTAAGACCTGCTAAGTCAGGAGTCAAAGTCTGAATTCTGTTCTGACCATGGCCCTACTTTATATATATTTCTTAAGACAACTGATTAGACTTTCAAGATGTTACTTTCTTCATCTTCAGAATAAGGTTCTTTAATTACACAAATCTGGAAGGCCCTTGCCAGCTTTGAAATTTGAATATTTAGTTATGGCATACCCACAGAATAGAACAGCTCTCCTCTAAACATGCCTTGAGAAGGATAAAATCCATGTTTGCCTTTTAGTCACAGTTTAAAGACCTCTTAGGTGTCCAGACTTAATGAGACTCCTTAATCTATATCCCTGCAAGCCTCCACCTTCAAGTGCTAAAATTTTTAGCTTCCTCACTGCCCTAACTATGCTGGACATTTTCATATAATGTAGTCTGACTCATTCTAGGCTTGAAGCAATAAAAATTTAACAGAGAATTCAACATAACCCACCCCCCTGCTTTCAGGTCCAAGTAATGATACCTCCTTAGTCTTCCAGTGACACACACTAAATACTTCATAAGGGAAGAGCTGGATAAGTGACTAGCATGTGTTTTTAGCTTCAGTTTCTTACATTAGGGTTATAACAGCTGTATGCAGTAAAATTCAAGGGTAGAGTTGGCAGTATCAGACAATTTAAGACATCCACACCATCATAGTCATAGCAGCTGAACATGTTTTCTGCAGTGGAGATTTAATGTATTGGATAGGATTATGAGTGAATTGGATTGGCTTCACCATTTTATATCATATTTTGCTTTGTGATGAGCTGCAAGCCAGAGTCTATATAGTTAGACTTGGGGGCTTAGCAACATAACCAATAAAATAGAGTGAGAAAAGAACAAAGCTGCATTCTATAGTATATCAAGAAGAAAAGCTATAGTTTAATGAAACTATAAGCTAGGAAAAGTCATCCTAGCATTAAACAGCTCTGCTGATATTTGGAGATGTCTGTCTCAGACTGTCCTCCTATAAACTTTCCCTAGAGAGCAAACCCTTGACATGTAGCTACTATTGTACTCCTGTCTAATACAGGTAGGGTCCTACAAAAAAAGTTGAGAAAAGAATGTAATGTGTTTACCTGCATTATTCAAGCAAAAAAAGGGGGGGCGAATGCATTGTGATTCACATAACTCAAGCCAAGTTATCCACATTCCCAAAGCAGAGGTCCAAAACTCACAGAGAAAATCCAGCAACCTAATTTCAGTTTGCTTTGATTTGAAGGCTTGTGTTTGTCAGAATACATATAAACCTTGAAATTGAGTCAGAAAAAAATATGTAAAGATGTAATATACAGAAAAAGGTGGACAATTCACCCAGTCAGTGTGAGTCCAGGAAAAGTGAGATTCCTCCCACAGATCACTGGCCCCACAGCCACCTGGAACTTGAGCTCTGAATGTCACTTACCCTATGACGATACAGGAGATGGCAGTTCCCAAGAAGGCATATGTTAAAATAGATCCTAAGTTTTGAAAAAAGTGTCTCTGGGGAGAAAAGAATATTTCATATAGTACATTCATATATTTGGTTACTGTAACAGGAAATAAAAATAAATGTATGCACTTTCACAGCCCCTCTCTTCCCTCACTGTGTAGGCAAATTTTGTTTTTGAGCCTTAGTTCCTGGCCTTATTGTACAGATAAGGCTGAACCTATTTATACTGCAAAGGACAGAGGTTTCTCAGAGAAATGCGGGAACAAATACATCAGAAAATGACAGGGTAAAGAGGAGAGAATGACTGCCAAAACCAGCTGGACCTGAGAGAGAAAGTAAGGAACTGGGGCAATGTCCTTGCAGGACTCTGGAATGATTAACAGAAGACAAAGCTTTTAAGAAATTTAGTTGTCAATGGAACCCATTTAGCATTTTAAAAATACTATTCTAAAAGATTTTAGTTGCCTTTTGACTCATTGGCTCTCTGACTTATATTTCTTCTGAGTGTGATGAAACAAAACTTTATCACCTACAACAATTTATTTTAGCGAATCACACAAAGCGATGCCGAGTATTAGGGCTAGGGATAAGGAAGGATGAACTGAGGAAATCCAGCCTTCTAAGTCTTCTCAAATGCTGGATTGGGAAAACTCCCTTCCAGTTCTCTAAGTGGGAGCTGAGTAGTTAGAACTGACAGCAAGAGGGAGCCTGGAGTACACAAGAAAATCAGGTCGGTTCTGAACAAGCAGCCTTGACTGCTGGAGCTGACAGTCCAAAGGGCTGAGAGCCTCAGGAGTCTCTGGGGTGGGGTGTGGGCAGCAGAAAAGCAGCTGTACTACCTCTGCATCTCAAAATTCAAACACACCAGAGCCTCAATCTGAGGCACAGGAGATGCTAGCACTTAAACTATTAAGGGAATTACTAATCTATGAAAAGTGCACATTCAGACGGTATCTAAATAATGTCAGGCAAGAGCACAGAAGCTACAAAACCGGACTTCTTTTCTGTGAACATCAACAGCTGAGTATTAGCAAGGTATCTTGAGTTTTCACTCTGATTGATAAACCCCGTGTCTATCCCAATTAACAGCTAACTCTTTGGTTACGGTTATCTAGAATAATATTATCCAATAGAAATATAATGTTAGCCACATATAGCATTTAAGATTTTTCTAGTATCCAATTAAAATAAGTTAAAAAAAAAGCAAAATGAATTTTGATAATATATGTCTTATTTAACCCAATATATCCAAAATATTATCATTTCTACATGAAATCAATATCAAACATAATGGAGATATTTTACATTCTTTTTAAATACTAAGTCTGTGAAATCCAATGCATATTTTACACTTAAAGCATGTTTTCATTCAGACTAGCCATATTTCAAGGGTTTAACGGCTGCATGTGGCTAATGGCCAATGCAGAGCAGAGCAGATTTAGAAGAATTCTAAGTGTGTCAGATTTGAATATGTATCACTTAATCTAAGATAATGATATCCTTATGAATTAAATAAGCTCATAAAATAACTGTTTTTCATTAGTGCTGGTACAATTCTCTGCTTAATGGTAAAAGAAGAAAATAATCACTGTGTTATTTACCTTCTTTAGGCTGTATCCTGCGTGAAATATAATTGGTGGCAGTAAAACATTGAAGAAGATTTCTGGATCAAATGTCATCTGCCAGAAAAGATAAAAGTGCAGTTAGGAAGATGTTCCTTTGGGTCGCTAAAAAATGTGCTTTAACAATACAGTTATAGTCACCTTGGCTAAGTTTGTATGAGGCATATTAACATGCTATTAAATCAGCACAGATAAGAATAAGAAAAAATGCAAACTTAGAAATTCATAAATGAATGTAACCATGAAATAATATTTTCAATGTAAAGCCTATACCCGATTTTATAGCTAATAACAACAACAATTCAATAAAACCCCTCTGGGCAAAGAAAACTTTGCATTTATTTTGGTTAGTTGTCTACTTTTCACATTTTAAATGTTTTCATTCTATTTTATTTTTTTCCAGTCCAAGAAATTTTCTGGCAGTGCTCAAACATTTCTGACAGGAGTTTATTTAAACTTTTCCCAAATAAAACATTTTTAAAAATTTGGTCTTAGTTTTCCCTACTTTATCCCATTCCAGAGTTTAAAGTATTTTCCAGACTCTGTGGAAAAATATATTGGAAAGCGCAAATGGATTTTTCTAGTATTTGTTTATTGGCTTTTACTTAAATGTTAAAATTGGCCAAAAAAAAATTACTTGGTGTGAAACACAATGAAATGAAATATGTAATCAAATATCCACTATTTGCTGGGAAGTCTGAAAAAGAAACTCTTTTAATCTTTAAAATCTCACTGAGACTCATCGTCTTTTCTCTACCCCACTCCCCAAACACACACAAAGTCATTCATTATTCACCACTAGGACTTATTAACCATTACAGTACTCATCAAAATCTTTCAGATACATGGTTTCACAACTATAGTATTTAATTTTCTCTCCCTTTTTTGCCTTAATTCTAACTCATCTCTGATGTTGGATCTCAGAAGCTGCTCCCCTCTGAAATCCACTTTGATTTCCCCAGTTACTTCTGTGCTCTTTTAGCACTTTGGAGCCTCCTTCTCCTTTTCTGTAACAGTCCCTCAACATTACTCATGTAATATTTGGGAAGGGGTGGGTGCGGGAAGTAGAAGTCACTTAACTCAGCCAGGTCCCTTCTCATAAACTTAGTCATCCATTGATGCTACAACCGCTTGTTATCAATGAGCATTCAGGTAGATCAACTATGGCCCATCCATAGCTCTCTGTGCCTGAGTTTCTTCATCTTTAGAATGAAGATAATAATGTGATACCTAATTTTAAGGTGGTTGTAAGAATTAAATCAATTAATATTCGTAAAGCCCTTGTACCACTGCCTAACATCTAGTAAGCATTTTAAGTATTTAGTACTAAAGAAAATAAAATATTTTTCAAGTTGTTAGGAACTCTTGAAGGTTATGGC
This sequence comes from Zalophus californianus, assembly GCF_009762305.2. Taxonomy (NCBI): domain Eukaryota; kingdom Metazoa; phylum Chordata; class Mammalia; order Carnivora; family Otariidae; genus Zalophus; species Zalophus californianus. Next base: position 99,273,481 of record NC_045595.1, read on the forward strand.
TGTGTAAAATTTGGGCAAAGATACTACGTTTCCTTCTAAGTTTGTTCTTTCTTCTAAGATTATCTGTATACCATTACTGATCTATTTTTATGAGGTCTCTTTGAAAGTATATCAATTGCATATTTGAAAGTTTTTAGCAAAGAGATATATTTCTGAGTGTTGCAGGAATGAAGCAATGCAGCTGTGATCATCTGGAAGAAAAAAGTACAGTGGCACAAACATTTTGGACAGAAAATCCCTTGCCTCAGCAGTTTTTCTGCAAAAATCAGGTTAATCACTCAACCAGAACATTTCAATAATCAGAATGCCCCATTCCCTGCATTCAGGTTAACTAATGTGCTATTGAATTATATTTTCTGGAGCAGCCAGATGAAACTGGCAGGCTGAGAATGGCATGTAGCATACGAGGATTTATTTGTATATACAAAACAGATTTGTGTTCCTTTCAGACTTGCTATAAGCTTAGGAACTGCTAAATCAGAGTTCTGGGAGTAACTCCAAACCCAGACAATTTCTCAGAAATGGCAGGATCTGCTGCTGTACCAATCTCCAGATGGCGATTCCACATGGCATTTTCCTCAAATTTTGTGTTCAAATCATGGCCTTGGAGGTGAGACTGTTTTTAAGGCCCAAACAATTAAAATTTTTCAATATAGTTTGAGGGGGAAAATCTAAGACAAGTGAAAACAGAAAGCTAGAAATATTTCAGCTAAAGACCTTAGTCCACTAAGATAGAGAATTTAAAGACCAGCCCTGTCCAGTAGAACTTCTTGTGATGATGGAAATACACTGTAATTGTACTATCCAATATGGTAGCCACTAGCCACATAAGCTAGTAAAGCAACTGAATTGCAGGCTAGTACAACTGAGGGACTGAAGTTTTTATTTTCGCATCTCCTGAGTGGTAGCTGGCAAATGCAATTATCCCCATTTTTCAGAGACAGGAGAAGAAATGAATGGCATGCTCAGTGTTAATGTGACAGGCATATCACTGAGAATTGAGTGTATATTCATAGGCAGACTAAATGTGTAGTTTCTGAGGAAACAGCTGGCTAACATAACTACTTAGAACAAGATGTAGGAGTGTTTAAGAGGAGTTGGGACTCAGAAGTAGATTTTATTATTTTGGTAATTCCTGATTCCTTTGGAAAAGCAGAAGTGGTTAACACAATAATGTGTTCAATAATTTTCAATGCTTTTTTCATTAAAAATTTAATAAGTTTCTTCTTTGCTACAAAGTACTTAAAGATATATGATAGATCCAGTGAATTCACGGAGGCTATAGCTAAGAAAGGAATGATGTGCAAGCACAGTAAAAGGCATGGGGTTAGGCTGTAATTTAGAGTTCTGTAGGACAGAAACACCATTCCGGGCTTGCTAACCCTGCAGGGAAGCTTGATGTCCAGGCAGCATCTGAACTGGGTTTTGAAGGATGGATAGGGAGCTTATCCATGGGGCACCACCATACAGAACATAACCCTTTGTCTGCCCTGGGAGCAGTGGGCCAATTCACCAAGCCGCAGAGGAAACTGGTAGCTTCCTGGAGTTTCGGTTATACTCAATAGCAGATGATTTGAAACATTTTAAATATTAAAATAAATGCAGACATAGTAAAAAAATCTCAAAAAGTCCGTATGTGCTCTTACTATAAATAGGAGACTTCAAAGAAAACTTGGCTGGCTCAGGGTAGGCAGCTTTGGGACATACCTAGAGATAGCTCAAGAGTGTGCATTTGTTTTCCTTTGCCCTAAGTTATGCTTTTGATAGGAGGTACCAGGCACACTTGGGAAATAGAAATAGACAATGTAGAACTCCTGAGGGATAGAGGAGGAATTTAATGCAGAGGGATATTACCTAGATGATGAGCTCTCTCTGACCCTGTGGAGATGGATTTAAACTACACTCATTCAAACATGGAGAATGTAGAAATGGTTTATACAAATAGGATTAAACAATAAAGTGGCCAGTAGGAAGAGAAATTTGTATAACCTCTTAATAGGGTGATTTGGCAATAGGTATCCAAATGTTAAATGTCCTTACCATTTGATTCAGCAATATCTCATCTGAGAATTTATCCTACAGATATGCTTGGACATGTATGGAATGACATAAGGATAAGAGCATTCATTGCAGATGAAAGAATGAAAAAAAATTGGGGGGATAATTAAATCATGAATTGGTTAAATAAATTATGGTGTAATTCATACAACTGAATACTATACAACTTTTAGAAAGGCCAGGGAAACTGTCTATGCATTGAAATGGTTGCTCTCTATAATTTGTTGTCAAGTCAAAAGAGTAAAGTGTAAGATCGGCATGTCTGGTGCATATAACAAAGATTGCTATGGGCTCACCATACCCCATTTCGTTTTTGTCCTTGTCAGACACCTAGACTTCATTTCTTGTAGTCATATGACAGAGATCTAGCCAATTAAATATGGACAAAAGGAATATAAATTATTTCCAAGCCTGGTCCCTGAAAACCTCCTAAGTCTTTCATGCTCTTTCTTTGTTAGCTCATATAGAACATCTGGCAGAGGTCTTAAATCCCTAGGGACTGGCAGAGCCAGTAGGTTAAAAGAAGCTGGGGTGATTAATGGCTACTGGAGAAGACTATAGTTCTCCCCTCACTGGCCCAAAGGCCATACTGCATTGGAACATGAGCAAGAAATAAACCATTATCATGTTAAATCATTGAGATTTGGGGATAGTTTGTTAAGGCATTTTGCCTATTCCAAGATTTGTGTAAAAAAAGGGGATGCAGAATATTTACATATATATGTAAATATATACATATTTATATACACACACACATACACGCATGCGTGTGCGCACACGCGCACACACACACACACACACACACACACACACACACACACACACTATTGGTTGCCTCCTGTGAGGCTAGGAAAGAGAAACTGGTAGCAGAAAAGAAAGGTAGGAGTTGGAGGAAGGATTTTCTGTATATTTAGTGAGCAGGTGATTACCTTTGTCCTGGCTTCATATCTATAAGTATAGAGATGACCGCAGCTTAGAACAGTACATCCCAGCATTCTCCCCATCATGACACAGAAAATGATTATATTGGGTCAATGGGGGTAAACTGTGGAAAAATTAGGGTCCTGGTAAGACTATGCAGGACTGAAAGGATTAGACTTGGGCCTCTGACCATCCTTAGCCCAAGGATGAGGGGATTGAAATGTCATGGCACACCTGTAACCCATCAGCACACCAGCTGAGGAGTGCTGTGCAGGATTTAACACTCCTGGCCCCGGTCCCACCTTCCACTCACTCACCCCAGGAAACAGAGAGTGACTACTCTGATTACTGAGTTGGAAAAAAGGAATTGAGTGTTTGCAGCTCAGTGCTGTCCTCTCTCCATGTTGGAATCAGCCTGCTTGCTGAGAGTAGATGTCCCTGGCTCCACCCAGCCCTAAGCTTTACAAGAGCAAAGCCCAGCAGGAAGGCCCATACATACACTCCAGCTGAGTCTGTAGCTAGGTATGTAAGTCTTTCTAGTTCTAAAGAAAGATGAGCAAGCCAACTCAAAAACCAATTCTCACTATTTCAACTAGTTTTTGATCTCCGTCTTTCTCACTTTTGTACCTATGTCTCAGTTATAAAATAAATGTAATTAATAGGGAAAAGATGATATTGAATCACCTCTTCAAGATTCTAACTTACTATTTTGTATCTTTTGAACACTGAGCTATGTGAATGTATTACCTACTCAAAAAATAAAGTCTTTTTTTTTTTTTTTAAGAAGATGTCTTGGGCAGATTAATTTGGAGGGGCCTCAAGACTGGCCTGAATGAAGTGAAACCCTTGTGAAGCTGCAATTACCAAAATGAGTCAAGGTAATGATCATGTGAATTCAGGTGGCCATGACAGAATGGAAAGAAAGAAACAAACCCAAGAGACATGCATTCATTCAACAAGTATTTACTTAGAATAAGCCAGGCATGTGACAAAGAGGATTAGCAGGGTTTGCAGGTAAAATAGAGCAGCAAAAATGAAAAACTCCAAAAGAAATCTATGTTTTTGCTGCCTGGATGAATTACTGAGAGAACGTGGTTGGGGAGGAGCTGATGTGGCAGAGATTAAGAGAGGTCAGAAAAGCTGAGGGCTAATTGACACCTTTGCTTATTGAGTCCAAGGTGTTTGGGAGACACTCAAAAAATCTGTGCTTGGAGGAAAGGTCAAGACCAAGGAGAAATGATCCAGAATCATCAGCATAGAGGAAATGATTTGACAAGTTTAGTTGAGATCTCTGAAAGAGTGAGCATCATAGAGAAGAGAGGAGGACCAAGGAAAGAATCGTGGAATTGGGAAGAAGAGCACTACCAGGGAGGGAGACAATGAAGAAATAACCAGAGAATGGGAGAGAATGAAGCTAGAGCCACAGAAAGAGAGGAAGAAGTGTAGTGTAAGAAGGAGGTACTACTCTCTAACTCAGGGCTGCCAGATTTAGCCACTTAAAATATAGGATGACCAGTTAAATTGGAACTTAAGATAAATAATTCTTTTTCAGAATAATTCCTTAGTACTACATCTGGGACATACATTTCTCAATTATTAATTATGTATCTGAAACTCAATAAGTAGAGAGAGAAACAAGAATGAAAAACCCCGCATTAAACCTGTGTTTAGCACCTGGCTGACTGAGGGAACAGCAGCGGAGCAGCTGACTCTACCTATCCAACTCTGATGTCCATGGCTGCAAAAAGGGGTTTGAGAGCTGAGAAGAAATCCTTTGGGTTTCATAATTAGGAAGTGGTTGCTGATCCTTTTCAATTGATTTTCAACCAGAAGTGGGTACAGAGAGTTAAGGGAAAAGTGAGTGATGAAAAAGTGAAGCAGTGGGTTCTCGGCCTCTCATTTGAGAGGTTTGGTGGGCTCCTTTGGGAACCCGATAAATGGCTGGTAGATGAGATGGAGAAATAGAGAGGAAACAAAGAGACAAAGACCACAAGAAAAGGAGGCAGGAGAGGAGACCAAAACATAGAATGGCAAGGGCTTAAGTTTAGGGAGGTAAGGAAGTGACATGAGCAACAAAAAGATAATTCATGTTTTCTTAAAAATGGGGAGAAATCCTACCCTTGACATTCAAATCTGTGGGACAGCCACATTACGAAATGGTTATTCACAGTAAAAAGCATTCTTCCATTCCTCCAGATGTTTCTTTCAGAGCTCTTGTATGTGGCAAGCATACAAGCTTCAACCTCATGTAGGCTGATATTTAAGAAGTGCTTAATACCACAGACACACAGGCTGTCAGAGGGAGAAGCTACCTTGGAGGTCACCTGATCTTGGGGTCTGCAAACTGATCTCTGCCGATGCCTGGGCTGCGTGAAGGGGGCAGGTTGGCAGGAAGTGAGAACAACTACTCTGGCGCCTGCCCTGCATCTGCCTTCCCGTTTCTGCCTGAGCAGTTTTGATTTTACACATTGTGAAGAAGTGTCAGATTTTCTTTAAATGAAGCGTTCCTCTACTAAAAAATGTTTCAAGCCCTGACCTAATATTGTCCCCCAGAAAGTTTAAGGAACATGTGGAGGGTCAGTGGGCCACTCAGAGGCAGCACTGAGCTTAAAAATCCTAAACCACAGCTGTTTCTCTTTTATATTTATGTCTTAATTTTGCTTCAAACATCTTAAATGATGTCTGAGTTAAAGTCATTCCCTCCACCTCTCCCTCAAAGTAAGCAATACTCTGAAGTTAGAAAGTGTTTTTTCTTTCCATGACTGTGTTCTGATGCTTCACATATATGTGTCCATAAGCAATAATTGATATTATTTTTAGTATAGAATATTATATATAATCAGTATTTTTTTAATTTTACAGAAAATATACATATAAATACTATATTGCATTTGGTGTATTTTAAAAGTTTACAGAAATTTAACCATAAATATCCTTTTGCATTCCCTTTCTTACATTCAACATTATTTTTAAAGGCTCATCTATATTAATACATGCGGATTTTGTCCATTCACTTAGACTGCTGTATAGTGTTCTATTGGTAAATGTATCATCATTGTTGTTTCCCTTTTCCAACAAGGGAATTAGGACAATTAGTTTATTTCTTATTTTTTGTTATTACTAAAAAAATGCAATGGATATCCTTGTACTTAAGTGCATACATGTGACAGATTCCCTACAAGAGGAAAATACCTAGAAGTGGGCTGGATGATAAGGTGTATGAATCTTCAACTTTAATATGTATTGGCAAATACTTTAAAGTGGTTACACCAATTTTGATTCCTACATGAGAGTATAAAAGTATTTCCCCACATTGTAGCCAACACTTTGGCCAACACAAATTTCTAATTTTTGCTAGTTGGATAAGTATGAGCTGCTATTACATTATTGTTTACTTTGTATTTCCCTTTATGAAATGAGCATATCCCTAATGAAATGAGCATATTTTCCTTGTTTATTGATCTTTTGTGATATCTCTTTAGTGAATTTTTGGATCCTATCTTTACCCACTATGACTTTTTCTTGCTAATTAGTTCGTCATAAAATCTTGCTACTATTATGTTTTGGTTATTTATATTTCAAATATATTCTTCTATTCTGTCATCTCCTTAAAGTTTTCACTTTTGTCTTTTAATGCTGTTACTGGTCTTTCTCATGCAGAAATTTTTTAAATTTTATTTATTTTTTTAAAGATTTTTATTTATTTGATAGAGAGAGCACAAGCAGAGGGAGAGAGAGGGAGAAGCAGGCTCCCTGCTGAGCAAGGAGTCCGATGTGGGACTCGATCCCAGGACCCTGGGATCATGACCCAGGCCGAAGGCAGCCACTTAACTGACTGAGCCACACAGGCATCCCAAAAACTTTTTTTACTTTAATGTAGTAAAATTTATTACATTTTTACCTGTGATTTCCACTTTTAGTAACTTCTTTAAAAAAAACCTGTCCCTGTCCTAATGTCATAAATATATTTTCTCCTAAAGTTTAATAATTGGCTGTTTATAATTGAGTCTTTAATCCATCTCAAGTTTACTCATTATATGATGTGAAATAGTAGTCAAATTCTTTTTTTCCAAATGGACAGCCAATTTTCCCAGAAATATGCATAGGTATTTGGTAGTTCATCCTTTTCCCACTGATTTCAGTTGGCTCTTCTGTCCAGTGCTTTTTCAAAGATCCATAAGACATTCATTCTAATAAATATTTGATATCTATTACTCAATAGCCTATTTAATGATTCAAATATAAGAACAGCTTTATATACACAGGTATTCACTGAAGCATTATTTACATTAGCGAAAATTTAGAAACAACTCAAAACTCAAGCACATTTATATCCATTACCCTGAATTTTTATTAAAAGCCTGAGGAAAGGGTAAGTTTAGGATAATAAATAAAGTAAGTTACAAAGTTTTAGAGACCATCTGATTTCAGCCATACAGAAAAAAATATATGTAAAAAGACTAGATAGAAATTTATTTAATTTATAGTGGTTGCATAATGTTGTAGGATTATTTGAATTCTTCCTTAAAGGAAAAATAAACCCACCTTTCCAGTCCTTCCCAAATGAACATCTTGTAAAGTTATCATTTAGAATTATGAACATTTGAAATAAAATGGAACCTTTATAAAGATTAGGGGATAATAAAAGGTGATAAATATTATGTGAGGGAAAATTAAGAATTGAGGACCCAGATTTGTTATGATTTTTCAGTAGGATAAAATATCTAAAAGGCCTGATACAGAATCAGGCAAGTGAGCAATAAGTGTTCCTTAAATAGTTAACCCACTTCATGTCCAATCTATTGAGTTATTTTCATTCTTTTCCAATATTACTGGAAAGCTGAGAATACCTCCCCCCCCAATTAGAATACCCGGTATTATGAATACTAATGGTTAAAAATTGTGGACCACTGAAATATAAGCATTTTTGCACTGCAGTTTGTAGAAGCAGAACTAAATTACAGAGAAATGGCAAAAGGAGAACTTTTAATAGGAGAGAAAATTTTAATAATCATAAGTTATCACTGAGAAATTATGAGAATATTATACTACAAAATTATGTTCACTTTTGAAGTAAGTAAAATTCCGGAAGTTAGAAATACACTTTGAACATCATACATGCAAAAGTCACAGATATAAACACTGGCATTTCACTGGAGGTAGGTAGTGTTTACAACTCCAGGCAAAATTAGGTGGAGAATCGAGAACAAAACATTTTTAAAATTAAATATTTAACTTGGCAGTAGGGAGTTTTGAAAAGAACATTGAACTCTGAGTCAGAAGACAGTCCTGAAACCAGTTCTGTCACAGATCAATCTTGATCAAGTCACATAAGCTTTCAGAACCTGTTTCCTAAGCTGAAGCATGGGGGTAATATCTGCTCACCCCATGGAATAACGATGAGATTGAAATGAACAGTGCAGGGGCACTTGGGTGGCTCAGTTGGTTAAGTGACCAACTCTGGTTTCAGCTCAGGTCATGATCTTGAGGTCATGGGATTGAGCCCTGTGTAGGGCTCTGCACTTAGTAGGGAGTGTGTTTGAGATTCTGTCTCTCCCTCTCCCTCTGCGCTCCCCCCTTTTGTGCACACACTCCTCTCAAATAAAATAATTAAAAAAAGAGAAATGGACAGTGCAATAAGAAAAGCCTTTGTAAATAATAAACTACCTTGGAAGAGGGAATGCACAGTCATTATAATTTAGGGAGGGCCGAAGTTCAGAGTCTGTCTTCCTCACTTATAGACTGCTACAGTTACCACTTGTTAATTAATCATAATAATAGTTAATAGTTAATAATTAATCATAATAATAGTTAATAATAAAAATAACAACTGACATTTCCATAAAGTTGTTGCAGTTTGAAAAGGTGCTTTCACATACAGTCTCTCATTTTTTCTTCACAACAACCCTCTGAAGTAAGTATTCTGAACACCCATTTTTACAGAGGTGAAACCAAGATTCAGAGAGTTAAGTGACTTACTTACCCAAAGTCACACACCTTGTAAGTAGTAAGACTTAGACTTAAACCCTGCCTTACCACTGCTTTATTGATAATAATGCTAACAAAGCTGAATAGGTAATATACTTTGAACACTTACTATGAGCAGGCACTACTCTTTTTTTTTTTAATTGAAGTATAGTTGATAAACAATGTGACATTCAGGTATACAACAAAGTGATTGGACAGCTCTATACATTATGCTATGCTCACCGCAATAGTAGCTACCTTCTGTCACCATACACCGCGACTACAGTTTCATTGACTATATTCCCTATGCTGTGCCTTTCATCCCCATGAATTATTCATTCTATACCTGGAAACCTGTACTTCCCACTCCCTTTCACCCATTTTGTCCATCCTCTTACCCACCTCCCCTCTGGCAACCAACAGTTTGTTCACTGTATTTATGGATCTTTTCTATTTGTTTGTTTGATCATTTTCTTTGTTTTTTAGATTCCACATAAAAGTGGGATGTAGTAACCCTCAGTTTGTTTCCTGAGATTAAGAATTGTTGGAGTGGTGGGGGGTGGGAGGGATGGGGTGGCTGGGTGATAGACGTTGGGGAGGGTATGTGCTATGGTGAGCGCTGTGAATTGTGCAAGACTGTTGAACCACAGATCTGTACCTCTGAAACAAATAATGCAATGTATGTTAAGAAAAAAAAAGAAGAAGGTAGCAGGAGGGGAAGAATGAAGGGGGGGAATCGGAGGGGGAGACGAACCATGAGAGACTATGGACTCTGAGAAACAAACTGAGGGTTCTAGAGGGGAGGGGGGTGGGGGAATGGGTTAGCCTGGTGATGGGTATTAAAGAGGTCACGTTTTGCATGGAGCACTGGGTGTTATACACAAACAATGAATCATGGAACACTACATCAAAAACTAACGATGTAATGTATGGTGATTAATATAACATAATAAAAAAAGTGGGATGTAGTATTTGTCTCTTTCTGTCTGACTTATTTCACTTAGCATAATACCCTCTAGGTCCATTCATGTTGTCATGAATGGCAAGATCTCACTCTTTTTAATGGCTGAGTAATATTCTATTCTCTCTCTATAGATACCACATCTTCAATCATTCTTCTATCAATGAACACTTAGGTTGCTTCCATATCTTGGCTATTATAAGTAATGCTGCAGTGAATATAGGGATGCACATATCTTTTTGAGTTAGCGTTTTTGTTTTCTTTGGGTGAATACCCAGTAATGGAATTAATTAATGGATTATATGGTATTTCTGTTTTTAACTTTTTGAGGAACCTTTATACTATTTTCCACAGTGGCTGCACCAATTTACATTCCCACCAACAATGCATGAGGGTTCCTTTTTCTCCGCACCCTTGCCAATACTTGCTATTTCTTGTCTTTTTCATTCTAGCAATTCTGGCAAGTATAAGGTGATAGCTTCTGGTGGTTTTGATTTGCATTGCACTGATGATTAGTGATGTTGAGCATCTTTTCATGTGTCTGTTGGCCATTTGTATGTTTTCTTTGGAAAAATGTCTATTAGTTCCACTGCCCATTTGTTAATGGGATTATTTGAGGTTTTTTTGGTGTTGAGTTGTATAAGTTCTTTATATATTTTGGATATGAACCACTTATCGGATATATCATTGGCAAATACCTTCTTCAATTCAGTAGGTTGCTTTTTCATTTTGTTGATGGTTTCCTTTGATGAGCAAAGCTTTTTATTTCGGTGTAGGCCCCAATAATTGATCTTTGCTTTTGTATCCCTTGAATGAAGAGACATATCTAGAAAAATATTGCTAAGGCCAATATCAAAGAGATTACTGCCTAAATTTTCTTCCAGTTTTATGGTTTCAGGTCTCACACCATTTTGAATTTATTTTATCTATAGTGTAAGAAAGTGGTCTAGTTTCTTTCTTTTGCAGGTAGCTGGCCAGTTTTCCCAGCACCATTTACTGAAGAGACTGTCTTCCTCATTGCATATTTTTGCCTACTTTGTCAGGGATTAATTGACCATTTAAATGCAGATTTATTTGTGGACTTCAATTGATCTATGTGTCTATTTTTGTGCCAGTACTGCAATGTTTCCATTGTTATAATCTTGTAGTATATCTTGAAATCTGGAATTGTAATACCTCCAGCTTGGTTCTTCCTTCTCAAGATTGCTTTGACTATTCAGGATCTTTTGTGGTTCTATACAGATTTTAGAATTATTTGTTCTAGTCCTGTGAAAATGCTATTGGCATTTTGATAGGAATTGCATTGAATCTGTACATTGCTTTGGGTACTATGGGCATTGTAACAGTATTAATTCAGCCAACCCATGAGCATAGTATATCTTTCCATTTGTTTGCATCATCTTCAATTTCTTTCATACGTGTTTTATAGTTTTCAGAGTACAGGTCTTTCATTTCCTTGGTTAAGTTTATTCCTAAGTAATTTATTCTTTTTGGTGCAATTGTAAATGGGATTTTTTTTTTCTTAATTTCTCTTTCTGCTACTTCATTTTTAGTTACATTTCATTTAGAAATGTAAGCTAACTGTTAGACTGTTTCATTTTCCCACTTGATGAGGGAAAGTGATGTTAATTTTAATTGGATTGCTGTATTTCATTACTTTGTTAATTCCACTCTTTATATTTCTTTTCTGATAGATTTTATCCCAAATCAGCTTCAAAATAGACTTTATAATGGAGCTTCTTCTATAGTTTGCCAAAATGTAATATTATAAGCTTGAAGGATTTGTTAAGTTTTTGAATGAAAAAAAAAGGAAAAGGAAAAAAGAATTGTGTTATCTTTGATTGCATTACACAACCCAATAAAGTAGATATTTCCAAAAGATTAAAAAAAAAAGAAATGTAACAGATTTCTGTATATTAATTTTGTATCCTATAACTTTACTGAATTCGTTTATTACTTCTAACAGTTTTCTGGTGGAGTCTTTAGGGTTTTCTACATAGAGTATCATGTCATCTGCAAATATTGACAATTTTACTTCTTCCTTACCTATTTGGATGCCTTTTATTATTATTTTTTTCTTGTCTGATTGTTGGGGCTAGGACTTCCTGTACTCTGTTGAATGTAAGTGAAAAGAGTAGACATCCTTGTCTTTTTCCTGATCTTAGAGGAAAAGGTCCCCTTTTTCATCGTTAAGTATGATGTTAGGTGTGGCTCTTTCATATATGTCCTGTATTATGTTGAAGTACGTTCCCCCTAATCCCATTTTGTTGAGTTTTTAATCATGAATTGATGCTGTACTTTGTCAAATGCTTTTTCTGCATCTATTGAAATTATCATATGATTTTTATCCTTCATTTTGTTAATGTGGTGTACCACGTTGAGTGATTTGCAAATATTAAACAATGTGCATCCCCAGAATAAATCCCACTTGATCATGGCGAATAATCCTTTTAATACATTGTTGAATGCTGTTTGCTAATAATTTGTCGAGGATTTTGCATCTATGTTCATTAGGGATATTGGCCTATAGTTGTTTCTTTGTTTTGTTTTGTTCTGTAGTATCTTTAACCAGGCACTATTCTAAGTACTTTACATGTACTTTCTCATTTGCAACTCACAATGACCCTACAGAGTAGTTAGGATTATCCCATAAATAGGGAAATGAATGAATGAATAAATGAATGAATGAATGAATGAATGAATGAATAAATAAATAAATAAATAGGGAAATTGAAGCATAGTGGCGTTAATTATCTCACCCAAGATCACACACTGGTAAATGGCATCTGAACCAGGTAATATGGCTCCAGGAACTACCCTCTTAACTACAGTACTCCATCTGCCATTCTCCTGGGTTCAGGTTACCTACTCCACTGCTGGATATGTCCTCATTAGCTGCAAATACATAAAGCCTACCTAGGTTTTCCAGAGTGTTGCCATGGCACCTAGTCATCGATGGTCAGAGAGTCTCCTATGTTTCTGCATAAGATTCTTAACACATAAACTTACCTCTATTACTTCTGTGACTCTTTACTAAGGTAGCCATTCATCCTGGTTTCACCAGAACAGTTCCAGGAAATGCCTGTTGTCCTCGCTTAATTATTCATCGTGCCCTGCTCCCCTTCACTCTTAAGGATTTCAGTTTGAAAGACAAATTATATGGTTTCCTACTCCTGATCCTAATGTCCAGATTCCTGGCCTTTTAACAAACTACGCAAAACTTGGATTGGCTGCATATGGGCCTGCTCTTCATTGTGTTGGTTGCCTATTTCCCTCACTACCTGTGGCACTAACATGACAGTGAAACTCCATTCTAAGACTGACTTGATATCAGCAGGGGAAGGGAAAATAACAAGTGGGTGTGAGAAGGGCCTGGTATCCCATCTCAAGTATTCATTCCTCAATACCCAGGTAAGAATTGCAAAAGGAGAAACATCCAACACAATTGAAAATTTATGCATCAAGATTGATCCCCCTCCACCCCCACTCTGGAATTGATCCTAGTCTTGGCCAATCTTTATTTATAGGCTAAAGAAACTGTGCCTTTTAATCCTCAAAATATATCGGAGCATTGCAGTCCCACAGAGTTTTCCTTTTTGCCTTGTAATTTTTCTCAGTTTGCATAATCTTTATAGGCCTTAGCTCTGAAGTGTGTGTGCAGCTTCCCCATCACAAGACTTCAACCAGGGAGCAACTGACCTGGGGAAGCTGGACAGGGAAGTGCTGAATCAGCAAGGACCACAGTCATAGTGGATATGCTTGAGAAAGTATGGGGTGGGAGAGGTGCTGAAATCAGCAGAAAGTAGATGTCAAACAGCTTGATTTAAAATTAAAATGATATGTCTTCAAGTGGTGCATTCACCTTAAAAATGGTGCATTAAAAAACAACACTAAACTTCCTCCATCATGCCCACCTCAAACTACATCCCAGAGAGGAAATCCATGCCCATCAAGGGCAGATGTTTAGGAAGCAGAGTAATATTTACAGCATGCCTAACACTAAACATAACTTTTTCTCAATTATTTTGAAAAGCAACCCTCTAAAGTGGGTATCACTAATCCCTGTTTTATAGATTTTATAAACAAAAATATGAGAAGTTAACTTGTCCACTGTCTCAATGCTAGAAATGGCAGAGATAGGATTCAGCCTGTTTAGATGCAAAACCATAATGGACTAAATATTTGTGTCTCCTCAAAATTCATATGTTGAGGGGCGCCTGGGTGGCTCAGTCATTAAGCATCTGCCTTTGGCTCAGGTCATGATCCCAGGGTCCTGGGATCGAGCCCCACATCAGGCTCCCTGCTCGGCGGGAAGCCTGCTTCTCCCTCTCCCTCTCCCACTCCCACTGCTTGTGCTCCTGCTTTCTCTATCTCTCTGTCAAATAAATAAATAAAATCTTTTAAAAAAAATTCATATGTTGAAATTCAACCCCCAAGGTGTTGGTATTAGGTGGAAACTTCAGGAGGTGATTAGGTCAAGAGGGTAGAACCCTTGTGAATGGGATTAATGCCCTTACAAAAGAGATACAAGAGAGTTCTCTGTTTCTACTATGTAAGGACACAGTGGAAAGACAGCCATCTTGGTTTGTAAGGACACAGTGGAAAAACAGCCATCTATGACCCAAGAAGCTTGCCCTCACCAGACACAGAATCTGCTGGTGCCTTAATCTTAGACTTTCCAAACTTTAGAACTGTGAGAAGTCCTGTTTGTTATTTAAATCAACTAGGCTATGGCATTTTTGCCCAAACAGACTAAGACAAAAGTCTTACACACTTCCTTATATCATCTTGAAGGCAATTAGAGTTTAAGCTGACAATATAAAGCTTGAATAGTAGAATTTTAAGAGAGTCAGCTTGTGGGAAAGGACTTTTTGGTGAGGTGAAAAATGAGGTGTTTGGATATTTCCAATTCTCCTAAAAATGGAGTTATATAGCAATATATTCAGTGGTGTGCTGGTAAACCATCTCTCTGGAGGAAAAAAAAAAAAAAGCCCACAAGCCTTGATTTGACAATTTCTATGGTGTAAATAAATATTCCTACCATGGTCCACTTCAACTTACTGTTCTAACAACTGGCTTACAAAATATCTGAATATTTAATAAATAATAAGCTCTCAAAGGCTAGGACAAGCCTACTCTAGTACTCTACTATGTCATTTTACTCCAACTATATGTTAACTCATTATTTGGCTACTGTTCTGGAGCACAAAATCTATATAAGGTTCCCAGCCTATGGGAAGTATAGAAGACCAGAATATGCACCCCCCCTTCCTGCAATTAAAAAAAAATTAAAAATAAAATACTTTTTGGCTTAAGGATTATTTTAAGCTGATTATTTTGAGAAACAGGACCTGCTCTGAAGACAGACTAGAAGATATCCTTTTGTAAGGAAAATTTACATTAAGGAAATCTCCATTTATAAGGTTGTCTCCTTCTCAGTACCAAGAAGAAAAGTATGACCCTAATTCATAAAAAACTTATCAATGGGGAAGGCATAGACTTAAATCTGCATAACAACCTTACTCTAGTTTACAGTAATTTTCCTGATCACGTTCCTAAAACTTGCCTCCCCCACACCCTTCTTTCTTTGTTTTAGCTGAAAGTGGTATTTAAGCCTGAATTTTAATACATGTTTTGACTAAGGTCCCTGACTTCAAGAACCTAGACACGTAGAAAAAAAATTTTTTCCTCCCCTACTAGTGTCAGTGTGTTGACTACTGGGAGTTTCCTTCAGTGAAGGCCTTGTTGTTCTTGCTGCTAGCAGTATCAACCCCTTCAGGGATTATGAACACTGCAAAAAGCCACCTCACCCAAGGTCAGCCCTTTTTCAGAGTAGCCCACATCCAAAGACAGAATGATTTGGTATTTTAGAGGCCAGGCCATCTCAGTTCAACTAGGTATAAGGCTAAAGAGCCCTTCTAACTCCAGAGCTTCCCAAGGGGTTAGCCAAAATTGTTGGGCTTGCATCACGGCTTAACTTGTCCTTTAGCCCACTCAGCCTTCTTTCCTCTTTCATTCATAAGGTGTTGAACTCAGGGACACTTAACCATCCCACTCACTAAACTCCACCTCAGAGTCTACTTCTTTGGGAACCCAATATGCCACAGTCATAAATAAAGGTGAAGAGCATCTAAACTTGCAGGACATTTTTGCTCCACGTACCCAAACCTGAGGCACAACTCTGTAAATCAGTGTCCAGTTAGTTTTAAATCAGAAATGGATCTGAAAGGAACAGCTGGGAGACCCCTAACTCAATATAGGCTTAAATAGCAACGGGAGACAAGTCATTTAAATGCACAGCTTCCCCACCCTTCTTGATGGTTTCCACTCCTCCTGTGCTGATGGATGTGGATCCTAGCTTCAGACTGTATAAGCTACTAATGAGTAGCTTCTTACTGACCTTAGGGGAAAAACAGGAAATACAGTGGGATGGAACATTATATAACTACTCACTAGAGGCCAGCAATGATAAGTGTGCACTCTTGCCACAGTTTAATGTTTTAAAAGGAACAAAGCAAAGGGAGAAAGAATTGAAAGATCCATTTTATCTACTTGGACTAAAAGTCTGATGGGAAATATCTCATTCTCCCTCCCTCCTGTTTGTTTTTCCTGTGCCCAGCCTCCTTTCCCTCCCTCCTTCCATCCCAATTTGATTATTTGGAGATGAGACTTGTAGCAATTCAACTGTCTGAGTAGCAAACAACCAACCACAGAGTCCTGGTTCTTCACTCTGAGAGGAAATCTGTGATAGATACTTGGGTGTAAAATAGCCAGCAAGTAAGACAGTGCAGAGTAGCAGTGAGAAGTAGCAACTGACAAGAGGAGAATGATACTTCATTATATCAACCATTCACTTACCAGGATCCACAAAGCATCTACCATGTGCCAGGCATCCTGCCTCGAGCTGGAAATACAATATAACCATAGACAGACTTGTCCCTGCCCTCCTGGAGTTTATAGTCTAGTGAGGAGATAGACATCAATGCAAACATTACAGATATAAATATTAATTTATAACTCAGCTAAAATACTAGTGAGAGAACAATAGGTGGAACTATGAAACAAAATAACTGGATACTGGTGTATAGCAGCATGGAATCACTTGGGGTGAGGACTAGTGTTTCCCTAAAGCTAATCAACCCTTAAGAACATCCTTAATCTCAGGCCAAGAGCCCACATATATACTGGCACTGCTGAGACTTAGAATACGGTATTTAAGATTTCAGAAAACAGCAGAATTTTTAAAGAAAGATATCTAAAACAGTTAAAATAAAAATAAAATTTTTAAAAATATGACTTTTTCTATTGGTCTCTAAGTTGAGGTGTGCATATGCTAGGGAATGAACAAGATGATCTACTTGGGTGTGCAAAGAACTTTTAATATTTCATTTTTATCTCACCCTTTTAAAATTCTAATTTGCTTTATAATGTGCATAATATATTGGTATAGTAGTAACGTTCATAATATATTTGTACTTGCATTTCATTTGTAAGTAAATAGGCATATATTAGTTACATACACTCAAGAGTGTTTTACTGATGGGTATATAATCAAAAGCTTGGAAATCAGTGTTTTAAAGTACTTAGCAGTTTGCTGGTACATAATAATGATAATAATAAATATTTACCAAGAACTTACTATATGCCTGGCATATTAGCCTTTATATGAAATTTCATTTAACTCTCATAATAATCTTTTTTTAAAAGATTTTATTTACTTGAGAGAGAGAGAGAGAGAGAAACAGAGAGAGAGCATGAGGAGGGGGAGGGGCAGAGGGAGAGGAGAAGCAGTCTACCCGCTGAGCAGGGTGCCCCACACAGGACTTGATCCCAGGACCTGAGATCATGACCTGAGCTGAAGGCAGATGCTTAACCAACTGAGGCACCTAGGCGCCCCCATAATAATCTTTTGATGTTGGTACGAGTATTGCCTCACTTGACAAAGCTAAGGCACCGAAGGTTAGTTCACATGCTGAAGATCACCCAGCAGATTAAAGGTAGACATGGGGTTTGAACCCAGGTATTCTGATCTTGTGCTGCCTTAAATATGCCTGACTGCCACCACATATGTGTTCAAAAGAATAATATTTTGGGGTTTTGGGGGAAGGTTACTTAGGAGGGAAATTTTGGGGATAACATAAGAAATACATGGCTTATTAATAAGTACAGAAAACAGTATCAAATAATAAGGTATGAGTCATACTTTTTAAAGATCAGCCTCTCATGGAACATACTTCATCATGATCTTGAACTGAGTAGGGTAGGGAAGTGGAGAGAACAGCTTCAAAGACCCCAGATACCCACTACCCCCCAAAACAGCTGTGAAAACCTGTCCTTTGATACCTAAGTGGGTGGCAGCTACTCTGCATCACAAAGCACTGGTCTCTGGTGTGTTCTGCAATGCTGGCTCCCATAGTTCCTAAGAGATGTGTCTGTGCTACCACTGTCAGTCACTTCTGGGACTAGGCAAGTGGATGGTCAGATGGATGAAGCCCTGGGTTTCTATACATGACCAAGGCTGCAAAGGCCCAAGAACCACCATCATGTTTTTGGTGACCTAACATGGTCTAAGACCGGGCAATAGTCAGAAGGCAGGGGTGACTGGGATATGAGTGGGAATCCCAGTTGTTTCTTCCCATTGTGGTCTGAGATATTTTCTAGGGCTTGAAGCCAGAAATTTGAGAAGCTATTCCCTTCTAGCCACTCCCCTCTTACCAAATTTTGTCATGTTAGAAAGAGCACTAACCCCAGTATTAAACATACTCAGACTCTGTTTGCATCACAGACCTGTATCTCTTAAGCAAATAATACATTATATGTTAAAAAAAAAAAAGATAGTAGGAAGGGGAAAATGAAGGGGGGGGAATCAGAGGGGGAGACGAACCATGAGAGACTATGGACTCTGAGAAACAAACTGAGGGTTCTAGAGGGGAGGGGGTGGGGGGATGGGTTAGCCCAGTGATGGGTATTAAGGAGGGCACGTATTGCTATGGAGCACTGGGTGTTATATGCAAACAATGAATCATGGAACACTACATCAAAAACTAATGATATAATGTATG
Source organism: Zalophus californianus (assembly GCF_009762305.2). Lineage (NCBI taxonomy): Eukaryota > Metazoa > Chordata > Mammalia > Carnivora > Otariidae > Zalophus > Zalophus californianus. The sequence goes on from NC_045595.1 coordinate 99,292,450, forward strand.
GTGATTAACATAACATAATAAAATTAAATTAAAAAAAAAAACTTACTCAGACACTTTCACATGACTCCTTTCTTTTCCCAACCAAGAGTGAGTATGATACTTTGTGCTCGAATCACATGGTACTCCAAGAGACCTTTGTCACCAACAGCCTTTACATTATTTTGAGTAGCTAGGGTTTTTGTTAAAGGATAAAATTGGACAGCTAGTTGGAACACAATCCCTGCCCTCAAATAAATGTTCCAGTGGTTAGTTTCCTTAGAACTTAAGTCCTAAGTGATGATTAGCAAAGAAGAAAAAAGTCCTCTATCTAGAGATCAGAAGAGTTTCTGAGTGCCACGTCTATTAGCCCTGTATCCAAAAGTTAAGCTACATTCTGTGTGGCAAGGGCTTAACCCAAACTCTCCCAAATATATCTGGAAAGGGAATTCTGTCTACGGTAATTCTTTTTTTGTTTGTTTGTTTTAGACTGAGCCTTTTATTTGCTAAATTGAGACTGTTCTGCAACTAAGCAATTTTCTACTGCCTAAGACTGTTCAGAAATATCATAAAGCCTGCTAGAGTTTTAATTCACTGGTAAGGGGAAAAACTTACCCCGGTGAGTATCCTTTAAAAAAAAGACATTAGGAGACAAATATAAAGTTGCTTTTGGATTACATCCCACAATTTACATTCCATAATTATATTTCATTGTACAATATAAGGAAAATGTTGCTCTTCAGTAAATATGGACTTTCTCGCATCACTGATTCTTAATTCCATATTGATATTTGTATGTATCACTTTTCTGCCTTTTATTTATTTTTAATTTTATTTTATTATGTTATGTTAGTCACCATGTATTACACCATTAGTTTTTGATGTAGTGTTCCATGATTCATTGTTTGCTTATAACACCCAGTGCTCCATCAATACGTGCCCTCCTTAATACCCATCACTGGGCTAACCCATCCCCCCAAAAAACCCTCAGTTTGTTTCTTAGAGTCCATAGTCTCTCATGATTCGTCTCCCCCTCCAGTTTCCCCCCCTTCATTTTTCCCTTCCTACTATTTTCTTTTTTCTTTTTTTTTTTAACATATAATGTATTATTTGTTTCAGAGGTACAGGTCTGTGATTCATCAGTCTTACAACACTCACCATAGCACATACCTTCCCCAACGTCCATCACCCAGACACCCCATCCCTTCTACCCCCCATCACTCCAGCAACCCTCTGTTTCCTGAGATTAAGAATTCCTCATATCAGTGAGATCATTTGATACTTGTCTTTCTACGACTGACTTATTTCGCTTAGCATAATACCCTCTAGTTCCATCCATGTTGTTGCAAATGGCAAGATTTCATTTTTTGATGGCTGCATAGTATTCCATTGTGTGTGTGTGTGTGTGTGTGTGTGTGTATATATATATATATATATATATATATATACACATATATCTTCTTTATCCATTCATCCATTGATGGACATCTAGGCTCTTTCCATAGTTTGGCTATTGTGGACATTGCTGCTATAAACATTGGGGTACACATACCCCTTCGGATCCCTACATTTGTATCTTGGGGGTAAATACCCAGTAGTGCAATTGCTGGGTTGTACAGCAGCTCTATTTTCAACTATTTTCAACTTTCTTGATTGGATTATTTGTTCTTTGGGTGTTGAGTTTGATACATTCTTTTTTGATTTTGGATACTAGCCCTTTATCTGATATGTCATTTGCCAATATCTTCTCCCATTCTGTTGGTTGTCTTTTGGTTTTGTTGACTGTTTCCTTTGTTGTGCAAAAGCTTTTTAAATTTTTTTTTTTTTTTTTTTTTGCATTTCTTTTTTTTTTTTTTTTAAATTTTTTATTGTTATGTTAATCACCATATATTACATCATTAGTTTTTGGTGCAGTGTTCCATGATTCATTGTTTGTTCATAACACCCAGTGCTCCATGCAGAACGTGCCCTCCTCAATACCCATCACCAGGCTAACCCATCCCCCCACCCCCCTCCCCTCTAGAACCCTCAGTTTGTTTTTCAGAGTCCATCATCTCTCATGGTTCGTTTCCCCCTCTGACATACTCCCCTTTTCTTCCTCTCCTGTTATCTTCTTTTTCTTTTTTCTGAAAATATGTTGCGTTATTTGTTTCAGAAGTACAGATCTGTGATTCAACAGTCTTGCACAATTCACAGCGCTCACCGTAGCACATACCCTCCCCAATGTCTATCACCCAGCCACCCCATCCCTCCCACCCCCAACCACTCCAGTAACACTCAGTTTCTTTCCTGAGATTAAGAATTCCTCATATCAGTGAGGTCATGTGATACATGTCTTTCTCTGATTGACTTATTTCACTCAGCATAACACCCTCCAGTTCCATCCACGTCGTTGCAAATGGCAAGATCTCATTCCTTTTGATGGCTGCATAATATTCCATTGTGTATATATACCACATCTTCTTTATCCATTCATCTGTCGATGGGCATCTTGGCTCTTTCCACAGTTTGGCTATGGTGGACATTGCTGCTATAAACATTGGGGTACACGTACCCCTTCGGGTCCCTACATTTGTATCTTTGTGGTAAATACCCAGTAGTGCAATTGCTGGATCGAACGGTAGCTCTAATTTCAACTGTTTGAGGAACCTCCATACTGTTTTCCAGAGGGGTTGCACCAGCTTGCATTCCCACCAACAGTGTAAGAGGGTTCCCCTTTCTCCACATCCCCGCCAACATCTGTCGTTCCCTGACTTGTTAATTTTAGCCATTCTGACGGGTGTGAGGTGGTATCTCATTGAGGTTTTGATTTGGATTTCCCTGATGCCAAGCGATGTTGAGCACTTTTTCATGTGCCTGTTGGCCATTTGGATGTCTTCTTTGGAGAAATGTCTGTTCATGTCTTCTGCCCATTTCTTGATTGGATTATTTGTTCTTTGGGTGTTGAGTTTGATAAGTTCTTTATAAATTTTGGATACTAGCCCTTTATCTGATATGTCATTTGCAAATATTTTCTCCCATTCTGTCGGTTGTCTTTTGGTTTTGTGGACTGTTTCTTTTGCTGTGCAGAAGCTTTTTATCTTGATGAAATCCCAATAGTTCATTTTTGCCCTGGCTTCCCGTGCCTTTGGCGATGTTTCTAGGAAGAAGTTGCTGCGGCTAAGGTCGAAAAGGTTGCTACCTGTGTTCTCCTTTAGGATTTGGATGGACTCCTGTCTCACGTTTAGGTCTTTCAACCATTTGGAGTCTATTTTTGTGTGTGGTGTAAGGAAATGGTCCAGTTTCATTCTTCTGCATGTGGCTGTCCAATTTTCCCAACACCATTTGTTGAAGAGACTGTCTTTTTGCCATTGGACATTCTTTCCTGCTTTGTCAAAAATAAGTTGACCATAGAGTTGAGGGTCCATTTCTGGGCTCTCGATTCTGTTCCATTGATCTATGTGTCTGTTTTTGTGCCAGTACCATACTGTCTTGATGATGACAGCTTTGTAATAGAGCTGGAAGTCCGGAATTGTGATGCCGCCAGCTTTGCTTTTCTTTTTCAGTATTCCTCTGGCTATTCTGGGTCTCTTCTGGTTCCATACAAATTTTAGGATTATTTGTTCCATTTCTTTGAAAAAAGTGGATGGTATTTTGATGGGGATTGCATTGAATGTGTAGATTGCTCTAGGTAGCATTGACATCTTCACAATGTTGATTCTCCCAATCCATGAGCATGGAACGTTTTTCCATTTCTTTGTGTCTTCTTCAATTTCTTTCCTGAGTATTTTATAGTTTTCTGTGTACAGATCCTTTGCCTCTTTGGTTAGATTTATTCCTAGGTATCTAATGGTTTTGGGTGCAATTGTAAATGGGATCGACTCCTTGATTTGTCTCTCTTCTGTCTTGTTGTTGGTGTATAGGAATGCCACTGATTTCTGTGCATTGATTTTATATCCTGCTACTTTACTGAATTCCTGTATGAGTTCTAGCAGTTTTGGGGTGGAGTCTTTTGGGTTTTCCACATACAGTATCATATCATCTGCAAAGAGTGAGAGTTTGACTTCCTCTTTGCCGATTTGGATGCCTTTGATTTCTTTTTGTTGTCTGATTGCTGTGGCTAGGACTTCTAATACTATGTTGAATAGCAGTGGTGAGAGTGGACATCCCTGCCGCGTTCCTGACCTTAGGGGAAAAGCTCTCAGCCTTTCCCCATTGAGAATGATATTCGCTGTAGGTTTTTCATAGATGGCTTTTATGATATTGAGGTATGTACCCTCTATCCCTATACTCTGAAGAGTTTTGATCAAGAAAGGATGTTGTACTTTGTCAAATGCTTTTTCTGCATCTATTGAGAGGATCATATGATTCTTGTTCTTTCTTTTGTTAATGTATTGTATCACGTTGATTGATTTGCGGATGTTGAACCAGCCTTGCAGCCCAGGAATAAATCCCACTTGGTCGTGGTGAATAATCCTTTTAATGTACTGTTGGATCCTATTGGCTAGTATTTTGGTGAGAATTTTTGCATCCATGTTCATCAAGGATATTGGTCTGTAATTCTCTTTTTTGATGGGGTCTTTGTCTGGTTTTGGGATCAAGGTAATGCTGGCCTCATAAAATGAGTTTGGAAGTTTCCCTTCCATTTCTATTTTTTGGAACAATTTCAGAAGAATAGGTATTAATTCTTCTTTAAATGTCTGATAGAATTCCCCTGGGAAGCCATCTGGCCCTGGGCTTTTGTTTCTTGGGAGATTTTTGATGACTGTTTCAATTTCCTTAGTGGTTATAGGTCTGTTCAGGTTTTCTATTTCTTCCTGGTTCAATTTTGGTAGTTGATACATCTCTAGGAATGCACCCATTTCTTCCAGGTTATCTAATTTGCTGGCATAGAGTTGCTCATAATATGTTCTTATAATTGTTTGTATTTCTTTGGTGTTGCTTGTGATCTCTCCTCTTTCATTCATGATTTTGTTGATTTGGGTCATTTCTCTTTTCTTTTTGATCAGTCTGGCCAGGGGTTTATCAATCTTGTTAATTCTTTCAAAGAACCAGCTCCTAGTTTCGTTGATCTGTTCTACTGTTCTTTTGGTTTCTAGTTCATTGATTTCTGCTCTGATCTTTATGATTTCTCTTCTCCTGCTGGGTTTAGGCTTTCTTTGCTGTTCTTTCTCCAGCTCCTTTAGGTGTAGGGTTAGGTTGTGTATTTGAGACCTTTCTTGTTTCTTGAGAAAGGCTTGTATTGCTATATACTTTCCTCTCAGGACTGCTTTTGCTGTATCCCAAAGATTTTGAACAGTTGTGTTTTCATTTTCATTGGTTTCCATGAATTTTTTTAATTCTTCTTTAATTTCTTGGTTGACCCATTCATTCTTTAGTAGGATGCTCTTTAGCCTCCATGTATTTGAGTTCTTTCCGACTTTCCTCTTGTGGTTGAGTTCTAGTTTCAAAGCATTGTGGTCTGAAAATATGCAGGGAATGATCCCAATCTTTTGGTACCGATTGAGACCTGATTTGTGACCTAGGATGTGATCAATTCTGGAGAATGTTCCATGGGCACTAGAGAAGAATGTGTATTCCTTTGCTTTGGGATGGAATGTTCTGAATATGTCTGTGAAGTCCATTTGGTCCAGTGTGTCATTTAAAGTCTTTATTTCCTTGTTGATCTTTTGCTTAGATGATCTGTCCATTTCAGTCAGGGGGGTGTTAAAGTCCCCCACTATTATTGTATTGTTGTCAATGTGTTTCTTTGCTTTTGTTATTAATTGCCTTATATAATTGGCCGCTCCCATGTTCGGGGCATAGATATTTACAATTGTTAGATCTTCTTGTTGGATAGACCCTTTAAGTAGGATATAGTGTCCTTCCTCATCTCTTATTACAGTCTTTGTTTTAAAATCTAGTTTGTCTGATATAAGGATTGCCACCCCAGCTTTCTTTTGGTGTCCATTAGCATGGTAAATGGTCTTCCACCCCCTCACTTTCAATCTGGGGGTGTCTTTGGGTGTAAAATGAGTCTCTTGTAGACAGCATATTGATGGGTCTTGTTTTTTAATCCAATCTGATAGCCTGTGTCTTTTGATTGGGGCATTTAGCCCATTTACATTCAGGGTAACTATTGAAAGGTATGAATTTAGTGCCATTGTATTACCTGTAAGGTGACTGTTAACTGTCTGTTGTCTGTGTTCGTTTCTGTTCTTTGCTGCTTTTAGGTTCTCTCTTTGCTTAGAGGACCCCTCTCAATATTTCTTGGAGGGCTGGTTTCGTGTTTGCAAATTCCTTTAGTTTTTGTTTGTTCTGGAAGCTTTTTATCTCTCCTTCTATTTTCAATGATAGCCTAGCTGGATATAGTATTCTTGGCTGCATATTTTTCTCGTTTAGTGCTCTGAAGATATCTTGCCAGTCCTTTCTGGCCTGCCAGGTCTCTGTGGATAGGTCTGTTGCCAATCTAATGTTTCTACCATTGTAGGTTACATATCTCTTCTCCCGAGCTGCTTTCAGGATTTTCTCTTTGTCTCTGAGACTCGTAAGTTTTACTATTAGATGTCGGGGTGTTGACCTATTTTTATTGATTTTGAGAGGGGTTCTCTGTGCCTCCTGGATTTTAATGCCTGTTTCCTTCCTCACATTAGGGAAGTTCTCTGCTATAATTTGCTCCAATATACCTTCTGCCCCTCTCTCTCTCTCTTCTTCTTCTGGGATCCCAATTATTCTAATGTTGTTTCGTCTTATCGTATCACTTATCTCTCGAATTCTGCCCTCGTGATCCTGTAGTTGTTTCTCTCTCTTTTTCTCAGCCTCTTTATTTTCCATCATTTGGTCTTCTATATCACTGATTCTCTCTTCTGCCTCATTTATCCTAGCATTTAGTGCCCCCATTTTTGATTGCACCTCATCAATAGCCTTTTTGATTTCGATTTGGTTAGATTTTAGTTCTTTTATTTCTCCAGAAAGGGTTTCTCTAATAACTTCCACGCTTTTTTCAAGCCCAGCTAGTATCTTTAAAGTCATGATTCTGAACTCTAGGTCCGACATCGTACTAATGTCCGTATTGAGTAGGTCCCTGGCTGACGGTACTACCTCTTGTTCTTTTTGCTGAGGTGATTTCTTTCGTCTTGTCATTTTGTCCAGAGGAGAATAGATGAATGAGAGAACAAAAGGCTAACAGGTTTACAACGTCCCCAGCAAATATACTGTATGCAAATCAGAAAAGACCTGAAACCAGGGGAAAAGAAAGGGAAAGAAAGAAAAAAGAAAGAGAAAAAGAAAAAAAAAAAGAAAAAAAAGATAAAAACAAAAACAAAACAATTCAAAAAAGGCAGAATATGATCAAATATGATCAGGCTAGTGCATAGATCAGTGCCACACACTAGATTTTGGGCGTATTTTGGTCTGTTAGAAAAAGTGCCTCCTAAAATTTTAAAGGAAGAAAGACATATATGTACAAAATAAGGGTTGATACAATGAAGGGATGGAAGATGACTGTAAAGATGAAAATTATAAAAGATTTTATAAAAGGACTTGGTAAGATAAGTTGTTTGAAAAAAGAAAGAAGATTTAAGGAAAAAAAAAAAGGAAAAAGGGAGAGAATGTGATCAGGCAGGAGACTAGAACAAAGCCATACACTAGTGGTTTAGGGTATATTTTGATCTGTTAGAAGAAACTGTACCTCAAAATTTTAAAGAGAGAACAACTTATATATATATGCCAAAAACAAGGATAACTACTATGAAGGGATAAAATATGACTCTAAAAATGAAAAAAAAATAAAAAATGTTTTTTTTTTTTAAAAAAAAGGGATTTATAAGATGTTGGTTGAAAAAGGGAAAAAGAAAAATAAAAAAAGTCAACAAAAATTAACTTTGATGAAATAATGAATCATGGTAAAAAAAAAAAAAAAAAAAAAAAAAAAAAGAAGGCATGAATCTATGTGCAGTATTCCCCTAGCGCTGGAGTTCTCCTATTCTCCTTGATCGATCAACTTGGTCTTGGCTTGCTGGCTGTTTGTGCTGATCTTCTGGGGGAGGGGCCTGTTGCTGTGGTTTCCAAATGCCTTTGCCGGAGGCGGAATTGCCCCGCCCTTGTCCGTCCGGGCTAAGGAAGCTGCTCCAGTTTGCTCTCAGGAGCTTTTGTTCCCTGCAAGCTCTCGGTACAGCTTTGGAGGACCAGGGCGAAAATGGCGGCCTCCCAGTCTCTGCCCGGAGGAGCCGAGAACTCGGGGCCCCACTCCTCAGTGCGCACCCAGAGAAAAGCAGTCACTCCCGTGTCCCCGGTCTCTGGCCGCACTCCGTGCTCACCTGGCCTGTGACCGAGCGTTTCTATCTCTGGCACCCGACCCCGCTCGGAGTCTCCAAACCCAGCAGATCCCTGCAGTGTGTTCCCGCACCGCTCCTCCCCGGGAAGGAAGGGGAGTCTCCCCGGATCTGCTGCTTGTTGGGTCCCTGCTGGGGGAGCCGTGCCCCGACTGGGCCGCAGATCACAGTTTGTGGCAACCCCGAGCTGAGAGCCCACGACTCTGCTCCGTCTCTGCAGCCGGCTTCCCTGCTCTGATACCTGGGAGCTCTGCCGCACTCAGGCACCCCCGGTCTCTCTGTGACCCCGAGGGTCCTGAGACCACACTGTCCCGGGAGGATTCCACCCCCCGCTTAGCCACTGCAGCGACGTCCCTCTGCCGAGCCAACTTTTAAAAGGTCCGATTTTGTGCTCCGCGGCTCTAGCACTTGCCAGAAGCGGCCGACGGAGGCCCCTCCCCCGCCGTCTATCCTCCCGAATATCGCCTCGGATTCACTTCTCCGCACGTCCTACCTTCCAGTAAGTGGTCGCTTCTCTGTTCAGAGAGTTGTTGCTACTCTCCTGTTCGATCTCCTGTTGAGTTCGTAGGTGTTCAGAATGGTTTGATCCCTATTCAGCTGTATTCCTGAGACCAGACAAAATCTAGGTCTCCTACTCCTCCGCCATCTTGCTCCGCCCCCTCCTTCTTGCATTTCTAAAAGCTTTTTATCTTGATGAAGTCCCAATAGTTCATTTTTGCCCTTGCTTCCCTTGCCTTTGGCGATGTGTCTAGGAAGAAGTTGCTGCAGCTGAGGTCAAAGAGGTTGCTGCCTGTGTTCTCCTCAAGGAGTTTGATGGATTCCTGTCTCACATTTAGGTCTTTCAACCATTTTGAGTCTATTTTTGTGTGTGGTGTAAGGAAATGGTCCAGTTTCATTTGTCTGCATGTGGTTGTCCAATTTTCCCAACACCATTCGTTGAAGAGACTGTTTTTTTTCCATTGGATATTCTTTCCTGCTTTGTCAAAGATGAGTTGACCATAGAGTTGAGGGTTCATTTTGGGGCTCTCTATTCTGTTCCATTGATCTATGCATCTGTTTTTGTGCCAGTACCATACTGTCTTGATGATGACAGCTTTGTAATAGAGTTTGAAGTCTGGAATAGTGATGCCATCAGCTTTTCTCTTCTTTTTCAACATACCTCTGGCTATTTGGGGTCTTTTCTGGTTCCATACAAATTTTAGGATTGTTTGTTCCATTTCTTTGAAAAAAGTTGATGGTATTTTGATAGGAATTACATTAAATGTGTAGATTGCTCTAGGTAGTATTGATATTTTCACAATATTTGTTCTTCCAATCCATGAGCATGGGATGTTTTTCCATTTCTTTGTGTCTTCCTCAATTTCTTTCATGAGTATTCTATAGTTTTCTGAGTACAGATTCTTTGCCTCTTTGGTTAGATTTATTCCTAGGTATCTTATGGTTTTGGGTGCAATTGTAAATGGGATCGACTCCTTGATTTGTCTCTCTTCTGTCTTGTTGTTGGTGTATAGAAATGCCACTGATTTCTGTGCATTGATTTTATATCCTGCCACTTTACTGAATTCCTGTATGAGTTCTAGCAAAACCTCAATGAGATACCACCTTACACCAGTCTTTTGGGTTTTCCACATAAAGTATCACATCATCTGCAAAGAGTGAGAGTTTGACTTCTTCTTTATTTAGTAAAATAACTCCTTGGTGCTGGGCTGTGCCTTCTAAAGGTAAGCCTGAAAAATAGGCTAGAACGTCAAGTAGAGCCTGCCAGGCTTCCTGTTAATTCTGCATTTTGTGCATTTTCACTCCCCATTCCAAGTCAATGTCTCCTCATCTCCTCCAACCTTATCTGCCACAACAAATAGAATTTTTCCAGGATTTTTGGTATACACAAAATGATCTTGAATATTGATGAAAAATATAGCAAAGATCTGGCAAGGGAAAAAATGACTTAGCAAAGCAAAGACATCTAATGTTATTGTTTTTTTCTTGCCCTTGCTTTGAAAATCCCTTCTTCCACATCTGCATGGCTCGCTCCCAACTTCATTCAGATCTCAGCTCCAACTTCACCTCCTCAGTGAGGCCTTTCCCGCAGAACATACCTAAATACACTTCATTCCTCATCCTCTCATTTTGCTAACTTTTCTTCACAGCACATCTCTACCTGACATTACATTATAAATGATTGTGTGAAACTGTCGCTTGTCTATCTCTACCCTAGAGTCTAAGCTGCATGAGAACAAGGACTTTGTTTTGTTTGCTACTGTCCTTGCAGCACCTAAAACAAGCACATGGCATATGATGAATGTCCAATAAATAAATATTTGTTGAATGACTAAATGAATGAAGAAAATAAATTCGATGACTAAATTACAACCGAATGGAACTAATCATCAGGGAAATGTAAATCAAAGCTACAATGAGATATCACTTCCCATCTGTTAGAATAACTATTATCAAAAAAACAAGATATAAGTGTTGGCAAGGATGTGAAGAAAAAGGAATCCTCATGCACTGGTGGTGGGAATGTAAACTGGTTCAGCTACTATGGACAACAGTATGGAGTTTCCTCAAAAAATTAAAATTACCATATGATCCAATAATCCCACTTCTAGGTATATATTCAAGGAATTGAAATTAACATCTCCACAAGATATTTGCCCTTTCAAGTTCATTACAGCATACAGTATTATTACTTACAGTTATTTACATTATTTACAATAGCCAAGATATGAAAACTAAGTGTTCATCAATGAATGCATGGATAAAGAAATGTGGTGCACACACACACACACACACACTCACACACACATATATACACACAGATATTATTCAGCCATAAAAAAGAAGGAAATCCTGCCATTTGTGACAACATGGATTGACCTTGAGGACACTATGCTAAGTGAAATAAGGTAAAAAAGACAAATACTATAAGATCTTACTTATGCCAAATCTAAAAAAATGAACTCAGAAACGGAGAACAGATTGGTGGTTGCCAGAGCTGAGAGGTGAAGGGTGGGGGAAATGGGTGAAGGCGGTCACAAGATACAAGCTGGCAGTTATAAGATAAAGAAGTCCTGGGGATGTAATGTAGGGATGGTGACTATAGTTAATAATATCGTATTGTATATGTGAAAGTTGCTAAGGGTAGATCTGAAAAGTTTTTATCATAAGAAAAATATATAACCACGTGAGATAATGGATGGTAACTAAACTTATTGTGGTAATCATTTCCCAATACATACATAAATCAAATCATTATGTTGTATACCCTAAACTAATACAATCTTACATGTTGATTATATTTCAGTACAACTAGAAAAAATAAAAATTAAATAAATAAAAATACTTTCACAGGGAAAAAAAGAGGAAAAAACAACCCAAATGGAATACTTAAAGTCTTGAGACATTTTTGAAATTATTTCTCAGGCCAACTTTTTGAAAAGAAAATTGGATAAGGGTGGAAAAAAACACCTAAGATGAAAAAAAAAGATAAGTTTCTTTAGTAACAATAGTAAGGTTTAAGACGAAAGTAGCTAAGTCTATTCAAACAGCTTATCCCATTCACGGCCAACTTTGAGATTCCCCCAGGTCCATGTTGTATGATCCAAGACTTGTCACAATAGAGAAACATAGGTCATGAAACCCTGTTCTCTATAGAATGGAGGAATAATTGATACTATTCTACAAATGTTTCTCCAAACCCCAAGTGCTGATCTATTGTGATGCTTGCTTCTCCCAGTGTGCTGAGAACAATTTTGGAGGAGGTTTCTTTCCTGTCTTTTCTTACTCTTCTCAAAAGGGTCCTAGCATTAACTGGGCATATTTATCTCATGGTCCAGTGACTCTGGTCAAGCTGTTCTTGTTACCAGAAGAGCTTTGCCCTCCAGCCTCTGAAACCAGAATAATCAAGCAAAGGGAAAGACTGGAAATAACAAAAATAGTTCACAAGTAAATATATAAGAATTAAGACTCTGAACCACAAAAAGTCTAAATTACCATTAGAAAAATTTGGACAGTGAGAATAAATTAAGACACTTGAGGTTTTAATGCTGCAAATATAAGATTATTTATAAAAGTCACACTATTAGCTGTTGCTATAAAGACTTCCTTAAAATATCTCTAAAATATAAAGTATTAACCAACACAATTAATAATAGCCTCAGTGTGACCTATTTGCTGCCTAGCAATTCTCTTTATTGAAACAACAGACAGGACTGATTACTCAGCAGGGTAACTTACTCCAAAATAACTTTCCTGACCAAATGATAGTGTCACTTGTCACACAGGAAGTGAAGACTTGGCAAAATTTTCACTGGGTAGTTTCCTTTGACTTTTCACATTACAGTCAACTGATTTATGAATGATAGGAAGTATAAATTTAACTGTGCTGACAACTCTTTGGAAGTGGACTAAATCTGCAAGACCTGTCCAGCCAAATGGCTGCTGACTCCTCCAACTCAATATTATAAAAACATAATGTGTAAATCAATAATAAATTAGTGATGATAATAAATCGATTTATTCATTCATCAATTTTTAAACTAACTGTGATTTTCCCCTAACCAGCTCCTTCCCCTAACTTCTCACTTCCCCATTTCTGCCCTACCACCTCTATGAACCCACATGGCCTGGTAGCAGAGTAAGTCATTCTCCCTTCTCATACCCACTAGGTCCAAATTCTACAGCATCTTCCTTCCTTGCTTCTCTTCCATGTGCCCCTTGGTTACCATCCAAGCTTAGGCCTCATTTGTCTGCTTGCTTTCCCTCTCTACCCTCTACACATATTTTTTTTTTCTTTTCTATACTTCTATATGTATTGAGCATGACTGAAACAAGCTTGGCATATGGTATTTTATAGTCCTCACAATCTATGTGATATAATTTAGAACTGAATTATATACAGGTATATATTATATATTGATCTATCTCTTTGCTTTTGTCAACACTGGCAAATAGAGTTGTATTCAAGGCCTTCTGTAATCAAACTTTGCCCTTATTTCTAGCCCTATATTTCATTGGTCTTCCATACTTCAACAAATTGGAATTGTTTTCCTTTCTTGGAATATTCTCTACCCCTTTTTTCCACTTCCTTTGCTTGTAAAGACTCTCCTGCCTCTACACATTATATATGTCATTACTACCGGAGTCATTCAACTATCTTTCTTTGAAATCTCTCCTATCACCCTAATAAGAAATAATATTGTCCTTCCTGAGTGCCTGTGGTACTTGGCTCCCTCCCTTAGTACCAGCTTTGTGGTGTATTTACTCATTTATTTATTTGTTGTGTTTTCCTCTGATCCATTATTAAACTCCTTGAGACAATTACTTTAGAACTGAAACTTATGGGACTCACTCAATTCCTTTGTGTTGAAAGAACGAATGAATGAGTGATGGAGAAAGTTCTTATATCACCTGCTCTTCAAAAGCAAGTTTTAAACTTCCCACTGATAGGAAATTCAGAAATTCTTAGTATATAGTTTGGTGTTCCTAGATGTTACATAACAAATTAATGTAAAGCCATTATGTAACAGAATATAGGCCCCACTCAGCTAAAACTAGTTAAACATATCTTGGGTCCGCAGAACAATTGATGGTGTTGGAAACATTAACTAGATAAATACAAAGCAATACAATCTAGTTTTATTTTCCCAGAAGGTTGTTTTGAGATCATCAGTTGCTCATAATATATAGGAAAATATTATTTTCATAAATCTTTAAGTGAAGATATTTTTTTTCTTTTCTACACTTCTATATGTATTGCGCATGACTGAAACAAGCCTGGCATATCGTTTTTTATAGTCCTCACAATCTATGTGATATAATTTAGAACTGAATTATATACAGGTATATATTATATATTGATCTTTTCTCCCCAACAAATGTTAAATGAATGAAAAAAAACCCACACATTTCCTTAATCCCTGGCATTTGTGAAGCATTTAAACATTATCTTGTAGTAGCAATGATAGCATTGGTGTTAGAGGTGGTGCAGTGGTGATGGTACCGGTGGTGGTAGAAGTGGCAGCGGTAATAATAGCAGAGACAGTAAGAGCAGTGCAATGTAAAGGATCTCATGGGAACCAGACTCATTAGATACGTCATCTCATTTAAATATTAAAACAACCCTACAAAATAACTCTAGTCTCTCCACTTTACAAATAAGAAAGTTGGAGTTTTTTTCCCATTTCACCGTGTTACCTCCTTATAGGCCATCCAATGAATAAACCCTTTTTTGGAATCCTTTTGCCTGTGACCTAGACTGGTTGAATAATTGATTGATATGAATAGTTGAGTGCACTGGAGAATTCCTAGTAAGAAAGAAAGACTATGGGGTTTTTGTTATTTTCGCAGACTAGGTGCCCCACCCCCAAACGACATATAAAAAACAAATGTGCATTAAAATATACTCTGGCCATTTATAACAAGATCCTTTCCAGTTAAAGTTATCTAATATGGTTAAGTGTACCAGTGGATGCCTCTTTCTCCACCAGCAATGAGGGAAGGATTTATTCTGGGTACTGAGTTGTCTACTGCCAACCTTGGATGCCTGGAGAGGCAAATGCTAAGTACGACAAATGAGTCACATGATTTAGACATTAATCTAGAAAATACTTGAGCCATTCAAGGTCAATTGAACTTTTTATGTATAGAATTCATAATCTACCAAATGAAAAAAACCAAGAAGGCCCCAACAACTTGGACATTTTCTCTAACTCTTGCCTTAGTTTTTCAAAAGCAAACACTGGAGTTCGGCTGCTGGTAAAGGAATCAATGTGTCAATAACATAGTAACAAAATTTTTGATCAGTTACTGACAATCCTGCTAGAAAAAAATTGCTATAGTAACAGAGATAATTATCAGCATCTTTGGGGGTCAACCTGTTTGGTGAAATAGTGCTGTTTAGAAATGCAGATAAAAATAGGTAAGAGAGTGAGGAGGTAAAAAAATACCTTTTTTAAAATAAATAATTTATGTCCAGGTGTTAACCAGAGGTAAAATTGAAAAGTATGTTTTGATTAAAATCCTATGCTGCCAACAAAGTCATTTAAAAATTACTTATTTCAAGATAGATAATTTTCTATTACCCATGTGAACAGAAAGAAGCATGTGGAAGAAATCATCCAAAACAGCAGAAGATCTAGAAGTTGCTCCTATTTATTTCAGAAATACATTATTTGATTTGCTTTTTGCATGTTTCAATTCACTTTCCTAAGTCTGACTTAAGCTAATATTATAATTAGTTTGACTTTCCTGAGCCCTCATCAAGTGCCAGGAGGAAGTTAATCTAGAAATGTGCTAGTGGACGATAATGTGAAAAAAAAACGATTAAAAATTATCTGTCTTGAATGAGGAAAAATGATAGACCAAGTATCTCCCCTCCTACCCCAGAACTCTCAAAATCGAAACAAATGTCTATAAATTAAAAGAAAACTAAGTCTGTATGAGTGAAAGTGCTAAAACAAACTTCCTTAGTATCAAGGAAGCTCTCAGGTCTGACTCAAAATGTTATGGAATGAGTCATATAAGATCCTGGTTCTTAGCATGTACTTGTATGGTTAAACACAAATTCACTTACTCCTTATTCCAAGGACTGATCCAGAATGCATAATACACTACAAGAGGTAATTTGGGGCACCTGGGTGGCCCAGTCAGTTAAGTGCTGGACTCTTGGTTTTGGCTCAAGTCCTGATCTCAGAGTGGTGGGATCCAGCTCCCCCACACCCCCCCACCCAGCAGGCTTGTGCTCAGCATGGAGTCTGGTTAAGACTCTCTCTCCCTCAGGATGCCTGGGTGGCACAGTCAGTTAGGCATCTGCTTTCGGTTCAGGTCATGATCCCAGAGTCCTGGGATTGAGTCCCGCATTGGGCTCCTTGCTCTGCAGGGCCTGCTTCTCCCTCTGCCTGCTGCTCCCATTTGGGCTCTCTCTCTCTCTCTTTCTGTCTCTCTGAAAAATAAATAAAAATCTTAAAAAAAAAAGACTCTTTCTCCCTCTCCCTTTGCCCCGCCCCCTTCTCTCTCTCTAAAATAAATCTAAAAAAAAAAAAAAAAGGGTAATCGTATCTATTTTCTGACCCAGAGTCCTGAGAGCAGAAGGAAACTTCCTTCCAATAACCGAAACAGTTCACAAATTTGCAAAAATAAAACCATTTTTAAAAGATGTGTCATTGGGATGCCTGGGTGGCTCAGATGGTTAAGCATCTGCCTTCGGCTCAGGTCATGATCTCGAGGTCCTGGGATTGATTCCCATGTCGGGCTCCCAGCTCAGCAGGGGTCTGCTTCTCCCTCTCCCTCTGCCTCTCCCCCTGCTTGTGCTCTCTCTCTCTCTCAAATGAATAAATAAAATCTTTAAAAAAATAAAAGATGGGTCACTTCACAATTTTTCTTTTTCCTACCTAAGATTTCCTAACTAAACTGGTGGAGTGAAGATCTCTTGAGATTGACTGTGTGTCAGTATATTTATAAACAGCCAAGTGGCCAGTGTTGGCAGCCAAAAGCCAGTCATCCTAAATCAAGGTTTACAGGTGCAAATTTTTTCACTCCCCTCTATATTCCTTTTGACTTAAGGGATATTTGATCTGAGTAGCCAGCTGGCAATATACACAATGACACTTAGAACACATGTGTAAAAACTTGAAACAAGTAGGGGCATTTGGATGGCTCAGTTGGTTTAAGCATCTGACTCTTGATTTCGGCTCAGTCATAATCTCAGGATCCTGAGATTGAGCCCCAAATCAGGCTCCGTCCTGGGCACAGATTCTGCTTAAGATTCTCTCTCCCTCTCTCCTTCTCCCTCTGCTCTCCCTCCCTCACTCTCTCTCTCTCTCTCTCTTAAAAAAGAAAAAAAAAACTTGAAACAAGTATCATGAAAGGCAGAGTCAGAAGAATTACTATCTTTTTATCGAATCTGTCATTTGCAAAACAATTATATTAAGTATACCCCCTTAGTCAACTAAATTGTTCCAATAGTGTGGTGTTTAAAAAAGACATATACATGTGTGTTAATACATTGCATATGATGGCTCAATTATTTAAAAAATATATGATCAGATGGAATCCTTACCTTTTCAAGTATAGCATTGCCTTGGTGAGGATTGATGTTATGCTGGCTTATTTCTCTCTTGTATTTATATTCATAAACTTGATCAGTGATATTAATCAGCAGAGTTGATGGACTGAAGGCCAGTTTTCCACAATCATACACAGTTCCACTTTCAATATCTGTTGGTGCTGTAGCATATCGTAAGATTAATCCCATTATGAGGCCTAGAATAAAGAATAAACAATTGCATTGGAGGAACTGAATCTAAAATGTTCACTATTGGATGCTTTTAAATATATGATTTTGAACTTGTAGAAGTGGCAGGAGAAAAGGTTATATCATTACCTGGCTTAGAATATTGTTCACTCTTCTATAGATACCAGTTCAGTAGATTGCATTAAGATATTTGTGGTGTGGACACTATTGCTTGAATATCCAGCATATATTCCCCTGTTTTTCCTTCCTAATGGAGCCACGAATTTTGGAGAGAAAAGCTACCTACTTCTTCTATCCAACCAAATGCTTCAAGAAAACCTTTGCTCTTTAACAGATACCGAGTAATCTAATCAGTCAGTGGATTAAATTTCCCAGAAAGTTTTTGGTCCACAAGTCAGCACATATCTAAAACAGTGCCATCAAACTAAAAGGAAGCACTTATAGTCCATGGTTGGGAGAGAGATGTTCTTTGTTTTCTCCTTTGGGATATGACAAAGGCAATTTGTTTCCCCATTTTTTTTGCTGGCAGATATCTTGTGACCTTGAGGGGACCCAGTCCAAGGTAATGGTCAATATACTGAGAATCTTAGGACCAAGATACAGACAGAACCTAGGTCCTGATGACTTCACTGAACCACTGGATCAACCGATTCAGGAGATACCTACTTCTAGACTTCTCGTTATGTGATACAATACATTCTTTAATTTTTCAAACAACTTTGAATCAAGTTTCTGCTTACCTGTAGCAAATGCATCCTAAAGATACAACATTCCTTTCAGTGAAGAGTTGAACCCAAGTAACAATCCTTGACTTTTAAGTTTACACATTTATACGTTAGGATGCTGATGGTAATCTGCTAACTGTAAACTCTGCTAATATTATGGATTTATTAATAAATAGCAAAGAAACTTTAGAGGGCTGAAGTATGTGTTTTAAGATAAATCCACAACCCACTCTTTAAAACATCAAATGTTGGAAGGTTTTACCACTCTTGTGAATCTAGTCACCTAATAGCCTTTCATTTACTTAATAATTTGTTGGGAGCTTATTTTGTACAAGACATTTCTAGACTTAAAAATGCAACCCCAGTCCTATAAGAGCTCAAGTTTGTAAAATACAAACCCTTAAGCAAACAATTATAATACAATGTGACATGTGCTATGACAGCTGGTAAGCCCTCTGTGTTATATGAGTATAGACAGAAAACACTCCAAAGCCCTTTGAATGATGCAAAGCTTTAGAGGAATCTTAAAAGGTCATATAAGATTTGTCCAGATAAGCTGAATCAGGGAATAAGTTGGGATCCAGGTTGCACATGTGGGTGGCAGTACATAACAGCAGAGACAGCTAAAAGATCCCCAGGATTTATGTTCACCAATGTGTAGCATAGTTGTCAGGAAAGTGGATGCTCAGTCAGAGATTGTTTCCTGATTTGTGTCTGGTTAAGTTCTCCCCAGTGGAATATAAGCAAAAGTGATATGTGCCCCTTCTGGAACACAGCTTTGAATAAGTAGGTGAGTTTTCCCCTTCTCCTTCCCCATCTATCTGATAGATGGGGAGGAAACAAAGGCCCTATAAGTAAACAGAGTCACTAGACTGAAGGAGCCCTAGTCCCTGAGATAGCAGGTGGGCGGAAAGCCTCTGCCAACCAGGAATACCTACATTGGACTATTATGTGAGTGAAAAGTTAACTTCTGTTGTGTTGTCACTGAAATTGTAGTGTTAATGTGTTAACCATCACCAGGATAACCTACTGGAGATTATGTATAAATACAAAACGACTTAAGAAACCTGGTGGATTTAGAGAGTCTGTAGTGCTGTGAGAAGAGAATAAATGCGGGAGAGAAAGATGATAGAGATAAAAAGAGAGAAAGAGAAAAAGAGAGGGGTTGAGAACTCTAGACTATAGGCCAGAGGCAGAGACCAAGTCATAAGGTAAGTTCCTTGGTCATGCTGAAAAGTTTTTACTTTTAACTCAGTGGTAATGCAGAACTATTGAAATATTTCAGGTAGGAGAATAAAACAATAAAATGTTTATGTAAGTGCTATCATTTTGGCAACAATGTAGAGAACTAAAGAGAATGATGCATGAGAATAAAAACAGATTTTCTTTCAAGAATATTTTTACCTCATTCCAGCTTCAGTATTTGGCCCACTCCTCCATCATAGTGAGAAATACTGTATCCTAACCTTTGTTAGCAAGAGAAAATAAGTGATGGATACATAACTACCATGAGCGCTTGATCCACCATAGAACAGTGAGCAAACTTTCATGTGTCATATCAAATGATTACAATAAAACTAGTCAGGAAAGAGCAGGGAAAACATATTATCTACACTGCAAGTGGTTTAGGGTGCCTGTGAAGAACACGACTTTGCCAACACTCTTTGTCTAGGAAAGATTCATTTTCTAAGTTATTTGGCAGGTACTGTGATTAGAATCATAGAGTGATTCTATGACCTGTGTTTTCTATTCAAGTGGGATATAAATAAAGGAATCCCAAGACACTATCTGCATGGGGCCTGAATAGAGAGAACCTGTATTAATACTGTTCAAAGTTCTCAGAAGGTGAGACGCTTATTTTTGCAATATGCTTTCAGTGCAACAAGTAAATATGAAGTGTCTACTGTTTTTTCCCAATCAGGGAACTCAATTATTTGTCATAATGAGGGCCTTATCCCTGGGCCCCTGTGGTTAAATTCATACAAGTCCTCAAAACCTAAATGGCCCTGCCTGGACCTTTGTATCAGCTCTGGTGCCAGCTTTCAGCAAGAGGTGCGCTGGAGTAAATGGAGTAAGCTGCTTGCCACCAGTGCGGACCAGATGTGATGGTCATGACGAAGCATCCCTCAGACGGATCTCCCCCTGTGAGGACTGCAGCTGATCGATGGTCTCAGCCACTGTGCCCCGGAGTCCACAACCGTATTCACTGAGGCCAGCCAATGACTAAGTTCAGTAGGGGTACCGAGGCAGGGAGGTGGGGCCGCTCTGAAGGGTGACCATGGCTTAAGGATGTCCTTTCAGCCTTGCTAAACCTTTCTTAGAATTGTGCCATGACCTAAACCTTTTCCTACCCAGGCTTCCCCTCGCTCCTCCCTCCACAGGGGCTACAGCTGCACTGAGGTCTGACAGCTGTCCCAGCGTCCAACCTCTCTCTCCCCATTTTCCCTCAAAAAAGTTTCCCCAAGAAATCTTTCACATGACTAATCTCTTCCCAGTGTCCGCTTCCCAGAGGACCCAAATTAACACACTTGACAAAAGGCTCTAGTTCTGCTTCCCCTCACCCCAAGTCTCGAGAGGAAGCAACATCTTGACACAATGTGAAGGCCAGTGGGGAAACAGCAGCTGCACAGTGCACTCAGTTGACAAACACATATGCCCATTTGTGCGCCCCCACTGCAGTAGCAGCGGCTGGAAAGATCCTTAATGTCTGAGGCCAGACACCCACCCACAGAATCTGACAATGCTTCTGACAGCCAAATGTCCACTCAGCACTTTAGCCATATGTTGAAACAAATATGGAGTTTTGAATTAATGCCACTCCAGCATAATATTGTTTGAAAGCAGGTGACAGATAAAGTAGGACTGCTAGTAGGAAAAAAAATGCTATTGAAAAGGGTTGTTTGTACTCTCCCACAAAGGTATAGGATAAAGAAAGCACCAACCACCAGTGCACAGAAGGAAAGAAGAGACTGGCTGCCACAGTTTATGGACACGAACCACCATTCTCATTGTTAAGCCACAAGCCCAGGCCTTACCTTCCCAGGAGAAAAAGAGGCAGCTTGTCCAGGCAAAGCAATACCATGCAAAGGCCTTGTTCTAGGTTATATTCTCACAAGCATGACACTTCCCTGAGCTCTGCCCCTCCAAGCAAAAACTCTAGTCCAGATGCATCCCTGCCCCTACATGTCTGGGCATTTGGGCAACTAGGAGGGCTGTAATATAGACATGCCGTTTAGTGAACCTTGACCTCTCCCTAACAGCATACAAGCCCCACGATAGAGCTTAGACAATATACCTCATTCCTAAACCACTCATAGTCCTCCAAATTCCATTTCAAGTTCCACCTGTGGGGGCCCCTGCTCTGATGCAGCCTGTGCTCAATGAATTCCTTCATCTTTGAGTTCTTACAGCACTCACAGTTTAAACCACACCCTTTATGGCCCAATTTTATAAAGGCTTACATTGTTCAACATTGCTTTGCAGACCTTGGCTTTGTCTCCCTCATTAGACAATGAGACTGTTTAAGACAGAGACTCTGTGCTAGTCTTCATCTCTTTTTCCTTCAGAAAAGCTACACTTTAGGCAGAATTGTAACCCAACTTTCTCTAAGTCCACAAACTCCCTTGGAGTCAAGAAGGAAAGATCCTCTAACTTCACGTAGTTGGTCAGTGACCAACATTTTATTTATTTTATTTATTTATTTATTTATTTATTTATTTATTTATTTATATTAAAGATTTTATTTATTTATTTGACAGAGAGAGACACAGCGAGAGAGGGAACACAAGCAGGGGGAGTGGGAGAGGGAGAAGCAGGCTTCCCACGGAACAGGGAGCCCGATGTGGGGCTTTATCCCAGGACCCCGGGATCACGACCCGAGTCGAAGGCAGACGCCCAAAAACTGAGCCACCCAGGCGCCCCAATGACCAACATTTTAAAATGTCACATGTAAGGAACATCACACTGAATGCTGTCATGTTCCTGTCCTTGCAGAGCTTGTGGTATAACGTCCATAGCAGATGCCTGACAGGCAACTGACACAATGATGTTTGTAGGAGAAGAAAGGAGGGAAGAAGGAAGAAAGAAAAAGCCTCATGGGCACTCAAAATGAGAAACATTTAGAAATACAGGCCTTGTCTTTCTGGACTAGCTTTCGCTTCATTCTCCCCATTGAAAATATTAAAAACTCCCCTCCCTCCCTCTCTCGTTCTGCTTTCATGTCACAGACACACAAGGCATTGCTCTAAGACTTGGGAGAATTATAAAAATGAATAAAATATGGCCCTAACCCTAAAAGATTAAAATATTTTAATCCTACCAGGCCTTTTCCTCTTGCCCAATCTGTGATCCTGATTTCCAGTAAGAATAAGGTACGAGTATTTCCTAAGTCTTTTCTGGTAAGCCTGAGTTTTATAACCAATCCCCCTGCATCTTATTGACAGTCATTCTACATGATGCTGAAGCATTTTCCTAAAGGGACTTTTCTTAGAGGAATATGGATGGGGATTTACTTTTATATATAATGATTATATTTATATATAATGAAACAGATCACAGAATGGTTTTGAAAACACAAAGTGTCAAAATCTCTCTGGCTATGTTTAGACCTAGGCTGTGTTCATACACTTAGACACACTGCCACACTGCATGGCACACCCCAGCAGGCTCCCTTTAGATTCTTTTTCTGTAGAAGTGCTACTCCCCTGGAGTCATACAATGCAACAAGACCATCTAGACACATGTATCTAATCAGACTAGTCCATGGGTATATATTTAAGTGCTACATGATACTGAAGAGAATTTAGAAGTCTAAAGCAAATGTACGTAGTTAATATGTGAAGACAGAAGAAGAAATGAAGAATCTAGATAAATGAAGCATTGCCCCTTACTAAAACAAGAAGATAAATCCTTAAGCTATATATTATATTTCAACTTGATTAGTGTATCAGACACTGTTGATTGCCAACCCAGCATCTCTCCCCACCCCCTCACTTTTTCCCAACAAAGCCTGATTTGTTCGGCTATCCACTACCCCTCCTCACACAGCTATGTACTGAGGGTAAGCTGACTTCTCCCTCAGCTCCAAGGGTATTCCCATTTCCCTTGCTGGTAATTGGTACTAGAATGGCATGTGACTATTCCAGTCAATAAAAAGTGAAGGGAAGCTGGCTAGGGAGCTTAGAAAAGCTCTGATATCCTAAGACAGAGAGAGAGGAGCGATGAGCTCTCTTCTTCCTCAGGATGTTATTGGGCCTGGTTAGGATACCAGGAAATTCCATACACACCTTAGTCTTCACATGATGTTAAAGTCAGCATTGGGAATAGCAGAGCAAAGAAAAGGAAAGAACCTGGGTCCTTGATGACAATAATGGGCTGCTGAATCAACCAGCCCTGAAGACCATTCTTCTCTGGAGTCCTATTTATGGGGGATAATAAATGTCTTTATTGCTTAAGTCTGGTTCAGTCAAGGTTTCTGTTATTAGCAACTGAATGCATCCTAACAGATATAAACTATTTTTTTAAACAAGTAAATGTATAAAGTCCTAAGGAACCCTAAAGGAAAGACCAACTAAAACTCCACCCCCTCAGTGTTAGGGAAGGCCTCACACAGGAGGTTCTTAAGGATGTGTAGGAATTCTCTAGGTAGAGTAGAGGGCAAGGACATTCTAGAAAGACGTATTCAGAAATCAATGAGCATGGTGCTAATCAGGCACATCAAGCAGTTTAGGATGGCTGACTAGGGCAGCTGAGATCAAAAGCCCCAGCACAGCTGAAAACAAAAAGGGTGTTCAAGAGGGAGAGATAGTTGGCAAGAAGGTCTTGAGAAAGAATGGTGGGAACTTCTTGTTGGGAGAAAGACTTGCTGTGTTTTTCAGCTAAGGAAACAGCACTGGGAGACAATTATCTGAAGGGAGAAATGAGAATTAAGATAGGACATGGAGAGGAAGACATACGAGAGGACATGGAAAGGAAGTTAACATAATTTGTCTATATTTACGTGAGAAAGAACCTAGCAAAGGAATCTGAGTACAGGAACTTTAAGATGACAGTACTAAAATTAAGCCAAGGAAGAGCATCGTTTACCATTATTAGGACTTTTTACAGTGGGAGACTCTTTAAAGCAGAGAATCTAAGACAGTATTTCAGTCACCCAGATTCAAAAAATACAAACTGGGGATTCAAAAATGTGGAAATAAAGAAGGAAAGGGTGTGACAAATATTTTAAGGAAGCCAATGGGGGTGAACTGTCTGCAAATTAGTATTCACAAATATTGGACTTTAAGTGTTATCGCCACAATTTTTCCCTTTTTACTTGATAGTTATCTACCTCCCCCATCATATCAAAATCTTTATCAGAACAATGATTTAGAGAGATGATATGGGTTTGAATTTCAAATGCTAAATGCATTTCCTAACGTTTTCCTGTTAGCGCTTTAGTTTTACCCTGAGATTAATTACAGACAGAACCAAAAGTAAAAATATACAATGCTCTCTGATTATTTAGGGATTTCATTCCTTCTCTACCCTCCCACCAATCTTCTAAATTCAAAGGATGAAAGGAGAGTGTGGGTGTTGCTAAAAAGGACACAGTTTATTGCTTTGTGCTGGCTCATTATCAACTTGCTTTGGTGAAGAAAAAAAAATCCTATAAGGGTTTCAGAATAGGCCCGGGGCACCTGCCAGTAAGAGTATCCCATGATGTCCCAAGGTGGAAAGGGGGTCCATGAACCTGTCCCACCTTAGGATGCCTCATTCAAAGTTCTATCTTCTCACAGGTTAGAGTTACGTGGGAAAAGACAGAAAGACCCAACCATCACAACTTCTACCATGGTAGAGTGTCCAATGTTTTTTTCCATCCAAGGATGGAGAAACTAAACTACTAAACAACACACATAGGCACACACACATGCACACGATACACACACAAACACATACAGACATACACACAGCACACATTTCACAGCACTCTGGGGTTCCTAACATAGGATTATAGATAACTTTTCTCTAGAAACTATCTCAGCCACCAGCTTATACATAGCTAACACCCTTCCTTGCCATCATCTCAGGAAGTTTACAGGAGAAATATATAGAGATATCTAACTAGCCACATACTGACTAAAACAAAGTGATTTCTTATTTTATAATGTTTACACAAAACAATCAATTTTTTTCCTCAAACCAGAGGGGGAAATATTACAAAGTAATATAAATAGTAAAAGAGCAGAGGGGGGTAGGGAACTCTCTAATAAGTGAAGATTTTCTCCCAACCCCCTTTTCATTTCAGGAAGGTAATGGAGAAAGAGAAGATAGAAGAAAGTAAAGGAGACAAAACTAGGAACTGCCATGTTCAACTTTATTTTCCTAGTGAATTATTTCTCAACTTTAGTGCATTAGAAATCTCTGGAAGGTTTGTTAAACACAGATTGCTGCACTCTGCCCCAAGTTTCCTACTCAGTAGGCCTGGGTTAAGGCCCACATACTTGCATTTCTAAAAAGTTCTCAAGTGATGCTGATGCCATGAGAAGCACTGTCATATAAGACAACAAATAGTTCCTACCATTACAAGTGCCACCGCAGTCACAGAACTCTGTCAAAGTCCATGCCACCAGACTCATGCACACAGGTTTCAAACAGCATGGAGAGCCCAGAGGCATAATTAAAGATTCTACCTTTAGACCCTTCCAAAAATTCAATTCAATTAAACTAACACCTGATGAAAGCCTATTTTGCATGATTCACAAGAATAAGGCATTTACAGTAACTTCTCCACCCATTCTGACAGCCACAGACATTTAAAACCAGAGTGACTGTGGACTTGCAACACTGCTTTCCCTGATGCTGCTGCAGGTGTTTCCAGGGCAGCCTCATCCCTCTCCCTGGGACATTTTAACCCAGCTTCTTGGCATGGATGTACTTTCACAATATTGCTCCCACTGTATTTCCCATGCTGGGCTTTTTGCTACGATAAGATAGTATTTCTGAGGCCTTAAGGTAAAAGAAAAACTTTACTACTTGCCTCCTTTCCCCAACCTTTCCCCACCCCTGACTACACATCAGCAGCAGACTTTGGTGAGAGGACAAAATTTGAGAGCCTTAGTTTTCAAAATTTTCTTCTTGCCAATTATTCTGTGAAGCCTTGGCCAAAGTTGCAAATTTTCTGAGCTTCTTTGTCCTTATATGCGAACTGAAGATCATTGTATTTTTCATGGATGTGGTAAGGATTAGCAATAGTATTTATAGTTGGATATCTCAGTCTCTATCTTTCTTCTGTAAACTTCCTAAGATACTATCACCTGGCACAGAGTAGACATTTATTAAATAATAGCAACTCTCCTATGGCTAGGTGTGTGAAAGGACATGGGTTTTATGGTCCTGGGCTTGAAGCTCGGCCCTGTTACCAGCAAGTCATTTCATGTCTCTGAGGGTTGGTTTCCTCTTTTGTAACATGAAAATGATACCTCCTCCCCAACATATATATGCACACACAAATACACCCAGGTTTGTGATACCTCGTGGTCACATGGAGCCAAACCTACCAAGGTTTGAGTCCCAGCTGTGGCACTTTGTAGATCTGTGACCTTAAAGAGGTTACTTGATTTTTGGTGCCTCAGTTTCCCCATCTAAAAAAAGGTTGTTGTGAGGATTAAATGAGTGAACATACGTAAAGCCCTTTTGACAAAATAGTTCACACTGTAAACACTACTTGTGTTAGCTATTTTTACTATTATATTTTAACGTAATAGATGTTTCACAAATGTTAATTCTTTATATCACCACTTCCGTAACCATATAATTTTAATCCAATTTAGACTATATATAATGTCTCCATAAACAGTTTGAATCATAGATTCATTTTCTTGATGTGTACACTTCTTACTTAGCTTTTAATACCCTGAGAGAGGATCTTCTGAGGCACCACAATAGTTTGCACTCAGGGCTTCCTCTGTAGTTCCTTAGAGATTCAGAAGCCACAACAGAATGTATAGGAGGTTATTTTCTTAAAATCAACTTTTGAAAACCTACAGAGAGCAATATGTCTTGAATTTTTTTACTTTTTCAACATTTATTTGGTTAACATTTTACAGCACGGAAAACCTTGCCCTGATCTCTGAGGCTCCTTAAAAATCAACCCTTTTACACTAAAGGGAGAGCAAGTTCAGTTCACTGGGCTCTTAACCTTAATTACCTTTCCTGCAGATCCCTTCAAATTAAACCAGAAGCACTCTGATTTTCACATGAATGCATCCATAAACCCCTGCATCCTCAACCCGCCCTCTCTGTTCTGATGGTATAACTTGCTCTCCTTACCTTTCTGACCGGAATTCAATAAGACTTACCAAGTACTCATTACAAAATCAGAGCAGAACTGGAAGAACTAAGAGTGGTGAAATAACACTAACTAAAATCCTGCGTGGGAGGCTCTGGAAAGAAAGTTACTGGTTTGGGTTGCAGTGGCTGAGAGATGCCTGATGGCTGAAGTTAGTCTTGGCCTAAATTTTGAAAGACTTTTGCAGCTAGAAGGGTGCTTTCATTTCTTCATCATTTTACAGATGAGACAAGTAAGGCCAGAGATTAAGTCACTCGCCCAAAGTAATGCATCTAGCTACTGAAAAAAACAGAAAGTCATCAGGATTAAAAACCCAAATCCCCAAAAGAGCATCCAATGCTTTCTCTGTAAAGCACACCACGTTTGAGTAAGTACAAAGCCTCAGAAGGGCCTTCCAGTCAGGGGGAGGAGCGCAAAGTGGTAATAAACATCTTTTCTAGGCCTGGCAGCCAAGAAGGCAGTGCGGGAGTGGAGCAGAGCAACATGGATCAGGAGGGTGGAGCCACACCTCGTTCAGCAGCACAATTTTATCCCGAGGAACCTCCAAGCAGTGCTAGGATGAAATTAATGGCCTATGATTTTTCAAGAAAGATAACTTTTAAAACCTTAGTGATTCATCACGTATCAATGTTACCTATAAATTTCAAAAAACATGCTACTGAGTGAATTATTTGATGCTATTATCTTGCTAAGTGTGCTGTTAGAGGATCAGACATAGTTTACAGAGTTTAATATGACATAATTTAATGAATTCAAAATCTAAACTTTGTGGTTTGGAATTTTCCTCTGTTCCACTAAATAGTGAGCAAATTTCCACATGAATTCAGATAGTATCCCTTAGATTGTAAGGCCATAAAATCAAAGATAGAATTGTAAGAGGTTTAAATTGTTCTGTCCATAAGCTTGGATCCCAACCCCCCAAACGTATAGCATTATGAATGCCCTCTAAAGTATGAGAGCCCCCAGTGATGTGTAATGAAATTCTTAATGCTACCGGGGAACAAGGAGCAATTTTTCTTTTATGAACAATGAACATGGGATACAAGGCCCTAAGTGAGCAGCACTAAGTGCACCACCTGCTGTCAATCAATATTTTGACCATTAATGTCATTTAAGCTATTAGTCCAATTTAAATGAATATCGTCATTTCTTAGCTATTAAACCAGTTATAGATTCCAATCCTTGAATTTTGAAATAATGAGAGCCATAGTATGTCATGAGACACAATTATCCATTACTGTTCCTCCTGAAGTAAAAATACAGTTATAATGATGTCACTGATTTTCAAAAGCATCTTAGGACCCTTCATGTCAAAAAAAAGAAGACATTTTTCAATAATAGATTATTTGTAATTGGAGTATCAGACTTATCTCCAATGAACAGAGAATCAAACCAAACACTACACATGATTTTTCTTGGCCTGTACAACCCTTCATATGACATCTTAAAGTTAACAACTTGGAAATTGTTTCTAACAATAACTGTAAGAGAGCAGATAAATGTTCTGTTTGATAACATTTCCCCTCACTTTTCTTTAACTGCTCATTTCCTAAGCCCCTGATCCTTAGAATTTTTAAGTTGGATTCCTGATATACTGATAAAATGCATTAACATCTATTGTGTCTTCTAAAGGAAATTAGATACATTTCAGCATAATACCAGCAGAAAGGCAGGATGTCTTAGTAGAGATGGAGGTTGAATTCCAACTCAGCAGCTGATTACATGACATTCACCTCAAAAAGTTTTCCTTTCCTTGCCTGTGAAATTAAGATGCTGGAATTATCATCTCTAAGACTCCTTCCCAATTCAGGAATTTCAAATTCATTTTTAAGCACTGGGCACTTCATTCACTTGGCATTTCCTTTCCCCTTCTCATTTAAATGTGTTTATTAGCATGTCCAGTCTTGTTCCCCTGTTGTAGTCTCAGACTATTTTATCACTGACAGAAAGTCCCTAATAAACATTTCAGATATAACATTTAGATCATCCCTGAAGAAGAAATATGATATGTCATTAATGCCATCCATATGGACTATTTTCAGAGACTATTGGTAAGAGTTCCTGTATGATAAACAGGAACCAACCTCATTAGACATGTGTATAAATGTATAAAAGCACATGGACCTTGCTATGAATGGCTGTTCAATTTTGGGGAAGTTACTTCATTGTTCTGAGATTTAGTTTCCTCCTCTGTAAAACGAGGGAGCTGGAGAAGATAACCTTTAAAATCCCCTTAAATTTCAACAATTATAATTCTATACCAACAAAAAAATTAAACAACACTAAAAGTATTTTCATTGATTTATATAGTTTAAGATAACTCAGGGATACTCAGAATTCTAGTAAAGGAATAGTTATGCATTTATATGCACATTTTCATAATTTTTTTGAAGCTTATTTATTTATTTTAGAGAGAGAGAGAGCACAAGTGAGGGGAGAGGCAAAGGGAGAGGGATAGAGAGAGAAGCAGACTCCGCGCTCAGTGTGGAGCCCAACACAGGGCGATCTCATGATCCTGAGATCATGACCTGAGCTGAAATCAAGGGTCAGCCGCTTAACAGACTCAACCACCCAAGCGCCCCTGTTTTCATAATTTTTATAATCATTTTACTTTGCATTGTTTCAGAATTTGCTTTCAATAACTTACAAATAAAATGTTCGTGAAAGAACAGAAATCAGACAACTTAATCCCACTCTTATAAACCATAAACCTTAAGAATAGCAATTTAAAGAAATGCTATCTGAACTATTGTGCAATACACTAATATTATATGACTTCAACCGCAACTTAAAATTATTTCATGAAGTTTTGAGAATTAAAGGTAATCTGGAATTTTTTTCAGGTTCAAAAATAAAAGTTGCATTTATGTACTGTGAGTACAAAGTATGGTTGAATTTTAATAAATCGCCAAAATTTAATCAAAAGTTTTACAAAACAGTATCTCCATGATAGATAAACTGAAATTGGCAAAATGAGTCATAGTTTAATCAAACTCAGTGCTGTGAAGAAATCTTTTCTTATTAGAAGAAGGTTTATAATTTTAAAATCTGTATTGTTTTGCAAAACCATATATAGCCCTTTAATATAATGCCAAGAATTACATTGTTTCTGGCTTCTCAGATTACATCCCATATCCTCATTGATTATTTATTAGCCAAGTCGAGAGAAAGAAAGATCGTGGTTCACTGTTGATGGAAAAGGGCAAATGACTGCTGCCCAGGGCTTTACATCTGACAGAATCACTTCCTTTCTCTTCAACTTTCTCTTCAACATGATTATGTTTTCCCCTCAAAAGAGAGTTTTGTGCTTTAAGACCCTCAATACAAAGGAATTTCACTCTGTGCTCTGAAGGGATCAGCACATCAGTCTCCTGAAATAAATTGTACTGCTTAGCCTAAAACTTTTAGTTCCTAGTTTAAGTATCTCACAGTGGAATTCGGTTAAGGCATAGAATTTCTCATGGTCTCAAATCATGACTGTACATTGTTATCATCAGGACATCACATGGTTAGCATATAAAATGTTCATTGATTCTGTTCCCTGAACCTCAGGGATATAAATGGCTTCAAGACTTCCAAAATGAAAAAAAAAAAAAAAAAAAGACTTCCAAAATGAGGGAAACAGAATATAAAAGTACATTTCTTTGCAATAAATTATAGCAATGCCCCACCTGTTTTCACTGTATTCAAAGTTCCGGTCCATTACCAGGCTGAGATCAGAACGGTAATGTGAAAGTGAGTAAGTTTTAAAACTACTAGTGTCTTGCATTTTACTTTCAAAGATGAGAGTACAATATGGATAATCTCTGTCACATTTTATCAACTTTCTGAAAGGCATGACATGGTAAATTGCACAGAGAGAGTAATATTTGGGGAGTTTAAAATGTTAAATGCTTTTCCACATCTTGCCTCCTCTTCCCCCAACAATGGTACATAACAAATAACATTAAAATGACAAGAATTATAAATTAGGAAGTCTGAAATCAGCCTAAGACATGAAAAGTATTGCATAAAGAGACTCTCTTATAAGAAAATAAAATATTGCCTATATAATTAAAATTGGATACAATCATTCCAGTAGGAGGGGTGGGATATGTTTCTGAACATTTCCTTCTTGAAACTAGTTGACAAAAGAGGATTTACTCCATACATTTTTAAATGATGTTATTTCTAGAACTTTATAATGCTTATCAGTTCCTCCTATGAAAGATGGGCTGCTCTTTGTGACTGTGGAGCCATGACTTCCCAATATCTATCATTACAAAAACAGTTTGCTCGGTTTGACTCCCCACATGACAATGGACTCGCAACTGTCAACAGAATCACATTATGGATGCCATGTGAGAACATGACTGTGACATTTACTCTTGTGACAGGGCAAATTTCGGCAGCTCATCTGGAAAGAGATGAGCATTCATAATGCTGCGGCACCTTTCATCAAGCTAATGACATTTCAATCAGCACATTTTCTCCAGTTTCAATACTTTGCCATCTGAGCACAAGTCTCTAATTACGCCCAAGCAACAAGTTTCACATCAATCCTACAATTTCTGCACTCACCATACACCATTGCTCCTCCGGTTTCATGCAAGAAGCGAAATCGATGATTTTTAAATAACCAGATTGTCAAAATGGTAAGGATGAGCAAAAAATTAAAGGCAAGCAGCTCCACCGCTCCCTGATGTTGAAACTGATACTCATCCTTCTCTGACATAAACCTTTGCTGTCTCTCCATTCTCCAGTCTTCTTGGGATTCCTTAGATAAAAACCTGGATAAGAGCTATTTTATCAGGATTTGCCTAAGACAGTCTGGCTGCCTGAAGATTTCAGAATAAACACTGCCACTTAAGTTGCTACTTCATGAGCGTTCTGCCTTGGCTTAGTATTCAGATGGCTTCTAGTTACAACTTCCTGTTTCTCTCTTAAAGCAGCCCTGTCTCTTTTCAAACTCCAGAGTGTAGTTTCATCATGGACTCTTACTATCTTTAAACGATTCATTCCACGAAATTATCTTTCATGTTGGACAGACCTACAAGCAATCATTCTGAGATCTTGAATCATGATTCTTACTGTCTCAAATAAGCTCCTGAAGCTGCATAAATGGTAAATTGTAGATTAAGAATGAAACAGATCACCTTTCATCAGTAACATTTTCTAAGTTCAAAAAGCTAATTCCCGAATCATAACCTCACTCATATGTCAGATTTCTCCTCTCCAACCAAAGTCTACCAATGTAATAGGGAATGATTGATACCTCTGATTTGACCTGAAATGATTTCACAGGAATTTTCTTTTAAGTTGAGAAGCAAGAAAGAATTTAATATATGATTCTCTCTCTCTTTCTCTGGCTTTATATAACTGGTAGTCTAAACTACCAGTTATATAAAGCAGCGTTTAAACTCTGAATCAGTTGTTTCCCTTTTAACAAGAATAAATGAAAGCAAAAGACAAAAAGAAAATCCTGTTCCCATTTCTACAGCTGTGCTTTTTGGATATGTTGAGTCAAAAAAGAAAAGACACTGAACACATATCTCTGAAGGAAGAAACTATACGGCCATCCTCAGTAATATCTCATACATGGATTTCTCTTTATAGGGTTTCTGGCCCAGACTTTCAGGATGCACAGAAATCTGCCACAGATCATAGACCTCTGTCCTGTGGCAAAACAATGTGGTTAGTCACTGAGGAATAGTCTGCCATCAGCTACGAAGGCTCCAGAAATCACAAGGCTCACACCATAACAGTGATGATTCTTCAGATCACCTTCCATTTGGCAGGCTGGTTCTGTTTGAATTTATATTTTTATGCCGTTTGAAAACATTCAAGACAATACTACTACCGGGGGCTCTGCTGCTTTTTGAGCAACTGCTATGATTTGTTTGCCTTATTGGTTCTACAGTGCAAT
This sequence comes from Zalophus californianus, assembly GCF_009762305.2. NCBI lineage: Eukaryota > Metazoa > Chordata > Mammalia > Carnivora > Otariidae > Zalophus > Zalophus californianus. Next base: position 99,325,928 of record NC_045595.1, read on the forward strand.
TAGATACATTCAAGGGTTCAGTGAGTTTTTTCTTCATTTCATGGTATTATTGAAACTCAGAGGAGTATAAATCACTTAGTATCCCCATACATGACAGAACTGGTATTCAATTTATACAGTGTAAATGATTCCTTGAGAAGGAGTCCAAATATATCCTCCAAAGTTCTTGTCACCAAAAGCTAAAGGTCAAACATGTATCATATTGGGAACTAACTAGCTCCTCAGTAACAGTTTCACCCACAGGAAAGCCTATCAACCACTTACTGTAAAACTGCTGTTTCAGCTTCTTTGCCTTCTGCAACTTTTGAAGCTGATTTCCTCACCGCGTTTAATTCAGCAGGGGATATTTATGTGGGCTGCAGATGTTCTTTTAACATACTACCTTTTTTGGCAGGCATATCTGGGATGACTAATATTCAAACTGTTTTGAAATCTGTCAGGTAATGCTTGCAAGAATTTCATGAAGCTTTGTTAGCAGGTTCTACCTTTATAATTTTGCAACTCCACAGGTTTAGTCTTAAGTTGCTAGATTTACAAGATATCCCAAATTCAAAGCCTGACAATTCCATATCATTTTTTTTCTGTTTCGATAATCATTTAATTGCTTTGGTTTCCTTTTAATAATGGTGATTATTCCATCTGAGTAGAAAAAACTTTCTTTTGTTGTCTTATTATGACATCCAATTGCACTCTTTTCCCCAGTAAAACAATTGAATGAGAGGATTAAAGGTCCTTGGAATATTTTGATTGGCTAATACATTGTTTTCAAAAGTCCTAAATTGGATGTCAACATATTCAAATAAGTATATTTCACATTAAAAATTATACACATGGTTTCTCTAGAAAAAAAAACTGGTAGGATCTGGTACACTCTGGGGTCTCCTTCCCATGTAGCCACAATCTGTTAGTGCCTGTTTGCCACAAGTCCCATCCATCCCATTTCACTCATTCATGTTTCCTGCATAGCCCCTGCAGTCATTTGAATATGTGGCCCCTGGTTTACTCTAGGATTGGAATACATTCACTGTTCAATTGTCCAATCCTGATGCTGCTTATCATGATGGAAAGCTGAGAAGAGGGGACTCAGAAAACTTCTCCAATTCTTTAAATCAGAGAAGTACTTCAATTTTTCCTATTTTGTGGGGTTTTTTCCTCAGAATATCATTTTATTTTCTGCTGCACCAATAAAAGTTAAGAAAAAAATGAAATAAGAACACATATTAATGTGGCATCTACTATGGACCAGGAAATATTCTAGAAAATTTAATTTAGTATAATTTAATATTCATAAAAACCCTTCTACAACTGAGAAATTTAAGGCTCAGATAGAGTTGGTAACATATCCAAGGTTGCACAACTAGTAGAAGAAGCTAAATTTATGTCTGGGGTTTAATGGCCTTAAGGTGGCATCTCAGCCAGGGTGATTAATTCATGTTGGCTTGTCAGGGACTTTCCTGGTTTTAGCAATGAAAGTCCTGTATCCCAAGAAACTCCTTACTCACAGGGAAACCAGTCATCCTAACAGTCAGGGTCCCAAATGTGAAAATCCTGTACTGTCAATAATAACTGTTCTTTCTGACATTCCTGAGGGAGAATTCACACAAACAAGAGAATCAATTTAAAATCAAGGCACTGTCTTGTTAGCTGGTGACAATAACCTTCAGTGCCTGGTTCTCTGATGAAGTTGGAATGGAACCCAAAACTTAGGCATAAGGCCCAAAGAAACATTCTTGATTGTTCCTTAATCCCAATCTTAACACCTGCTGGCCAGTGAGTCAAAAGTTCTTGCTGCAAGATGCAACATGCTGGTAAGAGGAAGTAAAGAGAAAAACAAGATGGCCCAGCCCATTGCAGTGAGTATGCCCTGCCTTGGCTTGCCCATCCAGCACCACAGAAGGAAAGACTTGAAGAGAAGAGCCTCCCAGTCCAGGTAACCCTGTATAGCATAGTCATCCCACCTACTAGTCAATGTGACCAGTTAGAACCCATAGACTGCATTTCAGAATCTAAGCAATCATTTGAGAGTCCCTAATTGTTAGAAACACTGCAGACTGTGGGCTCAGAGGATCAAGAAGGATCAAGAAGGATCAAGGTTGAGGAGAAATGCTGAGAGTTCCTCTTTCTCGCTTACTGGAATCCCACCCTGCCAAGTTCTCTCTCAACCATTGGGCTTAATAGGAAATACTTAAATCAACCCATCGTCTCATTCATTTGACCTCTCTCCCAATATTAATCCCTCTCTGAAACCAGTGAGATGGGGTTTGTATATTTTGCCCCCCAAACTTCTGAAATGGGCCGGGGCAGGACTGTAATTAAGTTTACTTAAAGGCCATACAATATCATGAACCAAAAAATCACCCCCTATTTTATTCTCAAACTCATCATAAATCCATCTGTTGAAATAATTAAATAAGGAGACCATTAGGCCAGGGTGGCTCTAATGCATTGGTAGCCTATGCAAGCAAACCAAATCCCCAAGCCAGAGTCAATGCACTAAATCCAAGAAAGTAAAACTTAAGAACAATCAATTACAAACAGCCACCTAGACTTTCCCAAATAAGGCAATCACTTAAGTTATAGTCAATCAAACAATTTCCTGGGTTCACTTCCACATCTTCTTTATAAAAACTTCTTAGTTCCTATTGGTATAGTACTCCAACTAAGCACTTTCAGTTTAGTGCTGCCCCAGTTTGAATGGATGTACACTCAAAGAAACTTTTGAAAATTTTAATGTGCCTCAGCTTATCTTTTAACACATCTAAGCTTCTCCTACCCCCAAAAAAGTCACATTAGCACAAAAATGTCCCTAATTTGAATAATATTTACCTTTCCCATTACTAGATTCCACAGAGAAATGAGAGTTCAAAAATTACACAGGTAAGTTAAATTCCATAAAAAACACTTAGACAATATTAACTCCTCTAAAAATGCACTATCCAATACCTGGTTTTTCTTTTTCCACCTCTGCAGAGTCCTGGGTCTCTGGAATGCAGGGCCATAAACCAAGGACATAACGCTTAAGTCCATGTTCTTTCCACTGCTCTTCATTAGGGTGGGAAGGTGAAGGTCTCTGGAATGCAGGGCCATAAACCAAGGACATAACGCTTAAGTCCATGTTCTTTCCACTGCTCTTCATTATGGTGGGAAGTGAAATTCATTGCAAATCAGTGAAATGAGAGAATTTGTATAATTTTATTTAAACAACTCATGTACAGAAACCCTGTGTGGCGTGAATGAGGATCTCTTCCTTCTGCCCTACAGGGTGTGTTCCTTCAGTGCTCTGAAGTGGGAAAACTGGGGTACAGACCTCACTGTTTTACCAGGTGAGCACTTACTTCTGGACTGTTGATCCTTGATGCCCAGGAGTACATAAGAAGGTCCCCCATCCAGGGATAAGCAGAGAGAAGGGGAATCCCCTTCCACTTGCATTATTTGCCATTTGCTAGCCTTGCCCCTGCAAATACATACCAGATTCCACTTTTTATTTCGGCATTTATTCACTGAAGAGTTCCAAAGCTGTACGGAGTGGGAGGAAAGCAAATCTGGCATTGTGTCTGTAATCTAGCTGTGTCAGCCCTGGGCCATCAAAGTGCAATGGCTTCGTAGCTAAAGCCTCAGGAGTAAGGACGGTCCCAGATGGATAGCCCTCGATTCCTAATTCAGTCTCTTCTTTCCCTTTTGTCCCCAGCTTTCTCTTGGCAGCACATTACCCCTTTTTATTTATAGAGAACACCTCTTCGAGAAATAATAAATGTTACATGTCAATTATATCTTAATTTTAAAAGGTTAAAAAAAAAGAAATAACCAGCTTCAGTCCATGGGTCCCCTCTTCTGTCTTGCACATATTGGAAGAGTCAGGCATGAGAAACTCATTGGCTTTTTCACTCATCGAGTTTTGATTTTGTTCAATCTCTGTCAACTTTTCACAAGGTAAGGTAAGCGCAAGCTGGCCGCAATGGCTTCCTCCAAACTAGGAAGGAAGCTTCAGAGAGAAAGGGAAGTACGAGCTCTGGAGCCAAGGACGGGGAGCACAAAATGGAAAACTGCCACTCTAAGTTGCAGCTTATTTTAATGAAAATCTCCTGCAATCAAAGACCTGAGAAAATGTATTTCTTTGATTTCCTATTAAGTGTCCACAAGACAAATTAGCATTCTTCTTAGGATGTCATTTCTATTCTATGTCTTAAAAACTAATAATTCTGACCCCATCAGCTAAAATACACTTTGTCTTATCACTTCCTGTCAAGCTATAAAATTTTTATATGAACTAACAAAGAAAGGCATCAGGCCCTTTACCTCTCCCTAATTTCTACACTTTTTTTTTTTTTTCCGGAGAAAGGGACATAGAAGGAGAGAAAGCAGAGCTCTCAACAAGGTGAAGTTGAATAATCTTGAAAATATTTTTCTAAAATGAAGTATGTAAATGGCAAGCAGATTTTGATAGAAATGCCTCTAGTGTCTCTTAAATCTATCCAAAATCCAGCCCTTGAGGCAGGCTTTGTTGGATGATGTCTCAGTGTGGGTTTCCTCAAAAGCAGAGCCTGAGACAAGGACTCAGGTGCAGATGGTTTATTTAGATGATCCCAGGAATCACAAATGAGGAAGTTTGCATAGAGGCTAGGAAATATCATTATTCAGAAATAAAATTTTAAGCCTCATTGTAGTCTAATCCATTCCTCATTTCATCCATATCTTTACAGGGTCTGTATACTTTGGAAAATTTAATAACCTAATTTATAGTTATGCTGAAAACATTCCTTAAGCAGCACCTAAGATTAATTTTATTTATGCTTAAGGCAACTTAATTCCATAATAAATTCCATGACAAACAACATGGGTCTCTTAGATAAGAAAGGAAATCATGCCCTACAGTCAGCAGAGTTAAAGTCTCATATCACCTGTGGAGAGGAAATTCAATTTGTTTTGAAATGTTATTTTTTGATGGTTATGTCATATCGAAGTCTTAAAGTAAAAGTTTAAAGCTACCCTGGGACTCTTTGAAGACTATATAACTTGGTGTAGCACATACAAACATACATTACACACAACCCCAAGGTCTTGCTCCAAATAAAGTTTAGACAAATTTAGGTGGTTACATGTTCATTTTAATCCAGTCTCACAAGTTTTAAGGGATGTCATAGGACAATGTGATTTTAGTTCTGAAAAAATGTCCTGTGTTACTGTGGAAAAAAACCAACAAATTCACAAAGCAAGAGAGAGGTTTTCGATGGCATTTTTGTTCTTGTTGTTGTTATTACATTAGATATTAGATCCAAGAATGTTTCTTTCCCCTTATACTATGTGAGGACACAGCTAGAATATAACTGTCTATGAACCAGGAAGTAGATTCTCACAAGACACCAAATCTCTAGCACCTTTATTTTGGGTTCCACAGTCTCCAGAACTGTGAGAAATAAATGTTGTATAAGTCACTCAGATTATGGTATTTTTGTTATAACAGCCCAGGCAGACTAAGACACTAGGTGGGGGAAAGAATTGTTACTCAAACTATAATTAGGACTTACAAATCTCAATTAAAGCTGTAACAGAGAACACTGTATTATAGCAGTTATCAGAAAGGCTCTTCAGGTTCTCAGATTCCTTAACAAAATTCCTGAAAAGATAGACAATTATGAATATTTATTCACTCTTAATATTCCCTCTACAAAAATAGTTTTCTCCAGCACATTTGGGTTCCACAGTTGAGAGAATATAAACAATATACAGTTTATAAATGTTAAATGAAGAATCTTTTTTTAAAACAAAGATGTCTTCCTATCTCTACTTTGAACATTGTCTGTTAATGCACTATAATCTTGAGAAATGTTAAATTTAGAAAAAGCAGAATCAATTGGTTGTCAGTAATTTAAGATTGAAACAGTGTTGAATTCCACCAAAACTTACTCTTATAATTAGATTCATATCCATGTGAAAAATGGAATTGTTCTATTAGGATTCAGCAGCTTAATCTCAGTTCTTCCCTTCCATCATCTTAACAAAAGAAGAATACACAAAAAACAAATAGTTGAGCAAGAATATAGTCATACCCACAGCATAAGGCTTTTGGTGAACTACATTTGAGAATCTGGCTTAGACCAGAGGCCTCCCATCTCACCCAAAATCTACAACGGAAGTGAGGAGAGCACATTCAGAGACACAGATCCTGAGGTAAGACCTGATCTGCAAGGCAGACACCACATCCATGCACATAGCTGTTTTAAGAAGGGAGATCTCCTACAAACACACAGCAGGAAAAAGAAGAAAAGAATGCTAGGACTCTACCTACCCCTCAAGTTTCAGGTCTCACTTGATCTTCAATGATCAAAGAAAAAGAGAAAAGATTCAACCTTCTCTGCTCCTCAGCCCGGGAAACTCATTCCAGTAAAGTATGACCCAACTGATATAATAGGATCACCCACTGAACATTCCTGTTCCAAGGGATCAAGAGAGAGACAGAAGCTCCCTCATGGCACTTCCAAAAGGTCAGATATATAGGTAGAAATTTCCTGTTGCAGAGACCACTGTGAAAATGTAAGGATAGTAGCAAAAGGATTCCCCATTAACTCTCCTGAGAGATTTGTTCTTTAAACCTGTTGTACTTAACTGCCAAGCCTATTAGGCTGTCTCCAGAGAGGAAAGCAGCACTGTGTCTAAGTAGTCCTGCTCCTGTGTTGGAGGATGCTTCTTTTAAATCCTCCTGGGACCAGTGTGTTGAATGGTCTAACCGTTGCCCCCAAAACCTGTGAGAAGGGATAAGAACTTATAAATTTGCCTTAACTCCACTTCACACCAAAGGATGAAAAGTCATTTATGAAAAGCCATAAAACAACAAGCATCCCAAATTTGAATATTAATTCTTTGATTATTAAGTTGTAAGAGAAAGCACTAAAGTTCTAAATAAAATTCCCCTTCCCCTTGTAAGCTAACTTCATTTTTTCTACTTTCTGATTTTATTGGATTGGTCTCATTCTGACGGGGCCAGATTTCCTCCAGCAGCTGTGGTATTTTAGGCCATCTTTGAGGCACTGAAATGACTATAGCTTCCTCAGCAACTATGAAGTTGAATTAATCCAGGCACAGATTCATTTTGGTGTGCCAAAGGCCAGGATGCCTGAGAATCACAGCACCAGACTTACTCTAATAAGTTAAGAAAATACAAGCAAGCAATTCCTGTGCCATTAGAGCATCATCCCAATCAAAATTATCTGTCTCCATTTTTGTAAATAGTACAACGCAGGTCTATATTTTTGTTATCACCCACAGAACATTGCTGAGAGTTTTATCATTGGGAAAGGCAGGCATGTGAAGTTACAGGTAAAATATTTTGATATCAGGCTGACCAACACAGACATCAATCTGGGCATGCTGTCCAAAGGTCATTACTAGTGAATTTAAACCCACAAGGGAGAAATTGCTATCATTGTCACATTGTGTTTCCTAAACCAATGGGGAAATTCACTTGGATATACTGTCTCACCATAAGAGAGTAACATTTAAAATACTATCTTCTTTTAAAACTATGAAATGCGCAGCGAGGACACCTCTAGTCCAGTCCTCCAATTTTACCCAAAGCTTTATTTGTCCCCCATGTATGTTGAAAACCTCTTAATTATTTATTAATGAAATAATAAACATCTGGATCTTTAACATACTCCACCATAAAATCATGTGAGGGAATAGTTAAAACAACAATGGCAACAATTTTATGGTTTGTTGGGGCTGCATAGCGGGAAGACTGTATTATTCTCTCCACTTTTGTGTGAGATGAAAATTTCCACAATAAAATTTTTTTCAAATGAATTTTTTATTTCTGATTGCTGCTTTTTGCTTTCTGATCATGCTTTTTTTTTTAATGTGCTTTTCCCTGAAACCTTGCCTTTCCTTGGCTTTTGGACTTTCCAATCCTTGAATACATTTTTTTCCCACATAATCAGTGGTAGAACTATTCTTCCTTAAGAACATCTTTTCTTACAGCAGTTTGATAATCCCCTAATGTTCCATTCTCTTCTGTTCTTCCATGAATCCTACAAGATCAGCAGAGCTTTGCATTTTTTTCCTCCTGGGTAGCACTGATAGCTGGATTAGAGTTCCTCACCTCTTCTTCCTTTAAGACAAGACAATTGTTCTAGGGTCCCCCATGTGAAATCAATGAGTTCTGGATCAATGAAGTGTGTTCACTGCTCAAACATATCCAGTCACCTTCTTCATTCTAAGTTGGAAAATTCTACCAATAAGTTACCTTCCATCAGCCTAGCAGCCAACCCTGGCCTGAAAATTATCTCTTTTAAACTACTGGGTTCCTTTTATGGTGCCTTATCTTCCCTAAACCCTTGCTCAGAGTCCCAACCCTATGAATTGCCCGGACATCTTCCCCCAAACCATAGCCATAGGAGGTTTGCCAACTAAAATGATTGTGTCACCTTCAAACTTATCAAACAATGTTTAATGCATTCTCTGCTAATCTTCCAGTCCTTTTATCATATGTTGTCCAATTTTTTCTGAAAGCACCAGTGCAGCATTTCCACAAAATTTATATATATGCACATATATAATATGAAGGAGTTATTATTAATATTTTTAAAGATAATTTGGGGAGTAGTTTTAGCTTTACAAGAAAATTAAGAGGAAGATACAGAGATTTCCCTCATACCCCTGCCTACACATATGCATAGTCTCCTGATGAGCATCACTCATAAGAATGGTACATTTTTTACCAAGAATGAACCTACACTGACACATCATAATCGCCCAAAGTCCATGAGGTTCACTTGTGGTGGTGTACATTCTATGGGTTTGGAAAAATGTATGACATATACCCATCATTATAATATCACATAGAATATTTTCACTGCCCTAAAAAAGCTCTGTGCCCTGCAAATTCATCTTCCCACTCCCTCCATCCAACCCTGGCAACAACTAATCTTTATATCTTCTTCGTTTTGCTTTTTCCAGAATGTCATATACTTAGAATCATACAGTATGTAGTCTTTTAATATTTTCTTTCACTTAGTAACATGTATTTAATGTTTTCCATGTCTTTTCATTGTTTGATAGCTCATTTATTTTTAGTACTGAATAATATTTCATGGTCTGGATGTACCACAGTTTATTTGTCCATTCACTTACTGAAGAACATCATAGTGTCTTCCAAATTTAGGCAATTATGAATAAAGCTTCTCTAAGCATCCATGCACAGGTTTTTGTGTGGACATAAGTTTTCAACTCCAATTCCTGGATCATATGAAAAGAGTAGTTTTAATTTTGTAAAACACTGTCAACCCGTCTTCCAAAGTAGCCATACCATTTTGCATTTCCATCAGCAATGAATGAGAATTCCTGTCGCTCTACATCCTTACCAGCATTTGATGTTGTCAGTGTTCCAGATTTTGGCCATTCTACTAGATGCATAGTGGTATCTCATTGTTGTTTTAATTTGTATTTCCCTGATGACATATGATGTTAGCATCTTTCCATATGCTTATTTCCCATTGGTATCTCTTCTTTGATGTGGTGTCTGTTCAAATCTTGTTCTCATTTTTTTTTTTCAGCTGGGTTGTTCATTTTTTTTATTGTTGAATTTAAGACTTCTTTGTATATTTTAGGTAACAGTTCTTTATCAGATGTGTCTTTTGCAAATATTTTCTCCCAGTCTGTGGCTTGTCTTCTTATTATTTTGACATTGTCTTTCACAGGGCAGATTTTAATTTTAAGGGAATTGAGATTATCATTTATTTCTTTCGTGGATTGTGCCTTAGTGTTATATCTAAAAAAGTATCAATATACCCAAGGACTCCAGGTCTTCTATGTTATCTTCTGTGAGTTTAATATTTTTGTGTTTTACACTTAGGTCTCTGATTCATTTTGGATTAATTTTTGTTAATAGTGTAAGATCTGTGCCTAAATTCTTTTTTTTCTTTTTTTCTTTTTTTTTTCCTTTTTGCATATGGATGTCCATTTTTTCCAGCACCATTTTTGAAGAGACTATCTTTGCTCCATTGTATTGCTTTTGCTCCTTTGTCAAAGATCAATTGATTATATTTATGGGGATTTATTTCTGGGCTCTCTGTTCTCTACCATTGATTTATTTTTCTATTTTTTCACCAATACCACTCTGTCTTAATACAGTAGCTTTATAATAAGCTTGAAGTTGAGTAGTGTCAGTCCTCCAAATTTGTTCTTCTATTTTAATATAGTATTGGTTATTCTGAATCTTTCTCTCTCCTTATAAATTTTAGAATTAGTTTGTCGGTATCCATCATATAACTTACATGGATTTTGACTGGGATTAAATTTAATCTATAGACCAAGTTGTAAAGAACTGAAATATTGACAATATTGAGTATTCTTACCTATGAACATGGAATATCTCTTCATTTATTTAGTTCTCCTTTGATTTTATTCATCAGACTTTTGATAGGTTTTCTCATATAGAACTTATACATATTTTGTTAGATTTATACCTGAGTATTTCATTTCTTCAGATGTTAATGTGAGTGATATTGTGCTTTTTATTTCAAATTCCACTTGTCCTTTGTATATAAAAAATCAATAGACTTTTATATATTTACATTATATCCTACTACCTTGCTATAATCATTTATTAGGTCCAAGAGTTGTTATTAATACTTTTAGATGTGAAATAATATTGTGGTTACATTTTATTTTTTAAATCTTTATTTCTTTAAGGTAATACAGATGAAATCACATGGTGTATGAAACTAACTTTAAAATAATCCAGCAGGTGCTAGGATTCAGGGAAGGATTGGAGAGGTACAAATAAAACAAGAATGGCCATATGATGATAATGTTGGAGCTCACAGATGAGCACATGAAGGTTCATCATATTATTCTCTCTTGTGTATGTTAGAAAATTTCTATGATAAAAATTTTTAAATAATAATAAGAAGAAGAAGTGAAAAAGGAAAGGGAAAGGAAGAGTTTCTCTTTATTCATTCATTCATTCATTCATTCATTCATTCATTCATGTATTTGAGAGAAAGAGTGCATGAGCAGTGGGAGGGGCAGAGGGAGAGGCAGAGAATCTCAAGCAGGGTCCTTGCCAAGAACAGATCCTGATGCAGGGCTTATTCCTGACATGCTGGGATCACGCCCCTGAGATCATGACCTGAGCCAAAACCAAGAGTCAGATGTTTAACCAACTGAGCCACCAGGTGCCCCAAGAGTTTCTCTTAACAGTGTTCTCTATGTGAGCTCTCATTGAGTTAATCCAGTTAAGCGATCTCCATCTTACTTATTTTACATGTTCTCTTGAGCTCCGCAAAGCCCTTGATTGAGTAACAACTAAAATATTTCCCTTTCTCCTAGTCCCATTTTTTACAGAGAATTCAATCTTACTTCACCTCTGGCTTAATATATATACCTTCATTTTGCTTTCACTTTTCCTCATTGATGCTCTGATTGCAAGATCAAACTTTTTCCAGAGTTTTCTTTCTTTGACATGTCACTAAGAAAACAAAACTACTAATGACAGTGTTCTAGGTGAAAATCTTAAAATTGTTCCTCCTTAGCCTTTGGTTCATAATAAGGATGGTTTTGTTTTGCCCTTTACTTCCACTTAAAAATATGACATAGTCACTATAGGAGATGGTCGATATTCCTCTTTCTCTGTTCCACGACCCTTATGTGGTTAAAACCATAGTTAGAGTTTCTGAAATCCCCACCCATGAGCAGAATTCCAGACATTCCCAGTTCAGAGCCAATTTATGACTGGAGGTAGCGATGGGGTGTTTCCAGACCCTCTGCAGTAGCCTCCTGAGCCCCAGAAATTATTTGGCTCGATGTAGTTTAAAACAAGGTACAGAAGTCAGAATTTGGAGCAATTGATCTAGAGCTGTTACCAAGGCCTGATCCTGACAAACTAGAGGACAGAATGAACACAGTAGTACCCTGTTCCCCACAAGAAACTTAATTTGCAGACCTGGCTGATAAGCACTATATGGAGAAAAAAGATGCCATGAAAGCAATAATCATTCTTTCCACAAATGTCTAAAATGGCCTCAATTAGGGGGAGGGGCAGACACCTGGGTGGCTCGGTCAGTAAAGCGTCTGACTCTTAATTTCAGCTCAGGTCCTGATTTCATGGGTTGTGAGATTGAGCCCCCTGTCAGGCTCTGTGCTCAGTGGGGATACTGCTTGAGATTCTCTCCCTCTCTCTTTGCCTGCTTGCTCCCACCCTCTCTCTCTCAAGTAAATGGATAAAAGGACCTCAAATAGTGAATACCACCTGTTGTGAGGTGGAGCTCTCTAACTGGAACTCTGCTTCTGAGCATCCTTGTGTCTGATGTACCAGCCGTGGATATGTTATAAGCCATTATGAGCTGCCCCAGCCTAAGCTAGCCACCAAGTCTTACACTAAGATCCTCAGTCTCCCTAGGTTTCCTTATACTGCCCAAGTGCCCATCTTATGTATATACTTGTTTCCCAGCCCATATTTTGGAGGTATTTTGGGTCTAAAATTTTCTCCTGCTCTCCTCCAGGGTGCTGTCCGATGAAGTAAACACTTAAAAAATCATATAACCAACTGTAATAATGGCTTAGCAGTGCTTCTGCTAAAGCATATTGGAGAATGCAGCTTAGATCTGAAATTTTCTTAGATCTAGAATCTGCACATTCACAATGGGGCTGTGTCCAGGCTGCAGATAAGACTGTGTGTCCACTGACCCAGCCAGCTGCAAGGACAAGCCTACACTGGGCGCTTTTTCCAGTCGGAGTGCTGCCTATGGAAGGATGCTACCCAGGAGGGCTTACTGCATTGCCACAGAAGTGGAGGTGGGCTCATTTGCACCTGAGAGCTCAGGGGGTCAGAGAAAGAAAGAAAAGTGGTCTCCTCCTCTGTTATGAGTATAGTCCTTCAGCGTCCAATATGGCTTAATAGGTATCATGCTCTGTCCGAAGAGGGTGGAGGGAGGGGCACAAGCTTCCTGGCCAGGACAATTCCAAAAGGACAGAAGTGTTGGTGAATGTGTCCTTCCCTCTGGGCCAAGATGGAATCATGTGAAGAAGAGAAATTTTCCTCCACAACTTTTGAGGTTTTAAAACTGAAGAAACTGCACTGGGAAGGCGAGACCTTCAAATGAGTCATCTAATCAGAGAAAGTCACAAATTCAGAAGCTTTCCCTACAAAACATCACAAAACTCTTTCATTTTACTATTCATATGACAATGTAATTGATAATTTTGTATAGTAGTGCTTCTGACAAAGTTTTCTAAACTCTAAAAATTCCAACCTTGAAATACAATCTTGTATTTCAATATCTCTACAGTAATAGTAATTTCACATAGTAGGAACACTATTATTTGTCAAATGCTGTGATTCTCAAAGCAAGGTCTGGATCAGCAGCATTAGCATCAGCTGGAAACTTGTTAGAAATGCAGATTCTTCCACCCCAGACCACTGCATATGAAACTCTGGTGGGGTGAGACCCAGAAATCTGTGTTTAACAAGCCCTCCAGATGATTCTGTGCTCACTAAAGTTTGAGAACTACTGGTCCGAGAGATGCCTTGGATAGATGGATGTATTGATACGACAATAAACGACTCATGTCAAAAAGTGAAAGGATCTAATACACAAATGAAAAGGTGCTCAAGTCTGATTTAAAAATACATGGCAAACAATGAATCATGGAACACTACATCAAAAACTAATGATGTAAATGTATGGTGATTAACATAAGATAAAATTAAAAAAATACATAGTGAAATAACAGGTAAATAATATCACATGCAAAACCTTGAGGTGATACTAATTAACCCACTCATGGACAAATTGGATGCCAATGTGTTGTTCTTTAAGAAACAGTTGCATGTAGCCAGTGCTTTAATTTTTTCTTTCTCTTTTTTTAAGCCTACAAAAAGACAGTAAACATCTTGCTCATTCCCCCAGGCATTGCATCACTTCCATCCCCAAGGGTTCAGCTTCAGCTTCTGTCTGCAGTGTCTCAAAGGACTGGCCTCCTCCCTTCCTCCTCCTTCATTTATCTGATCCCCCCTCCCCGCCATACACTCTGCCTCATGGAAAGGTTTGTTGCTGTTTTGAAATAATATTCGATGTGGTTCTGTCCACATTGCCCCTAAGAGCGTTGACACAACAAACATAAAGATGATTATTATCCAGATATCTGAGATAACAAGTAGGGTTTTCACTAAAAGCTCTATCCTTTCTTTTCTCCTAACTCCCTAACTCCTCTACTCTGAGGAAGCTCCTCCAGATACAACGTACCCTTCCTCCTTTGATGCATTCGGTTGTAGCTCAACCGTCCTGTCTCAGCTGTCTAGTGACATCTTGGTGATTCCACGCTTGTCCCATCCTCAGGTTTTCTTTTCTTTCTTCCCCATATGTTTTCTCACTTTCTACCTTTGTTGGCTTTCTCTTTTTTTTTTTCTCTTTAATTTTCCTTCATTCTTTCTGTATTCTTCATTAGACCCTGTCTTTCCCCTGTCTTCTCTCTCTCACCCTTCTTTCATCTTATTTCCCCTTTCAGCTCAACTTAGTCAGGAGAGGCTGAGCCAGCTGGGAAGCAGACAGGAAACATGCAAGGCACTTTTGGGACGCGGAGAACACTTGGTGCCCTGAGGGTGGAGGCTCAAGTCCTGTGCCAGGTGTTCCCAGCCATAACAATATCTTAAGCCAGAATTGGCCTGATGTTTATGTCTATGCACATTTTTTCCCCTGAAGGTCACTCCATTTAATTATTCTAGTTTCAGGCACTTGCTTTCTCTGGCCTCAGTTTCCTATCCCTCCCCCAATTCCAACCTCACTACACCTTGGGAATATCTGTTATATAAAATAGGCAAGATTATAACCTTACACCCTTATTCTTTTTTTTTTTTCTAATTTGAAAGAGAGAGAGAGAGAGAGAGAGCACAAGCAGGGGGAGTGGGAGGAGAGGGAGAAGCAGGCTCCCCGCCGAGCAGGGAGTCCAGTGTGGGGCTTGACCCCAGGACCCTGAGATCATGACCTGAGCTGAAGGCAGACACTTAACTGACTGAGCCACCCAGGTGCCCCTGACCCCTATTCTTATTTGTATAAAACTATTGCAGAAGGAGTGGTTAACAAACAAAATGTACATATGCAACAGCCTTAAATCACCAGGTAACAAAGATTTAAACATCTCACAGAATTCTCATTCTCCCAAGGACTGTACTATTCCTAAAAATTCCTAAGTATCAGCAAGAAATCCAGAGGGCATGTTGTAATTCTACTATTCTAGCTTTCTGGAAAGCACATTGCTGGGCAGCCTTCTTATTGTGACAAGTAATAATTCCTCAATAATTTTTTTATAATTTTATTCCATTACCAGTGGATTTCTATTCAGGAACACATCTGTTTCTTGCTGAACACCACCCTCTTCATTCTGCAGATTCACCCATGCCCCCCTGCCTCAATGTGCAGTAAATATTATTGCCCTTAAAGATGGCAGAACTGGACCAATATGTGCTCTTTGTCACCTCTCAACAATCTGCTCCTTAGTATTTTACAAAGTGTATTTGACATAGGTCCTGCAAGAGGCTTGTTAAGTCAAGAGAACAGATCTAAATAATAATAATTTAAATTCCCAAAGTGAGGAGATGCAGCAGTGCTGTCCTGGAAATCAATTCCCCCTTCACTACCACTCCACCCAGGCTAGAAGTTCAGACAACTTTCACAGTATTTGTCTTATGAGCCCATTTCATAGTTTTGCCCATTGCTCCATGGTTTTTACAGATAATAATAATAGCTGACATTACTATTACCATACCAATTCATAAAATCAGCTCATTCTCCCAATGAAATAGGTACTATCGTTGTGCTCTTTTACAATAAGAGGAAATTAAGTGCAGAGGAAAGGCACTTGTCCAAAGTCCTACAGCTAGAAAGTAGTAGAACAGGGACAGGAAATCCTTGTATTATCCATCTCTGGATTTGAAAATAATGATAGTGAAAATACAGATTTAATTTAAGACCTTTTTGTATTTCTGTTGGAGCTCTTCCTTCTTTTTCCCCTCTTTAATCTCTTATCACACAAATCTTACTAAGTCAGAATTTTGATAAAAGGCCATGAAACACATAAACTTAATCTCAAAAATAACACCATTAATTAAAAGTGAAATTTCTGTTTCATCAGAAAAAAATATGATTAAAGTTGCCAGAACCCTTTCTTGGGCTGAAGGTGGAAGAAGATTCTGACTACCACACCTCTGAAGGAACTTTTGATCACTATTCTTTGTTTCCATTTTTAAGGGTGAGCATGAACTCATTTCCTGCTTAGAAATCTGACTTTATTTTGACCCCCCTTTTTTTCAATATGTAGTAATCAAAAAAATCATTTTATTGCTTTAATAATGTACATCAAGAAAGTAATAAAGTAATTTGACCTCGTTTATTTTACGTCAGGATTGGATAAGGTTCTTGGTATGTGTCTTAGTCAATTTGGGCAGCTATAACAAATTACCACAGATTGGGTGGCCTATAAACAACAGAAATTTATTTCTCATAGTTTGAGGTTAGGAAGCCGAAAATCAAGGTGCCAGCAGATTTGACGTCTCGTGAGAATCCACTTCCTGTTTCACAGACAGCTTCTAGCTATGTATTCACCTGGTAGAGGAGGCAAGGAAGCTCTCTGGGATCTCTTTTGTAAGGACACTAGTCCCGTTAGGTTGAGCACTGATGACTTAATCACCCTCCAAAGGTCCCACCTTCTAATACCATCACATTGACGATTGGGTTTCAACATATGAATTTTCGGGGGAGGGTACCGGGTGGGGAGACACAAAACTATTATGCAGTTTATGGTAGTATACAAGTAGACTTAAGTTCACTACTGGTAAAAGGTATTCTTTCCTTGCCCTCTTCTAATGTATATAAAGCCATTTTATTCTCAAGTATAAGAAGTCTCATAGGTTAACTGGACTTTATTTTGAGTATACATATAAGATGTAACTTTAAATGCTTAGGGCTTCCATGGGCTGTGTCACATCCTGCCTATCAAACTTACATGAGAAGGCCAATTACACACTGGACTGTTAGATTCTTTGATTTTTAATTCTGAGTCTGCCACAGGCATATATGTCCCTGAGAAAGTCTTTGAAAAACCTTGTTTTCACTTCTTTCCTTGTAAAATGAGATTTTACAATCTGCTAGGGAAATTCTGAGGCTTCAATATCAAATGATGCCCAAAGCACTTTGAAAGTACTAAATGGGGTTATTAATAATTTAAGAGAGAAGCAAGCCTTCATCTGAGTTGTTGAAAGGAATATGTGGCATATTTATTTCAATCATTTATCATTTCACTGAAACTTCCTCTACCTTGAGCTACTCAGAAAACATCTGATTCTTTTAAAAATAAGACTTTAAAACTGGTTCTCTTTTTATAGTTTTCCAAAGTATTTTCACACCAGTTATCTTATCAGATCCTCAAAAAAACCCGAGGAGGTATAAATAACATATTATGTAGGAATGAGGCTGCAAGAAATAGAATACCCTAAAAACACTAATTTAAACAAATAGGGGTTTATTATCCTCACTTAAGGAGAAGTCCAGTGTTAAGAAGTTTAGGACAGATAAAGAGGCCCAATGGTGTCATCAAAGATTTAGACTTTTGTCGTTTCCCTCTGCTATCTTTGGTGAGTTGGCCTGTCACACCATGTTCACAAAATGGCTGCTATGGCACCAGATAACATATTTATTTTCAAGGTAGAAGTAAACCACACTAGCCTTTGTTAGTGTTCCTTTATAAGGAAAACAAAAGCTTTTTTAGAAGCTACCCTAGGCAGAGTTCTCTAAAACTAGATCATATGACTCTTGCTAGGGCAAGAAAAGGGAAGGCAGAGAGTGTATGGCTTTTTAGGCTCTGTAGAGAAAGGCAAAAAGAAGAAGGGGACTGAGAACAACTTTGAGAACCCAGTGCTAGTGTTGATGAAGAATGAGAAGAATTAAAAAGTCATTTTTTCAAGATAGCACAGCAAAGAAGAATAAGATCTGAATCTTTCTGCTTAAGTGGAAACATCCAACAATAACTTGTAAAGTCAACTGAAAAATTTTAAGGGGTGATCATGCCAAAGCCTACTCCAGATACTTTTACTGTATGACTCCATGGACCTCCATAATGGTGCTACAGCAGAAGAATGACTTTCCCCCCCGTGCACATGATGAACTTGTTAGTTTTTGAGGAATCATTTTTTATCAGAAGTCCAACACTCAGTCTGCCCTCCTTTTCTTGTTCTCCATTATGAAGGGAAGCTCAGCAAGGTCATACTGAATAAGTTGAAAAAAATAAGAGGACAGCAGAAGGGAAGACACCTTCTGTGGTTCCCTGTCTGAATCAGGCATGGTTTGTCTGCAAGAAAAAGAGCTTAAAAATATATAATGCAGGAAACTGGGTGCTTATGTAAGTGTCGGAGAGACTAGAGGAGTAAGATACAGAAACGACTCCCAGCCAAAATCACACAACACGCTTGCCAAGAGAACTGCTACCTCTGACATATTCAGAGACATGGGACTTCAGAAGATGACTTTTGGGTTGGGTCACCTCAAAACTCACTGCCAATTCTGTGATCCAGGGATCAGGAAGCTGCAGCCACTTCCCTTCCCATCACAGCTGCCTTTCAACACACACTGATCTAGTGATCAGACACTGGACTTCTGCTCCAGAAAAACCCAAAGTCTTCACAACCATGTTTGCCAGTAGAAAGATCCGAAGCAACAGGAAGATGGCACTCATCTCACATTCACCTTAAGGACTCTGTGTAAGTGCATTCGATTGAGGGGTCTTATTTGCATCCAGAACACCAGCTCTGTGGAAGTTTAGGAAAGGCAGGATTTAGTATGCCAGCCTCTGCAATGATTCTAGGCGTACATGGAGGAGGTTGGAACTGATGCTGAGTGCTACCATATCCATAACATTGCTGCCCCTTTCAAATATAGATGGAAGACAGGGACCAACAGGTTAGCAATAGAAAGGGTTTCCCATTCGTGTCTAACTTTTGGCCAGGACTTGCTCATGCTGTATGAACTTAATTTGGCCATAAGTTCCAGTGACAAAGGTTTATTTTAGCATAAATTCCACAGGCTATCAGATCCACTGTCTGGTACAGAAAAGCAACAGTTATTATTTCCTGAGGACTTCTTTTGTGCCAGACACTACGTATAATTTATTAAAACTCAAAATAAACTTGTATGGCAGGAAATGCTATTAGAGCCAATGTTCAGATGATGAAACTGAGGCACAGAGAGAGAACTCCCTGGATGGTGTAGAGATACCAGTGCTGCAGACACGGTTAACAGCGCAGTCTGACTCCAGAGTCCAGGTTCCTAACAACTATAATGCATTGTGGCTCCACAAAATTAGTTTAAGTATAAAACCACACTGGCAGAATTTGCCCTTCACAATCTCCCTTTCAATTTACCATTAGGACCCTGCTATCTCCCTAATCAATCAATCTCGATGACTTTTATAGGAATAATCCAAGATGGTATGGTTATACGAAGTCCTGTTCAGCTAATCCTATTTGCCACTGATATCTATCATAAAATTAGATCTGTATTTTTCTTGAGATTCTTTCTGAGATATAAACTCACACTCAAAGAAATTTATCATTTTCCTGAGTTTTCCCAAAGTCAAAAGTGAGGACTACTTATTTTACAATTTTCTCTTCTCAGAAAAAGGCCCTAATTCTCCAGAGGAGCCCTGAGGGGCCAAATGTTATAGGACCCTCCCCTTAGGCACATTTGATTAATCTAAGGTTTTTCACAGTCTATGAAACCTTTAACTAAGAAAAGAGCCTGAGTTCTTCCCAGGGCGTCAAGCTATGAACTGGGAATTAGGAAAGCATACCATGTAAGTGAAGCCACATGACTGCAAAAATGATACCCTGGAAAAGAGAAGCAGCAATGACCAAGAGATAGGGAGAAAACTAATACAGAGAGAGAGAATTGTGGAAGTGACCAATCTGATTCTAGCTGTGCCTGACATCCAAGCTGTATCCCTGTCTTTATTTCGTGAAAGTACCCCAGAGGTCTTCTCAAAAACTTTCAACAATTTCCCCTGTTTTATTCGTTCATGGCTGTATAACAACAAACCATCCCAAAACTGAGTGGTCTGCAACAATGTATCATTTACTTTGCTTATAAATCTGCACTTTGGGCGGAGCTGGGAGGGCTTTGCCTCTGCTCCAGTCAGCACCATCTAGGATGGCTTGAAGCCTGAAGACTACAGGAGTCTGGAGGCTGGCTCACTCATTCCCAAGCCTGGAGGTTGATGCTGGCTGTCAGCAGGGACCTCAGTTGGAGCTGGGGTGGGAACACCTTCAGAAAACCCTTCAGTCAATGAGGCTACTTGACTTCCTTACAACAAGTTAGCTGGATTGCAAGGGCAAGCATCGCTGGAGAGGAAGAGAGTTGGGGCGGCTATATCAGCATTTATGACTTAACCATGAAATTCAAATAGTTACCTCCACATGGTCACAGGCCCACCCAGATTTATGTGGACTGTCAGCATCATATTGTAAGAAGAGCTTGCGGCCTATAACGTATTGATGTAGGTATCTTTGGAAAATATGATCTGCCACATCCTCTGTAAGGTGATATAGTGTTATTGTGATGCTACAGATATAGATACATTTACATATTTACAATATAACACAGACATAAATGTTTGGTCTTTGTCCCTGTTTCCTGGCACACAGCTCCTAAGATCCTTGGAATCTCTAGAATAACAATGTCTCATATTCTAATGAGACAACTTGCTGGCTGGGCACCCCTAGATAGCTTCAGGATGGGAGCTGTTTGCTAGAAAAACCATGGCATGATTAGAGGGTTGGAACTTTCAGCCCCACCGCCTGACCTACGGGAGAGAAGAGACAGTGATTAAGTTAATCACAAAGGCCGATGATTTAATCAATAGTGCTTACTATTACCCCAACAATGGGGTTTCAACAGCCTCCAGGTTGAGGAACACATTGAGGTGCAGAGAGGGTGGCAGGCCCAGAGAAGACATGAAAACTCTACACACTCTCCCTCCCCATAACCTGACCTATGCATCTCCTCCATTTGGTGGTTCCTGAGTTGCAACTTTTATAATAAACCAGTAATTGTAAGTAAAGTGTTTTCCTGAGTTTTATGAGCTGTTCTAGTAAATTACAAACCTGAGGAGGGAGTCGTGGGAACCCTCAATTTTTAGCCAGTTGGTCAGAAGTAGGGGTAGCCTGGGAGTTGCAAATGGTATCTGAAATGGGGGTAGTCTTGTGTAAACAAGCCCCTAGTCTGTGGGGTCTGTACTAACTTTGGGTAGTGTCAGAATTGAATTGAACTGTAGAATACCCAGTTGATGGCTGGAGAGTTGGAGAATTTGTTGGTACTGGGAAAATACTACACATTTGGTATCAGAAGTGTTGTGAGTAAAAACAGCTCATGGTTACTTAAAAATAAAAGTGTTTCTACTTACAAACAAAAGTGTGTTTAAGTTTTAAATAGATTATTTATTTGTAGGACACACAAAAAATAACTTGTGCGTGTATGCATATAGATACAAATATAGTGAAAAGTGTCACTCCCTTCCTACCCCCCAGCCCTCCAGTTCCCCTCTGTAGGGGCAAGACATATTATCAGTTTCCTGTCAGTCTTTCAAGAGTTATTTTTTGCTGCTATAAGAAAATGTGATACATATACATAGACCTCTCCAACTATTCTATGCAAATGGTAGCCCCATTTCAGTACTTTATTCTTTTCACTTATATTTAGAGATTATTATTGTATCTATATATGTTTTCTCAGTGTTCTTAAGGGTACTTAGTATGCCAATATAAGGATGTACTATAATTTATGTAACCAGTAACCTATTAATAAACATTTAAGATTGTTTCCAATAAAGCTATTACAAACAACTCTGCAATAAACAATCTTTTGTATCTCTCACTTTGCATGTACATGAGTATATTTATAGGATAAATTTACTGGAAGTGGAACTTACAGGTTAACACTTATAGGCACTGACAATTTTGTTAGTTTTTGCCAAATCCCAGCACCAACTCTGAGTACCTGTTTCCAACATGTTCCCTAACACAGAATACTATCAGAATAGCTGATCTTTGTAATCTACTGGGTGAAAAATAGCATATCTGAGTAATATGTGTTTCTCTCATTATGAATGGTGCTGAGAATTAGTGTATGTGTGACTTAAGAGATATTTATATTTGCTTTTGTTTGAACTATCTACTCGTATCCTTTGCTCTCAAGGACTATTTTAACAAGCAAAAACTTCATCACCACCACCACCAGCACCACCACTGTTAGCTTGCTTCTTTGCAATGAACCAGCTCTGATCCACTGGCAGATATCCGCAACCTGCCCTAAATGCCTTTGCCAATGCAGAAGTCTAAAGCAGGGTCAGAGACAGGCCCTAAGATGGGCAGGATCTTAAAATGATGTACATCAGAGAAGAAATATCTTTTAAAGAGGGGTTTTCTTTTCTTAGCTTCATGATTCACATATTAAAATATCCCTCAGCAAACCAATGATAAGAGGGGAATTTTCTTTATTTTCAGTAACTTAAGGAATCAAGTACATGACAATATTCAAAGGAGGAAGAAGGGAGAAGACCACTGAAGACTAACTTAGGTGAACTTCCAATTTCTAGAACTTTGTGTCTAGGACAGGACAAGATTTCTTGAAGGATTGTTCCTCCCCTTAGTTGAGCCTTTTATTTTTCTATTTTTTAAAGATTATTTATATATTCATTCGAGAGAGGGAAGAGAGAGATAAAGAGTGGGGGTAGAAGCAGAGAGAGAGGTACAAACAGACCCCATGTCAAGCACAGAGCCCAAAGAGGGGCTCAATCTCAGGACCCTGAGATCATGACCTGAGAGGAAACCAAGAGTCAGACGCTTAACCAACTGAGCCACCTAGGCACCCCTAACTTTTAAAACGAGAAAGAAATGAATTTCACAGGGATAGGGACTGTCTGTTGACTCAGTTTTAAGGCAAGATTGTTTTGATTAAAATTATTATGGTAGGGGCACCTGGGTGGCTCAATTGGTTAAGCACCTGACTCTTGGTTTCAGTTTACGTCATGATCTCAGTGTTGTGAGATTAAGCCCCACGTGGGGCTCCAAGCTCAGCTCAGAGTCTGCTTGAGATTCTCTCTTCCCCTCTTCCTCTGCCCCTCCCCCTGCTTGATCTCTCCCTAAAATTATTTAATTAATTAACTAGCTAATTAATTAAATAAATCTTAAAAAATTATTAAGGTAACAATACCTGAGTGAAAAGTGATTCTTCTGTTTATTTTTCTTCTATTATAAGCACATTCTGTGGGTTTTATTTGCTTCTTTGTTCCCTTTTATTCACCTTATTATATTTCCAAACTGGAAAATATATATTTAATTATAGAATAAGATTCTATGGGCTACTTGTCATCAGCTATAAGTCTAACTGAGGATGAGGATCCTGTTCAGCTGCAGTTTGTGCGTGCTTTGTGGCAGTGAACACAGCAGGAGAAGGGAACGGTGACTGTCTACCAAAACTGAAGGGCTAAAAAGCAGTCTCTACCAGGCTATGATGCAACTACTCTGGACATGACCAACTTTGGATTTTCCATGATTCTGAAGTTAGTAGGACAGAATGGAAGTAGACATCATAGCAAATACAAAACAGAAGAAAGAGCACTTTCCCATTACCTCAAGCCTTTCCAAGAGACCTTATAAGTAACCCAAATGACAAATTGGACTTCCTCCTTCCTTGCTCTGCCATACTCTTGGGGAGTCTTACAAGGCAGTAAACCCCAAACTGGTAGTCTACATTCATTGTGTCTTATAATCTTGCCACTCCAATTGCTCTAGTTGGTGGGAGGTGTGATCCAAACATACTGTATAGATCTTAATCTCGAAGTAGAAATAGCAGCCTTGAGTTTTAGAAGACGAATAGAGTTATAATGTGAGTCTGAATGCTTTGATATAAAAAGGGAATGTTGATTATTTCCCCTGTATGGGGAAAACATAACCTAGAATGTAGATGTGTGGACAAAATGAAAGATATCAACTAAGGCTTGTTATCATTAGCCTTGTGATTCCTATAGATAAATTAAAGTGCAAGTAATTCTCTGCGCAGGTAACACAACATTCCCTTTGTGCAATAACATTCATAATAGAAAGAAGAGGGTATTTTGGACAAAATGCTGATGCTCTCACGGGCTCTCTATAGGCTTCCTCTCTGAGTCCTTTCTCCCGCTCTTACTTGTCACACACAAACTAATTATAGATAAGATGTCAGTTTTGATGTTTAAGGTTTTACTTTCACCATCGTGAAGTTTAAGTAAGGGTCCTTTGAAGTCCAAGAGCTTTCCAAATGTGGATGTGAATGTCTGAACTTAAATACTAATAGCTCCTGAGTGTATTGGCGGGAGGAAAGCAGAACAACTGACTAAGACAGGATGGTGGGGATGGCCAAGCTAGCATGGATCTGTTAGGGTTAATGAGGATAAGGAGAAGGGTAATTTTGTCAAATACCACCCAATGTCTTTTCTGTACAATGCAGGTGTTTTTTCCCCGTCTTCAGCAATTCACTGTAAAGACCAATAGAAAAAAGCAACAAACTGAAGTAATATCTGAAGAAAACTTGTTTGAACTTTTTTCCTAGTGAGTCTTTTTTTCTCCTAATAACCTAACTTTTCAATGGTTTTCTCAAATATCCATAGCTGAATTTTCACACATCGAGATCTAAAGTTTGAAGATCAGACAAGGAGGAGAAAGGACAAAGCTCAGAAGGAAAAAACTCATACAGAGGCTATAGGAACAGAATTGGTGAGAAAGCAAGTCTCCTGGAAGGCTGCAGGAGAGCAGGCTCTGGAAAACTGAAGTCAAAGGGACAAATTATCTTTTCTCTGTGAGGACTCTGGGAGAACTGCCAGCCTGTCATTCCCGCCTCCAAACCAGCCTGGGCAAGGTAATGCAGCAATGGTTGGAGAATTAAGGTACAGGCATCTAGAACTTCATAGAGCCTGACCACTCCACTAGCCTGTGGAAAAGCAGCCAAGTGTTCTGGAACCTTGAGGAAGGGATCCCAAGGAGACCTGGGGTCAACTGAGTAGGCTGCATTGTGAGGAGAGCTGACAATGAGGGGCAGTGCCAAGGTTCATGAACATTCTAACTTTGACTTTATAGTCTCTGGGCAAGGCACTTAGTCTCTATGAGCCTCAGTTTCCTTATCTGTATCTGTCACAGTGCTGGTATCAGAATTACACAAGCTAGTATACCTCAAGTTCTTGGGACAATGACTTTCACATGGTATGTGCTCAATAAAAGCTAGTTGTTATAAACATCAGCTGCAAACACTGCCCCTAACACTAGGTGAGACCAGCTTCCCTTCCTTCACAGAGCAGGACCCCAGTCATTAAGAGGCAAAGACATTGTGGCAGATATGGCAAATGGCCAGATAAAGTGAGATCCTGTAACTAGGGCCAACAAGGATGAAATGAAACATTTCTAGAGATAACTCATGAAACATGCTCCCAGATTTAAATAAACCAGATAAGGAAAAGATGGAATAACACAGAATAATTATCCAAAATATACCATTTTAAATTGGGTGAAATGGAGACAATTCACCTAACAAATCAAATATTTTCTACCATCAAGAGGCTTGCAAGAAGGTAGAATAATATGGGACCAGATATAAAAAATAAAGGAAGTTCCTTTTTATGCACAGTTGACCATAGGAGTACATTAAATCCTGTCATATCATTCTCTGGCCTGTTTTTTAAGGAAATGAATTTAATTTTATGCACCTTTGATTCATGTTCATCAATCTACTGCCCTACACCTGTCTATGGAAGTGTTAAGGACCACAAGCATTCACTGATCAGTAGTTTCTCTGGCAATCGCAATAATTTTTTTTAAATTAACTTTTATATATTTTCCTGATTCTACACATAACAAAATTTGAAATTTAAAAAGTATGAAGAAGAAAATTTATCCCACCAACCAAAATTAACTATAGTTAACATTGTAAGGATTTCCTCCAATCTTTCATTTATGCACAATTTTTTAAAATTACAATCATGATATCTAAAATTTTGCATTTTTAAAATGAGCATTATAGCACATACATTTTCTTAAGAATTACCTAGAAGTAAAAATTTATTTGGAATCCATTTTAATATCTATATAATATTCCATCATGTGAGTAAATAAAAATGTGTTAAACTTTTCCCGTACTGTTGGACATTTAGGTTGTTTCCAATTTTTCATTATGATTAATAATGCTATAATGAACTCTTTTTACCTAAATCAATTGAGAGGTCGTATTCTGGATTTCTAAAGTTGAAACTACTAAATCTTAAAGTGATATGAACTTCATATATTTGACATTCTTACTTCCAAATTATTTCCCAAAAATGTTTCTAAATTTATATTTCTTTAAGCAATACATGAGAGTGCCCTTATCAACTAGTCAGTGATGAGTCCTTTCTTTCAATAAACTCCTTATGTTTCACTAGTGTTTTCTTCCAGTCATCCATCCATTAATTTATTCATTCAACAAAATTTAGTGAATGCCTGCCCCGTGCTAAGCACAGTTGTAAGTGCTGAGTGATAGTCATAAACGAAGTCCCTGCTCTCACAGAGGGGTAGGTTGTAAATAAGGTCAGAAATGTAGCCAGCATCAGCTGGCCTGGCCCTTCTGTACCACACTACGTAAGGAATTTGAATTTCATTTTATAGGTAATGGAAAGCCATAAAGAAAGTTCAGACAGAGCACTGACATGATCTTGTTTACATGTTTAAAGGATCATTCTGACTATTGGTGATGAAAAGAACATAAGGAAGTAAGGGAGACATCCATTATCCTAAATTCCTGTGCTTCTAGGCCAGGAAATTGGTCAAGAGAGGTCAGGACAGGAGAAGTGGGGTGCAAGTGGTGAGATGTGGACTCTAGATTATTATTTGTAAACTTTTAAAAATATAATTATGTTTATCAGCCTCTTGTTATTTTATTGGAAATATATTGCTGGTTGTCATTTAACTTTTAAATTTGTATATGATTTTTGACATATAATTTTTGATTTAACATTTCTATGTATCAAATCAGCTATTTTCCTCCTCTCTTGCCCTGATGTTTTCTTTTTTGTGGTTAATGGGTTTATGAAACACGATATTAAAACTCTAATTTTTTCTGTTATATTTTTGTCTAAGGTCTAAAGAGGTTGTGACAAAAACAAATGGGTGGCAAGTGCTCCCACATTCCCAAGTGCCTCAGCAGAGTGTGGCCCTTAGCCAACCCATAGAAAAAGGTCTAAAATAACTGACAATGAAAAAGCCACAGGAAGGTAGCTTTTTAGAGAGAGTCGTTGGTGCAGGTCCCACACCTACCCTGAGGGGACAAATTGGGAACTCTTCCTCTTCATCTGAAGCCCAGCTGGGGACTTCTAGGGAGCCATCCTGGGAGCATGGTATGTGGTTCCCTGGCATCTGGGGACTCAGGGAACTAGAATGACTCAAGCCACTTGCCAGTGGTCTCTGGGGACAGATTAACCAAAGTGACCCATGGCAGCAAAGGCTGCATTTGGGGAATAATAGTGGGGCAAAAGTGCTTATTTCTCAGGGGGCAGATTTGGACAGGCATGGTGGTGCAGAGGTGTTATTTAATTGGGACCTTCTACAGTGACCAACCCTCCTGATTTGTCCAGAACTATCCCAACTTTAGTGCTGAAAGTCTCACATCCTGAGAAACCCCTCCGTCCCAGGTAAATCAGGGTGGTTGTTCACCTTACATCTTAACCAGGAAGTCACAAGAGAAGGGAGAAAGGCTAAGGTGGGAGGTAAAAATTAGCCCATAAGAAGCTCTGCAGTGGAAGGGGCCCCACAGGGGACTCAGATTAGCATCCCGAAAACCCTTGTACGACAAAGAGTCAGTTTTAAACATCTGTGACAGCAAGGGGGAGCAGGCTCAGAGTTCCTGTCCGATGCCTGTCAGAATTTTCTGTTTCTCACCACTCCTACTTTTATGACTGAACGTGACTTGAGAGACTTATTATCTAAAAATGGTTGGATAAGTGATGGGACTTACATGCCCAGGACAGTACCCAGGTACATGGGGAAAAAAGTGCTGACATGGCAGGTTCACAAGGATGGCAGTGAGAAAGTATGAAACTGACTGATGGTGCCTCCCCTCTTTCAATGTCGGTCACAGTGTAATGCAGGGAGATGAGGTCTCGCTGGATTCTTACCCAGAAGCCAGTTATCTGAGAGTGCATTTGCCAAGTTCTATCTCTTTTTCTCTAGGTGTATATGTTAAACTCTGTTCAGGGCTATCTTTGATTCTTTGTTGATTCTTAAAAAATATGGTGTTTCCATAATTTCATATTATGAAATATAATTTCTGTATTTCAGTTACTGAAGTTTTATAATGTGTAGTCACATGTTCACTCTTCAAGATACCCTGCAGAAAAACTCACAAATTCTCAATATTCACACATTAGGATTTTAATTGAGATTATATTAAAGTACATTAATCTGGGAAGCTTCGACATTTTAAAAAAGTGCAATCTTTCCAGACCACTCGGGTTTGAATGATGGCTTTGCCACTTGTAAGCTCTGTGACCACGGACAAGCTGATAACCTCTTAAAGCTCAGTTTCCTCATTTATAAAATGAGGCTAATAATCATACTTACTTCAGATAGTTGTGAGGTTTAAAATGAGTTAACAAATTAAAAACTCTTAGAAAAGTGTCTAACATGAAGCACATGCTATGTGTTGACTATTACATTATTATTATTATCCAGAGACATGGTGTGTATGGTTGCTTTATACAGGGTCAACTTAGCTAAGCTGGACCTATGTTTCTCACATTTTCCTCCCCTATATGGTTCTGGTTAGGGTTGGCCACAGAAGGAACATAGACAAGATTTGAAGGGAAGAAATGAAGCACCAGCTGGGCCTACAGCTCTTCCAGTTACTGCCACACTTCCTCCTTCAGCTCTCTGAATCTGGGTCAAGTTCACGTGCCAAGGCTCACCTTGGGAAAGGCCAGCTTGTCCTGCAGGTCACCTGCATCATTGAGGTTGGAGATGATGAGTGGAAAACACAACTCCCAGTCTTTCCCTGCTCTTCCCCCCACTTGAGATCATCTTTCTTTACCATTTGCCAACTCTGTGGGCACAAGGCCAGTGCCAGATGCAAAAAAAAAATTGCCTTACATTGATTTCCCATAGTGGTAAGGTCTAACTCTTTAATAAATCCCTTACTCTCCATCACTCATAATGGGTTTGCTTCACTGATACAACCCTGACTAAAACAATTTCTCTCCACTTATTCAATTCTTTCTTTGTACCCGTCAGTAAAATGTTGTAGTTTTCATCATGTATGTTTTGTACATTTCTTAATAGGCTTAATTCTTTTCCTTTTTTTAAAGATTCTATTTATTTATTTGACATAGAGAGACACAGCGAGAGAGGGAACACAAGCAGGGGGGAGTGGGAGAGGGAGAAGCAGGCTTCCCGCTGAGCAGGGAGCACGATGTGAGGCTCGATCCCAGGACCCTGGGATCATGACCTGAGCTGAAGGCAGACACTTAACGACTGAGCCACCCAGGCGCCCTTAATAGGCATAATTCTTAGCTGTTTTATGTCTTTTGTTGACACGGAGGACGGGATACTGTGTTTTCCTTACCATGTCTTCTAATAGGTAAACTTAGAGAAATTGCTGATTTCTGTATATTTCATACTGTATCTGGACACTGTAGCAAACTCCTTTATCAGTTCTAGAAGTTTTTTTTTCAGGTACACTTTATACCATTTAGGAAAGGAGAAATTATTGGAAGCACAATATTGTACCCCTTTCCGCTTCTTAGGCATGTCTCAGCCTTTCCTTTTTGTTCTCCTCCCATTCTTTCTTCCTTTCGCCCTGGCACAAGGCAGTTCTCCCTCCTTTGTTCTTTAGCAAAAATTTCAAGCTTTTTTTGGCTGTTCTTTGAAAAATGATGTTTGTGAAACTCTTCCATTATATTCCACTGCTAAGAAATAAAAAGAAAGCAACTACCCTCCAGACTCCCAATTTCTCCCACTCTTACCCCAGCCCTTGGGATGGGTTATCCAGTTCATTCCACATAATAAAGCTTTTAGTGTTTCTTTTCAACCAGTGGTAATCAGATCAAATTGCAGACTTGAAATGTAAATGACCCAGAATCTGAAGGAACTCACCACTGGTGAAATATCAGGCCCATAGAAAACTGGGTCTGCCTCACTCTGAAAATCCAGTACTGAGCCAAAAAAAGCCAAGAAGGCTGAAAAGGGGGACAAAGATTAAATAAGCAAATCATAAACACTTAAGAAAAAGAATAATTTTCCTCAGTCCGTGAGCCTATTAAATATTCAGTTCTTAATGACCTGAACATAACATGATTGCTTACATAAAAAGGACTATTCTTCATCCACAGTTCTTCTTAGCTGAATCACTGGTATATAATACCCAAAACAAATCATACTTTTAAAACGTTGTAAGTTTAAAAAAAAAAAAGAATAAATGCTTTTGCTGAATTAAAATAGTGTGCTTCCTCTAAAATCGATGGAAGCAAAAAACTTTCTGTTCACTGGGACCATGAGCCAAATCATGCCAACGACCTCTTATTTTATGGGCTGCCGGCTAAGTAATCATTTTTCTTTTATATTTTTAAATTTTTGAAAAAACATCAAATGAATATATTTTGTGATATATGAAAATTACATGAAGTTCAAATTTCAATGTTGCTAAAAGATAAACAGGCATATTAACTTTTTAAAAATTTATTTGAGCAAAAATCTATTGTAATCGGGCATTCCCAAATCAGAAATTATTAGCAGAGCTCCACTGACAAGAAACTTGGGGAGAGACTTTTATAGAGAAAAGGGGGCAGTGGCTCAGCGGGTGGCTCCCTGGGTTAAGCATCTCTTAAAGCCTAGTTGGCTATTTGTGATTGGTTATCCTGAAGTTTCAATTTCATAAATTTGAATCATTTATAGGCTTAGATTTTAGTTTACTTACGTAGGCCACCATGGCAATAGAGCTAACTCAACCTAATGGCCTCCTTGTTTATTTATAAATAAATGAACTTTTATTGAAACACAGACATGCTCGTTTGTTTACACATTGTCTATAGCTAGTTTCACATTACAACCTGAGTAGAGTTGTTGCAAAAGAATATGACCTAAAATGCTTACTATCCATTCCTTTGCAGAAAGAGTTTGCTGACCCCTAGGTAAGCTAGTTTCAAAACCTTGGCGCTAATAATATTTTGGACCACTCCCTATCCACCCATAACAAAAGTATCTCCAGATTGAGACCTGGGGCTGCAGATGATGAAAACAGCACCTTTGCAATCTTCACAAGGCTCTAAGGGCAATCCGGATTACTAAAAGGTAAGAAAGGGTAAGGGAAAGGAAAGAAAAAGGAAAATATCGCAAATACCATTTGTAATATAAAGAGTCCCCAAGCAAAAACTGTATGATAGTATCAAAAATTACAACTCACATGGATCCTAAGTATGTAGGGACCATAAGGTTACTTTGGGTTCTCAAGACATCAGCCTTCCTCTTAGCAGCATAATATAATGTAGAACCTCCTACTTGCACAGACTCCTTACACGTTAATTTTCTGATAAATTCTCAATTGTATGCTGAGGATGTTATACATTTATTTTGCTACAGGCCATGGACCTTATTTCTTTAGTTTCCAGAAAGTTCTATGATGAAAGAGAATTTCCTTAGTTCCTAGAAGATTCACTCTGGGGAGAGTCTTTCCCCTCACAATTCTTTTTGGCTTAATCTTGTTGAACCTTTTCTGACCTCAGCCTCCTTGACTTTACTCTTGTTGTGACCCCAAAGAGCAGCTTCCCACCTATCTCTAGAAGTCCCAGCTCGAGTTTAGCCTGCAATTCAGACATGTGTGACATTTCCGGAAACTGTTCAGTGGGCTCAAGTAGAAGCTTGTTTTCCCAAAGACTAAGAACCCCCTAAGGGAAAATTCATCCTGAGGGAAATAGGTGTCAGCCACAGGGAACTTAGCTCAGAAACACGGGGAGGGAGAGAAGGCTGTAAACATAGTGAACTGTCTGCCATGTACATTTGTCTCTGGGTCTAGTCCCCACCTGGGACTCACGGCCCTAAGATAAATCTGGGATAACTATTGCACTAAAACACTATGAGACATCAAGCATTTGTCTACCTACATAATAAATCTTGACACCCCAAAAGTGTTAAACTTTCTATTTAAATATTCAAAAAGCTAAAAACATAACTCTCTTACAAATGTAGTGAGCATATATCAAATATTTATTTAATTCAGTAATGAAGGAACTAACAGGATGAAAGTCTGGTTCAAAAAAGAATTTAAGAAACTAATATAGTAGATCTTCATTATTCACAGATTTCATATTTGTTAACTTGCCTCCCCACTAAAGTTTAATTGTAACCCCAAAATCAATACTTGCGGCACTTTTGTGGTTATTTATATAGCTTTCATGGACATGCAGAAGTGTGGTGCAAAGAAGCAAAAAATTTGAGTTTCCCAACACCTAAGTTCCCAGCTGCCATCAAAGAGGAAGACACTATGTCCTCTTGCTTCAGCTCTCATACTACAAATTAGTGTCCTTTTTGAAGTCTACTTATTGCCACATTTTTAAAATTTTTATTTTTATTTTTTTGGTGATTATTCCAAATGACTCCCACACATAGTGTTGGGATGCCATCTATTGTTTTTAAGCTCAAGAAAGCTGTTATATGCCTTACAGAGAAAATACGTGTATTAGATAAGCTTCCTTCAAACGTGAGTTATATATAGTGATGTTGGCTGTGAGTTCAATGTTAATGAATCAACAATATATAGTAAATAAGGTGTCTTTCAAGAGAAACACACATAAATCAGGGTTATGTGTTGACTAATTGATGAAAATGTGATGAGAGACTTGAAAGGATCCAACCATGTGTTTCCTCAATAAAAGTTTTGTACTAGACAGAAATCTTTGGCAGCTCCAACTTTACAGAGTAGAGACCCAATGGTTCATTATTCACTAATTTGGTGTTCACAGTAACTTTATAGAACGTAACTGCCACAAATACTGAGCATCAACTATATGTAGATTCAGAGAAAAAAAGAATGCTGGAATAAAATTGCAAAGCTAGATTTAAAAAAAAACTGGCGATGACTACAATTAATAGTACAATAAAACTTTTGTGCTAGACGGAAATCATTGGCATCTCCTCAATCTTCTAGAAGTTAACATCCAACTTCACATAGTGGAGGCATAATCAATAGTAAATAGAAAGTCAAACTTGCAGTCCCCTAGAGCATCAGATGATGCTTAACCAGGTTCGGTAGACAATGCTCTAGGATAGGTTTCTTGACCTCGGTACTATTGATACTTCGGGCTGGATGACTTGACTTGGATAACTGTTGTTGGAGGTTGTCCTGTGGGTTGTATGATGTTGTGCAGCACCCCTGCCTCTACCCACTGAACATCAGTACCACCTCACCTCCCAATCATAATGATTAAAACTGTTTCCAGATATTAGCAGATGACCCCTGGGAGACAAAACTACCCCTGATTAAGAACCACTAGTCAGTATGATTTCAAAAGAGCACACTATCCTCTTTTTCCTAAGTTTTGGATGTTTTTTTCTCTCCTCCCTCTCTCCCTCCTTCTTTCCTTCTTTCCTTCCTTTTAAAGTTAACATACAGTGTAATATTGGTTTGGGGAGTCGAATTCAGTGATTCATCACTTACAGACCACAGCCAGTGCTCATCACAAGTGCCCTCCTTCATACCTGTCCCCCACTTAGCCCACCCCCACATCCCCTCCAGCAGCCCACTTAACTCTAGTTAAGAGCCTCTTATGGTTTGCCTCCCTTTCTTTTTTTCTTGCCTTCCTCTCTTTTTTTTTACCCTTTCCCTATATTCATCTGTTTTGTTTCTTAAATTCTGCATACGAGTAAAATCATATGGTATTTGTCTTTCTCTGACTTACCTCACTTAGCATAATACTCTCTAGCTCCACAGGTCATTGCAAATGGCAAGATTTCATTCTTTTTGATGGCTGAGTAGGGACGTTTTTTCTTAATACGCTCATTAAAAGGGGAAGAAAGATGCCTTTTGCCCTCTGCAACACACATGTAAACATGTATCGTAATTTGGAGTCAATATATATTTGATTTTTCACCTGTTTATGTAGTATTGTAGACACGGAAAATATTCAATAAATATTTCCAGTAGGAAGTCATAAAGCTCGAGGGCTCCAGGATAGCCCAGGGTGAGGCATTGGGCCTGGGGATGGAGAGCACAGGTGCCTGAGGAGAGATAGTCCTACTAAAGGTGAATTATTGCTGCCCATAGGAAAAATCTGCCTACTATCTCCCAGAAGGACTGGAGGGCTACACTTTAGTTTTATTTTTTTTAAAGATTTTTTATTTATTCATTTGAGAGAGAGAGACAGAGAGAGAGCACAAGCAGGGGGAATGGCAGAGGGAGAAGCAGACTCCCTGGTGAGCTGGGACCCCCCTGCCCCCGCCTCCACCATGCGGGGCTCGATGCGGGGCTTGATCCCAGGACTCTGGGATCATGACCTGAGCCGAAGGCAGACACTTAACTATCTGAGCCACCCAGGTGCACTGAGGGCTAAACCTTATAAGGGATGAGGTCCTGAATTATCAGGAAGAGATGTTGACTTGGAACTGTAGACAAAAGCCTCTAAGGCCTGAGGAATTAAGAGATACTGACACCAGCTAGTGAAATTGTTCCAAGGATGGCTCCATAAGGGTCGTATGGCCTCTAAGGGATCAGAAAGTATACAATTCCTGGTTCTTTCACTGATTAGCTAAACTTTTCAGAGCTTCAATTTCTCCATTTATAAAATGGATATATAGTAGTACTGCTACAAACTGAACTGTATCCTCCAAAATTCATATGTTGATGTCCTAATGCCCCATGTGATGTTATTTGGAGATGAAGCCTTTAGGAGATAGGTTTAGATGAGGTCATAAGGGTGTTGGGATTAGTGCCCTTATAAGAAGAGACACCAGAAAACTTGCTTTCATTCCATCCGAAAGAACTCACTCTCTCTCTCTCCATCCAGACACACCAAGGAAAGGTCATGTGAGGACACAGTGAGAAAGTAGTAATATAATACCCAAGGAGAGAGCTGTCATCAGATACCAACCCTTAAGACACCTTGACTTCGGACTTCCACCCTCCAGAATTGTGAGAAATAAGTTTTTGTTATTTAAGCCACCCAATATATGGTATTTTGTTACGGCAGCCTGAACTAAAACAAGTACTAACCTCATAGCATTATTGGAGGAATTAAGTGAGAAATATATGTGCATTTCCTAGCACAATGTCTAGGAATTCCTTATATCTTAACCAAATGACACATATAAGAACAAAAATGTATTGGGTCTAATATATAAGTAGATAAATAACAATTCAGTATTGCCTTTTGGAAGGAGTGCTGCATGTTATATTCCATTTATGCCACATCCAATAGAACCATATAGTATGTGACCTGAAATTTCATGTAGGTACAGAAAGTGAGGAGTTGTGGCTTCTACACAAATAATGTAAAGTTTAGCCTCAGATTGAACTTGGCAAGTTCTATGTCAAATAGTTATGTGGTGTGTACACAACAAAATATGCATTAATGAGTGATTCATTATGAACACCATGCTTTTATAATAGGGACATTTCCATTTTCTTTCACAGTGGTTTGTCTCACTGTCAATACCTGTTGAGTATTTAAACTGTATTTACATCACTGTCTCTTTCCATTGTCAACTCCTTTAAATATAGTGACCCCCCCTCCTTCCATGCTTCTGTGAAACGGTCAGAAAATAATTCAGAAACCAGGTATTATTTTTGGCTGTGCTTAGAACTTCAGTCAATGAAGAACAGACCAAAGCCAAAATGAAGGGTAATTTTGAAAGGACAGAAAAAAACATTATGTGACATACTCCAGATATTTTGGAGATTTCCCTGACACATGTTTCCCAGAAGAAATTTTGTTCCAGAAAACATTTTATTTAGGTAAATACCTGGCAAATGGGAAAGTGTCTTTGTTTACAGTGTTTCGATAGTAAACATTTCTGATTTAGAACACTTGTTTTAAACATCTTGGTATATACAAAATGGCCTTTTGTTTGGGAAAATTGGGGAACAATAACTTTTGCAAAAGTTTTCCACCTGTTGCTTAAATGTAAAAAGGTTTATAGATGTATGGCAGCAGAGGGTAGCCCTGAGGTTTAAAGCAAATGAAGGGCTGCTGAACCAGGGTACCAGGTTACCTCCCTCATAATCTCAGAACACTATATGCTGGCTGGATGGGCAGAGGGCCAGGGTCATGGGTACAGGTTCGGGAAGTAGTCCTCTTGCCCCAAACCTCTTTCAGATCTAAATCACAGGGCTTGTAGGTAATCTTTTGAGGTACTCTCCCTATGGCCTTAAAAAAATTTAAAGGGATAAAGAGAAGGATTGGTGCCTTAAGCCAATTCCTGGCTAGTAACCTAGTCAATGAAGCAAGTGAGAATTTTACCCTACAGATCCAGATGTGCAAGAATGTCATGTTTCTTCACTCAAATCAAATTCTATCTCAGTCTATGTCTCAATCCGCCAGACCTGTTGGGAAATTGAACTCTGGGATTATTAGGCCTCCTCAGGAGAGTTATGGGAAGGTCCAGGGGACCTTACACAGAAGAAAACATTTAGAAGGGCAGGAAGCAGCCAGGAGTTCAGTCCTTCTTTATTATGTGAGTTAGCAAAACACACATGTTCCCTTGAGGCCAGGGGCACTGCTCCTTTTTGCGCTAAGATGGTAGACTCTGATGGTGCCGTTACCTGGCATCTGACATCTCCCCAGGACACCTAGAAAGCCTCAGGTCCCTGAGACCTTTGACCCCTTCTCAGCCTAAGGAAACTGTTTTCCTTTCTTGTGCTGCTTCTGAAGTACTATTGGAATACTCCCCTCTCCATCTTATCTCTCTTACAGGGCTTCTCTAAGTGTGATCCTGAGAGCAATAGCATCAGCAGCACCAAGGGAGCTTGCTAGAAATGCAGATTATCAGGCCTTCCCCAGACCTACTGAACTGGAATCGCTGAGGTAGGGGTCCAGCAGGAAGTATTTTAACAAACCCTCCATGGGACTCTGATGTGAGGCTAATTTTGAGAAAGACTGACCTAACACAGTCCATTCAATTAACTCATTTTTGAAAGCAAGAGCATCAGCTAACTTCTGTTTCCAGGTTTCAGTATAGCTCACCCATCATAACTCAATGCAGGGCAAGGAAAAGGCCTGGCTATATAATCAGAAAATAAACACTAAATATAAAACATAAGCATCTCACATAGCAAAGGATCTAAACAGACATTTCTCCAAAGAAGACATACAGATAACCAACAAGCACAAGAAAAGATGTTCACCAACACTTATCATCAGGGAAAGAAAATCAAAACCACAATGAGATATCACCTTACATCTGTTAGACTGGCTATAATAAAAAAGACAAGAAATAACAAGTGTTGTAAGGATGTAGAGAAAGGGAACTCTTCTGCACTGTTGGTGGGAATGTAAATTGGTAGAGGCACTACAAAAAATAGTCCGAAGTTCCTCAAAAAATTAAAAATAGAACTACCAGCAATTCTGCTTCTGGGTATTTATCCAAAAACAAAGCAAAACAAAAACACCAATTCAAGAGATATATGTACCCCTGTGTTCATTTCCAACATTATTTACAATAGCCAAGATATGGAAACAACCTATGGATGAATGGATAAAGAAAATATGGTACACACACACACACACACACACACACACACAGGGGAATATTATTCTGCCATAAAAAAGAAAGAAATCTTGCCATTCGTGGCAAGATGGGTGAACCTAGAGGGCATTATGCAAAGTGAAGTAAGTCAGACAGAAAAAGACAAATACTGTATGATTTCACTTATATGTGAAATCTAAAAAATAAAACAAATGAACAAACAAAAAAATAGAAACAGACTCATAGATATAGAAAACTATTGGTTACCAGAGTCGGGAGGAGTTGGGGACAGGCAAAATAGGTAAAAGGGATTAAGAGGTACAAACTTCCAGTTTAAAATAAATGTCGGGGGGATGTAATGTACAGCATAGGGAATACAGTCAATAATACTGTAGTAACTTTGTGATAGGTGGTAACTAGACTTATTGTGGGGGTCATTTCATATTATAGAAAATATTGAATCACTACGATGTATACCTGAAACTAACAGGATATTGTATGTCAATTATAATTCAATAAAAATATAGAAAAAAAAGTGAGGCTTCAGAATGGCCTTAAAGTGGTGATTAAAAAACGGCAGTGATTTACACTGTTCAAAAGACAAGGTGCGAAGCATGAAGAGTCCTAGGTGTCCTGGGGCTGTGACAGAACAATTTCCATCTTCCCTTCCTACGTGCAAGTGTAGCTGGACCTGTGCATGTGGACACTTAGCTAAGGATTACCATGTTCTAGTCCCCTTTGTAGGTGTGGCCAGTGGAGTATGAACAGAAGTGTGTGTGTCACTCCAGACCTGGGCTTTAAAAAAATGTACATGCAGCTTCCTTCCTACTTTTCCTTTCTGTGAAATGGAACAGGGAAGTGCTTGTGACTCACCTTTGACCCTTCAAATAAGGGGGCTGACCTATACCAGAAGCAAGAGAGAAGGAAGCTGGGTCCCTGAATGGTCATGTGGTACAGAGTCCAGCTACTTATCCTGGACCATGAGAGAAATTATATTCCTTAGTCCACTGGTTTGTTGGGTTCTTTGTTACAGCAACTTAGATTTCATGTTACTAAAATAAAAACCAAGAGCCCATGTAAAAGATTACAGCAACGCTTACAATTCATTAAAGTCCAAATAGCGCCAAAGTCCCTACAGAGCCTGGCACACAGCAGGTGCTTCATAAATAGTTATTAAATGAATGAATGCAGCATCATTAGGAGCAATTGGGACAAGAGATTCCCAATTGTCTCATAAAATAATCTGCCTGAAAATGAATCTAAGTGGTGTGTTGCAATCTAAATGAGAAAAGTTAACAGCACACAAAGAGCAACAATGGGTTAAAATCAAATGGGAATCTTTGTGTGTACAATGTAGAAATGATGGCTAATTATACAGCAGTCATTTAAATGATCTGCAGACAGTAATCACAGTCACTGTCATTTTCCAAAACAAAAGACCTATACATGCACAGACATATACAGACAGGTAAATTCTTTTTTTTTTATTAAAGATTTTATTTATTTATTTGAGGAGAGAATGAGAGAGAGAGAGCACATGAGAGGAGGGAGGGTCAGAGGGAGAAGCAGACTCCCTGCTGAGCAGGGAGCCTGATGTGGGACTCGATCCGGGGACTCCAGGATCATGACCTGAGCCGAAGGCAGTCGCTTAACCAACTGAGCCACCCAGGCGCCCAGGTAAATTCTTTTAATAAGTTTGATGAGACATCAAGATTGCTATGCTGTATGTGGTCCATAAGAAAATGAAAATCCATTGCTACGATAGTGGGAGTGAATACAAAGTAGCTTTTTACTTACTCTGAAAAAGGCAGTTTGGGGTAGCATATGTCATATGACTCCAATGCCATTTGTTAAACATTTCTGAGGGCCTACTATGTAAGAAGTATTGTATTAAACACAGTGAAGAATTCAAAGATAACAATAAAAACAGTAATAAAGATATTGAAGGGAGAGGGCATTACATAAAATAGAGGTTTAAATTTCTAAGAAATGGCAATTAAAGTATGCCTAAGCAGCTTTAGCTATCTTGAAACTTTCTGTAGTGTCACTGGTGCCTATGACAAAAGTTGTTCTGGAGTTGAAGTAAAATAACAAACATAACACACGTGGTATATGCAATGTCCCCCACAAATGCTAGTTCCTTTCTTCATACCCTGTAATATAGTGTCTTAAATATTTGAAAAATTTTCAGAATGTTTCATTGGTAGTTTGTTCTAAAGCCATAAAAGTTATATTTGCCTATCCCAAGCCCCCACATGTATGTATATGCTCATACACACCCTTCATCCAGACCAAGTAAAGAGTATTGCACTTTATAAACCAAAGGATAATTGGTTATGATGGAGATCAGGGGTTTCAGATGCAAGCAAGAAAATTCCACTCTATTTATGCTGAAAGCTGGTTTGTTAGAAAGAAATCCAGTAGCATACAGAATCCACAGAAAGCTAAAAAATGACTGTCCATTTCCATTTTTCGCTAGCCATGGGGACCGTTGTTACGTCACTGTTGGAAGTACCAGATACCTCCTCCAGGGTTGTGAATAATAAACTTCTCTATCTGAATTTCTCTTGTGGTCTGTTGTTAAACTGCAGATCACCATCTGGCACCCTATGCTCCACTTAAAAAAATGTTAATTTAACAAAATCACAAGTATATTAGATGAATTTCCTGGCAGAGGTAAGTAAGGGGTACTAAAGAATGGGCACCTTCTTCTAATTTTTATAAGGGTGCCATAAGAGCTTGCAGCAGCTCTATCTAGGTCATTTTGTTCTGAACCCAGAGCTTCTCTGGGCACATGGTGAGGTACCGCCACTGTTCTAACTAAGCTGCTTGGTCCTGAGTGAACGTCACCATTCACTACCATTCAATCACCAAAGCTCAACCAAATCCAAACTGGAGTATTTAATACAACTAGAGGCTGGGACCTTATGGAGGAAATTAAAATGGAAACAATGAAAAGTAAGACTCTATCAATGTTCTTACCTTACCTTGGGCCTGTCTACTACCCAACTATCTCTTTAGACCTCAGATAGATTCCATGTTTTAGGGCCAGCCTACTACCCAGACCTATAAGTGCCTTTGACCATGTCACAAAGGTAGAGATCTATTAGTTCCTTACTCCAACCTATTTCCAGCCTGTTGTCCACTGAATACCATGATAATCTCTGTTAAAAAAACAAAAAACAAAATACCACTCTCACCAAAATGAAGACAATCTACTGCATATACTAATGTGGCTCAGTTCAGCTTCTCTATGTTCTGACTTAGACATATTGGAATTGAATTTGTCTTTACCTTTGCATAACAAAGGCCCATTAATAGGTTTTCTTAAAATAAATTTCATCTGCCCCTTAGCTAAAATAACAAATTATCTACATTTCCTGCAATCACTCCTTCAGAATCACTAAGGTTCAGGCTTGAAGCATCTTACTACACATTTAACAAATATTTAAGGAGCTCTTTTTAGGAGCCAGACCCTGGGCTAAGCAC
Source organism: Zalophus californianus (assembly GCF_009762305.2). Taxonomy (NCBI): domain Eukaryota; kingdom Metazoa; phylum Chordata; class Mammalia; order Carnivora; family Otariidae; genus Zalophus; species Zalophus californianus. The sequence goes on from NC_045595.1 coordinate 99,367,179, forward strand.
TAAGAATATCAATTAGGTGTGGTTCACTCTTATATTCCAGCTTAGAGAAATTGGCAGGTAAATAAATACATTTGAGAAATAGGCAAAGGAGTGACCATAAAAGAATGTAGAGGTTCAAACAATAGTATGAAAGAGGAAATGGCTCTTTTCAATTGAAGTGGGAAGGGAAGGATTACAAAAGCTTCAAAAAGGATCCTCACAAGCTGTTGGCATGGTAAATAAGAGAAGAAAAGGATGTTCCTATTAGAATAGCTTATGCAAACATGTTTTCAGAAAACCCCAAGCAGCTGAGAATGTCAGAGTTTAGGGATGTGAGGAATTGTCTACCAAGAGATGGAACTAAAAATCCGAAAACATCCTAGATAATGGAGGGCCCTTTATGTTGTACCAAGAAATTCTGACCACAAAAGCACTTAAGACTGAGATAGGTTTTCTCTCTCTTTTTTTTTAATGAAGTATAATTGACATATAATATCCTATTAGTTTCAGGTGTACATTATTGTAATTCAGTATTTTTATACATTATGAATGTTTTATTATAAGAGAGCTATTATTTTAGTCCTGTCATGTGGAGAATTGATTAGCTGGAGACACTAATTCTTAGATTGTCATGGTGGTCCAGGTGAAAGATCATGATGACCTCCACTGGGAACCCCAGAGCATTCCAGAAGCTGAAATGAATGGATACAGAACATGTTAGGAATAGGAGTTCAGTAGAACTTGGTAACTTTTTTTTTTAATTTTATTTTATTATGTTATGTTAATCACCATACATTACATCATTAGTTTTTGATGTAGTGTTCCATGATTCATTGTTTGTGTATAACACCCAGTGCTCCATGCAGAACGTGCCCTCGTTAATACCCATCACCAGGCTAACCCATCCCCCCACCTGCCTCCCCTCTAGAACCCTCAGTTTGTTTCTCGGAGTCCATAGTCTCTCATGGTTCGTCTCCCCCTCTGATTCCCCCCTCTTCATTTTTCCCTTCTTACTATCTTCTTTTTTTTTGTTTTAACATATAATGTATTATTTGTTTCAGAGGTACAGATTTGGGATTCATCAGTCTTACACAGTTCACAGTGCTCACCATAGCACATACCCTCCCCAGTGTCTATCACCCAGCCACCCCATCCCTCCCACCCCCCCACCAAGAACTTGGTAACTTTTTGAGAGTTGTCCATGTAAAGGTGAGAGATGAGTGTGCTGGTATCCTGAATTTTGGGATGAGGGAAGAGCTGTTTTGTAATATTTTGCTGAGGCAGAAAACACAGAAAGAGTATAAGTATGGAGTTCAAGGGGAAGGGAAATTTAAATGAAATTAAAGCAGTGCAGGTTCTAAAATTATCATCATTCCCACATTTTGTGTGCCTAAATCCCTCTGGGTATGCCCCATTCTCTGCCTAAGGAACTTTTGATAAAACCCTCCCAACTCTGTGGGAGTTGGGGCAGGGAATTGCTCCAGCCTTCGCCTTCCTACTTCAAGGTGAGGAACAGCCTCATGCATTTATCATGTCAAGTCTGGATTCTCTTGGTTTCCCATCTTAGCTGGTACTCCTCATCAGGAGACTGACTGGAAATTCAGTCTTCATGATTTGCAATTACAGACTCCAGATATAACACCAGCAGAACCCCAATAAAGAGCAAGTACATAGTACCTAACTTGGAATAAATTAAATTAGTTGGTAAAGTAAAAGTGATATGCATCCCTCTGCCTATGAAACTATGGTGTATGCTTTAGAATCAGTTGCCACCTCCACAGATAGTACATCTTAAAACTAGGTCATAGTGCGAAAGAGAACTTGTGGAGTGGCCATGCACCCCATAGAGTACAGGACTCCAGGAGCACCCTTGGTATATGGAGAGATCAGCTCAGAGCACAGAAATAGGGATCTCAAGGCCCTATTTTTTCCCAAGCTTGGAGATCAAAAGAAAATCAAAGAGGTAAATATCAAGGAAAACCCCAAAGTGTCCCTTACTGTAGATATTTTTCTGTGGTAAAGGTTAAACATTTTCCATTTCTTAGAATAAAATGCATTCAGAAGTGTTATCTTAAAGCCAGTAGAGTCATAACTATTTGTTTTTCTCTATAGTTTCTGTGGGTTAGTTTAGACATTCTCTTAAAAAAAAAAAAAAAGAAAGAAATTTTTCCAGCAGGGGTCTCTCTTTGCACATGGTACAAAAATTCTTAGCTTTGCAATGGAATATTTTTGTTTTGCTTATCCATCTTACAATGTAAATGGATGTGGTTGCAAAATATGTCAAAGCTCTTTTCTTACACTATCAGAAAACCAAGGAAAAGATATAATGCTTCATATCATGATTTTGATGATGATTAAAGTGGTGTGTTCATTACAAGATAATGCAGCAAGCAACACATTTATAATTTTAGGCACTTTTTTGTTTATATATTATACGTCAAAAAAGGTTTACTTTTTAAAAGGTATAATCCCTAAATTGACTTGTTTGCATGTTTCCTTACTTTTTTGTTTCATGTTTCAAGTAACTAGAACATTCAGAATTAGCTATTGTATTTACACATTTTATTGAATTTTAGACATTTTTTTAAAGATTTTATTTATTTGAGAGAGAGAGAATGAGAAATAGAGAGCATGAGAGGGAAGAGGGTCAGAGGGAGAAGCAGACTCCCCGCTAAGCAGGGAGCCCGATGTGGGACTCGATCCCGGGACTCCAGGATCATGACCTGAGCCAAAGGCAGTCACTTAACCAACTGAGCCACCCAGGTGCCCTGGACATATTTTATAAATAATGACGCTTTTTGTGTGTTTTGGCAGAAAAATAGGAAAAAATTAAAACATAGCCATACTATTGAAAAGAAAAATGAACTTGAGAGTGAGGATTATCCAGTACAAAGCTTTCCATGGCTTGAAAACTATGAACTTGGAGAAAGAGGCATCATTGTTTTTGGTATCCACGTCTTGGGGATGGGTCCAAAGATCAGGTGGATATTTGTCCTGTGATGTATGCTGGGGCTTGGTCTGTACTTCTGGTGGGAGCAGGTCAGCAGGAGATTCTGGCCACTGAAAATTTAGGCCATCTTAAAGAGGTTCGTTCATCCCTACTGTCAACCAGTTGGCTTACCCTGAGCAGAAGAGAAATGGCCACAAACAAGCCCTTGCCAAGTTAGCAAATGATACCCAAAATATAGTGCTTGAGAGAAATGCTTGCCATTAAAATTAAAAAAGAAATAGAAAAAACAATTAAATCCTATTAAAATCCTTGGGACCAAATTTCTGCAAAGCACCCAGATTGCTGGTTTTATTTCTGTGATTTAATCTCAAGCTTTGTTAATTTTCTTTTGTTTTATTTCTTTTGACTGCAACTATCACTTCTTTCCCTGCCTCTGTTTCCATTCCCTCTTCAATCTCTAATTTTCAAAATCATTTAATTCTAAAAAAAGTATCAACATTTTAGTGCCACCTTTTAATAAAGTATACATTTCCCTTCACAAAAATTAATATTGGGCCATAAAAACTTTGATCTGTCTGACCACTAATAAAACAGAAAATATTAAGTGAAAATGTTTTCTTCTAAATGACATGCCACTTACTTTTTAAAAGTATTAGAGTAATTATCTTAATTCTCTTGCAAAAAAATCCATTAAGATCCTTTAATGAAGGAAATATATATTTGTAATGGACCAAATGGCACATGCCCTTGTCTAAAGCAATCATACCGTCCAGTAAAGGAAGATCCACATTTAAATGTGGTACCTCTGAACACCAAATATTATAAGAATTCCTAGTCAACAGTATGCTATGCCAAGAGTACTCCACAGATTGGTTTGCCCTTTCCTACTACCTTGTGGCCTCATTCTAAATATTTCTTTAATATTAACAATAGCATACTGGATTGTTCCAACAACATAGACCTTAACATCCTATGTTTATTTCATTTATCTCTGGATCTTTGAGCTATTCAAATCAATAAATATTATAAATCTTTCTCATTGGAAATGTTTTGTCACTATTTTCGTTTACATGTTTCTCCCTGCCGTCCTCTTTCCTATGCAAGCCACGTCTCTGCCCTCTGTTTTGCTTATTGTTTCCTTTCTCTCTTTTTTGTTCAGCTTCTGTACAATCATTTCTCTTTGCTCTGGCCTTTGCTCTAGCTTCATGTTCATTTCAGCCTCCACCTTTTTTCCCTCACAAACCTCTTTGATTCCAGTTGACAGTTTAAGATTTTTTCTTTTACTTTCCAGAGGCTCTCGTTGCCATAGTGACACATGACGATGATAAAGACCAGGACTGCTTCCACTGGCACTCCAGTTGCTATAACAATGCCAGTTAGCTGAGAATTCTGTGGAAACTTGTGAGAAGGATGCTAGTTCACACCTTTCTGTAGGACAGCCTGCCAGAAAATGTTTCTTAGTTAATAGTTGTTTGTACAGTAAATCTTGAGTCCATAAATTTAAAAGCAGCCCATACTTCGATAACTAAAAAACTGAAACAATATTTACCTCTTTGTACCCTGAAAAATTCTCCCTTCCCTGCCTGTTTGCCCTCCTCTCCTACTCTATTTTTTATATTAAAAACATACCTGATGTAGACTTAATTGTGTCCCTCCAAAATTCATATATTGAACTCTAACTCTCAGTGTGACTGTATTTGGAGACAGGGCTTTTGAGAGGTAACTAAGTTTAAATGAGGTTATAAGGGTAGGGTCCAAATCTGAGAGGATTGGTAGTCCTGGTGGGGAAAAAAGGAGAGAGATAGAGATCCTTCTCTCTTTCAACCATATGAGACCACAGCAAGAAGACAGCCATCTACAATCCAGGAAGGGAGTCCTCACCAGGAACTGAATCTGTCTGCACCTTGATCTTGGACTTCCCAGTCTCCAGAATTGTGGTAAAATAAATTTATATGCTTTAAGTCACCCAGTCTATGGTAATTGTTACAGAAGCTTGAGCTAATACAATACCTTAATATTAACATTTCTAGATCTTGTTAAGTGATTTTGATTTTCAAAATTTAATTTCTGGAAATGTATCCAAATAGGGAATTATAGAATATTGCAGTGTTCATTGTCAATATTTCATCATTGAATACTAGAAGAACTAAGAGAAAAAGATGACATTCATCGATATTTTTGTAATCCTTTTTGTTGTTATAGCTTTCCTATTCTTAATATAAAAGAAATGTGTAATTGTCTTCATCTTTATAAATACTATAACTCATCAAAAGCTGGGCAAAACTTTTATTTTGTTGCAGTTGTGTCATCTCCCTAGGATGTGAATCTTGGCAGTTTGCAACCATTTCTACTGGTCATGTTTGTGCCAACTCACATGGAGGAAGGGAGCATCAAATCTCGCTCAGGACTGGTATCTGAAGACCTAAAACTTCTTTTAAAAAATAAAGTCTATTAAAAAAATACCTGTCTAGTGACACAGTTCTAGTATACAAAATGCCAGAATAAAGTCAAAACTGACCATGCACAACCAAAAAGGAAGAGGAAAACCGTGGCACATCTCAAAGTGTGTTAAAGTAAGGGACATCAAAACAGAATTTTGCTAATGAAGACATTATGGATTGGCTTGTTCTTTGGTTCCTACATTCACTTCTACCAAAGGTGTTAATCAAGATAACATTAATTTGGGGCACCTGGGTGGCTCAGTTGGTTAAGTGTCTGCCTTCAGCTCAGGTCATGATCCCAGGGTCCTGGGATGGAGCCCTACATCGGGCCCCATGCTCAGCAGGGATCCTGCTTCTCCCTCTGCCTGCTTCTCTCTCTGCCTGTTTCTCCCTCTGATTGCCGCCCCCTCTGCTTGTGCATGTGCATGCTCTCTCCCTCTGTGTCAAATAAATAAAATCTTTAAAAAAAGATAGCATTAATTTATTTGAGTAGATGTAAGACACCATCATGTTGAAAAAAAAGTGTCAATATGCTATATTATCACTGCATAATTTTACAGAAAATTTTGAAGTGTAAATACTCTAAAATTGTTTAAGAAATCCTAGGGAATTTTAAGGAAAATGAAAGTGATGCTTGTGGAATGATCATGGAAAGTAGTTTCTAGCTAAACAGTCCCCAGTTATGATGGAACAATTTGTGATTTTTCAACTTTACAATGGTGTAAAAGTGGTAGGCATTCAGCAGAAACTGTGCTTCAAATTTTGAGTTTTGATCTTTTTCTGGGCTAGCGATATGCAGTACCATACTGTTGGTGATGCTGGGTGGCAGCAGCAAGCCCCGGCTCCCGTTGGCCACGTAATCACAAAGGTAAAAAAGCGATACACTTACAACCATCCTCTACCTACACAACTATTCTGTTTTCACTTTCAGTACAATATTCAACAAATTACATGAGAAAGTCAACACTTTATTATAAAATTGGCTTTGTGATGATTTTGCCCAACTGTAGGTTAATGTAAGTGTTCTAAGCACATTTAAGGTAGTTTACACTAAATTATAGTGTTTGGTAGGTGAGGTGAACTAAATGCATTTTTTACTTAAAATATTTTCAACTTTTGGTTTTATTGGGACACAACTCTGTAATCCCGTAAGTTGAAGAAGAGCTGTATAATTGTTCTAATTGTGCTATAAACCTAGCTGATTTTGCTTATTATGGTAGAACAGGATCTTCGGTGCTATTATCGGTAATAATAATAACAATAACTTCCTATTATGCGCCAGGCACTATTCTAAGTGATTCATATCTATTATTTCTACTTCTCACTACAAACTTGAAAGAGAAACTAATACATGGGGGGAAAGGTTCTGGGAAGTAAGGTCACATTTCCAATATTTCCATTAAGGCTCAAGAATTTAAACTAACACCACAGCCCAAAACATATTCAGTCCAAGGAGCATACAAGGAACCCTAAGGGTGGCTCTAACATTCAGTTGCATAAATTCTGGAATCACAACAACTGAATCAAATTAGTTGGATAATTGCTACAAATGTACATTACCTTTAATGTGGCTTGGTTTATTTCTTTTTTTTTTTCATGTTCAGTTAGCCAACATATAGTACATCATTAGTTTTTGTTGTAGGGTTCAATGATTCATTAGTTGCATATAACACTCAGTGCTCATCACAACATGTGCCCTCCTTAACACCCATTGCCCGATTACCCCACCCCCTCCCTTCTGTAACCCTCAGTTTGTTTCCCAGAGGTCCAGAATCTCTCATGGTTTGTCTCCCTCTCTGATTTCTTCCCATTCAGTTTTCTCTCCCTTCCTCTGTGGTCCTCCACACTATTCCTTATGTTCTACATATGAGTGAAACTATATGGTAATTGTCTTACTCTGCTTGACTTATTTCACTTAGCCTAATCCCCTCCAGTTCCATCCATGTCAGTGCAAATGGTAGGTATTCATTCTTTCTGATGGCTGAGTAATATTCCATTGTATATATGAACCACATCTTCTTTATCCATTCATCTGTTGAAGGACATCTTGTTTCCTTCCACAGTTTGGCTATTGTGGACATTGCTGCTAAGAACATTGGGGTGCAGGTGCCCCTTCTTTTCACTACATCTGTATCTTTGGGATAAATACCTAGTAGTGCAAATGCTGGGCCATAAGGTAGCTCTATTTTTAACATTTTGAGGAACCTCCATATGTTTTCCAGAGTGGCTATACCAGCTTGCATTCCCATCAACAGTGTAAGAGAGTTCCCCTTTCTCCACATCCTCACCAACACTTGTTTCCTATTTTGTTAATGTTTGCCATTCTAACTGGTGTAAGGTGATATCTCACTGTGGTTTTGGTTTGTAGTTCCCTGATGCCGAGTGATATGGAGTATTTTTTTCATGTGTCTGTTGGCTATTTGTATGTCTTCTTTGGGGAAGTGTGTGTTCATGTCTTCTGACCATTTATTGACTGGATTATTTGTTTTTGGGTATTGAGTTTGATAAGTTCTTTATAGATCTTGGATACAAGCCCTTTATCTGAAATATCATTTGCAAATATCTTCTCCCATTCTAAGGGTTGCCTCTTAGGTTTGTTGACTGTTTCCTTTGTTGTGCAGAAGCTTTTTATCTTGGTGAAATCCCACTAGCTCATTTTTGCTTTTGTTTCCCTTGCCTTTAGCAACATGTCTTGAAAGAAGTTGCTGTGGCTGATGTCGAAGAGGTTACCGCCTGTGTTATCCTCTAGGATTTTGATGGATTCCTGTCTCACATTGAGATCTTTTATCTATTTTGAGTTTATCTTTGTGTATGGTGTCAGAGAACGGTCTAGTTTCATTCTGCTGCATGTGGCTGTCCAATTTTCCCAGCACCATTTATTGAAGAGACTGTCTTTTTTCCATTGGATGTTCTTTCCTGCTTTGTCAAAAATTAGTTGACCATAGAGTTGAGGGTCCACTTCTGGTTATCTATTCTGTTCCATTGATCTATGTGTCTGTTTTTGTGCCAGTACCATACTGTCTTGATGATCACAGCTTTGTAATATAGCTTGAAGTCAGGCATTGTGTTGCCCGCAGCTTTGGTTTTCTTCTTCAACATTCCCCGGGTGATTCAGGGTCTATTCTGGTTCCATACAAATTTTAGGATTGTTTGTTCCAACTCTGTGAAAAATGCCAATGGTATTTAACAGGTATTGCATTGAAAGTGTAGATTGCTCTGGGCAGCATAGACATTTTAACAATGTTTATTCTTCTAATCCATGAGCATGGAATGTTTTTCCATCTCTTTGTGTCTTCCTCCCTTTCTTTGATAAGTGTTCTGAAGTTTCTAGAGTACAGATCCTTTACCTCTTTGGTTAGGTTTATTCCTAGGTATCTTATGGTTTTGGGTGCTATTGTAAATGGAATCGATTTCTTAATTTCTTTTTCTTCAGTTACATTGTTATTGTATAGAAATGCAACTGATTTCTGTGCATTGATTTTGTATCCTACCACGTTGCTGAATTGCTATATGAGTTCTACTAACTTGGTGGTGGAGTCTTCTGGGTTTTCCACATAAAGTGTCATGTCATCTGCAAAAAGAGAGAGTTTGACTTCTACCAAGACTGAAACAGGAAGAAATAGACAATCTGAATAGACAAATAACCCGCAGGGAAATTGAAGCAGTAATCAAAAACCTCCCAAAAAACAAAAGTCCAAGGCCAGATGGCTTCCCAAAGGGAATTCTACCAAACATTTAAAGAAGAAATAATACCTATTCTATTGAAGCTGTTTTAAAAAAATAGAAATGGAAGGAAAACTTCCAAACTTGTTCTATAAAGTCAGCATTACCCTGATCCCAAAACCAGACAAAGACCCCATCAAAAGGGAGAATTACAGACCAATATCCCTGATGAACATGGATGCCAAAATACTCAACAAGATCCTAACCAATAGAATCCAACAGTACATTAAAAGGATTATTTACCACAACCAGGTGGGATTTATTTTCAGGATACTAGGGTGGTTCAACAGTTGGAAATCAATCAATGTGATAGAGCACATTAATAAAAGAAAAGACAGGAACCATATGATCCTCTCATTTGATGCAGAAAAAGTATTTGACAAAATATAGCATTTTTTTCCTGATTAAAACTCTGCAAAGTATAGGGAGAGAGGGAACATACCTCAATATCATAAAAGCCATCTATGAAAAGCCCACAGTGAATATCATTCTCAATGGGGAAAAACTGACAGCTTTTCCCTTAAGGTCAGGAACACAACAGGGTTGCCCGCTCTCACCACTATTGTTCAACATAGTACTAGAAGTCCTAGCCTCAGCAATCAGACAACAAAAAGAAATAAAAGGCATTCAAATTGGCAAAGAAGAAGCTTGTTTTATTTCTTAAACCATCTGGACATTAACAATGAACCAGGTAGATTGGAGCTTGAAAAACACAAATGAGATTTATGAAAACTTAAGTAGTAGCAGAATGTGTTTAATTATTTAAGAGAACTTCAAACTTGGAAATGTAGAAACTTTGATTTCCAAATTGCTCCATCTTTGACTGAGTTGCGCTCTCTCTCTCTCTCTCTCTCTCTCTCTTCATCTCTCTCTGTGTAGAGAAAAAGTAAACGTGTGAGCCAGAATGGGAGTGGACTGACTTAAGAGGAATCAAGTCTGTTGCTGTATTTTGTAATTTCACTGGTCACCTTATGAGTAATAGATTAGAAATTATTGTAATATATAACCATAACCAACTTTAGGACATCTACATCTTACCAACTGACATACAATATAAACAAATTGCCCTTCTGAGCGTTGTAATTTTGCACACACTTTGGTCCCTGGGAACCCCAAAGTATGGACGATTCCATCTAATATCTAGACTTTGCAGACCAAACCTTTCTTGTTTCTTAAGGGGAAAAATCCCTTCAATAACATGTTCTTTAAAGAAGTGTCTTATCTTTGAAAATGTTCATATTATACTGAGCTACTCAACAGAAATATGAGGATTTTCTTATTTCTAAGAGATCCTCCCACTGAAAGAAGAAGAGACACCGGCATTAAAGGGATAGCACAGAGGAGGACCAGACAAGCCTAGTGGGCGGATGAGGCAAAAGCTTGTGCACTTCTGGACTGTTTAATATCTGATCTCTCGAGAGTCCCTTGGCTATCAACTCTTTTCATGTCCTAACCCCAAAGAAGGGGGTATTATTTGATAGTTTTTAAGTCTTGTGTCATCTAGAGCACCCCTCTCAGGTTTAGAGATGTTTAGAATACATCTACTTGTAATGGGAAGTAAGAGTCTTCCTTGGTTGATCCCTAGAAATTAGCAAATTGGTAAGTGATGTGGATATAAGTACCGTAAGAAAAGAATTAAGAGTTTTGCCTTTTTATCCCAGCCTTCTCACTCCCTGAGTAGTTTTGGCCCAGTTATTATTTCTGGGCCTCAGTTTCTTCTAAAAATTTAGGGGTGTTATGGTATCTCCATAATTAATATTATGGCTAATAAACTCAGGAATAACCTATATGCATTTCAGCTACTCAGACAGGAATGATCTACAGTTGTTCCCTGGGGACAATGATGCCATAACACACTCAAGGGAGGAAAGGTACAGGGCTAGATGAAATAGGCCTCTGGTGCTTTAGGCTAAGATCTTGCATATTAACAAATTTATACCCCCTTGTTACAAAAAGTATTTGGGGTGACCTACAGAGATGTGTAACAAGCAGAAGAAAATAAATTGATGAGGTAATTGGAGTAAAAGGAAAACAAGTTTAGTCTAACATAAGCACGTCAAATATAAACAGGTAGAAAATTTGGTTTTGACTATTCTGATAGGTGAATTAAAGGGAAAAATATGATCAGTTATAAAATTCACTGTCTCTTAAGTCCTATGCTGGTGGTGGTTGGAATTTGGGGAGGGAATGGGGTGACGTGCTCAGAATAGTTGTTCCTAGAACTGAAGTAAGAGAGATGTTTTTCATGGTTTCTTATAAAGGAGGAACATGTGATGTACTATAGTGCTTTTCAGCTGGGATATGCAACAAAAGGGGACCTTTGTTAATATATACAATTATATGTTAACATATAGAATCATAATCCCAGGCCCCAGTCTCAGGTTTATGATTGAGTAGCTTTGCATCTGTGCATTTGACAAGAGCTTCAGGTGCTTTTGATGTAGACAGGTCTACACACAGGCTTTAAAGGTCCACCCAATAAGGATAATGTTGAGTTTCTTTAAAAAAAAAAATTATTTATTTATTTGAGAGAGAGAGAGAGAGAGAGAGCACAAGCAGGGGGAGGGGCAGAGGGAGAAGCAGGCTTCCTGCCAAGCTGGGAGCCCAATGCGGGGTTCGATCCCAGGACCCTGGGATCATGACCTGAGCCAAAGGCAGACATTTAACCGACTGAGCCACCCAGGTGCTCCTAATGTTGAGTTTCAAGTGCTGTTTTTCTCAACTCTTCAAGAGAGGCAGTGGCAAAATGACAAAGCACAATTAAATAAAAGCAATTTTATGAGGACTGAAGAATATAGTCTGGGTACACAGCTCTCCAAGGTTCATGTTTGATCCAGTGTTAAAATTTAAAACATCAAGAGGAATTAGAAAATAGGTAACACCCTATTGTGAATTTCCCTTTAGAGTGAATGGAAGCAGGTCCCAAACAGCCCCACTGTTTGTTAGATAGACAGGCATGCAGAGGGAGTCCAGAAGCATGTGCAAAATTGTCTCTTCCTTTGATTAAATTTGATTATTCCAATCCCTATATAGTTCACAGAGAGACTGAGATTCAGGATTGGCTTCTTGGCTTTTATTTGTTTATAGTTCCTTAGAAACTTGAAGCTTAATTTTTAAACTATGAAGGTATCCCCAAGTGGAGATTCCTCTGAGGTTGGAATTTGGAGGATGGCCAGGAAACTCCTTCCCTTTCAATCTTCTTTTTCCATCTCCTCCCCTCCCTTCCACCTTTCCCCCTTGGTCATTTTAGATCTTAGTTCGCCTCACCCTCTTTTTTTTAAACAACTTTATTGAGATATATTTGCATATCAGAAAGTTCAAAGCACATACTTCTATAGTTTCTAGTATATTCACAGACTAGTACAACCATCATCACAATCAACTTCAAGACTCCAAAGAAAAACCCTTACTCCTCAGCTGTCACTCACTATCTGTGGACCTTCCTCCCATTCCCTGGCTACAATTAATTTATTTTTTTGTCTCTGTAGATTTGCCTATTTTGGACCCTGTAGTTAAATGGAATCATATAATTTGACCCATTGATTGTTAAAGAGAATGTTTAATTTTCATGTTTTTATTAATTGTCCAGTTTTCCTCTTGTTCTAGTTTCATGCTATCATGGTCAGAGAAGATACTTGGTATGATTTCAATTTTCTTGAATTTTTTAAGACTTGTGGTCTAATATATGGCTATCCTAGAAAGTTTTCCATGTACACTTGAGAAGAATTCATATTCTGCTATTTTTAGACAGAATGTTCTATATGTCTGTTAGGTCCATTTGGTCCATAATTTGTTCAAATCTGCTGTTTCTTCATTGATTCTCTGTCTCAATGGTCTATCCGTTGTTGAGAGTGGGGTATTAAAATCCTCAAATACTATTGTTTGTTTCTCCTTTCTAATAGTTTTTGCTTCATATATTTAGGTGCTCAGATGTTGGGCACATATATAATTGTTATGTCCTGTTGATGGGTTGACCACTTTATTATCACGTAATGACCTTGTCATTACACATTACCACATTACATTTACATATATACATACATACATACCATATTACATTTACACATTACACATTTACCACATAAAAGTGGTAGCACTTTTAGTTTAAAATCTATTTTATCTGACATAAGTATAAATACCCCTGCCTCTCTCTCTCTCTCTCTCTCTCTCTTTTTGGCTACAACTTGCTTGAAACTACTTTTTCCATTCCTTCACTCTGAGTTTGTGTCTGTCTTTAAGGCGAAAGTGAAGCAATACCAAGACTTACTATTGCCATTTTGTTAATTGTTTTCTGGTTCTTTTGTATATACATTGTTCCATGTTTCTTATCCTGCTGTCTTTATTATGTTTTAATGTCTTTTGGTATTAGTATGCTTTGATTTCTTTATCCTTTTTGTGTGTGTGTGTGTAATTTCTACAGGTTATTCCCTTGTGGTGACCATGAGGCTTACATAAATATCTTAAAGTTATAATTCCCTAGTTTATTCTGATAACTTCAGAATTCCTAAATTTTACACTTTTACTTCTCCACCCCCCTCATATTTTAGGCTATTGCTGTTGCAATTTACATATTTTATAATGTATAACTAATAACAGATTATTGCAGTTATGGTCATTTTTATTATATTCATTTTCTTAACTTTAAACCATAGTGGTAAGTTATACACCACAATTACAAATTACAGAATCTAATTTTGATTTTATATAACGTAACCAGTGAGTTTTACACTAACTTTTTATGTTTTTATGATGTTAGCACCCTTTTATTTCCATTCAAAGAACTCCCTTTAGCATTTCTTTTTTTTTAATTTTTTGTTATGTTAATCACCACTCATCATTAGTTTTTGATGTAGTGTTCCATGATTCATTGTTTGTGAATAACACCCAGTGCTCCATGCAGAACGTGCCCTCTTTAATACCCATCACCAGGCTAACCCATCCTCCCACCCCCCTCCCCTCTAGAACCCTCAGTTTGTTTTTCAGAGTCCATCGTCTCTCATGGTTCGCCCCCCTCCGATTTCCCCCCTTCATTCTTCCCCTCCTGCTATCTTTTTCTTTTTTTTTTCCCTTAACATATATTGCATTGTTTCAGAGGTACAGATCTGTGATTCAACAGTCTTGCACAATTCACAGTGCTCCCCATAGAACATACCCTCCCCAATGTCTATCACCCAGCCACCCCATCCCTCCCACCACCCCCACTCCAGCAACCCTGTTTGTTTCCTGAGATTAAGAATTCCTCATATTAACAAGTCAGGAAACGACAGATGTTGGCAGGGACGCAGAGAAAGGGGAACCCTCCTACACTGTTGGTGGGAATGCAAACTGGGGCAACCACTCTGGAAAACAGTATGGAGGTTCCTCAAAAAGTTGAAAACAGAGCTACCATATGATCCAGCAATTGCACTACTGGGTATTTACCCCAAAGATACAAATGTAGGGATCCGAAGGGGTACATGCACCCCGATGTTTATAGCAGCAATGTCCACAAGAGCCAAACTGTGGAAAGAGCCAAGATGTCCATCGACAGATAAATGGATAAAGAAGATGTGGTATAGATATATAATGGAATATTATGCAGCCATCAAAAGGAATGAGATCTTGCCATTTGCAACAACGTGGATGGAACTGGAGGGAGTTATGCTAAGTGAAATAAGTCAATCAGAAAAAGACATGTATCATATGACCTCACTGATATGAGGAATTCTTAATCCCTTTAACATTTCTTGTATGGCAGGTCTAGTGGTAAAGAACTCCCTCAGGCTTTGGGAAAGTCTTTATCCCTCCTTCATTTCTGTAGAATAGCTTCATGGGGTATAGTATTCTTGGTTGATGGGTTTTTTCTTTTAATATTTTGAATATATCAACCCATTCTCTCCTGGCCTGAAATATTTCAGTTGAGAAATCCACCAATAGTTTTATGGGAGTTCCCTTGAATATACTTCTCTTTTCTCTTGCTCCTTTCAAAATTCTTTTTTTTTTTGTCTTCAACTTTTGACAATTTAATTATATTTTGTCTTAGTGTAGCCCTATTTGGGTTCAATCTATTTGGGATCCTTTGGACCTCATGGATTTGCATGTCCATTTCTCTCCCCAGCTTTGAACATTTGTCAGTCATTAATACTTTAAGAATATTTTCTGTCTCTTTCTCTTCTTCTGGAATTCCTATTATGCAAATATTGTTCCTTTCATTGTGTCCTATAAGTCTTATAGACTCTTCTTCTTTTACATTCTCTTTTCTCCTTTTTGCTTCTCTGATTTCATAATTTCTAATGTCCAATCCTCCAGGTTGTTAACTCTTTTGCATGGTTGAGTCTGCTTTTGAAACTATTGAATTCTTCAGTTTAGGTATAACTTTTTCTATTGAAGTCTCTCAGATTGATTTCATTCATACATAGTATATAATCTAATGTGACAAAAATCTTTGGTAACCTGCCAGGCAATGTGATTCACAGCAATACCATGCGTCTTTATGTAATTCTCCCCTCAATGATCAGGAGAGTTTCCTATTTCATATGGTTGTTGCTGCATTGTCTATCCTCCAATTATCTGAAAGCTTTTGACCAGTTACAACTTTTCTGAAAACTGCTTCTGCAATGGGTTACTGACAGATGTTACCCAGACACACAAACATCACAGACTTGGGTACCTGCTCAGCCATCTTCCTGTGCATCAGTATTACATTTTTAAACTCTAGATTCCCTCCCCTCCCCTCCCCTTTCCTTTTTTCTTTTCTTCTCTTTCTTTTCTTTCCCTTTCCCTCTCTCTCTTTCTTTTTCCTTCTCTTCTTCCTTCCTTCTTTCCTTCCCTTCTTTCTTTCTTCCCTCCCTTCCTTCCTTCGATGGTTACTATTGTTTAGTCAAACTTTT
The DNA here is from genome assembly GCF_009762305.2 of Zalophus californianus. NCBI lineage: Eukaryota > Metazoa > Chordata > Mammalia > Carnivora > Otariidae > Zalophus > Zalophus californianus. The sequence goes on from NC_045595.1 coordinate 99,383,141, forward strand.
CATTTTTTTCATGCATTGTTTTCCTGATTTTGTTTAGTTTTCTGTGTGTTCTTATATTCCACTAAACTTCTTAAAAGGATAATTCCAAATTCTTTGTCTGACAGTCTGTAGATCACTTCTTCAAGATCATCTATTAGAGCTTTATTAGTTTCCTTCGATGATGTCATATTTACCTGCATTTTGTGATCCTTGATTCCTTATGTTTGTGTCTGTGCATTTGAGTAATCAGGTTCCTCTTCCAGGCTTTACAGGTTTGCTTTGGCAGAGATAGATCTTCAACAGTCAGATTCAAATAGTCAACAGTTTAAGTTTCTGGGTATGTCTGCTGATAATGTCTTGGGAAGGTGGGAACTGCTATTATGATTTGTCTTGGAGTGAGGCAACTTCCAAGTTCTGAGGCCAGGGATGGGGTAGGGGTGTGCCACTGGCTAAGAATAGTTGGATAGCACAGCTGGTTTGTTTCACTACGCAAATGAGGCTGTAGGATGGGCTCCCAGGTTGCCTGGATTCTCTGGTCAGGCTTACTAGATGGTCAGGACTGGGTACTATATTCATTATTGATGGGGCTATGAATTATCTTTTCTGCCCTGGCTGGTCAGCAGGATGGGATCTAGGGCCTGTACAGCTCATTGTTTGGAGACCTGATTCAGGCAAAAGTGTGCACTAAATTCACTTGTTAGGTGAGGCCACAAGTTCTTCTCTGCAGAGAGGGAAAGCCACAGATGGCTGGCTCTCTGTTCAAGTGTCACTGTAAGCCGGGCTGTTGGATGGACTATGAAGCTTCCCATGTGCTCTGGTTAGGCAGGCTGGAGGTTATATTCAGGGATTAAGTGGGGCTATAATTTAGTTTCCTTATCTGGGCATAGTGGGAGAAGCAGCTGATAAAGTTCTTTGTTGTCTTAACTCAAGCCAACCTGTGCCCCAAATTCCCTGGCTGAAAAGGGCCACTAGTTTTGCTCTGCAAACTATTGGTTCAGCCTACCTGTGTCTTAGCTTAAGCACTATTGGGCCACACAGCTTCCAAGCATTCTTGCCAGCCCTTCTGGTCAGATAGGACAGGGAGCCACAGCAGGTGGGCTATGTTTTTGCTCCCTTGTCTGGACAGGAAGGGGAGGGGTCACTCCAGGCAACTCTCGATTTCCCAAACAGACTGTCCAGTTGGGAGGGACTGGGACTGCCCTCAGCTTTGGCTATGGATTACTCCTCCTGCCTATGTGTAGCACAGAAACCCTCCATACCTGGTACTGGCTTTTCTCTGGAGGTGATCAGCTCTATCTACCCACCTCTCAGCTTGAGCATCGCTGTGCTACCCAGCTTTTAGGTGTTCCTCTGATGAGATGTAGCCAGGAGACACTCTCCACCATGGGGAGGGCTGTGATTCAGCTCCTTGCCTGGGCATAGACAAACCAGGCTCTAAGGCTAGCAATACTCCTCATTTGAAAATCCAAATCAAGCAGATCTGCACCCAGCTGAGTTCCACAGTCAAAGTGCATCACCAATGTGGTTCTTCAGATGAGCAAAACCACTGGTTGGGATTGTTACTTGAACACTGCAGGTATAAACTCAGTCGATCAAGATCCATTTGCTGGTTGTTATGAGATCCTCCCTGCTTCTCCATCACAGTCAGATTCCCAGTGGTCAAGCCCCGGGTTCCCCTGCAATCCCCATGGAGTAAGATCAGAGTACAGGCTCCTACAAAGCAACCTCAGTGGTTGGGGGGTGGACTGGTTGTCTCCCCCGAGTTCGCTTTTCTCACTGGAGGGCTTGGTGGCTTGGGGAAGACCTCTCCGGTGTGGTGCTATACTGGCTTGGGGGAGGTGCTATGAGATCAATATGTAGCCACTTCTCTTACCATTCTAATGCAGTCTGTCTTGTTTCTGTGGTGCAGTGGGTTGCTTCAGACTCACCCTCATGTTCTAGGATTCTCTCAGTGATGTTCTTATCTTGAATAGTTGCTAGTTGTCCTTCTTTTGATGGGGAGCAAAAGTCAGGAATGATCTATGTCACCATCTTGTGACATCACTCCCCTTCAGAAGTCTTAATTTTAATGAAGTCCAGCTTATCGGTTGCCTCTTTCATGAATAGTACTTTTGGTGTTGTATCTAAAAGTGGTCACCATAACCAAGGTACCTAGATTTTCTCCTGTTATTTCCTATGAGTTTTATAGCCTTTTGTTTTATATTTGGATCTCTGATCCATTTTGAATTAACTTTTGTGAGGAATGGTCTGTGTCTAGATTTGTATTTTTGCAGGTGGTATCCATTTTTTCCAGCAGCATTTGTTCAAGACACTATCTTTGCTCCATTTTATTCTTTATTCCTTTGTTAAAGATAAGTTAACTATATTTAAAGGGGTCTATTGCTGGACTCTCTATTCTTTCCATTGATCTACTTCTCTATTCTTTCACCAGTAACCACATTTTCTTGAATATTGTAGCTTTCTAGTAAGTTTTAAAGTTTGGTAGTATAGTTCTCTGAAATTTTCTGTCCCTCAATATTCTGTTGACCATTCTGGATCTTTTGCCTCTCATGTAAACTTTAGAATCAATTTGTTGATATACACAAAGTAAGTTGCTGAGATTTTGATTGGGATTGCATTGATTCTCTATAGATCAAGTGGGAAGAACTAATATATTAACAATATTGAGCCTTCCTATCCGTGAATATGGAAGGTGTGTCCATTTATTTATTTATTTACTTAATATCTTTCATCAGATTAGTTTTCTTCACATAGGTCCTGTCCATATTTTGTTAGGTTTATACCTATGTATTTAAATTTGGGGGGTGTTAATGTAAATGGTAATGTGTTTTTAATTTCAAATTCATTTAATGCTGGTATATAAGAAATTGATTGACTTTTATATATTAACTTTGTATTCTACAACCTTGCTATATCACTTATTAATTCTAGGAGATTTTTGTTCTTTTGAATTTTCTATATAGATGATCATATCCTCTGCAAACAAAAAGTTTTATTTTTTCTTTCCTAATCTATATATCTTTTATTTCCTTTTCTTGTCTTATTGCATTAGCTAATACTTCCAGTATGATATCAAAAAGGAGTGGTGAGAAGGGATATCCTTTCCTTGTTACTGATCTTACCAGGAAAGCTTTGAGTTTTTAACCATTAAGTATGATGTTAGCTGCAGGTATTTAGTAGATATTTTTGCTTAAGTTGAGGAAGTTCCCTTCTATTCCTCATATGCTGAGTTTTTATCATGAATTGGCAATGCATTTTATCAAATGCATTTTCTGCATTTATTGATATGATCATGTGATTCTTTTCTTTTTTAGCTTGCTGACATGATAGATTACATTATTTTATTTTCAAATGTTGAAACAGCTTTGCATACCTGAGATAAATCCTTCTTGGTCATGGTATATAATTCTTTTTATACGTTGTTGGATTTCTTTTATTCATATTTTGTTGAGGATTTTTTTTCATCTATGTTCATAGGAGATGTTGGTCTGTAGTTTTATTTTCTTGTAATATTTTTGTCTGGTTTTGGAAGTAGGATAATGGTAGTCTCACAGATTAAGTTAAGAAATAATCCCTCTGCTTCTGGAAGACATTGTAGAGAATCAGTATAATTTTTGTTTAATTATTGGTAGAATTCACCAGTAAACCCATCTGAGCCTGGTACAGTTCCTGAAGGTTATTAATTATTGGCTCAATTTATTTAAAAGCTATAGGACTATTCAGATTATCAATTTATTCTTATGTGAGTTTTGGCAGATTGTGTTGTTCAAAGAGTTGGTCCACTTCACCTAGGTTATCAAATTTGTGGGTCTAGAGTTTTTCATGATATTCATTTATTATCCTTTTAATATCCTTGGGATCTGTAGTCATGTCCCCTCCTTAATTTTTGATTTTAATAATTTGTGTCCTCTCTCTTTTCTTAGTGTAGCTAAAGGTTTATTGATTTTTTTTTTTTTAAGATTTTGTTTATTTATCTGACAGAGAGAGACACAGCGAGAGAGGGAACACAAGCAGGAGGAGTGGGAGAGGAAGAAGCAGGCTTCCTGCAGAGCAGGGAGCCAAATGTGGGGCTTGATCCCAGGACCCTGGGACCATGATCTGAGCCGAAGGCAGATGCTTAATGACTGAGCCACCCATGCGCCACCCAAAAAGGTTTATTGATTTTATTCATCTTTTCAAAGAACCACCTTTCTTTTTTTTTTGACAGAGAGAGAGCAAGCGAGCAGGGGGAGCAGGAGAGGGAGAAGCAGGCTCCCTGCTGAGCAGGGAGCCTGATGCAGGGCTCGATCTCAGGACCCTGGTATCATGACCTGAGCCGAAGGCAGCCGTTTAACCAACTGAGCCACCCAGGTGCCCCAAAGAACCACCTTTTGATTTTGTTGGTTTTCTCTATTGATTTTCTGTTTTCAATTTCATTGATTTCTGCTCTAATTTTTATTTCTTTTCTTCTGCTTACTTTGGCTATAATTTAATCCTCTTTTTCTTTCCTAAACTGGAAGCTTTATTTTACATTTTTTTTATTTGCTAACATAGAAGTCAACGCTACAAATTTCCCTCTAAGCACTGCTATTGCTGTATCTCACAAATTTTTATAAGTTGTGTTTTCATTTTCATTTAATTCAAAATATTTCTTAATTTGTCTTGAGATTTCTTCTTTGGTCCATATGTTATTTAAAAGTGGTTTAATCTCTAAGTGTTTGGGGAATTTTATGATTATCTTTCTGTTATTGATTCTTATTCTATTTAATTTGATTGTGGTCTAAGAGAAGCATTGTATTATTTCCATTCTTTTTAATTTGTTAAGTGTGTTTTAAGGCCCAGAATGCAGTTTATCTTAGTGAATGTTCTTGAGAATAAGGTGTAATCTGCTGTTGTTAGATAGAGTAGCCTATTGATGTCAACCATATTTAATTGATTAATGCTGCTGTTGAGTTCAACAATGTCCTTGCTGATCTTCTGCCACCTGGATCTGTACATTTCTGATAGAGAAGTGTTAAAGTCGTTGGATTATTTTATTTCTCCTTGAAGTTTTATTAGTTTTTGCCTCATGTATTTTGATATGCTGTCATTAGTTGCAGAAACAAAATGATTATTATGTCTTTGTGGAGTATTAACCCCTTTATCTTTATGTAATGCCCCTCTTTATCCCTGATATCATTCCTTACTCTTTAGTGTGCTCAGTCTGAAATTAATATAACTCTCACTTTTTTTTAATTAGTATTGTATATTTACAATATATCAATGTATATTGATTAGTATGATATATCTTTTCACCCCTTTACTTTTGATCTATATGTATCTTCATATTTAAAGTGGGTTTCTTCTAGAAAACATAGTTGGGTCTTGATTTTTTATCTCCCCTAGCAATCTCTCTTTTATTTGTATATATAGACTACAAATTATTAAAATGATTCTTGATATAGTTTGATTAATATCTACAATATTACTTAGTGTTTTTGATTCACTGCCCTTGTTCTTTGTTCTTGTTTTTGTGGATTTTTAAAATTTTTTTATTATTTATTTATTTATTTAAATTCAATTAGCCAACATATAGTACACCATTAGTTTCAGATCTAGGGTTCAGTAATTCATCAGTTGCACGTAATACACAGTGCTCATCACATCATGTGACTTCCTTAGTGCCCATCACCCAGTTACCCCCAACCCCCCACCCACCTCTGCTCCAGTAGCCCTCAGTTTTTTTCCTATAGTTAAGAGTCTCTCATGGTTTTTCTCCCTCTCTGATTTCTTCCCATTCAGTTTTCCTTCCCTTCCCCTATGTTCCTCTACACTATTTCTTAAATTCCACATGAGTGAAACCATATAATTGTCTTTCTCTGATTGACTTATTTTGCTCAGCATAATACCCTCCAGTTCCATCCATATTGATGTAAATGGTAAGATTTCATTCTTTTTTGATGGCTGAGTAATAGTCCATTTTGTGTGTGTGTGTGTGTGTGTGTGTGTGTGTGTATCACATCTTCTTTATCCATTCATCTGTTGATGGACATCTGGGTTCTTTCCATAGTTTGGCTATTGTGGACATTGCTGCTATAAACATTGGGGTGCTGGTGCCCCTTTGGATCACTACATTTGTATCTTTGGGGTAATTACTTAGTAGTGCAATTGCTGGGTCATAAGGTAGCTCTATTTTTACCTATTTTTGTTTCTTGTTATCTTTTTGCCTTTTGTGGGTTTTATTATGGATTTCTTAAAAAGATTTTATTTATTTATTTGAGAGAGAGAGAATGAGTGGTGAGAGGGACAGAGGGAGAGAGAGAGAGAGAGAGAGAGAGAGAAGCAGACTCCCTGCTGAGCAGGAAGCCCAATGTGGGGCTCAATCCCAGGACAGGACCTGGAGATCATGATCTGAGCTGAAGGCAGACGCTTAACAACTGAGTCACCCAAGCGCCCTTTAATTAAGGATTTCATATGATTCCTTTCTCAGCATATTAAATACTTTTTTTAAATTTTTAATGGTTACCCTACAATATATATTTACAACTAATCCAACCCACTTTCAAATAAAACTATAGTACTCCATAAGTAGTGCAAGATCTTATAATAAAATATTCCTAATTCCTCCTTTTCATTTATACATAAGCATTCCTAATTGAATATATTGTTGCTATTATCACTTTGAACTGTTAGATTGATTTCATAATAAGAAAAACAATTTTATTTTAACTTCACCAATTTATTCTCCAATGTTCTTCCTTTCTTTATGTAGCTCCAAGTTTCTGTCTTATATCATTTTCCTTCTCTCTATAGAGCTCCTTTTTAATATTTCATGCAAGGCTGGTCTACTGACAACAAATTCCCTCAACTTTTGTTTGTCTGAGAAAGTATTTATTCTTTCATTTTTGAAAGATAATTTTGCAAGGTACCAGATTCTAGGTTGGTGGTGGTTTTTGTCTGTTGTTTTTTCGTTATCTCAAGACTTAAAATATTCCATTTCATTCTCTTCTTGTTTGCATGCTTTCTGAGGATAAGTTGGATGTAATTTTTTTTAAGATTTTACTTATTTATTTTACAAAGAGAGCACAAGCAGGGAAAAATACAGAGGGAGAGAGAGAAGCAGGCTTCTAGCTGAGCAAGGAGCCTGATGTGGGACTCGATCCCAGGACCCTGGGATCATGACCTGAGCCAAAAGCAGATGCTTAACCGACTGAGCCACCCACGTGCCCAAGTTGGATGGAATTCTTATTTTTGCTTTTATATTAGGTAAGGTATGTTTTTCCTCTGGTTTCTTTCAAGATTTTTTTCTTATTCTTTAATTTTCTGAAGTTTGAATAGGATATGTACAAGTGTAGGTTTTTTTGGACATCTATCCTCCTTAGTGTTCTCTGAGCTTCATGAATCTGCAGTTTGATGTCTGACATAATTTGGGGGGAAATTCTCAGTCATTATTGCTTTAAATATATCTTCTGTTCCAATCTTTCTATTCTTTCTGGTATTATCATTAAGCATATGTTACACTTTTTGTAGTTGTCCCATAGTTCTTGAATATTCTGTTTTGGCTTTTCTTTCCAGTCCTTTTTTCTCTTTGTTTTGGAAACTTCTATTGGTATATCCTCAAACTCAGAGATTATTTCCTCAGCCATGTCAAGACTAATAACAAGCCCATCAAAGGCAGTCTTCATTTCTGTTGTAGTGCTTCTTATCTCTAGCATTTTTTTATTCTTTCTGAGAATTTCCATCTGTCTACATTATCAATCTGTTCTTACATGTTATCTACTTTTCCTTCAAAACCCTTAGCATATTAACCACAGTTTTAAATAAATTTCCTGATCTTACAATTCCAACATTTCTGCCATAACTTACACTGGTTCTGATGCTTGCTCAGTCTCTTAAATTTTTTTTTTTTTTTTTTTTTTTTTTTTTGCCTTTCAGCATGCCTTATAATTTTGAAAGGTTGGTATGGTGCATTGGGTAAAAGAAACTGTGATAAATAGACCTTTAGTAATAGAGCAGTAAGGTGTGTGAGGGTGTGAAACATTCTACAGTGTAATGATTAGGTTTCAGTCTTTTGATAAGCCTGTGACTCTGGACTGTGAATTTCACCAGTGCTTTTCAGTTAGTCTCCCCTACCATAGGTGGGATAGGATAGCAGAGTGGACAAGAATTGGTTATTTTCCTTCTGTGACATGGAAGGCTAAACCATCCCCCACATGGAAGGTCAGAGTCAGCTAGATTTGGTTATTTCCCTTTCCCCAAATAGATTAGGCTCTAACAAAATCCCAGCAGATTAGGCTCTTGTAAAATACTTCCTTCTGAGGGCAGGTTTTGCTAATAAGAACAGAATGACCTGGTGTATTTGAAAATGTTCCTTTTCATCTACTTCTAATGGAAGCATGAGGGGATTTGTCTCTGATATTCACTATCTGATAGAGCTCCTGGAGGTAAATCTTATAATACTGTGGGGGCTTCCCTATTACTGAGTCTCTAGCAATTCATCAATTACAGTTTAAATTTTTCTACTCTGGCACTAGTGCTCATAGTTTTCTAATCCAGTAAATTATAATTTTTTTTGTATCCATCTGATTGTCTCTGACTGTGATGCTTAATTTTATGTCAACTTGTCTGGCCATGGGGTGCCTGGATTAAATATCATTTATCGGAGTGTTTCTGAGAATGATTCTGGAAGAGATTAACATTTGAATCGGTGGAATCTTTAAAGTAGATTGATCTAGTGTGGATGAGCATCATCCAATCAAAGTCCTGAAGAGAACAAAAGACAGAGGAAGGAGCAATTTGCTCTTTTTTTTTTTTGCCTCATTGTTTCAGCTGGGACATCTTATCTCATCTTCTCCTGCCCTCAGATTAAGATTTGTACCATTGGGTCCCTTGCTTCTTAGGCCTTTAGATTCAGACTGATTTATACTGCCAGCTTTCTTAGGTCTCCAGGTTGCAGAGAGCAGATTATGGGACTATCCATCCTCCATAATCCTGTTAGTCAATTCCTCATTTATATATACACAGTCTCCTATTGATTTTGTTTCTCTGGAGAACCCTAATGCAGGAATTGGTACCAAGAAATGGGAATGCTGCTGTTGCAACTACCCAAGGATGTGGAGGCACCTTGGAACATCCTTGGAACTGGGTAATGGGTAGAAGCTGAAAGAGTTTTGAGGTACATGCTAGTTAAAGGCTACATTGCCATGAATGGACTATTAAAGATGATTTGGTAAGAGCTCAGAAAAAAAAAAATAGAGCTGTAAAGAAAGCTTTAATCTTCTTAGAAAAATACTGAAGTAATCCTGAGCAAAGTGTTGGTAGAAACACGAACAGTACAGGCCATTCTGATACGATCTCAGATGGAAATGAGAAACATGGTATTGGAAACTGGAGAAAAGGTAGTCCTTGTTATAACATGGCAAAAAAAAAATTGGCTGATTTGTATTTGTGTTCTAGTGTTTTATAGAAAGTAGAAATTGGATATTTGGCTGAGGAGACATCTAAGCAAAGTGTTGAAGGAGTGGCCTGGTTCCTCCTGACTTTTTATAGTAAAATGTGACAAAAGAGGAATTTTTGGAAATGGAATTTTTAAGCAAAAGGAACCAAAACTTAAAGATTTGAAAAATTCTCACCCTATCCTTATTGCACAAAAAGAATGAGAAAGCATGTTCAGAAGAGAACACTAAGGGTACAGCCAAGAGATAATTTGATGAAAAGATTAATGTGGATATAAACCATGGACATAAATAGCCATCTCAACAAAAGCCAGGTGCTTTTCTTCAAGACAAGGGAAGAATGACATCCCCTCCCCACAAGGTGATTTAAAGATCATTGGAGCTGCCATTTCTACCATGTCCCAGACTGAAAGGGCCCAGGGAACAGAATAGTTTCAGAGTGAAGCTGCCTCTCTGGTGCCTCAGTGGTGGGGCCCTGGCAAAAAGCTGCAGCAAGGGCAGTGTTACCACAAAGAGCAAGACATGGATTGTACCCCCACTGAGTCTTGAGGGTGCTATTGTTAGCCTAGTGAGTCCAGAGGGCAGAACTTTGAGCCAAATAGGATTATTCTCAAGCCTCAAGGCTTAATATTATTTGCCTTGTTAAGTTTTGGACTTACTTGAAACCCATAAGTCCTTTCTTCTTTCCTAGTTTTCCCTTTGGAATGGAAATGTCTATTCCATGCCTGCCCCACCACTGTATTTTGGAAGCACATAACCTTCTTAGCAGGAGAGGAATTTGCCTCCGGATAAATCTTGAGCCTCACCCATATCTAATTTAGATGATATTTAGATGAGACTTTAGACTTGGATTTTAGAGTTGATGCTGGAATAAATTCAGACTTTGGGGGTTGTTGGGATAGAATGAATGTATTTTACATGCAAGAAGGACATGAATTTTGGGAGACCAGGGTTGGAAAGTTATAGACCAAATATTTGTGTCCCTTCAAAATTCACATGTTGAAATCCTAGCCTCCAATGTGATGGTATTTGGACCTGGAGCTTTGGGGATGTGATTAGATCATAAGGATAGAGCCCTCATGAATGGGACTGTTGTCTTTATAAAAGCTCTCTTGCCCTTCCTCCCTATGTATGGACACAAGAAGAAGACAGCTGTCTATAAACCAGATAGTGGGCTCTCACCAGACACCAAATTTGTTGCTGCCATGATCTTGGTCTTCCCATCCTCCAGAATTGTGAGAAGTACATGTTTGTTGTTTAAGCTACCCAGTTTATGGTATTTTTGTTAGAGTAGCCCAAAATGACTATGATTTTTAGGACACTGAATCACCCTGTAATCTCACTACTCTGGTGGATCTAAGAAGAAATGTGGATTTTCCTGTTTGTTCAGCTTTTTGTTATTAGGACAGATTGGTAACTTCTAGGCTCTTTACATGCTGGTCTGGATACTAGAAGTCCCTGCTGAAATTATTTTTCAGAAACATTTTTCATAAGAGCTGAGAAGCAAGATTCAAAGTTATCTTACCAGGCTAGTAGCAGACTACTAGAATACTAAATATTTGTTCAACATGCATTTATTTAGTCCCAAGTTGTGTCTTGAGGGCTCTGCAACTGTACTAGTTACAGGGCATATATAATAGAAGTCAGTTATAATTACCAACCTCAAGGAGTTGGGGGGGGGGAGGCAAGATAGAAGGAAACATGTAATCACATTTTTAAAAAAGAAAAAATTCTCCAAATCCTGATCTGAGAAAGAACATGTTTTGAGTGATGTAATTTATGATGTCATTTTGGGATAAAGTATTACTCCTGATTAATTTTTAAACGATTTCCCTACAAATTTTAATAGATAAAAATTTGCTCTGGGGAAATCAAGTGACCAGTCACCCTGACAACTGTCAATCAAGAATCTGGTGATTTTTAACCATTCTCTCTCTCTTTTTTTTTTTTTTTTGGTATCTGATTGACAATAGTTATCTAATCATTCTTCAAACTCTAAAATTTCTTACCAAGAAAAAAATCTTTAAATAGGCCAATGTACTCTCTTATAGGTCTTTTCCTTGCAACAGAGTTCTAATAAACCTTTGACACATGCTCATAAATAAATTTCCTGAAAAGCCTTATTTAACATTGCAATAGAAAATTACTCAGAGTTGTAATAGAAGTTATCACAAGGATGTAGGGAACACTTGAATTTTGGATTTATAAGTGGGTGGGGTGGAGGAGGAAGGCATTCATTCAGAAGTGACATCTAAGTTGAATACTATGAATGAGTAGAACAAAGGGCAGTGGGGAGATGGGAGCAGCCTGAGAGAATAGCAAAGAAAAGGACCTAGAAGAGGAAAAGTATTACCTCTGTAGCACGTGGCTACCCTGCCAATGTCCATTGGACCTAACAATATCCTTGTTCTACAGTGCACTTTCACCTGCGTGTATCTGCATCTCCATCTGAGTTATCTCCCAGGAGGCAGAAGGGCATTCTTCCTTCTTCTAGGAAATGCTGGTAAAAAACCTGGGAGGAATGACATCCCCAAGAGTTGTCCTCAACCAATGACAGAGTGGTGCAGTTGATATGTAAATTCCCCTAGTCATTCTCCCCTCACATGGAATAATTCTAAGTGTGTTTCACAATGTTTCCCAGAACGTCCCCCTGGGATTTGGCTCCAGTCTCCACTGTGGGCACTCACTTCCTTTTCCTGTGTCACTGCCCCACTCCCTGCCAGTATTTTCTTTTTCTTTTTTTTTTTTTAAGATTTTATATTATTTATTTGAGAGAGAGAGAATGAAAGATAGAGAGCACGAGAGGGAAGAGGGTCAGAGGGAGAAGCAGACTCCCTGCTGAGCAGGGAGCCCTATGTGGGACTCGATCCTGGGACCCCAGGATCATGACCTGAGCCGAAGGCAGTCGCTTAGCCAACTGAGCCACCCAGGTGCCCACCCCTGCCAGTATTTTCTATGCTTCCCAAATAAACTGCTTTGCACACCAGTTCTTGTCATAGGATCTGTTTTGGGGAATTCAAACTGAGCAGCCTGTTTGTGGTAATTGCAAACAGCTAAGCAACAGAGAGTTAACTTGTGATATGCAAAAAGGTAAAAGCAAGGTTGGGCCAGAGTATGTAGGGCCCTGATTTGCCATATTTAGCACACAGAAATACAGGAGGCCCAGTTACACTTTAAATTTCAGATAAACAACAAATAACTGATTAAAATAAGTATGAATGGCACACAGTTACACCAAAAAAGTGTTTATCTAAATTATACTTACCGGGTATCCTGTATTTTATCTGGCATTGCTATGAGATCTAACAGTGATTTGGAGCTTTATCAGTAGGACACTTTGGTTCCAGTGTGGAGCATGGATTTGAAAAAGGCTGGGGCTACCAGTGAGAAGACATAGCCATTGCCCAGAGATGAGGCCTGGGCCTGGGACTGTCAGGGAGATGGGAGCAGTAGATGGAAGCATAAGGAAAGCTATCTGCACTAGACTATTTGCCAGGGCAAAAGGACTATCTTATTAAATAGAATGGGAAAAGCCTACCAAAAATGAGTGCAAGATGTCCTGAAAATGTCCCCAGAATGTTTAGAAAAAACAAACTAGCAATGCAGGGCCTCTCCCTTCCTTACTCTCCTTGATGTGCTCATGCCCATGGAGTAGAACACCCTTCCTTAGGCCCAAACACCTTGCACCCTGAGTCCAGCTGCAGGAGAGGCTTTGGGCCTGAGCACTCCTGAATTGCTCTGCTGACCTGAATTAGAATGGGCTCAGCTCAGTGCTGTCCCCAGATGAGCCCTTGACCAAAGCCTCTGGAAATTACCAGCTGTGCGTGGCAAGGGGCACTAACGAAAGGCAAATTCTCTTTAGCTCACTTTCTCTTTGTTGTTGTTGTTCCCGGAGATGGACCTTCCCCTATTCGATAACCCCAGCCATGATGCACACATTCCTCAGAATAATGTCACAGAAAATCCATTCTCAACATGGTGAGGAATAGGAAGCACATTTGGAATCACACAATGTTCTGTATGTGAAGAGCTCTTCAGTTTCTTTTTTTTTTTTTAAAGATTTTATTTATTTATTTGAGAGAGAGAGAATGAGAGACAGAGAGCACAAGAGGAAAGAGGGTCAGAGGGAAAAGCAGACTCCCCGCTGAGCAGGAGCCTGATATGGGACTCGATCCCGGGACTCCAGGATCATGACCTGAGCCGAAGGCCGTCGCTCACCAACTGAGCCACCCAGGCATCCAGAGCTCTTCAGTTTCATTTCAACTTTCATGCAGGAAATTCTATTCCTGTGGGAATCCACTTCAAAAACAATATATTGAAAAAGAAAGAAGAAAAATGAACTCCATTATACCAATGGTACATTCTGTCTTCTGTTTTGCTCTGTTTCTGAATTTGTAAAATACACACCAAAGATTATTAGAGAACATAATTTGAATTGCTTCACGCCAAAGTTAAAGTGTTAAAAGATTTAAAAAAAAAAACAACTGCAGCAAAATGAAAACAGCTTTCCTTCATTTTCTAACACCTGAATTTGATTGCAACTTTCATTTCTGAAATTGTGCAGACCTATTTCCTCAAACTAAATTACAAATACTCGTATCAGACACTAAAAAGGCATATGCATAAGTAGTTACCTAGAAGTCATGTGTTTTCTACCACATTCGCATATACACATAGACACTGGAGTATGAGTGATTTGTGTAACCAAGCTATTGATTACACATTCATCCACCCCACAGTAGTCTTTAGGATGGACCCTAATTCAATATGATTGCGTTCTTATAAGAGAGAGACATTAGGATGTGCATCCACAGTGGAAAGACCATGTGAGGACACTGTGAGAAGGCAATCATCTATAAGCCAAGGACAGAGGCCTCAGGAGAAACCATCTCTGCCAACTCCTCAATCTTGGACATCTAGCCTCCAGAATTGCAAGAAAATTAATTTCTGTTGTTTTAAACCACCCAATTTGTGTTACCCTATTATGATAGTCCTAGGAAACTAATTATATAACCAACCCAGAATTTTCATCTGGTCTCCAACTATCCTGAAATCATCATTTTTTCACCAGAAAAAAATCTGGGAGGAAATGGGGTTAAGTGAGAATTAATTTTACTAATATTCCATATGCTAAGGCAAACTAGGACTTAGCTCAGCTGACCAAGTTATCCAAGATGGCCCAATGTGGGGGTCATGGTGGTGATGTAGTGATGTTGGGAGTTCTAGGGAGGAAGGGAATAGCGGTAGAAGGTTCTAGGCAGTAACAACTCAAACCCAGAAGAGCTGACAAAGTATTGTTCTTTTAGGTAATCAGTTTCTTGAATCAACCCCAGGCCATGACCAGAGTCTCAGATGCAGGATCCAGTCCCCCTCATGTAACCGAGCACAGAGAATTAGAAAAAGTGTAGTGGGGGCCCCAAGGCACTCTCTCTCCCCACCAAATTTTCCATATATTGCCCTGGAACCTTGATGACTAAGAGATTAGGCCCCTCTTCTGGTACAGCACAGATCTGTTGGAGTAGGGCAGGGCAGAGCAGAAACTGGGCCCATGCGTGGTGACCCACACAAGCTTTCCAGAATGCTGAAGGGACCAGTTCTCCTCCCAACAATGAATTTTTCCTTCTCAGAATTTGTAGTGCCTCCCAGAGGAAAAAAAAAAGGAACATAATTATCTATGGAATCCAGTTTGTTAGATGCCACTTTAAATGAATAGGGGTCAGCTTCAATAAAAACAACTACTCTCTCTCCTTCTCTTTGTTTCCCAGGGCAGAGTCTGTGATTTTTGTCTACTCACTCTTCCCTACCCTCCCACCACTATCACAGGTGAGGGTTCTCAGCCCTGCATCCTCTGGCTTTGATGGATGTCCATTCAGCTCATAAATCCCTCTCTTATATTTCCATTTTTTTCTATGAGTTATCAAACTTTCAAAGAAAACATTCTCATAGTCTTCACAATTTGATATTTGTGATATGCAAGCTGCCCAAAACCCAGGGCTTGGGCCAAGAGCCCTTTCCACCCAGACTTAAAGGCTATACAAGGCTATATAGTTCCCTAGAGAACTGGAATGCTGAACAGAAAATTGATGTAGGAACAGAACTGACTTTCACTAGTCCCTTAATGCAGGGACTTACCAGCATGGAACCTGAGCTTTTAATACACAGAGCCCGAGGCTGCTTAAATATTGAACCTAAAACTACATCCCACTCCACCTCCCACTGTCCCCCCACTGGCAAGATGAAAGCTCCTAATGCCCTTCTTTGGTCCTGCTATGGTCAGAGTCAACCGGAACAGAACTGGGCAGATCTATCAGTAATGGCCGCAGTGTCTCAGCAGAGTGGGTCTGGGGGTGAGTAACACTTGCCTTGGTTAATAAAATCACTGAGCATCCTCGATTGCCAGAAGAGTCCAACCCTGGAGTGGGGGACTCTGGAAACGACTCCAAAGTACTGAGATATTGAAACTAATTTCTCAAAGCTTCTGGTGGGTCTGAGATGGACAGTGAATAGTGTAATATCCATGACCTTGATGTAATAAGTGGAAATCGACCAAGTAGCCTTCTCTTATAGTTATTCTGATTTATATTATAAATGTAGACCATTTTTATTAATGGTACATTTTTATTAATGTACTTCCCTCCCCCCATAATACATTCCTTAGGGTAGGGTCTCTAGGTGGATAGCTGCATTGGTCCATTGGTCATCTTCTAGGTATGGATGTTTCTCTTTCCCAAGAAACTCCCTGGTTGTCTCATGGATCAAACAGTATTTTGGAATCAAGTAGGATCCAGAGTCTCCGGCCCTAGAGTCTCAACCTTCAAGTGTGGGAAACAGAGCAATGCCATCCAACCATGAAGCCTGGGTTCCGCTCTCTGTAGAGAGGTGCTCTCCTTTCTAAGGTTGTTTTCATCTAAGACTATTGCACTTTACACTCTTGCTATTATTAGACATATGCAAATGAAGATGACCTAATATGTAAATGCTGGGAAGTTTAGGTAGCCCTCAGCAACAGCAGACAGCCTTTGTGGGTTGGTATTGATAAATTTCTATGGCTAGAACTGGTACCCACATTATAATTTCATAGAATCATATATTCTATATACTCAATATTATTTTACTAAACTACTTCTCTATATTTCAGTTGCCTGTGGTCTCTGTCCCCTGCTAAGATGTCCTACAGAATAAGGAAATCCATGAATATTAGAGTTATATAAACAGATGTCATCTGAGCTAAAGTCCCACCCGATGAGGAAAACTCTACTACTGCCATGTGGCACCATCCCTTCAATACTTACAGTGTTGGGAAGTTCACTGCTTAATGGAAAACCTATTCCATTTTTACATAGGCTATAAACAAAGATGTTTCTGTTTCTTTTCTTTCCTTCTTTCTTTCTTTCTTTCTTTCTTTCTTCTCTCTTTCTTTCTTTCTTCTTTTCTTTCTTTTTTTTCTTTCTTTTCTTTCTTTTCTTCTTTCTTTCTTTCTTTCTTTCTTTCTCTTTCTTTCTTTCTTTCTTTCTTTCTTTCTTTCTTTTCTTTCTTTCTTTCTTCTTTCTTTCTTTCTTTCTTCTCTTTCTTTCTTTCTTTCTTTTCTCTTTCTTCTTTCTTTCTTTCTTTCTTTCTTTTTCTTTCTTTCTTTCTTTCTTTCTTTCTTTCTTTCTTTCTTTCTTCTTTCTTTCTTTCTTTTTCTTTCTTTCTTTCTTTCTTCTTCTTCTTCTTTCCTTCCTTCCTTCCTTCCTTCCTTCCTTCTTTTTTTCTTTTTCTTTTCTTTCTTTCTCCTTTCCTTTCTCATTCATTCATTCATTCAAACTGAGCTAAATTCTGTCTTATAACATCCAGGCTCTCCTCTTAGCTCCATCATCCTAGATAGAATCCACTAAGTGAGTCTGCTGGTGAGCCCTTGCCCAAAGCCAGTGGTTCTCAAATGGGCCTCTCACTGAACTCACCTCACTCCTGCCCCCCACCCCAGCAAAGCTGTCCCACTTCCACCTGCTCTTCACATGGGGATACTGTGTGAGATTTCATTTTCAGAATGGGCTCCTATGTTCCACCCAAATGGTCCAGTCCTCTGCCTAATCCTGTAAAGCACACAGAGAGAGCATCCAGCCCCATGCAGTCCGTGAACACATACAATGGGTGCCCGCTCTCCGGGAAAGCCTCACATGGCAGGCTTAACCTGGTCCATTCCCATGAAGTAATTTATATAAGTGAAAGCAAGGGGAAAAGAACAAAAGCATAATATTCTTTATAGCTTGCTCTTTGTCCTGTAATTTTACATGCTTGTGAACCCTATAAATCTGTCAAGAGTAAAGGGAATAAAGGAAGCTGACCTCTTGTCACACCAAACAAGAACAGGAAAGTTGTAGATGATGTCTTCGCTGTTAATTATCCATTTGGGGTATTAAAAAGAGAAATATCTCAAGGGGGAGGAAGAGTAACTAGGTTGTGCCACTAATCTTGGATTTGGGTCTCTCCCTCCTAAGATATGTTTTTGTTCAGATCTCTGAATAATTGAAGAAGCAAAGACTCATCTATCAGGGATAAAAAAACTAGTGCAGGTAATATCTGACAATTATTATTTCACCCTTTCTTGAGTAGACAATGAAGCAACTTTATTCAAAAACTTGACTAATGTCTATCTCTTAGCATTTTGAAACTTTTATTCACTGGTGTATAAAAGAATTTATTAATTTATTTGAGGCCTAGCAGAGAGAAGGGAGTCTTCCCTACCTTGAACCAAATACCCCTAAAATATTCTGGAAGAAAGACGTGAAGGAGGTGGAGATGAGGAAGGAGACAGGGAAGAAGATGGATGGGGGAAGAGAAAGGAAGGGAAAATTTCTTTGGTTCTAATGGATTAATCTGCTTCTGTTGCCTATTAGGGGATGCTCTGTTTGACTTCAGTTCTGTCTAGATAATGAGCAGATAACAGCATATCTACCCCTTGTATAGGATCTCATGATGACTGCTATAGCCTGGGGCTTCATTATCCTTGGCATGGGTCTCTCTAGGCCTGTAGCCTTCCACTATATGATTCCTGAAAAGGACCTTGTGAAAAGGTGAACCAGGACCTGATCTCCAGGTACCTCAGCCAGCCTCCAAAGGTGGATCCCACTCCTTTCTTTTGAACCTTAACAGAACTCCCAATTTCTCTGGCTCCTCCTAGTATTATAAGAACTACACTTATCAAGCTGACCCTCCTGGTTTCTCCAGCATAGTAAAATAGATATGGCTTCCCTGTGCCCAGGTTCAGACTTGTTGATGTGACTGTCAGTCCTTCCTGGGTCAAGGTTTCAAGATACACAGATATTATCAACTGAATATTCGTGTCTCCGCAAAATTCGTATGTTGAAGCCCTATCCCCTAATGTGACTATATTTGGGGATAGTGCCTTAATAGAAATAATTAAGGTTAAATGAGGTGATTAGGTAGGGGGCCCTAATCCAATAGGATTGTTGTCCTTGTAAGAAAGACATCAGAGCTTTCACTCTCTCCCTTGTGAAGGCACAGTAAAGATGGCTGTCTATAAGCCAGGAAGAAAGCCATTACTAGAAACCAAACCTTACCAGACACTAATGTTGGACTTTCCAGCTTCCAGAAATGTGAGAAAATAATTTTCTGTCATTTAAGCCATGTAGTTTGTTGTATTTTGTTACAGCGGCCTGAGCAGACTAAGACAAAAGAATAAAACACATGCCCGTCTGTTTTCCAAGGAAAACATAAAAATAACACTGGTTTCCATGTGTATATCATTAGACAATCTACAAAGGTTGTCACATTCACTATTTAAAAAGTTTCTAACTGCAGACCTAAGTGGTACATCACAATACGCATTTACAGAAGGGGAAATGGGACAGAAGAAGGAAGGTGATTTGTGCAGTGTCACATCAGGGGAAGGGGGTCAAAATCAAAACTTGAACCCAGGTCATTGTTCTCTACACAACACTAAGCTGCTCTCATAACAATCAATCTTCACACCATGATGTCATCTGCAAATCTGATAAGAAGGTTGCAATGTCTTTATACAAACATCAATAAAAGTGTTTAAGGGTAGTTGTTACTCATACTTTCTAACCTGAAGATGACAGATGGGTTTCATCTTGTAAGCCAATTGATTTTTTGGCAGTGGCTGCCAATCCTGTGTATTGACAAGGATTGTGAGGTCATGTTAGGAAAGAAAACCTAGATTAACTAGCATTGTTGGTCACAGGCACAGGACGTGGAGTGTGCAGCATGTGAACCTGGGATTACAGATGCTAATCCAACCCCTAGGACAAAATGGAGGCCTCATGGATGAACAAAAAAGCTTTTCAGTGTAAAGAACAAAAATATTATAAACAAGGTTGACCAAGGATAATTGTTTTTTCTTAGAATTATTCTTTTGAGTTGCTTCTCCCTGGTTGCTTCTCTCTGAATTCTCATTCTTCTCTGTCAGTATAGAAAGTTGGGGATCTCAAAACTAAATTCTAAAAGAAATTCCTTACATGAAACTTTATATAGAAGATAATGAGTGTCTAAGAGACAAGTTCTTCCAGATTTTACAGTAAATGCAGAAGCAGATTTCATGAAGGACTAAGAAGGAGGAAAAAAATGGGTTCTCAAGAACATTCCTAGCAACTGTTTCACGGTTGGTAGAACAATTGGATATATAATCAGGGAGTAAACAACTTTGATTATAGTGGATTATACCAAGAGACATAATAATACAGCTGTAATTATATATCAGCAGTTGTGCCTCAAATTCTTCTTTTAGAAAATAGCTACTACAAGTTTTACAGAAATAGATTCAAGATAACAAGAAACATAAAGATCACAATAAAAGCCCTTTGAGACTAAAAAAGTGGCATCTTGCCCCTCCCCACTCCTCCAATCTTAAACATGCTCAAAAAGAAATCCTTACTATACAGGACAGTAAACTGCAAAGCATTTCCAGCTTTTAACTTGATTTTTTTCCCCTTAATTATTTAGTCCTGCATAAGCTAGATTCATGCTTTCAAAACAGATACATGCTCAAAATTATTTAAGAAGTAAAATGCCTCAAATAAGACTAAATTAGTAATGCTTAATAACAGAAGCAACTTCATCTAACTGCTTTTCTTACCAAAGCTTATGAAATGCTACTTTCATTTGCCAAAATTGATAAAAGCTCTTTTTATTGTTATGGAAACTAGAGATATATAAAGATCATTTTAGGAAAAAAAATTAGAACATGTTTTAATTCCATCTTGTTGATTTTTAAGAATAAGTTATGATCTTGAAGCTAATGCTTTTACCATTAATTTTGAAAAGTAGCATTCCTAAATGTTCTATTTGACCTTCTTCCACTTGGGTACTATGAGCTAGACATTCTCTACTCCTAATATTTATGTTCCTCAGAAAAATTCTCTGATAACATAAATAACAAAGTTGAACTTTGGATATGACCCTTTGTAAAATAAAAGTAAATTGTAAAATTGGTACACAGAACAATTGAGAACGTGTGCAGCACTGGCCAAAGCACTTAAATTTCATGTAAAAACTGAGGAAAATCTAAACCCATTTAGTGACAGGTTTGATTTCAATAAAAATGTGATGCTCTATTCTTATTTCATAAAGTACTTATTTTCAAATTAATAATTAACTATTCAAATATTCTTTCTTTGAAAATAGGTCTCAAGGGTGCCTGGGTGGCTCAGATGGTTAAGCATCTGCCTTCGGCTCAGGTCATGATCCCAGGGTCCTGGGATCGAGTCCCACATCGGCTCCCTGCTCCTTGGGAGCCTTCTTCTCCCCTGCTCTCTCTCTCTCTCCCTCTGTCTCTCATGAATAAATAAATAAAATCTTTAAAAAAAAAGAAAAAAAAAGAAAAAGGTCTCAAATGAGGTAAGAGAAAATTAACTTGAGTTCTAAAAATACACAAAGGTCTTGAACATAATATATTTTCTTAAAGTCAGAATTAGACACTTAAAATACTCCACTGTATTTGTATCAGAAGTAGTTGACTTTTTGATACAAGTTATTGGACAGAAAATAAATAATAAATAACTTTATTCAATGCTTTAGAACTCCCAACTCACACATGCTTCTGTCCCACTTGTCACTGATGGCCCCTTCCTGTGGTGTCTGGGAGAGACTGACCTGACTCCGGCTTGGTGAAAGCTCTGAGCTTTCCTCAAATTTTCCACAAGTACGAGGTGAGAAAACAGGGAATATTCTATATTCTTAAGGTCATTTTGGCCTCCAGGCTCCTTGTGCCCCAGGTTCCACTATTAACTCAGATGCAAGACATCCCCCTTCTTGAGTTCCACAAAAATATTCTCACAAAGCATGTGAAAGTATATAGATTTCCGAAGATTTGGGGAGTGATGGAAGACTTGGGAGGGGTTTATATTGCAGTACACAGGTAATATTAGATGAACATATTCATCTCTATTCTTTTCCTGTGGCTCGGTCTCTCCATTTCTGGGAACGTGCACTGGTGCATCTTCCCATACTTTTGGGTGATTATAGCCTCCCTCCCTTCTTGCTCCCTACTCTCAGGGGCAAACAAACTCCTCTCATCTTCTAGTCACAAATTCTCCAAGAAGATGCTCATGAAGATACTATCTGTGCCTGAAAGTAAGAGATCCAAGAAAATGCATTTTCCAAAAGAGAAGATGCCCTTTAAAAAGTTTCTGACCAACTTAAATATGTATGTAAATGATTGATATAGGAGAAACAATCAAATGTCTTCTTACAATATTGAGTTTATCAACTGAACCACACAATGATACTTAAAAACATACATGATATAGGACCTATATTGCTTCTTATAATACAAGGGTTTTATCCTCATTCTCACAGTTCATGAAAATTCTTCACACTTGACATGGATGTCTTTGCCATCAATAGAGCCATTGTTAAGTCATTTAACACAGTTCTTCAAAACACATCAAGTTCATTTATTTCTAACTAGTTGGAAGTACAGCATGTTTAATCCTGCCAGACTGCTTATACTGAAATTTTGTCCCAAGTCATAAGAATGAATATGTTATTTATGTTCTCCATAATGTAACCATTTAATTTATTGCTTTTTAAAGTGACCTTTAAGCATTATTTACAATGACATTCAACACTTACAATTCAGAGGTCACCCTGGGAAATAATGATTATAGCTGGGTTAAATTTCTTTGCCTCTTTTTTTTTTTTTTTTTTTAAATAACCAAGTCTCTCAGGTGACCTTTATCAACAACTGAAATTAACATTGATTGAAGCTGTTTCAGACAGATCTTCCCCAAATAGTTCTTTGTTGTCCAACATGAAACTATTGAAAGAATGATGTACAATATGAGACTTGAATTTAAGGTTGCTATCTTTTATGAAGGGATAAATGATTTTAAGGGGAAAAACCCCAAACTTTCACCTTAAAATCTAGCATATAGGCAATTGTCCCTTAAGTTCCTCCTTGGAAAGGATTGTGGAGCCAGTTGTTAAAATTTTCATTAGTATTCATATACTAATTATATCATTTAATCTTTGTAACAGTACAAATATTAGTCCTATATTACAGATGAAGAAACTGAAGTTCAAAGAAATGTAATGATTTGCCTAGTACAAGATCGCTTGACATTGGGTGAAGATTAGCCAAGTGGTTTTCCTTAGAATAAAATAAAAACAAAATATAGTAACCTTTCAAAGTTGCTAAGAGAGTAAATCTTAAATGTTATCACCACAAAAAAGAAACTGTAATTATGTGATGTGATGGCAGTGTTAGCTAATGCTCTGGGGTGATCATTTTGCAATATATAAGCGTATAAAATCAAAACATGTTGTACACCTTAATTTACACAATGTTGTATGTCAATTACATCTCAATAAAGCTGGGGGAGAAAATATGTATAATGACCTCACCAATAATAGAAAAGCAAAAGACCACCAAAATAATAATTAAAAAAATAATAATGCAATAACCTCAATAATGGCTTGAGATTAAGAGGAATGTCTAGGAATTGGCTTTGTAATATAAAAAATAAATATAATTCTTTATGTATTCTTTCATTGCCCAACATTTTCAAATTTTCCCTTGGAATTCTTTTCAAAGCCCTTCCTGTTTTACCCATGATAGGGTCATTTGTTACCAAATTCAAAGGTTTAAATAATTATTTTGTCTTGCTTTAATTTTCACATTTTAAAGAATTTGTGCCTATGCTAAGGTAAGAAATCACCCATTTGATACTTGCTTATTTTTAAAACAAGAATGTTATATCATTTCAAATTGTCTTCCCAAGGAAGTTTTTGTTCTCACTGCTGTACTTAGGTAATGGATTTTTTTCTCTGGAATCTTAAGGGGGCTGTTCAGTAGAAGGAGAGCACTCAGAGACAAGATGGTTCTCAGGGGAGAACAGGTTAGTTGGGACTTTGAAAGGGGTAGGGTCCACCCAGACTGAGAACTGTGAAATATAGGGTGTGTGCATGCAAGAAAGAAGACCGCCTGCAAAGAAAAGGGGGTAGGGAGAGAAACTGATTTTTAAAGAGCTGCTCCAAGGGTGAAAACATTGAGAAGGAGAGCTAATAGATTTGGGGGGAGCTTCGCTATAAAATGCACAATGTGAAATTACTGGGTCACCCCTTTAAAAAAAAATAACAAAGTCCAAGTTTCTTTGTTCTTTCATGTAGACATTAAAGTATTTTGTGCTTTGTGTACAAATCTCTTTTGGGGTAAGCAAGAAAGTGCAAAGAAGAGGTAGCCAAACTAAGTTCTTTAAGCAGAAGCTGGGTGGAATTCATTGGTCTGCCAAATCCTGGCTTCAGGTCAACCTTTTAACATTTCAAAATGCCAAATACTTTGCTTTGTCCTCATTCAGGAATGATAAGACCTGAGCAAATTTCATGGTTCCTAAAATGAATCCAAACTGAAGGAAGACACCAGTTCATGCATAACAAAAACTCTGTCTCATAGAGGGGAGTGTCTGCATCTTCGGCATGGTCACCTTCTCAGCTTGAACCCCAAACATCATCAGAAACCACTTAATTAGTTCACTTTAATAAACCACTATCACAGGAATCAAAAGGGACCCAAATTCATATAATCAGTATATTTTTCTTTTTGTAGGTGAGTGTAGCTGAGCAAGCAAATCAGGAGAAGGCCCCTTGTTCAGAAGGCGCCTTGGTGGGATGAAATCAGATCAAGTAGAAATACTATTTTGGAAACTCAGAATGGGGAAGGTCTTATTAAAAAAAAAAAAAGGCAAAAAAAACCCAAAAACCAACCTAAACACCCTTGAAAGTCCATTGGCAACACCCCCTCATCTATAACTACACAGGAACTCATCTAAAGACAAATAACTCTGAAGTCTAGCAGCTAGGTAAGTTGTGCTCCTTGACTGAGTAGCTCCCACCTTATTAGCAACAGTCTTTCTTTGGATATAATGATTTATTCAGTCTGGGGACAGCTAAGACTGTCTTTCCAGTGACTTTGCATACCTATGCAATTATCCTCTCTGCTCTCACCTTCAAGTTTAACCGTCAATAAGCAATCTTATTTAATTTCTAACACCCTGCTGAGGCCCACACTACAGGTTCCTCAGAAAATACTACCATTTTCTCCAAAATAACAGGGTTATAATTTCTGTATAAGAAGCTATGCTGTCACTCATTCCTTTTTAAAAAGAACTGTTCTCTAAATTTCTATTTCTCCTTTTCACTTAATTTTTATAGAAACTTAAAGGTATAAAGTCTTATAAAAATTTTAATAACATTAAAATTAATAAATTAAATTAATGACATTGGCTTTGTTCTTAAAGGTTTAGGCTTGAACATTAGTAGAAAATGTGTCTTTGTAAGTATCCTTTTCAACCCCTCATTTTGCTCCTTTTCAACATATTTAGATTCAATAGTAAGTTCTTACATAATTGTCTCTTCATTGTTAAGACCAAATGCAATTCTAGCATATTAATTACTTATGTGGTTTACTTATTTGTTTTTATTTTTTTGTTCTGCGGTAAAGTTAAAACAACAACAACAATGGGGGAATGCATTTTAGAGGGCTGTGTTGTCCTGGGATAATCGAGTATCACAGCAATCACTAGAAGTCTAAGTGTCCTGAAAAAAACAGGTCTAGAAAACGTTTACTTGACCTATTTATATATTGGGTCTATTTCCATGGCATTCCAAGATTGAGATAATGCATGGAGCCCTTCCCTACCCATTCTGATTATGCATTCACAAATATTTACTAAGCATCTCTACTTTGTATCAAGGACTGTATTAGGTACGAGCCATACAACAGACATCAATGAGGTTTATATCTAGAGTCAGTGTCTACAAACTCTTCAAACTGAGCAATGCTATTAGAAAAAAAAGAAAATATACCCATTAAATATATTTATTTATAAATTACATACATGTGTTCCTGTACTGATATCTTATATATTATGGAAATTCATAAAAATAGCCATTTTAAATAAATAAGATTCCAAAAGTTAACAAGAAATATGTGTTCTAATATTTCCTTGCCACATTCCTCTGGATAGATTTGTATAGCAACTAAGGTGTGTACATGCCTCACTTTGAAGACCACCGAACCTGTTGTCCAATGTTTAATGCTTCTGCTTTGATATTTAAACAGTGAATTTATAAAGGCAAATGTATTCATTGAACCATCTTACAGATGAATATACCTCTTTCAAAACGTAATGTGAATTTAAGAGTTACATATCAGAGGCGCCTGGGTGGCTCAGTCGGTAAGCTTCTGCCTTCGGCTCAGGTCATCATCCCAGGTCCTGGGGTCAAGCCCTGCATCGGGCTCCCTGCTTAGCGGGAAGCCTGTTTCTCCCTCTCTCACTCCCCCTGCTTGTGTTCCCTCTCTCGCTGTGTCTCTCTCTGTCAAATAAATAAATAAAAATCTTAAAAAAAAAAAAGTCATGTCAATGTAGGAAAAACAACTTAAGAAGATATATATTTTTCTTCAAACTTATGCAATTTCCCAGACACCAAATTATGTTATGATTTCAGATTGGTAACTTAAGTAATACATATCATGAAATAAATATCTCAGCTTGGAACTCTGACAGAGAATATATTTTATTTTATAGTACTATTTCTTTACTTTTGTACTAATCAATATGAATTAAATTTAATCACATACTAATAAAATATACAGGATAGTCATTATATAGTGTCTATTATGTAGTTGATAAAGTATTGACTGATTAATAGTTATGATTCTTTAATGAATTTCTCTTAACAAATAATGGAGGTGTTGTTATAATTCATCTTATTGTTATACTAATAATTCTTTAAAAAATCTTTTTTATAGATGAATGAAAAAGGCAACAGCTATAGATGGACCTAGTTGCTAAGGATGTGTTGGGTAAAGTGAAATATCTTGTCATTTTTAAGATACTAAAATCTTAAAATTTAAAAACAGATACATATTTTTAAATAAATGAATTTGTGTGTTTTGTATCTACAAACCATAGGGTTTGAAAAGAGAAAGAAGTAATGCTACAAGGGGAATTCCCTTCATTGGAGAACAAATCTTTGAGATTAAGGATAAAAATAAAATATTGGTGGCAAAAAGGGAGAAAACGGCTTCTTGGGAAACCTCAGTAATGATACCAAAGCTTTAAAAAGCTTCATTTTAGATCTGATGTGGAATCAGAATATTTTAAATGGAAAAAAAAATTACTTCAAGTGAAAATTATCAGCTGGACTATTATAAGAAGGTTATGGCTACATTTGAGCTCTCTTGATCTCAAGGAAACTTAAATACATATAATTAAGGGAAAAAAGCTTACTGGAAAAGGTTATGTATTATATGATTCCAACTATATGACATTCTGGAAAAGGCAAGACAATGAAAAGATCAGTGGTTGCCAAGGGTAGGATGATTTTTAGGGCAGTGAAACTATTCTGTATGATACTGTAATGGTGGATATATGTCATTATACATTTGTCAAAACCCATAGAATGTACAACACCAAGAGTGAATCCTAATATAAACTGGATTTGGGGTAATTATGATGTGTCAATGCAGGTTCATCAATTATAACAAATGTACCACTCTGATGGGAGATGTTGATAATGAAGGAGGCTATGCATGTGTGGGAGCAATGAAGTATATGAGAACTCTCTGTACTTTCCTCTCAATTTTGCTATGAATCTAAATACTGCTTAAAAAAATAAAGTCTATAAAAAAAATCTATAAGCTCTGGTATGCTACTATTTTTAATAGGAAGCAAAATTTTTTTCAAATGAAACTATAACTTCCTTAGGTTTTAACTAAAACATTCCATTATTATAATTTTACAATGAAATTACATAACTAAAGTGAACCATTTACACATAGATAGCCCAATGAGTATATTAAATATTGACCACATTTTGGTTGGTTGAAGTACTTTTCTATAAATGCCACTGACTATTTCTGTACTCTCATTTAAACAAGTAAAAGTAATGATTAATTGGAAAACAGTTTTCATTTTGCATGTGCTCAGAAAGACAATGACTCAACATATCCAATAAAAGGCCATTTAGAAACTGTACTTTGAAATAAAGCAGGAGACTGAATGAAAAACAACTAATAGGGGCGCCTGGGTGGCTCAGTTGTTAAGCGTCTGCCTTTGGCTCAGGTCATGATGCCAGGGGTCCTGGGATCGAGCCCCACATCGAGCCCCACATCGGGCTCCCTGCTCAGCGGGAAGCCTGCTTCTCCCTCTCCCACTCCCCCTGCTTGTGTTCCCTCTCTCGCTGTGTCTCTCTCTGTCAAATAAATAAAATCTTTAAAAAAACCAAAAAACAAAAACTAATAGATCAGGTTAGAGAGATCTGTGAGACAATGAGTCAAGGAAAAATTATTGAACATCCCCAAGAACCTTCTAATGGCTTAAATCTGCCCTACTAATAATGTTGGAAGAAACAGTTCCCTAGAATTGCAATTTTTATCCTTAAGGCAAGACCTAGAAGAAAAAATGCTTCATTTTTTTGTGTTTCTATAGTACCTACCTCATTAAATACAAATGCTAACATGAATGTCTCCTCTTATGTCTCAGAACTTATGATGTTATAAGGAACAGAAAAAAACTTAAACTTGTGTGACAGATTCTTAGCTGTCTCCTAAATCTATTTTCCCCTTCTTACTTAGTAATCAAGTTTTAGATAGACATTAGCTAGAGACTACATTTCCCAGTCTACTTTGTAGTTTGGTGTGGCTAGGTAATGAAACAGACCAATGATAATGTGGATAGAAGTAATCTTTGCCATTTCTAGCCTTTGGCCTTAAAACATCAGGGATATATTCCCCAATCTCTCTTTCTGCTTTTCCTATAGGATGGGTTATAGACATGGCAATGACCCAGCTTCAACCATCCCCAAAAGGAGGTCATCCTACTGATAGGATCTCTCAGCCTCTGGAAGACCTCATTTAACAGCACCTCTTTACCCTTAGATAATGAAGTCAAACTATTACACAAGAAATAAACTAACATCTTATTTTAACAACTAATTTTTGGTTTTGTTTCTTTGTTACAACTTAATATTTACTGTAAAGCAAAACGAGTTTAAATACAAAAGAGGTTTATGGACTAATATAACTGGGAAGTCTAGGGCATCAGTGGGCTTCGGGATTGGTTTGATTAAAGACTCATATTCCTTTCCAGGTTTCTGTCTTTTATGTATTAGCCTCATGTTGAGGCTGGCTTTCTTATGGTGGTGCAACCATTAACCAATTACTGAGATCAGAATATGAAAATAAGGTGTCTACCTTAGACCTGAGCTTCCTGCCCTACCCTAAAGCCAGAGCTATATGAAGTAGTTGTGGCTACCAAAATGAAAGTTCAGGAAGATTTCTAAGAAGAGACAAACAGATGCTGGGGAGATAGCCACACTACAATATTCACTACATTTTTTGTAGTGGGATTTTTTTTTTTTTTTTTGAAGAAAAATATTCCCAGATCTACCCCTTCTCCCTGACCTCAGCTCCTCTGAGAATCTCTGCCTTATAGACTATGATCTTCTTATTTGTTGTTGTTTCCCCAGGACTTTGGATATGTGTCAGGCACATAATAGAAGCCAAAAGAGATTTGCTTAATTGAATTCATTTAAATTAAGTTTAAAAAGAATAATTAAGAGAAAAAAATCATTATCTAGGCAAAATTCCAGGTGTACATTTTTTAACTTGAATTTCAAGTTTGAGATATTGAGGGAACTAGATTGAATCAAATATCTCTGAAAAAAAAAACAGGAATTTTTAGAGAGAATGATAATTAAAACAAAATTAAATAGAGGATACAAAATTATTATCCTTTCTTTCATAATGCTTTTGTTACACTCCACCAGGGGAATCGAGGGATAAGGTGGGGGTGGGATGTTGACCACCAAGAGCAATCGCCAGTATAGAATATTGGATGAAGACATTAAAGTTACAGAGGGTCTAGTCAGTCTCTAGCCTGAACCCCCATTGATAATTATAGACAGAATTGTGTTCAGAGTTGGGCAACAGGCCAGAAAAGCAACACCCAGAGAATGCTGTCTTGAGGAGCTTATTTCATTCACATTCTGCCCCTTCTCAAAGACAACTTGGGAAGAAGGAAAACCCTAGACCATACAAAATATAATTATTATCATTCCAGCCTCTGAAGTCCATCTTGTTTGTGCAGACACATTGTGGAAAATCACGCCCTTTAGGTTTTTCCCAGAAACCATCTGTTCAGGGCCAATAAAGTTCCACTTGAGCAAGAGTATTTGGCTTTGTGGCTACATCTCTGTGGCCCACTGTCAAAGGAAAGATCTATTTTTCTTTTTACTAGGCTGATGTAACCATAGGGTAAAAGTTGTGGAGAACCAGATTCCAATCCTAGACTGACTTTAAACATACCAGTTAGGAGAGAAAGCCTAATAAAGCAAACAGTGGTGAATGATGAAAGGCATGTAAAATCTACAGATATTAGATTATAAAATTCTTGACAAAAGTATGTATGTCTAGGGGCACCTGGGTGGCTCAGTCATTGAGCGTCTGCCTTCTGCTCAGGTCGTGATCCCAGGGTCCTGGGGTGGAGCCCTGCATCGGACTCCCTGCTCCGCGGGAAGCCTGCTTCTCCCTCTCCCACTCCTCCTGCTTGTATTCCCTCTCTCGCTGTTTCTCTCTCTGTCAAATAAATAAATAAAATCTTTTAAAATATATATATATATATATGTCTATTCTGTACTCCTGGTCCTCTAACAATGGACTAAAAGAACACAAAAATTTTCTTCATACAGAAACAGTCATGAGTTTAACTGAACTATAGGCAAAGAGTAAATAAAATCAGTAGCTACTGACAACTCCTAAAGTCTTGGCAGATATTTTAAAAATCACTTTGATAAAGAATTCCTAGGTGCCTGAAAGTACAAGCTAATCATTATTGTTATTAAATATATAACCACTAATCTGTTTTATATTCATTTGTCCCGAACTAGTACCCAAACAGTAATTTTTCCTTTTTATATATTTGGTAACAACAACAACAAAAAATACATTGTTAAAAATATGTATTTTACAGGCAAAATTAATCTATGGTATAGAAATCAAAATAATGCCATGGGAAGGGTGGGTATTAGAGTTGGGCAACAGGCCAACAAAGGAGTAGAAGAGAACTTTCTGGCAAGGTGGAAATGTCTACATCTTGATCTGGTGATGGTTATAGAGGTTTTATATGTATGTAAAAATTTACCAAGCTTTACTTTTAATATCTGTATATTTTACTATACACAAAATATATCTTAATTTAAAATATTTTTAAAATATGCATTTTTCTTAGGTGAAATTCTAGAATTAGATGCCTTTGGCTTCAAGGAATTATTTCATTTGTAACAACATAAGCATAAATAGTACATGTGCAGGCAGTATTTTCTTCATGTGTGGTCATAAACTTGTATTGAAATTCTAATCACACTCCATATAATAATTTAGTTCATGAGGTTGGATAATATCCCTGGAAATTAATGGCCTTTTAAGATAATTTTTTAAAATGGGGAATTAATGAAATACTGCAACTCCAGCTAATTTTGCTGCAGTTTTGTGGCAGTAAAAGTATGTCTTTGTCTGTAGTCCAACCACCACAAAATCCTATATCCCTGAGATTATCATTTGTGGCTATGATTATGTCACTGGTTTTAATATAACTTTTTCACCATATTTAAAATTTGAGAATAAATATAAAATTAGAATGAAAAAATAATATATGGTATAGTAAAATTTCTGAACATAAAATTCAGTGCTAGGATCAACTCAAAATATTTTCTTGTATTTTTCATTCCTTTCAGACACTCCCACACCCACCCTACCTTTGCCCACTGCTCAAAACACAAAGCCTATTTAGGACATTAATGCCTCCACATGCAATTATTTATTGAGGGCTTACAAGTTCCTAGGCACTGGGGCATTAAAGGAAAAGAGCAATAGCCCTTTCCCCAGAGAATTTGCAGTCCAAATGAGGAGACAGAACAACTCATTTGGAACTTATTATTTTAAAATGTTAAAATTATTTTACTATTAAATAGCAATTTAATGAAGAATAATAAAATATATTAAATATAGTGGTATGCTGGAAAATATTTAACAACTGGCTCTCTGGGACAAAAAAAAAGAGCACTTTGATTTATAGTTTCTGCCAGTTTCTGTGGTGTAAATATTCTCACCATTAGCTAATATCAAGGTACCAATGTGAAATTAATCAGCTAGCAAAATTCTGACAATCTCTGACAATCTGCTTTGATGAGTTGGTACATGCCAGTTCCAGCATACCACTGCCAAAATATCTAGTGAGAGTGTAAACTATTTCTGTAGGAGCCTCAAACTATGTAGAATTGTAATAGGAATTCACTTTGTTAAGCATCTACTTAAAATCAAATACTATGTTAGATATTAGGAACAAAGATGATTAATTGTAGTTTCCACCCTTAAGGATTTTCTGATCCAGTGGGTGTGGGATTAGATAAGTAAATCATGGACTATAAACACAATCATTAAATGTTATAGCAAGGGAAATGTAAAGGAGGGGGCAAGTAACTGGATCCATGGGTCAAAAATGCTTCCAAGAAGAGGTGATGCTGAATGTTGAACATTGGTAGGAAGTACTTATTCTCAAGCACTATTGGTGACGACTTCAGCAGGCCTATTACCTGGAGGCAGGCAAAAGCTGTGTTTACCAGACATTTAGGGAAATGGCTTCTTTAATTTTTTCTTTCTAAATCTTTTCAAAGACAAGAATTTTAAGTAAAAAATATTCAAATCAACTGATGCCAAAAATAATTGAATGGAATAGTGGCAATTTTCCTAGCGATTAAAACCAGATTTTTTTTTTTTAAGATTTATTTGAGAGAGAGAGAGCATGAGCTTGCACGTGCACACGTGGGTCAATGGGTAGAGGGAGAGAATCTTCAGGCTGACCCCACTGAGTGTGGAGCTGGGGGTGGGGGGCTCAATCTCAGGACCCATGAGGTCATGACCTGAGCCAAAACCAAGAGTCAGTTGCTTAACCAATTGAACTACCCAGGTGTCCCAAAACCAGATATTTTAATACCATTAACCAGCATTTCCCAAAGTAAGTTCTATGAAGTGTTACTAAATCACATTCAAAATAAGATTTCATGGTTAACTAGACTTGGTAAATATTTTGTGAAGAAACTTAAACAGGTTAGTTACTACAATACATCTCAGAGCCTTCAATCTGCTCCTGTGCATTGCCATCCTTTAAGAGCAGGCTATAGATAATATGTCCACACTCCTTTATAGAGACTCATAAGATTAGTGTTCCAAGAAGTGCACTTCAGGAAATATAAAAACACAAATTGTTCATCAACAGACTTTAAAATGATTTTTTTTTTTCAACAGCAGATTCTTAGCAGACACATCCTTAGTCAAACCAGGAATATCTCTAATTATCAAGATTAAATGAAAAAAAAATTACCACTTTAGTTCTATTTCATCAACTCTCAATTATGTCATGGATACCAAAGCACCTGACAATTTAGACTAATTTAAAAATATATAGAGAATATCAGTTAAGGTGGTATCAAAGATGAATAAACATTACACCACTTGTTTTAAAAGGCCTAATTGGCATTTGGTGAGGTGATACAAAAATGCCTGTGTCCCCAAATCTTGGTTTGTTACTAGTATCAAGTTTGACTTTACGGATAATGAATTTTCTCTAAGATAGGAGGAGTTGCCAGAAAGACTCTTTTGCCCCATGTTCCACAGGGTAGCTTTCAGTACCATCTTCATAAATTCCTTATTTACTTTTTAAGACATTTCTTGAAATCCTCTAATAAAGAGAAGTCCCTCCCT
This sequence comes from Zalophus californianus, assembly GCF_009762305.2. Classification (NCBI taxonomy): domain Eukaryota; kingdom Metazoa; phylum Chordata; class Mammalia; order Carnivora; family Otariidae; genus Zalophus; species Zalophus californianus. The sequence goes on from NC_045595.1 coordinate 99,416,813, forward strand.
GAGGGTTAGTTAACACTCAGCAGATTTATCAGGTATTTTCTAAGTGAGAATCAACAGGAAGCTTACCCTGAGAGAATAGAAAAGCAATACACTTTTTCGTTTGGAGGAGAGGGGAAAGATTTGTGCACAGTGTGGATTTCCCTTAGGACACAGTAGTCCAGGTTTGGAAAGCAGTTAAGTAACTATGCCTGGGTGAATCACTCCAAAGTTGTAAGAATTTCTCTCTTTAGCTTCTAATGTCTGGCTCGTGTCACCCAAAAGTCCAAGGGTGATGCAGTCTGTTAAAGTCAGCTTCTGGGGGACAAAGGAGGTCAGAGAAGGGGAGTAAGGAGATGGGGGCAAATGAAGTATAATCATTACATCTTCAAGGCCAACTGGATAGTGATAGATTCCACTATTTTGAAATTTTCTTCTCCCTAACTTATGTTTACTTATCCAAAATAGAATATATCTGGTATCTTTAGTGTGGTTAGACCCAGGCCAACCAAACACAGCCCACTGCTGCTTGCTTTTGTAAATAAAATTTTATTGAAATTCAGCCATGCCTATCAATTCTACAAAGGCAGAACTGAGCAGTTTCAAGGGTGATCGTGTGACGTACAAAGCCTAAAATATTTACTATCTAGTTTTTGGATAGAAAATTTTACCAATCCCTGGGTTAAATAGTCCTTTTTTTTCTTTCCATTCTAATTTTCTAAAATATTTTCAAAGTGACTTAAAGTTTATACTTTCAGAATTGGATTTCCCTATGAAAAGATTCAGGTTATTTTACACTAAAAAGCAAATTAGAGCTAAGTCAGTGTAATAGCTAGGCTAGCACATGCAGTTGAAAAGTGGGAAAATAAAATGGTTGTTTTGAAAATATCCTTTTTTAAGATCACAAACATCTGGATATTTCCCAAGACATCTGGAACACTAACTGATTGACTTATTTATATTTAGCCAGGTGCATTTTGTAAACACTTGAGGTAAAAACTAAACATTAAAAATAAAAATAATAATTTCATGTAACATCTTTGTTCAAAATACTAGTTTTAAATATTAGCTTTCTTACTCATTTAAAAGGCACCAAAAAGTACAACTAAGTCTATAATTTTATCAGACATTTTGGAGAGTTTAAAGAATACGATATTGGTTTCTTTATTTTTTTAATTTGGTTATGTAATCTCTATATTCTCATTGAATGATAAAACATCATTATAATGTTTTTAAAAAAGGCCTCAAAATTTAGAGTAAACAATGTATTTTTCAGTTATTATATAGTAGAGTATCAGCAAAGTGGTAGGAAGAATGTCCCGTCTCTGAGCAAGTGAACTGAAATAAAACATGTTTCTTGGTCTCTCACTGTCAGCTGTCTTAATGTCAGAATTACCTTTGGTTAGAGCCAAAGAGATTGTCATGAAAGGAGGTGGGTCTTTGGAGACAGACTAGGGTTTGAATGCTGGCCCAATTACCTTCTAGCCTATTTTGGCCCAAGTTTCTACTCAATAAAATGAGGATGATATTTTTACTGGAGAATAATAATAATAAAACAATGGCTCCCATTTATCGACTTGCTTACTGTGTACCAGCCACTAAGCTTAGTGTATTATACATACCTTACCTCATTTAATCCTCACAAAAGCCCCAAAGGTAGTTACTGTTATTATCTCTAATTCAGAAATGAGTTCATTAAAGTATTAACTTCCAGTTTACAAATTCTACCCATAGAAGAGCAGCTACCAACCATCTAGTGCCTACTCTGTGCTGGGGTCTTCACATACATTTTCTCAGTTAGTCCACAGTGCCAACAGGTAGCTGTTATTATTATCTCAAGTTTTCAAATGAGGCAGTTAAGGTTTGGAGAGGTTAGTTTTGCCAAACTAACACCCAGGAGGGGCGCCTGGGTGACTTAGTCGTTAATCATCTGCCTTTGGCTCAGATCATGGTCCCAGGGTCCTGGGATGGAGCCCCGCATCGGGCTCCCTGCTCCGCAGGAAGCCTGCTTCTCCCTCTCCCACTCCCCCTACTTGTGTTCCTCTCTCGCTGTGACTCTCTCTGTCAAATAAATAAATAAAATCTTTAAAAAAAAAAAAAAAGAGTCAGAGCTGGGGTCAGAACATAAGAAGAAAAAACCCAGGGTCCATGCCTTTAACTTTAACTATACTGCCTCAGCAAGGAACAGCTATTATTATTATTATTATTATTATTATTACCATAGGTATCCTGTTTTAAAAAAACATAAAATCAATACACTAAAAATATATACTTATGCATATGTTTGAAACTTGACAAACATTGTTAGGGAATCATATAGTTCCAGGTATAATATCTTGAATTGAGAGCATTCATTTTTGTACTGAATTGCAAGGTAAATATGAGGACTACTAAAAGTCAAAATAGAGCTAAGCACTCCCACCTGGATCCACTTCCACAAGACCAGTCTTTCTAAAAACACAATTTGAAATTTTGTATTTCAAAGTCATATAATACCTACATCAGATATCTTAAATAGTGTGTGTTGCTGAAAATGTACAAATCCTGCAATTATGTCATCTCAAGCTCTGAGAAAGGTGAAATAATATTTATGAAAGAGCATGGTGCCAGATTCACTCCATGTCAGAAAAATCAATTTTAGTTCTAATGTTCTTGTAGCCTCACTGCAGATTGTCAGCTAGAGCAATATGCAAAAAATATATAGCTTGCTTGACTTTACCCTTGTCGAAATAGTCTCAGAATTATGGGATAGATGAATTAAAATTTCTATCTGAATAGACTTTCTCCTTTTCTGATTTTTTGGTTTTGTTTTTTTATCCATTATTAGATTTAGGGATGGTTGCTAAAATGTCTACAAAGAAATGGCATATAACCCGGAAAATTGCTGCAACAGTTTGGTTTTTGTTACAACATCTGGGCAAGTTTTGAAGAGGAGGTACTCAAACAATCAAAGACACTGTGCAAATAAAACCAAATGTTTTTTTGACCATCTAACTCTTAGCAAGCCACTTCCTGCAAATTCTTCAGGAAGCATAGAATCTAGCCTATACTGTGCTTTCTCCAAATGGAGAAAGAAAATGTTAGAAATGTGAATAGCTTTTCCTGTTTTATCTTTTCATCATTCCATTCTGTCCACACTCATAATGAACCATAATTGATACTTTTTTGGGTCACCCACCCATCGGAGAGTTTCTGAACACATGAGTATGCCACCTATTGGTGGAAAGGTGTTTATCCACCATTTGCAAAAGATGGGAACTTTAATGGATCTTTTAAGAAAAAGGTAATGTCTTTGAGACTTCTGCTTGTATGACCAATTATTCAATTGATTTGTTTCAATCATTTTATTTTTCCAGCATTAAAGTTAAGTTTTATTCACTAACACCATTTAATCTTAGTTTTAGCTGGTCAGTATAATGAGCAGAATATAGCTAGGGAGAAATACAGGTCTATAGCCTGAGGGACTCCTATCTTTCTCATACTTCATAAGGGTATGAAGAGAATTCAGAATACAGAACCTGATGAAGTCTCTGATTCAGAGGTTATGCTGAGAGTATACTTCATAGGTCTTAAAAACACTTTGAATTTTCTTTTTTTACTCTAGAGTATAAGATTCGATAGTTCAAAAGCAAATACTGAAGAATTTAAATTCTAAGTTCATTTGGAAAATCTATGATGTGCAAGAACTCACCTCATTTTTATGATTGCTCTATTAATAGCTTAAAAAGGCAAAATTAAATTCATTCCTAAGGATAATAGACTTTATGGCAGCTTTGTACAGCTGAAGATAGAAAACTAAATTACTACTTCAACAGTGAATTATTTTAAATATTTTAACATGCTGAATTTTACAAGAGAACCTTAACTGTTTCTTCATTTGTAGGTAGGGTTGCTACATAAAATACAGGATGCCCACTTAAATTTCAATTTCAGTCAAATAATGAACATATTTTTAGTATATGTATACTCCCTGAAATATTTGGGACATACATTACTTTAAAAAAAAAAAGATCCTTCTTTATCTAAATTTCAAGTCTAACTAGGGATCCTATATTTTTATTTGCTAAATCTACCAACTCTACCCGTCAAGCCCTCCGAATGGTTTTCAAGTGGTGTTCAGTTCAACTGGCTATCAACACCCTTTACATGCACCCATTCATTCATTAACTCACTCATTAATTAATTCAACAGGTACTGGAATACGTCCTATACTGTTGTTGGCATCAGGAATAATTTTACAAAACCCCTTGCTTCATGGATCAGTGGTTCTCAATCTTGGATGTCCACTGTAATTAAGGGGAAATTTTTTTTAAATGTTAATAGATTCCTAAATACAGTCCTCAAAGATTCTGAATTACTTGTTCTGGGATCTGGACTGATTATCAGACTACAACTTCAGGACTCAAACCCTAACCCTGGCCCTGGGCGTGGCCCTGACCAGACCCAAACCCTAGTTGTGTGTGTCAGATGGATTGTGGCACCACCCCTGGGCGGTGCCAGGCTAATCGGGCAAGAACCAAGAAGGAAACGGGGCGACATGCAACCCCTGAGATGTGGCTGGCGACCACAATTGTAGTGAAAAGCCGAAACTTGTATGTGCTTTTTATTCTTATGTGCAGTTAACCATCTTTCGTTTTCGATGTAGTGTTCAACGGTTCATACATTCTAATGTATGACCAAGGTTGAGAACCACTGCTGTGGATGAAGACAGACTATATATTTTTAGTTCTTATTTTTGCAATGCCTGCATCTGCCACCAGGCGTGCCTATTAAGGGTTGAGTCACTCAGCAGATCAACTCTTCAGGGAAGCAAATTGCAGACAATTTTAACTAAGATTTTTCCAAAGCAATGTAACTCCTTATTAAGCTAGCATTATATATTTTTTGAAGATTTTTATTTTTTTTATTTATTTATTTGAGAGAGAGAGAATGAGGGACAGAGAGCACGAGAGGGAAGAGGGTCAGAGGGAGAAGCAGACCCCCCCCACTGAGCAGGGAGCCTGACGTGGGACTCGATCTGGGACTCCAGGATCATGACCTGAGCCGAAGGCAGTTGCTTAACCAACTGAGCCACCCAGGCGCCCCAGCATTATATATTTTTAAATTAAACTATTTTCCCTCGATTTTAGAACTATGAATATTTAAATAAATGCATTCATCCATTCATTCAAAAATACTCATTTCTGTCTAAGCACTGGGCACTGCACCAGGCTCTGGGGATGGAGCCATGAAAAAGACAAACCTCCTATTCATGCAGGAGGGACAATTAGTGTGAAAACAAAAAATAAACACTTCCTATGAAGAAAATGAATCAAGGAGTCAAAAGCAATTAAGTAGCAGGGAGGGTGCATTTTAGATGGAGCAACCAGGAAAAGTTTCTCAGGGAACCTGAATGATGTGAAGGACTGAATCATGCAAATATCTTCAGTGAAAGGTAAAAGAAATACCAGGTGGGAAGGCCTTGAGGTCTGAACAAGATTGGTGTGTTCATAAGAAGAGCTGGAAAGATTGTGTGGCTACAGCAGTGGTAAGGAGAGAGTGGTACAAGACAGAAGGCTATGTAGGTCCTTAAACCAAGATAAGGATATTGGGCCATATTCTGGGCTGTGGAGTAACAGACATGGTTTAATTTACCTTGTAAAAATATCACCCTGGCTTCCATGTGGAGACTGGATGGTAGGGTAATGGTCTCATAAAAACAGGCAGACCACTGCAGTAGTTAGGGTGAGAAAATGATGGCAACCTGGACTAGGGCAGCAGCAGTAGAGTTTTCAAGAAGTGATTGGGATATAATTTGAAACTAAATCCAACAGTTGCAGATAGGTTGGATATAGGATGTGAAGGAAAGAGGAAATAAGAATGTCTTGGATTTTAGCTTCTACGAAGACAGGGATAAAGGGCTGACACAGGAGTTCTGGTAGGACCAGGTTAAGTTTGAAGTGCCTAGTGGTCATCCCAGTAGATAGGGTCATTATGGCAGATATGTATATCTGGAGCTCAGAGAAGCAATCAGGGCTGCAGATATACATTTAGGTCATCATCTCTACATAAAGGTATACTTTTTTTTCTCTCTTAACACACTGGACTGATTTTAAACAAAGTGGGCAGTCATTTCCTTTCTAAGTAGATTACTTCTTTTGGGAGTTATACCTATGACCTAAACACTGGCACCTGATGATGTGCCATCCTTCACTACAGAAAACATATATAAAAGGAAATATTGTCCCTACAACTTATTAAATGTCCTTGGAATAAATACATGAAGTAATTGTGAAAATTATTTTGGATGACGCATGAGGTCTTCTTAGACTATAACTAAAAAAACTTTTCATGATTAAGAAATGATAATTTTCAGCTGTAACTGCTTTTTTTTCTTAAAACTGTTTTATCAGATACTTTAATATTTAAACAATCCAGAAGTATTTTTTAGAAGTATATGATGAAAAGGGGCACCTGGGTGGCTCAATCGGTTAAGCCTCCAACTCTTGGTTTTGGCTCAAATCATGATCTCAGGGTTGTGAGATTGAGCCCCACTTTGGGCTCTGTGCTCAGTGTGAATCTGCTTGAGATTCTTTCCCCCTCCTTCCCCCCACCCCTCTTCTCCCCCCTCCCTCGCTCACACATTCTCATGCTCAAATAAATAAATAAATAAAATCTTAAAAAAAACCAGAAGTAAATGATGAATGAAAATCAGATTTTAAGCTATTGTGTTTTTTAGAATGAGATTCATACAAGTAGCATTAGTTTTAAAAGGTTAAAAGAATTTTAATACATTAAATAATCTTTATTACAATATTTGATAGAGTATTCCATCTGTAAAGTTTTTCCAAAGCTGAGTCGTAGTAGGAAAAAAAAAAGAGGATTTTGAGCTTCATATTTGCCACTAAACTAGTTACATGCCAGAACACAAATTGTTTAACTGCTTTGAACCTTAGTTTTCTTATTTAAAAAGGCAATAATCTACTTCAAAGGTCTTTTGTCTAAACAACATAATATATGTAAAAATATTTCAAAAGTGATAAAATTACACACAAAAGATAGGTAAATAAACCATAGCATAGGGTCCACATACTTTTCTATTGGTAAATATATATCCTGTACTCAAAGAACTCAAAGTGAATGACAATGATGCTAACATCACTACGATAAGCTAGTGAAAAGATATAGCAAGCTCAAGAATATAAAGTCAAAAATCTTGCCTCTTTTTTTTGACTTGTTTTGCTGGTGGTATTAGTTTATTTTTTTCTTGAGTTGTTAAGGTGATTGGGTTTATCTTTTTCCCTCTCTGATAGAGATAAATGAGGTATTTGAGATGGTAAGGTTAAGGAGTAACAACTGACAGATGGATAAAAAAGAAAACTATAAAGAATTTGGATAAGATGCAAATAAGCAGCAACTTAATTCTATAAAATTTACAATATAAGCAATATATAATTATGTATTTATTTTACTAATTATTTACTGCTGAGAGTTTTTTTTAAGAGAGTTAATTTTCACTAATCAGCAAAATACTATTAGTGGTCAGCCTGTGGAATATGGAAAACAGTTGTATCAAACAGTCACAGGATTCATTCCCATTTCTATCCCTTGATTCCTGGACCTGTGAATCCTGGCTAAGGGAAAAACGTCATATACATAATACTAAGTTAGACAAAAATAGCTTCCTAGAGGATATGGGAGTGGCATCACTCACTATTACTCCTGGTATCCACCAGCAAATTTTTTGCTTCCTGTACCCACAATCTTACACTCTACTGGTCCAGAGGTCTGAGTTTCAAAAGGAGGAAAACTTCCAGCAGGAGACATAGGGAGAATACCACATGAAGATAGAGGACTAGAGTAATGCATCTACAAGCCAAAGAATGACAAAAATTTTTGGCAAACTACCAAAAGCTAGAATGATGTGATGGGGAGGATTCCCCTATAGGCTTCAATGGGAGCATAACCCTGTAGACACCTGATTTTAGACTTCTAGCCTCCAGAACTGTGAGACAATAGATTTTGTTGTTCTTTATAAGCCACCTAGTTTATGATACTTTATTATGGAAGCTTTAGAAAAGTAATACAACCACTATTTAATAAATCCTCTTCATTTAACAAGGCCCAACGCTTGTTTAGGAATTTACTATTTCCTAGGAACTATTAGCTAACAGGCTGTGTCTCCTGTTTTTCAGAAGCAGTTAAGAAGGAACAAGAAGGAAAATTGAATTAGGTAGTATAATCTTTAAGTGAAAAAAATGTTTATGCTCTTTATAATAAAGCACCTTTTATTTTCTCACTTTAAGAGAACAATAGGGTGATTCTAGATATGGAATAACATTGGCAAATAGACTTGAAGAATATGAGCCAATTTTATAAGTGTAACAGAGGATGATTTAACATTCAATGATGTACTTTTAAACTTTACCTTAGCCAAGGGTCTAAAAAACAAAGGAGGCCATTATATTGCCCAAACTCCTAAAGCAATATTTGATTTGGACCAAGGAAGTACAGACACTCCAGACAGATGGGATAGGGGAAGCAGGGGAAATTTTAAATAATCTCATAAGGAAACTTTTAAAGGAGTATAACATCCATCATTTTGTCAACAGTGATTGGTTAAGGCTGAGATTTTAGAGTTCAATAGGACTTTGAAATCTAAAATGTGGTAGTATTTTACTGCTCAAATACATTTTAATACATTGATATAATTCAACACTTTATCACTAGTTACAATCACCAGATCATCTGCAAAAAAATCTATAAATGTCATACCCAGAAATTCTTTACATCTTAAAGAGAAAAAAAATGAGAAAATTCCACTTTGTATGAAAGAAAATCATAGGATTGCATATGGGTTAAAGGAGAGATTTAAAAAGTGGTTCCAGCAGATAGTAACAAGATATATTTAGCAATAAAAGTGGTAACTAAGAGTTGGCAACTAGTTTATAGTTAAAAGATCAGCTACCAGAGAAACCTCAAATCATAACCCTATGTCAAGAGTTAGTACACAATATAGAAAAAGAAATTATCCAGACAAAGGGATATGACAGGAATGAGATCATTCTCATCAAATGGTTGGACTGACCTGAACATATTAATAGTTGTACAAGATTTGATGATTCATAACCTCTACATGGTGGAAAGTAGGTGAATGAAAATGGTTTTTAATTTGCACTACTCTCAGCCATATTTCAACATTACCTTTCCCCTGAAGCTTAAGGATATATGATAGTTGGGATTTAAGTAGATAGAGGCCCCAGAATGAGGAAATCACCCCTGAAGATGTCACCTTCTGGTGTGGAGGGCCATACTCTCTAGAGGAGTAAGTATAATCTATCAACCATATATTGATATTTAGAAAAGAGCAAATTAGTTCAAGTTATGTTCTATGGCCCCCTCAGAATTTTATGTTGGGTCTTTTGCTTATTGTTAACCAAGAGAAAAGGTGAGAAGACTGCATGAAACTTTTTATTGTCAGGCCTGCAAGTAAGTGTATCCTGTCCACCGCATTGCTTTAGCCAAAATCCAGTCACCAGGCCATATCCATGTTGCAGTTTGGGCTGGGAAAGGTAGTGGCCCCATGTGGAAGAGGAAATGGGATTGATAAGCATCTAACAATTAGTGTGAAAAAAATTGATACATATTAATATATGCACACTAACTTGAAAAGATATCTGTAGCCCCATATTCATAGCAGCATTATTGACAATAGCCAAGAAATGGAAACAAACCTAAGTGTCCACTGATGGATGAATGGATAAAGATGTGGGATATAGATACACATATATATGTGTGTGTATATATATATATATATATATAATTAACTTCTTTATAAATATATATACAGTGGAATATTATTCAGCCATAAAAATGAGGAAATCCTGTCATTTGCAACAACATGAATGGAACTTAAAGGCATTATGCTAAGGGAAATAAGTCAGACAGAGAAAGACAAATTCAATATTATCTCACTTATATATGGAATCCAGGAAAAACAAAAAAAAGAATAACACCAAACTCATAGAAAGAGATCATAATTGTGGTTTACCAGAGGCAGGGGTGGTGGGAGGGGGAATTGGAAGAGGGTGGTTAGAAGATACAAACTTCCAGTTATCTTATGTTTATCTTATATCTTATATTTATCCTATAAAGTAATAATACAGATACAATATACAGCATAATGACTATAGTTAACACTGCTGTATGGTATGTAGGAAAGTTGTTAAGAGAGTAGAACCTAAGAGTTTTCATCACAAAGAGACATTTTTTTTTTCTTTTCCTTTTTATTGTATCTATATGAGACGGTGGATGTTAACTAAACCTATTGTGGAATCATTTTACAACATATGTAAATCAATCTATCATGCTATACACCTTAAGCTTATACAGTGAGGTATGCCAATTCTTTCTCAATAAAACTGGGGAAAAACATGCAAAAATATCCCCTATTTTTATTTTGTGGGCACTTGCAGTTATGGCTGTACCAACTATTAATTTTCAACCTTTCTGGATCAGATTGGATCTCTTTAATCTATAGCTTATATGTGGGTTTTGCTTTGTGATTCAATCTAAGAGTTTTCTCTTTTATAGTAAGTTTATTCCATATAAATTTATTCATCTGAGAGATGTGTTTGGACTTAGTTCTGTCAAATTATTTTATGGATTTTTTAAGTAGGTTCCATGCCCAGTATGGAGCCCGATGCAGAGCTTGAACTCACAACACTGAGATCAAGACCTGAGCTGAGATCAAGAGTTGGACACCTAACCAACTGAGCCACCCAGGCACCCCTTCTTCTTTCACTTTTTTAAATGTTTGCTACAGGTTTTTGTTTTTTCTTTGGTTTAGTTTTAAGCTTGTTTATTTTCTTTATAATAATTTCAGTGGTTTCCTTTTTTTTCCCCCAGTGGTTTCCTTTTTAAAAGCAATATAATTTATCCTATGATTTCTATGGTTTGAAATGGCTGTTAGCCTAAACCTGTGTAATAATTTGGTTTTGTATTAAATTCTTAGGATGTTCTTTCTTTTTCTGAGGAAAATGTAAATAATGTTTCATAGTCTTCCAGCACTGATTGTTACTGGGATGAATGTCTATATAATTTTCTCTTCATTTTTGGAATAAGGTAAATTTTTAGGCTATTTCTTGACATTGATTTATTTGTGTAAATGTTTTCTTAGATGTTGTAAAACTGCTAAACAGTTTTCTAAAGTGTGCAATTTTTTAAAACGATTTTATTTACTTATTTGACAGAGAGATACACAGCGAGAGAGGGAACACAAGCAGAGGGAATGGGAGAGGGAGAAGCAGGCTTCCCTGTTGAGCAGGGAGCCCGATGCGGGGCTTGATCCCAGGACCCTGGGATCATGACCTGAGCCAAAGGTAGACGCTTAATGACTGAGCCACCCAGGTGCCCCTAAAGTGTGCAATTTTTCAATACCACCAGCAATGTTTGAGTTTCTGCTGTTTCACATCCTTGCCAATACCTGGTATTTCTAGTTCTTTTCATCTTGGCCGTATTAAATGGTATTTAGTCATTTGGTCATTTGAGTTTCAGTTTGCATTTTTTTGATGACTACTGACAATGAATACTTTTTCAGCATTTATTTACCAGTTATATTTATACAAAAATAACTATATAAAATATAATTATAAATATATATTACATATATTATGTATATTATATAATTACACACAAATATAATTTGATATATATATATATATATATAAAACATTTTCTCCCAATCTATGGCTTGCCTTTTCATTTTCTTAATGGGATGTTTTAAAGAGCAGAAGTTATCCTGAGAAAAGAACAAAGTAGAGGCATCATACTTCCTGATTTCAAGCTATATTATAAAGCTATAGTAATCAAAATTCTATGATACTGGCATTAAAACAGACACACTGACTAATGGAACAGAATCAAGAACCTAGAAATAAACCCATGTGTATACAGTCAACAAATATTTGACCATAGAGCCAGGAATACGCAATGGAGAAAAGACAGTCTATTCAATAGATGGTGCTGGAAAAATTGGATATTCCCATGTAAAAAAAATAAACTAAACCCTTATCACCTCTCACAAAATGAAGTCAAAATGGGTTAAAGACTTAAAGATTGGAAACCATATATACCTAGAAGAACACACAGGAAAAAACCTCCTTGAAATGGTCTTAGCAATGATTTTTTGGATATAACACTTAAAGCACAAGCAACAAAGTACAAAATAAATAAGCAGGTCTACATCACACTAAAAAGCTCTACAGAGAAAACAAAAACAAAGGAACAAAAAAAACTTTGATCAAAGTGAAAAGACAGCCTACAAAATGGGAAAAAATATTTGCAAACTACATATCTGACAAGGGGCTAATATCCAAAATATATAAAGAATTCATATAGTTCAATAGCAAAAATCTCCAAATAATCCAATTAAAAATGTGACCAAAGGAAATATACGAATGGCCAACAGGTACATGAAAACGTGCTCAACATCACTAAAGGGAAATGCAAATCAAAACCACAGTATCACCTCAAAGCATAATCAAAAACATAGAGATAACAAATGCTCATAAGGATGTGGAAAAAAGGGAACACGTGAACTGTTGGTGGGAATGTAAATTGGTACAGCCGCTATGGAAAACAGTAAGGAGTTTCCTCCAAACCTGAAAATTAGAACTACCATATGCTCCAGCAATTCCACATCTGGGAATATATTTGAAGGAAATGGAAACACAAAAAGATCTGGACCCTTCTGTTCATGGTAGCATTATTTATAATAGCTAAGACACAGAAACAACCATTCATGAATGAATGGATAAAGATGCTTATAAAAACACACACACACACACATATATACACACACATACATAATACAAACATACATACACATTCAGTGGAATATTCAGCCATAAAAAAGAACAAAATCCTGCCATTTAGGAAAACAGTGATAGACCTTGAGGACATTATACTAAGTGAGTATAAGTGAAGTAAGTTAAACAAAAAGGACAAATACCATATGATCTCACTTATATGTGGAATCTAACAAAACAAAAAACAAACAAAAAAACCCCCTCCAAATTCATAAAAAAAGAGATCAGATTTGTGGTTACCAGAGACAGTAGGTCGGAGAGGGTGGGATTGGATGAAGGTGGTCAAAAGGTACAAACTTTCAGTTATAAGATATATAGTAGTACGGATATAATGTATATGATGACTATAGTTAACACTGCTATATGGTATGTTTGAAAGTTGTTAAGAGAATAAATCCTAAGAGTTCTCATCACAAGGAAAAAAACATTTACTTTTTCTTTTTTTTTTTTTTTTTGTATCTATATGATATGATGGAAGTTAACTAACCTTATTGTGGTAATCTTTTCACAAATATGTAAGTTGAATCATGCTATACACCTTATATTTATACAGTGCTGTATATCAATTACATCTCAATAAGACTAGAAAAAATAAAAATACTGTTGCAAAACCTAAAATAATAACATTTCTTAAGACCACTCTGAAAGGAACTGAGACTGCAACTGTGTCAAAACAAAACATACTATAATACGGGTTTACACCTAGGAAATGGATAATAAAACAATCCTGAGTGAGAAGCACAGAAGAAAGGCAGTTATCACTATGGGATCTTTCAGCACCTCTACAGTATCAAGCAAAGAAAAACAATTTAGTAAGGATAAGTTGGATGAGCACTGTAAACTAATAGCTGATAATTGAGAAGAAACTGGAAAGGAGAAGAGTAGGAAAGTCAAAATCAAACAATAAATGATGTTTACAAAAGAATAATAGATTTTAAATTAGTCCTAAGGCATATAGCTGCTTTCACATTCTACCTTGGGATAAAGTGTGGCCTTACCTTGCCAAATAGATTTTTTAAGTTCAAAGAGATTTCTTGGCACTGAGCATTACTTCAGGATGTCAACAGAGTCAGGATGATCTCCTCATTGATGCCTGAAATTTACATATTCAAACAATTACATCTCAGATCCCACATGCCCACTCTCTCAATAACCATTTGACCAGCTCCCCAGTCACTTTAATTCTTTATTTTATTAAATAATATATTAAAATTTACAAAAGACATTTAAAAAATTAAAGAGTTTTTAATTGTGATAAGTTGAGTATTTTTGCTTTTATGATGGGAGTTTTGATGTTTTATCTCAAAAATCTTTGTCTACCCCAGTTCTGTAATGATTTTCTCCTTGGTTTTCTTTTAGAAGTTTTATAATGTTTTAGCTATTGTGTTCAGATCTCTGATCCATTTCAAGTTAAATATCTGTATTTTTTGAAAATTAAATCAATTTTGCATATCTGGGATAACTACTACTTGGTAATGATACATTATTTTTATGTATTACTAGATTAGATTTATAATATTTTGATAAGAATTTTTGCATCTACCTTCATAAGGGATATTGGTCTGTAATTTTATTTCCTTGTAATGTCTCTGTCTGGTTTTAGGGTATTGGGACAATGTTGGTCTCCTAAAATGAGTTGGAAGTATTCCATTCCCACTATTTTCTCAAATCTATATAAGACTAGTGTCACTTTTCTTTCAATATTTTCTTAAATTTACCAGTCCTATCATGTAGGATTGATGTTTCTGTTTTTGTTTTGGAGGTGGGTTTTTAAAAAATAAATTTCATGTTTAATGGAAGAGTTTTTTACATATATTTTTTTCTGTGCCAATTTTGTTAATTTGATCTTTCAGATTTTCAATGATATCAATTTTAAGTAGTCAGTTTTTTTCACAATGTAGGTCATTATTTTTTTAATGTATATAAGCTCCATAGAGTTTTATCCTTTTTCATTCCTATCTTTGACATTTTTTAATCTTCCTTCATTTTCTCTTAGTCTAGCAAGAAGTTTATCAATTTTATTGATCTTTTCAAAGAACTAGCTCTTTGTTCAATTGATTTTTTCTATTTATTTTTATTTTAATTCATAATTCTATTCTTTGTTTCACTCCTTCTACTTATATTGGGTTTTTTTCTTTCAGCTCTTTAAAATAGAAGCTTAGATCATTGATTTTTAAATGTTTCCTTTTTTGTTTAGATATTAGCACTTAAAGCTGTAAACTCCCTTCTAAGAATCACTTTAGTTAGCTGCACTCTACAAGTTTTGATGTGTATTCTCATTATAATTCAAAAATAATTTCATTTCAGTTCAGTTCAACATATTTTCTAAATTACCATGTTATTTATTCATTGAATCATGGGTTATTTAAAACTGTGTAGTTTAATTCTCAAATATTTAAGAATTTATTTACAGATAAATTTTGTTATTATTTCTAAATTTCATTTCATTGTAGTCAGAGAATAATGCTGTATGATATTGAGTATTTTACATTTACTGGAATTTTTGTGGCTCAATATACAATATATCTTGATGAATATTTCCTATGCACTCAAAAGGAATGTGTATTTTTTGTTGGATGTAGTTTTCTATATTTCAATTAGATTAGGCAGGATGATATTGTTGTTCATATCTTCTATAAACTTAGTGATTTGCTGTCAACTTCTTTTATCAGTTACTGAACAGTGTTGAAATCTTCAACCATAATTATAGATTAATGTAATCTTCCTTTCAGTTCTCTTAGTTTTGGTTTCATGCATTTTGAAACTCAGTTGTTAGGTGAATACACATTCAGGACTTTTATGCCCTTTTGATGAATTGAACCTTTAATTATTATGAGATGACATTCTTTACTTTGGTAATACCATTTCACCTGAAGTTTATTTTTCGATATTAATATAGCCATGTTAGCTTTTTTACAACTAAAGACCTACCATTGTCTTTATATTCAAAGTGATTATTGTGCACACCATAAAGTTTGCCTTGCTTTTTTATCTAGCCTGAAAATCTCTGCCTTTGATTGGATTGTTAGAACATCTGTGTAGGTCCAAATTTCCATCCGGCATTATTTTTATTAAGTCTAAAATAACTTCCTTTATCATTTCTTATAGTGCTGGATTGTGATATATTTCCTTAGCTTTGTCTGAAAATGTCTTTACTTTGCCTTTATTTTTGAAGGATATTTTAACTAGATATAGAATCCGATTATAGATCTTTTTTTCTTTCTTTTAGTCCTTTGAAGATGTTTTTCCATTGCCCTCCATCTTATATTGTTTCTAATGAAAAGTCAATGTTAATTCTTATTTTATTAATTGCACTACAGGTAAAATGCCTTTTTTGTTTTTGACTCATTTAATTTTTTTCTTTGTCATTAATTTTCAATAATTTAAGTCTGTTGGTGTGATTTTCTTGGTGTTTACTCTGCTAGTGACTCACTGGACTTCAAGCTGGTATGCATATACAACTTTCTTCAAATTTGAAAAATATTTGACTGTTATTTCATTAAAAATTTTTCTGCACCCCCCCCAACCCCGGACACCATTTATACTTAGTTTAGATTACTTGATATTGTCGCGCAGCCACAAGAATCAATGTGTTCATTTACTTTCAGCCCTTTTGCTCTTTGTCCTTTAGTTTGAAAAGTTTGTTGCTTGCTATATCTTCAGTTCATTTATTTTATTTTAGTGTACAGCTATTAAGCTCATTTATTATTTTTGGTTTTTGTTTTTATTTGGATACATTTTTTAGATCTAAATGTTTCATTTTAATTTTTTCATATCTTCCATTCCTCTCATTTTCATGTTTTCCTCTAAATCTTTCAAAATATTTACAATTACTATTTTAAAGAATGTGTCTGCTAATTTCATTATATTTATGGGTTTATTTCTATTAATTAATTAGACTTCGATTTATTAGTCACTTTTCCCTGCATGTGTAGTTAATTTTGGATCCAACACTAAATATGATTTTTATGTTGCTGACTCTGGATTTTTAATCTTTCTTTAAAGAATGCTGAGTTTCCCCATGGCATGGTTATTTCATCTATGCAAGTTTTTTTAAAAAGCTTTGTTCATGTGATGATAGAATTCTTAATATGGTCATAATCTAGCCCTGTTACTAAAGTAAGACCATTTGGGGATCTCTACTGAATGCCTTGATTGCTCAACAATGTTCTCCATTCTGGCTGCTCTAAACTCAAATATTTCCCAAGCCTGTTCATGCTCTCCCTTCCTGCTTTCCAGTCTGTAAACTGCCTCCATTTAGAGAAGTAGAATGATTGAATAACTCATTTCATTTGTTTTCCTTCTCTTTAAGATCACCTTCTTGTACTGTTTTCCAAAGTCTGAAAACAGTTCTTTCCTACATTTTGTCCAATTTTTTTTGGTTGTTTATGGTGGGAACACTAATGTAATACTTATTGTTTTTTTTTTGTCTTTTTATTATAAAATTATAGAAAAACACATAAAAGAAAATGTGGCTTAGTGAATTACTATAAATACCTGCTATGTTTTCAATGTTTGTGTTCCCCTCCTCCAAAATTCATATGTTGAAATCCTAACCCCCAAAGGTGATGGTATCCATAGGTGGGACTTTGGATTAGTGCTCTTATAAGAGGTTCCAGAGAGCTCCCTGGCCCCTTCTGCTTACTGATGATACAAGAAGTCTGTGACTGGGAAGAAGGCCCTCATACTGGTATGCCAATGTTATGATCTTAGACTTCCAGGCTCCAGAACCGTGAAAAATAAATTTATGTTGTTTATAAGCTACCCAGTGTGTGGTATTTTGTTATAGCTGCCTGAATGGTCTAAGACAATACCCTTATAACCACCACCCTGGCCAAGAAAGAGAAATTGGTTAACCATCCTAGAAGCCTCTCTGTGTGCCCTTTCCCACTGACAGCCAGCCCCCTCCCACCCATATCCACTATCCCAACTTGTATGATACTCATTTCCTTGTTGTTGTTATGGTTTTTAAAATCATCCAAGTGGACATCCCTAGACACTATAGTTTAGTTTTACCCATTTTTTAACTTGAATTGTCTTTTAAGTCTCCTTTTATATACAGGTGTTCTGGCCATCCCTTCCTTTACTATTTATCTGTTGAAGAAGTGAGATGTTTGTCCTGTCTAGTTTATAATAATCTGGATTTTTCTGATTACATACTCATGGTATAATTCAAAAGGTTCTATTTTTTTTCTATTTCCTACAAACTGTCTTCAGGATCTAGAAGCTTGAAAAAACTATATTTTTTATCCCTTTGGTAAAACTATAATCTCTCATCTGAAGGCATATGTAATTTGTTTTTGCTTAGTTTGGATGTTAGCAGCCATTTGTGCTCAATGTCTAAATTAATTAACTCATTGGTATTTATAAAATGGTGATATCCTAATGTTTTTATTAGCTGAAAAAAGTTAGTAAGAAGACATCCCCTCATTTACTACTTATCAAGTGGTATGGTTCATTTAGGAAAGGTGAAATGAATGCTTGCTTCTTTTATTTATGTTTTAAGATAATTTGTGACTGTATTAGTTTTCTTTGACTGCTGTAACAACCACAAACTTGGTGCCTTAAAACAACATCTATTTATTCTCTTATAGTTCTAAAGGCCATAAGTCTGAGTCTTTTGGGGCTAAAATCAAGGTTTCAGCAGGGCCACACTCACTCCAAAGGCTCTACTGGAGAATCTCTTTCTTTTCCAGAGATTAAAGCTATTTCTTGCATTCCTTTACTCATGGCCCTACCTCCATCTTCTTCCTCTGGACTGTTTCCACCACATGGTCTTCTCTGTTGGTAGTCAAATCTCTCTCTGCCTCCCTTATAATGATACTTGTCATTATATTTAAGAGTTCCCTGGACAATTGGGGATCTCCCCATCTCAAGATCTTTAACTTAATCACATCTGCAAAGACCCTTTTTCCACATATAGTAAAAATGGTAAGAACTGAATATCTTTAGAGACCTGTCACAGTGACCAATGAAGTCTTTAAAAAATACTGTTTAATGTTATGAAATTGCAAAATTAAACATATTAGTTTCATCCCATTGTGATTTTTATACATCTATTGCCAATGGGGGCCTCAATTTGACTTCTGAATCCTTATGGTTTCCTTAAAAAAAAAAAAAAAGTTATGTCCAAACAATAATCTGGAAACTAGGGCCACTATTTGCTACTGGTTGGTAATTTTTTTTCTAGGATTTTACAAATTCAGAACTATAGGGTTTTTGTATAACCTTTTAAATTTTACATCTGTATTTTGTTTCTTCCACACTGAGAATCCTGGTTCTCGAGGCCACACAAAAGAATAGATTTAGAATATATCATAATTACTCATTTGCTTTATCCCATTTATGCCTTGTCACATTTAAGTATTTTAAATGTGTTACTCTATTTTTTTTTTTGGCATAGAGCATTTATGTTAAAAAAAAATCTTATGGTAATATCATTTTGATGCCCTTACTGAATATGTGCTCTTTCCCCTAGATTCCCAAAGGAATTTTTTTCTGTTTAAGTCCATTTTATTAGAGAAAGTCTTGGTCTTGGTTGTTCTGGGTTGATATTATCAGGTAACAGTGTGCTCTTTTAATGCATATTTTATAATAATACTTTCAGCAAGTTTTTAATATTTGTTCTGTTACCTAGATTTCCTTTTTTCATGAACTACCATTTCCATATGTCAAATCTTTTTATATCTTCAGTATTTGTCATTTTCTCTCAAAATCCTTTTATTTCTTCATTTTGTTGTTTTTAAGGCTCTTCTTTTAATCTATTTATAATATTATTTGTTGTGTTCAGAGTATATGCTTTCTCTAGCTTACTCATCAATTCTGAAATGGTTTTTAATTCTTTTTTGAGTTATATCAGCTAATTTGAGTTTTCCTAGTTCTGATTCTTATTGTTTTTACATATCTTCTATCTTTTCCTAATATTTTTTAACTCATTTTGAAATGGTATGTTTCAATTTACATATATGTTCAGTATGTCTTTCTAGTGTGTTTTCTTTGCCTACAGGGTTATTCTATTATTGTTGTGTTTTCTTATAGTTACTTGCCTAGTATTTGACTTCAATAGTTTTCCGATGCTTATTTCTATGTAGATTTAATTTTCATGACTTCTTAGAAGACTTAGTTCAGATAGCTTTTCTAACTAATTATGAGATCCTTTTTATGTTGTTTTCACATATTAGTAAAACTACAATGGCTTGGTGGGGCAGTTTCTAGCTGCTTCCTTTTCCCTTTTATCTAGACCTTTTTTTCCTTCATTTCAGTTGCTCCTAATCTGAACAATTTTGTTTTATTACAGCAGTTTCTCTTCAGTATGAAGCCTTGTACTTGGAGGAAGCCCTATGAGAACTTATGGAATTAGCCAGTTCTTAAGACATACTGGTTATTGAAATATGCTAACCCTCTTCCAGTTTTAGCTACTGTTCTCAAAATGAATTGCCATGATTTCCAGTGAATACTTTATAGTTGACGTGGGGCTCTTCTGTCTTCAGGTCCATCAAATACCCCATTACTTCTCTCTGCTTTTCCCTAGACACCCAGAAGATACAGGTCTCATGTATACTGGTGGCTTCTCTCCACCTGCTTGTATTTTGAAGCTTGTGAGGATACACTGTTATCTTATTTGTTTGTAAATATTGTTTGTTGCTGGCTTTATAATATGATGTTATAATTGTAATGTCTGTTTTTATGTGGGAATTCAAAAAATTTCAAACCTATGGTATCATCTCCATGACCACCTCCTCAAAATCTAAGCTATTTAAATGAGATAATTTAATATAAAAAATTAGATACTAAAGAACCAAAAAGCATGACAAGAACCCTTGAATATCACAGAGCTAGAAACTGCAGGAAGCAATGACCGTATCTAGAGCTGAGATGCCAAAGAAGGGTGTACTGCCTGGTTGATGCTGGCATTTCTGAGTTCAGATGAGTGGACTCCTGGGATTGGGGTTCAACCTTAAGAGAAGCTGGTAGACCATTAATGTTGGTTTACCTGAAGTAGCACAATAACATGGTGTTCAGAAAACCGCAAACTAGAGTCAACTGCTGCTACTATAAGGAAATGTCACTGCAGAGTAAAGCTTTTTTAGGGTGATGCTAATAGGAACAAGATACAAATGGTAAGAAAAAGAAAAGTTTCTTTCATCTTCCATCTTGTGATAACCCTTTATTGCCCTCTATTGATAGAGCTCAACAGGGAGCAAACTGACAAATCAGAAATGCAATTTTGAGAGTTCTAATTCTAGCATTACAAAGCAAAATATAGAACAGTAAATTTGAAGCTGAGCAATAATACCTTAAAAACTGGCTTATAACTGTTATATGCTCTTTGTAAACTGTGCCTTTTGTCACTGCATAGTCTTTATCTTATTTAGAACTTTTAATCTTAATTCATTTTATCTGGTATTGTTGTCTTTCCTCCATTTTTTGTATGCAATTACTTATCTCCTATGCCATTTTTAAATTTTCACCATTTCTTCACTACTTTGTTTAAACACTTTTTCTTAAGGAGTATATTTATAGGTTTTGTTATTTTCAACCCAATCCGAGAAGCTGTTTTATATATTGGGGAAATTAATCATTCATGTTTTATTCCTTTCACGCTACTTTGTTTGCATTTTTAAAAATATTTCCTTATTTTAAGTATTTCCCTTATTTAGTTTCCGTTTGATCATTACTATTACTTATCTTTTCCTCTTTTTAATTATGAAATTCTATTGCACTTTTTCATGCAACTGGTGATTATATTTTCATACATTCAAAATGAAATCCATACGAAAGTAAGGGTTATATGCAAATAAGATACCAACTATTTCTGTTTGCTGGGTGCTCTGTTCCTTCTCTGGATGAGCCCTTTAGAACACTTTTACTTCTCCTCTCCCCACCCACAAACACTTTTACTTCTCCTCTCCCCACCACAAACTCCTAGTATATATTTTAATTGCCTTTAGAGTCTATTATCAGGATTCCTATGCAGTATGCCACTTTCATTTGAAGAAGCACCAGTTAGTATTTATATTACAAATACTCAGTCACTCTGCATCTGTTTAGATATCTCCTTAGGTAACAGATGTGTCAGAGCTCCTCATTCTTTCATTTACTCTATCTTCCCATGTCTTGAGATTTTTTTTTTTTTTTTTGCTGTTTGATTACAGTCCTTTCCTGTACTATTTCCTCAGTAAGCTAACTTCTAATATTGTAAATTAAGAGTTTGTTCCTGATTCTTTTTCTTTCATAATTATTCTTCCTCCATTAGCGAATTTTACTTTTTTTTATCCTCTGGACTCAGAAATTTAACCAGATTATTTCTAACATGTCCATAATAAGACAGTATTGAATCAGTGTGTGGAAAAAGCTGAACGCTCAACAAAATGATAGGTCCTTGAGATATTAATAATAGTTTCCATGACATCTTTTCATTGTATGATACTGGCATCTCTTTCAGGTAACTGCTGATTTGTGACTGCTGGTATTTCCTTTCTCATTAATGGTCACTGAGGTCCTGTCTTCCCTGTTGACTATAATGTAAATCTTGGAATTGGAATGTGATTGCACTATTGTGTAGAAGCAAATCATGGTAATTTTAATGTATTAAGAAATTGGGTATGATTGCTCTGCAATAACTGATGCGAACTCCCCTCCTTTTCTGCCATGTCATTCTTAGTAAAGAACAAAGTTTTTATTTTAGTTTTGAGCCTATGGTCTTATTTTCCACAACAGTGTTTTCCTTCATCAATCCTGCCTAGCTCTTTTATTCTGTAGACACATATCTTTCTCCAATTCAAGACATTTTCTATAAAATATTTAATTATTGATGTTATCCCAACTTTATTCCTTTAGGAACGCCTGTGTTATTCACTATTGAGTCTTCTGTATGTGTCCTTCAGGTCTCTGATCTTTTCTTTCATACTTTCCATCTGTTTCTGTTTTTGTTCTGTGCTTTCAGATAGTCCTCCACTTGATTTTGATACTGCTGATGTATGATTCATGTGTTGTTTTTAAGTATGAAAATTATGATTCAAATCTTTAGGTTGGGATAGTGTGAGACAGAGACACTAGTTAATGCACTCCTAAATTTCCAGGCTAAAACCTCTGGTCTGAAATAAGCATATAAAATCAGAGAAAAACAAATTGTTGTGTTAATTTGCTAGAGCTGCCATAACAAAATACCACAGATTGGGTGGCTTAAACAGCAGAAATTTATTTTCTTAAAGTTCTGGAGTCTGAAAGTCTAAGATTAATGTACCAGCAGTGTTGATTTCCTCTGAGGCCTTTTTCCTTGGCTTGTAAATGGCTGCACATTTGCTCCCTCTTCATACGGTCGTTTCTCCGTGTGTACACACCTCTGGTGTCTGCTTATACATCCAAATCTCCTCTTTTTATGAGGACACCATCCAGTCAGACTGGATTAGGGTCCACCCTAAAGGTCTCATTTTAGCTTAATCATCTCTCTAAAGAACTTATCTCCAAATAGGGTTACATTCTGAAGTGCTAGGGGTAAGCATTTCAACATACAAATTGGGGGTGGGGAGAGTCACAGTTCAGACCATAACAGCTGTCACTGTAAAAAGAAATATCTGTTGAGAGTTTTTTATTTCCTATCAACTAACTCTTATACCAACTAGGTGTCTAACTATTCAATTCAGTTCAGTTCTGGCAGCAACTCTTTAACAGTTAGCATGAGGCTCCTCAAGTTTCAGAGCTTAGTCCCTCAAGACTGTGCCCACTTCAGAAGCTAGGGACATAGAGTGCGAAGGGTACCTACATTTCTGCTCAGCACACTAAATTATTCATGAATTCCTCTGTCTCTCTAGGTTTAATAACTCAACTAGAACAACTCGCAGAACTCAGGAAAGCATTTTACTTGTGATTACTGGTTTAATATAAAGACGTAACTCAGGAACAATCAAATGAAGAGATGCATAGGGCAAGGTATGGGGTGGCTTATGGTGTGTAGCTTCCACCCCTCCCTGAGTGCACTACCCACTCAGCACCTTAAATGAGTTCAATTGGTAATGCCGAACCCCAACATTTAGGGGTTTTTATGGAGTTATTACACAGACATGGCTGATTAAATTATCCCTTCATTGGTGATTAACACAATCTCCAGTCCCTCTCCCCTTTCTGGAATTTAGGAGACTGAAAGTTCCCAGCTTTTAATCATGGTTTGGTCTTTCCGGTAACCAGCCCCCATCCTGAAGCTACTAGAGGCCTGCCTTATCACTATGGGAACTCCAAACGTCTTAGGAGCTTTGTGTCAGGAACCAGGGACAATGATAAAATATTTTATCATACCATATTTGTGCACAAAGGTGGCACACTGCTTTTGAAACCTTGATGAGTACAGACCATAAAAAATCATTTAGAAGTTATGTCTGCCTCTTAAGAACTTAATTACCTTTGTCTCTTTAAGAATTGTCTATAAGGCAAATGCAAATCAAGTATCTACTTATTCCTGGAAAAACTTCAGGTATCTTGAATGTTTAGACAGAGAAGCTGAGCTTTTTTTTTTTTTTTTTTTTTTGTAAATTGAAATGTATCTAAGTATCAGGTTTCTGCACTTTTTTGCTTCCTTGAAAAAGTATCTTTTTCTCTTTGGATTTGCATTGCCATTTATATTATTGTTGTCCTTTTTCCTTGAACAGTTGTTGTTGGAACCTTTCTTGTGCACCTTCCAGTCACTATATGCCTTTTGTATTGCTTAGGAACAACAACCTGATTCCTAATTTCGAATTTTGTATTTTATATAAGCGCAATAATACAGAATACACTGCCTTGTCTGGTTTTTCTTCAACGTTTTGTGAAATTCATCCATATTGCTTTGCATAGTTGTATATTCTTAATTCTCATTGCTATATCATATTCCACCGTGTGAATATACCACAATTTATCTATTCTTTGTTAATGAACATTTGAATATTCTTCAGTTTTTTGCTATTAGAGTGTTGCAATGAATATTCTAGTGTATGTCTGTTGGTGAATGAATGCATGAGCTTTCCCTTGGGTATACACATAGAAATAAAACTGCTAGGTCATAGGGTATGCATATGTTCACCTTTAGTAGATACTGCCAAACAGTTTTCCAAAGTACCAATTGACATTCTCACCAGCATTGTATAAGAGGTATGATCGCTCCACATTTTTGCCAAGTCTAGTATTGTCTATCTTTTTCATTTTATTCATTTTGTCTAGGTACATAGTGGTATCATATTATGACTTTAATTTGTTAGGCTGGTAACTAATAAAGGTGAGGTTTATCTTTTTTAAAGTGGCTTAAGTCTTTTGCTTGTCCCCTTACCCCCCACCATCACTGGGTTTTTTCTTACTGATTTCTACAAGTTCTTTACATAATCTAGATATGTCTTTGTCAAATATATGTATTGGAGATACTTTCTCCTACTCTGAGTTAATCATTCTCTGAATGAATAAAAGTTCTTAATATAGACCAATTTATCATTTTATCTTTATGTTTAGAGTTTTTGGTACTTCCTGTTTAAGAACTCTTTACCTGTGTGTAGCAAAAGATTAATCTTGTCCAAAGAAAGGTATGGACCTTATCCCTGGCTCTTGGGAGGTAACCCGTAAGCCCCCGGAATGTCTTGCCTCAAAAATGTCTTTGTTCACTTGGGGCCTTAAACTATGCCAAATAGGCTATACTAACAATATGATCTATGGTAGGGGCCTTGGCCCATGTAGTATCACGTTGACTTTTGGAAGAGCTTGGAGACCACGATTAGCAATGTGGGATGAGAGCCATGACTATGTGACTGAACCCCAATAAATACCCTGGACACCAAGGCTTCGTTGAGGTTCCCTGGTTGACAACACTCTGGGTGCATTGCCACACATCACGGTTGGGAGAAACAAGCATTGTTCACATAATGCCACTGGGAGAGAACAACTGGAAGCTCTGTGCCTGGTCTCTCCTGCACCCTGCCTTTGCACATTTTCCTGTTGCTGATTTTAATCTGTATTCTTCCACTATAGTAAACTGTAACCATGAGTATACCAGCTTTGCTGAGTTCTGTTTTTCTAGTCAATTATTGAACCTGGGGGTGGTCTTAGGGATTTCCTGAATCACAGCCTATCAAAGATCATGCAGATGTTCACCAGTTACCTTTGAAAACTTTAGTATTTTATCATTCACATTCAGTTTTTAATTCTTTTAGAACTGATTTTGGTATTTGGCATGTGAAAACCTGTGTTTTCTCTGATGGTCCTATATCAGCTGACCACCTGTGCGTGTGTTTTTACTGTTTTTATTTACTCAGTCCTCCAGCTTTTTCTTCACCAAGAATAACTTGGTTATTCCTGGCTCTTTGTATCTCTATGAGTTTCAGCTTGTCAATTTAATTTAGAAAACCTGTTGGAATTTTAATGGGGGTGAATTATAAATTAACATCTTTACATCTGACATCTTTACAATATTAAATCTACTAGCCCTTGAACATGGTATATCCCTATCTCCATTTATTTAGATCTTTTTTGTCTCTCAATAATGATTTGTAATTTTCAGTATAGAGTTGTTGTCCATCTTATTTTCTTTAGATTTTTCCTAAAACTTATTTTTTAAATGGTGTGTGTAAAAAATCCAAAGAATCTACAAACTATCAGAATTAATAAGAAATGTAGCATTGTTGCCAATATAAAGACAATAAACAAAAATACTTTATTTCTATATACAAGAAACAAATATAAAAAAGACAGGCTAATCTTTTATTAGAAAAATATTTCTCTTTAAATATGGCTTTTAAAAAGATCTGTAGAATTTGAAAGTAATTCTTAAAATAAAATTTTAAAAATATTTTCCCTGAAATTTCCTTTACAGTTATTTCCAGTTTTAAGAGAAAAACAATGTAAGAAGTGTAATTCACTGGTAGTCATTTTGGTAGAAACATACATTCCAAAAAGTGAATAAACAGGCATGTTATAATTTAATGATTTTTATAGGAAAGTTTTTACTATTTACTATTGGTCATCTCTTTGGTATTTGAGACTTTTAACACTGAACTTTCTTTTCTTTCTTTCCTAATATTGGAGATCACATAACTGTTTTTTTCAGTTGTTTTGCATCACATAAAGTTCAAAATTAAGTACTCGTGTCTTAAAGACTTGAGAATTAAAACCTAATAAAAAAATTAAAACCTACCCTTATATAGAGTTTAAAGCCTGTTTTTAAACAAGTTCTAGAACTTCAATTACTATATTTACTCCTGAGTCTGCAAACTCGTAACTGCAATTAGATGCTATTTTACCTTAGCATGATATAACATCTATAAAAATACAAATTATTATGAAATTGCAGTTTAATCCACTAAGTTGCTATTTTCAATTTGTCAACAAGTTCTAATAATGGTCTTGTTATATTTTGATTAGCTCAGCACACAGTATTTTTTATTTATCTATAAATACTCAAGTTCTACTTTCTAAGTATCAGTCAAATCTTCAAGGAAACTTATAATAAAGACATGTATTAGTTCTGTGATTTCAATTCTTAACTCCTGGCTTCTTAAAAAAAAATAACTAAAGCTTGACTATTTCCTCAGGGGGGGGAAAAAAAGGAAAAGGCCCATATAGCAGTCTACTTTCTACCACTACAAAGTAGACTTAAATCTACTTTCTACAATGGTAGCACAAGGATAGAAAGTAGTAGGTCGTCTGTCAAAGCGACAGACCAGTGAATCAGTAATATTTCGAAGATGGTAAATCTGTTGTGAACTTATAGTTCAATGGACCACAATGGATGACAGGACAACTCTACAATTAGTTCCTGTGACAGTGTGATTTATAATAAATATATATTTTGTCTTCATCCATGGTTCTTGGCTCACAGGTCCCCAAAACCTTGGAATTTCTGAGCGTAAGAACAATGAAAGCATCTTTTGTTATAATATTTCATCTTTTGTCCTCAGTTCCTGAAAGCATTTCAAAGCCATAAAGGTAAAATGACTGCCTTGTTATTCATAACAAGCCTCTTTCCACCACAACTGGGTTTATGTTAATGGATGACTTTTGAAAAGCACCCAAGGATGGAGGCTGGTTGCCAAGGGAACCAACCAGGAATAGAGGGTTGGAACTTTTAGTCCCATCCCTTGATGAAAAGAGAGAAGAGGGAAGGGAGAGGGGCTGGAGGCTGAATCAGTCACCAAGGGCCAATGATTGAATCAATCATACCTATGTAATAAAGCTTCTATAAAATCCTAAAAAGATGTTCAGAGAATTTCCAGGTTGGTGAACACATGGTCAAGGGAGAGTAGCACACTTGGGGAGGGCATGGAAACTCTAGCCCTTTTCCCATACCTTGCCCAATGCATCTCTTCCATCTGACTGTTCCTGAGTTATATCTTTTTATAATAAATCAGTAATCTAGTGTATAAAATGTTTCTCTGAGTTCTGTCAGCCATTCTAACAAATTAATCAAATCTGAAGAGACATTATGTAAAAGAAGCACATATGATAACCTGGATTTGCTACTGACATCTGAAGTGAGAGCAGAGACAGTCTTGTAGGACTGAACCCTTAACCTGTAACCCAAAGAGGGGGTCATGGGAACTTCTGATTTATAGCTGGTCATTCAGAAGTATAGGCAACCACTTGTAAAATAGAGGGCAGTCTTTGGGGACTAAGCCCTTAACCTGTGGAATCTGATACTATCTCCAGGTAGGTAATGTCAGAATTGAGTTAAATTTTGTCAGATACCCAGCTGGTGTTGGGAGAATTGCATGTTGATGTGGGGAACCATCCCTCCACCCACACATACACACACACATATTAGAACTGGTGGCCAACATGTTAGAATTCCCCAAAATGGGAATTCTTAATTATTTACCCACAGGGTTTATAAGACCTTTTGTAAGGAAAAAAACAAACAAAAAAAAACCCATCTGAACCATATAATTTTGAACACTAAATACATATTATGTTTGATACCCAAGTACAAAATATAATGGCCTTTTTCAGCTGTGGCTCATCTTTACAAATGGCAGAGCCATAAGGCTGAAGACTATGGCAGGTTTTTTACATGTGGTTTCCATAAAGGGATCTTGGTAAAGATACCTTACTTAGAAGTCCGAGCTTTAGCTACTCAAGAGGATACTTTTGCTCTGTAAAGGGCAGCTGAGGTTCTCCAAGCTTTCTGGCATGCTTGCTTAGCCAGAGCAGTGGGCTGCAGCTGTCATCATCCACCAGAGGTGGCAGGAATATCATCTGCACAAGCCATTAGATTCAGAGAGGCAAGAGGCATAGGATGCAAGGCTTAAGAAGAAAACAGGCTGTCAAAGGAGAAAGAAACAAAATTATCATAGTGCACACAACTTCCTCTCCTGAGAGCTATCAATGCAAATATAATGCTGGTAACTACAGGAATTTCTAACTTGTTTATGCTCCTTCAATATTTGCTTATTCTTCAACATTTATCACAGACATGTAATAAAGCTGGTATGTATGTATCTGTCTCATCCACTGGACTCTGAGAACCCTCAGAATCTTGAACTTGGGTAAAACTGAGTAAGGGGCACTTTCAGTATGTTTGTCAGCCCACAAAATAGGTAATAATAATGTTAATTTATACACGTCACACATTTTGGGTTGACTTTTCAAAACACCTTAGCAACTGGGTACGAAAGTAACTTGTCGTTGAAATGGTGTTAATTTTTCTATTTTTGCATGTATTATTTTCTTTGCTGAAACAAACGAAAAAAACCCCTAAGTATTAAAAATTTACTAAGAGAAAAACGTGCCTCTGGGTTAGCCTAGCCAATAACACAGCATGTTAATTTGAATTAATATAAATCATAAATTATAGGTTGCAGTTGCATTTGAGCTAAGTTGCATTGTTCTGAACAAGTCAGAAAACTATATAATTCCATTATCACAACAAAATCATAATTTGGGTGTTTATGAGTTTTATACATCCAGTGAAGCCAAATGTTTGCTATTGAACCTGTCCTAAAAAATATCTGTGTAGAGTTATTGATTTAAAATACAATAAAATGTGTTTAAAATAAATAAATAAATAAAAATAAAACAGTGAACAGCTTTCAACAACAAAAGCTGTCCTCAAGGTAATCTAGTATACACAAATCAGATTATTAACATTACTTAGTAAAGAGTTACAATTAACATTGTCAAGTGTTTGAATTTTAGGCAATGGAGTTAGAAACAAAGGAAAAGATTCCATCATTTTGTGGGATGTCTTAATTGGACTGAGAGTAATACATAAGATTATTTATATTTTGATGGATAACTATAGGTTTCAATAACTACCTTAAAATTAGAAACACAAACATGGCACTAAAGAAAATGGACAAGGGGAAGTGTATTTCTAGCTGCCTCATTCTTTTCTTCTCAGTATCCCCCACCTCAGCAAAGTGTGAATCTTCTAGTAGTTTAGGATAAAAACCACACAGTGATAGCTGATGCTTCTCTCCTTCTCTTACATCCAAACCTTGTGTAAATTATGTTAGGTCTGTCTTCAGAATATATACAGTGTTCCCACCAGCTTCCTCGCTATCAACCATTATTTCTAGCTTGGATTATTACAATAATGTTTACTCCTCAATTGTTCCTTCAACTGTTTATTCATCCACCCATCCAATAACTACTAATAAACAACCACTTAAATCAGATAATGTTTGAGGTACTTCAGTACACAGAGAATTGCCCTTTTGGCCTTTACAAAGGAAATAAACACCTCTTATCTATCCTGAATCTCACTATGGTGCATTGTTCCAGGATATAACTGCCCAGGACACCTAAAAGTCAATATTGAGAAAATTAATAACTAGGTAAGGTATCATTTTCAAAGTTGGGATCCTAATGCTTTCATTCTAAATCAAACTAAACTGAAGAACCTAATTGATATGTCATTGAAAATACTCTGAGAGGCCACCAGCATCATGATATGCCAAGATTTTTGGCACATAACTCAATAGGAATGAAAGGAATTGAACAACATTGCTATGTTAACATTCTTTTTATTCCTCTCAACTTAAAAGAACAAGATGTTTTGGCCTTTACATCTCTGAAAATGAAAAGAAAAAGAATTGATGTTGAGCTCTGTCAGATGCTAGCAATAAATAATATTTATCCATGAAAACTTAAGCTAAATGATAAAAAGCCCCATCTCACCAAGAAATACATTTCAATAAAGTATTACTTTTCATAATTATTCAAAATTATAATATATATAGGTTGACCAGCTGTATACTAATAATAGTTGTAATGATAAAAAAAAAAAAAACTTACCTGGATTGACTTAACATTTAGAACATTATGACCACAAGATATGCAGTCAATATTAATACACACATATCTTTTTTTGCGGCAGCAAAGAATGATAACCAGTAAGACTTTTATGCTGAAAACCATACTACGTAAGAGTAGAATTCTGTAGGTCTGGGTTTCTCAGTAGCATACCACTATTGACATTTTGGGCTGATTAATTTTTGTTGTTGAGGGTTGCTTTGTGCAATGTAGGATGTTCTGCAATATCCCTGGCCTCCTCCCACTAGAAACCCAGTATCCCCTACTCCTAGCTAGGACACCAAAAATGTGTCCAGATATGGTCAAATGTTCCCGGAGAGGGAGGCAATAGTCCCTGAAAACCACTACTGTAAAGGGTAGAACAGCAATACAATATAATACTTAGACATTCAAAGTGTTAGTTCACTTTTGAAAAATGGATGATGGATATCAAAATACTATATTTAATTCTGTGGTACACATGTAAAAGACTGACTGTTAATGTAAAATAACATTTTATGATGCACTGGAAATTACATTATTTGCCATTATTTAAACTTATGGGGAAGAGCTTTGGATGTGAGTTTATAATCCATTAGCCAAAAGCATCCTGTAATTTATAGGACAGGTGGGTAAGGTACTTTAACATTCACTTTACTGATCTTTCTCCAAACCCTAATACACTACTTAGAACACTGTGAGTTTCTCTTAAAGCTGTAAGCCTTTTTATTTTTTTTTAAAGATTTTATTTATTTATTTGAGAGAAAGAGAGAGTGAGAGATAGAGAGCACGAGAGGGAAGAGGGTCAGAGGGAGAAGCAGACTCCCCACTGAGCGGGGAGCCTGATGCGGGACTCGATCCCGGGACTCCAGGATCATGACCTGAGCTGAAGGCAGTCGCTTAACCAACTGAGCCACCCAGGCGCCCAAAGCTGTAAGCCTTTTTAAAAATATATTTAAAAATGTATTAAATTCTTGAACACTATCTTTCTTGATAAAAGCCTGGAAAACTTAACTGAAAATACCAGGGCTTTTAAACAAATGCAAAACATTTAGGGACAAAGCAAATATTTTTCAAAATTCAACTTGTATAGACTAGTAACCTTTTCTACATCCTTTCTTCAGATGATGCCTTAGAAATCCAAGGATTTGGGGGCACCTGGGTGGCTCAGTCGTTAAGCGTCTGCCTTCGGCTCAGGTCATGATCCCAGGGTCCTGGGATCGAGCCCCACATCGGGCTCCCTGCACTGCGGGAAGCCTGCTTCTCCCTCCCCACTCCCCCTGCTTGTGTTCCCTCTCTCACTGTGTCTCTCTCTGTCAAATAAATAAAATCTAAAAAAAAAAAAAAAAAAAAGAAATCCAAGGATTTGGAGACAGAATCATTTTAAAACTCCAAAGATCTTTTCCATACATAGAAGCAATACCTCTTAAATCCTGTTACTAGTTACCTAGTCTCTAACTATGCTCCAATTCTCTCAGTTTAATCAGTTTACCATCACGAATGCTAATGGGATCATTCATTCTAGCTATAAATATAAAAATGTATGTAGTGCTGTTATTGTTTTAAAGCATTTCCACATAAATTATCTAGTATTAATCAAACACATCTACAGGACAGGTAAGAAGATACTAGGGATAGGCAATTTGCAGTTTAGTAATGACTTGCCGAGTTTACAATTCAGCAGTAGCAGCAGCAGCAGAGTTGACATCTCCAGACTAATCACACCAAACGCTTTTCTTAGAAAATCCTCATTTGATATTTTGCTCATAACTTCACATTGTATGGAGCTTGGGGATGCTTGAAGCCAAGTTAAATAAAATTACTGCAAAGGTGGCAGAAAGTCCTTAGCTGTAGCAGCCAAATTTCTTAATCACTTTATAAAGACTCTGAAGACTAAATCTTCCAATTTGTCTGTATTCAATGTAGTATCACTTAAAAATCACCTCTATGTTGAATATACTTAATTGTCGAAAGGTTTTTTTAAAGTTTGAATTCTTATATCAGGAAGGACAAAATATTAACTCAACAGTACTTCTCAAGAGGATGACTGTGCTTTTTACAATCAAGTAACTGTTAAGAATATAGAGAAGCTGGGGGTGGGAGGGATGGGGTGGCTGGATGATAGATATTGGGGAGGGTATGTGCTACGGTGAGCGCTGTGAATTGTGCAAGACTGTTGAATCACAGATCTGTACTTCTGAAACAAATAATGCAACATATTTTAAGAAAAAAGAAAAAGAAGAAGATAACAGGAGAGGAAGAAAAGGGGAGTATGTCAGAGGGGGAGACGAACCATGAGAGATGATGGACTCTGAAAAACAAACTGAGGGTTCTAGAGGGGAGGGGGGTAGGGGGATGGGTTAGCCTGGTGATGGGTATTGAGGAGGGCACGTTCTGCATGGAGCACTGGGTGTTATGAACAAACAATGAATCATGGAACACTGCACCAAAAACTAATGATGTAATATATGGTGATTAACATAACAATAAAAAATTAAAAAAAAAAAAAAAAAAAAAAAAAAAGAATATAGAGAAGCGATGTCTCTCATTAAGCCCCTGTAGAGTTGACCTATTCATGCCAGTTACTAGTGTCTTCTAAAAATCATTGTTCAATCGCTAAAGTTAACTCAGTTAGGACTCTGATTTTTAATACCATATCAGGAACCACCTTCTCAGAACAAGTACTCCTCATTTTAACTATTCGAGCGCTAAGACTAAAAAAGGATTATATGTTCTCAGCTACTGCTAGAGTCCGGGTCACCTAAAACTTATACCAAAACAAGGCGCTATAGTTCAGCATTTCCGAGTTATTTTTGCAGTCGTGGCGTGAATCTAAGCCAACGTGCCTGTGTGGAGCGCCAGACAGCCCCGGGTCCCCATGGCTACCGCCACAGCAACGCCTCGTGGCCCGCGGGGCAGGCCTCAGTTCCGCGGCCGCCGCGAGGCGAAGTTGGGGGTGGGTGGGCCTGGAAACACCAGCCCGCTCCTCACGGACCGCACCGGGAAATTCACTTCTCCGAGCAGAAGCAAACGGCTTCAGGGCCGCGCTGTGAAAACAGGCAGGGAGCAGGGCAAACCCGCCGCTTGCTCATCCCCGCTTCTTCGCAGCGGCTAGGACAGAACTCCCAGCTACACCAGGCCGCGTCGGTTCTCTCATGACACTTTCCATTTAACTTCGTTTTTTCCGTACCCGCTCAGGAAATTTAAGCTGCCTCCACAGCTAATAACAGACGCCAAAGATGCAGTCCCCAGCCCGTCCGCCAACAACTCACGCCTTTCCCACGTTTTCACCGCAGGCCCGCCCCTGGCCTAAAGGAGCGCGGGCGCTGGGAGACGCGAACTCCCGCCAGGCGTACCCCGCCTCGCCCCGCCCCCAGGCGCGCGCCCCACCCGGGTGAGGAGCGAGTAGCACGTTGCCCCGCCCCCCTCCTGCCCTGGCGAGAGCAGTCCGGGATGAAGGAACGGCAATTCCGCAATTCATTTATTTCCACCCCCCCTTACAAGACCGTTTCCATGATAGCAAAAGAGAGGCCCCAGTAAAACTCAATAATCATAAAAGATTAACTGTTAACCAAAAGTCATTTCACTACCAGATCTCGCCCGCTTACGCCTTCCCCAAGAGCTTGGAGCTCCGCCCCCGCCACCCCCGCGGGCTCGCGCTTACGCTTTCCGGGCGGCGCGCGACGCGCTCGCTCCGCCCCGCGAGCCCCGCCCCCTGGCCCCTCTCCCTCTCTCTGGAGAGCCAGCGCGTACGAATCGGGGCGTGAGGCGTCAGGGACACGCGGGCACCTCATCCTTCCCACCTTCCTACACTGTTGGTACTTTTCGGTGTGAGACATTCGAGCTTCTCTTCCCCTTCCGTGAGTCCCTCTTTCTCTCTCCTCAGAGACCCCGTTCGCCCCACAGGCGGTCGCCGCAGCTCTCTCGCCCCCAGCGAGCAGTACGCGTGCGCGCGCGCGCGGCCGCGCGGCCGTCGGATCCCCGCGCTTCCCCCCCGCCCCTCCCGCTCCTCTATAACTTGGTTGGCGTGTAGGAGGCGCCGCCGGAGTCGGAGGGCGGGGAGCTCGGAGGAGGGAGCTCGAGAGTTGTGGAGACTAGTGACTGGGAGAAGTCGCAGCCTGCCTTGGTCGGCTCCTTCCCTCTCCCCGTCTTTCTCTCTTACACACCTACTCCGCCTCCCGCCCCAGCCTGCGACCTCGCTCCTTCTCTCGCCCGGGGGCCCCTGCCGGTCGCTCTCCGGGTTTCGGCGCGGCGGGGGCGCCCACGGGGTGCCCTCGCCCTCTGGGTGCGTGTGGACGGGAGGCGGGCGGGATGTGGCGCCTGGTGCCCCCGAAGCTGGGCCGCCTGTCCCGCTCGCTGAAGCTGGCGGCGCTGGGCAGCCTGTTGGTGCTGATGGTGCTGCACTCGCCGTCGCTGCTCGCCTCCTGGCAGCGCAACGAGCTGGCCGACCGGCGTTTCCTGCAGCTCAATAAGTGCCCGGCGTGCTTCGGCACGAGCTGGTGCCGCCGCTTCCTCAACGGACAGGTGGTGTTCGAGGCGTGGGGCCGCTTGCGCCTGCTGGACTTCCTCAACGTGAAGAACGTCTACTTCGCGCAGTACGGTGAGCCCCGCGAGGGCGGCCGCCGCCGAGTGGTGCTCAAGCGCCTCGGCTCGCAGCGCGAGCTGGCGCAGCTCGACCAGAGCATCTGCAAACGGGCCACCGGCCGACCTCGCTGCGACCTGCTCCAGGCCATGCCCCGCACCGAGTTCGCGCGCCTCAACGGCGACGTGCGGCTGCTCACGCCCGAGGCGGTGGAAGGCTGGTCGGACCTGGTGCACTGCCCCTCGCAGCGCCTGCTCGATCGCCTGGTGCGCCGCTATGCCGAGACCAAGGACTCGGGCAGCTTCCTGCTGCGCAACCTCAAGGACTCGGAGCGCATGCAACTGCTGCTGACCCTGGCCTTCAACCCCGAGCCGCTGGTGCTACAGGTAGGCGCGGAGCCCGGGAGGGGGGCGTCCTGCCGGGAAGGGCCGCGCGAGGTAACCGGAGTCGGAGAAGTGGCTCCGCCGGCGCTCGTTGCCCCGTTTGCACCCGGCCCAGCTGGGCCAGCTTGCGGGCGTGGGAAGGGGGCGGCACTGGGGGACCCTTGGGCGCTGTGTCGGATTGCGGAGGGCGACCCGGCTGGTAGAGAGTCTGTTCTTGGCACCTAGACACGGACGCATCTCCGATTTGACTGCGGATCCTTTAACACCAGAGGGAGCGCGTCTTGTACGTTCCCAAAATGTCTCTCCAGTGAGTTTCCTTGGGCTCTTTTCCCTGCCTTTCTGCTTTTATCCACCGGCGTCTGCACTTCGACAGCGCGGTCTGTTCACGAGCCCTTGGACCTTTCTTAGTTCTTAAGTGTTTCTATACCGCGTTTGCTGTCCCCTTTGGTGCTCTTCGTGCCTGGCCTAACTTCGGCCCCAAAGTCTTTGTTTTATTCTTTAGCTCACTTACTTGGCGGATCATTGGGGCAGCTAATTTGGGGACAAGCTGGGGAATTGAGACTGTGGTCAGATTAATCCATTGAGCCCTGCTTTGAGTAGCATTAGGAAGAGGAAAAAGTAAGGAAGGCATCGTTGGACTTGGGGCTGGGAGGATTTGAGGCCAACACGGACATTTTCATCCTGATTCTCTTACCTGCTGTTATTTATCTAGTAATTTGGCTGCAGGAAGATGAAATATTAGGCCAGGGTGAGAAATAGGGGAAGGAGATTCTTATCTCTCTCGTCTAGTTGATTTATTGGCTCTCTCGTGACTTTATTTTGAAAACAAACACACCTTTTAGGGGAGTAGGTTGGTATCTTTTTAGTGGTGACCGCAAAAAAAGAAAACCCAAAAAACTGTTGACCTTTGGAGTAGTTACTGAGTTTCTGCACATTCCCGCCCGGCTTTAGTGTGGTGTCCTGGGATAGTGGTTACAACTTTGCGCTTGTGACCCTTCCTCTAATTGCAGGAAAGTTACCTTGCTCCTTTGCCATACAGTTTTGCTGTTTATCAAATACGGAGGCGGGGGGGGATGACTTAAAATTAATAACTAACTTTGGTATACTTCATGCTCTTTCTGTGCTGCTGAGAATGTTACTAGTGGGGGGTGTGGTTGTACAGGATTCTTGGTGTGTGTGTGTGTGTGTTTTTTTTTTAATCTGAAGTGCATGAATAGGAATGTACGGTATTTATTTACATTGCTTTCTTTTCTCAAGTTCTCCGCTGCCCAATTTAGCTAAGAGTAACCAGCTTCCTTTGATTAATTCAGCCAAATAATTTTAACACGAAATAAATACTTTGCCTCAAAACTTTAGTGTGGGTCTTAGTAAATTTTAAGCTGTCATAGGATGTACCTAACAGGTTACATTTAAAGTAGAGATTGTATATTAAACACTGCTCTCTTTAACAGTGAATGGTATATAAGATTGGTTAAACTTCTCTCTAAGAAATTATTTTATTAAGTAGTTTCAATAAAACTAGTCAGCCTCTAAAGCTTAAGTCCGTATTTGTGATACACATTTGATTTGAAACTTTTTTTTTCCATTTAAACTATCTTTTATCTTTGAGAAATAGATGTTTATATTAGGGAGGTTGGTCCCTGTAGAAAACTTTAGCAGTGTATTTGCAGATAATCTGTCAAATTCTCTGGGACCCAAAAATTTAGTAAGGAGCTATCTGAGTAGTAGTACACATTTTCTGCACTTGTAATAGTGCGTGCCTATTGAAAGGTTTTTATCAGGTAATTCTGAGTATTGGTATATTAGAAACAACTAGGACTGATATTTTAAGAACATTATATATCCAGTTCTTTATAAAGATATCTTGGCATTTGATTTGCACTAAGGAAAATCTGCTTTATTTGGGAAGCTTTTATATTAAATTTTTGAAGTTTGGAGTTGTCTTGACATTTTCAGTTTACTTTCTAGTTGAGATAGGCACATGTACTTGTACCTTCTTTCTGATTAACTCTTCCCTCAGACTTTCTGTTTTCATCTTTAGTGATAAACAACTTTTAAAAAAAATATCAGTTATATTCTTGTAATTTAAACTTAGCGACACCGTTGTTCTGAGTGGGTGATGGATAAGAGTTTGTTTTTAGTATGTGAGGAAATATATGTTAACATGGTTAATTTTGGCTTTTGTATTTTGCATTTGATATTTAGGCAACCTGGTTCTATAGCTAGTAAATGCTGTGTGAAATGTAAATTTGGGGTCTTTAATACCATATTCGTGTGTTTAATTTTTTACCTGATGAACAAGCAAGTTGAATAAGATTTATTTTTAAATAAATTTTCATAGAGCTGCTTTCTTTATAAAACCACTTCATCTGTGGGAAAAATTAGTGAGTTAAGTATGAACAATGCAATTGAGGTTTGATGGTGGAGTAAAACCACTAAAGTGAAAGGAAATCTTAAAATTCTGTGATCAGGTACAAAGACTGTTACTAAGTCAAATCGTATTGTTTGTTATTTCTGCTAACTAGACAAATGAATATAAGTTTAGTATTTATGTGGGTTTCTGTAAAACTAATAGCTATGTATGGTAGTATGCGGTATTAATGATAGAAAATCTCACTCAAATTTGGCTATTTGTGTATTTTGGTTCATGTACCTTAAAAAATATTTTTAAAGATCCAAGCATGTATTTTACAGCTTAAAGAGGAACTCAGCATTTTTTTTTTCCAGGAGAGGGAGCTACTTCTTGAATTTTTGGACAGTTAGTGACAAATTAGATTTTTCTTATATTGTCCAAAAATTACCTTGGGGGAAAAAAAGTCTTTTGAACTGACTTCATCAAACTATTCTTAACAAAAGTTCCAGTGTGATAAACATACTTCCAAAATAAATATTTAAAAATCTCCTTTGATGGGCGCCTGGGTGGCTCAGTTGGTTAAGCGACTGCCTTCGGCTCAGGTCATGATCCTGGAGTCCCGGGATCAAGTCCCACATCGGGCTCCCTGCTCAGCAGGGAGTCTGCTTCTCCCTCTGACCCTATCCCCTCTCATATGCTCTCTCTCTCTCTCATTCTCTTTCTCAAATAAATAAATAAAATCTTAAAAAAAAAATCTCCTTTGATAGGTACTAAAGAAAGAACTGAAAATGTATATAAATTTTGCCCATTATTAAACTTGCATCTTCTGATTTTAAGAAACAATAACAAATTAAATTTTCTGTTATGCCTTGAAAGAAGACATGGAAGGTACCAAGTGTATGTAAGACTTATTATACACCCACTTTATCTATGTAAGGCTATATAGATTTGTAATATAGACTTAGCCGGTATGAAATGGTATGAAAGTACGAATCTCTTCCCATCGTTGAATAGTTTTACTAGCTTACAGCAGCTTATCTAGTTCAAAGGAAAGTTGTTTGGCCATAGAATTATCTTCTAAAAATTATAAACATCAAGAAACAAGATAATGCTAGAACCTTTATCTTCTACACTGATACTTTTTTTTTTTCTTCACAGTTTTACTTCACCAAGAAGTAGTTTTAATTATAAGTATGCCATAACCCTATGAAGAAAACTGGAGAGAGGGACTTTGTCGATTTTTTATTGTGCAATAGTATTCTCGGAATATTGGAAAATCAAGGTGAAGTGTTTTGACAAGATGTCAAGATTATTGGTAAATTTTCTACCAATATTTGTAGTTACCTCTTCTTGAATTTTAGAAGTTGTGACTGTTTTAGAGAAAAGTACTGTCTGGATTTCCTGAAGCCCAAACCATCTCTGACTTGATGACCTAGAGATAATGATGATGGTCTTATTTATAGAAACAAAGAAAGCTCTTGTTTGTTTAAGATGGAGAAATTGGGAATTTGTTTCACTACATTTGTAGGACTTTGTCTTAAATTTTCTGGATCACGGTTTTAATAGGAGTTCCTTAATTTTTACAGTACTTAACTGTCATTTACGCTATAGATTTTTAGCTTTTATTTCAATTTTTGTAAATGACAAAGTACATGCAAAATGCATTATATAGTGCCAAATCCCTGTTAGGCACTCAGTAAGTGTTAGAAGTTAAATAAGGTAAAAGTAACTTTAACTGCCTAGTGGTTAATCAGCTGTTTTGAAGCTTGTTTGGAATATGGATCACCTTAAAATAGTTATGATTCAGACTGTGAGCCATACCTTTAGTTATATTGATTTAGTCCATCCCTATATCACATGATGAATTTTTACAGAAAATGTTGAGTGAATGTTGTTTTGTCCTTAAAGATACTTCCTAAAGGAGAAGATATTTTTAAGGTGCACGGCCCAAGATACGGCTTTTGAAGTAAACAAAAGATTATGGCCATTTAGCTGTCTTTGGACAAGTTGACAAACGTTTTTATGGGACTTATCTATAAAATGAGACTATTAGATTAGGTCCTTTCCTTTTTAGCCCCAATATCCTTTGAGTCTCAAATCCTTGATTTGAGAAATTATTTTTTTCTACTTCTTTTCTGAGTTTGACTTTAACTGGTGGGTTTAAACTTCTAAAAGGGGGTTGGGGGTTTTGGTACTTGGTCCCTGCTAGAAGGTATGGGAAGGAGGCCAGGATAGATAACCCCATTTTCAAGCTTGTATTCCTCCCAAATTTTTACACACACTAAATCAGATTAAAACAAAACGAAAAAACCAGAGAATGCCTTTAAAGGAAAGAAATACGGAGCTCAGTGTGGCCAAGTATCTTGTGGGGCAATAACATTTTGAAAGAATGTTCCAGACTTTGTCTCAGGGAGTTTCTTTGCAAGCAACAGCTTAGGGAGCCACCTCCTTCTGTCCCACTGGATGCTACTGTGATAACTGCATTCCCAGATTTTCAGAGATAGTTCTGAGTAGGTAGTTCTAAGTAAAGCACTTTTTATCTAATTCATAACCTTAAATCTAGAGGTTTTGGTGTTTTTCTTTTTTCTTTCTTTTAAATCAGAGGTTTTATGGACACTTGAATGTACTTCATGAAAAACCAAACATAATAAAATAATTCTGTGTACCTCATTCACATCCAGAGACTTTTATTTTGGAAAGATTATAGAAACAGGCAATCACCCTTAGGATAGCACCACTTCCAGATCAGTGGAGCAAAATAATTTTGCCCCACTGGCCTGTTTTCTGGATTTATTCATATCTTCTCACCATTATTAATTCTGAAGTCCCTTCTGTACTTTGTCTAATCTACAAACTATTTTCCTTTGTATTTCCACCACATAGATCAGTACATATTCCTCACACATGTTGGTAGGGAAAGAAGGCTTACTTTTTGGGGATTTGTTTCCTAGACATGGGTAGTCAGTTTCTCAGGATCATCAGACTGGTTTTTATTTTCTGTTTTTCTGGTTTCTGGTTTCTGGCCTACTTCCTGTATTTCAATCATTGCTGTTAACCTCACAGAATAGCTGACATTTTTTTTCTATCTTCACTTTTCGTTCATTATGCATATATTGAACTAATAAGACCTTAGAATATAGGCCCTGCATTTTCCCTACACGTACAATGAACTTTAGTAAATAATTTTAAATTATTAGTGTAAGATGTGGATAGTTATTCATCCTGTTCATAGACCCTGAAAGGTTTTAAATTATGTAATCAAACCTTTAATCCAATTTGTATGTCTTTATTAAAGTAGATTCTTGATAGGAAGTTATCTGAAATATCTGGAAGCTGTTTGAACTTGTAGCCCTGGATTTAGAATCAGAAGAATTGGACTTTGTTCATTTGGTAAATAGTCTGTTTTAAGGCAATTGGATTCAAAGGATCTGTCTAGGCAGCAAGTAGTGTACTGTGCAGGAGGTGGGTATATAAATGAATAATTACAATCAGTGTAGCCTAATAAATTCTATAAAAAAAATACCTGCACTCTGTCAAATGACTCATTTAAGGAGAGACATGAGTATATCTTTATAGTTGTGGATACCAGGGAAGATTTTATAGGCAAATTGAGTTCTGAAGGATAAATGGGATTTTGCCCAGGGATGGGGCCAGGGGGGCCAGGCAGAGTGGTGGGGGCAGTATTGAGATAGCATTCTATACTAACTCAAAATTGTTGAATGGTCACTTAATGTTTTAGAGCCTTAGTTTCTTAATAGGAATTATAGTAGTTACCTATAACAAGATTGTTTTAAAAAGTAAAGGAGATACGGTTATTCGGATAATATACACAAAATGTCTTTAATTGTAGGGTTTTTTTTACAATATGTTATTCGCAAATCAACTTATTTCATTTTTAGATAGTTGTAGTTGAAGAGTTCTTTAGTACATTATGTTGACATCTATCTTAGAAATATATACATTTTACTCTTCTATGACAGACCTTCAAATGTTAACTTATTTACATATATACACACCATAAATACCTATGTAGTTGCTGCTGCAGGCTATAGGTTTTTTGAATAGTCATTAAAAGGAGGGTTAGGGATTTGTCCCATATGAAGTACCTTGTAGAAAGAATATTGTAGGAAATAGAGTTTAGATAAAGATTCAGTAATACGAAGCAAATAATTCAATATTTCTCTAAGTTATAGTTCAGTAGTTCTAATTAGTACAGTAACAAGTGATCATTTAAAAAAAGGGTTAGGTCTGGTCTAATTTCTTAGACTGAGACACAATCTTAAAAGATCATCTGAGGTAGGTATGAAGCTTCAGGGTCATCTTCATATTTTGCCTTTCTAGTGCACATTTGGAGTTTTAACTGAAGGGAAAAGATCTGGCAAGAATTGTGTGGCATTGCTCAGTAGTTCCAGGAACTGATCTATATACCCTTAGGATACAGTGAAGATGGCAGGCCAGGACACAGTTTGTGCAGCCTTTGTGTTCTGGGACACT
The DNA here is from genome assembly GCF_009762305.2 of Zalophus californianus. Taxonomy (NCBI): domain Eukaryota; kingdom Metazoa; phylum Chordata; class Mammalia; order Carnivora; family Otariidae; genus Zalophus; species Zalophus californianus. The sequence continues at coordinate 99,459,692 of NC_045595.1, forward strand.
AGATGTGGCTGGCAAACAAAAAACAAGATAATTTCAGACTTTGCATACTATAAAAATAAAGCAGACTGCTGTGATGAATTGGGTTGGGGATAAACTACTCTTAATGGACAGTCAGGAAGAGTCACATTTCAGCTGAGGTGTAAATGATGAGAGATATGGCCAATGGTGCAAAGATCTGAGGGCAGAGTGTTTTTGGACAAGAGATATGGCAAATCCAGAGGAGTAGGGAGCATGGGAGTAGGGAAGCCTGATAGAATATAAGGTCATAGAGGTGGACAAGGATCATATCCTATACAGCTTTGTAACCATGCTTAATGAGTTTAGGATTTTTTTTTTCAGGGCGGTGTGAAACAATAGAAATGTTTTTAGTAGGGGCTTGATTGGGGAGAATGGATTTTAAGGGGTAAGAGAGAAATCTGAAAAGCTTTTGCACAAGATTGTGAGAGAGAATGGTGGTTTGGATTTAGATGGTTGCGATAAAGGTTATAAAAAGTAGACAGAGCCAATATATTTTGGAAAAATAGTTGACAAGACTTGCTGATGGGCAAAGATATGATGGAAAGGGAAAAATAAAGGATATCTCCTGGGATTTTAGTCTGAGCAACTACTAAATAATTCCTTATTATGATGTGGAAGCCCAGAAAAGGAATGGCTTTGGGGTAGGGGAACCAAGGGTTTTGTTTTGTCTATAGTGAATTTAAGGTGGTAACAGGAATACAAATCTAAAACTAGGCATCAGGTTTAACATAGAGAGATACTCTGCTACTTAGAGGATAGTTTGGTCTTTTTTGGAAGGGTGATGTTAATTCAGTTTATGTTTTAAAGGAACCAGGGGAGGAAGTTAGTACTTACTATTCTACTTATCAGACTTTAAAGAAATTAAGTCTTGAGTAAAGAAAGCAAGGTAGCATTCTTAGGTTATTGGGTCCAAAAGAAGCTTATTATATTATATCCTTTTTCTTTGAAATTTTGTCTTATTGGAAGCAAATGTTTGAGGATGGTGTTTGTAGATATGTATTTCAACTTAGAAATGTGGATCACACTTGGCTGATGTGACTGTAGGTAAGAAAGCATCAGTTGAGACAAGTAAATTTGTGCACATTTAAAACTTGTGGCCAAGTGATTTTTTTGGGGGGGGTGCATTTCTTAAACTATTCTAAAAGATTATTAATTTCTATCAAACTTATGTAGATTTTTTGTTGATGCATTTTGACATTAGTTTCCAATTTTAGAAACAGCTATTGGACATGATATTCAGTGAAATACCATAACCTTGTTATTTTCAAGGCATTGCTTAATACTGTTGGAATTCTAGGTGGGTGGAAAATGGCATTCAGAAAATCATTTAATGAAATAAATGGAACATATCCTGTAACTTGAAAAATCTTGAGATTATTAAGATTCTACAATATTTGCAATGGATTTTGGCCACTATTTAGCAGTATAAATTAAGAAGCTAAAGTCTTAAAAGAAATTTTAGCAAAAATTAGGTAACCATTAAATCATCCCAGTAATTTTACTATATTCCCCCTCCAGACAGTTCACAAAACTGTGAACACATTAGTCTGTCACCAGTACAGTTGACTAATCTCTGTGAACAGCTGTTATAACATGCGTTACTACAGTGGGATTCTGTTGAGATTTGGGCTTTTAAAAATAATTTGAAACTTAAGTTGAACTTTTTAAGCATTTTCTATTCTTTTGATAACATTAACTTTCGATAAGTATTCTCAAGTTTAAATTAGTGTGTGCTCAGAAATGCCAGTTCTGTAGAAAACCTACAACCAGATTTTAGAGTGTATGTTTTGATTATTAATAGTTTTTTTTTTAAGTCGGCTTCTTTTTATTTAGGAATTTCCTCCTTTAAAAAATAAGTGTTATAATACATCTTTTTAGGTGAGCTACAAAGTTATGTTCCTTTTAATGGAATGTTGTGAGGTAGTAAATGACCATAAAATATTTTATTTCTTGTGTTAAAGGAAGTATTATCTTTTATTTTTTTAAAAGATTTACTTATTTATTTTAGAGAGAGAGAGAAAGAGCACGTGAGAGGGCAGGAGTGAGCATGGGGTGGGGAGGCAGAGGGAGAGAGAGAGTCCTAAGCAAACTCTTGAGCTGAGTGGGAAGCCTAACATGGGGCTGGGGCTGGATCTTAAAACCCTAAGATCACAACCTGAGCCAAAACCAAGAGTTGGACACTTAATCCACTGTGCCCCCAGGCGTCCCAGTCTTTTAAATTTAGTATACAAACCCTATTTTTGGTGATGTAAGGAGAAAAAAAAAAAGAATAGGTCACAAGTTCTAGAGTTGACCTTATCTAAATCTGTCAGTTTTATTTGTACATTGTATGTCTTTTTAAAATGTGTTCTGACATAATAGAATAAAATGACCTTGTTAATCTGGTAGGACAGTGGTTATTGATCAAAGGATATTACGATATTGTAAAAGCTTGTGGTTTTTTTTTTTTTTAAGAATAACATATATCACAGGGTATTTAATTCCAATATGTACAATGTTTCTGAATGTTAAGGCTTTTTTTTTTTTTTTTTGGTTGTTTTTTTTTTCCCCAAAGCATGTAGACCATGTTGAGTTTGTGTTTTATTCTGTAAGTCCAAGCATGATCTGGTCCCTACCTCCCTTTACAGGTTCTATTACCTCAAGCCATTTCCTCCTCATTCATTTTTGTGAAGCTGGTTTGGCCTTTTCTTCAATACTGAGAAGACTGTTTCTAACTCTACTATGGCCTGGAACATATTTACTGCCCCCTCCCCAGTCTGTCTAATATTATACTCATCTTTTTGATCTCAGCCTAAGTAACACTTCCTTAGAGAGGCTGCCCTTTACCACACAACCTCTCTTTCTCAGCATACTCTACTTCATAATTTGTAACAAATTATGTAATTTATAATTTATGTCTATTTAATAATCATTCTCCCAACTCAGGTTGAAAAAACTTCCTGAGAATAGGGACTGTTTTTTTTCACAACTATTTGCTTAGCATTTCATGATGGTGTTAGGCTAGATCTAGAATTTTTTAATATAAAATTTGTATTCTCTTCATTCCACAGTGACTCTCTCACTCTCTAACTCCAGCTGCTTACAGTAGTCAGTGAAATGTGGGTTAACCTACAGTCTCTTATCTGCAATTCCAAATTTAAAAACCTGTAGAATATAGGGTTTGTCAAATTTAAAAAAATATGAAAACACGAGATTTATGTGCTTTATTCCACTTAGGATGTATAAGCTTACATTATTTTTACAGCATACTATGTCCCAGATTCTCTGTAATATGAGAATGCAATATATGCAAAACTTGGAAACTTCTGAAACGGGAAGATAATGGATTGAGGGGTTGTACTAGCCAGACTTTACCGCTTTATCTGTGTGACTTTAGGCAGATCACGTAAACTGCGCTAGTAAGATTGAACTGGATTTACAACTCATGTAGTTCCAACTCTAGAATTCTTAGATTTCACATCCCCGTTATAAATCACATAAACTATCGTTTTGGTTGGTTTTGATCAATAAATAGATGATAGATTACTTCAGCACTTAGGATTTTGTGGTGCTTAACTATTATAAATAAAAAGCAAATTACAATGCTGAGTTTATGTGTATACATGTTATCAAGTTTTAATTTTTTTTGTATTTTTAGTGCTTGTGGATGCCCTATACATTTTTCATAGTATTAAGCCTTCTCAAAAGTTAAACCAAAGTTTGGTTGCTAATTTATATATTTCACTGTAAATTAGAAACTACTAGAGGACAGTGATGATGCTTTTCTAATTTGGTGGTTCTTGACTATATTTGGAAGGTGTTCATTATTTGTAGATGACTTTCAGTAAGTGTTATGAAAATAAGCATAACTCTTGATGAATATCTGGACTTCTTAATGGATTTAAATAGGAAGTAAAAAATGTTTTGGTAAGCAATTCTTTATAAAGTAGTATAAATCTGCAAAGTACATTTCATACTCTTTTCTTTGGTTCTTGGATTGTCTTGATGAATATATATGGTGGTACAAATATTATTCCAGTTTTACAGAGAAAAAGACTAAAGCTCTAAGAAGTTTTCGCTTTGCCATAGTCACAGCTCATGAGATGCAGAGTGATTTCAAGTCCATTATTTACTTGTATATTCTATTGTCTTTTAAATATACAAATTTTATAAAATGTTATATACCATAAAAATATAAAATATTTAAATTTTCTAATCTTTAATATCAAGCGTATACATTTTATGTCACCTTCATTTCATTTTCTCTTAAAATGAAAGATGACCTTAGTGATTTTGTTTACTTATTTCTGAAACTTTGACTTTAAGATACTGTCAATGCCTGTAATATTATTCATAGTAGTATTTGAGTTTTATGGTATCCAAGAGATAGCTTGCAATTTTCTGTTACCAAAAAAAAGAGAGAGAGATATAGAGACATAGTGATTTATCTTAGGTTTCATATTCAAAATACTTTTTATTTTTTAAATTAACTGAAGGCATTTAATATTTTTCAAAATCTTATCAGTTAACCATGTTTCTCTTAATACTTAAATTTCCATATTTAATTTTTACATTATTAAGAATAGTCATAGAAGGTTTTTTTTTTTTTTTTTTTTTTTTAGTCATAGAAGTTTTCTTTGGGTGCTTACCAATGTAATTTTTTTTAATACAGTAATGGAAAGGAAATACATAATTTTATAACTCTTTTGTACCTTTGTACAATTTTAAACTAATAATTTAGTTTTAAAATTTGACCAGTTACACTTCAATGTATATTCAACCTGATGTAAAGCCCTTAACAAATAATTGCAGTGCCTCTGGTCAAGTTAGAATTTAAACCATTCCACATTTAAAGACTCCATCCTTCAAATGAAAAGTATTTGTACATATTTTTTCAATTGTAAATAACTCATTAAAATACACACATTTTATGTCCAGTTACTTTAAACTGTGTGCCTGTTGTTCTAGGAAATTTGAAAATCTGATCTTAAGATTTGTTTTAAAATAAACTGTGAATCTCAGCAATAAACTTCTTATCCTAGCTACTGTGGGGTTTTTTGTTTTTGTTTTTTTGTTTGTTTGTTTTTGCCCTGTTGGAGTTTGGTAATCAGAAAGTAAGAAGTTGTGTTTCTCGTTGCTTGATATATTTAGCAAATCCACACTGTAACATCTTAAAATTTTGTCTTTCAAACTTTGCTTGACCATGATAATTTGGTTCTAAGCCAGAATTGTTTTAAATAAAAATTATGTTTTGGCTTCCTTTGGGCATTTTCTTTGTGCCATAGTGTGTTCAATAGAATTGTTTTCTCATTAAGGAAATCTGACTGTTAAAAATTCCTGTCATCTGAGCTAGTGGTGTGGATTCATTTATTAAAGTTCTTCCAAAAGATTAGGTAGCAAGCTATATGAAAGAATTGTAGTGCTCTTCTTAAAATGAGGCATAACAGGATTTCAGTTAACATTGTCAGAAATCACTGTATAAATATAAAATTGCTGTGTGACATTTGTTCATATATTTTATCCTCTTCTATGAGGGACTTGGGTAATGAAGGGTATATTTGACTGTCATTTGCCAGTTGGAAAGGCTCCAAAAAACAAGGAGGCATTTGTACATGTGCAGATGTTGGCAGGGTTCCCTTTTCTCCTGTTGTCAAAGACCATTTTATTTTCACAAAGATATGTTTGTATCTGTTCTACAGTATGGCATGTGAATAATATACCAATAATGTATGGAGGAATTTTTTGTTTTACTTTTTGTGGGACAAAACTATATAATCTCATATATTACCAATTTTTAATGCTTTCCCTTTTTTTCTTTTAATGTCATAGACTTTATACATGAATACTTCTGGGAAACAGTTAAATCTTTTGTAATTATTTGTGTAAATTTTCAAGGTTGAGGAGGTATTTTAAAATTGGGAGAAAAAGTTGAAAATAAGATGCTTAGCAAACATTTTTTTGCAGTTCACATTGGACATGAGCTGTCTCACTTTTCCCAGTACCCAAAAGAAATAAAAAATTCTCAGGTATAAGATGAAAAATGTGCTTCCCTCTTCCTTCTTGCTAAAGAATCAGATGCTGCATTTGAATTAAAAATGAATCAATTCATTTACTATATTTAAAGATTCATACTATTATATCTAAATTTTTAATTTACATAATTAGTGTTTTATCACAAAACTGCAGATACTAAAATTTAAAAGAAAGTTACACATACAAAGAAACAAGTACAGTTTCTGTGCATTAATAATTATAGTTGAAAGGAAGCACAAATGAAAATAGGTGATTATGGATCAAGTTTAGTTCTAAGAACATTTTGTTTTAAAGTTGATAAACATTAATATTAAGGATATTACTGAATTTTTTCAATTTTATGAATGTTCAGGGTAAACTTAATATTACTTATTATCATAAGCAGTCCAAGAAAAAGAGCCTCATCTCTAGCTCTTTAAATGTGTGTAGATTGGGGTGCCTGGGTGGCTCAGTTGGTTAGGCATCTACCTTTGGCTCAGATCATGATCCCAGGGTTCTGGGATGAGCCCTGCCTCGGGCTCTCCGCTCAACGGCAGGTCTGCTTTTCCCTCTCCCTCTGTGATCTCTCTTTCGCTCTCTCTCAAATAAAATCTTAAAAAAAAAAGTATGTAGATTGTTCAATTTTAGCAGTAGAAGTAATCTGTATTTATATTCTGCAGTGTTTTGCTCTGTTTCCCCTACAGTGTTTATGTGAATATCATCTTATAATTTTTCCCCCCATTTTAAGGAAAAGTGCTAGGCTTCCTCTATACTTCCTCTGGTCATGTTATCTTCCAAGAAGTTGTTTAAAACATTACTTCCCATCCTTTTGCACCACAATGCTCATTTTAGCACTGGAAAGTATCTTAGATAAAGCCTGACATTTAAGTTTAAAGTGAGATGTTTATCAACATGAAAGACTTTTGTTTTAGGATGTTAATTTTCCCAGTGGTTATAAAATCCATAAGGAAACCTTGCTAAGATTAGGAGAATAAATAATTTTAAGGTTGAGCTAAAGGTGAACAGAAATACAGTGGCAGTAGAAAGGGAAACAAGACTGACTTGGGACCAGAGGTACTTGGAGTGCAGGTTGCATCAATAGGATATCAGATTGTTCTTTACTAACCTTTGGGTGTAGGTTAAGAAACACTTATATAAATCTCTCTCTAAATTGTACCCCCACCTGCTTGTAGACTAGGTAGGGTCTCTATTAAATGCTCTCTTAGGACCCACACCACTTCCTAGTAACTAACATTTATACACAAAATTATTTGCTTAATATCTGTCTTCTCTTCTAAAATTTTTATTTTAGAGACTGTTTAGTTCACTTTAATTGCCAACAAGTACAGTGCATGGTTGCCTGGTAAATACTTGCTGGCTAATAGGCCTGCAGTGCTGTTCATTCAAAAGAAAAGATGGTTGACTGTACTTACACCAAGTCAAAAAGATACAGGAAAATGTAAATACTTCCAGATTTGGTAATAAGGACGGTGCCTTATGTTTGTTGATCAGTTTGGTTCTGAAATTTATAAGCAGGATTTATTCTGTTTTAGCTTTATAATGTAAAGTTACAAATTTAAATTTTTTTCAGGTCCATAGTAATGGTATGAATTAGAAAAGAAATCCCATTTATCTCTCTCCAACTCCTGAATATAACAAGAAATCCAAGTGCATGCCTAGTAATAATCTCTGCTGAGAGGATCTGGGGGTAGACCTAGAATATTTTCATCAGAATCTCTTATAATATTAAGATAATTCTTTTGTAGAGTTTTCCATCTGATGAAGGTTGGCCATTTGCAAAATATCTTGGAGCTTGTGGAAGAATGGTGGCTGTAAGTTATGTTGGAGAAGAACTGTGGAGTTACTTTAATGCACCATGGGAGAAACGAGTTGACCTCGCTTGGCAGTTAATGGAAATAGCAGAGCAGCTTACAAACAATGACTTTGAATTTGCACTCTACCTCCTGGACGTCAGTTTTGACAATTTTGCAGTTGGTCCTAGAGATGGGAAGGTAATCATTGTGGATGCTGAAAATGTTTTGGTTGCTGACAAAAGGTTAATTAGACAAAGTAAGTATATAACTTATATTTGCTTCTTGTACACTTTTTTTTAATGTCAAAGTTTACATTTATATGAAACAAACCCTTAATTTCCTTCTTAGATGGAAGCCTTGCCTCTTTGTTTTATTTGACCAGTATCAGTAAACGCAAGCCAGTTTATTATACTTGTACTCTTAATCAGTTTCTCCATATTTAGTAAAATATCCTTTGGATTCAAACGGACGCAGATATACTGTGTGTCTGTGTGTGTGTGTGTGTATGTACACATGTCTTTTTATTACAGTCTGCTACATTCTGTAGTTTAGGAGTGTAATGTAGAATTAAGTTTTTATGTAGTTACAGCCTATCAGAGAAACTGTTCTGCTCTCATGGAGGTCTTATTTTTCTGTGGGATCACTTATACAGTGATGTTCTGTGTTCTTTGGGGTCCCTATGGTGATTTTCATTTTCTTTTAACCATTTAGATGATTTCTAGCACTGCAGATCCCTAACTTTGATTTGACATTATTACATTTTATCCAAAATTTTGCTCTCCATTTATTTGTGAGCTTGTCATAGGGGTAAGTGGACAGACTGTCTGAAGTGTTTTGAAAATTAAACGCCACAGGAATTTTAAAATGTCAGGGACAAAGCCTGCAACTCTATAACTAATCTACTTAATAAAAGAAACTGAAAGGTGGTTGTTCTATGGTGACGGTCTTATATTTTTAATCCCCTCTTCTCCTGTCATATGAGGATCTTTTGATGAACTCGGACCAAAAATGTGTGGCACCTGGGGAATGCAGTGAAAGTAACAGCAATTTATTAGGTTGACACTTAGGTTTTGCATGATCTTATCTTGATCCTTGATTTTTCTCAGTACTTGTTCTGATTCCATACTCACCAAACTACTTTCTTATTTCTTGACTTGCCACGTAGATCCTCCCACAGGGAATAGACACCCTGCTGGAGTGCACTCCACTTATTTCTTCCTACATTTGTTAATGTTGCAGCAGCTTACACCATCCTTTTCTTTTTTAAAGTGTACAGTTCAGTGGTTTTTAGTATACTCACAAAGTTGTGCAACTTGCCTAAACTTTTAAAATTTCTTATAATTTTTTTATGCAGACATTCTTGGAATTCATGTCACAGTTTTATATACCAACTAATTCCTAATCTTGGATGAATACCACCACACAAGTATATTCATACAGTGAGCATTGCCCCGGTGATACTTTAGCTGTGACCAGTTCTTTTCAAATGTCTCATGGTAGCGTTGGTTAAATATCTACTTTGCAAAACACCGTTTTTATTTATTCACACTCTATTCTGAACTCTTCCTAGTAAATGATCTTTATTTTCTCCTTCACAGGGAAACTGAGGTTTTGCTGTGGCAACTTCCTCAGTGTCCTTCCCTTTATTATCTAAACTAGTAAAAACAATACACATTCATCTTTCTATTTCGGACAGAGTAGATCCTTCTCTGAGAACTTGTTGCATTAGTTATCTTCAACTTCCCACTCTCTCCTTAGAATCCAGTTTCTCTTCCCTCCCCATAAACAAGTATGTCCTAAGACCTTTTCTGCTTTCCCATGCTTTTCAGCTGTTGTTAGAAGTATTGCTTACTCTGCCTTTTTCTACTCCCTTCATTCCTCCACCCATTAGAACCTGACTGAGATTTCTGCATTACCCTTAGCTACCACCTAATTGCAAAATTTATGAAGTGACTGATTAGTAACAACTTCCTGAAATTCTTCCATCCTTTGGTTTCCTTCTATTCACTTAGTTTCTTTCTTAAAACATAAATCTGATCTTATCACTTCCTTGCTTAAAGTTTTTAATGAGTTCCCATTATTTAAGTAAAATTCAAACTCTTGTTTACATAATATCAATACCACAAAAACAGTCAATCTTATTAGAAATGAACAGAGAACCTGAAGAACCATTTATCCAAAGAAGACATACAAATGGCCAACAGGCACATGAAAAGATGTTCAGCATCACTAATCATCAGGGAAATGCAGATCAAAACCAGAGTGAGGTAATACTTCACACTAGTCAGAATGGCTAGTATCAAAAAGACAAGTAACAGGTGTTGCCAAGGATGTGGAGAAAAGGGTACCATCATGCACAGCTGGTGGGAATGTGAATTGGTGCAGCCACTGTGGAAAATAGTATGGAGGTTCCTCAAAAAATTATAAAATTAGAACTACCGTATGATCTAGTAATTCCACTATTGTGTATAAAAACAAAACCATTAATTTGAAAAGATATATGCACCCCTATGTTTGCTGTAGCATTATTTACAATAGCCAAGATATGGAAGCAACACAAGGTGAATGGCTAAAAGAGGAAGTGATGTGTATATGTGTGTGTATATATTTAATATACATATACACAGTGGAAGTTTAGCCGTAAAAAAGGATGAGCTCTTGCCATTTGCAACAACATGGGTGGACCTGGAAGGGATTATGCTAAATGAAGTAAGTCAGGAAGAAAAAGACAAATACCATGATTTCACTTATGTGGAATATAAAAAAAACAAAGGAAAAAACAAACAAAAGCCAGACTCTTAAATACAGAGAACAAATTGATGGGTTGTCAGAGGGGAGATGGGCAAAATAGATAAAGGGGATTAAGAGATACAGTTATTTTTACAGTTATTATAGTTATATAACAATTTACAGTTATTAAATAAATTGGAAAGATGAAAAGTATAGCCTGGGGAGTATAGTCAATAATGTAATAATGTATGGTGACAGTTGGTGACCACATATCATGGTGAACAATGAATAATGTATAAAATTGTCAAATCAATGTGTTGTGTATCTGAAACTAACAATGTATGTTAATTATACTTCAATTTAAAAAAAGCTTTGGTGAACCAATTTTTTAAAATTTTATAACATTTTTTATTTTTTTATTTTTTTTTAAGATTTTATTTATTTATTTGACAGAGACACAGAGAGAGTGGGAACACAAGCAGGGGTAGTGGGAGAGGGAGAAGCAGGCTTCCCACTGAGCAGGGAACCTGATGTGGGGCTCAATCCCAGGACCCTGGGATCATGACCTGAGCCGAAGGTAGACACTTAACCTACTGAGCCACCCAGGCGCCCCAGTTTTGTAACATATTTGAATGTGAATGTTTCAAGCAAAAGTAGACTGAGTAATGTTCTCTGTGTACAAAAGAAACATTAAAGAGAAAGAAAGGAAAAAAAAAACCTTCTTAATCAGGGCCCAATCTGCTTCAATTTTAATATCCCTCTGTCTATTGCCCTTGATGCTTCAGCTACAGTGTCCTTTTGTTTCTTGAATGAACCTTTTTGCTTGTGGGCTTTTCCATATGCTTTTTCTTCTGCCTAAAATGCCTCATCTGTCTTCTATACACAGTTAGCTACTTGTCCTTTGAACGGTAACTTAAATGTTACGCTTGACCACTGTATCTAATGCTAGGGAAGGTTGTTTCTTTCATAAACCTTTCTACTGTTAAAAACGTTTGTTTCCTTTGTAGCATTTCCCACTATTTATGATAATGTTTATTTATTTAATGTCTATTTCTCATACTTGATAGTAAGCCAGTGAGGGCAGGAACCATCTATTATTTATTTTGTTTACCAGTATATACCCTTCCCTGTCCTAGAGTAGGCATTCAAATAATTATTTGCTGAATGAATGAGCTTTTTTGACTAACCACTCCTCTACCAACCCCTTAAGGTCCAAGGTTCCATCCTGTCTTTGTTTCTTTCCTTTGCTTTCAACATGCTTTCCAATATAATTCAGCTCTTCTCTTGGTTCCATCAAGCACTTGTATTTTGACGTGTTCTAAATATGTGTACTGTACCTCTGACTTCAAAGTCGTAAGTTTCAAGTGTGTTTCTAGTTGCATGTGATATGCCCACCTGAATACCTTGTAGTTACTTTATATTTACTCTAAATTTATTTATGAAATGTTAACAGTATTATGTAAATAATATCTACCTTGTCATCCAATTAGAACCTTAAACTTTACTCAAAACTAAACTCCTGTGTTTCTACATTTTGGCTTTTTTTTCTGGACCATTAGTTACTATCATCATCTTAGTCCCTCCAGTCTTCAGTCCAGTTAACTTTCTATAAAACAAATCATGTTTCTGACCACACAAGGTTCAACCTATTTCTCTAGCCTCATTTGTACCTTCTCCCCAGGTAGCTGTCTCACACTTTAGCCTCCATGAACTTATTGGCTCCTGAATCAGCTGGAACAAGCCCTTAAGTCCATGCCTTTGCACATACTTGTACTGGGCCTAGCATACTATTTTCCCACATTTCTTTTTACACTTGCCTATTACTTAAGACCTAAATCAGAAATTGTTTGCAGCTTTCTACAGCCCCAGGAAGAAGTGCTGCTTCCTCTGTACTGTTGTAGCATTGAGTCTTCTATATGGCACTTTCTCTGTGTGTTGGAAAGTTTCCATCTAGACTGAACCCTTGAGTAGTTAGAGACCTTGTCTGATCTTTCGGCTGGCATTGGTATATATTTTTTTATATATAAATTAAAATTTATTAATTTATATATAATGTATTAAAATTTCAATGTTTAAAATTATAATACAGTTTTAGGAACCAATACTACTGTGTTAATTAGTAAAATGTTATATTTTGGGAAGGAATGAGAACTCTTTTAAAATGTATTTTTCTCTTTCTGCTTCCCTCCTTTTTACAGATAAACCTGAAAATTGGGATGTATGGTATGAAAGCAAATTTGATGACTGTGATAAGGAGGCTTGCTTATCATTTTCAAAAGAAATTCTTTGTGCTCGTGCGACTGTGGACCACAATTACTATGCTGTTTGTCAGAACCTCTTATCCAGACATGCCACCTGGCGTGGCACTTCTGGAGGACTTCTTCATGACCCACCAAGTGAAATTGCCAAAGACGGCCGACTAGAGGCCTTGCTGGACGAGTGTGCCAACCCAAAGAAGCGCTATGGCAGATTCCAGGCTGCAAAAGAACTGCGTGAATACCTAGCACAATTAAGTAACAATGTGAGGTAGTCTATGGTGAATTTTTCTTTTCTCCATTTAAATAGCACTGACTAAAACTAAACCACCAAAAACTATCTGGAAAAATGAAATTTGGAAGTAATACATTCAGAAGATAACTTGCACTGATAAATCTTATGTTAACATCAAAATAAGACATTACTTCAAAAATCTTGTGACGCTTCTGCAAATAAGTTTGTTCTTACACTTTGGAGACTTGAGCTATCATCATTGACTGCTTTGCTCCCCCGAATGCCTGAGTGAATTTATGAATATTGTGAAGCTATTGGAAATGAGTCTGATAGTTACATTGGCTTGTGTATCAAAAGGTACTTGGTATTTGACTTAGTTTGCATTACTATCATGATTTTGTGAATCTCTTGCATTTACTTTGAATGTCAAGTTAGATTGGCCTGTTTTATAGGCCATTTTTTCCTTCTGATGTATAGGTGTTTTTTTCCACTCATTTTTATGTTTTTTTTTAATTAAATTTTACACATTCAGGTTATTCTAGGTGTTTATTTAAATTTGAACTAGTTTTTGTTCAGTGCTATGCGGTACACATTTACTGTTAGGGCAAGGTTCCCAGGTTTACTGTATTTTCAGAGAGCTGAATATTTTATCATGTAAATACTTTTCTCCCCACTTTCTGTGGTTTCACCATTGCATGAAATCATTCAGTTATTTAATAGTTACATCCCTCTCTGCCTATAATTCTAAGTGTACACTAAACACAAAATTTGGCATATGTTGCAGAATGTCATCTTGTCCTTTTAAAGGCTTTAAGAAGAGTATACAAGCATTCTACACCTTTATGTTAATGTTGATTGAGGGAAAAAAAAACACAGTATTTTTTAAATGCTAACTAGTCCAAGATAGTAATGCATATGCCAAAGAAATGTTAGATCTGGTGTCATGGTTAGATTTCAAAATTGGTCACCTACGTATTCTTATTACCACACTTCCAGTACTCTAACTCTGTCATTATTATGTTCAGATCTTCCTGGTTATTTTATGTTTCAAAGGTAAGCTGCTTCCAGGCATATGTGACTTAAGGATATCCTACCTTATATTCGTTGGTAGTTTTGGAGTTAAAATTAACATGGTATAGTCATCATTTGAGTTTAATTGGGCATCATAACTTTTTATTTATTGATGGACTAGTCATTTTTATTGAAAAGCATAGTTTAGCCAGTCTGCCCAACTTGGTCTTCATAACCCCATTGTCAAGCATCAAAACATCAAATTTAAGTATGTGGATAAAAATTAACAAACGTGTGAAATTTGTGGGCTATTTTTAAAAGTTACAATATTTAAATTGACTATCTCTAATATAGATGATACTTTTTGTTTTTAATTATCGCTTTAGCATATGGCAAAGTTTGGTGGAGTGCGCAGTATTTAGTTCTAGACTGACCTTTTTCTAAATCAGAAAGTGATTAAAATATGCACAACCAAAGCCAGGTTTTTCTTTTCTTTTTCTTTCATTCAGCAACTATTTATTGAGCATCAACTCTGTGCCAGGCACATTACTAGCTGCTACACACTGTCTAAACGTGACATATGGTTAAATAACTTTACAATGATTATCAAATACTTTAATGTAGGTATTAAGATGAGATAGCATTGAGTTAGGATGGTACGTTCATGTTATTTTACTGTTGTGATAGAAATTCTCCTTGTACCATCTATAACTGGGTTGCTACAAAAAAGCATGATGAAATCAATAATGTTAACCCCAGTATAAAAACTGGGAGGAGAAGGGTAAGGTCTCTCCATTATAAAATAGATTACATTATATTAATTTTTATACATCCATATATTACAGATATCAATTAGCCCTCAAAGAAACATTTAAGTGCTAGAAATTTTATTAAGCTTTTTACAACTTCGGAAAACTTTTGATGGGTGTAGGTAAAATTATTTGTTGACAATTCACCCCTTAGAACTTCAAATTAAATACACATTTTCAAAACAGCACCTTTTATATTTGATAAGTGTTCATTACAAACTTTAGAATGCCAGTCACAGAGGGTTGTCTTTGTGTGGCTTAGCAAACATCTATCTTACTTTGGAAAAGTGATCGTGATTGCAGACCAGGAAGTGAGAAAAACACTGCAAGCAGTGATTGCTACTGGAGGTAGTTGTTACAACTACCATTTCCCCCGTGAGATTATGTGGAATTTCTTTTATCTTTGGAAAAAGTTGAGAAGATAGTAAAAGAATTAGGAATTTTAAATTACAGGGAAAAATATGTATGTGAAAAGCAATAAATATTTTGTTCACTTTGCTATCAAGATATTCACTATCAGATATTTATTATACAGCAGCAATTTATATTTTTAATCATTGCCCATTAATAGACACAGTAAAATATTTTTGAATCAGACATTTGGGGTTTGTATGTGCATTAAAATTGTCTTTTGTACTGTAAGTTACTGTTTAATTTGAATATTTTATCAGAACTGTCTCCCTGTGCCTTTATAATATAAAGTTGTTTCTACAACTTTTAATGATCTTAATAAAGAATACTTTAAGAATCACACTTTTAAGACTATCTCTTAATTTCAAATATCTAAATTTTTTTTTAATGGAAAGAGAGGTTGTGTAGATGTTATTTTTTTTTCCTCTTGCATGTATTTTGATACCATTTTCAGAAACTATCTGGTTGGTTGTGTGCTAGATTTAAAGTTTGTGTGTTTTGTTTTTTTTGTTTGTTTGTTTTTGGTAGGAAAGTTTTTTCTATAGTAGATAACTTTTACTGCTGATACGGGAGTTTTAAAAAAATTACGGAATTTTTCAAATGTATACAAGAGCATAATATGATGAACAATAGTTAACTATGGTTATACTAACTTCAAAACTTAGCAACATGTGGCCAAACTAATTTCATCTATGTCCCAATCTACTTGACCCCAGGTTATTTTGAGCAAATCTGAGAGATGTTATTTGATTCCGAGGTACATATTTCTCTTCCAACAAAATCACAGTACCATTTCACATCTAAAAATTAACAGTAATACCTCAGTATCATCAAAGCAGGAAAGCTTTCAAATACCATTGTCTTTTCTCAAAAGCTCAATATCCAACTGCGGGGGTTCTAAACTGCTGGCTATATACATGGAGTTAATTTGATGATCAATAAGGATAATAACTAACATGGACCAAAACATTGTAAATATGTAAATTATGTGTTCAAAATGTTAATAGCAAACAAAGACAAACCAATTCAGTCACCTTTGGAAGGATATTAGGGTATTATTCTGGAAACTGGTAACTTGGAAACAAAGAAGCATTCATTCTGCCTTATTACCCCAGGGTAATCAAATAATTGAGTGGAAAAATTTATAAAATATGTAGAATTATTCCAGTTAATAAATGCAGAAGGAGTGTTAGAATATCACCATTTCATAAATCCTAATGAAATGAGAGCTAGGCAGTGGTCATCAATTGCTACTGAAGCCATTAATTAAAAAGCTGATGAGGAACCTTGTATGGCTAGATCAAGATGACAAGACCTGAACTCATTGGCCAATCTTAATGATATGCCTTATACTATGACTCGAAGAAAAGTATACAGCACCACAAGAAAAGAGAAAAAAATTTTTGATCAAGCCCCTAGATCTATTAATGGGAAATACATGACACAAGGAAACGTGGGCATGCAGTCAACAAAATCAGGAACATGGGCAATTCTACAGGATAAATGACTTATTTTAACAAATTGCAAAGAAAAGGAGGGGGACCTTTCACGTTAAAAGAATCTTAAGTAACACATAGAGTAAATGCAAATGTTACCTTTGTATCCTGATTTGAACAAATCAATTTTAAAACTGGAAACAGATTTGAACAACTAAGTAAGGTCTTGGGTAACCTCATTCACTAATTTTGCACTTGCTTTAATATGTGGAAAAACCATAAAAGTACTTAATTCTATACTGGGTATAGTTCATTCTATACAAAGCTATATGTCTAAATTTTCAGTAAGAATATTTTAGTTCTTTTTCTTTTGAAAAGTTATTTGCCCACCATCACAAAACATAGGTAGTGGCTGACCTGGGCCTCAACAGTGGTTTTCTGATTGACTTCAACATTCTTTTTACTATACCATGTTGCAACTCTTGAGAACCAGAAGCATATAGTTGAAGGAAAGAATATATAACTGTAAAAAACATTCATATAAATTTCCTCAATTGTTACAAATTAGGGGACGGGAAGATTTGAGAGGCAGAGAAAACCAGAATGAGATACAGACAAGGTAAAAAAGGAGAGCAAGTTAGGGTTAAGAGAGACCTGAGGAAAAAGGGGTTTGAAAACAAGAGAAAGAAAATCTCATAAAAGGGTAAGATCTTTTCCCTTTGACCTTAACACTTTGTTTAAGCTTCTCTTAGATCTGTATAGAGTTAGATTACTATTCCCATCATGAGTTTACTAATATCTTGTTTCTAGGGGTCTACCAGTCTTTTAAATTTTATTTATTTTCACCTTTTTTTATCCCACAGATATTGTAGAAACTGTAAGCCATGTCCTATACCCTAAGTTCTAAGAATATGGACCCGTAAGAAAGTCCGCCTTGTAAAGTGACATTAAAAACTAAGCTCAACAGTTAGGCATGGTGTTTTGTTAATTTTAGCTTTCCTTTTCTATGTACATCTCACATGGTTAGGTAATTAAATAGTCTCATAGGCTATTTAGCTGAAGACAGGACTAAAGAAAGCAACGGTCTTTCAGTATTTCATTTTAATTCTGAAACAGTCAATGGCCCTCCAATGTCATTAAGTGGTCTCCCTAATTTCTTTTCTTTTTGTATTTAAATACATTCTTACTGATTTTAGTTTCCTATACTATGTCTTTATCCACTTTTTTAGCTACCTAAATTACTTCATTATACTTGCATTATCCTAAGGATTTTTATGGAGGTTATCTTTCCATTTTTTGAATAATCAGTAATATTTGGTTGGTGGGGAGGGAGTGGTGAGGAAAACACACCCAGCCCAAATTATGTATTTTCTGAGATTTGCTTTAAAAGGTGTGTTTTTAGCTGCCATCAGCAACTCTAAAAATCAACCTTTTAGAGTTTATTTTAAATCAATGCCTGTATTTTTATAGTAATACCATGGGTTGAGTTTCTTTGATTTTATCACTTTTACTGGGACACTAATATATATATATAATTTTTTTGTGGTCCTTTTATGTAATGGTTTTCAGACAATTTATTTTCAAATGTTTGGGAAAGAATTGAATTACAAGCAGATTTTGGTCTTAATGGAACTAATTAATGATAATTGGTGCACTCTTAGATGAGATGAAGTTTTGAGGATCTATTATTCTTTTAAAAGGCACTTGCAGGGCACCTGGGTGACTCAGACGGTTGAGTGGCCAACTCTTGATTTCAGCTCAGGTCATGATCTCAGGGTCCTGGGATCCAGCCCCGCATTGGGGTTTATGCTCAGCTGGAGTCTGCTTGTCCCTCTCCCTCCCCCTCTGCCCCTCCCCCCTCTCTCTTTCTCAAATAAATAAGTAAAATCTTAAAAAAAAAAGTCACTTGTGGGGCGCCTGGGTGGCTTAGTTGGTGAAGCGTCTGACTCTTGATTTCAGCTCAGGTCATGATCTCAGGATCATGAGATCAAGCCTTGTGACAGGCTCCATGCTGCATGTGGAGCCTGCTTGATCCTCTCTCCTCCCTCAGGGCTTGGTGGTTCAGTCAGTTCAGTCAGCTGGGATTCTGCTTCTCCTTCTGACCACCCCCCCCCCACCCTACCCCTGTTCATGCTCTCTCTCTCTAAAAAAAAAAAAAAGTCACTTGCTGTTGTTAAAGCCATAATAGGAATCTCTAACACTCAAAAACACTCATCTCCCATGGAAAAATAATGTTTCTCTTAAGTCATTTGAGAAAAGGCAATTAAAAAGTGAGGAAAGATAGACATCTTTAAACCATCAAAAATGTATACTTAGATGTTTCTGAGAGGGAAAGTCTGAATCTCTTTTACCAGTAACCAGTTTTTACCCTAGACAAATTAACATCTATGAGTTAGTGTTCACATTAAAGAAACTCATAATTTCTTCTTTGACTCTATTACAAGTTTACTGGACAAATAGTATTATGTATAGGAAAATACTTTATAGCTGCAAAGTACTGTACAAGTGTATTGTGTTAAACACTGATGGTTTGCCCAGAGAGAGAAGGAACTTCGTTCAAGAATTAAGTAAATGGCTTCTGCTGTCAGTGCATGACCACCATGGCTTTTACCTCTTTATAACTAGGATTAAACAGTTTTAGCAGGAGGAGAGGCCGCAGATATTTTTGGAAAACTTCTTGTGTTTAGGTGAAATTGCCAAAGATGTGATTCAGCATGATAAATGTAAGGGGTTCCAGTTTCTTGTGCTTCATAGGATAATAATTTATAATCAGCAGGCAAAAAATTCACAAACTTTTGGGGAGGGGGACTGTTAATTCTCATTCTTGAAGCTTAATTTCATCATCTTCTTTGAAATATCAAAAGTAAGGAAAAATGTCAGTTACCATGATACTTCAGGTATAGCGACTACTTGTTTTCAGTTCATGGTTTTCATTTAAAATTTTCTTTAGTTTATCTGATCAAAATTAAATGGAGCCAGTTTCTATAACTTAAGTGTTACCGAGAATTCCCAAAAAAGGAAACACAGTAGGGAGAGACATGGCAAAATATGCAAGCTTACTACTAATAATAAACCACTTCATCTCAACCCTCCTCATTGGAAGTTGACAGTCCCAATAAAAATGATAGAGTCAGATGGCATTTTCCTCTTGGCTTGGCTGAACATGAGTCTTAGGCAAGGATTTAGTGGAGAGACAGGGGATGCTGGGCGGCAAAGAGAAATTCCTGGAGAGATCAATTTTCTTTGCCCCCCCTTTTGTGACATCTATAATTAAACAAAACTGTCCAAAAGGAGTACATGATTATATGCACATTAAAATCAGCCCCCTTCCCCTACCCCAAGCCCTTCTTTCCCTCAAATAAGTAACTGCTGTTAATGCTGTTTGTGTTGGATTGCATTTAGGTAAGCACACATACGGGTTATTTATATAATAGAGATCATGCTTACTATAAAATAGGGAGTGTGTGAGTCTTAAGCTGTTTTTGTTTTTGTTTTGTTTTTCATGATTGGCCTCACAGCCTATCAGTCTAAATGAATCTATTTCATTCTTACAACTTGAGATGGCAAACATTTTCTTTAAAGATCAGATAATAAATATTTCAGATTTAGCAGGCTATGTAGTCTTTGTTGCTGTTAGTAAATTCTGCCATTGTACAGCACAAAAGCAGCCATAGACAACACATAAATTCATAAGCATGGTTGTGTTTCAATAAAGCTTTATTTGCAAAAACAGGCTAAGTTTGGCCCATGGGTTGCAGTTGGCCAAACTGTTCTGAATTATGACATAGTATTTCTGCATTAAAATCGTCATACTTTAACTATTTCTCTAGTTAATTATGTCCAGTGGTTCACTATTAAACACTACTGTAATGAATATCCTATACAAATAATCCTGTACATGTATGAGTATGTTCTGTAGGAAGTGAAATTGACAGGTCAAAGATGTGTATATTTAAATGTAAATATAGCTTCTAAATTCTCCAAAGGCCTTTACCAGCAAATACTCCCAAAGATTATATGAAAATGGACTTCTTAACACCTGCCAACACTATTATTTTTTTTAAATTTTTACCAATAATGGGCGCTTGGGTGGCTCAGTTGGTTAAGCAACTGCCTTCAGCTCAGATCATGATCCCGGGATCCTGGGATCGAGTTCTGCATCGGGCACCCCCTGCTCAGCAGGGAGTCTGCTTCTCCCTCTCCCACTCCCCCTTGCTTGTGTTCCCTCTCTCACTGTATGTCTCTCTCTCTCTGTCAAATAAATAAAAATCTTTAAAAAAATAAAAATAATAAAATTTTTTACCAATATTATGTGCAAAAATATTATTTCCTGTTTTTATTTACAATTGCTTAATAATTCATTGGTAAGGCTGGAGAGAACTAATAACACCCCTTTACCTTCCTGCCTGACTTAAATTAAAGGACAGATGGAGGAATCAAAATAGAGAATATTACCTATGCTACTGATAAAGCTGTTGGACAGCTTGGCCTGTATCTGTGATAACAATAGTTTTCCGAATACTATATCCTAAAACTAATCTTCCCAACTTTTATCACAGGTAATGGAAAATAACAGACCTGCCATTAGCAGTCTCTTCTTGGAAAACATACATGAAGAAACAGAATTTGTGATTCATAAGGCAATCCTATCCCAAAAGGAAAGAGAGAAAGTGGCTGAACTGCACATGACCAGTTCCCTTTCCCAAACTTCCCAGTTAGATGGGAAGGGAGGAGGACAGATTAGGAGTGCCACTCTTAGGCAGTCCTTCCACCAAGAAACATGAGTAGGAAAGTCAGTGTCTTCCCCCAACTCTCCAGCTCCAGTCTTACTGAGGCTGACCATCTCTCCAATAAGTTAGATGGTCATTTAGTTTTTTTGTAAACAGCTTATTCTTACCCCCTGCCCATTTTTAAAAGCTGATTTGTTCACATTTTTCTACAGCTTTCTAGGAGTGCTCCCCTCTTATTAAAGATATT
Source organism: Zalophus californianus (assembly GCF_009762305.2). Lineage (NCBI taxonomy): Eukaryota > Metazoa > Chordata > Mammalia > Carnivora > Otariidae > Zalophus > Zalophus californianus. Next base: position 99,481,379 of record NC_045595.1, read on the forward strand.
AGTCTTTGGTTATTTGCTGAAATTCCTGTATTTATTAAAGTCTAAGATGCCATTGCTTATAAGACATCATTATTTTATTATTCCTATTATTATATTATTCCTAAGGGGAGGGAGGTTAAAAAAAGTGTTAAGTAACTTAGAATTTATATTAATTGAAATAGCTTGCTTAGACTTTTTTTGGTATGCATACTAAAAGGGAAAATAGAAGCAAAATAGATTGGCTAAAGTATTCACAAAACATTTTCTATTCAGAGTTCACCCACTCTCAAGTCAGTTTTTCTGTTCAGAACCCTTGCTGTTCATGGTTTTCCACACTGTATATCATCCTCTGCATCATCAAATACATCGGTGCAGCCATGTTCCTCAGAGCCATATTTCCTCATTACTGTCTTTAGAATTTTTTTTCAAGCCATATCATCAATTTTGTAAGTTTCAGTGCTGGCACTTTCTTGAGCTTATCAGTAGATGTAATAAGGTTTCAGATAAAAACAAGACAGAACAAAAAACACGACTCATGTTTTCCTCCTGAAATGGTTCTTGAATAGTGTGTTGAGTGAAGTGTTAAGGGGTTGCACTTTTCAATAATAATGTAAATAACAACCAATTTGGAACATGTGCTGGCAATGGCTCTACTTCACAACTACTGCCTGGCAGGCAGCAAACGGAAGACACCACTCATTGTACAACAATGTTGATTGGCGATATGTTAAAATTCGAAGAAATGTTTGTTATAATTGATGATTTAGAGTGCTTTTTTCCTGTCATGAGTCTTTTTTTCTTCCTTTTCATGTTTTGTGGCAAAATGTATATAACAAAATCTGTCATTTCACTTTTTTTTTTTTTAGGATTGTATTTATTTATTTGAGAGAACGCAAGAGTGAGCACTGCGAGGGTGGAGGAGGGGCAGAGGAAGTAGGAGCAGACTCTTGCTGAGCAGGAAGCCAGATGCTGGGCTGCATCCGGGAACCCACCCCTCCACCCCCCACCCCAATCATGACCTCAGCTGATGCTTTACTGACTGAGCCACCCAGCCTCCCTCATTTCACTATTTTTAAGTGTACAATTCAGTGGTATTAATTACATTCATAGTGTTGTGCAAATATAACCAACCATCATTTCCAAAATGTTTCATCACCCCAAGCAAAACTGTACCCATTTCCTCTTTTCCCAGGCCCTGGTAATTTCTAATCTATAAAAAAAAGCATCTTTAAATTTCTCATTAGATTCTAATTTTCTTCTTGTGATGCATACTTAAGTACAGATTTTTCAGTTTTGATTTTGAGAAAATGATTTGTTCACCATTAACTGAATTCATAAAACTAAATTCTAAATTTTAAGTATGCTGTTATCATCTCTAACATCTAGAGGAATCTTGGCAATCATGGGGAAAAATGTTAAGTTCTCTAGATCTTTAGCAATACTTTTGTTATTCTGACATGCTGTCCAGGCTGTCAAAAACATATCTAGGTTATTTGGTCCTTGAAGAAACATTTATTTACATCATAGCTTTGCATGAAGAAACCTTTTAAGAAAACAGTTCAGTAGTTTGGATCCCACTTGAAATTCCCAGCAATTCTTTCTCCATAAGAGTTTTTACTAAACTAGCATTAAACATTTTTAACTAAGAAACATTTGCTTACTTCTTTTTTTGTGTATTCTATAGGGATGAAAAGAGTGATTTTTTTTTTAAAACCATGCATTCAAGCCATGAGTTTTTTATTTATCCCTCATGTATGGTTTTAATAAAAAATTCTAAATCTGAGTATTGACAACTGTTAAAAGTACTGTTCATATCTGTTTTGCTTTTCCTTTTAAGATACTCTTAAGTCACATGTTAGGAAATGACCCATCAGATGAGATTAGCTTTTGAGTTTACATGCCACCTCAGGTTATATTTAGTGCTATTGGCAAAAAATTTTATGGGTCTGCAGATCTTTCAACTTTGGTCAAGTTTTTGGCAAGATTTTTCAGTGTGTGTGATACCTGTTTCCTTTTGGCAAGTTTCTGACAACTTGACGCTTTAAAAAATATATGTCTGTGATGTGATCTTCAATACTTGCCTTACACCATTTTATTTTTTGACACTAAAAAGTGAGTTTGTAACAGGCCTTGAGCTGAACAAAATATATGCTCATACGTGTTGCCACACTTTGAGAGGTTGTCCTTTCTTTGGAGGGCATTTCTATTTGTGGATGAATGTACCCAGAGTTACATAAATGAAATACTAGATAAAGAAGAAGAGTTGTGGCCACAGGAACTTATCCTTCATCTACTTGCCTCCTGTCTCCAACAAGACCAAGAAGAAATTCTCTAACAGTTTTTAAACTGTTTCCAAATAAAAGACTATTGAAAAATCATTCTTAAAGGAGGGAAAAGCCAAATCTGGTAAAGTGAGACACATTCATTAATTTTTTTTCTATTTTCATCTGAAGTCTTTAGGAAAGCAACTTCATTTTTACCACTTTAAAGAGAGTTAAAATTATATCACTTTGGGCTATCTTATCACAGTTAATCATTCATCCATTAGTTTACTCTAAGTTGAAAGTTTGGGGAAATTCTGCCTTTCCCCCTTATTCCTCTGAGCAGCTGCCTTGTAAATAAATATGCATGCCTGGTCAGTAGAGGGGTTGGCTGAAGGAAAGAGAGCGTTTAGGACATTTCTTTGATCTCTACTCAGAAACAAAAAATTCCAGTTGTGTGCTTTACTCAGCAAGATGCAAGGAGGCGGTCCTTGACAAGTCTCCAATGTGATTTCCATATGGACTCTAAGGTCTTAAAAGAACTCTTTCTAATCTTCTGTCTTATAATGTTTCAGATTTAAATTCCATCTGCATTCACCTTTTAGCTCCTTTGCTGCCACTCTAGAGCTGAGTCACCATGAATAATCTCTCTTCGTCTTTGAGGCTGGGTCAAGCCTAGAGAATAACATGAGAAAATGCCTCATCCTTACGGTTGAATCTGCTCTGTGGATTTCAGAATAGATAGATGTTCTTTGCTGAGAGCTACTACAATGTCTACCTAAATGTCTTCATCTTAGACAATCGTGCAACAAGGTCAGGATGGCTGCAACCTCAAGGCAAAGGCTGTGTTTACTTCTGTTAAACATGATTTGCCAGAGAAGATTTAAATGCTGCTATTTTGCTATGATAAAACCAGTGGTGCCTATGTACAGATTTAAAGATATACATTCTCAGAGTATATTTAAGCATTTTAAGGATATTTTATCCCATTCTTTAAAAAGGTCTAGTTCGTTAAATAATTCAGAGTATTAAATTTTAAGATCGAGGGAATTCACTAAGTTTTAAAGAAAGGAGCTATGATTTAGATGCCAGGATACTCATGATTGAGGCATCTCTTTACCACTAGTGGGCTGAATAATCATGGGAAAATCACTTTGTTTATTTGGTTTTCAACTTTCTCTTCTTAAAAGGAAGTAGGATGAAAGAATTCCTAAGGACATTTTCAGCTGCAGCTTCCTGTAGTTTCAAGTTGATATAAATTTATTGTGGTCTTTAGAATACACTTAAACACCATACTTTAAGAAGTCTCAAAAATTGATGTTCTAACAATAACTATGTTCTAAAATAATAAATACTATGCCATTGGATAATTCATAATGAACAAGTTACTGAAAAGTTGTTAAATATTATTCTTTCAATAAATATCTTAGCCTTTAAGGAACTGGAATTCTGTCAGCACGATGGGAGATGACCCTTTATAACTAAAGTGTGAAGCAAGATGACTTGAATAAAAGCTTACTGGAGGATTAGATATGTTCTGGAAGCTGTGGTGGGTCATAGCACACTTTGTGTGAGAAACACGTTGATGCAGACAGTAAGACCAAGGGATAAAGTTCTTCTTAGACCCATTTTTCCATACTTTTCTGCAAGGGATTTTAGTACCTAAATGAAACATATTTGCTTTCATACACATTTGTGTATGTGTGTGGTGTTGAGGGGAATGTGGTGTTGATGGAGATGAATGTGGAGGATGACCATGTTTTTAGGTAAGTGCTATTCTCTAGAATTTGGTAAATCCTTTTTATTTATAGGAACCACTTTTAAAGCATTATAAAATTGTGTTTCCTTTGCACATTATTCTGTCTCTAAGTAGTTATGCATTCTATTAGGTCCTAAACACACTAGGATTCTCATCAAATTTCTCTCAAATATTTGTAATATAAAACTCTCACATTTGAAACAGAACATGAATGTTTTCCTGTGGAAAAGATTCACTGAATATGACTATGCCCCTTCCTTGGTTTATTTTTCTCCATGGCGCTTTTTATCCTCTATGTACTATGTATTTTAGTTGTTCATTTTTTTCTTGCCACTTGCAAAAATGGCTGCCAGGAACTCAGCTCAGTGTGTCAGGGGGGCATTTGAAAGAGAATAGGGTAAATGACTAATGAGCTGGTCTAATATTTTGAAAATAGGCAATCCCACACACTAGATTACTAGATTATTTTATTACACACCCACTGTGAACTTCAAACACCAAAATATGAGCATATCACATCTTTAATGTCTTTCTTTATACACTTGAAATTGGAGTTTCCATGAGATATCACTTGTTTAAATGAGATTTATTTTTTGAATTAAGAATATGTATTGGCATAATTAAGTCAAATGTAGGTGGATTGCTGAAATCATCTTAGAAATGGTAAGAAATGGTTAGAAAAGGGTCATTCATTCATATTAAGATGGAAACTGACTTAAAAGTCTGAATCTTTCCAACAATTGTTTGTTTTCAATAACTTTTTCTTCTATTGAAATTGTTCCTTATAAGCAGGAATGATAATGGCTACCATAAAAAGAGAATTTGTGTCCTCAGGAGACCTTGTCCTTACCAGGAACAGATTCTAACTTATTTTTTTGTGAAATAGTTTCTAGTGCCTCTTTTCCTGCAAAGTTTTAGCATCAACTCCTGATTTTGCTTTCACTATGTATTTCTACATGAGATCAAAATTGATACAGTCTATAATACCTACCAAATACACTGAACTAAATTAACAAGTGGGAAGGAAAATGTGACATTTCTTTTACACATTATTACTGATCAAGGAATAGAGTATGGGTATTTTGCTCCAATAGAACTCAGAAACTTTCAATGATATGAAGGCAATATTATAAGAAGGCTTGTTAAAATATTTATAGGGGGAAAATAAGACTCTAATAATCAAAGTGAACATTAAGAAAAACATGCAAACATGACAGGACCAGGAAAATGAACACATCATATTATCAAAGGGCACAGCCATCAGAAGAAATATCTGTTATAAATAGCAGCTGGGCAATTTGAAGCCTAGATGTTTCCCGTATTTTATTTGGAAAAGAGCACAAACCACCAGCCTTTAAAAAATAGCAGACTGTCCAGTGAAACTTCTCTACCATCAGGAAGAAAGTACATGGGAAAGCTGACCAAATGTGGTCACTCATCAGTATATTAAATCACTGGGTACGTAGCTCAGAACAGACATTAAAGAGAAATACTCCTATGGTAGAGGGAGAAGTGGAGAGAGTGCTATGGTTAATATTCTTTGATTTTAAGTAACAGAGAGTAACTCAAGCTATCACATGTGAAATATATATTATATTATATTATATTATATTATTATATTATATTATATTATTATATTATATTATTATATATAAGTGTCGCATACTCCAACAACATGAATGTGGCCAGGCTTTAGGAAGGGAGTGAATCCAGGGACTGGAAAACATCAGTTTCTTCCCATTTCTTCTCTCTACTTCTTTCTGTAAGTGTGCTTTGAGCACAGGTCTAACTCTTGGCTGGGAAGACACACAAAGATTGTTTCTACATAGACTTGAAGATAAAGTTAATGTGGCGGATGGAATGTTGGTCGTTAGCAGAAGGTTGGACCTGGGATGTGACTCTTCTGATAGAGATGGGAATCCTTAGGGCTTTCACTGAACATAGGAGGAGTTTGGGGGTAGAACGGGTGTGTCATGGTAGCGTAGGGCAGAAAGTCAGTGTTCATAAGATCTAATGTCCAGGAGATAAAGGCTCCAGAAAAGGACTAGCAGCTTGGCTCAGGTCTTATAAGGCCTTACCTTGCCCTTCCTACCATTTTAATTGGGAGAATGCTTTTATCTGGGATCCTTGTGTAGCTTGCTTTCCATCTTAGCCCAAATGTCACCACCCAGAGAGGTCTACCCTAACCACTCTATTTAAAGAAACCTCCACACCACATTCAAAGTACTCATACAATTACCTTGTTTTATCTCCTTTAAAGAGCTTATTTTTATGAGATTATCTTATTTCTATACCAATCTATTGTCTGTTCTCACCTTCTGCTTTTTGTGACATCATAGGCCTTTTCTGACTTTTTCTCCTTTGTGTCTCTATCATCTAGCACAATGCCAAGCACATAACAGGTGCACAATAAACATCTGTCGGATAAATGACTGGGAGCATAGATTGCTACTATAGAATTGGAGCTAAGAACAGTATGTGGCACTAGGATCTAGGAGATCATATAGTACTTTGATGTTCCAGAGCAGAAGGAAGGTCTTTCTAGTGCTATCAGAGACAGGATCTGCCTTCCCATGTTATTGGGGGCCTTAAAGTACTTATTATACCTATGCTTCAGTAAGGTTGGAAAATCAAGACTTACCAGCTGGCTTGAGGTCCAACCTTAGTACGAGAGAGGGGATTGTGTGTTCAAAGTGTAAAGTGGTCTGGGGCACATCAGACACCTCTACGCTCTGTGAGGAAGTGTTCAGCCATCACTTAAGGGTTATTGTTTCATGGCTATTGCCAATCACCCTGATTCAACTGAAGAAATATAGAATTTTTGAGAAGGAAAGAAGTGACTGTAGCTATTTACCAGACTGGGTTTCTAATAGAGATTTTTTATTTTTTGGTTAATGAAGCAAGAATTTATTTTAAATCATCTCTACGCATTTGAAAGACTTGAATTCGATTTTATGAAAAGGTAGGATATCTGCAGTTAAGCCTGAATATTAGTGTTAGGACCTCATGGTCTTCTCATAAAGTTTATCAAGGTCCTTGGTTCTTTAAAGGAATAAAACAAGGTAATATAAGTATATTGTTTTCTTTCTTTTCTCTTCCTTTTTGGCTGTGTTTCTGAGGAATGAATTTCATGAGGATATAAGATATATGTCCACTTAAACAGGATGAGTTTCTCTGAAAAAGAAGTTGGGGTAATGTTTGGAAGAAGGCAAAGAAGCTGGTCAGTCACAAGCATTAACTTTTTCACTAGAACTTCAACTTGAATGGCATACTTTGATAACACTGCGTTAAAAATGTGTTGAAAGTTGGCCTTTATTATATCCTGCAAATCATTTTTTTTTCCTGCAATGGTCATTTCTTTTTTTTTAATACTTTATTTATTTATTTATTTATTTATTTATTTATTTATTTATTTATTTATTTATTTATTTTAGAGAGGGAGAGAGCATGCAAGCAGGGGAGGAGCAGAGGAGAAGGGAGAGGGAGGGAGAAAGAATCTCAAACAGACTCTGCACAGAGCATGGAGCTGGACAAAGGGCTCAATCTCAGGATCCTGAGATCATGACCTGAGCAGAAACCAAGAATTAAACGCTTAACTGACTGAGCCACCTAGGCACCCAGCAATAGTCACATCCTTAGTTGTTTTGCTCTAAGAACAAATTGCTTTTGAACATCCTGGAAACATTGCACTCTAAATGTCGAGTTTCAGCAAACTCAGACCCAAACAAATGAGTCTAACTTTAGTAACTTGTGGTTTTCACCACAGTTTCTTCTCCCTGTATTATGAGTCTACTATTTATACTCTATTCTGGGGGAAATTAAAATTAAATAATGCAATTAAGAGTTACTTATTCTATTATCATAGAATCCAAGCCAGCATGGGGATGGGGCCTTGCTTTTTTCTGTGGTGTTTGGCCAGAGTATTTGGTATTGTCTAAGTGTCTACCTTGTTCCTTTCCTGGTCCTTTGGGTAGAGGGAGCAGGCTTTTGTTGGGCTTTTTATTGTCTGCGTCCACTGGCATTTCTGGATCACTTGCTTCTTCAGCTCCAAGTCTGGGCTATATGAGGCAAAAAGAAAATCCATAGAACCCACCACTTTGTCATTCCTCGGGTCCCAAGTTCACCAGCCAGTCTGCCTTTTTCTCTCATCCCTCAGAGTCTTCTTATGTTTGTTTTGTATACAATGTTCACAGTCTTTAGTTGTACTTCAAGGGAGAAATAGCGAAAAGTACATTAGCTCTATTTTCTTTAAATCTGGACAACTGATAGTTGACAGATTGCAAAGGTGATGCCATGGAGAAAGAAGAGTCTTTTCAACAAATGTTACTGGAACGGTTTGAAATCACATGCAAAAAACGGACTTGATTCATAACCATGCAATATAATAAAATTCACTTGAAATGGAGTTTTAAGTGTAAACCTTAAAACTATAAAACTTCTAGAGGAATGCATAGGAAAAAATCTTTGTGGTTTTAAGTTAAGGAAAGAGCTCATAGATACAATAGTCCCCCCTTATTTGTGGTTTTGCTGTCCGAGGTTTCAGTTACTCACTGTCAACCATGGTCCAGAAGCAGATGTTCCTCCTTCTGATACATCGTCAGAAGGTCAATGTAGCCTAACCCTAGGTCACAATACGTACATCATTCACCTCACTTTATCTCATCATTTCAGCATTTTATCATCTCACATCATAATGAGAAGAAGGGCAAATACAGCACAATAAGTTATTTTGAGAGAGAGACTGCATTCACATAACTTTTGTTACAGTATATTGTTATAATTGTTCTTTATTGTTGTTGTTAATCTTACTGTGCCTAATTTATTTATTTATTTTTTAAAGATTTTTATTTATTTGTCAGAGAGAGAGAGAGCACAAGCAGGGGGAGCAGCAGAGGGAGAGGGAGAAGCAGGCTCCTCACTGAGCAAGAAGCCCGATGCGGGACTCAATCCCAGGACCCTGGGATCATGACCTGAGCCGAAGGCAGACGCTTAACGACTGAGCTACCCAGGCGTGCCTGTGCTTAATTTAAATATTAAATTTTATCATAGGTTTATAAGCATAGGAAAACACATGGCATAGATAGGATTTGATACTATCCCGGTTTCGGGGATCCACTGGGGGTCTTGGCACATATCCACTGCAGATAAGGGAAGACTACTGTATATCCCCAAAAGTGCAATCCATAAAAGAGCAGACTGATAAATTGCACTTCACCGAATGCAAACCTTTTTACTCTTCAAAAGTCACTGTGAAGAAAGTGAGAAGACAAGCCATAGGCTTGGGGAAAATATTTGCACAGCACATATCTGATAACGGACTTACATCCAGAATATATAAATGTTCTCAATACTTCCTAAGAAAACAAGCAACTCAATTTTTAAAAATGGGCAAAGGAGTTGAAAATACAATTCACCAAGTAATAAAATCTAACCACACTGGGTCCTCATTCCTACATGGCAACGACTGTCTGGAACTGAATAGCAGTTCCCACCTTAGATTAGGCATGAATTTTCCAGTTTTCTTCAGTTCCTACTTGGTCTCTTCCTGGTCCTTGCAGGAATGTGAGTTACCTGACTGCTCTCTGTTCTAAGTCCAAAAGGAGAAATAAAGCTATTTCCATTTGCCAGGCTACTTCTGTCATTGTCAAGCTTATGTTTCACATTATTTAGAGTGGAGTCAGTTCTCTCCCCCACAATTCTTGCCGACTTCCCCCAGACTCAACTTTCACATTGGATCCCTCTTGGCTGCCTTGCATAGCTACACAGTCTCCAAAGTGACATTGAAATTATTGGCTGTAAGGGCTTGATTAAATACTTCTTTTCCTATAAACCATTTTTATCTCTATCTCTAACAGTTATAATAAAAAGAATGATCTAAAATAACATGAACTCTACAAAAAAAATTTGTATTAAACATAATTCATCAGTTCAAATGGATTTGAAATCCTAAAATTGTACTGAAAATGGAATTTATCCTATGTGTCCTTGTTTTAACATGATTGTCTTGGCCCCTATTGGGCATTAAGCCCTCAGTAGAATTTCTGACATGGAATTAATTATTTTGCTCTCTGCAGACATCACACCCTTCACCTCCCGCCTGAGAGCACAGGATCTAAGGCCTCTGAGGATAAGGTTCTTGTGTTTGTTTATACAGCCTTCTTCTCTTCCTTTATACGTTTACTCTAAAATACGCACCAAGAATGGATGGTATATGAATACATAATTCCTGGAAAATAATTCCTCTTTGTCATTTTCATTTGGCATTGAGACTTTCATTTCTATCAATTGAAAAACAATGAAAATTAATCTAAAGTAATCTGATTTCTTCAAATTGAATTTTTATAATATCAGGATATATAAGCTCTCTCATAAAATATCAACTGCTAATCTATATTTCTATAACATTTTCATTATATTTAGAGAATTCTTTACGTCCCTGGGAAACTCCATTTCAAGGACAAGCCTGCAGTATATCTTCTAAAGGATTTGTTGGGGCTGGAAGTGACTGAAAATTGTTGAAAACTTATGTCTACATAAAAGCCTGCACGTGGATGTTTATAGCAACTTTATCCATACTTGCCAAAACTTGGAAGTGACCAGGATGTCTTTCAGTAGGTGAACGGATGAATAGACTGTGACACATCCAAGCAATGGAATATTATTTAGTTCTAAAAAGAAATGAGCTATCAAGCAATGAAAAGACATTGAGGAACCTAAAAAGCATATTGCTAAGTGAAAGAAGATAATCGGAGGAGGCTACACACTATATGATTCCAGCTATCTGACATTCTGGAAAAGGCAAAACTATGGAGACAGTAAAACCATCAGTGGTTGCCAGAGGTAGGGTGGCAGCAGGCAGAGCACAGAGGATTTTTAAGGCAGTGAAGCTATTCTGTATGATATTACAATGCTGGGTACTTGTATTACCCATGTGTCTAAACTCGTAGAGTGTACAACACCAAGAGTGAATCGATTGCAACAATTATACCACTCTGGTTGTGGGTACTGATCTTGGGGGAGGCTATGCATGTGGGGTGCAGAGGATATATGGAAACTCTGTACTTTTTGTTCAGCTTCTGCTCAGTTTTGCTCTGAATCTAAAATTGCCCTAAAAATAAAGTCAATTAATTTAAAAGGAATGTTGGAGGGCTTTGGAACTGAGAAGCCATTTGACACATTGGAAATAACATGGCCCTTGAGTCAGAAAAACATTATTTGAATTTTTACCGATCCTTTTCCTGATAACTTTGTGAGATTTAACTTCTCTGGGCCTTGGTTTTCTCAGGAGTAAGTTATATGAGTAATATTTATGTTGCAGGATTGATCTGAGGAGTAACTGAGATACCTTTCTACTGGGGCCAAGGGATTTGTCCTTTGTCCCCATTGCAGAATGAGGCATGCACGTTAGGGGTATGCTCCCAGAGCCTGGGGGCCCTTGGAAGGCAATAGATGAACCTACACCCTTTTCAGAGGCAGTATATAGGAGACAGAGGAAAGGGTAAATCCAACTAGTCTCAAGGATATTGTGTCTTAAAATTTTACCTTTTACTCTAGCAGTGATAGTGTGAGATCTCCTTAGATAAACTGATGCTATTTTTAAAATACCACACATACTACCATCCCTGAAAAAGAATTTGAAATGATACTCAGAAAAGTTTTTATTTCTTGATAAGTTTTCCCTCCAGATATTAGGAACTTGAATAATATTTCCAAAAATAGAAGAAAGAAAAGTACGTACATGAAAGAATTACTTGAAAGAAGTAGTCCCAGGATATTGGATCCTAGTCACTAATCTTACTGAGAAATTACACTTACAATTAGATGTATAAATGGAGAGCAGTGACAGGCAAAGTATCTTGAGAAATATGAAAAGAGAAAAATTAAGGCAATTGGAAGGAGTGGATAACCATAAGAACTGTCAAGGGGCTTCTTTTCCATTTTCTCCTTTACCCCACACCAAAAATCCCTTAACGGCCAGTGGCAGACCAACAAGCTCTGCCACAGCATCCATTTCTTCCTTTTTCTCTTCTAACAGTTCCCTCTCATTTTTGTTGTTATTATATCCCTTTTGCCACTTCCAACCCATGGGCTTCGGGTAAAAAGTCCTTTTTCCCAGTTCGAGAGATTAGTGTCATTGAGTAAGATACTCGCCCTCCTTCGCCAGTAATTGCTTCAGAAACGGGCATGTGAGGTGGCGGTTTGTGCCAGGGAGGTGTGAGGAAAAGTTTGCTGAGGGTTTCAAGGAAAGACATTTCCTCGCTATTAAAAAAGAGCCAGTCTCTCTTTCTCTGGTCATCCTGGAGATGCAGATAAAACGCTCAGAAGTGCCACAGCTCTTTTTCTGTTGTGCAGGAGCCAAGCTGAGGATGAAATTAATTCACAGTGGAGGACCCGGGTGGAGAGAATTACAGAGAAAAAGGACTGGAGCTATTGGCTTGTTTCAAAAATACAATGCCTTCCCTGGAATTCTAGGGGTATGAGACAATACATACCTTTATCCGAACTAGCTTAAATTAGTTTTTTATTTGCAGCTGAAAGCATTCTAGCCAATATCAGCCAGCTAGTGTACTATTCAAAAAATGGTTATTTCTGATAGTTGGCTTTTATTAACATGTGCACGAAAAAGTTAACAAAGACGTGGTAAGACCTTTAGATCATGGCACAGGATAAAGAAAATCAGTAATTTGATACCATGGGAAAGAATGCCAAAAAGGCAGTTGACTTGCATGTCTGAAGCTACCGCCACTCATTTTTTGAATGAATGATTAAGCCTTCACCTTAATGTCTTTTCAATTCACTTTTTTTTTTTGACAGTTTTGTACATTGTTGTGTGATCTCATACTTATCTGGGTTAGAGACTTAGCAGAAACCCCATAGATAACTATGTAAGAGAGTTGGAATAAACTCAATGGGACTTCATCATATTGTGGATAGTGGGAGCTGAGTGATATTGACAGTTATAACAAAGATGATGGCAGGGAATTTTTTATAAGTGGGTTTAATGCAATGTTGAGTCTAAATGCAATAACATTTTAAGAATAGGTTTGATAATAGGTATTTTTAAAAGGTTGGAATGTGTTATCAAACTGTGGAGACAGGCTCACACTGATACTTTCCATGATATGAAAACAGTCTGCCTTGATTTTTCAACATGTAAGTAATTTCCAGCAAAGAAGAGGACAACACACATTCCCTAGATATCCCGAATTGACTCTCAGGTACTTTGAATTTTACTTGTCAACCTTCTTAACGAGAATGGGATTAGACTGTCATTGATGTAGAATATACATAATAGGTCATTCATGATGAAAGTAAATGTGTATTTGTTGAATGAATGAATGAATGAATGAATGAATGAATGTAAGTTATTTTCACTTTTGTTTCAACGACCACTTAAGCTATTAGCCTACATAAGGAGTTCTATACCATTAAGATGCTGGATTCTACAAACTACTCATGAAACTCTTCATCTTATTTTATTGTTGGATTTCACTGTACACACTGGGTCCAGGTTCATCTTTCCAGATGCTTGCAGAGTATTTTCACATGCATGTTCCTCTATCAGCTCAAACTCAGATATTCCAAATCAAGCCTCCCTCCCATCTGGAACTTTTCCCCATCATCTACTCTCTTTTCATTTGGGGGCATGCCTTTCTCCTGGTTGCTAAGGGACGGAGCATTCACTTTCTTCCTCTCCATTATCTCTCTTATTTAATTAGTCATGGAGTCCTGTTTACTCTTCCTTACAGTATCTCTTGCTTCTTAGTACCATGGCTACAAAACCTCAGCTGACTCATTGTTATGTCACTCTTTTCCCAGATTTTACTTACCCCCAGCTCAAACCACACCACACACATTTGCCAGATTTATCTGTCTAAAACATTGCTTTCATGTGGCTTTCTTTGGCTTGAGAACTCACAGTAACTGCATATTGCTTGACGCTTCAAATCCAATTGAACGTGGCTGTCATTCCAGGTCTTTCGCCGTTGGTCTAATACTACTTATAAAAATTGTTTTTTAGATCTCCTCAGACTATACTCGCTGCTATAGATTGGTTTCTGGCTGTCCTGAGCACATGTCCCAATGCCACGCCTTTGCTTAAACGGTCTCTGCCAGAGATGCCCATTTTTAAATCCTTCTCCAACTCGGTCCCTTTCCTTGTTTTCTTACCTTCACCCTGATTCTCAATCCAAGTATCCATGCCATGCTTTCTTCCAGGTTCAGCTAAGTCCTATCTCTGTTTGTATTTTTCACTATCTTACTTCACAGTTATTTCTTTCTAAAGGAGAATTTCCCCAGGGTAAATTGCTTTCAGTTGTGTAAAGTTAAGCAACTGTGTGTCAGTATCATGCAGCTTTGAAGGGAATGAGCTTTTGGTCACATCTAAGTGAGGAGCACTGAGATCATGATCCTAGTTATGACGTAGCCTAGCGGTTATCTGCTAACTGTGGTCTTCCTTGCCATGGCTTCCCCAGTAGGAATTTCACTAATGGAAAATGATAATTAAATGTTGACTTAAAAAATTCTTTCTTTTTTCCCCTAATGGTATTTTCTTCTTTCTTTTTTTAGTTTTTATTTTAATCACCCAGTGCTCATCACAGCAAGTGCACTCCTTAATCCCCATCACCTATTTCACTAATTCCCCACCCCCATCCCCTCTGGTAACCATCAGTTTGTTTTCTATAGTTAACAATCTGTTTCTTGATTTGCCTCTCTCTCTCTCTCTTTTCATTTGTTTTGTTTCTTAAATTCCACATATGAATGAAATCATATGGTATTTGTGTTTCTCTGACTGACTTATTTCACTGAGTATTATACTCTCTAGCTCCAACCATGTTGTTGCAAATGGTGAGATTTTTATTCTTCTTTATGACTGAATAATATTCCACTGCATATATATACATATATGCAGTGGAATACACACTGTATACACACACCACATCTTTATCCATTCTTCTATCAAAGGACAGTTAGATTACTTCAATAATTTGCCTATTGTAAATCATGCTGCTATAAACACAGGGGTGCATGTATCCCTTTGAATTAGTACTTTGGTAATCTCGAGTAAACACCAGTAGGGTGATTATGAGATTGTAGGGTAGTTCTATTTTTAACTTTTTGAGGTACATCGATACTGTTTTCCACAGTGGCTACATCAGTTTGCTTCCCACCAACAGTGCAAGAGGGTTCCTTTTTTTCCACATCCTCGCCAACACCTGTTGGTTCTTGTGTTATTGATTTTAGCTATTCTGACAGGTATGAGATGATATCTCATTGTAGTTTTGATTTGCATTTCCCTGATAAGTGATGTTGAGCATCTTTTCATGCGTCTGTTGGCCATCTGTATGTCTTCTTTGGAGAAATGTCTGTTCACATCTTCTGCCCAATTTTAATTGGATTATTTGTTTTGGGGTGTTGAGTTTTATAAGTTCTTTATGTATTCTGGACACTAAACTTTTATTGGATATGTCATTTGCAAATACTTCCCCCCATTCCGTAAGTTGCCTTTTTAGTTTTGTTCCTTTCCTTCTCTGTACAGAAGCTTTTTATTTTGATGTAGTCCCAATAGTTTATTTTTGCTTTTGTTTCCCTTGCCTCAGGGACCTATCTAGAAAAAAATTGCTACAGCCTATGTCAGAAATTACTGCCTGTGCTCTTTTCTAGGATTTTTATGGTTTTACATCTCACATTTAGGTCTTTAATCCATTTTGAGTTTATTTGTGTGTGTGTTGTAAGAAAGTGGTTCAGTTTCATTCTTCTGCATACTGCTGTCTAATTTTCCCAACACCATTTGTTGAAGAGACTTTTTTCACATTGGATATTCTTTCCTGCTTTGTCAAAGATTCATTGACCATAAAGTTGTGGGTTTCTGGGTTTTCTGTTCTGTTCCATTGATCCATGTGTCTATTTTTTATGCCAGTGCAATACTCTTTTGATTACTACAGCCTTGTAATATAAGTTAAAGTCCAGAACTGTGATGCCTCCAGTTTTGCTTTTCTTTTTCAAGATTGCTTTGGCTGTTCAGGGCCTTTGGTGGTTCCATACAAATTTTAGGATTCTTTGTTCTGTTCTGTGAAAAATGCTGTTGGCATTTTGATAGGGATTGCATTAAATGTGTAGATTGCTTTGAGTAATATGGACATTTTAATAATATTTGTTCTTCCTTCTTTTTCTTTAATTTTTTTTATTGTTCTGTTAATCACCGTACATTACATCATTAGTTTTTGATGTAGTGTTCCGTGATTCATTGTGCATAACTCCCAGTGCTCCATGCAGAACGTGCCCTCTTTAATACCCATCACCAGGCTAACCCATCCTCCCACGCCCCTCCCCTCTAGAACCCTCAGTTTGTTTTTCAGAGTCCATCGTCTCTCGTGGTTCCTCTCCCCCTCCAGTCTCCCCCTCTTCATGCTTCCCCTCCTGCTATCTTCTTCTTTTTTTTTTCTTAACATATATTACATTATTTGTTTCAGAGGTACAGATCTGTGATTCAACAGTCTTGCACAATTCACAGTGCTCAGCATAGCCCATACCCTCCCAAATGTCTATCACCAAGCCACCCCATCCCTCCCACCCCCCACCCCCACTCCAGCAACCCTCAGTCTGTTTCCTGAGATTAAGAATTCCTCATATCAGTGAGGTCATATGATACATGTCTTTCTCTGATTGACTTATTTCACTCAGCATAACACCCTCCAGTTCCGTCCACGTCGTTGCAAATGGCAAGATCTCATTCCTTTTGATGGCTGCAGAATATTCCATTGTATATCTATACCACATCTTCTTTATCCATTCATCTGTCGATGGGCATCTTGGCTCTTTCCACAGTTTGGCTATTGTGGACATTGCTGCTATAAACATCAGGGTGCATGTACCCTTTCAGATCCCTACATTTGTATCTTTGGGGTAAATACCCAGTAGTGCAATTGCTGTATCGTATGGTAGCTCTATTTTCAACTTTTTGAGGAACCTCCATACTGTTTTCCAGAGTGGTTGCACCAGTTTGCATTCCCACCAACAGTGTAGGAGGGTTCCCCTTTCTCCGCATCCCCGCCAACATCTGTCGTTTCCTGACTTCCAATCCATGAGCATGGAATGTCTTTCCATTTCTTTCATTAATGTTTTATAGTTTTCAGAATACAAGTCTTTCACCTCTTTGGTTAGGTTTATCCCTAGGTATCTCATTATTTTTGGTACAATTGTATATGGGATCGTTTTCTTAATTTCTCTTTCTCCTACTTCATTATCGGTGTATAGAAATGCAAGTTTGCGGCCTGTGACTTTACTGAGTTTTTTTTTTTTATCATTTCTAGCAGTTTTTTGGTGGAATCTTTTGGGTTTTCTTTATGTAGTATATCATGTCATCTGCAAAGAGCAAAAGTTTCACTTCTTCCTTACCAATCCAGATGCTTTTCATTTCTTTTTGCTGTCTGATTGCTATGGCTAGGAAAAAAATTCTTCCTTATGCTTAAGTGCACTGTAGTTATAAAATCTACTGTGTGGTTAGAGAATCTTTTAAAACAATTTAAAATATTTAGAAAAATACTGTAATACCTGGGTTCTATCACAATACATGAAAAAGGCAGATAGAAACTTGTATGAAATAATGTCTTGAGTATATCGAAATATATCTACTCCTTAAAAAAGACTAAAATATTAAAATTAACAGTGGTCATTTGGGGATGATGGTATTGAATGACTTGCTATCTTTTAAAATATATATTTTTTAATTTGTATTTTAGAGGAGTGTAATAAGATATGCTCCTATGTGTTTTGTATAAGTTACTGAATTAAGGCCTAAAAAGCTGCTGCTTTTTTGAAAAGCATTAAAGAATATGAGTAAATAGAAACCAAAAAATTATTTATTAGAACTTAAGGGACAGGAAGATAGTTAAATACAATATAGAAACTATCTTGCTTTGCATATCTAAAGGTAATAATAATTACCTTTCACTACCTAGTACTGAGCCCATATTCAAACATCCTGTCCTGTTCCCAACATGTCTTTTATAGCCAGTTGTTGAAACCAGGATCCTAACAGAGATCCTAACACATAGTGCATTTTTTTGTGATGTCTCTTGCCTGTTTTTATCTACAACACCCACTTTTTCCTCCCTCCCTTACTTCCTTCCCTCTCCATGATATTAACTTGATCATGAGACTGGGCCACTTGTCTTGTAGAACAACCTGCTTTTTAAATTTGTTTAATTGATTCCTGGTGGTGCTGCTTTAGCTCCTTCTTCCAGCTCCTGTTTCTCTATAAACCAGAAGTTCGATCTTTAGGAGTAATTAGATTCAGGTTGAACATTTGGGGCACAAATATTTTATGAATGAAGCCACCTAACTCCTAACACGTCCCATTAGGAAGTGCACGATGTACGGTTGCCCCGCCATTGTCATGCCAAGACTGATGCCTGAGTCAAACAAGCCCCAGCCAGATTCCTCCCCACAAAGCCACATTTCTCCCATCCAACCTATAGTCTCTGCGGTGATGCTTTAGCACCACCATGTAGCTGAATTTTTAGATGGACCACCTTTTAAAAAAATGAAGTCCTCTATATAAGTTCATATTTAAATACACTTAATTTTAGAAATCCCTTGGAGTATGTGAAAAATGTCTTTGACTTTGAAATACAGCCCCCCAAAATCAATGTCTTAGAATGAGCAATAGAAACATGGTATTAGACCAGATGATTTAGCAGATTAATTTTTCTTCAAGTATAAGTTCAGTCCTTTAAAACTTTCCGTGTGTTGTGCTAAATAAAAATATTGATATGTTTCATTCATGTTGCAGAACTGCTGGCTTTTGCTGTCTATATGTCCAGGGGCCTTCACACTCTCTCTCTTCTGGGGCTCTCTTCTGTGTCTCTTCTGTCCTGAGACACAAGTGTGCTTTTGTGTGCTTTCCTGCGCCACTCGAAGCTCGCCTTCTGCCAATCAAAACTGGCCGTTCCTTCTCTGCCAGCCTCTTTCATGGTTGCTGGGTTTTTGCCAGTTCCTGAACCTGGCAATAGAACTTATGCTGCAACAATTTATGTTGTTATTTTCCCACTCACTTTAAATTCTGGGCAAAAATGTAGCTCTTTGTTTCTTTGGGAGAGTACTTAAAGACTCCTTTTGAACTTGAACTCAGCACATGTACTCTATGAAAGGTGCTAACATTTATGCAATTTAAATAAAGATTAAAATGAATGCCTGTAACCATAATCAACTGTGTGGATTTGCCACAGTTGCCCTTAGACATCGTTTTCTTAATTAGTGGAATATGGACTAGACTTGTTGATATTTTAGCAGCATTTCAGAAGGGCATCTAGAATGTGGCTGCTGACTTGCTCTTGAATTTTATACTATTTTTAGTGGCATTATCCCTGTAAGGTATGTGCTTAAAATGAGTGGAGGAGTAGATTGATCACTTAACTTAGTGTTTAACTTAGCAGATTTCAATCTCTGGGTGCTTTGTCCTTAAGTTATTTTTGCATTTGCAAAAATATGCTCTTTTAAATATGGATTGTTGAAAACAGTGTAAAAGTTAGAAATCCTAGAAAGGTAGAGAAGGAGTAGGTAGAAATAGAAACATTTATTTTTCACAGTTATGAGTAATCTGCTTTCCTTTTTAGAAATGCCTTTGACTGGGAAAGATTTTATAGTGTATGTTCTCCAAACTGTTATGTAAAATTTTATTTCTCCATGAGCTCTTAAGCTAGAAGCCAAAACAATGTTTTTTGGGGCCTAAGTGCATTGCTTGATCTTGCAAAGCCTATTTCATGGTCTGCTAGATCCTAATGGAGATGGTTGGTAATGAGATAATATTTATTTATATAGAAAATAAATTTACAGCAGAGTGCAAAAAGCATGTAAGCAAGTAGTACCAGCTTTAAAAAGTTTATAGTGAAACTATATGAATGTTTCTAGTTTCTCCAGGAAAATACTTTACTCACACATATACTACAGATACCTCATGCACATACTTATAAACATATATACTTCCTTTTTACTCAAAGGCACATGTGTATCTTGAGGTATCCTTGTGGGTGATTCTTACTAACTAATCTAAGCTTTACGATTCTTACTATCCTAAGAACTATTCATCAGCTTCCTGCTTTCCTTGAAATCGATTGATAGCAAATGTTGAATGTATTTGCTTAAAGCAACTTCTGTGCACCAGTTAAGCGATTTACATATTTCACTATCTAATAACAGTAAAAGCAATTTCTATAGTGTCTTTTGCTGACCTTGACAGCTAATGTGTTAATAACATTTCAGACTGACGATTTGAAGCCGGCTTTTTGCCCAAAGCTCTGTAGTAAATTATTACTGCATTGCAGATTACAATTTAATTCCTTAAAAAAAAAAATGCCAGGATCCTCAGATCCTTGTTTGGGCTGCAGAATCAAAAACAGCGCTCAAGCTGTGACATCTTGGAAAAATCATCCTTGTAGATGGAACTTAATGTGATTCATAAGTACACTTTGTGCCAAAAAACATATAGTGTGATACCTTGATTAGTGAAAACTCTGGGAACTAATCTCCTTTATAATGAAATTGGCAGTATTAAAATTGTGGGAAGTGAAGCTTTGTATGGAGTAAGGCTTGACAAATGGTACTACACGGCTTCCAATTGTTCCATCTAAATACAGGCAGATGGGGCTACAATGAGCAAAATCATGAGGCTTTCAAAATATGTTTCACCTCCTTTTTGCTTTACTCCCTTAAACCAGTGCCTTCTTGTTCTCTTTCCTCTCAGCTTTGCCCAAAGAGGAAGTTTTAGTGACTCTCACTTCTCCCAGCTTGCCTAGATGACTAAATACTTTTTGATGAGCATGTTGCAAAATGGCCATCTCTGTCCTGAGTTTGGCGGGCCAAACTGTTTTGTTTGCCCTCTCAGTGTTTTGTTTTGTTGGCTTTTATGAGTTAGTTACCAATGTTTGAAGATACAAATGTTTTAAGTAAAAATAGGGATCAGCATCTCTCTTGAACCAGCTTGTAACCGTCCAGACTTTCCCTTGGCCACCCTCAGTTGAAGCTGGGAGACATCTGTCCACTGTTGACAGGGTGAGTTCTCTGCAGTTAGTTCTCTCCCCTCCCCCCTCCTCAACCGCTTCATCTTCTGGCCCTTGTAGGCATTTGTTTTGACTCTTGTATTTAGTGACAGTTTTAACCTAAATAGCACTTATGTTTGATGAACTTAAGTTTTTACCTATTCCTTCAAGCTGTGAAGGGAGATTCGGTTTCCTCTTAAAAGACTAACAGATCTTGGGAAGCAAGTATGTAAGAGACTCAAGTCATGAGGTGTGTTGGTCATGCAAGCGAAGTTGAGTTACTCCCATTGGATACTTCGGTTTTTCCCAAGACTACCCCTCCCGGTCTCTTCCCCTCCTTCCACTCCCCTGGCCCTCCAGTGACAGATAGAGAGGTGGCTGCATCTAGATGAAATTGTGCCCTTCATCACTGGTGACCTCCCGAAACCTGTGCTGCCTTGGCTCTTCAGCAGGTCACCTGGGGCCCCTTTACTCATCAACCTTCCCCACACCTTCCACCTGTCTTGACAATGGGGCTGTTATTGGGTTTATTTCCTAAAATCTGTTAGCATGATTTCTCCTCATTTACCTCTATACTAAATCGTAGGAGTCCTATTTCATGTTTTCCAGCAGATTTGATGCTATTTTCTTTAGTATGTTGTCATATTTGTATATTATATGCCATATTTTTACCCTCCTACATGAAGTTCTGAAATGAACATCTCGATCTTTCGTATTTTTTTCTATCTTGCTTGTGAAATATCTGATGAATAAGTGTGTCACTGGAACACATTCTCTTCATTAATAGAGGTATTACTGCAAGTCCGTGTTAATGTCCCACTGGAAATAAGCTTGTAGGAACGCTCATATTTTCAACAAGTTTTATTTGCTGAATTTCTCCCAGGTGCATTCTTTCAGAATAAGGCAAGAAAATGCATTTTTATGCCTGACATTTGGATTTTATTTTAATACTGCCCATTGTTTTTACACACAGTTGCATACACTGCCATCTAAAGCTGCTTTGCAAAATTGCTTGTTTTAGAAACCTGTTGATCATAAAGTTCTCACTTTGGGCTTTTCTGTTCTGCCCCAAATTGCGTCTGCTCAATAAACATAGACCCACCTGAGTCGTTCCTTCATCAGCTCTTTTCAAGAAGGGATCATGTACAATGCTTTCTATTCTATTCACCTGGGATATGTGGTGGTGGGATTTTCCTAATTTAATATTTGTCAGGGACTGGTAGTATTAAAAGTATATCCTTAGAAGGAGAGTATTTCTTTCATATATGAGCTTAGATACAAAGGCTTAGTTATCGAAGCATGTCAGAATATGGCGTGTTTAGAGTCAAGCTAGGTCTTCTGTGCCCAGTGACTATAGAGACCCCAGTGGAGTTGAAGGAATGTGAACTGGGAGGTCCGGGAAAAGCATGTGTAAGACACCAGGAGAAAGACATGTGATGGGGAGGAGAGGTATAGCATGAGTTTTAAGCAAAACCCCAAGAAGTTTGAGGGATAGTCCTTTAATTAGCCCGCTTTTCCCTCTCATTTTACCTATTTCCTAACTATGTAGACATTCCCAAGAATGAGCCTGTTAGTGGAAAACTAAGTTGATCCAGCCAAGGCATTGGGTCCAATTGTTTTGAGGGGTCCACTTGAGTAAAATTTTCAGTGGTATTGATTATGGTCATTAACTAGACAATTACATTTAGAGACACCAATAAAACTGCATTTGAGTAAAATTTAATTTTTTAGTTGCATTTTTAAAAAACTGCATCGACGTCTCAATATGGCCTCCGAGGCTGACTGTGATTGACTATAATTCATCTCTTCAGGCTTATCTTTCATGACTCTTGAATGCTATGTGCCACTGGACTGCTTCTTCTTGTCCTTTCCCTTGATCAGAGAGTATGAAATAATAGGAAATATATATTTCTCACTGCCACTGGTTCCTAGAACAGAGCTCCTAAACCCTTGGTAAGTGATAAGAGCACTAGGAGCATCTTTTGTTCTAATATTTGATCTTTGGCCCTTGTTCCTGACACAGGGCTTCTAAATCCCTTGGAATTTCCTGGGCGATAGGAGAGTCTTTTGTTCTAATAAGGTAACCTTTGGTGAGCTGAACAGGGGCTGGTCACCAGAAAGACCAAGCTATGATTAAGAAGCTTGGAACTTTCAACACTGTGACCCCCTGCCCCCTGTCCTCTGGAAAGGGGAGAGGAGCTGGAGATTGAGTTAATGATTGATCATGCCTACATGATGGAACCTTCATAAAAATCTCAATAATACTGGTTTGAAGAGGTTTTGGATCTACATGTGAGGAGGGTGGCACATCCCACATCCACAGGGACAGAAACTCCTGTACTTGGGACACTTCCAGACCTCACTCTATATGTCTTTTCATCTGATTGTTCATGCCTACCCTCTATAGTATCCTTTATAATAAACCAGCAAATGTGTTTTCCTGAGTTCTGTGAGCCATTCTAACAGAGTGTTGAGCCCAAGGAGGGGGTTGTGGGAACCCCACATAATAGACAATGGGTCAGAAGTATAGTCGACAATCTGGGACTTGAGAATGGTGTCTGAAATGGAGGCAGTCTTGTGGGACTGAGCATTTAACCTAGGGGATGTGATGCTAACTTCAAATAGTGTCAGAATTGAATTGAATTATAGAGCATCCACTTGGTGTTGTAGAGAATTCCTTGATGTGTGGAAAACCCACACATCTGGTATCGGAAGTATGAAATGTGCGAGAAAAGGAAAACACAGAAGTGCTTTTCCTAGACAATGAGAGAAATGTCCTTCTATGTATTTCTGTTTATTATATGCCACCCACATTTGAAGACCCAGCTCAAATGCCACCAACTCCATGAAGATTCCAAAAGCATCTCACCAGAAGTAATCTGTCCCTCCTTTATTTTCCCCGCTATATTTGCCTTATATTTATAGTTGCTTGTGTTTCTGTCTTAATTCCCACAAATGTAGTGTGTGTGTGTGTGTGTGTGTGTGTGTGTATTTCCAGTGGGACTCGCATTGTTGGGAATGTCTACATATTTAGGAAGTAGGTAAAGATCAAGGTCAAGGTGCCAGTTGATTCAGTGTCTGGTGAGGACCTGCTTCCTCATAATAGACAGTCATTTTCTCACTGTGTCCTCACATGGCTGACAAAGCAGGGGAGTTCTTTGGGGTCTCTTGTATAAGGACACTAATCCCATTCGTGAGGGCTCCACCCTCATGACCTAGTCACCTTCCAAAGGCCCTACCTCCAAACACCATCTCACTGGGGATTAGGTTTCAACATAGGAATTTTGGTGGGGACAGGGAGAAGGATACATTAAGTCTAAAGCACATAACATTGACGTATAGTCACTATTAATCTTTTGGTATTTTATTTCTAATCATATTTTTACATACACACACATAAACACATATTTGGAGGGAGACAAAATTCTCTCGCTTATGTTATATAATATCAAGGCTCAAAAAAGAGCAGATGCTAAACATTGTTACTGATTTTTTTTTCAAGTTTTTATGGTGAGAAATTTTAAAATATACATAGAAGTGGTTATAATATAGTGTAAATCTCCAACCCCAGCCTTAATAATTATCTCATGACCCATCTTGTTTCATCTATTTCCTCACCCACTTCCCCCCTCCTGTATGATTTTGAAACAAATCCCAGATACTAGTATGTGTTTCTGAAAGATAAGGATTCTTTTTTTAAAAAGGACAATCACAAAGCATTATCACAAATAAATATAACTAACGATATTCTTCCTCACCATCAAAATCCAGCTGGTGTTCAAATTTCCAAGTGTCTTATAAATGTCATAGTTTTTCTGTATTTATTTGCATTTTTACTTGAATATATTTAAATAATTTAAATCGGGCCCACACGTGATAAATATGATTTTAAGCCTCTCAATCTATGGGTTTCATACCCTTTCTTTCTTTTTTTCCTTGTGATTTATTTGTTGAAGCAACCACATCCTCTATCCTGTACTTTCCTACAGCAAGTTCTTTGTTAATTTTGATTCAAATAAAACCTCGGAGCTTACAGCTACCGCTGGTCTAACATGAGAGGCAAAGGAATTAGAATTTATAGGTGAATATAATTAGCAAGCCATGCACAGTGTCCAAAGGATAGCTTTTGTGTACTGAAGTTTCATTGGCATTAAAATCATGTCCATGTGATCATGAAATTTCAAACTTAAAAGCATGAGCTTTTTCAGAAATTAATTTCTAAGAAGGGCCTATTCCTTGAATAGCATTACATATACTACTGTAGCAAATCTCTAGAGGTGCTTGCTAAGAAAGTCCAATGCCATGGGTTTAAAGCCAATAATAAGTGTAGTTTATTGTCCTTTTATTTGGTGTCGTAACATTGTATTAAGACAAAACAAAACAAAATAAAAGCAAAAAAACACCAAAAAGAAAATAAGTAAGTTACTATTTGAAAAGCATAATTGTTGGGATGCCTGGGTGGCTCAGTCAGTTACGGGTCCGACTCTTAGCTTCAGCTCCCTCCTGATCTCACAGTCATGAGATGGAACCACACATCAGGCTGTGTGCTGGGCTGAGTGGAGCCTGCTTAGGATTCTCTCTCCCTCTGCCCCTCCTCCCCTCTCATGTGCGTGCACTCTCTCTCTCAAAAATAAATAAATAAATAAATAAATAAATAAATAAATAAATAAATTTAAGAGAAGAAATTAAAAAAAAAAGTATAATTGTCCTGAAATTCTCAAAAGCGCTGCATATTGTATTCTTGGTCTTTGTTTGTTTGTTTTCAAGAAACAAGGACATGCTCATGCTGACTCAGGTGATGGGTGTTTGTCGTCAGGATGCGTGGAAAAGTGTGGAAGACCAGGAACCCATATGGTCGGGAATCACTGCGCACCATAGTCGGTCTGCAGCTGGCCTGCAGCATGCCTGGAGGCCCAGTGGAAACTCTAGAAGCTATTCTTCTCCTCAAAGCCAGCAACCTTACTCTGGAGGGGCTCTGTATGACCGTGAGCCACAGAGCACCATCTCTGCTTCGATTGCTCTTGCCTCTGTTAGTTGATTCTCTCCCCTCTCCTCTCAGAGGCATGGTGTTTGATGCCCCTTCCACCACCTGGTAACTTCTAGATAGATATATACCTTCTTCTCCCTGCATTCATTCTGGGTGTCTCAACCTCTGATTCTGCTAGCCCCTCCTGTTTCTCTGTGCTTTGCATGCAAACATTCCTTTCAGATGCTCTGATTCAGTTACTCCTCCTTGTCCTTTTCCTGCAGAGCATGAGTTCCAGATGTTTTCAGTTTTTACTTTCTGGTTACATTTATCTCTTTGTATATTCCCTAGCTTGGCTACTGGTATCAATGATACAAACCACAAATCTGTGAGTCATCCTTTCTCCCATCTCAACTAACCAAATGGTCACCAGCTACCACTGATTCTACATCATGAAGTGCTCCCAGATCATCGTCTTGACCTCCTTGGCTATTCCCTTATCATCTTCCATTAGGATTATTACAGCACTCTAGTGGGTCTTCCCATCTCTAATTTTTTCCTTTACTCTAACCTCCACATTATCACCAGAGCGATCTATAAAAACTACAATTTTTAAAAGCGTTATTTGACTTGCTTTTAAACTTAAAAAAATCTATTTGTCTATGGCATTAAATACAAACTCCTTAAAATGCCCTACGAGGTTCTCCACGAGTCATCCCCATACTCCTCTCCAGCCTCATTTCCCACCAGCCTCCTCCCATGGGCGCTGTTTTCCAGCAGCTAAGAATTATCATCCGTCCCACAAACAAATTATTGTTTATTATTCCTCTGTGCCCTTTCTTGTGCTGTTCCTCCTCCTTGAAATATTGACACCTTCTGCCTCCCTTCTGCGCCTATTAAAATTCTACCGCCCTTCAAGGCAAAACTAAAGGTCATTTCATCAGTGATTCCCCAGGATGATGGAGCTATTCACCTGCAGTGCTCCCATATTTTATATGCCGGTGTCAGAACACGAATCACGTCATCCTGTGGTTATTTACTCCTCTGACTGTTTCTACCACTGCCCTGTGGGGCCTCTTTTAGGACATGTCCCATGATTTATCTCGCTGTCCCCTGATGAGTGCAGGACCTGACACATAGTAGGCATTGACTAGCATGAGCGGTTATTGTATAATAATAACTGATGTTATTCTTCTTGCTCTAGTGTTTATAGGTCTTTGTTTCTGTTAAGGATACAAGAGTGTTGAGGCATCACTTTTGAAACATTACCTTTTGTTGAAATTATGCACAGAATGGAGTGGCTGCCAGTGACAACTCTAGCTGAAGAGGAAATCCATTGTTCCTAAACTTCACTAAATACCTTACCAACAGCTATCACTAGAACTTCTGCTTGGGAAGAAAGATCTCTTTCTGTTTTTTTTTTTTTTTTTATGAGTAAAACGTTATCTTTCTGACTAGAAAGAAAACAAAAAAGACCATAGGAATTTTATGTTATTGTCTGAAAAGCATCATTCTGCTTTCTGTCCATTCCTTTTCCTCCCGTGTAGAATAGATAAAAGAGAGGCCCTGGGGGTCCTGACTCTGTGAGAAATGATTCAGCAGCAGGTCTTGAATGAGGAAAATCATAAAACTTATTCTTTGACCTGAAATCCTCATGTCTTTCAATTACAAGATCTTTCAAAGATTCCATTGCTAAGTCATTCTGAAGTCTAACTCCAGAAACTTCCCTTGCTACTCCTTTTGCCATGTGCCTCCCAAGTGATTGTCTGATTAGTATATCCTGATGCCAGGATAGGGGAAGTTGATTTTAAAAACTGACATTTTAAAAAAGGTTTAGGGGCGCCTGGGTGGCTCAGTCGTTAAGCGTCTGCCTTCGGCTCAGGTCATGATCCCAGGGTCCTGGGATCGAGCCCCACATCGGGCTCCCTGCTCAGCGGGAAGCCTGCTTCTCCCTCTCCCACTCCCTCTGCTTGTGTTCCCTCTCTCGCTGTGTCTCTCTCTCTCTCTCAAATAAATAAATAAAATCTTAAAAAAAATAAAAAATAAAAAAGGTTTAATTTTTTAAAAATAGGCCTTTTATTTTTTTCATGAAAAATTACCATTTGGGGTCTGCAAATAGCTGACTTTATCCCTCCTGTGACTTTGTTTGTATAACTGCTGAAAACTCAAAAGCAAAAACAACCAAAAACTAGAGCATGATTAACTTTTTTCGTTAGAGGCAACTTCCTGTGGTAGTTAAGGAGTTAGTGTTAGGTTTATATTTTAATTCTGTGACTCATCTGCCTGTGTGACCTTAGGCAAGTTATATGACCTCTCTGTGCCTAAGTCTCCTCATCTGTAAAATAGAAATTATAAGGATGTCTACTTTTGGGGGCTGTGGATTAAATGAGTGGTTATTTACAAATTGCTGAGAATGCTGTCTAGAATATAGCAAGGTCTGTGTGAATGTTTGTAAAATATATAAACATTCCTATAGGAGTTAATAGTATATGTTAATATTTTCTGCTATGTGTGCTTTGGCAGAAAAAAAAGGTTGAGAGCTGTAGGCTTATTTATTTGTTTCTAACTTTTTGAAGGACTGTCCCATGTCTTTCCATATTTGACCTTCATCACAATACTCTGAGAAACAGGAATGATAGATAAAGGTAATAAATACTTGCCCAAGTTGATACAGGAAGAGAGGTAGACCTGGGATCTCTTGGCTTTCCAGGGGCATATGCATTTTTAAAAAATTGGACTACATGGTTAGAAATCAACATATGTTCAGTTTAAAAATATTTTATTGATAAAATGGCAAATTTTAGCCTGTTTATTTTTTAAATGCTTATAAAGATAGTTGAAAAATCATTTTGTCCACCATTATTATACAAAATAAGACTGAATTTTTATTATTGCTTTATTTTGATATAGACAGTAAGAATATTAATATTTAATATAGTAAAATGCCCTTGTGCTATGACCAGAGCTGTTCAGCAATTGTTAGGTCTTTCAATAAATATTAGGAACTTCTGGTGATTCGAGATCTTGTAGACCATGTCTGTCTCCCACCACCATGTACCAGGGGTATATTAGAATGAAGGGAAGTCTTAGGAAAATTCTACCAAGCAAACCATTACTTACTAGCAAAGAGGTACCATATAAACTATTCTTGAAACTTAAACATCCTATCCCCTGTCATCAGACAATTGATCAGTGAAATACTATGCCATGAATATGGGAAAAGATTATAGACTCAGGCTTTTGCAGATTAATCTTTTGTTATCTGTATGAGATTTGCACGCAAGAGGAAACAAGGGAGCGTCTATCAGTCAGAAATCAGACACCTCAATTCTTTGGACACTAAAAGTGACTCAAGTGTGTATTTCAAAAATGGGACTATTAACAGTAAATTATTTCAAATGTGAATTTAGAAAATTAAAATATACATTTGAAAAAGGGAGACAGTAAATAAAGTAAATATAGATTTGAGAAAAATTCAAATACGCATTGAAAAGAATGGGAATCACAGTATTATTTTGGAAGAACAAAAAACAGTATGACATTGAAGGGCCCATGAAAATATGTAAACATAAAGGATTTTTTAAAACGAATTGAGATTTTAAATTTTAGAATTTAATAAACATTTCTGTTGATTATGTAGGGACTGATTTTGTCATCACATTCTCTCCTTTTTGGATATAAGAGCCCACACATTTATACCTATATATATTTTAGCCTTAATTCTGCCCTTCCAAGCGCTATCACTGTTCACTGTAAGAAACACTCGAGGACACTGAGCCTGGTAAGAAGTGGGTTAGAAGGAACCTCTTGGTAGGCAGCAGCAAACTACAACTAGAAAGGAGGTAAAGACAGAATGACTCCTCTAGCCACTATCAGAGACTGGTTTTTCAAATTTACAACACAGTTCTGAGGTTATTTGTCCTGTGTCTCCATGTACTTATTCCAGACTGCCTTGTTGTACTGTTATGGAAGCTGAAAAGTCCCACAATCTGCCATCGGCAAGCTGGAGACCCAGGAAAGCCAGTGGTGTGGTCTGAATCCGGAGGCCTGAAACCAGAAAGACCAGTGGTGTAGGTTCCAGTCAGAAGGTGTGAGAACTGGAGTGCCGATAGTGTAAGTCCAAGTCTGAGGGTAGGGGAAGACTGGTTTCATCTCAAGCAGTCCAGCAAAGAGAGAGAATTCTCCCTTCCTCTACCTTTCTGTTCTATTCAGGTCTTCAACCCATTGGATGATGCCCGTCCATATTGAGGAGGGCCATTTGCTTTACCCTCTCTCAGAAATACCCTCACACACACATCCAGAAATAATGTTTAACCAGATATCTAGGTACTCTGTGGCTCAGTCAAGTTGACACATAAAACTAACTGTCACAAGTATATGTGTGGAACATCAACCATAGGTCTTTTCAGGGATATACTGAGCCCCATTTATGACTGTTATTTCAATTATTCTTATAACTTCAAGAGGGTGGTGATCCAATAGGCCACTCCTCTGAATTCCAGTTATTCTATATTGCCTAATTCTTCTGCTTAACCATAGAATTCTTCAGTTCCCACCCAAGTCATCTTCGCACTCTGGTATCCTGGGAAATACAAAGTCTTGGGATTTGATGGAATCTTACATACCTTTGTATTCTTCAAATCATACAATTCTTTTTTTTAAGATTTTTTTTTGTTGTTGTTGTTTTTCTTCTCTCTCAGATTATTTTTTGTTAGCCTTTTCCATGTATCATTATGGATTTATGGCTTTTCAGATTTAAAGTATGACAGTCAACTTGAGCCAGTTTTCTCCTTTTGATGCTCACCTTATCGTAACTTTAGCCAATGGGACCCCCATTTTGATTGGCTCTGGTGTAATTTTGACATGACCCCGTAAACTTTGAAAGCTGTCTTATTCATTGGCCAGTAGAGTGATCTTTACTTCCTTGTACCTTCCTTCCCAAGACATGGCATCAGCCATTTTTCTAAGAAGTCTGGAGAAAATAGTATTGGAAGCTATAGAACCTGGTTCTAGGTTTTAGAAGTGACATTTTAGAAGTGACAAAGCAGAGCTAGAAAAGAAAGTTTTGGGGAGGTTTCATTTTGTATTGTTTTTAAATTTTATAAAGACATGAGATAACTTTGCCTCATATTTCCCATGGGAAATTTCCAATCCCATTCTATCAGTAGGGTGTTCCTAACTTTTCCTTGATTTTAAAATACTACCTCCTTTCTTTTATACCATACAGTATATAGTATACTTTTATGTATATCTTACAGAATTCTAGAGTCCTAACACAATCAACATAATTAGTTATTTACTAACAATATAGTTCCAACATAAAAATACAACATTAATACAAACAATAAAATGACTAGAATAAAGTCTAAACATTTCTGTGTATTTCCTTTT
The DNA here is from genome assembly GCF_009762305.2 of Zalophus californianus. Taxonomy (NCBI): domain Eukaryota; kingdom Metazoa; phylum Chordata; class Mammalia; order Carnivora; family Otariidae; genus Zalophus; species Zalophus californianus. The sequence continues at coordinate 99,512,774 of NC_045595.1, forward strand.
AATTTTAAACTATATTTACTCTAAAGATTTGCAGCAAATTGCTTTTTCCTAGAAATTATATAGTCTTTGTGTGGCTATATAATTACTAAGTGATTGATAGTTGGGTTCAATTATTCCCATTAGCTTTCATTTTGAGGGCTTTGGCATATTATCAGCTGATAATCCAAATTCCTAAAACAGTGGAAGCTTTTAGCTGTTTGTTTTTTCTTGGTGGCTATTGTCAACTGGGAGAGAGAAGAGTGTGCTCTATTTGAGATAAAATAAAATGCAAATAGCTCAGTCTTTGAAATTCTGTACACCATCTATAACACCATCATCCCTAATAAAAAACATATAATTAAACTATATATATAAATATTACTGAATTTCTAGAATATCAGAGTCTATATGTATTATATATTTTGTTATATGTATTTTAAACTCTGCTAAATCATCTTCTGATCTTTCAAGTTTTTAAATTTATTTTGCTTCTTTTTCTGAGCTACACATTCTTTTTTTATTTTATAATCTATAGCATCCCCTTAAAAGCCCAACATCTCATTACTTACATTGTGATACCAAGTTTAAAGTATACGAATCCAAATCTCCCAATTAGCATCATATTAACCTAGTACCATCAAAGTCTTTATTTTTTTTTTTTAAGATTTTATTTTTTTATTTGAGAGAGAGAGAGAGAGAGAGAGTGTGCGCACGCGTGTGAGGAGGTGGGTATCTCAACAGACTCCCTGCTGAGCCTGGAGCCAGCCTGGGAGCATTATCCCACCACCTGAGATCACTACCTGAGCCAAAACGAAGAGCTGGATGCTCAACCCTCAACTGACTGAGCCACCCAGGCGCCTCAGCCATCAGTCTTTAATTTTGCTTCAGGAATATCAAGGCAATAACTCCTATGTTACAACTCTTGGTGACTATCAAAGAACAAAACATGGATATAAATATGCTTCTATATATGGGTCACAATAGGTCAAAATAATGGGTTAAAAACACTTCATTTATATTATTGGCATCCTTAGTTTAATAACAGGTCTGATAAGCACAGCTATTTTTCAGAAGCCTTTAGATAAATACAAATAGATATTCTTTTAGGACTTATGAATTCAGATTTCTAAAATCCAACTAACAATATTAGAAAAATATCAAGAGTATATCAAAATAAAAATACAATCGATTTAAAAAATAACTGGAAAATGTGGAAGATTTTATACTCAAGAAATTCAAGTGGAAACTTTTCTAGGGATTCATACAATTTTCGGATCAGCTGGGTCCCATTAGAATGGTATTCATAAAGAACGTGCAGGTTTACAACTACAACACATTTCAGTTACAATTCATTTCAAGCGAAAGAAATATCATGTTTTACATAAAATGTTAGCTCTGTAGTTATAGGGCAGAAATTCAAATTCTTAAATGGAAACAAATATGCTATGCCCAAGATTTCCAATTTCATATCTTATAGTAATTGCCCCTGCAACTATAGAGTACGATGTAAAATTGTATTTCTTAAAACTTATGTAAACCAAAATAATTTCATTTTTATTATACAATATTTTCTAAAATTAGAATTTTAGATTTAAAATATAATACTTAAATAGTTAACAATATAATTCTCATGCAAATATAAAGTGAGTCAAAGATATGTTAAACTTACTAAAGAGGGAACCAGCAGGATGGCAAAGTTGGATCAGAGGAGGATTCAAAAAAGAATGCTGAAATAAGAGTATTAAATAGGTGCCAAATGGGACAATAAAGCTTTAATCTTTTGGGGTTGTATTTTCTACAAGGTAGAAATTATTTACATCTTTGCCAGATCAAAATCATTTGCAATTTATCAGTTAGCTACAAGTTAATACCTAACTTCGTGGAGTCTGAACTTTAATCAATGGTAAATAGTAAGTCAAACAAAAGTATAATCCCCTAGGCAGCTGACTTGCTAGCCAATGTTCCAGTATGACAATGAAAGGACACAGCCTTTTGCCTTATTTTCGTATACTGGATTAAGTTTTTCCTAACAGGGGTGTTTAAAAGAGCAGCAACAACAACAGCAACAACAGAAACACCCTCAAACTTGCAATGAATGTTTAAGAAATAAAAGTGCGATAAAATATGAATATTTTATTAAAGAAGAAGGAGCTAATTAGGTCACCCCCTTCTCCAGTTTTCTAGAGCTGAAGTCTTTGCTGTTTGCAGATTATAAACTGACATCTTTTCTCCCTTCCTGCCTCTTTTTTTATTTACTTTCAGAGGCTAGCCTCAGGCACAAGCCTATTATCAGTTACTGGTTTGTTGCTGGTCTTTACCAGACCAAAGATAACTTTTTCTCTCTGAGCTTAAGATAATTTTTTCTTTTTTTAATTTTCATGCACTCACTTTATGTTGCAGCCTGTCTTTCTGATTAAAATAACAGCTGTTGGGGCACCTGGGTGACTCAGTTGGTTAAGCGTCTGCCTTCGGGTCAGGTCATAATCCCAGGGTCCTGGGATCCTGCCCCACGTCGGGCTCCCTGCTCAATGGGGAGCCTGCTTCCCCCTCTCCCTCTGCCTGCCACTTCCCCCTGCTTGTGCTCACTCTCTCAGTGTGTCAAATAAATGAATAAAATCTTAAAAAAAAATCAACTGTTATATATAATCAAAATATTATAATATAAATTCAACACATTTTATACTTTTTAACCATATACATTTAAAAATAAAATTTCGTATGGTAAATGCATTTGAGCACTCCTTCTCAAAAAGGCAGTTCTTAGGATTCTTAAAAAAAATTCTTAACATCATTCGTAACTCAGTAAGTTTATATTTGTAACTATCCAAGCAGGTTTTTATTTATTATTTATTTATTTTTAGGAACAACACATTCTTGTATCTATAAAAGGGAGATGACATTACAACCTAAAGCAAAGTTGTTTACAATTAAACCTGTTTGGATATCAACATCTACTCACTGCTTCCTGCTAGACTAATAATTTTCTTATTTCATAGTCCTTTGTAATTCAGCTTACTTGAGGAGAATTGTTGTTTTGATCTACTTATTATTTAAAAGTTAAGGAATGGACGGCAAAGGAATTAGTTTCTGAAAAACAGACTTTTCCTGGGGATCAGTCTCTATTCCATTCACTATGAAGCAGAGTGGTCACCACGGGCCATTATTTCTAAGGTGTGACCTCCTCAGGGCTTAGGAACTTCAATAATAACGTTTTGAATATTTAATCTTATGTTGAAGTAAGTGTATAGAAACTTTTCTGGCATCTCTGAAGAAGGAAATCTGAAGCTGGTAGGGGCTCACTGCATGGGTGGTTCTTTAAGTCTAGGAACAAAGTAGAAAGGTTATTGAGGTTATTGGATGCTCTTTCCTCAATACTAGGTGTTTCACAGTTCGGTGTTCCCTAACATGGTCTGGTCGGGGCACCTGGACCTGTACGCCTTTAAGGAATGGAGAATGGGACTTTTGCTCCTGGGGTCTTTAAAAGGTACTTTTACAAGGCTTGTCCCCACCTTCTCTCTCTGTCTCTGTCTCTCTGTGTCTCACTCTTGTCTCTCTGCATTTTCTCTCTCTGTACTCAGTAGCGTTTCCAGACTCTCCTGGGCATCTGAAGTCACTAAAATTTGGTCTCTTTTGTATGCTTCTTCTTCCCATAGATACCAGACTTTATCTGGCCAGGATAAAATTTTTCTATTAGAGAAAAAAATTCTATTTTCTCTTAAGTGATTCATGTCATGATGGTCCTAGAAGTCATCAAGGGAATACTTTGGGTCACCTCTGGTACACCAAATTATGCAGAATGGAGTCCATTTGGTTAAAAATAACTGAGCAAGGGTGGGGCTTCACTTTTCTGAATGTTGGACAGACTACACCCATAAAAAGTGGATCTTGTTTGGGGGATTGCGTGGCTCAGTCGGCTAAGCTTCTGACTCTTGATTTCGGCTCAGGTCATGATCTCAGAGTCGTGAGATCCAGCCCCTCACTGCGCAGAAGTCTGCTTGGGATTCAGTCTCTCCCTTTCCCTCTGCCCATCCACCACCCCGCCTCCGCTCATTCTCTCTCTCTCAAATAAATAAAATCTTTTTAAAAAGTGGGTCTTGTCTACACATGAAAATAGGCTACCTAGAAAAAAAAATGATTTATGACATCTTTACAGAAAATATGTTAAGTGGTGGGAAGGGATAACAGAGGATAGACCAAACAAGCAAACATAGAAGACAGGCTCAGTATGATTCCTGCTTGAAATGATGAAAGCCTTTTGAAGTGAAAACTGCTCAAGGTAGGGTTTTGGAATTAGTATTTTTTTCATGAGATTTTCCCTGTAGCCAATCTGTTCTTTGTCAGGATTTGTTCTGCCAGGTCAGGCCAAGACTACACCAAAGTGCGGTGTGGAAAGACCAAGAACGGTATTTGACACTTCAGAGGCTAAAATGATGGGCCAGTCATTTTGACCAGAGTCCATGGATTATCATACAATTGTTTTCAACACAGCACTTTAAAAGCAATTAAAGTATTCCTTTTGCAAATTTAGGAGACCCAGTAAAAAAGGTCAAATACACATTTGAAAAAGAGAGTTAGACAAGCATTTTAAAAAGAAGGAGCCTCACAGTAAACAAACATTCGAAAGAGAAGGGATTCTAATGTTGCTTCAGAAGAAGAGAGGAGAATGTGAACTTGGAAGGGTCATGTTACCTAATATAGTCGAGGCAGTCAACATTTTAAGGTTTGAGGATATTTTTATTATTGGAGTTTCTAACTTTTAGAATACAGGACATAATAAAGTTCTGTGGGTTAGGAAATCTCTTTCGTTCACCTCACTTACTGGCAGTGAGAACTTCAGCAAGTTATAGAACCTCTCTGTGCCTCTGTTTCTTTTTTTGTGATATATAGCGTTGCATATCTTAAAGGGTTTAGAGAGGCTGAATGAGTTTCTAGATATATGAGGCTTAGAACAGTCGGTGCCGGACACACAGTAGGTGGTTGACAAATGTTAGCTTTTATTATTTTAAAGGTTTACTCTGACATGGACACAAAAGACGATCCTCCAGTCTAGTGGACCAACCAGGGCTCTGGCGTGGTCAGGCCACGAGGTCATCTGGGAGGTGGGGCGGACTCAGAACCCAAGGAAGCAATAGGCTTAGAGTGTTGGGCTTCCTGGCTCTTTATACCTACTTCATTCAAAGGTGGTGCAATCTGTATGATCAGGCAAAATACCATTGAACATCTTTTATTTCACCCCTGAAAATTATTTTCTAGACATACTGAATCTTAATTAACAGATATTCTGATACAGATTTTGACGATGGCGTTTGAAGTGGACTCCTCTGTCATGTAGATTTCTGAATGGGGGCCTTCCAACCACTAACAAGCCACTGTGGGGATATAGATTAAAATTAAGCTACACATATAACATACTGTTTATGCTTAAAATAAACTAGCGCACAGGTAATTTGACTTCTCAGTAAGCATGGAGTGAAGTTTAAGACACAAATCAACTCAGACCTCTTACTTTTTTTTTTTTAAGATTTTATTTATTTATTTGACAGAGAGAGAGCACAAGCAGGGGGAGAGGGAGAGGGAGAAGCAGACTCCCCACTGAGCAGGGAGCCCGAAGTGGGGCCCTATCCCAGGACCCTGGGATCATGACCTGAGCCGAAGGCAGACGCTTAACGGACTGAGCCACCCAGGCACCGCTGACCTCTTATTTTTGATTCCTCTGTCACATTAGACTGTACTGGAATGTTTATAAAGCAAAACCTGCATTTAATAGTTTCATCATTTTTCACCTTACCAATAAAGCTGCATTGATTTAACCTAGGTATCAGGGTGATATTAAAAAAGTAAACTATTATTACAGAAGATAGTTTATGTGATAGGAAATCAACCATGTGAGCCTTATGAAGAAGTCTACATCTCGTCATATCAAAGTAACAATTTTTCATATTTGTGTGGAAAATTCTCTCAAATGGAATGATTAAGTCAAAGTTAAAAAAATTGTGATGTGACACATATAGAAGTATTCTTTTTCTGAGAAAAGAGACTTTGAGACTTGAGAAGGCAGCTTTGAAAATACAGAAGCATAAATTCACAGAATGTGCCTCCCTTGCTTAAAATATACTTTATGGAGATGAAACATAAATGAAAAATCTTAAAGAAATTTAAGTGAAAAAATAATGATGCAAAAATTGAGATTCTTAAATTTAAAAAAATTAATAAACTTTTAAACTTTAAGACAGTTTTAAATTTTTTAAAATTTTTTTATTTATTTAAGTAATCTCTACATCCCATGCAGGACTCAAACTCACAACCCCCAGATCAATAGTCGCTTGCCCCACCGACTAAGCCAGCCAAGTACCCCCAAAATAGTTTTAGGTTTATGGAAAAAATGTGAAGATAGTACAGAGAGTTCCAATATACCCCACACCTAATTTCCCTATTATTAATATCTTACCTAGTATGGTACATTTGTTATGATTAATGAACCAATTTTGATACCTTATTATTAATTAAAGCCCATACTTTATTCAGATTTCTTTAGTTTTTGCCTAATGTCCTTTTGTCTGTTCCAGGAGACTACATTACATTTAGCCATCATGTTTCCTTTAGACTCCTCTTGGATGTGACGGTTTCTCAGACTTTTATTGTTTTTGATGACCATGAGAGTTTTGAGTAGTATAATTCAGGTATTTTGTAGACCATCCCTCAGTTCGGGTTAGTCTGAAATTTTTCTCATGATTAGACCGGGGCTATGGGTTTTGGGGAGGAAGACCACAGGGATAAATTGCCATTTCATCACATCATGATAAGGGTACATACACCAACATAGGTTATCACTGTTGATACTGACCTTGATCACCTGGCTGAGGTTGTGTTGGTCAAGGTTCTCCACTGCAAAGTTATCTCCCCCCCCCTTTCCATATTGGATTTTTTGCAAGGAAGTTATTAAGCACAACCTACATTTAAGGAATGGGGAGAGAATCTTAAACTTTTAAAACTATAAACTTTTAAACTAAAAGTAATGCAGAAAACCGAGAAAATGTACACCCAGAAAGAAATGCCTATATGCACTATTTAGGAGCTTAATTTTTTCACCTGTGAATATATCGTGAACATATTTTCATGCCAATAAATGATCCTAAAACATGATGACAACAGCTGCTGTTATTCCATGGTGCTAATATACCATTATCCATTCAGCTGTCCACTGTTGGCTGTGTAAATAGACTCTCAGAACAGTAAAGCCCAAGGACATGGGTGTGCAGAGCAACTTGGGAGAAGGCTGTTTGTTGTCATTAATTTTTTGAGTCTTCATAGTGCTATGATGCAGAGAAGGTCACCTATTTCCTAATTCTGTTCTCTTAATGGGGAAAAAAATATAAGACCATAAGGTAAGATTTAGAATATATTTAATACATTTCAAGATGTTTCATAGATGTAGAGAAGATATAGGCTAATCTCCAATATTGTCAGGAAAATTATGTGAAACTTCAAAATAGGTAAAGGAGATTATTGGGTGTTTCTTCCGTGCAGTGCTGGGCTTCTACTGACTGAACCATTTACAACTCTGGAAGACAAAGTTTAACTTGCAGATTTTTGTCAGGTAGATACGCAAAAAATTTCTGCCCAGTGGAAGAGATAACTTCTGTTGTTGGTCATTAACCAGTTTTAATTCTAACCCAGTAATCTTATCCTAACATTTTCTTGTTAAATTGCCTACATATACCTTTTCAAATGCTGTTTGGATGAATTTTGGCATCTTAACTGTTTTTCTCATTAAATAATGAGTTAAATAAAATCTTTTAACATGTGTTCATTCTATTTTTGCTTGAGAGCCATGAATTGCCTTTTTGAGATTATATTTTAACAATACTATATAATGAAAGTTGTTTATGCTTACATTTCAGCACTACTTTAAGATCCTGATATGTGTCATGATTATAATGTTTTGGCAGAATCTTCATCGCTTTTCATGCAATTGTCTATATAATCCAGTAGCATAATATTGTGGGATGTATTCTTGTTTAATGGATACTTTTTTTTTTTTAAAGACTTTATTTATTTGACAGAGAGAGATAGCCAGAGCAGGAACACAAGCAGGGGGAGTGGGAGAGGGACAAGCAGTCTTCCTGCCGAGCAGGGAGCCCAAATGCTGGGCTCCATCCCAGGACCCTGGGATCATGACCTGATCCAAAGGCAGACGCCACCCAGGCGCCCCCTAATGGATACTTATTAATTGAAAAACTGTTAACCTGATTCTATGCTTAATCAGAATTTTTTATTCCCTACCTATTTGTGAAAATATGAGTTTAGTATAATTAGAAAATGCAGTTGGAATAAATTTCAAATGCTAAAATTATTAGGCAAATATTAACAACACCGTTGGATCTGATTTTTTACTAGGGGTTGGCTTTACTCAGGAGTTAGCAAACTAGGGTCTATGGGTCAAATCTGGCCTGTCACTTATTTAGTTAATAAAGTTTTATTGACTCACAGCCACATTCATTCTTCTATATATTGTGTGTGGCTGCTTTTGTGTGGCAACTGCAGAGGTGGGTAGTTGCAACAGAGACTATGTGGCCTGTGAAGTCTAAAATATTTACTATCTGGCTTCTAACAGAAAAAGTTTGCCTATCCTTGGCTTTACCTATTCTAGGGTATGGCTTTCCATATACTTGGATGATGTCCTACTTTACTAACACAGAGGGCATTGAACTGCAAAATACCCTATAAGGGCAATAAGTATTTTTCTGTTTTGCAATGGAAATGCTTTAAAAAACTTAATCCACCTCTAATATTTTATGATCAACATACATATTTATTATATTTATTAAATAAATATACTTTGAACTTCTCATTCATGAGCTAGTCTTATGTAATCAAGCTTTCTAAAATATTTGCATTATACTGTTGACAATTGGTTCTGAGTCATAAAATATTTTAATAGTTCAGTCTGGCAAATAATTGCTTGCCTTAGGCATATAATGGTCTTTACTGAGTGAGTAGTAAAGAATATTTCTGTCATTTTACCCTAGGCCTACTTCCTGATGAAGTGATATAAAATAATAGTTTTGGTGATATGTGTAAAGCTGTATTTTGATAAGTGTGTCTCCAAACAGAAGAGACCAGATTTCATGTTCGTTCAAGAATAGAGGAGAAATACATTTTCATACACGGCATATAGAACATCTTTTATTCCATGAATTGGTGATTTTCAGAAAGGAAAACTTTAGGCATTCTATAATTAAGAGAAGGCAATTTCTGAAAATGCCATGTCTTTGAAATCCAGATAATACTGATGGTAACTTGATTAATTTCCAAACTCACTAAGCCAACTTCTGTCTACAATTCTTTCTTCCAATTTTTTTTTTTTTTTTTTTTTTTTTTAATAAGTGGATCTGTTGGCGCTTGTCCTTTAATCTATTGAAATGTTCCCATTCTCAGTTCTGGGCTATGTGCCTTTTCAACAGATGCTCACAGAGGGTTTTCTGGGGGGCCAAGGGGTTGAGTGGTGTTTATAGATACAGTAAACAAGAAGATAACAGGGAAAGGGCTTGCTATACTTATCTTTCTGTCTGACCGGAACCCTGAACATGAGGGACACCTAACATGCATTTATGAAGGATGACATAGGGCACCTGCAAGCAGCTCATGCTTGTTAGAGGCAGCTCCCGACTCTGGGATTATGTTTCCCAGCTGCTAGGCAGTTCCCACAGCTGCAGGCTTCCAGGGCTCTCCACCACAGAGTCCTTTCCATCCTCCAAGGTCACTGAGGAATCCATCACAATGGATTTCTAACTTGCATTAGCTTCACTGTCTCTTTTTTTCATACCCACAGAGGCTGCTGGTTGGAAGCTAAGAGGTCATCCCAGGATACTAGCTCTAAATCCGTGATTTAGAGAGTTAGTTGGATTTATATAACTTCCCAACACATGCTTGCTATGTGTGCTCCATAACTAATGATTTCTTGCTTAGTCCTTCCAAGCCAGAGCCTTGAAGTTAGCTGGGAGTTTTCTTGGTAATTCAGTCACAAAGGTGACTGGAATTTTGTGAGATTGAGCATGCCAACTTTTAAGGCCAGTCAGCTTCGGACAAACTCAGAGGTACAGGAGGATCCTCACTTTGCTCTCCCTTGCCCACTGTATGCCATTTTAGACTGACATTTTTAGTCTCGACTTTTCTGTGCTCAAGGAGAAGGAATTGGGGAGTTCCAAAATTGGAAAATGTAGGAAACACTTCATTGCCTTTAGGAGTTCAGGAGAGAAGGCTCAGTCTGTGCCTGTCAATGCTCTGCTGACCACGGCATGTGGCCGAGTTCATCCTGGCCATGCTGTAAAAGCAGATCCTATTTTTGTGTGTCTCACTGGGAAAGTGAGGCAATGCTTTTCTAAGTAATTGTTGAAAAAAATCATTAGGATAATTAAGATAATCTTTGTTTAAAGAAGCAAATATAGGAGCTTAATCAGAATCATGCTAATGGATTTAGGAAGAAACCTGAGACAAATATCCTACTTTCTCTGATTCCCATTCTGGTAATCCTCTTATTTTTTATTGCCTAGTGATACAGTTCGCTTATTGTTGACTTGATGTGTCCTTTGTTTCTATCGATGGTTAACCTATGAAAGAGGACACTTTCATTCAGTTCATGGAGAACCCAACCTTCAACTCTGCTTCAGAACATTTCTCAGGAAAAAATATATCCAAAATTGTTTTTTTTTCTGTGTTGGTACAAGAACAGTTAATCATGCAGTCTCTAAATTTTTCAATTTTAAAGTCTCTTCTCATTCATGGACATGTATGTTGATGGAAGTTAAAATAACGACCATAAAGGAATTTTTTTAAAAGATTTTATTTATTTATTTGACAGAGAGACACAGCTAGAGAGGGAACACAAGCAGGGGGAGTGGGAGAGGGAGAAGCAGGCTTCCCGCGGAGCAGGGAGCCCCATGCGGGGCTTGATCCCAGGACCCTGGGATCATGACCTGAGCCGAAGGCAGACGCTTAACGACTGAGCCACCCAGGTGCCCGACCATAAAGGAATTTTAATGTTATGCTGTAAATGATACTTGAACTTGACAATAACAAAACCTAAATTACACAAGAAGCAAAAATGGAATGACAGGTAATTTTCTAAAGTCAATGATATAGACCAGCCCTAAACTGAAGGTTACTCAGATAAGGGGAACTTGGCAGGCTTGCAGACACCGTGTTTGAGTTTTGTTCCTGCTGGTGAACTCTTTGAGAGGTGCCAGGTTTAATGGAATTTAGATAAAGACATTCTCATTTCAGCCAAAAGTTGAACATTCTTCTGTGTCTGATTTATCCCTGTAATATTGCCAAGTCTGATAGGATTTCAGAAGCTCTTCAACCTTTTTAACAGTCTCAGTTCCTGAGTAAGCTGTCACAGCATCTCAGCCTGGGGGTTAGGAGAAAATAAGGAGAATCATAGTTGCTCCAGGCAGGTGAACTTGAGCGGTGCCAAATAATGGAAATTTCCAGTGTGATGCAAGAGCAAAAGTGAATCAGCTGACATAGGTGAATTGAGGTAGCTTCAATGAGTTGCTCTTTAAGGAGTCCAGAAAAAGCACCTATCCTCGCTCTAGAATCTTTCTCTCACTGCCTCTGGATCATTTAGAGATTTGTAAAATAAAGCATATGTCAAAAAACAGCTATTAATATTTCATGTGAGTCAGTTGACTCCTTTTCTCTTGCAATGTTGCAGCCTACTAAGGGGAGGCCCCTATAGGACCCATGCAGGGGTTGGATAAGGAGTAATAAGGGACTGAAGTGGGGCAGTTCATGGCAGGAAGCTTGGGCACGTTACTGAAGTGTAGGGTGGGTGGTTTGGAGAAAAGAAAAATGGAAAAGGCATCAGGGGAAGAGTTCAAAGCACCCTGTTTAGACTTTTGGTACTCAGAGTGTGGTGTGTGTTGACTAGCAATAACGGAAGCACTTGGGTGCATGTGAGAAATGCAAGACCCGGATCTGCTGAGTCAGAACGGGCATTTATCCAGATCCCCAAGTAAGTCAGATGTACACGAAAGTTTAAGAAGCACTGGTCTTGCGTGCTTCTTTTGTCGAGGGTCTTTTCAAGCAAAATGGGCTTCTGTGTTCTCCCGAGGTCACTGATAGGCTTTTAGGACGCCCTCTAAAGCACATGGATTCACTGGCCAAATGAAGAATTGGATTCACTCTTCAGCAATGTCATTTCCCTTAGCAGCTATTTTAGCGAGAGAAAAGAAATTAAAACTGGTCTATTGCTGTGGATGAAGGTGTCTTTGAACAGCTGGAAAGAAGAGTCAGTACCTGTTAGGGACCAAATCATGTCCTCAGAGAGAGTTAAATAATGGTTATGAAGAGGTAGGAATTTGCAAAACTAGAAAATTTGGAGGTGAAATGTGACAGAGTTCAAGTCTGCATCATCATAAAACCTTAGGAAGATTATTGACTATATTGGACAGTTTTCATAATTTTTAGGTTTTACAGGAGATTGGGAAAATTTTGTGTCAGGAATGACTTCTAAAATGTGAAGGAAAAGCTAGCTTTTAAAAGACCATTTTCAATACCAAGACACAACATTAGAGTCAGCTTAAGAGTATTATGAAAAGCATACTTTGTAAACAGTTTTTTCATGGCAGATTCTGATGGGAGAAGTGAGACCATTCTTGATAAGGCTGGCAGCAGAACCAGATAAGAAGCTAGAGCAGATGTTTCGTGGGGAGGAGCTGGAGAAGGAAGAGCTACCAGTAAGCATTAGGGAAATGCCACCATCAGACTGATTCATGTCAGAGTTTATGGAGCCAGTGTTTTCTATCAGGGACCCTGCTAGGTATGTTAGTGATAATTACATAACCTTTTCCTGCCCTCCAGTTGTTCAAGTGAAGACAATTATACGGTACAAGCCAGCTTATGGTAAGTGCCATAATGAAGGAACATGAGAATTTTGTGCTTTATCAGAAGAAACAAAAGAGTAAAAACAGAATAGAAATAATTGAAGTGAGGGCTGGGGGAGTTGGCCTCATGGTACTTGGGATATGTAATTTAGATTTATCTCAGATTTGGCCCTTTTTTGAGCCCTACAAGAACTTTCTAGTTTGCTACCCAATACCTATAAACAAATTGGCTTCTTGCAAAAAAGACCAGCTGCTGTCCTATTAAAATTCCTCTTTTGCTTTTTGATTCCTTGTGTCCTGGTTGCCAAGACTTGGTGGTAGTTTAATAAGATGATTCTTAAACGTTTGACCGCTTTGTGTAATGTTTAATTTTAACATGATCTATGAAAATAAAAATGAGCAACTCTCCCCCTATACTGTACTTAGTTGATTAATTGATTTGGGGCTTACTACTCTAAGTTGCCAATAGAAATAGTTGTTTGAGAACAGAGCTGGCCTCTGGAAACTTTTAGAAATCAGTGAAGCTTTTATAGCCTCATCCCTATTACTTGGAACTTATGCAGAGCCTCTAGATCCTCAAAGCCTCCTAAGCTCAGGTTCCCCATTTCCCTGAAAAAAGTCCCTGACCCTTCCTTCATGTACATCTAGGTTTTCTTATGCCACAATTCGCTGCAGCTTTCTCAGCCAGGTTCTTTTCCTCATCTCCATCATCGAAGCCTAGCTGTTCTGTGCCTCATTTCTGTTAGTTTCAGATTAATATATATATTTTTTTATTTTATAAGCTAAGATGGTATGATAACTACTATTATTGATGTTTTTCCTTTCAGATAACATAATTACATTTAACTATCATTTATATCTTTTTTTAAAGAAGATTTTATTTATTTATGTGAGAGGGAGAAAGCGGGGGAGAGAGAGAGAGAACACGAGGAAGGGGGGGTTAGAGAGGGAGTGAGAAGCAGACTCCCCGTTCAGCAGGGAGCCTGACGTGGGGCTCGATCCCAGGCCCTTGAGATGATGACCCGACAGACACTTATCCGACTAAGCCACCCGGGTGCCCCGCATTTATATCTTTTATATCATTTGTAGTCTGAAGGAGGAAGTACAATAGGAATTTCAGGCATAGTTTGAGAAGAACTTTCAGCAAGTTACTTCATGTATTGATTTTTATGCCAGAAGAAGCAAAATGGTGGCTGGACATGGGCCACAAACATTTTTTGTTTGTTTGGTTTAACCTTCGGAGTTTTGGAGTTTTTAGTAATCATTAGTAGCTAATATATATAAATTTGAATTCCTAGATTTTCTAGGAATCCAAAGTTTGATTTCAGCTGGCTGGTTTTTCAGTTTGCCAGGTTCCCTCCTGGCAAAAGTTGGCAAATGCTGAGAGGTAGCTGCCTCTTTTGAGGGGGTCCTGTCTTCTTACTGAGAAGTGCAGTTCTACTTGTCTCATATTCTTGATCTTCTTGACCCTGACTGGCATTTGCACTTGGAAATCCTGGTGTAGTTGGTCTGTGTATGCACCTGTTCTTAGATTTAGGGAACAAATAAAAGTAACTACTAAATTAAATATTCTGCTTTGATATCAAACTAAAGTTTTAGAAAAGATCAGCTCTTAAATAATCAAAAAAAATTATTTTAGATTTAATAAGTTGGCTAAATCTTTTAAAATCACAGGTAAGTTCTTGTATTACCACGGTCAAAATTAACCATTACTTAGAAAATAAGCAATTCTGTCTGTTGAAAGGATTATCATACTTTGCAGATATATTTTAGAGCCCTATTGGAAACTGAGCCCGTAGTAATAAAAAGGAAAAGGAGATGCTGAGTAAATTATCTTAACAAAGCTTCTACTGACACCCCACTTTGATGAAAACTTTGGAAAATCTAAAAGTTGGAAGTCTGTCAAAATGAAAGGTGGATATTTAATTTCTCTTAAGAATTGAGGCAGAAAGTAAATATAACTAAAAAATGATAAACTTTTAATAAGAAAGGAGGTAAGATTACCAAGCAAGCTATTCTAACACATTACAAACTTAGTTGTGCTAATTTATGTTTTCCATTAAAAAAGTGATTTTCCTTATTAGCCTGTATGGTTGAAGTTATTACAAAACAGATGAACTTATAACTGAAAAATTTTTTTAAGTTCTTTGCTTCGATGCAGAATTTTTTTGGAAGCAAGTAAAGCAGATAATAAAGGATAACCTTAGTTTAAGGTAGATTGAAGTAGAAACAAGGGATTTCTATCTTAATAAGTAGTGCTGGAGAACTTTTGAGGGCATATGATTGGATGGAAGAGAAAAGTACATATGAAGGTTCTAAGAAAGTATGGTGTTTGTAAATCCTTCTTAATCTCAGAAACAAAATATTGGGTTTTCTTATCTCAAAATTTGTCTTTGTATACTGGCAGTAACTTTTGCCACCAGGTTGTCAATGTTTCTTCAATCCAGGAACGCAGAGGCAGGCATCTATCTTTGACAGGTTTGTGTGTGTATGTGTGTGTGTTATGGGGGTGGTGTAATGAAAATTTTTGTCTATTTTCTATAATTGTTTTAATATACAGTTTTTTTTGTAGTTAGGTATTTTTTTTGATATAATGTTCAATGATTCATTAGTTGCATATAACACTCAGTGCTCACTACATCATGTGCCCTCCTTAATGCCCGTCACGCAGTTACCCCATCCCCCCCACCCACCTCCCTTTTCGCAACCCTCAAAACTATATGAGATTCTTTACTCCAGGTATTGTCTTTTAATACAAACTTCCAATTCTGATTTTGAAAGCATGTTAACATTGTGGAAAACTGATTTTTTTTTTTTTTTGAAAAGCAGAGTGACTTGCTTCAGGCCTGAAACTCAATGACCCATTCAAAATGTACTCTATTGCTTTTTGTTTTTTTTTTAGCTAGAAGGTATTATTTAAATGTCTAAGCCTCCTCCCCAAAGTGTCATTTTGATAGGCAATGGATTTGAACATTGAGTTTTGAAGCCAGGAGCCTTGATCAATTATTGTACTTTTCTTTCTGCGGTTGTTTACTAGTTTAATTTATACCACATTAGAAAGAGAGATATAGAAGTTTAACTCCTGGTAGGGAGTTTCTGGTTTTTCAACCAGTTAGCAGTTTCAGTAGCTGAATTAGCTAAAGAAATAGAAATGCAGGTGTCCTGACTTGAGACGTGAGGCTTGCTCATTCACTCCATGACTCTGCAACTCTTCCCAAGGCATTCATAGACAGGCAAGGAGCTGGCCTTCCCGAGCTTAGGGTTTGGTACTTGTAAGAAACCTAAGAGATCATTTCTTTTCTAGTGTTAAAAGGAAACATGGCAGGTCCCAAAATAGAGTCACTTGTGCTAAACCGGATGTCAATAAACCAAGACTTAATACCTAATCTAATTGCAGCTTCAAACCCCAAGGATTATAACCTTAAATCAGTCAACATGGAATTACCTAGTCAGTACTAGTAGGATAATCTATTCCGAAGACCCCTTCCACTCGCTTAGAAAGGTGACTTGGTCTGAAACAATTTGTTCTTTGCCAATAATTTCCTTTTTCTTCACCCTTTCCACCTTTAAAAAACTTTCCTTTTCCACAGCTTGGTAAAGTTCCTTTACATTGCTAGATAGGTTATTGCCTGATTCATGAATTGTTGAATAAAGTCAATTTGATCTCTAAATTTACTCAATTAAATTTTTGTTATTTAACATTAGAATTTCTCCTTGACTGTCCCTTGGGTCATTCATTCTCTCCCATCTCTTTCCTATAACATAAGTTTATTTGATGTGTTAAAATTAAATACAAAATGGAGACCAGACTTGAGAATTCCCTCAAGCAGACAAAACCATTTAAGCCACATAAGCAAAACTAACAAGCTTATTTCATGAAATTTAGATAAACTTAACTTGTAAATGCCGCTGACAATCATAAAAGGGACTTAAGTCATCTTCCTAAAAATAGTATGAGACGATCACTTTTAACTAATCCTCTGCCTTCTAAAAACTCCAGCTGTAATAACCAATCATTGTAAAGGGCTAATAGCTTCTTTATTTTCACTGTATAAGGCATCCTGTAACTTCATGTCTTTGAGTTTCATATCAGTCTTTGAATTTGAAAACTCACAGCTCAGGAACTATTCTTATATGTGCAATAAACTCTTACTAAATACTATTTATTGACTTGGTGGCTTTAATTTTGCTATTTCTGGATTTTTTACACATGTGAAAAAATTCTGGACCCATATTTTTCACATTTGTTATAAAAAACCTGTTTGGATTGCTCAGACACATCATTTGAAACTTATGTATGAATTGTGAAAATTGGTTTTAATGTCACTAAAAACCCTAGGGAGCTCAGAGGAACATGGGCAACATCTTATTAAAATACGTATATAACTTCTAGTTTCTTCTCTATTAAAGAAACACAGTCACAGTAGAAATATTGAGAAAAATTTAAAAAAATAGGAAAATAGAAATCATCCATAACTTTACACAGAGATGAATCTGATATATTTTCTTCAAATATGTATATATATTCTTAAAGTATATATTAAGATTTTTATTTATTTACTTTACAGAGAGAGAGAGAGAGAGAGAGAGAGCATAGCAGGGGGAGCGGCAGGCAGAGGAGAGGGAGAAGCAAGCTCCCTTCTGAGCAGGGAGCCCAGTTCTGGGCTTGATCCCAGGACTTTAGTATCATGACCTGAGCCAAAGGCAGAGGCTTAACCAACTGAGCCACCCAGGCGCCCCTCCTTCAAATATATTTTATGTGTTATTCTACTTTTGCATTTTTACAAAATTTGAAATCATGCTACGTATTTTTGTATTCTGATTTTTAAAAATTAACATTTTATCATGAAAATTTCCTGTATACTTTCACATTCTTCAAAAACATTTTGATTAGTTAAATGGTATTCTATTTATAGAAGAAACATAATTTAAGTACTTATTTTCACTCATTTACATCATTTGCAATAGTTTCTTATTATAAATGATTCTGTGACATCTTTTTACTTACTGCTTTCTGTGCTCCTTTAATTATTTCCTTTGAATAAATTCCTAGAAGTAGAGTAATTGAAACTGTTTCACTAAAACACCAATGACCTCCAGGTTGCAAAATCCCAAGGACACTTTTATTCTTGTATTTTTCTGACTTCTCAGAAGTGTTGCACCCACAATACCTTTTTTCCTCCATAATTCAGCAATTTTACCAGCAACATCCTTTTCTCCCTCTATTTTTTTTTTTTTTTTTCCTTAGCCTAGTATCTACTCCCTTGGCTTTAAATATAAGCTGTATGTTGACAGTTCACTAATTTCTATTTCCCATACGGGTCTTTTTCCTGACCTGTTTTTTTTTTCACATCTTCACTTTCAGTGTCTCACAGGCATGGTGCACCTAACATCTTCAGACCCGATCTCTTCCTCCCTTTCCCAGCCTGTTCCATCTCTGAGGTTTGCCCCCTGCCTACCCAGGAGACTCGTTGGTCACTTGCTCATGCTATAGAGACTTGTTCTTGACAGCAAATACCTCACATCAAGGTCTACGAATTCTATATCCAAACTAGACCTCAAGCCCATTTCCTTCTTTCAGTCATCATCTCTTACCAGTGATACATTACTACTGCTATTTGTCAAACAATTTAATGCTTATTTCCCCCACCAGATTGGGAGTTTTTGATGGGATTTTGCATGACTTGTTGTCTCCCCAGTCTGTAGCAGAGTATCTGACCTGTATTAGCACTCAGCAACCATATCTTAAATAAGTGAGATAATGTATATGGCCAAATGACCTTTTGCAGACGCTGTAACAACTTAAATTCCCATCAGCCATTTATGGTCGTGCTGGGCTTCCTGAAACCTTTACCAAGTTGAGAGGGGAAAAATGATTATGCTTTATTTTAATTTACCATTTTCATTATGGTGAAAATGAACGTTTTAAAGATATATTTTATTGACTATATTCTTTTGTGAACTGTCATCAAATGTTTGATTGTAATGTCTACTTTATATTAATTGATTTTGAGTTATTTGTGTGTTAAGAATACTGATTCTAGGGCGCCTGGGTGGCTCAGTCTTTAGGCATCTGCCTTCAGCTCAGGTCATGGTGTCAGGGTCCTGGGATTGAGCCCCTCATCAGGCTCCCTGTTCGGCGGGGAGTCTGCTTCTCCCTCTCCCACTCCCCCTGCTTGTGTTCCCTCTCTCGCTGTGTCTCTCTCTGTCAAATAAATAAATAGAATCTTAAAAAAAAAAAAAACAACTTAAAAAAAAAGAAAGAATACTGATCCTAAAAAAAAAAAAAACCCAAATGCTAATCCTTTGTTAATATGTTACAGGTATTGGGTGCCTGGGTGGCTCAGTCGGTTAAGCGACTACCTTCGCCTCAGGCCATGATCCTGGAGTCCCGGGATCGAGTCCCGCATCGGGCTCCCCGCTCAGCAGGGAGTCTGCTTCTCCCTCCAACCCGACCCCCTCTCATGTGCTCTCTCTATCGCTCTCTCAAATAAATAAATAAAAATCTTAATAAAATAAAAAATATGTTATAGGTATTTCCTCAGTTTGTCATCTTTTAATTGTTGATTTGATTTTGTTGTTTTGATATACATAGTTTTAATTTCATTAAATTCTATCAATGATTTCTTTTATGATTTTTACCTTTGCTTTTGTGCTTAGAAAGTTTTCATTTTCATATAAGAGATTAGTCATCTATTTTTTTCTGGTTGGTTTAAATGGAAAAAATTCATTCTTTTTGTCATGTAGATTTTATTTTGGTGAATGGTATGAAGTAGAGTTCTAATTTTATTATTTTTCTCATGTATGCATATAAGAAGAAAGAAATATTTTATCTACCGAAATATTAAATACTAAGAATTTTTTCTTTAATGAGTTAAAGAATATCTTTAATTTGCTCTACAGTATTACTCTTTCTTTTATCACCCAGTGTTTATAGCTGATTTTGATTGATTAGGGATGGGGTGTGTGTGTGTGTGTGTGTGTGTGTGTGTGTGTGTGTGTGTGTGAGAAAGAGAGACAGAGAGAGAGAGAGAGCATTCTAATTCTTTGTCCTAAGTCCCTTACCATCTATTTGACATTGCTAATGGAGTGTGGATTCACATTGCCACCTTTCCTATTTGCTGTATATTAATAATTTACTATAGCTGGAAATAGTAATCATCTTTATTTTGAGTAATGATTCATGATGTTCAAAGCACTTTTATGCCATTTTCTTATTAAAATCTCGAATAATTCCTTGAAGTTGATAGTGCAGGTATTATTAAACCCATTTTGTAGATGAAGAGATAAAGTTCAGTTTGTTTGCTTTAATTAGCACAACTAGTAGAGGGTGTGTCTGACATTAGAATTTGACTTTCTTTAATTCTCAGTCCAGTATTATATTACTTGTGAGTGATTAAGGTAGAACTTTACAATAATGACCTGCTTTATTTTTGCTGTCATTTTTGCTATGTATTGTGAAATGAGATCGCTTACATTTCAAGTCCTGTTGTTTTTTTGTAATTGAAACATTTACTTTTTTAAAAAATGATGTTAATTTGAGAGTGAGAACGATAGTTAAACTTGTAGCAATGTGAAAAATATTACTCTGGTTCCTCCAGAATAGACTCAATATTTTTCTTTTTTTTTAAAGATTTTATTTATTTATTTGAGAGAGAGAGAGAGAGAGAGTGAGAAATAGCATGAGAGGGGAGAGGGTCAGAGAGAGAAGCAGGCTCCCCGCTGAGCCAGGAGCCCGATGTGGGACTCGATCCCAGGACTCTGGGATCATGACCTGAGCCAAAGGCAGTCACCCAACCAACTGAGCCACCCAGGCACCCTAGACTCAATATTTTTCCAATTTATTTCCCTCCTTGGCACAATCACAAAGTCAAATGGCTCTCACATTCACCAAGAGCTACCTGGACCCACTGATCTTGGCTCAAAGTCTAGCAAGTGGTTAAAGTTGGAGATTTTGGCCCAGAGATCTGTACTTCAAACAGAATATAGTCTCTTACACTATTAAATTAGTCTTCTCAAAGAGAGGAAAATGATTTCATATTTCTAATAATGCTATTATTTCTCACACTTTAATGGCTTTTTTGCTCCAAAGTTCTTGAATGGTAACCTTCATTTTTCTGTAGCTAGTGGATCTTTTAAACTGGAGTTCCATTTGAATGGTTGTTCAGGGTGTTGGCAAGAGTTATAAAGCATTTATATTTTATTCTTGACTGGATTCTGGTTGAGAAATTGAATGACACAAATGTTGAAAGACTAGCTTGCTGTGGACATAATGAAGCAAGCAAAATGAAATCTCCCAAGGATAAAAGTGTAATGTCCTTTACTTTTTATCTTTTAGGGGCAGGCTTGTGCCACATCTTACTTTCTTGCTATGGGCAAAAAAGGAGCCAGGGTGAAGGGACGAATTCTTATGAAAAAGATCAAAAAGAAAAGAAAAGTGGGGGTGTGGTAGAAAGGGAACTGAAATACACCTGGTGTGCAGGTATCACTGCCCCTAAACTTTCTCTTTTGAATTGAATTGAAGTATTCAACTGAATTGAGTTGAATTTAAATATCCCTTCAGCGTTAATGAGCACTGGGAGTGTATTTATTCTTGTGTTTAAAAGGGTGGTTTCTTGCAGTTCATAGCACAATTGGTAGGGGTAAGTTATCAAACCTGGTTTTAATAACAAGACTTATGAAAACATTCCCATAGAACTGCAGAGGGATGATTCAGATTATCTAGGAGATTCAACACTATATATGGATCTTTCTAGATTTTTAAAAAATTATAGCAATTCTTATTTTTATTTTCATTCCCATGGCAACACACTAAAAGAATCTAGCCAAGGTCTCTGAAACTAGAAAATAATCTTTTCTTATCTGCCTCCAAGAGTTTAGTTCTTTCTATAGGTAACTTCAAAAAATAGATATCTTGCTCATTACCAAAATGTTTATTGCATAAATTTTGGATAATTTAGAAAAATACAATGAAGAGAGTAAACATAAAAATAACTCAAAATTCTACCACTCAGAAATCAACATTCTTCTTTGTTGTTATTTTCTTTTGGTCTTCTCTCTTTGTACAAAAATGCATTTAAAATATTCGGGGCAACCTTAAAGCTTTAACTTTGTTATCTTTCTCTTAGTATGGTACAGTGTTTTTTTAATATGATAAAAAATATTCCTCTACAATATAAAAAGTGTACTGACCCAAGGCCAAATCATTAATACATAATACAAAACCACAGAACCTTGGAAAACAACTGTAACCAAGAAATTCTTTGTAGTATTCTTTCAGTTATTCTATGGATCTTTGTATGTATGGGTGCTCAAAACATACATTGTTGAATGAATGTTGAATTTCAATGAAAATAAGCTAAAGGAATAAGGAGCATTATTTTTACCTCTTTCTACCATTTATAAATAAATGCTACCATTTATTATTTTGGCTTCTCAGAGAAGCAGATACCAAGATGAGAGCTTAGATTGCCTGAAATTAATTGGAGAAAACACCTGTGTTTTAGTCCATTTGGGGTGCTATGACAGAGTACCATAGACGAGGTGGCTTATAAATAACAGAAATGTAATTCTCAAAGTTCTGGGGCTGGCAAGTCTTAGATCAAGGTGCCACAGATTCCATGTTTGGTGAGAACCTGCTTTTTGTTTTGTAGTTTTTCTTGCTGTGTCCTCACAAGGCTGAGGGGCAAGGGAGATCTCTGGGGCTTCTCTTATAAGAGCACTAATCCCATTTATGAAGCTTCCATCCTCATGACCCAATCACCTTCCAAAGAATCTACCTCCTAATATATCATACTGGGGGGTAAGATTTCAACATATAAATGTTGAGGGGATACAAACATTAAATTGATAGTGTCCCACCATTGCCCTCCCTCCAGGTCATATCCATCTTGTATGCAAAATACATCCATTCCGTCTCAACAGCCCCAGAAGTCTTAACACAGTGCAGCATCAACTCAAAAGTATAAAGTTCAAAGTCTCATCCAAATACCACCTAAATCAGATATGGGTGAGATTCAAAGTACAACTCATCCTGAGGCAAATTCTTCTCCAGCTGTGAACCTGTGAAACCAAACAAATTATGTGCTTCCAAGATATAATGGTAGAGTAGGCACAGATTAGACATTTCCATTCCAAAAGGGAGAAATAAGAAAGAAGAAAGGAGCTAACAGATCCCAAGTAAGTCCAAATTACATGCAAACTCTATGAAATCTGAAGGCTTATAAATAATCCTCTTTGACTGAAGGATTGCTCTACCCTTCAGGCCCATTGAGAAGGCGATGTCACTTCCATGGCTCAGTGGGATGGCCCTGCAGCAGCTCTCTGCCTGGGCCTCAGTGCCCTCCTCAGGGTCCTGAGCCAGAGGCTCTTCTGGAAAGCCTTGTCCCTTGAGATCCAGGTGGAGTCAGCCCTGCACCCCAAGCTCACATGGAGGCTGCCAAAGTGTGCTGTCTGCCTCTATAGGGGCAGCCAATGTAGCCTGTGATGCACCAGGGCCTCCAAAAGCTGTGCCTGGGGTGGCTAAGGAGTGCCATGGGACTGCAGGGAACGGAAGTGTGATGTGAGGCAGCATTGGGCAGCTCACGTGCACTGAGGTCCCATAAGCACCGGTCTCTTGACTCTGAAATTACTTAGCGCCCCTGCCCTCCACCCCCTCCCACCCCCTTCCCCAGTCCCTCCACCTCTCACCCCTACCCTTGCCTCTGGGCCTATGGTGGCTCTGGCAACTCTGATGCTCTCTGAATGGCCTTTGGGATCATTCTTCTATTTGGAGAATAGCACTTGGCTTCTGTTGAGATAGCTGACTAGGTCCATGGTTCACACTTAGACTAATCTCTTTATTCACTTGGCCATACCCTTAGTGTTCTCTTTCTGTCAGGCTATCTCTTTTTTTTTTTTTTTTTTTTGCAATAGCCATAGGCTCAGAATTTTCCAAATCTTTAAGTTTTAGTTCCTTTTTGCTTATCAATTCCATATTTAAGTCATTTCTCCTTTCTCACATTTTACTATAAGCAGTCAGGGGGAGCCAAGCTGCACCTTCAACACTTTGCTTAGAAATTGCTTCAGCTAAATATCCAATCTCATTGCTCACAAATTCTACCTTCCCCAAAACATTAGAACATGAACACAATTCAGCCAAGGTCTTTACCACTTTATTGCAAGGATTACCTTTTATCCATTGTTCAATAATATGTTGCTCATTTCTGTCTGAGGCCTCATAGAATGGCCTTTACTGTTCACATTTCTGCCAACCTTCTGCTCACGATTAGTTAGATACTCCCTAGGAAGATGGAGACCTTCTGTACAGCTCTCCTCTTCTCTTTGGGAGCTGTCACTACAGTCACCCTTACCAGGCTATTCATGGCAGTGAAGGCTTTTTCAATTATGCACTTCAAAGGTCTTCCAGACTCTACCCGTTACCCAGTTCCAAAGCCACTTCCACATTTTTGGGTATTTGTTATAGCAGCACCCACACTTCTCAGTACTGATTTCTTTCTTAGTGTGGGTTGCCATAACAGAATACCATAGATGGGGTGATTTATGAACAACAGAGATTTAATTCTTACAGTTCTGGAGGCTGGAAGTCCAAGATCAGGGTACCAGCAGGTTGGATTCTGGTAAGAGGCCTCTTCTGGATTGCAGATGGGCATTTTTTCATTGTATTGTCACATAGAAGAAGGAGTGAGGGAGGTCTCTGGGGGGTTTTCACACATGAGGGCTCCGTCTTCTGATCTAATGACACTCTAAAGGCCCTACCTCCTAACACCATCACACTGGGGGTTCAGATTTCAACATGTGAATTTGGAGGGGGAGACACATTCAGTCATTAGGACCCTGTAAGGGGAAACTTGGAAGGATCTGGAAGAGGCTAAAAGACCTGTCAGACCAATGCAGGTCTGGCCTCTGTGAAGGAAAGACAGAAGGAAAAAGGATTGCACTGGCTGAACCTCAAATCACCACATAGTTCTAAGAAAGTTGCCGCAAGAAATTCTTGAGTCAATTTTGCCTATCAGAGGAGTTTCACATTTTGCAGGAACGGACCTGCCTTAGTATTCCTACCACATCAGTAATTGACTGAGCCTGGGGAAAGATGGCTTTGGTGCTAACACAGTGGGGGATTCAGAGCCTCTGGAGTCCTCAGTCACTACTCTCCCTGCAGGGGGAGATTTCACTGCTGCATTTTCATGGACACTACACCCCAAATTTGGTCTTTACTGGTTTTTACTATAAGGGTTAAAACTGATATCAGCATCGGTCTAGTCTTTCAACCTAGAAATATTAGCATTATAAGAGACTTTTCAAGTCTGTTAGATTTTTTCATAACTAACTTTCAACTTTTCCCCTTGTTCATCTCAACTACTACCACAGTGTGTCAGGTCGTTGACAGTTGTCATGTAGGTTATTATAGCTCCCCTCCACTAGTCTCTCTGCCTCCAGTCACTGCCTCAACAATTGACTTCATGCACCAGAAAAATTATTCCTAAAACAGGACTCACTCTCTTGCTTACAAACATTCCATTTCAGTTACCTTCAAGACAGATTTGGAATTCATTTATCAAATATACAAAGCCCTTCCCAGTCTCAGCTCTTATCACTGCACACTTTGCATGCTCACCATACTGGATTTCTCATGAATCCCTCAGTATAATATGCTCTTTAATGCCTCCATGCCTTGGACAATGCTCTTCTCTAAGCTGGAATTCCCTTCCTAGGTTTTGCTCTTAAGAACTTAAACTAATACCCTGCTCTCCCCTCTACCCAGCCCCCATCCCAAGGATTAAGAAACATTGCCTCTGTCTTATTTTCTTCAGAAATTTTTATAGCTTTCTTGAGATATAATTCATAAAACACAAAGTCCACCCATTAAGCTATTCAGTTCAATGTTTTTTTAATTTATATTCTTAATCAATTTTAGAATATTTTTATCACTACAAAAGAAATGTCTGTTAGAAGTTCTCCATTCCTCCCTCCTCTAGTTCCTGGCTTCTTTCATTTTGCATAATGTTTTCAAGGTTCATCCATATTCTATCAATACTTCATTTTATTGCCAAATAATATTCCATTGCATGGACATATCATATTTTATTTGTGCATTCATCAGTTGATGGATATTTGGGTGGCTTTCATTTTTTGGCGTTTATTAACATTTGTGTACAAGTTTTTGTGTGGGCATGTATTTTCATTTCTCTTTGGTATATACCCATAAGTGGAATTGCTGGGTCTTAGGGTAACTTCATGTTTAATTTTTTGAAGAACTGCCAAACTGTTTCAAAAGCATTTACAATTTTAAATTCCCACCAGCAGCATATGAGGGTTTCAATTTCTCCACATCCTCATCAACACTTGTAATTATCTGTCTAGCCATCCTGGTGGGTGTGAAGTGGTAGCTCATGGCTCTCAGTTACATTTCCTTGATGGCTTAACATGACTGTTAAAAATAAAAGGCTTAATAATACTGTTTTGCCTATTTGAAAGTTGATAAGAGAGTAAATTTTAAAAGTTATTATCACACACAAGATAAACAAAACCAACAAACCAAAAAAAAAAAAAAACCCAGTTATCTCTTCTCTTAGGTCTTCTTTGATTGCCTGGATCATCCCCTTTTCTTGTATTCTTATGGTTCTCCATACATGTCACTATTACCCCAGGTATTATATTGGACAGTCACCATTTATTGGTGTGTAATTCCTTCTTAAACTTTGAGTTTGACAGAGATTGGTTGTTTATTCATTCTTCATTTCTACCTAGATCTCATTTCTCCATTGTGATTACAAATAGACTGATATCAAACCATTAGAGTACATCCCTTACATTACCCATTATCCATATGACATAGGCCTGCCCTTTTCAGTTCTGCCAGGAAGCTTCCTGGTCATGGTGTGTGATGGGATATGTTAGAAAAGCATTCTCATGAAATTAAGATTTTCTATGTGTTTCTGTCTGAGTCTTCTCAGAACTAATCCCCTCATATGACCTCATTTGCTTTGGGGAAATTGAGGCAGTTTACCAGAACTACTTTTTTATTCTTTTACCACATAGAATAATATTCTATTATTTCTCCGATAAAATTATTATCTTATTCTATTTATGTCATTTAGTACTTCTAGAAAACAAAAGTGTTCCCTTAGAAGTGCATATATGGATGAGATGATTTGTTGGCCATTCTACTACTGCCTTTCAAGATCCTATATCCTATTTTTCTAACTTTTGAAGGTCAAAATTTATTACTTTTGGTCCCTGATATAGGCTCTTTAATGAGTATATAACAAAATTATATACACAAACATACATATTTAGGGTAAAGATGCAGATATATGTGTGTGTGTGTGTGTGTGTGTGTGTGTGTGTGTGTGTGTGTGTGTGTGTGTGTGTAAGGGTGGAAACATTATTTTATCAGTTGCATAAGTGTTCTTCTTTGGAAGGGAAATTTGTTTGGAGGGGGAAAAATCCTCTTTAAGCTTTATTGGAGGTAGAAACTAAGGTTCTGAGGGCAAAGGTTGGAAGACCTCCTTTCCTTCTCTTCCTTCCTTTTTATCTTCTTCTCTCTTCCCTCCCTTCTTTTCTCCCTCCCTTTCTCAAAAATATTTCTTGACCTCTTGCTCTATGTTAGGCACTGTTCAAGGTAATGGGGCTAATAATTAAATCTTAAATAGGTAAAGAGTTCAACATAAGAAACAAATAGGAACTGGAGGAAGTAGGGAGGAAGAAAAGAATGCAAGAGGAAGAGAAGGCAGAGAGAAGAGAGGGGACATGACAGGCAGCTGGAACCAGCTGAGCTGGGTGACCAGCGAGAAATCTTGGTGTAATGCCAGGAGGCTGTTTATATTATTTGAACACCGACTGTATTTTAGTCATGGTGATAAGCACTGGGGACGTAAAGCCTATTGTCCCTACCATGTTTGGAGAGGTTTTTTGTTTTTTGTTTTTTGTTTTTAAGTCAAAGTTTCAGGTATAATTTATATAAGATAAAATTCACTCATTTTAGTGCACAGTTATAAGAATTCTATAAATGCAAGAGTCATGTAATCAATTCTATCACCCCACCCCAACATTTCCTAGTATCCCCCTGTAGTCTACTTCTCCTCCAACGCCAGTCCCTGAAAACCATCGATCTGCCCCTAGAGTTTGCCTTTTTCAAAATATCATGTAAACAGTATTAGAACGTGTAGAGTTTTTAGCCTGGCCTCTTTTGCCTAACATAATGCATTTGAGATTTATCCATGTTATTGTATGTATCAACAGTTTGCTCCTTTTAATTGCTGAGTAGTGTTTCATGCTAGGGATATACTATAGTTTGTTTATCCATTTATTAGGGAAGGATATTTGAGATTTGGGCAATGATAAATAGTTGTGGGTAGGTTTTTACTTGAAGATAAGCTTTCATTTCTCTTGGATAAATATGTAAGAGTGGGTTTTGGGATTTCATTGTAAACATTTGTTTAACTTTATAAGAAGCTACCAAATGGTTTTCTAAAGTAGCTGTATTATTTTGCATTCCTACTAGAGTTCTAATTGCTCCACATCATTGAAGGCTTTTTGAGACTAGGAATGTCTACCATCCTCTTTCTGGTTGCTTTCAGTGCTGCAACGTTACTTCATTTAGCTCCCCAAATTCTCAGTCATTTATGATATGCCTGTTCAACCCTACATGGTGTGTGGAGGGGAGTGATGAGGGACATGAAAATATTGGGAAACATGGCTTGGACCTGGTTTAGCTCACCATGGTTGCCTGTACAGAGACTGTGCATGCCTTTGAGGGGGATTGGTAGGCAAGCACTCTAGAGGTCACCAGCAAAGTGATAAACTATGGATCAGATTGGAGACAGATAGGGATAAGATCTTGATGAGGAAAAACAAGGGCCAAGTGGATGGCTCAGGAGTAGAAATGATACCAACCCCTCTTTTCCCAGAGTCTAATATATTTAGGCAGTTCTGTTGGATCAAGTTTGGACAAACCTCACGGGAGGCAGAAGCCAATTCAGAACTGGGAACAGAATGTGAGGAAGGAGTGAGAGGGTGACATTAATTACATATAATATAAAAGGTGATATGACAGGACCAATTTATGTAAGGCTTTATTCCTAAAATTATACCCAACCCTAGTTGCTGCAGAATGAATAAATGAATGCATAGGCTTTAGTTTTCAGCAGCATCTGAATATAGCTTCAATCAAATGATTACATTAGTAACTTGAAAAGATCTTTAAGAATGTAAATACAATTTTGTAATTACAGTGATCCTCTCCACCCTCTCCATATTTTAACTGATGATAGCTCCAAAATTATAACGTAATGATTCTCAACATTTTACATAGCACAATGTCTTCAAGATTCACCCATGTCATATAATGTATCAAAATTTACTTCCTTTTTAAGGCTGAAAAATATTCCATTGCATGTATATACCACAACCATTCGTCTGTTGTTGGACATTTGGATTGTTTCCACCTTTGGACTATTATGAATATGCTGCTGTGAACATGGGTAAACAAAAATTCATTTGCGTCCCTGCTTTCAATTCTTTTTTTTTTTAAAGATTTTATTTATTTATTTGACAGAGAAAGAGAGAGCACAAGCAGGGGGAGGGGCAGGCAGTGGGAGAAGCAGACTCCCCGCTGAGCAGGGAGCCCGATGCGGGACTCAATCCCAGGACCTGGGATCATGACCTGAGCCAAAGGCAGACGCTTAACCGACTGAGCCACCCAGGAACCCCTATATACCTTTTGGTTATATACCTAGGAGTGAAATTGCTGAATCATATGGTAATCCTTTAATTTTTTGAGGAACCACCATACTGATTTCCACAGTGACTATATCATTTTGCACTCCCACCAGCAGTGCACAAGTGTTCCAATTTTTTCACATCCTTGTAAACACGTTATTTTCTGTTTTTTGGATAATAACCATACTAATGGGTGAAAACCATACTAATGTTATTTCATCATGGTTTTGATTTGCATTTCCCTAATAAGCATCTTTTCTTGTGCTTGTTGGACATTAGTATCTTCTTTGGAGAAATGTCTATTCAAGTCCATTGTCCTTTTTTTTGGAAGTGTAGTTACCATCTGTTCGCCAACAATGTTATTTACGATATTATTGACTACATTCTCTATGCTGTACTTTTCATCTCCATGCTTTATTTTAAAACTGGAAGTTTGTATCTCTTAATCCCCTTTATCTATTTCACCTATCCCCTACACACCTCTCCTCTAGCAACCACTGGTTCATTCTCTGTATTTAAGAATCTGTTTATTGTGTGTGTTTTTGTTTTTTTTGGTTTGCTTTTTGGATTCTACATGTAGGTGAAATCATATGTTAATTGCCTTTTTCTCTCTGACATATTTCACTTAACATAACACCCAGTAGGTCCATCTGTATTGTTGTAAACAGCAAGATCTCATTCATCTTCTTTGTCCATTCTTCTATCGGTGAACACTTGTATTGCTTCCATATCTTGGCTATTGTAAATAATGTTGCAATAAAATACAGGTGTGCATAGACCTTTTCAAATTAGTGTTTTTGTTTTCTTTGGGTCAATACCCAGTAGTAGAATTACTGGATCAAATGGTAGTTCTATTTTTAATTTTCTGAGGAACGCCCATACTGTTTTCCAGCTTGCATTCCCACCAACAGTGCACAAGAGTCCTTTTTTCTACATGTCCTCACCAATACTTATTATTTTAGAAATCAGGTTGTTTGCCTTTTTGTTGCTGAATGAGAAACACTTTTAATGATTCTTTAAAACAGACGTTCTTAATTTTTATTTTGACAATCAGGGGTGAGGTGCACTACTGATAAAGTATAAAATTCTTATGTTCCTAAATTATGGCACTTACCACAAGCTGGTTTGTACTATGACTAATTATCTTCACTTGGAACTACTGGAAGACAAGAAATGTCATGTTATTGATTCTCACATGATAAGTCGTAAGTTCTTAGGAAGGTAGGTAGTGAATCAAGTCCAAGAGAAGGAGTTAGGGATGTATGGGTATTTCAGAAAAATTCTCAGGTTTCTCAGGTTTCTATTTCTGTATAACAAACTGCCCCACAACTGAGTAGTTTATTTGTTTTTCTTTTTAAGATTTTATTTATTTATTTTACAGGAGAGAATGCGGGGTGGGGAGGGGCAGAAAGACAAGAGAATCTCAGGCAGACTCCACACTGAGTGCAGAGCCCCAGGACCCTGAGATCACAACCTGAGCCAAAATCAAGTTGGATGTTTAACTGACTGTGCCACCCAGGTACCCCACAACTGAGTAGTTTAAAAAACCAAAAACCAAAAACAATGATTTGATTTCTTATGATTGTGTGGGTTGACATAGTGGTTCTACTAGTCTTTCCTGGCCCCGCTCAGGTCATTGCACTCAACTGGCATTGGAGGTGGGTGGGAAGGTCCAAGATGGCCTCACCCACACTGATATGTCTGGGGCCTTGAAGAGGATGTCTAGAAGGCTGAGAAAATTCTCATGGCCATTCGTCAGTCAGTCATCTAGCCCCTGCTCCTTTACATGGTGCACCACTTCCAAGAAGGTTAAAACAGAAATTGTAAGTTCTGTGAAGACTTTCGTCCGAAACTCCAAAAGCACAGAAGTCAAAGTAAGTCACAGGCCAGCCCAGGAGGAAGGGAAAGAGACACCACCTTTCGATGAGAGGAGGATACAATCACATTTGTGAAGCGTCAGGGGGGATGTGAGGGGATCACAGCCATCTTTTTGGGGCATAATCTAGTATGCCAGGTGATTCTGGGGGCTCCCTAGGAAAACGAATCTTCTAGTTTGAGAATCACCAGTGTGTAAACTCAACTATTCCCATGACTATTCCATTGTATTTTTTTCTTTCGTCCACTTTGCAAATGCTCTGTTTCTGCATTTATTTCTTACAATCAGGAGGAATAAGACTCAGAAAAGTAGGTAACTGTTGGGGGACTGCATGAAATTATAGCAACAGATTTGTAAACTCTATATCAAGGCTGTGGGAACAGAAGTAGTCCTGAAGAATGCCAGTTTTTGAGTTGGCTGTTTATCATATAAGTACATTTTTCGTGTAAGAAAATACATAGATAGCTTCTGACCCCAAACTGGAAGAGCATTAACTTTGAGCTGGTTTTTTTTTTTTTTTACTCACCCACAAAGCCTATTACTGATAGGCCTTGTGGCTCACAAAACACATTTGTGAGTCAGCTGCCTGGATCAGGTATAGATGAGCTGAAAAACTGTACAAAACAAACTTATGTAAGGTTTGCATCCTCTACCGTCACTTAATGAGAAGCAGATCGGTGTGGAGAAGCAGAAGAACTCAAGATATAGACTTGTCTTTACTGCCAAGTTTTGGTATAACCTTGGCCAGATCAACTAAGGGATCCTGTATTTCAGTGTCCTCATTGGTAAATTTTCAGCACATCTCTCAGTGTTGGGAAACCAGCTGAAGTGACCTATATAACAGGTGGCAATTGCATTCTCTGCTAGCACAAAGTATAGCAGCTAGCATCCAGAGCGAGTAAACCAGATGTGAAGGTTCCGCTGCTGTGTTATGGTACACTGAGCTCTAATACTGGCCTACTATAACTACAGGCAATTTCCAGGTGCTTTTTCTATTTGTATTTGGCTTCGACTTACTCTGATTAAGTCATGGTTGCAGCTGCTGCTGTGGTTGCTCAAACAAGTCACATTGGGTTGGGCTGGCAAATGCATAATTAAAATCAAAAGGAAATAGGAGCCCTGAGGTGTCCCAGCTCCCTGCTCAGTGGAGTCTGCTTCTCCCTCGGCTGCCCCTCACCCCTCCCCCATTAAGCTCTCTCTCTCAAATAAATAAATAAAATCTTTGGTGAGCGCTGTGAAGTGTGCAAGACTGTTGAATCACAGATCTGTACTTCTGAAGCAAATAATACATTTTATGTTTTTAAAAAAAGAAGAAGATAGCAGGAGAGGAAGAATGAAAGGGGGGAAATCGGAGGGGGAGACAAACCATGAGAGATTATGGACTCTGAGAAACAAACAGGGTTCTAGAGGGGAGGGGGTGAGGGGGATGGGTTAGCCTCGTGATGGGTATTAAAGAGGGCACATTCTGCATGGAGCACTGGGTGTTATATGCAAACAATGAATCATGGAACACTACATCAAAAACTAATGATGTAATGTATGGTGATTAACATAACATAATAATAAAAAAATTGTAAAAAAATATCAAAAAGAAATAGAAAAATGTCATTAGTTTATAAAATTTTATCTTATTATTCATCACAAGCACATTGTATTATTATCTTGTGTGTATATCTAATTTCTAAATTAGATTGGTTAGTTTTTGAGGGCAGACTTTTGGCCCTTATGCTATTTGAATCTCCTGTACCCACACCAGGCTCTTCTTCAAATTTGGTGATAATCAAGATCAATAACTTACTGCATAAAATGTGGCCCAGGTCTCCTAAACTGTACACAATATTTAAGTAGTAATGTCTTCTTATGGGTGGAATTAGGTCTACTCCAAATTCTTATGTTGAAAGTCCTAACTCCAGTATCTCAGAATGCGACCTTATTTGAAGATAGAATCTTGGCGGCTGCTGGGTGGCTCAGTTGGTTAAGCGTCTGCCTTCGGCTCAGGTCATGATCTCAGGGTCCTGGGATCGAGCCCCGGCATTGGGCTCCCTGCTCAGTGGGGAGTCTGCTTGTCCCTCTCCCTCTCCCTCTGCCTCTCCCCCAGCTTGTGCTCTCTCTCTCTCTCTCTCAAGTAAATAAAATCTTTAAAAAAATATAGAATCTAACTGAGTGTTACTGGAGTGGTTGGGGGTGGGAGGGATGGGGTGGCTGGGTGATAGATATTGGGGAGGGTATGTGCTACGGTGAGCGCTGTGAATTGTGCAAGACTGTTGAATCACAGATCTGTACTTCTGAAACAAATAATGCAACATATTTTAAGAAAAAAGAAAAAGAAGAAGATAACAGGAGAGGAAGAAAAGGGGAGTATGTCAGAGGGGGAGACGAACCATGAGAGATGATGGACTCTGAAAAACAAACTGAGGGTTCTAGAGGGGAGGGGGGTAGGGGGATGGGTTAGCCTGGTGATGGGTATTGAGGAGGGCACGTTCTGCATGGAGCACTGGGTGTTATGAACAAACAATGAATCATGGAACACTGCACCAAAAACTAATGATGTAATATATGGTGATTAACATAACAATAAAAAAATAAAAAAAAAAGATATGCAAAAAAGAAAATATATAGAATCTTTACAGAAGTGATCAAGTTAAAATGAGGTCATTTTAATCGAATTCAATATGACTGGTTTCCCAATAAAAGGGAAAATTTGGACACAGAGATGCACATAGACGTAAGACAATGTGAAGAGACCGCAAGGAGAATACAGCCACCTATAAACCAAGGAGAGAGGGCTGGAACAGACCCTTCTCTCACAGCCGTCAGATGGAACCAAGCCTGTTGCCACCTTGAGTTTTGGATTTCCAGGTTCCATAAGTGTGACACTATAAATTCCATAAGTGTGACGCAATCCAATTTGTAGTACTTTGTTATGTAGCCCTAGCAAACTAACTCATGTCTTGGGAAAATGGGCATGGCTCTGCCCAGTGTCATATGTATCATGTAGAGAGGAGTTGTGTATTGCCAAGGAACTCATTGGTAGTAATCACAATGAAAAATACAAATTAGGGATGTTCTGTAGCCCTCTTATGAGGCCTGTATGCCCCCTTCTTTGTGATATCCTCTTTGATAGGTATCTGGAAGAGAAGTAATAAAGATACTTCTAAACTCATATCTTTCTCATCTAAAAGAAAAACTGGAGACCAAGCTACAGTTATTTCCAGTTTGGATTGCATTCCTTTCAGGAAGAAACTTTTTCAAGCACAGAGACAGCTTTTTAGCAAACGGATGAAATATATGTTTCTTAGTAAGAGCAAACAGTACTTGGTGAGTTGGTCTCAGTGTGGGTAATTTGCAGCAGTGTTATTCTGTATGATAATAAGAAAATGGGTCGTGAGAACCCATCACTAACTCTCAAGGTAACCTGAAACCAGCTTTGGGAGAGCAATGAGGCCTCTTATTCCAGGTAACTCTGAGCCATAAGAGTGGGGCCACATTGTGCATTTAGAGTAGATCTAGTTTTATTTAAAGACATGGATATCAGCCCCGCCTCTTCTGTTTAATGGTGTTGCTTTACTCACTAGTTTTTAAGGAAAGAAAATTGCAAGAAATTCAAAGCTTATGGAATCCCAGAGAAAATGATAAATTCTTTTTGCCTGGGCTTGTGTAATCACCAGGCTTTGGTAAAGAAAGGCATATTATTGTAGCTTTTCTAATACATAAATAAGTAAATAAAATAAGTGAACATATGTGTGTGTGTGCGGACATGCGAGTGTGTTGTGTGCCGTGAGAATGATGGAGAAACTCCCTTGATCATGAATCTAGATTCCGTCCTAATTTTCTTTGAGGAAAGGGATGAGGAGGCAGCAGAATCCAAATGGAACAAAGCACTAGGTTGAAGGTATGGCTTAGAATTATATTCAGTTAGAACATATACTCTCCATCCTTCAGTTCTGTTTGTATGTAGGAAAGCCTTTGCAAAGGCTAAAATGAAATAAATCTTTCTATTCTCCCACATCTTTGAATGAGCTAGCTTAGGTAAAGCAGTCTTTGGAAACTATGACTAATCAGGAGATGTGGTAATTAGATTTTATAGAGAGATGTTGTAAGGAGTGGGATGATAGAAATGGATACACTGTAAGTTCTTCAGGAGAAAATTGTTACTATAGTAAGAAGTATTACTGTATTACAATAGTCTTCTTTATACATCTGGGTAACACACTTTTTCTGGTTGTTAAACTTTATGGAGGCATATGATTAAGGACTTGTGGCTTTGTTAGATTTGGTTTTAGAAGAAAAAAGTCGTGCTCAATTTGAAATATTAAAAAAATACCCACAACATAAAGTCAAATCGAGAGTAAGGATTAATCTTGTATGAGATAACAGGAATGCTTGGAAGAATTTCTATTCTATTCCACCACTGCTGAGGCGAAAACAAAACTGGAACATCCAGAATATCAGCAGGTTGTCCACAAACTCGCAGGAGATAGTGAGCTCTGGGATAAGTAGACTTTGGCCATTTGCCAGCTGTTTGGATTTGGTCTAGTTATTGAACTTTCCCAAACCTCCACTTACTCAGCTGTAAACAGGGGCTAACACTGGCTTATCCACGCTTAAGGGACATACTGAAAGCTCTTGGCTGTTAGTAGGTACCCATGTTAGCTTCGGGCACTCTTTGCTCTGGGCTTTACATCCTTGGTGGAAGCAATTAGTAGAATAGAAAAAAGCAATAGAACCCTTCCTGCAAAGAATGCAACATTTAAACAAAGAAAACAATTTTCCCAATCTCCTTTATTTTCTGAGAGATTGTCCAATGAGCAGCCTTTCTCACAGAGAACATTTGATTGTGGCGTTCCTTAAGTAAACCATTACGTGGAGAAGAACTGAAGGATTCAGTTCAGAACTGAAGGATTTTACCTCTATTGATTTTACCTCTATTCTGTATGTGACTTTACTTTCTGTCAAAGTAGTAAGTACTGGGATGTCAGAGGTCTGCTTTGTGAAACTCTAGAGTATTTAAACTTTCTCTTTTGTATGGCGATTGCTTCAGTCTCTGATAAGAATGCTTATTTCCAGAAAGGCAAAGTAGATCTAATTCAAGAGATAAAGGGCAGATCTCTGACAGAAAATTGCCATTTGATGGCAGAATTTTCCATTTTTACAGTATAACTTATTTCAATCTTTCATATTAGTGTGGTTTTTGAAACATCAAAGTCTGATAAAACTCCAAGAGGCAATTTTTAGATACAATGTATATCTAGCAGAATGATTTATATATGATATACTTAATTATATAAATAAATGTTAGTTCTTCTGAAACGGAAATTTTCAGCCATTCTAAGAAAGAGCCTCTCCTTCCCTGACCCCCACTCTCTTTTAGCATTTCTGTAATATAATCAAGTTGCATTCATTCCTTGAACAGAAAGAAACAGACCAGCACAAATAAATTTATGACTTGGTTCTTATTGCGTCACCATTAGTTTTAATTTGATTGTGTTTATCTCTCCTTAGAGTCCACCAAAAGGGTAGGCTTCATAGGGGAACAGAGTATGGAATTTATAGACATTGGCTTTATGTGGGAGTCTCTGAAGGATGATATTTCTTACAACACTTAGTATGTTTAGATCTAGCAGAACATCAAACCAAGTCACATCCTTAGTCACCCCTAGGCATCATTTGCTTATTTACTAAGGATTATGAAGAAGGAAGAACAACTTTTGGATTTTTCTTCTCATATTAGTCTGGTTCAAGTAACTATTTTTCCAAGGTGTTTATATAAATATTTAGGTATATACAATATAACTTTTCTTTTAGACAAAAATCACAAGGATTCTCCTATTTAGATTGGTACAGCTGCAGGATTACTCATAGTTATTTATTTCAAGCTTCTCTAATACATGATAAGAAAGGGGCTCAGAGGGTTGGAGTGACCTGTACAAAGGCATGAAGTTAGCCAGTGACAGAGTTGAAACTCAAATCTGGAAGTTTCACTTCAGTGCTCTTTCCTATGAACCATTCCATCTTAGAGTAGGGAATTGAGTGTTGTGGAGGCAAGGCAGATTCATTTCATGGGAAAAATTCATATTATTTGGGGAAAGAATGTAAGGTCTGATGTGTCCTTGGCAAGAGGTGTTATTTTGGAGTTAGGGAAGTACAACAAAAGCTTGGATCTGATCTTATGTTTAAAAGTCAGCTCTGTCACTCACTGTTTATCTTAAAAGTCTCAATTTCATGCCCACCATGGTCCGGGTCCTGAAGAGTCAAAGAGGCAAACAAGACATTGTTGAGGATCTTGAGGAGCTTGTAATTCAGCACTGGTCTCTATCCTTCCTTCCGCAGTGAGGTGGAAGAAGGGATATTAAAAACTTTCTAAAAAATAGGGAAAACATTAACTTTATGAAAAATTTAGCATACAGATCAGAGTAGTCCATACAAATGATTTATACATCAATATGCTTACACTGGAGATGGATATTTTTTGGAGCAAAATATTTTACTAAGAGGGATGTGTGACCAAAAATGTTTGCAGATACCGTATCGTGAGAGCAATAGGTAAGCCTAGTGAATTTGCAGGTGGTGTGGGGGATATGTGTCTTATAGCTATTTCTTTTAAAGCTTTATTTATTTACTTGAGAGAGAAAGAGAAAGCAGGGGGAGGGACAGAGGGAGAGAGAGTCTCTTGGCAGCCTGCCTCGCTGAGCACAGATCCTGGCGCGGGGCTCCATCTCACATGCCTGAGGGGCCCTGAGATCTAGACCTGAGGGGAGACCTGAGGTGGAACCAAGAGTCTGATGCCCAACCAGCTGCACCACCTAGGTGCCCCTATAACTGGTTTTCCTGTTATAAAGGATTGATTCTTAAATTGAAAGGGGGGAAACTCCCATAGTAATGCATATCACAATTTTTTAAGGGAAGAGTCGAGTTTGAAAAAGGTGATGTTTTGTCCTATTGCTTCAATTTATTTTTGAAATGAAATAATTTTCAATATAGCTATGGAATGGTGAGAATTTGTGTTTATCACTAAGAGTCATAGAACAAGAAAGAATGAGAAAGAGCTATTAAGTGAGGTTTAGAAGAGAAAAGATGGATTTGGGAATCAATCATTAGGACATTCACATCTTTGCTGGTAGCCCCGGTCAAATCCTTTAAACTGAGATTAACTTAGTTCTTCATCTGTAAAGTAGATATAAAAATAACAATTTGGTAAGTTTGTGGTGATAATTAAATTGAAATAAATTATCTGACCATGCCCATACAGTACCTGATAGATCCTAGAAGGAACAATAAATATTAATGTTCTTCCTTTGAAATAAGAGATCTTAAGGGTTAAATACACGTTCATGTTAGACATTGGCTTCTAAAGTTTAAAATTCCATATGAACCCTTCCGTTCTTTAGAAGTGATTTTCACATTGCCTCAAGTTATTAACTGTGACTGTTGACATCTTGATAAGATCTCCATATTTGTTCCATAAAGAAGTACACAAAGAAACTGGCAGCATTGTGGCGAGACTTAAAATTCTATTATGGATTTAAAAATGAGTTGAGAGATTAGTAAAACAAGGAAGAGAAAAAGGCAAGTCACGGCATGAAAAGAAATTAATTGTACAACATCTTTGCCTTCTACACTGGGATTTGAAATGTTCATATTTTCAAAGACCTCTCTGACAAACAGGGCTGAATGGTTAAGACAATTAACAGATGATAAATTATTTAGTCAGGGAAAAGATGAGAAAAGAGCTTTAAAGACTTCCAGAACATACTAAATAGATTAGATGATTGTGGAACAAACATAGTTAATTGAGCAAAATAAGAGCAGGTGAAATTCTACAAAAGCAAATGTGAAGTAGGGCACACTGAAGAAAAGGATGCAGATTACCTCCACACATTATACATTCCTAATTGATTGTAGAATATCTCAGGGAAATGAACTAACAGGGATTGTGGGTTAAAGAAGCCACTTGACTGGCATCTGAAGCCTTCCACTGGGTGAAAGCATTTTCTTATTAAAATAGCTTTATCTTAATTCTTAAAAATATTATACAGTTGACCCTTGAACACCATGGGTTTGAACTGTGTGGGTCCCCTTACATGCAGATTTTTTTTTGCAATAAATACAGTACAGTGCTATAAATGTGTTTTCTCTTCCTTTTGGTTTTCTTAATAACATCGTCTTTTCTGTAGTTTACTGTAAGGATACAGTATATAATATACACAACACATAAAATATGTTTCTTTTTAAGATTTATTTATTAGAGAGAGAGAATGTGTGAGCGTGTGCATGCAAGTGGTGGGAGGGGCAGAGGGGGAGAATCTTTAAGCAGACTCCCCTCTGAGTGTGAGCCCGATCCAGGGCTAGAACTCACCATCCATGAGATCGTGACCTGAGCCGAAACCAAGAGTTGGATGCTTAACCCACTGAGCCACCCAGGCACCACTCACACAAAATATGTTAATCAACTGTTTATGTTAGGGTTCTAGTAACCAGTAGGTTATTAGTAAAGTTTTGGGGGAGTCAAAACTATATGTAGATCTCTGACTATGTGGAGGTGGGAGTGGTCAGCACCCCTAATCCCTGCATTGTTCAAGGTCAATGGTATTTGCACTCAATGTAGAACATTGCAATAAGGAATGGGAAAATTTTGGGAAAACATCAAGTAGAACTGGAGTGGAGGGATAGGAAAGGCACACGCATAAAATATGTTGAATATTTAATACGTGCCAGAAACTGGGTTACCTTAGTAAATTGCATTATTTTCCTCAGTTTTTTGCCCTTTGCTCTATGGCTTTGCAGTTTTCTCCTACCAGCGGTGGATATATTTCCATGCTCCATTAATGTGAGGCTTTCCAGGAGGCTTGCTTTAGCTTATCAAGTGTTAGCAGACATGATGGGAACAGATGCTTAAATGTGTTTGGGCATGCAATGGACATTCTCCTGTGTTTCTGCCATCGCTGTGGGTTGATGCCTGGGGTAGCCACTGATCTAAGGAGGATGAATCCTCCTTGTAAATCACTAAGATTATGTAGTGACGGTTAACTTTATGTGTCGACCTGACAGGGCCACAAGGTGCCCTTTACTCTGGTCTGTCTGTGAGGGTGTTTTAAGATGAGACAAACATTTGAATCTGAGTGATGGAGAGTGCCCTCTCTAAAGTGGGTGGGCTTCATTTAATCAGTTGAAGGCCTGAATCAAACACAAAGGCTAACCCTTCTGTGAGTAAGAGGAATCTCTTCCTGCCCGACTACATGAGGGGGAACATCGGTCTCTTCCTGCCTGTCACTTAATCAAACATCAGCTCTTCTAGGGGTTGGAGTCTGCCAGTTTTTGGACTGGGACTTACACTATCAGCTCTCCGGGGTCTCCAGCTTGCTCACTTCCGATCCCGGGACTTCTCAGTTTCCGTTATCATGTAAGCCAATTCCTTATAATAAGCCCCTCTCTCCAAGAGGAATAGTGGCTTTGTTAGATTTGTATTTAAAAGAAAAAGTTGCATTCAATTTGAAATATTAAAAAAATGCCCACAACATATTCTGGGTGTGTATATATGTATATATGTGTGTCTGTATATTCTGCCTCTCTGGAGAAGAAGACTAATACAATAGTTCTTTGCTCCGTGGCAGTTTGCTTCATTAGCCTTGAGTCGATACATTTACAACATTTGTATGTTGTTATCTCGCTTAAATCTCATGATTATCCCCTGTGGTAGAATTCCCTCTTAACTCTTTTACAGATGCAAAAGCTCAGGTTCCAATTGATTAAATGACTATTATAGGATCATATGGTAAGGTGATAACACACGGTGGCCCTGGGATTTAAATCCTTGTCTCTTGAGTTCCAAAACCTGTGGTCCTTCTAATGTGCTACGGTTGTTTTGCAAAACTGAACAGAGAGCACAAGTAGAGGATATTAGAAAGTCAATTATGGTGCAGTGGTTGTTTTGAGGAATTGTTATAGGCTAGGTTCAGTATCAAGCTGGACATCACTCTGGTGCTTCTGATGTAGGGCCAGCAGTCAAGGCTGACCCATTGGGCTAAGAAATTCTAGATGAGCACCTAGCACCTGAGCTACCTTCCACCTGAATATTATACAAAGAATGACTATTGGTTCTGTCACTATTTTCTTTATTCATGATATCACATGGGCCACTTATGTTTTTAACCTATATCCAAGTGGCCATGGGAGAGCTCTCATTAGGAGAAATTAATGTCTCAGACCACTTGGTGTAACCCAAATGGCTCCCTTTCAAATAGCTGGGAAGGGAAAATACGAACCACTTTCTGAGAAATCCTGGAACTTTGTATCTCTTGGACTACTGTATTCTACTCTAGCCTAATTATAGTTAGTGTCAACATAAATGTGAGCCTGAAAAGACAAAACCAGTTTACTTATTTTGTTTTTTATACTTTGGTTACGTTTGACCTAACAAATTAGGTTGCTTAATTCTAGATTTAATAAAAGAGTCTCTCTGGGGTGCCTCAGTTGGTTAAGCATCTGCCTTCAGCTCAGGTCATGATCGCAGGGTTCTGGGATTGAGCCCCCAGTCCAGCTCCCTGCTCAGAGGGGAGTCTGCTTCTCCCTCTCCCTCTGCCCCTCTCATCCTCCCCCACTTGTGCTCTCTTTCTCTCTTTCTCAAATAAATAAAATCTTTTATTTTATTTATTTATTTTAAAATATTTTATTAATTTATTTGACAGAGAGAGACATAGCGAGTGCAGGAACACAAGCAGGGGGAACGGGAGAGGGAGAAGCAGGCTCCCCGCCGAGCAGGGAGCCCAAAGCGGGGCTTGATCCCAGGACCCTGGGATCATGACCTGAACCGAAGGCAGACACTCAACGACTGAGCCACCCAGGCGCCCCTCAAATAAATAAAATTCTTTTAAAAATAAAATAAAAGTCTCTTTTATAGCTCAAGACTCTGCCTTATACTTGATACAGCTTTTTGTCAGGAGATAAGGAACAAGATGCTTCCAACATGTATTAAACCATAAAATGAAAATTGAAGTTTCAGTTTTAATGCTTGGTGATAGAGTTAATTTAATGGGGCAGTATTGTGAAACTCATGTTTTCTACGTTGACACTTAGTGTTATCTTTTCTCCCTCAGAGGTCTTCTCCGTGTCCGGATATATTTCCCTATCTCCTTTAAGTATACAGAAACCTGTTATGGAAGAAGACAGGCAGAATGTGCTGGATTCTACCAGGAATGTGAGAGTAAACAGCTCATTTTTTGTAACGGGAACTATATAGACTTGGGATTATTGATTCTTGCATTATGCCCCATTGGACTTTGGTAAGTGTGATTTTTAGTCGGTATGAGCACTTAATGCAACAGACCTGTTTTTCAGAGAAATTTACGTTTAAAATATCTTTTCAAGACTTAATATCAACTTTTTGATCATCACTTTATTTTTGCATTTTCTTTTTAACTGTTTCTCTTTTCTGTTTATAAGAGTAATATATGCACATCATGGAAAACTGGAAGAATACCAAAAAAAAAGTGTAAGAATAAAAATTGC
Source organism: Zalophus californianus (assembly GCF_009762305.2). Classification (NCBI taxonomy): domain Eukaryota; kingdom Metazoa; phylum Chordata; class Mammalia; order Carnivora; family Otariidae; genus Zalophus; species Zalophus californianus. The sequence continues at coordinate 99,555,743 of NC_045595.1, forward strand.
TCATATATTCATAATATGGACTGAATAATTGATATTTTGGTTATTTACTTTCTACCTTTTTCTATGAACATATATTAGCATTCATTGCCACTATATATATATTTTTTTAAGTTGAAAACATTCCTATGTCTTTATAAACTCTTTGAAACATTTATTTATTATAGTTTGATTTTCAATTTTCCTTCTTAAGGATGACTCTCACGTTGATCATTTTAATTTCAAGTTACCAACTCCTCGCTGGACATTTTGATCTCAACAATCTTCTACCCACTTAATAAGCCCCAAATTGTCCTCACCTCCTCCTTCTAGAATATATATTTTTTAATGTCCCAATCTCTCTGTGAATGGTGCTAAAATTCTGTTGGCAATGTAGGCTAACAATCTTTTAATACTCTTGCATTTTTCTCTACCCCATCGCCCTGTTTCCACTCAGTATGACCCAATGGCATGATCTTGGCAAAATCATTCACATTCTTTCTTCTTTCCCAATTCTATTTGAACAATTCTGTAAGTAAAGCCTGTAGCACAGCAGTGTTCCCTTACTATAGACCCCACTGCCTTCTTCCATTGCCACCTCCCTAGTGTAGGCCACCGTAACCTTTCTCTGGATTGTTATGATATGCTTTTAACCAGAGTCCAGCTTAAGCCAAGGCAGGCTCAAAAGTCCTTGAGGAAGAATAAAGTATCAGTGATGAAGGAAGCGTTCATCTAGGAAAGGAAATGAGGTTTAGAGAAATTGAGAAATGTTTTTGACGTCAAATAAATATAAGTGACGCTAGAACCAGGTGTCCTAATTCTTACTCTAGAATTCTTTCAATTCCTTCACATCTTCTCTAGGACTTTCTTAGTGTGTGTCACATAAACACCAAAAAGCCTTAGCCAATAATTCGAGGTCCTCTACAACCTGACTCCCAGTTCACACTTCCAGCTTACCTCTCCTTGTCCTTTGGAGACCTCTCATCATTCTACCAAGTCGCTCCTGCCGTTCTCCCCCCATGGAATGACAGCTCTGCCTATGTCCTTCTTTATCAGTTGAAAAGCTTCTCATGATTCAAAGCCAAGATGTAACCTAGCCTCTTTAGTCAAGTCTTTCTTGCAGATTTCTAATGAAATGATCTTTTGTCTGCCTTCTAAACTTTAAGGCATTTGAGTGTACTGTTGTTATCACTTCATAATAATATAGATTTTACATTAAAGTGTAGATTTCGACATCCCTACTAAATTCTATGCTTGTTAAGGGCAAGGAAAAGGAATTCTTAATCTTTATTTTATTCAAATCATGTAGAATGCTGCTTTCTGTGCAGTCCAGGATCATGAAATTTTTTTTGGATAAATAAGTCACCATATCTGTTTAGATACAGATATTAATTTTACTCACAAAGAAGAATGTCTAATAGTATGACAATTTTGACAAAATAATATCCTGTGTAAGAGTGTCCACACCAAAAGGAGTGCATGATGTTGGAGTATGAGAAGAAAAGATTAGAACTTTTATATATGTTTTTCTCTTGATCTTTTAAAAATTGCTATTTCTTGTGCAAGCTTTATAATGTGTATAATTTATCAGTAAGGAAGTACATGTAGATAATACGCAAGTGAATTCATTTGTAAATAGGAGGATTCGAAGGATATGAAGTAAATTTTCAGGGCTGGCATGCAACAGGAAATGTATGGGAGTTCCATTTCTGGCCATGGCTGACTAGACCATTCTGGACAACACTCCCACTGTTTTAGAATTTCCCCAAATATCTTGCTATAATGAAAATCAGGGGAGTTTCTTGTTGCCCAGTAGTAGAGATAAATGTTATGTGTACTCTCCTAAACTGTTGTGTTGATTCCCATGTTTAAGAAAAATCCAGTGTCCTTAATGATACAAGTGAAGCTCAGGGTTGATCTTTATCAAGGGTCAAGTCATGTTTTGCTGGCTTGTGGCAGATGAACCAAGAAACAGGGAAATGTACTGGTATCTTTCCTGACCTGAAGCTTCTCCTGAGAGTGGACTACATGTCTGCCACAGCAGCTGATTGCAGGATACTGAAGTTTGGATTTCTATACATAATCGATTTCCAAAACAATTCCAAATTGTTTTGTTGTTGTTGTTTTGTTTTAAAATATTTTATTTATTTATTTGACACAGAGAGAGAGGGAGAACAAGCAGGGGGGAGCAGCAGGGGGAGAGGGAAAAACAGGCTCTCTACTGTGCAGGGAGCCCAATGAGGAGCTTGATCCCAGGACCCTGGGATCATGACCTGAGCTGAAGGCAGATGCTTAACTGACTGAGCCACCCAGGCGCCCCCCCCCCAGATGCACAGTTTTAGGAACCAACATCAGCTACCCCATATGTGTTGTTCCTAGGAACAGTCAAAAATTCATGAGCAAAAGACTGTTTTTAAGTTAGAAGGCCTATTTATATATTCTTTTAAATTAAAAAAAAATGTACCTTTCCTGGATAGAAATGTTATTGTTGGGGTTTTTTTCCATTTGTGATGAATACTATGACATTTGGTGAGAAAGGTATGAAGCAAACTTTTAAATTTAGAAAGTACATAAAGTACATAACAGTTTACAAGTGTTTTATTTACCTTTGACTAGGCAGTACATCCATATAGTTAAATACTCAAAAAATGGGAAATAATTTACAGTAAAAAATACCTTTCTCCCGACTCTGTCCCCCCAGTTGTCAAGACCCTTCCACACTCCTAATTAATGTACTTTGTTTGTAAGCTATTTCTCCTTTTCTGGAGCTAATGAAATACTACATGCATTCTTTTACTGTGCTTCTTTGAGATATTTCCACATTAGTATATAAATCATCACCTCAGTCATTCTTTTTTTCTTTGCTTTTTATCAGGTTTATACCATTTCTCTGCATGTATGTAGTATAGTTTATTTTCGTTTTGACACTGTATAGTTTATTTTTTTTTAACCAATCCTTTACTGACAGACACTTAGATTTTTCAGTTTTTTTTTTTAAATAAATTTGCAATGAATTATCTTGCTATCAAAGGTACATATGCAGGATAGTTTCCCGAAATTGGCTTTTCTGGGACAGGGCACGTTCATTTGTGATTTGGAAAGCTAAAGGCAATTTATCCTCTGTAGGAGTCTCCACAGTCTGCAGTCCTGCAAGCAACACATGTGGTTCCTGCTGTTTTTGAAGTTTTGCCCATAGAAGGCATTACCAAACTCTTGGACCGTTGCCAATCCAACAGGTGAAAAAAGGCATGACAGTATAGCTTTCACGATCAATGCTCTCATTACAACTGCGGTTGTGTCATTTTTCTGTGCTTAAGAATCATTTGTATTCCTTCTTTCAGGATCTGTCTCTTCATAAACTTTGCCCATTTTTTAATTGGATTTCTTTCCTTTCCAATTTGAGGAAGTTCTCTTTCTTTCTGTCTTTTGTACGTATATGTGAAATCAGCCCCTTTCCTGTGTATGAAGGGCAAATGCTATATTTTACCAGTTTGCTTTCTGCTCCGCATAATTTTATCTGAAATCCTTTGCAACATTAACTAACCAATTTACTGAATTTCAGTCAAAATAAAAACAAGACATACAACTAAAGGGAAGAGTTTTGAAGAGAAAGATAAATTTTCATGTGGGATAATTAACAGTAAATTTTAAAGTAACATGTGGCTTATTTCACTTAGCAGAACAAACAAACAAAAAGCAGAAACCCAGACCCATAAAACACAGAGAACAAAAATGGTTGCCAGAGAGGAGATGAGTGAGGGGAATGGGCAAAATGGATGAAGGGGAGCGGGAGATACAGGTTTCCAGTTATGGAATGAAGAAGTCACAGGGATGAAAGGTGCAGCACAGGGATTATAATAGCATTGTATGGTGAGAGATGGGGGCTACACTTGTGAGCACAGCATAAGGTACAGATGTATCAAATCACTATGTTGGGGGCACCTGGGTGGCTCAGTTGTTAAGCGTCTGCCTTCGGCTCAGGTCATGATCCCAGGATCCTGGGATCGAGCCCCGCATCGGGCTCTCTGCTCGACAGTAAGCCTGCTTCTCCCTCTCCCGTTCCCCCTGCTTGTGTTCCTTCTCTCACTGTGTCTCTCTCTGTCAAATAAATAAAATCTTAAAAAAAAAATCACTATGTTGTACACCCAAAACTAATGTAACATTGTTTCAACTATACTTGAGTAAAAAAAAAAAACGAAAAACAAAAAAAAACTAGAAAGGAAAATACATAACATGTGGAAGTTACAAAATTCCTTCTTTTACACATGAAGATATTGTGCTCAGAGATGTAGAATGTCATACACAATCATACAGCAACATAGTGATAGTCAATACAGCAGACGTTGTGGGTTGTCAACCTAAGGCCTTTCACTCTTGGTGGCTGATTCTGATTTTTCAGGTGTCCACCCCTGTATTACTGACCCAGAGCTAATCCTAATGGGTCTCAACCTTGGAAGGGGCTTGTCAACTCATGCTGGTGAGAGGACAATGAAATGGGAAGGAGTCCATTGATGAGGAGCTTCTTGTATAGGTTCTCTGACTCATGAAAGACACATACCCTCCTTTCTTCTGCTGCACATTGCTGACTGAGATTTAGTGCCTAGAACCGAGGCAGCCATTTTGTCACCATGATGGGCATTAGCCTAAAGGGAGCTGCATGCTGAGGATGGCAAAGGAAATCAGGGGGCGGGGGGAACGGTTCTGGAAGATGTTGTTGAGCTGCTGAATTAACCAGTTTCAGAAACTTTCTGTCCTGGATTCCTAGTTATATGAAGCAGTTTAATTCTTTATTGTTTAAGCTAATTGTGTTGGCCAGCCTTCCTTCTTTCCTTCTTTCCTTCCTTCCTTTCCTTTTCCATTTTTTTTTATCATTAGGAGCTTAAAGCTTTCTAACTGATACAATCCAGAACCTAAATCTGCTACTCAAAGCTAAGTGAAGTTTCAAATATGTTGTGTCCTCTGCACACAGACATCAGATATGAAAATCTTATCATTTTTATGGAGAAGGATATTGAAAAACTTTTTTTTTTTCCAGGACATAAGCCAGGTATAGAAATACATATTTACAAAGTTAACTAAATGAAATGCATAGTTCTTTACCATTATTTCTCTTCAGGCAGGCTAAGTCACTTGTTCTTTATTACAATTATTTTTCCAAGTGGGTGGCAAAATTTTGCCTTTTTGTGACACTGAAGTCCAAGACAATTCTGATATTTTAATTTGGTGCTCACCTACTGTAAAAGATCACACCTGAGGGGCGCCTGGGTGGCTCAGTTGGTTAAACACCTGACTTGATTTTGGCTCAGGTCATGATCTCAGGGTTGTGAGATTGAGCCCCACGTCGAGCCCCATGCTCAGCAGGGAGTCTGCTTGAGATTCTCTCTCTCCCTCTCCCTCTGCCCCTCCCCCTGCTCTCTCTTTCTAAAATTAAAAAAAAAAAAATCTTCAAAAGAAATCACATCTGTGCATTTGTTTCAGCATTCTCCTGTTCCTGGCAGTGGGATGTATGATATAAAATAAGAGCCTTCCATGTACCATGCAAGGCCTGCCAATTCCAGCCTCAGTTTACCTCTCCAACCCAACTTCTCACTTTGTCTTGATTTATCCTTTGGGCCAGAAAACCTGAATGAATGGCCCCCCACCCCACCCACCATAATCTCCTCATGTCCTTGCTGCTGTGTTTGCCTCACATTGTTACTTCCCTCTTTGTAGGCACGGCTTTTTGTCTGTGCTTGATCTCCAAATCCTGCCCCTCCCATCTTCAATTCCATCCTCCCTGTGAAATTTTCTCTAATATTCCCTTTCTCTGCTCTCAACCCGGCTGGAAGTATTGCCTCTTATTCTAAATTCCCAGAGCATTTTATCTTTGCCTTTTAAATAAATTAATGCTGTGTATTCAACTTTATTTTTTTAATGTATTTTTCTTCTGGCACTTTTCCTTGCTTTTCAAATATTTCCAAATTTTTGCAAGTATGACTTTAAAAAAGAAATATCCAAAAAAAAAAAAAGGAAATACCCAAATAATTTTGAATTCCCCAACTGGACTCTAAGCTCCTTGAGGAAATGCATATCTGCTTCATTTTTATAACTCTCCAATAGCGTAGCACTAACATCGAGTCTTGCCCATGAGGTGTAGCAAATATTTGTAGAATAAATATGTTGGATATCTTGCCATATTTTTCTCAAACACCACTTTTATACCTTGCTTGTATATACTTGTATCAATTCAGCTAGCCATCAATAAATCTCAAGAATGTTCTCTTGGCATTGAAAAGTAAGAGTCAATTATACCCTATAATTCTTCAAAAAGGAAAGGATTTCAATAGTGTCAGGTAGCATTGGTCAGAGAAACTACAGCTACTGTTCTTACTAGCAATAGTAGGACCCAATAATCAAAAGTTGGATTTTTTTTTTTTTTCTGAATTAATGCCCCACCTTGTCCCACTGCTCTCAGGATATCATAGAAAGACAGAAAGACTGAGAAATATATCCATTAAGTCATTGAATTTTATTAGCTTTTTTGGGGGGAGGATAAGCTATAATTGTTTTTCAGTGGGCTGATCATAATGTGCTTTTAAATTTTACATGTTTCCATAGTAATATAATTTATATTATGGATTATATATGTATATATATATACATTATAGATTTATATTCTAGATTAAAATTCCTTTGAAGCAACAATATTTATTTCTCTTTATGTCAGTTCAGGTCCTCCGAGAGGCAGGAGCTAAAACAGAAGTACAGGAGATTTACTGGGGTGAAAGATAAAGGTGATAAAGAGCAGAGGTAGGCAGGGAAGCCTTCGAATTGGGGTGTACAGCAAGTATACTGTGACTTGAGAGTAGGAAGGAGGGAGGATTGGGTAGGAAGAGCCTTGCACTGTGATGCAGCCCCAAGAAAGTCTTAGCCAGACCAACAAAAAGCTCTGGTGCAATGATGGACCACAGAGAAGGTCCATGTTGGGCAGAAATAGTTGGGCCCTCACATCTCCCATGCTCCATCACGGAATGATTGGAATGAGCATTCAATGGAATGCTACGGTCAGTGAACGAGGTGGTGCACCTGGGTGCTGTCAGCCACCTGTATTTTTGGAGCAAATTCTCTCTTGAAGGAAAAGCTCAGTGACTCCTTCCATCTTTAGTGCCACAACGAACGCGATTGAACACATAGATTTGTAGAGAGTAGAACTTTAAGAAAGTGAGTATATAAATTGAAAGCATTTAGTTTTCTTCATTGCTTCTAACAAAGCACATGCTATGGCCCATTTGTAGATGAGCAAATCTTTCTGTGAAAGGTATTGATTGCTCAAATTTGGAGAATTAGCATAATCTATGACTTTGCACTTTTCCCAATATTTCCAAGTACCTTTAAGCATTGCTTATAAATCATTGACTCCGAATGACTAAACAGTGTTTTTCACTTGGACAGTGCTTATTTTGCCTTGGATTAAAGCTATTGCCAAATTTAAATACGGGTGGAAATACACACAGCTGCATGTGAAAGCTGGTGAAAATCACTTCAACTTGCTGTCATATATGGTATGACTGCTGTTTACACTTTACACATGAGCATACACATTGATCCTTCACCCTGTAAGAAAGGTATTATTATTATTTAAATTTGAGAGACAAGGGAGCTGAAGCTCAATATGGGAAAATCTCTCAAGTGAGGTCACACATTTAGAAAGTGGCAGGGCTTGGAATGGAACCCAAGCATCTCACTTCTCAGCCTGTGGTTTTTCTACTGGCTGGGATGCCTCACTTGATGGTTTTCACACAAACACTTACACACACATGTTAAATCTTAAGGTCCATGCAAGAGATGAAGAGAGGAGGAAGCTAAGTTTTACTGAGGCTTCTTTGACTATATCACCATATTAACTCAAGTATTTTAAAGTTGAAAGTGGCAATCTCTTTAATTCATAGCACATAGAGTTTAACTGGAGAATGTTAGCAAGGTTTTCTTACATATCATTCCAATTATAGCAGTTAGTGTACACACAGATAAAATGAATACATACTACAAATTTTTGTTAAAAGAACTATATTTTTTTCCAGTTTGCTAACCACTATGGGTATTTATCTCTTCCTTTAGCAATTTACTATATTTCTGCTTATTGGCAGGTCTCTAAATTCATATCAACAAAAGCATTCCTTAAGAATCCACCAGTGAGGGGCTCCTGGGTGGCTCAGTCATTAAGCGGCTGCCTTTCGGCTCAGGTCATGATCTTAGGGTCCTGGGATCGAGCCCTGAGTCGGGCTCCCTGCTGGACAGGAAGCCTGCTTCTCCCTCTCCCGCTCCCCCTGCTTGTGTTCCCTCTCTCACTGTGTCTCTCTCTGTCAAATAAATAAATAAAATCTTAAAAAAAAAGAATTTAAAAAATAAAAAAAAAAGAATCCACAAGTGTGTGGTGTTAAACAGAATATGTACTTAGTGGAAATTAAGGATGTTCAGAGTGAGCTAAATGGAAGTCATTTCACCAAGTCAGGAAACTACTTTACATTTATAATACTCTGTCCAAAATATTACGTTTTGGGAACAGATATTGGCCTTTTTGTGACAGAGGCAGTTTAAAAATTATAGATTCCTAATAAATTTTTATTTTTTTTATTTTGAAAATTTGAAGTATAACAAACAAGTACAGTGAATAGCATAAAGAACACCCGTGTCCCCATCACACTGCTCTATCAGATTACATTATGCCCTTCTTGCTTCATATTGTTTCTTAAACAAAATATCACAAAACAGGTGAAGCATTTCTTGTCACACTCCCAGATCCCATTCCTTCCCCTCAGGCTTTAAGGGTGACCTCTGTCATGAAATTGGTGTTTATCATTCTCATTCACATTTTGATACTTTGCTCCATTTATGTATATATGTACACCCACATAACTCATAAGTAGTATATAACACCGTCATCGCATGTTTTCAAAATTCTTATAAATAGTATCAGAGTATACATCGTGTTTCTTAGATTTATCTATTTGATAAATCTACTTGTTATGTAATACATGATCTAGAGGTCATTCATTTTAGCTGTTATGTAATATACTATTGAATGAAGGTTGAATATATCACATGTTAAGAATCCTTTCCCTTTGATATGTAAGAGGTTGCTTCTGATGTTCACAAATTAGTACTTTTGTTGTGTTTAATAAACTCTTTTCTATCCTGGGGCAGCAAAAATATTTTATATTTTTTCTCAGTGTTTGAAAGTTCTACTGCCTTACATATAAGTCTTTAATTCATCTAGAATTTTTGGAGTGAAGGGAGTGGGGATCTAATTTTTTTTTCCATATGGATAATTATTTGTCCAGGCATCACATTTAGAATAGCTCTCTCTTACTCCACTATGATGCTTAGTTTTATATGTCAACTTGGCTAGGCTGCAGGACCCAGAAATTTGGCCAAACAGTATTCTAGATGTTTCTGTGAAGGTACTTTTTAATCTGAGATTAGTATTTAAATCAGTAGAATTTGAGTAAAGCAAATTACCTTCCGTAATGTAGGTGGGCAGGCTTCATCTAATCCGTTGAAGGCTTTAACAAAGAAAGACTGACTTCCGCAGAAGAGGAGGGCATTCTGTCAGCAGACTGCCCTTCTGACTCAAACTGCAGCATCAACTCTTCCATGGGCCTCCCGCCCACTGGTCGACCTACTTACTAAGATTTGGACCTGCCTGCCTCTAGAACCATGTGAGCTAATTCCTTAAAGTCCATTTATTTCAATAGAAATATTGATATAGACATACAGATGTATGGATGTACAGATGTACATGCACACATGGGTCCTACGGCTTCTGTTTCTCAGGAGAAACCTAACACACTCACTGATGTGTGTGCTCGGTTATCCCCCCTTGGCCAGATATTAAGTTTCTGCGTATGCTCAGTTCCTTTTCTGCCTCTGTATTTGGTTCCATTGGTCTATTTTTCTACTCCTTTTCAACTTAATTATTATTTATCTTATATTTTTTATAAAAATAATAAAAATAAAAATAAAAATATTATATATTTTTCTACTCCTTTTCAACTTAATTATTATTATTTATCCTACCAGATAAATTCTTGCCATTTAGGTAGGATAATTGGTAGGATAATTCTTGCCATTTAATTTCTCTTCAAAATTGATTCTTGACCTCTTATTCTCCCACATGAATTTTATGACTTATTGACAATTTCATTAAAAATCCCGCTCAAATTTTTTTGAAATTGCTTTGAACTTATTGATTAATATGGTGAGAATAAACTGTGCTACTGAGTCATTTTATCCATGGCTATGGTCTATCTCTCTACTTATTCAAATTTTCTATTTCGTTCTCTAATAATCTTTAATAATTTTCTCTCTTTGCCTACATATTTTTTGTTGTTGATTTTTAGATTTATTCTTATGTACCATATCATTGTCATTATCAGTTGAAACATGTTTTTAATTACATTTTTTAAGATTTTGCTTATTTTAGAGAGCAAGCACGTGAGTGGGGGGAGGGGCAGAGAGGGAGGAAGAGGGACAAGCAGACTCCATGCTGAGCATGAAGCCTGGCGTGGGGCTCGATCCCAGGACCCTGAGATCATGACCTGTGCTGAAATCAAGAGTCTGCTGCTCAACTGATTGAGCCACTCAGGGGCCCCTTATCACATTTTTACTATTGTGTTTCTACCCATTTTCTGCCTATCTGTATTTCTCTTTCTCTACTTATCTACCTATTTAGTAGGGGATCTACTGACTTAACTGGGAATAGGGTTGCCTGGAACAAAGACCACATTTCCCAGCTGCATTTGAAGTTGGGGGTGGACATTTCACTAAGTTCCAGCCAATGATATGTAAATGAATATGTTCTGTGAGGCTCGGAGGAAATGCCCTTAAAGGAGGGGTCCTGCCCTTCTTGCCCTTCCTATTGGGCTGAGCACGGTGACTGAAGCATCAGGCAAGTGGTTTTAAGGTCCTGTTTAGGTGCACTTTATGCGTTCCCTCAATCTTTGTACTATGGAATGAAGTATCTGGTCAGGTTGGCAAAAACTGGAAGTTTCTGATTTTCAAAAATCTAGAATTGTTTCCTTTTGACAAAAAACTGAAACTTTAAGACAGAGGTAACGCTTCTCATTATTTTTTTTAAACGTGCTGAAAAAAAAAGTAAATTTAATGTGCTATTATTTACTTAGTATTTTTGAATCTATGTTTATAAGTGAGACAGAAGTTTTTTATTGTATTGTCACTATCCACTTGTGGTATCCAGGTTATATTGGCATTCTGAAATAAGTTAAGCAACTTTCCTACTTTTTCTGATCACCGAAACAATTCCTGTAAGATTGCAATCAGTTACTTGAAGTTTTGGTAAAACTACCTACATAATTTTCTTAGCCTGATTTCTTCTGGTCAAGCAAATTTTGGCTCACTATTGTTTCTGTAATAGCTATTGTTTCATTTCAGTTTTCCTCATTTTTTAATATCTACCTTCCCCCACCCCTCACCGCCAGTGTTTCTCCGACCCATCGAGTCTTCCTACCTTTCCTGAGTTTATTGACTTCATTAACCTATACCGTTGATCACCTAGAATTTCAAGATGCATTTCACCTCATAGTTGGCCACTCCTCTCCGCTGTGCTTGGAGAGCGATAGGACCAAGCAGGCCCCCTTCCTTCGTCTTTCCACCCGGTATCTTTAGTCTCCCCACAATTGGCATTCCACACTCTGCAGATATAAGTAGTTCTCTTTACTGCAAGACTATTGCGGTTATTTTGGATTTTCTACTGGTTCTCACGGGGAAAGCCTGGTGAAGTCTGAGGTACTGTATAAAATATGTTGGGGGATGTCTCTGGTGACACTTCCTTTTTCTTCTGACCGGACTCCCCTGCACTCAGATTCTCCACTCCCATGCCCCAGACACCCCCGTCCTTTTCTCATTATCTAAAAATACCCGTCCTCAAAGCAAAACATCTGGCCCCTTGGATCATTTCTCGCTTCTCTTATTTGTGAAACTTGCTGTTTTGAGTATGGGAGAGGAGGAGTTTCAGTTCCATGGGTGGGGGTTGTAGCTTCTCCAATTTAAGTTTTCCTCTGGACAGTCCTTTGCTATGTGTTGTGAATCATGGACTTTTACACTGTATGCCTAAGAAAGGAAGCTCGTCCTCCAAAAGTAAATTTTAGTGTTGGTGAAAGGGTCATTTGTTTTTCATTTTTGTTTTTCCTGAGAATTTATAGTAAGGCCTTAGCTCTGCACCAGGAGGCATGAGGAACACTTGTTTTCTTTCCTGATCATCTCAGGAGCCGACTGCTCTTACAAAAGAGCTTCCCTCACGTTTGGTGACTGTTCTCTCCCACCCTGGAAAGTGTGACCTTTATTAAAGTATTTGGAATCAGCAGTTCACTTATGATGGGGAGAAAGAAGTAGGAGAGGGAGATGGAAGAATTAGCAATTCCTTTCATCCCACGTCTTTTTGAGTGAGAATATTGCCTCTGTTCTCCAAATTTCCAGAGAGCATGGGAGTAATAATAATGATAATAGTGATGATAAATATATATTCAGTTCCTCTAGGCCTCGTGCCAAGAACTTTACATGCATTACTTTATTTAATTCTTACAACAACCTTGTAAGTTACAATAACTATCTCCATTTTCTAGATGACAAAACTGGTTTAGATGATTAAGAAGCTTTTCCAAGAACACAGAGCTGTAAGTGATGGGACCAAACTGAGTAACAGGTCTTTTTTTTTTTAAGATTTTTATTTATTTATTGAGAGAGAGAATGGTAGAGAGAGAGCATGAGAGGGAAGAAGGTCAGAGGGAGAAGCAGACTCCCTGCTGAACAGGGAGCCTGATGCGGGACTCGATCTTGGGACTCCAGGATCATGACCTGAGCCGAAGGCAGTTGCTTAACCAACTGAGCCACCCAGGCACCCCAGAGTAACAGGTCTTATTCCAGACACTACATTCCTGGCCACCAAAAGACCTTCCCTGTACAACAAACACGATGTCGTTGCTTGTGAAAGGGAAATCCTTCCCTTAAAAGGAAAACTTAACGAGTCTTACCCTGCAGGAATCCACCTGAACAGAGCAACTCCAACCCCATTGCCTCCGATGCACTCTCATGCCGTGACCACTGCCACTCTGTGCAGCTCCTGGTTGGGGGCGAGTCCTGTTTTCTCTGGAAAGTTTCACCATTGAGATAAGCTGGCATGAAAAGACACAATTACTTTAGTCAGTCCTGAGGGAGAACACGAGAAAAGGAAACCAAGAAAACATCCAGAGCACAGACATCATCCAGCTGGCAGTCTTCAGATTCTCGTCTTGCTTGTTTTCTCTCTGGGTCTGTCCCCATCCACATCCTGCACAGTGGTCCTAAAGGACTGGGACATACTTTTGTATATACTTTCACCTTATCAGGGAACTAGTTTCCAGCTTCAGGGCAGCGGTATGAGAGCTGGCACATGAGGCCACTCCTTCCCCATTCCATTTGCCCCCATACCAGAGACCTGTGTCTGCTGTCCACCAGGTGCCTCCTACCAAGGTGACTGTCTGGGCCTACGAGCCTCCTCTTCCTCCAGCAGTTGATAAGACTCAGGTGATTCACATAAGAATGTGCTGTTCCTGCAGGTTGGGGTATTTGTCCTGAGCCTGGAGGCCAATGGCAGTAACACCTCCAAAACTGAACAGCACAAGCAGAGGTGGCAAGGACAAGGTGGCTTCACCACCATGCTCTGCCTCACCTGAGGTAAGTGGTTGTAGGAAGAAACTCACAGCAGCTTGTTTGTTTGACAGGTGAACTTGTTCTGTAGAGGGCTAAATGTAGCACCTAGCCACTTGCCACGACCCAAGTAGACCGGTGCACCCAGCATCCCTGAATGGGCTCTGCTGGCTCACTCTCTCTGATCCCCCTCTTCACTCATTTGCGTAGAGCCTAAACCTATGGAGTGTGGGGAAGAGACAGAGCTCGATGGGGATGGGAATAGAGTTCTAATGGCACCTGTGATTATTCTAAGAAAAAAACTGCATCCTATAAATCATTCTTGGCCTTCCTCATTTATGTTCCTGATATCTCTTCCTACCCAGACACCCACCCTCAGAGAACATAAATTCAGCTGCAAAGTGAAATCTCTTTCTCAGGGCACTTGTCCTGATAAGTATCTTTCTCTCTCTTTTTCTCCACCTCTCCCCCCCACCCCCCATAAGTATCTCTTAACATATTTATTTTGGGTTCAGACTAGGCCTTTAGAAACTCTCTTAGTTGTGATTTTTATTTATGGAAAAGATGTTGCTAAATCTGTGTAATTCTAGCATTTCTCTCAGCAAGACACTCAAGACTTTGGAATTCTATTCCCTTCTGAGTTGCTTTTCTGCTTTTAGGCTGCCAATATTGTCGACATTAAAAAAATCACATTTTGTAGAGACTGAAGCTCACAGAAAATTGAGTAAGTTACAAAGAGTGGTCTGCTATTTATTATCAAAGTGTGTCCTTTCTCTTTCTTTGTTTCTTTTAATATTGACATTTTTGGAGTTATGAAATTAGCCATGTATCAGTAGATTTTAAGGAGTAGAGAAAATTGAGAAGCCCATCATAAAAGTAGACATGGAAGGTGGGAGCATGTGTGTGAGGTCAGGAACCCTGTTTGGAGAGAACCATGCTTCCCAAGTAATGAATGGTATGTTTTTTCTTCTTCTTATGTCTCAAGAGATACTTAAGAAGAACCAGCTTTTTCTCACATCTGATTCTTGTTTTTATGTAATTAACTGCTGAGTATCACAAAGAACTTGCTTTAGGTAGTCACTTTTCCAAGAAAGATGAAAGACATCTGGGGTAGATCTGGTCCCAGTGTGCATTCTGGAGCCAACTCAGCCTGGAGCTGTTAACGCTTGCCAAGCTAAATACCTGTGTATAAGAAAAAATGATGCTTATGTTGCAGTCCCCTGAGTTTTGGGATATTTTGTTATGCTGCATTATTGTAGCAGGAACTGACTGATACATCATCCTTCTTTCTCCATTGTACTTTCTCTTGTGAAACAACACAATCCCTGCACCTCTGGCTGTGTCTCCATTTCTCTGGATCACTGGGACACCAAAAAGAATCTAACATCTCTGTTCTTCCTTAGGATCTCTGTCTTGAAGCTGGGAAACAACACAGTCTTTTTTAGGATATAAAATATAGTGAGCCTGAGGTTATAGGAAACTGAATGTTGTCTGTGTGTGTGTAATCTCAGATGTCAAGCTATAAAGCTAAAAAGTTTGCCCTGTGCTCTGAGAAGAATTTAATAATTCCTTCCAGTATTGTTTCATGTTCTTCAGACAATCAGAAATAATCACTGGTACTTCTCAGGACAATTGTACAATGAATAGGCGGGTTACTTGGTGGTAAAAAGGAGTGCTGCCTTTGTATCCCTCCAGAGGGCTAAATATTCCAGACCTGGCAGGATCAATTTAACTAGATCTTGCTAAAAAGGATCTTAGTTATATACATAATTTTGTCTTTGAGTAGTTACCGAAATCAGTGTGCATTTTACAGTTTTCACTTTAGAATTTCCCAACTAGTAAGAATATAAACAATGCGAAGAAGATGATCTGGCCTGGTCTATACATTTCAACTGTGAATTACCTAAGTGGCCTAGAAACATTGTGATGGGAAAAACAGCAACATGAATAACTTCCATGGTTATTTGTCCAAGAAATTATGAGGGACAATTTCATTCCAAGTAGGTATTTGCATGACTGTATTAGATTATGACCAGAGAAATCCATGAAAAAAGTAGAGGTCAAAAATAGCATTACTCCATATAAAACGCCCAAATTCAAAATTCATGCCTACATCTGAGCCTTAGCTTCATCTTCCCTCTGCTTTGAATGATTTCAGGCTTATTTTTCAGTCCACATTTTACTAGTTCTTTGTATAGCCTAAATCCCAAAGTCTCCTATCCTTTCTGACTCATTTTGCTTTCTTTAATTTAAAGCATGCAGGTCCTATATTCAGAAGAGCTGCATTCTTATTCCAAGGTGTTCTTGAATTCATCTACACTTACATGTATTTGCTCAATCAGTAGAGATTGAAAGTATAATCACAGTCCTACCATCATGTATCTTCCGCTGCCTTACATGCACACGCACACACATTCACACGTGCACATGTACACACACACACACACACACATACACAAAAGGATCCTTACAGGGCTGCCACATACCACTGTATAGCTTCTACACAATAAACTGCACGTGGCCCTAGATCCTCATGCCCAGGATGAGATTTACTTGTCTACACCACACAATTTAGCACTTGTGTTAGTGGTGTTCTCTAGTTATTTTATATTTGCAAGGTTTGTCTCCTTGACAATGCAAAGTTCTTAAGGGACAGTTCTCAAAGAGAACATTTTTATAGTTGTCCGAGTGTGACACATTATAATAGAAGAAAATAGGTGCATATTGTTACATGTATTTTTCCAGCCATCCCACCCTTTAACTGTCCACCTGCCAGCCACTGTGCTCAGCCTCCATCTCCTTCCTCTTCTTCAGGAGGGCAGTTGGGAAGACACATAATACCCTTTTCTCCAAAGACTAATGAGTATGCCTCTTATTTTCGTTACCAAAGTCAGAAGAAAACTCTCTTGTGCTTTCATACAGGTACAACATGTAGTTTTAAGATATGTAAGTCCAGAAAGACAAGATTATAAATCATCCACCTTTATTAAAACTCAAATCAAATACTCCCACCACTGCAGCGCTATCACTTCTGGCAGTCATGACCTGGACGAACGGATAGCAGGAAAGTTCTGGAGTTGACAGAATGGTTTTCTAACTTGGGCTTCTGCCACACACAGCTGGAGGTGGGTGAGGGCAGAGGCCACGGCCAGGCTCTCAGAGCCAGCTGCTTGGGAGATCCTGACTGAACTCTGAGTGCCCTATTCCTCACTGGGTAATAACTCCCTTCCTGCCCAGGTTGTCGTGGACATTAAATGGGTTCAAAGGTCTAAACACCAACAGCAAATGGTGCCTGTACAGTGTAGACACTCAATTCAGTCTGCCATATGTTTGCATTTGCTCCCTTCTCGGAGCTTCAGATTCCAGATGTTAATATCCGTAGGATTCAAAGAGATCAGATGGGGTAAATATGTGAAAGTGCTTTGTTATGTGTAAAGGACTATGCAAATATAAGGCATTATTTCTTTCAAAGTGCCTCTTTTGAGCATAGTACTGATTTCTTTGCTGCTTCTTAGAAATTTCTCCCCTGTTGCTGAGTTCTTTGCTTGTGTGATTGGAAAGCAGAATCATGTTGGATATCACTTCAGACCCTGCTGTGACACTGTTGTTAAGTAAAAAATGTCAGACCGTACCTCTGAAAGTTAATTCAAGGAACAAGGGGGAATGGGAGGGAAGGAAAGGAAGTGAGACTCGGAGGTGAGCTGCGGTGAGGGTGAAATCACCGAAGGAACAAATGGAGATGTGGTCAGCTGCTTGGCTTACAGGAATGCCCCCATCATGGCAATGCTGTGAAACTCCTGAGTTTCTTGACAGATGAGGGACACAAGTTATAGGCACCACCCAGTGGCAGACAAAATCCCAGGCTGCTTTTGGTGGTACCTGCCATGCTTGACCTCACTGCCCGCTGCTGCCCAAGCTGTCAGGGACCACCAAGAGACATGTACCAGACCCTGTCATCCCATTGCACACAGCAGCTTGCTCTGGTTCTCTGCCACCTGACCTCTCATTCAATGTGCTGATCCATGTCAATGTGTAGGTGGCCTTGCCACATTGATGTCATTCGAAATTGTTTAAATCAGGGCAGGGGGATTGCCTTGTGGGGAATTACTTATACCTTAGTTCACTGCTTGTCTTCCAAATTGAGGTTAGGCTGAGACAAACACTGGCACCTGATGAAGGAGGTGAAATTTAGGATGAAGCTCCCAAAGTGCCTGACTCAGCCTCGGTAGCCCCTGCAGTAGCTTCTATAGCTTTGTGTTCTTAATCCCCACCTGCAAGCTTAGCTCCAGACCCCTGCATGTTAGTCTGTTCCTTCCTTCCTTCCTTCCCTCCCTCCTTCCTTCCTTCCTTCCTTCCTTCCTTCCTTCCTTTCTACCTTCCTTCCTTCCTTCCTTCCTTCCTTCCTTCCTTCCTTCCTTCCTTCCTTCCTTCCTTCCCAGATATTTCCTAGTGCCAGCTCTATGTCAGATGGCCAGGATTCCACCAGTAACTAAATCTGCATCCTCATGAAGCTTACATTCCAATCTTTAAGATAAAAGATAAGAAATAGAGATTTCATTATTTTTATTTAAAAAATTTTAAGCAGGGGTGCCTGGGTGGCTCAGTTGGTTGAACAGTTGACTCTTGGTTTTGGCTTAGGTCATGATCTCAGGGTTGTGAGATCGAGCCCTGCCTTGGGCTCCCTGCTCAGCGTGGAGTCTGCTTCTCTCCCTCTCCCTCTGCTCCTCCCCCCACTCACACACACTCTCTTTCTCTCTCTCTCTCAATTTAAAATAAATAAATAAATCCTATAGTTTTAAAATTACAGCATAATTTGTGCTTGTTATGGACTGAATGTTTGTATCCTCCCAAAATTGAAGCCCTGACTGCCAATGAGATAATATTTGGAGATGGGGCTTTTAGCAGGTAATGAGGGTTAGATGAGTTCAGGAGGGTGGGACCCCCACGATGGGATTAGTGACCTTGTAAGAAGAGACACCAGACAGGTTGTTCACTCCTCCTCCCACATGCACAAAGAGGTCACATGAACACACAGAGAATGGTGGCTGCCTACAAGCCGAAAGAAGCTTCAGAATGAAACCCGGCCAGCACCTTAACCTGAACTTCTCAGCCTCCAGAATGATAAGAAATCAATTTCTGTTCTTTAAGCCACCAACTCTGTGGTTTTTGTTATGGCAGCAAGAGCTTACCGGTACAATACTCGTTATAACACATTCAATAAATGAGAAAGTAGAAAGTGAAGATCCCAAACTTAAAGGTCTGCAGGGGACATTATACCTGAAGACACATTTTGTTTGGCTCACTTGGTAGTTTTTAAAGAGTTTTATTGAGATATGATTCACCTACCATACAATTCACCCATTTATAATGAACAATTCAGTGGCTTTTAGTATATTCAGTGAGTTGTGCATCCATCACCACAGTCAGTTTTACAACATTTTAATTATTGGGGCGCCTGGGTGGCTCAGTCAGTTAAGCATCTGACATTGGCTCAGGTCATGATCTCAGGGTCCTGGGTTGAGGCCCACATGGGGCTCTGCCCTCAGCAGGGAGTCTATTTGTCCCTCTGCCCCTCCCCCCGCTTGTGTGCTCATGTGCGCACGTGCTCTCTCTCTCTAATAAATAAATAAAATCTGTTTTTAAAAAAAGAACATTTTAATTATTTCAGGAAGAAACTGTGTACCCATGAGTAGTTACCTCCCACTTTTCCCCATTCTTCCCCAAACTCTGGCAACCACGAATCTGCTTTCTGTCTCTCTAGGTCTATTCTGGGGATTTAATTAAAGTAGTATCATACAATATGTGGTCTTTTGAGGAGGACTTCTTTCACTTATTATAATGTTCCCAAGGTTTATCCACCTTGTAGCATGTATCACTACTGCACTCTGTTTTATTGCCAAATAATATTCCATTGTATAGATAGACCTCATTTTGTTTTTTCATTCATCAGTTGGTAGACATTTGGGAGGTTTCTACTTTTGGCTATTGTGAGTATATTTGTCCAAGTTTTTGTGTGGATGTTGGTTTTCTTTTTTCTTGGATATGTAGCTAGGAGTAGAATTGCCAGATCATTTGGTAAAACTCTGTGTTTAACCATTTTAGGAACTGCCAGACTCTTTGCCAAAGCAGCTGCACTATTTTACATTCCCACCAGTGGTATATGAGGGTCCTAATGTCTCCACATCCTCCCCAACAGTTATTATTTGACTTTCTGATTTTAGTTATCCTAGTGAATGTGAAGAGG
This sequence comes from Zalophus californianus, assembly GCF_009762305.2. Classification (NCBI taxonomy): domain Eukaryota; kingdom Metazoa; phylum Chordata; class Mammalia; order Carnivora; family Otariidae; genus Zalophus; species Zalophus californianus. The sequence continues at coordinate 99,575,646 of NC_045595.1, forward strand.
TATCTTATTTCAATTTGTAGTTTCAATTTATTTTGCCCTGATGGTTAATGGTATCTCTTCATGTTGTTCATGGCCATCTGTATTTCTTCTTTGGAGTAATGTTTGTCTAGAGTATTTGGCCATTTTTTAAATTGGGTGATTTGTCATTTTATAATTCTTTTAAATGAGCTATTACGTAAAGGTCAGAAGAGTTTACATATATACCTGAATCTCAGATGTCTGTGATAAATATCACCAGCTCTGGTTCTTCTGGGCTCTAATTAAGGATTTGGGTAGACTATTCTTTAATTATGAAAATTTGAAGCAAGCATCTATACATTGATTTTAGGGAAACCTACCTGTATTTGGGTAACCTGAATACATTATATGACTATTCATAACTTTTTAAAGTAAATTAGGCACATGTCTGGCAAAGCAGTGCTCCTGTGAACTTTGTTGCTTCTCTTGAAGAAATTTCTTACATCAGCCTGATTCACTTGGTTTCGTTGCTTGCCTTGTCCTGTAGGTATTCATGATTTCAACCCCTGGTGCTTCATTTGCCTGACACAGCTACTGTTAATGGTTTGCTATAGATTCTTTCTGATTCTATCTATTCACAACGAGGCGAGGACATTTACTATTTCCAAAACAGCCTTTGCTTTGAGTCAATTGATCTAGGAGGGCAGAAAAATTATTTTGGGGAGATTCCTGCATACTGGTGGGAGAAAATAATGGTGGGTTGGTTTAGTGGCTGTGAAAAGTAAAGATTCAAGGATTAGCTGAATGAGAGCACTTAGGACCCAGAAGAAACCAAGACTGCTGTGTGTTATAAAGTAGGTGCTGTTTTCACTGTTAAGAGCTACAGGAGCGTGAGCTTGGGGTATATATGATGAAGAGAGCCCAGGCTATGGTGAAATAGTATATGGGAGTGCAGGCTCTGCAGTAAAGAGCTGATGGGGGGTTTCATGGGGATGCTGGGAATTGGTAAGTCCGCAAGTACCAGAAAGCCTGCCCTGTGCTTTTCGGAATCGTGAGTGATGCCCCATTTTCATTTTCAAATTGTTCTCTGTAATACGTTGCGATGACCATTCCTTGTTCACAGATCTCCACTGAAAATACACTGTATAAAACAGCCTTTTCTTCATGGCTACAGAGAATGGAGTAAGGGACAGTCCATGCTTGTGCCATGCGGTGGGGGGACAGGACAGAGACATGCTGGAGGGAGGGCTGGCAAGAGGCTGAGCAGGGAATTGGACTGAGAGGTGACAGGCAGCCTCTAAGAGAGGGTAAGCCCCCCTCCTCTAGAAATGTGCCCCCACGAAAGCAACAACAAAAAGTTAAAAGTGATTAGGGCCAGAGTGGTTAGATTTGAATACTTAAAGGAAAAGGATAAAAACTGGAGAACTTGGGCCATCCACATAAAACTTAGATGAGATTGGACTATTCCTCCTATTTTGTAAACTTTTTTAAAAAAATTAATATTTATTCCTTTATATATTCAACAAATATTTATTGAACAACTGCTACATGCCCTGCTCTTTTCAGGCACCAGGGATAGAGCAGGACGTGATGGTGTAGACCAATTGCCTGCTCCCTGGACTTGCAGTCAGAATAGATAGCTAAATCACATCTTTTGCATGGTTGTGAAGTATTAGATTGTATGGCTGTATTACAGTTTATTCAAGCATTCACCTATTGATGGACCTTTAAGTTTTTTCCCACAGTTTTCTGCTAATAAAAAGAATCCTGCAGTGAATAGAGGGGAAGAGCTGAAGGAACGCTCTGGGACTCAGCCTCTCACCATTCCCGCTCCTCTTTTGAACATGACTCTTGTGTGCTGCTCGTTATCTTGTTGGCTGGCTGGCCTTCTGTGCCTGACATTTCCTTAAACTCCACGGAGTCTTCGCTGAACTCCAGGCAGGACTAGAGTTCTGATTCCTGCCTGACTTGTCCTGGGACTGGCTACTCGCCCTCCAGGCACTTTGCCTCCTTTAATGATTCAGATTAGCTTCCTGGTGCTCTGTTCTACCCCCACTGCAGGAACTTCTTTCCCTGCTTATTAGCATAACCAGAAGTCTGGGACAGTCTGGGATAGGCATTGGCTTTGTAATCTCACATTGGATTTCAAGCACCAGCAATGAGTGCAGTCCTTTCCAAAGCCAAAACTTTTTGTTTTATTTTTTATTAGTGGTTTTTTATTTTGAAACGTTCTTAAACGTTTCAAAATGGTGCAAGTACAGTAAAGGAACTTGGTTTTTACAGAACCACCTTAGGGTAAATTGCTGGCGTGATGCTTTGTCACCTCTGCATATTTATTCACGTAATTCTTACAGGCAAGAACATTCTCACAGAGAGTCATAATACAACCATCAGAATCGAGAAATTAGCATCAACATATGGTGAACATTTAATTCTGAGATCCCATTCAAGTTTCTTTAGTTTTCTTCAGTAATGAATCTATAGCAAAAGTTTCCTGTCCAGAATCATATGTTGCATTTAATTGTCGTGTGTCTTTCTGTCTGGGACAGTTTCTCAGTCTTTCCTTGAGTTTCAGGCCAATTATTTTGTAAAATGCCCCTCATATGGGCATTTTTTTTTTTTTCTGATTAGATGCAGGCATCTTTGTCGGGCCGATCTCAGAAGTGATACTGTGCTCTTCTCATCATGTCCCTTTAGGTGGCACATGATTTCGATATTTTCTATGTCCAATGATTTTCATTTTGATCACTTGATCAAGGTCATGCCTGACAGGCTTCTCCACCATAAAACTATTCTTTTCCTCTTGTAATTAATAAGTAATTTTTGCAAAGGCAATTTGAGGTAAGTCTTTCTTATCAAAGTTTTCATTCTTTTTTAAAAAATTTCTTAAATATTTTATTTATTTATTTGAGAGAGAGACAGCATGCGAGCAGGGGTGGCAGGCAGAGGGAGAGGGAGAAGCAGAGTCTCCGCTGAACAGGGAGCTGGACGCGGGGCTCAATCCCAGGACCCTGGGATCATGACCTGAAGGATCAGGAGCTGAAGGTAGATGCTTAACTGACTGAGCCACCCAGGTGCCCCTTATTCATTCTTTTATGCATTCCTTCACTCATTCATTCATTTATTACAGTTTTAGGCTCATGGGTTCCTATCTTATTTAATGGATTATTATCCATTACTTTCATTATTTATTTAGAGACTCATATATTCCCAGGGGCAATCATTGGGAACCACTCCAAGCCAAAACTCCTACCCCTACTTCCTAGTGGCCTCTTCTTTCCAAGTATAACAAATTCTCTACACAGGTGTTATAGTCTTCTACTACCAACTTGTTAGCTAAGGGAGCTTTCTCACCACTGAGAACTTTTATTGATCTCCATCTCAAAAAACCTGGGTAGATTACTGCACTTAGGCACTGAATATCACAGTTTCAATTCTTTAGGCTCATGTCAATGTTTATTCCTGCATGTTTCTTATAGTATATACATTAAATTATTTTAAAAATAACTAAAAGTTATTAATCTCTGAATACTAACATCCCTTTATTATGTGACAGTCTGCTATGAAATAATCAGCTTTGCATCTTTTGTTTCCCAGACCTGGAAATATTTATAATGTTTATGTACATGCTTAATTTCTAGCTACCTTGGAAAGTAATTAGAATGTCCCTATAAAAATCACATATTTGTGAAATAAGAGAATTAAAAGAATGCAGGAATAGAAACCATTACAAGCGGAGAATAAATGTGTCATTCTCCCCTTCCCCTCCCCTGCCCTGAGCCTCTGGCCACTGCCAATCTATTCTTTCCTTCTATGATTCAGTTTTTTTTAGATTCCACATATACGTGAGATTGTGCAGTATTTGTCTTTCTCTGTCTCATTTATTTTACTTAGCATAATGCCTTCACGGTCCATCCGTGTTGTCACAAATGGCAGGATTCCCTTCCCTTTTATTTCATTATATATATATTTCCTTTGGTATATATATATGTATATATATATATATCACATTTTAATCTATTCATTTATTAACGGACACAGGTTGTTTCCATGTCTTGCCTCTTGTAAATAATGCTGCAATGAATATGGAGTTGTGGATATGTCTTTGAGATAATGTTTTTGTTTTCTTTGAATAAATACTCAGAAGTGGAATTGCTGGATCAGATGGTAGTCTTATTTATAATTTTTTGAGGAACCTCCATACTGTTTTCCAGCATGGCTGTACCAATTTACAATTCCACTGTGTACATGGTTTTCCTTCTCTCTATGTCCTTACCAACACTTGTTATCTCTTGTCTTTCTTGATGATTGCCAGTCTAACAGGTGTGAAATGATATCTCATTGTGGCTTTGCTTTGTATTTCCCTGATGATTAATGATGTTGAGCTCCTTTTCATGTACCTGCTGGTCATTTGAATACCTTCTTTGGAAGAATTTACATTTCTAACAAGTTTCCATATGATGCTGGTACTGCTGGTCCAGGAACCATACTTTGATAACCACTGCTCTAAACAAATTGCCAATTCTGTGTATCAATAATAATAATATATTATTATTATAATATATAATATATAATACAATATATAATATTGTAATGTATAATAATATATTATTATAGATTATATATAATTATATATAACATATTATTAATTATACACTATATATAATATTAATATAGTCGATTATATTATTATTAATTTTTAGCCATTGCCTCTTTTTCTAGACACTGTTTCTCCTACCTCCACCTATCAAGACTCAATGTTCCTTTCTTTTGTTGCTTACTTCAAATATGCTTCATCCACAAAGATCCTACTCTTAGTTCTAAACATATGGGTTCTATCCTTCCCTGGCTCCCCATTACCACTCTGATTGTAAAATATGCTTCTTTTACCACCCTGCCAGACAACACACTCCTTGATGAAAAAAGACAGAATCTTAATCTTTTAAAAAATCCTTTTAAGCTGTTTTTCTAATTTAGCAGATCTCTTAAGTGGCACTCAAATAGCATACAATTATATCTATGGTACATTTTGGCTATTTCTTCCACCCTTTTTTGTACAAAATCTAATATGAACTATGGTAAGACCCCATATGTACATTTCCCAGGTTTTTCTGTACTGGGAAGCAGGCTTTAATTTGACCTATTATATTAAGAGTTTGTTTAGTGGTTTGTGAACCCCCAATCTCTTTTTTAGCATTGTGTTTAATCCTTTCTAAAACAGTTTGTGACAGGAAAGGGAATGACTCTCAAATAATCCAAATTTAATTAGGAACACTGGGTCGTTGTGTGTGTGTGTGTGTGTGTGTGTGTGAGAGAGAGAGAGAGATAGAAGCTCTGAGCTCTATCCCACTCCTTCTGCCACTACTTCCAACCTTGCCTCAACCCCATCTCTCTTTTTGGCCATTTCTCTCTGTCAGCCATTAGATGCAGGGCCAAATTCCCAGAGCTTTCATTTTTCGTGTTAGCATGTGGCTTTGGGCTGTTACACAGACATTTAATTACCAAGGAAGTCTAATAAGCTAATGGCTGCCTGAGGCATTTGCTGGGAAGGGGCTTTGTTGACCTCTTCTCTGAAAGCTCTTTCTGCCAGTCACCTGCCTAGACACGGAGCATCCTGCACTCATACAACTTCCCCAAAGAAGGGTAAACATGGGGGTTACCTTGGAGATGGCTTTTCCCAGAGTCTGAATACTTGCTTTTCCCACCCTTGTCCAGAGAGGCAAATTGCCAGAGCATTATACAGAGTTAGCTTCTTGGTTATCTCATAAGAACAAATATTCCCTGGACTGTTACTGTGGGAAAACATTAGAAATAATATTTTTCAAACTCTGGTTATAAAACGTTGTCACCTATACTGTTGCTGATTTCTGTAAGGCAGGCAAAATATACATTTTATTGGGAAGTTAGCCACACAGTTTTTTAAGAAAGGAAAAGGAATTGTTTAAAATTGTTTCATAATTTATTTGCAGAAAGATTAGTAATTTTTATTAACTGACGCCCTCACCCACCTGCAAGAAATTATCCCAAATGGCAGGACTTTTTCTTTGACATGGAAACTCAAACTGGTTTACTGTACATCAAGCCCATTAAACATGAGCTGTGGACTCATAAAAGTTTCCCAGAGTCTGTAAGCCCAGTTTGGAAGGCCTCAGATGCCTTCTCAGATGCCTTCTCAATAAGGCCTGATATTTTTTAACCAACTACTCTATTCTTCAATGATTAGAGTTTCCATATGCAAAAAAATAGGGAAATAACATGGCCCAACTCTAAGATGATTTAAAAAGTTGTTTCATATACTATATAGTGCTTGTTAATAAATATATAATGAAAATGATCTACATATAAAACCGACTAGATAATAATAAAGAGCATGATTTGGAAGGACAAAAAGGGTGTCTGAAAGAATGTACTCCCCAAGTGAGAAAAATATATTATGGGATGTGTCATAGACCTCACCGTTCTCTAGGACTTAAACTTTCCGGGCTACACAATTCCCAAGACAGTGTTTAGGTTAGAACTTGAAAATGTAGTTAGACCGGACCACTAGGTATAGAGGTCAAAGGAAGAAAACATTTAAATTAAACTCCTACAGTCCAAAACCAACCAATGTGAGTTACTTATCTACAAAGAAGAAATAGCTTCAATGAAAGCAGTGTGGAAGAATATTGATTAAACACAAAACTGACAAGTCACTGGGTCAGCTTCTGGATACTGAGACCTTCCTTTGGGTGACAAGGTAAGCCAGAAACACATGATGTGGCTGGTGGGGACAGGCAGGAAAGATGGGGGTGGAGATGTGCGGTAGGTAATGTAATCCCAACTTGGGCAGTGTATATGCTGTGCTGGGTGTTGTTGTTTTTTTGTTTTGTTTTGTTTTTTGTTTTTTGTTTTTTACTGTGCATCATCACACCAGTTCCTGGTGCTCTATTTAACTAGATCCCTCTTGGCCTTTCTAGAGTGACAGCTTGATGGGAACAGCCTTTCAAGGTATGTTGGGTTCTTTCTTCTGAGGAGGTCACGCCAAGTTTCTATTAGCTGTTTACTCATGAATTTGTAGGACAAACTGATTCTCCTGGAGGCTATGTAAACGGAAATGAAGCAGAAACATTCTGCTTTTTAAGGGGCAGACTAACTATTAGATGTCACTGCTGGGATGCAAATTACAGTTCCAAGAACAGTTGACCCGTGGGTCCCTTGATTGGGGTGGAGAGCTTTATCATTTCCTCCGCTTTGCAGCTTGTTTGTTTGTGATTTGTCCATCATGATCACTAATAGAATAATAATAATAATAATAATAATAATAAAGTCTAAAATAAGGTTCCCCCTGCCATCCATTCCCTAAGGCTCTTTAATGGGTTATTTAGCAGAAAACTTTAGGTGATTTAGGACAAAATTTCAGGACCAAAGAAGATTGAATTTGAATTAGAGGTAGCACTGGATAGTGACAAAAGTATGGTTGTAGGAGCTAAGCAATCCTATAATTTAAAACCAGGTTTCATCCTTGAGACGTGTGACCTTGGGCAAGTTAACTAAACTTGTTGACCTTCAGCTTCCTCATTTGTAAAGTTCAGGTAATCACATCTAGCTCACAGAGTTGTCCTCAGATTAAATGTAGCATGAATGCTCAGCGTTAACACAGTGCCTGGTTGACAAACAGCCTGCAATCAATATTCATTTCTTTCCTCCTTGTAACAGTGGTAAAAGCTAAATGATTAATTTTTGCAGCTTTGTCCATTTGGAGTGCTGTTAGTTGGTTCCTGTGGGTCTGTGTGTCTATGTCTGTGTGTGATCACTTTCTTACTTTCTCATGTTACAAGGTGCTCCAGGTTTTATTTCTTGCTCTAGTCCAAGAATCAGCTATTTCTCCAAGGAAACTTTAGTACTAGAAACCAAGATCCGGGAGCTCATGTGCTCACATGTATTACCATCATTTTAAAGACATTTTATGTCTTTAAAAACTCTACATGAGTTTTAGATTTCCAGATAAAATTAGAAAGGTAGTTCAGGGAGTACCCATATATTCCAGTTTCTCCTATTATTAATGTATTGTATTACTATGGTACATTTATTACAGTTAATGAACCAATAGTGATACCTTGTTAACTGAAGTCCAAACTTTCTTCAGATATTCTTAGTTTTTACATAATGTCCTCTTTATATTAGAGAATTACATCCAGGATGCTATATTACATTTAGTTGTCATTTGTCCTTGGGGTCCTCTTGACTGTGACAGATTCTCAGACTGTCATTGTTTTGGATGACCTTAAATGTTTTGAGGATTACTGGTCAGGTATTTTGTAGGATGTCCTTCTACTGGAATTTGTCTGGTGTTTTTCTCATGATTAGACTGGGGTTATGGGTTTTGGAAAGTAATATCCAGAGGCGAAGGGCCATTCTCCTCATATCATATTGGGGGTACATACTGTCATCATGAGTCATCATCCCTGTTGGTATTGACCTTGATCACCCGGCTGATCTCCGCTGCAAAGGTACTCTCTCGTTTGACCTTTCCATGCTGGGTTCTTTGGAAGAAAGTTCCCATGCACTGCCCATACTTAAGCAGGGAGGCATTATGCTCTCCCTCCTGGAAGGGAGAGGATCTACATGAATCCTTTGAAATTCTTTGCATGGGATCTTTAATCATTTTCTTCTTTTGCTTTCTGGTGTCTCTTTCTCACTGCTAGAAGCAAAATGCCTGTTTCTACTGGGCAAATTTTAATTAAGCAAATGTAGACTCCTGGACTTGTTAAATATTCAGAACAATTGATAATAGAGAGGCATACTTTTAGTCCTACATTACTCATTTCTCAGTTATTGAATCTGTGATAATACAGTAAGCCTGGTTCTGTTTTTCCTATTTGAACACCCGATTCTTTGGTAACACCATTTCGGCTTAAAGATATTGAAATATCACTACTAATGAAAAGTCGCTTTTTATTTTTAATACATCTCCTAATTTCTGCATGGTGAAACATTGCTGAGTTTTCTGATGGCCAACCAGGGAAAATTAGGCTCTGATCTTATTTTGAAGAATAATTGACCACTAAAACCATGAGGCAAATGAGACATACTGTGAAGAGCACATTTCCCACGATAATTACTAGGTTGTTTTCTAATACATGGCAGAGCTGTATGGCATCACATTTCGAATACATAGAAGCCGAGAGGAGTTTAAGGTTAAAAGGAAAACAAAATACTCCCTGGGGTTTTGATCACTAATTACAAGTCTATAAATAACCATTTCTTGGATTCAGCAGGCATTTGGTCTCATGGATATGATTTAGTTTGGCATATGGGCTTGCCAGGTTTTTTCCTTCTTCCTTTTGTGAACTGCTTGAAATGACTGGAGAGGTCAGACAGGAAGACAGGTGGTGAAAATGTTCAGGGGAAAAAATACCAAAAGTAATGGTCTGGATTTGCCAGCAGTTCTGTTTAGTGACCTAAAGGAGTTGACCCAGTACTATATTTAGATTTTGCAAGATGGTATACCGAACACACTGTTTATAGGCCTTCATTTTTCTGAGTAACTATTGGGTTTTCATTGAAAAGACTTATACTGGTTTGGTGTAGCATCTGGTCCATGCAATGTATCAGGATGAGAAATATTCATGGGGGAAAAAAAATTCAAACCACAGAGAAGTATAGTTATTTTCTCTCCTTTTGAACAAAGATTTCTATGCATTGCAAAGTCTGCCCCAAACTTTAATATACCTATGATAATAAGCATGGGTTCTTTTGACAAAAGTAATATTTTAAAATTGAACTTTGTTTAACCTGAGTAAAGCCTTATATGGTTAGCTGCCAGTATGTGTACTCCTTGTTTTATATATCATTATTCTATGTAATTTAGGATTCTTTCTATTTTTAAGGCCCTGATGGCTCTGGGATTATCATCTATTTCCTACGATTTGAAGGAAAATTAACACCCAGATACTAGTTCTGTCACCTATTTTGATAGAATCTAAATTCATGTAAAACATGATTAGGTTGGTTTCCAGGCACTTCCCAAGGAATCGGAAAGTCTCATCTTGTACTTCAAGAGATAGATGGTTGAATGTGAGTTAAAAGTTCCACTCCATTCAGAAAATAACACAGTTTCTTGATCTCATAAAGTTTAATTTTCCCCTCAAGCTATTCCATGTTTTACATAACATTATTTCACCTTTTTTGAAGGTGGACTGGGGTTTAACTTTATATGTGTACCTTATTGAGAAGAATAGGAGCTTGGGGCATTGAGACATTTAGTCAATGGGTTTGCCATAGACCAAGCATTTTGAATATTAACCGAGGACTCACTCTACTAGGATCCATACTAAGACTTTGAAACTACAGTAATAGCAGTAGGATAATCATCTTCTGGAAGACTCTCTTTGCTTCTTTCTCCTTCTCTCCCAAAACCTTCTGGACCTTCAGGGAGGATATTTACAGGTTTTTAGGGCCTGGGCTGGGTGATTTGTAAGGTGGGTTTTACGAAGCAAGAAACTGGTTGAGATTAGATGGAGTTTATGACCTAATAGCTTTGGATAAGTAGGTGCATCGAGGCAGTAGTTGATGCTGTTAGTGTCCTTGGGTAAACGATTTCATTAGTTCCATAATCTTGTGTTTAAGGAGCAAGTATTTTCTCAAGCAATTAGCTGAGTTATTTTATCCTTGGTCTCATTAGTGTTTAACATAAGGAAAAGAAAATATGCCTGGTCCCAGGATTGTCTGACCCAGGGACAGAGATCATGTTGGTTTCAGTCCCCAACACACACTCACCCAAACCCTTAGCTACTCTTGTTGGCTTAATTTCCTCTGATGCCCCTGCTCTTGCTGCGGTTTAGTCACCATTGTTTCTCACCTGGAACGCTGTAATAAATTCCAAATTCTTTCTGCTTTTCTTTTTACTTTTCTAAAACCCATTCTCTACACAGTTGCTTACTGAACACATTTGTCCCCTGCTTAAAATCTTCCAAAAGTTTCATATTGGACTTGATGAGCAAGTGGCATCTTACCCATCACTAGAGGTAGAAGTCTGAACACTCCTCTCCCATGCATCTTGGTATCAGGGTTGCCAAGGAAACCAAAATGCAGGTGAGCCCTGGATGGAGCAACGCTTTACTCACATAGGGAGGAAACAGAGCAAGATCAGCTTCAATAGTGGGCATCAGATGGCCAGTGGGTCCCTCCATCACAGCCGATGCTGGGCAGTTGGCCTGTGTGCCCTTCTTGTACTTCCTGTCCCCTCACTGCATGGCACAGGTAGAGTAGTGGGGTTGACGAGGCTGCCATAGGCCCCCCCCGCCCACATAAACAGACCAAGAGAGTACACACATGAGTTTGAAACAGGGAAAGATAAACCCACACAAGATGATAAGCTCAGCACAGACTGTGAGGCTGAGTACTCTTCAGCTTTTGGTAAGGAAGGCCCAAGACCCATTCTTATGTAGCCAAAAGAGGATCAAAAGACTGCATGCATGAAGTTACTTTTCCCAGCAGCATTCAGAATGAAACCCAAAGTTCTTACATTGACAGAAAGCCCCTACTGTTCTCTCTGACTTTAACTTGAACTATTCTCCCCTTTGTTCCAGCACTATGTTGTGGTCATAGAGACCTTCCTTCCATTCTTGCCTTGTGGCCTATCGACTATTCCCTCAGGCTCGTCTGGTAGGCCTCTGCCTGCAGTCTTGGGATCCCTTTTTTTTATAATTGAGATCTTACCTCAAAGATCATTTTATCAGAGAGAACTTCCTTGACTACTGAATCCAAAGTAGTTCCTTTCGCCCTCATATATTATGTGATCTAATTCTACTTTTTTTCATATGATTTACTGTTATTTGAAATTACTCTGTTCACTTACTCTTTTACTTGTTTATTTCTGCCTTTTGTCCTATGGAATGTGAGCCAGAACCTCTGCCCTTCTTTAATGCTCTATTCCCAGTACCTAGAATGTTGCTTTGTACATAGTAAATATTTTTAAATATTTGGTTCACTGTGTTTGTGGCAATTAAGAGAGTACTCTGATACATTGCAAGTAGAAGTATAAATTGGTGCAGTTCAGCAATATCTATCAATATTAGAAATGTTCATGCTTTTTGATATGACATTTCTGTGTCTAGGTATTTGTCCTACAGATATACTTGCACCTGTGAAAAATCAGGTATGTGCAAAGATATTCATTATGCACACACATAGCAAGGCTGAAGCTTCTGCATTAGAAGGGCTTGCTTACAAGTTTGGCTCTTGGTTGGCTTCTGGTAACTTGGCTGGGGTAAACAGTTCCCTGAACTGATATGAAATGTTGCCAAAGTGCTAAGGCTGTTTTACCCACTTGGGGCACCAAACACCTGCTTTTTTAATGGAAATTTGGAACTTCGGTGGTTGTTAAGCAGGGGTTATCTATGTGCCCAGTCCCCAGGGAAAACCTTAACAGTGAGTCTCTAGTGGGTTTCCCTGGGCAGAACCATTTGCACTCATGTTACCGCATGTTTTGGGGCTGAAGGAAGGAGCACAGTCTGTGTCCTCTCACTGGAGGAAAAGATAGTAGTAACCCTATGCTTGGATTTCTTCAGGCTCTGCTTGTGTCTCTTCCACTTGCTCGGCCTGTTATGTATCCTCTTGCCGTAATAAACCTTAGCTGTGAGCACAACTATATTCTGAGATCTGAAAGTTCTAATGAATCATGAAATATATGGATGGTCTTGGGGATCTGTGAAACATTCATGATAAATTGTCTTCACAGAAAAATATTAAAGCAAGCAAAATGTCCATGAATAGAGGACTAATTATGACGCACACAAAAAGAATACTCTGCAGTACTTCTGTATGATGCAACCTATATTCTGATATGGAAATATTGACAAAATATCTTAAGGGAAAACCCAGAATTCAGAGTGGTTTGTGGAACTTGTATGCTGCTATTTGTGCACATATACAGAGTATTACGGGAAATATGTTTAAGAAGCTGATAATAATGGATACCTCTGAGGAGAAGGACTTGATGGTTGAGGAGAAACAAAGGGCAAGAGAGGTTTTATTATCCACCTTGCACTAATCTATTGGCCACTAGTCCCATGTGGTTATTGAACTAAAATAAAATAAAATTCAGTTTCTCAGTTGTACTAGCCACATTTCTTAATAGCCACATGAGGATAGTGACTCCCATACTGGAAGGCACAGATACAGAATATTTTCATTATTGAAGAATGATGTTTTAGATAGCACTGGTTTATATCCTTTGCTTACTATTTACTATTTACATTTATTTTTCAAAAAATGAATTAAGACAAAATATTAGTTGAATGAATGAATGGTGAATGTTGACTAAACACTTTTCTAACAACCTATTCTGGGGATCTCAACAGATGCAATCAAGTCACCTGTTTTGTGGAATTAAGTTTACATCCAGTTAAAGTAGGTAAGCTGAAGAACAGCTTAAATTCTCGGTACTTATCTATAAAAGCAAATCTTCAGCCTAGGGGCTGGAGCCAATTCCAGATCTTGGAGACCCTAGCCAATTCACCAGAGAGTGCCAAGGAGCACAGAGTGGGATTATTGGCCTCCCCCCTTCACCAGCTCCAGCAACTTAGCCCATAGGCATTTGGCTGGTTCCAGCATACTCGTATACAGAGTGAAACAGACCTCCTTGCTGTTCACTCCCTCACTCCCTCAGGAAATAGCTCTTGTACCTGTCCAAAAACAAATTATAATCAACTTCAAACGCTTGAGTTGAGAGATGTCAGTAATGGTACTATTATTATTTTTACAGTTCAGCTCATTATTCTATTAAGTGCCTACTGAATAAAAAGTGACATTTATCTTTGTGGTCCCTGTGGTCTAGTACGGGAGATGGAAAAAGGGAACAGATTGTGTTGATACAATAGCATGAGTGGTGCCAATGTAAAAGTTTGCTCAAGATGCAATGAGACATGGAAGAAGCCTGCCTGGTCCAGTCAGGGAGGTTGTGTAAGACATTGTAGGCATGGAGAGTGGGAAGAGTGCTCTAGGCAGAGGAATATCACCTTGCCGGAGACAAGAAGGTGTGAAAGAGTGTTGGGTGGCCCACAGTAATTGAGTACTAGAGTGCAAACTATAGGTGGAGGGCGCCTGGGTGGCTCAGTTGGTTAAGCGTCTGCCTTCGGCTCAGGTCATGATCCCAGGGTCCTGGGATCAAGCCCCGCATCGGACTCCCTGCTCAGCAGGGGTGTCTGCTTCACCCTCTCCCCTGCTTGTGTTCTCCCTCTCTCTCACAAGCTCTCTCTCTCAAATAAACAAATAAAATCTTAAAACAAAACAAAACACAAAACTATAGGTGAGACCATGGCAAGAAATGACAAGAAAGGCAAATAAGGGTTAAGTGGTGGGAGGCCTTGTACCGAATGCCAAGGACACGGGGATTTATCTGGTGGGGCATGGAAAGAGGAAAAGGCTTGGAGCAGGGAGCGGGGTGTCAGATGTGTTTCCTGAGCTGCATTTTGAGGGATGGATTCAGGCAGGCAACACCCAGGCAAGGTGACCCAGTAGGAAATTGTTGTCACAGTCCAGATGAAAAACTGAGGAAGGCCTTTTTTATTAACGCCTTTTTATTGGCATTTTTCTCTTCTGTGTCTCACTTTTTTCTACTTCCTCCCACTGATGCTTCTTGAGATCATCTTTCCGATAAACTCTTTGAACCCAAGTCCTATCTCAGGGTCTGCTAGTGGGAGAATACAAAGTAAGCAAAGAAGCAAGTGGCCAGTACAGTCAGATGCTGCACAGAAGGACCAGTAAGATAAGAACTGAACTTTTTTTGCTGCTTCGTCCATTGGGATGTCATCGGTCACTTTTGTAAGAGCAGTTTCCAAGTTGTGGCAGCAGAATCCAGATTGCAGAGAACCCAAGGAGTGGTTTTGAGATGGGGAAGAAGGAAAATGAATGCAGATGAAGCTTCCAAAAAATGTGGCAAGGGATAAGGTGATAGCTATAAGGAGACACAGGTTCAAGGGGGGATTTTTCCAGAATAGGAGAGGTTTTTACAATGGACATGTCAGACAGTCCTACAATCCTACCCCTCATACAGTTGCTTCTCAAATAACCTCGTCGTGTCTGAAAAGACACCAACATTGTAAAAGGAGGACAGGGATGGAAAAAGGTAGATAATTGACAATGTAATTTGAGCTCCTGGATCCAGCTGTGCCTGAAGCTTCCAGATTCCCCACCCCTTGCAGCTGGACTTGTGAGTTAAGTGAATTCTCCATGTTGCCTGTGTCAGAATGAGTTAGGTTTCTGTAGCTTGAAAATTGTGAGTAGTACATAAGCCTTTCTTCTATGAGACCAACTGGAATACATTTCTATTTTAACAACACACACACACACACACACACACACACACACACACACTTAAAAGTGGTGAAAGGTAGAGAGAACAAGTAGAAAATGAGAACGTGGTGTAAGACAGACCAAATTTATGAAACGAGGCCCTTAAAAGGATGGTAGCTGTTGAAACCAAGAACTTGAATGAAATAATTACTCACAAGTGTTTTTTACAGCATTTTGGAGTGATGATTTTAAAATATGCAGAAAAACTAAACAGTTGTGAATTTAGCAATCCTGTGTCTATCACCTAGATTCTACCATTAACATTTTGCCTTTCCTATTTTTACTTTATTACCTATCTCATTTATCCATCCTTCTATCTGTTCATCAAGGCATCTCATTCTTTGATGCATTTTCAAAAGAAGTTGCAGGTATTAGGACACTTCACTCCTTAAATATTTCCACAAGCATATCATTAACTGGATTTCTAAATTTGTTTATAATAAAGTACCTAACATTTTGAAAAAAAATTACCCTTTGATCTTTCAAAATTCAAGCACTGTTATTATTTTTGTGCTGTTATAATTTTAAAGGATATTTTCATGTTCCCATGATATTTCACAGCGTGATCCATTAGACACATTTCTGAAAAATACAAACCAAGTTCATTCAAGTAGGTTTCTAATATGTTGCCTTATGAAGGAGCCTGAAATAATCATGAATAAGGCTATGAGGTTTGACATATGTCTACTGTGGTCTAGAAAATCAACTGCATACCAGTGGCACTTGGCTTGCTACATTGCTAACAGCCTTGCAAATGACCATGTGAACCTAGGTTTCAATTACTATCTTCCCTGATAGAATGTTGACCCTGGAAGGCATTGTGAGCCAAGGCCTACGAAGAGCTTTGGCTTTGTAACGGACCCTCGCAGACTATTTTCTGAGAAAATATAGAAGCATAATATTCTATACAGATAAATATTTTGTATAAGATTCCACCTTGGTTCTTGTCCTAACCTTTACCTGTATCTAAATACTGTGTTCTCTTTGTATTGTAAATCCTTGCTCTCTGAGATTAATTTCTGGATATCTGCATATTTCTTTGCCTGGCATAATTTACTATATTGCTGCAGAATCCTGATTGCTCACTAATCCATCATTGCCCCTTCTTCCTGACTTCACGAGGACTCTTTGAATGGTGGCTTCACGTGGTTCTATAATTGACATCCAGAGGACTAGGCTGTGAGCTGCAAGGAGCCTACAATCCAGGTTCATTCACTTTGTTTACATTCATATGATTTTTTAGTGAAGTCCTACGTGTCATATGTCTTCATGTCCTCTTTTCTATGACACAATTGAACAAAAATATTCTGTTGACTGGACAAACATAAACAATTTGTCTGAGAAAGGGTATAGGAAAGACTCTTTTGGAATCTGAAAGAGCTGCTCTTCTCTTTCCCCTGTGGCTGATTCCCCTAGCTGTGCTCTGGATCCCCATTTCTCTCTCCTTTTTCTGGAGCTTATGCCATCACATAGAGCCTTTGTCTCTGGAAGCTTCTATATTACCTTTTCTATGGTCTTTTTATTATCAGCACTAATCCTTACACATATCACCTTTAAACATTTTTTTAAAGTCCCTCTTTGGTCTCATCTTTCCTTTTTATTTTGCCTCTTCTTCTTCCTCCTGGGACTTCTCCACATTTGCCCATCTCTCCTTTATCTCTTTTCCTCCTCAGATCCCTGCAATGGGACTTCAGTCTCTCCCTCCAATGTTAGAGTTACTTTCCTAAAAGTCACTAAATTAATGGACATTTTCAGTCTTAATCCTATTTCATTTCCTTTGCAACCTAATAGCTAATATTTATCGAGGGCTTATTGTGTGTTAGGCCTTAATGGAACTGCTAACCTCAAACTAATCTCTAAGGTAAGTACTATTTTTACTCCTATTTGTTACGTGAGGAAACTATTGCAGAAGAGGTTGGGAAAGGTCCTCAAGATCACCTAATAAATAGTAAGCGGTGCATCTAGAATCCCACACCAGGCGAGTGAGCCCAGAGCCGCTGGGGGATGTCCTTGACCATTCTTCCTACCCTCTGACCTCTGGACATTCTCTTGACTCTTTTTTCTCTCAAACTGTACACTTTTCTCTACCTTACCACCGCTATCCTAGTTTGGAAGACACTGGCTCACGAGGATTATTGAAAATGCTTCCCAAACAGCCACTCTGCTGCCAGGCTTGCCCTGTGCAATCCATTTTCCAGACCACAGACAGAGTGATCTTGCTGAAGCCCAAGTACAATCACAGCAGGCTCTCTGCTTAAAATCCTTCAAGGGCTTCCTGGGTTTTAATCAAAAGTACAATTCCTTTAATGTAGTCTAAAAGGAGCTTCAAGATTGGAATCCTGTCAAACTTACCTCTTTGGTTGCGTCTTTGGGCAGTCCCCATTGGCCTATGAGGACTCCAAGCTATTGACCAATGGCCCACACTCTCTCTTACTCCAGGTCTTTTTTTTAAGGCTCTCTTTTTAGCTCTTCCTGGAAAGTTCTTGCTCTTGGCTCCCGTCGTTTGGTGTCATTTTAGTTATCGCCACCGGGAAGCCTTCCCTTGGCCCTCATCGTGGATTACGTGGCTCTCCGTGTGCTCCCACAGTTTCCACCCTGTACTTGAAGCCTCGGGCTTACCATTGGGTCTTTTTAATCACTCACTGTTGCTTGTCTTATCCATTTGAGCATGTCTTGCTCACCTAGCCCAATGTCTGATAGATGGTAGGTACTCATTAAATATTTATTGAATGACCAGTGAATGTCAAGCATTTCAGAAGTTTTGAATAAATATTCAAAAGTGGATCCGTAAATGCATTTTCGCTGCTTTCATGATGCTTCTGGGCATCTCTTTCTCCACTTATGAAATGGGGCTATCATAGGTATCATCATTCTAATATATTTTTATGCTGAAACCGCAAGATTTAAGTAGCACAAATTAGATCTCTCAAAATTCATAGAGAATTTATTGCTATTAACAAGAAAAAGCAGAATTAAATGTTTTATGGAAATCTATATCCTCCATATTTTTATTTTTTAATCTTACATTTTTTTGAGAAACGAGTCAGTTTAGGATGAAAGATTCACTAGTTAGCAGTGTGTTTATTTTGAGTATATAATAAAACCATGATCCTATAATTTTTCAATTGGTAGTTCACAGAAAAAAGTGACAGTAGTGTCAGGATGATGAAATGGTGCATTTACGTACAGGACAGTGTACCAAAAGTAAGGAGTTATTTCTAAGCACTTATAAAAATTCATTATTCTATGAGCTATTTTTTACTTTGCTTGAAAAACTATAGGAAACATAAGGGAATTGTTATTTATTGGATTTATGCTTGTAGCTCTTGGTTCACTCCTTTCCTTTTCTGACAGATTCCCACCTCCCCCCCAATCTATCAGTTCAAGGCTGCTTTGCTGTCCTTTGTACATTCTTCACTTCTAACTCTTCTTGGATTTTTATGACCTTTGGACCTTTTTATGACTTTTATAATTTATATGTTTTTTTGAGTGGCCAGTAAAAGCTTTATCTAGGCCATATCCATTTGAAGGTCACTGTATATACCAGTTGGGATATTGGGTTATGCTGAGGTAACAAACAACTCCAAATATCTGTGGTTTCAAGTAACCAAGTTTTATTCCTCATCCAATCGTGTGTTTATGGATCTGCAAGAGGTTAGAGTCATCATAACTGCTTAGGAACTCAGGTTGAGAGAGTAACTGCCCACCTTGAATGTGGCCAGCTACCATGCCAGAAGGACCAAAAAAAAAAAAAAGAAAAAGAAAAAGAAAGAAAGAAGAAGAAGAAGAAGAAAAGGTTGAGCATCTCCCACTAGCCAGTCGATGCTCCAGCCTGGAAATGACACATTTCATTTAAGCTTATGACATTAACCAGAAATAGTCACATGGCTCTACCCATAGGGACGCCTGGAAGCTCCTGGAAGTCAGAGAACTGGACATACGTGGCAGACTATGCCTGGCTACCTGAGTAGATCTCTGATACCTTCATTCCCACTAGAACACTTCTTCCAACAGTTCTTTTTTAACAGCCCTCCCAGCATTTTCTAGAGTGATCCTAATTAATACCATGCCAGATTCCAAGACAACCTGTTTATCTTATGCTCACTGTCTTTGTCCAAAGCTCAACGCAAAGGCACAGAGTTGTTGTGCTGTCCCTTAGCATGTTTCTCCCATTGTCTAGCTTCTGTAGTCACTGCTGTGTTGCCCTGTCGCTCTGACCTGGGACTTGTTCTTCTGTTTCTGAGCATCAGGCCACCACTTCTGCATCACACACACTTCCTGCTCTCCCTCAAGAGCATCAGCATCTGAAGGAAATGGGTAATGGTCATTTCTGGCGTCTATGAGTTTGGGCTCTTGTTTGGTTTTCATTTGTTTTTTTTAAAGATTTTATTTATTGGATTTTGAGTAAACTCTACACTAATGTGGGGCTTGAACTCACAACCCTGAGATCAAGAGTTGCATGTTCTACCCACTGAACCAGCCAGGTGCCACTGAATTTAGACCCTTGTAAAGGAAATTTTGGATCATAGAATCCTAAATTACTTACACTACTTTAAAAAAATGCCTCTGAAGCCTGGCTCCCCATATCCTAAGATTCCAATTTGAAGGCAGCAAATGTCAGTGGAGCCAAAAGGTACGGCATTGTAGTTAGAATGCAACTCTGCAGGTTCACCACAGATTAAGGACCACCCATGCCATAGGGTGCACTGTATTTGTCTGTTTCTTTGTTAGTTTGTGGCTATATGGCTGTGTCAGCTGTGACCACCCTTTCATGGACAGGGATTTTAAGATTTGTTGTTGTTGTTGTGTTTATCTTAGTTTTTTTGTTTGTTTTTTCATTTGTGTTTTTCAGCACCCAACATTGAGAATGGGAAAATGGACTTATAGTTGGTAGTTTGGTTACCTGCACTCCAAATGTGATGGCAATTGACTTATTACAGGTGTATTTATTTATTTGTTTATTTATTCAGTTATTCTTGAAGTACAGTTGACAAACAATTTTATATGAGTTTTAGGTATACAACACAGTGATTTGACAATTCTATACATTCTTTAGTGTTCACCATGGTTAAGTGTGTCACCATCTGTCACCATGCAAAGGTATTACAATATTATTGCCCATATTTCCTATGGTGTACTTTTCATCTCTGTGAGTTATTTATTTATAACTGAAAATTTGTACCTCTTAATCCCCTTCAACTATTCTGCTATCCACCCTCCTCCTTCCCCTCTGGCTACCACCAGTCTGTTCTCTGTATTTATGAGTCTGTTTCTGTTTGTTTGTTTGTTTGTTTTGTTTTGTTTTTTAGATTCCACGTATAAATGAAATCATATGGTATTTGTCTTTCTCTGCCTGACTTATCTCACTTAGCATAATACCCTCTAGATCCATCATCTATGTTACCATGAATAGCAAGATTTTCTTCTTCTTTTTTAATGGCTGAGTAACGTCCCATTATGTGTGTGTGTGTGTGTGTGAGAGAGAGAGAGAAGGAGAGAGAGAGAGAGAGAATCACATCTTCTTTATTCATTCATTTATTGATATATACTTAGGTTGCTTCCATAATAGTAGTAAATACTACTGCAATGAATGTAAGGGTGCATGTATCTTTTCAAATTAGTGTTTTTTTTTTCTTTGAGTAATTACCCTGTAGTGGAATTACTGAATTGTGTGTTGTTTCTATTTTTAATTGTTTGAGGAACCTCTATACTGTTTTTAATAGTGGCTGCACCAATTTACATTCCCCAAACAGTGCGTGAAGTGTCCCTTTTCTTCGCATCCTCACCAACACTGATTATTTCTTGTGTTTTTGATACTAGCCATTCATTACTGGTGTTTCCCCAAATGGTTCCTTAATTAAGAGGCCTTAGATGTACACGTGTTTGACTGTAGTTACAACATTCAAAATTAAAAACGGGAAAGCCAGATTTTCTAATTTTTCCATAGTACTTTAGGAATCTTTCTTATAATACGGTACTCTTTTCATCCCCTCCCTTTTTTTTTGTTTTAATAGTCATGATATGAGTTTCAAAGATGTTTAATATCACCCTGAGTTACATACTAGTGTTCTACAATTTCTTTACTTCTAGCAAGTAATCAATTATATCACCTGTATAATATAGGGATCTGATAGAAAGGGAAAAAAAAAATGACTCCAGTAAGAGGCTGCTTTGGGTAAAATCTTCACAAGGATTCTTTCTTTTTTTCCAGACAGAACCTTAAAATGAATTTGGAGTGTGAAGCAGAGTAGAATGATGACAGCAGTGTGCTTGCTGCCTACCAAAAGTCGAATTCTGTGTCAGGAATGATAATTACTGGCTCTGAAGCAGAAAAACTATCTACTCTGTCCTGATTACTAATTAATCAGGTGCTAAAGGCATTTAAACCAGTGACCTTATTTCAGTGATGGAAGTTACAAAGTGATGCTTAAGATTTAAAGGGACACTGGGTCCTTCTCCTCACCCCTCACACTGCCAAAAGGTTAAATGCAGTATGAAAATAATTCTGTGTGCGTGCGTGTGCATGTGTGCGTGCGTGCGAGATCATTTGTCTTATTCTCATTGAAGCAGTATCAACAGAATGTGGTTTTCTTTCTTTTTTTTTTCTCATTAAACTTTTGTTTTAATGGGTCTCAAAATTCTCTGACAGATTTTTGGTCAAGTTGTTTCCATTAAAAAGTACTGATTTTAAAAACTAATAACTTAAAACTGCCACACACACACACACACACACACACAAAACATGGTCCACAAAACATTCTCCTTTCCTTCTGAAGGTTTTACGATGCATTGTTATCATTAACCAGTCTTTTACTATTGAACTTAAATGGCCAATTGACACAAACAGTTCTGAGACCGTTCTTCCACCACTGATTAAGACTGGGGTGGCAGGTATTGGGGATAATATTCATTTAGCCTTCTGAGCTTTCTGGGCAGACTTGGTGACCTTGCCAGCTCCAGCTGCCTTCTTGTCCACTGCTTTGATGACACCCACAGCAACCGTCTGTCTCATGTCACGAACAGCAAAACGGCCCAGAGGAGGATAGTCAGAGAAACTCTCAACACACATAGGCTTGCCAGGAACCATATCAACAATGGCAGCATCACCAGATTTCAAGAACTTGGGACCATCTTCCAGCTTTTTTCCAGATCGACGATCTATTTTCTCCTTCAGCTTAGCAAACTTGCAAGCAATGTGAGCCGTGTGACAATCCAGCACAGGTGCATATCCAGCACTGATTTGGCCTGGATGGTTCAGGATAATCGCCTGAGCCGTGAAGCCACCTGCTTCCATTGGTGGGTCATTTTTGCTGTCACCAGCCACATTGCCACGATGAACATCGTTGACAGATACGTTCTTGACATTGAAGCCCACACTGTCCCCAGGAAGAGCCTCACTCAAAGCTTCATGGTGCATTTCAACAGACTTTACTTCAGTTGTAACATTGACTGGAGCAAAGGTGACCACCATCCCAGGTTTAAGAACACCAGTCTCAACTCGGCCCACAGGGACAGTACCAATACCACCAATTTTGTAGACGTCCTGGAGAGGCAGACACAAGGGCTTGTCAGTTGAATGAGTTGGTGGCAGGATGCAATCCAGAGCTTCAAGCAGTGTGGTTCCACTGGCATTCCCATCTTTACGGGTGACTTTCCATCCCTTGAACCAAGGCATGTTAGCACTTGGCTCCAGCATGTTGTCACCATTCCAACCAGAAATTGGCACAAATGCTACTGTGTCGGGGTTGTAGCCATTTTTCTTAATGTAGGTGCTGACTTCCTTAACGATTTCCTCGTATCTCTTCTGGCTGCAGGGTGGCTCAGTGGAATCCATCTTGTTAACACCAACAATTAGTTGTTTTACACCCAGTGTGTAAGCCAGAAGGGCATGCTCACAGGTCTGCCCATTCTTGGAGATACCGGCTTCAAATTCACCAACACCGGCAGCAACAATCAGGACAGCACAGTCAGCCTGAGATGTGCCTGTAATCATGTTTTTGATAAAGTCTCTGTGTCCTGGGGCATCAATGATGGTCATGTAATACTTGCTGGTCTCGAATTTCCACAGGGAGATATCAATGGTGATACCACATTCACGTTCAGCTTTCAGTTTATCCAAGACCCAGGCATACTTGAAGGAGCCCTTTCCCATCTCAGCAGCCTCCTTCTCAAATTTTTTGATAGTTCTTTTGTCGATCCCACCACATTTGTAGATCAGATGACCAGTAGTGGTAGACTTGCCTGAATCTACATGTCCAATGACAACGATGTTGATGTGAGTCTTTTCCTTTCCCATTTTGGTTTAGGTTGAGCGGTGGTTTTCATGACACCTGTGTTCTGGCGGCAAACCTGTTGCGAAAAAGCCAGAGTGTGGTTTTCTGAAGGCTCAGATTTCGACTATAGAATGATATCCTTGGAAGGGTCCCTGGAGATTATAATATTCTACTTCCAGATTGATAAATAAGTCAGATTTCTCTTAATAGATGCTTTGTTGGCATTTAAATTGTTTGGATTCTGTCTTTATGTAATGCATGCTAATTGGTAAAATTTTGAAAAATTATGGAAAACAAAGAAGAAATATTTACAATGCTGCTGCTGTACATTTTGTTATCTATTTCCCATATATTTTATATTTTATTTTTTATTGATAGGACAATGTATTAAATCACACTGTACCTTCTTCTATAATCTAATATTTTTATAAAC
Organism: Zalophus californianus; assembly: GCF_009762305.2. Taxonomy (NCBI): domain Eukaryota; kingdom Metazoa; phylum Chordata; class Mammalia; order Carnivora; family Otariidae; genus Zalophus; species Zalophus californianus. Next base: position 99,599,646 of record NC_045595.1, read on the forward strand.
ATTTTTGTGGCATGAAATTTACTTTGTCATATGACATGATTCCTGGGTTGTGCTCAATTGAAAGAATGTAAAAAATATATTTACACAATCCCTATTATTGGACATTTCGATGATTTCAACTCTTCACTCCTCTAACATCACATTTTACATAATTATTAGTGTACATCTCTATTATTCCTTAGGATAAATGGTTAGAAGTTGAATTAGTAGGTCAAGGGACATAAATATTTTTAAGGCTTTTGATATATTACTAAATTGCTGTTCAGAAAGTTTGTACCAAATTTCATCAGTACCAGCAGCATATAAAAGAACCCCTCTCTGTAACCCTCAGCAATACTGAATATTAACTTACTTAAAAATCTTTTAGCAACGGATAAGTGAACGTGAACTTTTCTTCTTTACTTTCTATTAAGAATGAACATTTATCAAGAATTCCTATGGATGATTTTCTCAATTATCTATGAATGTGCTTTCTCTATTTTCCCTTTGGGCTGTTAAACATTTTATTGATTAGTACAAAGTTCTTTATATATTAAGGTTATTAGCCACTTTATCTTATAGAATGCAAACTTTTGTTCTAGATTGTTGTTTACACTAGAATTTCTTTTGTCTTTTTCTGTGCTAAAATGAGTATATTGGTTTTGAGTTATAATATTTAAATATGTAACCTAGAGAAAGGATTTTTTTCCCTGGGACTCAGTTGCTTTGTCTGTAAAATGTGTGTGCGGGAAGAGAGGGATGGGGGCGAGGGTTGGGAGGAACAAACTAAAGAGATTGGATGAAATTATCTGTTACAACTCTTTCAGGCCTAAAAATTCTATGATTCCATTACTTCCCAATTCTAACCTAATTACTGCATATAATCAAGCCATATGGTACTTTTTTGATCTTGTAAATTTGGGGCAAGCATTACCATTGCTTATTAAATCTTGGTGCTACAAATTCAGGGTTAATTTTCTTTTAATGGAGAAACTTCTGCGTGACCCCAGGGCTTTTTTTTTCTGTTAAACTGTTATGAACCATTTCCATTTTAAAAACACCAATAGCTTTAATGAGTTAGGCCTGCCACTTTCATAAAATTGCTGCTAATGAATGACCTTGCAGACAGAAATGGGCAACACAATTAGAGTTACAAAAGTTTTCTTTCTGACTTTGTGCCTGTTTAACTTTTTCATCCTGTGAGTGGACACACACATAGAGCCTCTGAAAATTAAATGTACAACACACTTGTGGCTGCAGTGTTAATAGAAGAGACAGAGTAGTCTATACCTGAAACCATTAGCAGTGACATCTGCTTAGAAGGAGACACCACAGCTTTTGACAGGTGGTTCTTATGGTGATTTACAGCTATGAAGCTTAGAGATGTCTGTATTTCTAGATTTATATATTCTATGGAATATTCTCTATTTTTATATTTTAGTTGGAGTGTCTTAGAGAAGTCCCAAAATACTTTTTTTTTTGGTATCAGAACAGCATCGTTCTTCATGGTATTGCAGAATGTTGAACAGGAAGGAAGGTCTTAAACCTGTATGTGTGGTCTACCTTATTAGACCACAGGAGGACACTACCAGGAGCTAAGTGATTCTCCTTTTTCAGCTATTTTTTTTGGTATCATTTAAAAAAATACATCTTGATAATAAACTCTAGAAATTGGCATTCCCTGCAGAAAATGTCTGTAAAGAATCCTGACTCCAGGTTTTTTCTCATTAAGGTGCTGTGTTTCCTGTTTTGTTCATGATAGTTTTGAAAGATGCATCTCACAGCCAATTTTCCCAGAAAATCTTAATTTATCGTTATCTAGAATCAGCACTTTCTTTCTAGTTAAAATGTTTCCTTCTCCCCAAAAATCACTGGAAGTAGGCCTGGAGAGATCTCTTCAGGAAATCTCTTCCATGGGCTGAAATATCCTGGATTCCTGCTACTTCTCTGAATTCCAGACCTCAGGCCAATAGAGTTGTTGTTACTTTTTTTCATTTTATCACTGACTATTTGAATTTGGTTTGGCTATATTTTAATTTATAAACTAGTGCAGTTTGTATGATAGAGCACTTCTTAATTTAGAGCACTTCTTAATTTAGGTCTCGTTGTTAGTAAGTTCTCCACTCTTCCACCAACGTGCCATAGCCAACGAACCCGGAATCTGGAAGAGAAAGATACGATGCAAGGGAAGGAAGGGAGGAGGGAAAAGTGAGGGGCAAGTATCTGATAGCATTTTGAGGATTGCTGGGAGAGGAAGAGAGTGAGAGGTAAGAGAGATGAGGTGAGACTGAGCTCTAGCTCCTTCCTCTGGCGTTGGCCTGGGCATGGTGATCAGGCAAGCCAAAGCGAATGATGTGGGCAGAGTTTTCCTTGATTCATTCTGGGATTCCAGGAGAAGACTGCCTCACAGCTTGCCCTGCTACTAACCTAGAGCTGGTCACAACTGAGAAAGCTCCATGGCCTAGCATAGCAAAGATCTGGGTTTTCCTTTGGCTGGTGCGTGATCTCAATAGAATCTAGAGGTTGTCACATGCTCGCATGGCCGATGTAGAAGTAAGCTGACTCTCTGGCTGGATACTTTCCTAGCACAACAATGATAGCACTTGTAATAAATACTTATATAACACTCATATGTGCCAGATACTGGTCAAAATATTTTATCTTCATTAATTCATCCTCACAGCAACTCTGAGAGGTAGATGCTGTTATTATTAGCTCTTCCCCATTTTATAGATGTGGAAACCCGGATACAAGGATATTAAATAGCTTACCCAAGGTCTCAGATAGGAATCAGTGATCTAGAAACAGACAATGTGGTGTCTGAGTCTGGAGAATGATCATTGTTCAGAGTGAAGTGGTCCTCTGACCAAGGCCTATAGTGCAAACTCCCTGGGCCAGATTTCAGGTTGCCCAGACCATCACCAAGAGTCAACTAAAGAAGTTTATGGAACCCTAGTTGGATGAAGAGGTAGATCAGTAATGGACTAATCTCTACTATTCAATGAGTAGTTAGAAGGCTTAGCGATGAGGAGAATTACACAAGAAACACAAATACATGTATGCCACCCCCTTCACCTGCTGCTCTAATAGCTTATCGGTCATTGTCACATACCCACCACCAACTTGAGGAGGGAAGGAATAAGGATAAAGAATGGCCTTTATCAGAACAAGACTGTGTGGCCTCAGTTGATGTCTCAATGATGGATTTGGCTTGGGATTACTCTATTGGACTAATTATTGGACTGGCTATTCTCTCTGCCACTTTGTGGGTGGGACTCAGGAGGGAGGCTAAATCTTTATGGAGAAGTTAAGGGAGCAACATTTTTCCTGCACATGTGTATAATGTAAGTACCCAAAAGACTGGAAGTAATTTTCTTTTTCTGTGCATTGAAGGTAATGGAGCATAGTTTTGTTACCATCCATAGGCGGAAACGTATTCTAGGGATCATTTTCCACTAACCAGAGTGGAAAGTGGAAGTATGACTCAATCAAAATTATCTAAGTGGTTTCTGTTTTGTTTTCTATGTAAAAATTACTATAATTACATGACTCCTGAATTATTTAAGATGACTATACTGCATTTTTCTTTTAAAATGACCATTCGAACACAAGTCCCTTCAGCCACACAATTTTTCCGGATGACAAATGTAGAAGCTAATTACTTTTCTATTTCTGGAAAGATAAGGGATAGTAAGATCATATAGGGCAATTGCTTAATTTAGGAAGTAGAGATAGAGATAGAGATATGACATATCTACCTATCTATCTATCTATATATCTGTGACTCTCCTGACTATTATAGAGACAGTTGAGGGAGTGGGTAGACAGTGCAGTTCAGATGTGCCAGAGCCTGATTCAGCAGGATCATATGAATGCCCAGGGTGCTTTCCAGGTGAACAGAGGCCTTCAACTATACTTTGGGATTCTCAGGCAGAATCTACTGAAATTACCTGAGAGCAGTTTGGGACTAGACAGGCCTGTGGTTAAGGTTTTGTTGTGAGTTGGTACATGGTCTGGGAAACTTTGGGGTTGCATGTAGTCTTTCAGGGACTTCATGGAAGTTCCTGTCTTTTTAGGGTAGTGTGCCCCAAACTTTAAGCCTTGGAAGACTATCTTTACTATGACTACCCATAGTGTCATTTGTTTAATACGTTTGTTTAAATTGATTCACTATGTTTACTTAAGTACATTTGTTTAAAAATGAAAATTTGTATGATTATCAAAAATGGTTAAAAAAGAAACCTTGTAATAACTAGGAGGTCATAATCAATATAAATGCTATTAGATTTTCTCCATATGTAAATAGGATTGAAAGAGAATTGAAATGATGCTCTTTAACTCTGTGTCCATGTACCACTAAAAACCATCAGCTGTATTTCTTAAAATCATTTCAGTGAATTTAGTCGACGACCATAGAAATACCAATTATATGTTCTGCCCAGATTAAGCTGGTCCTGCCACAGCCAGCCAGATGCTTTGGAGCACTGCTGGGACTACCCTCACGATGGAGGGCTTAGCAGCAAACAAATGGTCGGCTTTCAGCTGGAATTAGGTTGTGTAGGCTGCAAAAATGCCTCCTAACTTGTGTTGATAAGTGGTGGTGTAGTGGATCACAAACCACCCAGGATTTCCTCTTTATCTTGAGGTGAAAACTATGCAATTAGAGGGAAAACAAACACTTTTTATTTGGGTGCTCCAACCAAAGTGCCCTACATTTCACAGCATAGACAAGATGGCTGTATCTGCAGACAGCAAAGGGCTTTGAAAAGAGGGTGGCCAATGTCTGCTACCACGGTGTGTGACACAGATGAAGCTAGGGAAGTCATTAGTTTCCTGTAGCTTCTATAACAAATCACCACAAATTTTGCTGTTTACAACAAAAGAAGTTTATTCTCTCGCAGTTCTGGAGGCCAAAATCTGAAATCAGTTTCCCAGCCCCAAATCCAGGTGTCCACAGAAACGTGCTCCCTCCAGAGGCTTTAGGGAAGGCTCACTCGTTGCCTCTTCCTGCTGCTGGGGGCCAGCGGCTCTCCTTGGCTTAGGGCCACATCACTCCCATCTCTGCTGTGTGGCTATTGCCATCTCCTCTTCTGCCTGTGTATTCTCCTGCCTCTCTCTTATATGGAGGGTTGGGATTGGATTTAAGACCCACACAGATAATCTAGGAAAATCGCCTCCTCTCAAAACCCTAAACATTTTCAAAGACTCTTTTTGGCAAATAATTTACATTGATAGGTTCCAGGCATTAGGATATGGATACTGTTTGGAGGGATCCTTTTTTAGCATCCCACAGGGAGGGAGGGTTATCTGATTTGAACGGGAAGGTAAGCTTTAGTAAAGCATCCTCCCAACCAGACACTGTGCTGAGCACTTTGTGTCTTTTTTACTCCTGATAATAATCTCAGAAGTTATCGTCCACGTTTCACAGATAAGGACACTGTAAAACAGAGCTCTATGTGTCCAAGATCGCAAAACTGGCAAATGGCGGATGCTTCAACAATCCTAGTATTTAGCAGTCACATCACATTGTATTTACAATCTCACTGATCTTATGTTATCAGGAGAAGGTGATCTGCTTTCCCGGAAGCATGGGACGCATCTGGTGCGTGCTTAAGCTCCTTGTTTTCTGCTGAAAGTACCTTTATTATAAGCCAGAGTGAAGACATGATTCCAGACACTGTCCTATATTCCTGACTGTACTGAATTCATGGATGGATGTAGACTTTCTTAAATAAAGAGGGGGTGGAACCCACCCTGGAGGCTGCAACACATCAAGTATCTTCTTATTTAATATCCAAGTTGCTTTCAGAGTTAGTCAAGTCCTCAGTAGTTTTGTTGACTTCATCAACCACAATGATACGTTGTTTATCTTGCTTACAGGAGGGCAGAAATATCCCAAATGCTCTCCTTCACACTCTGGCTTTGTGTGTCTCTGTAAATTATTTTTAGTAGGTGCTGTAATTGCGGCTAAGTGCGTGGAGTTTACCCAAGCTCCCAGACATGAACCTGTTGAACAGCTTTACTTGGACAGAAGTTTCTCAAGGGCTATGAAACAAATATTCAGGCAGGAAGAAACTTGCCTGGGACGCTTCATTCAAGGTCTAGGCTTGGGGAAAATTTTAACAATGACTTCCATGTCTCCTTCAACTCAACTGAAATTAGAAAGCAAATTACGATGAAAATATTTTCCACAATCTGGTTCAGTGGGGTTTTCTAACTGTTTGTGTCAGGGGCTAAGTTTAAAGAGGAAGGGGGAGAGCAAGGAATTCCTTGTAGAACAGGAGACATGTTGATGCTGTTTAAAACTCCTGTCAGGGTCTGGTTTCTGAATCCCAAATATAATGCTGCTTTACATGTGGAGTGGAAAAGAAGTGACCTCGGGCATCGACCTGGGGGCTCTCTGTTGATACAAGATGGAGAAACAGACCTCGGGTGGATTCATCTAAGAGAGCATTCAGCATTTTACTCTAAATATAAAACTGTAACAGTCATATGTTTGTTTTTGCTGAGGTGAGCCTAAGACCTACAAATAAACAGCTTTTGGTCATCGTGCACATAGGAAAACCAGACTCCACACTTAGGATTCAGAGCTGTTTGCTTTGGAATGCTACATTTTCCCTTTGCAAGTTGGGTGAAGTGAAGTTGTCGCCTTTCTAGGTCCCCTTCTTCCTACGTCCCAAACTTCAACCCCAGGCAGTTTCCCATGATATTGAACAGCTGCTCCTTTCCAATTGCTAAAGGTTTATGCCGTAGCTCTGAATTTATCTTGGACATTCCACTGGGTTGAGCTTATTATCTTATTGCATTGCCACTGTAGAATTGATTGAATAAAAGGGGGCTGCTGCTGACTGTGAGCTGAGTGGGAAGTCCAGAGTTTCAGAGTCCTCGTGAATTAGGGCACCAGATGCATAAGTAAGATAAACCTGTTACCCCTCTAGCCCTTGGGATGAGATTTCTCTCTTCTGAATGCACCTTCTGCAGAGTTAACAATTTAGATTAAATTAGTTCAGGACACAAGAAGGCAATTTTCATTTCTAGAGGGATTAGTTTTTTTTTTTTTTTTCCTTTTCTTTTTTCTTTTCCTAGGCTGGAACAACAATCTAACACAAAGATAAATTGAAATGGGATTTCCTTTTTAAATGGCTTTCACTAATACAAATAATAATATGAAAGGAAAGCTATTTGGGGGATGCTGAACAGCCTCTGACCATGGCATTTTAATAACTGTAGGTAATAAATTTAAGGTTTTAACTTGTGATGCTGGTATTTTTAACTGCTTTACAGAAATATATCCATGTGGACTGATGAGGCCTATTAGGACCCTTCCTCCCGGAAGACTCACGGTGGTGGTGTTGATCCCTCAGGTCCTAGGGTGACATCCTAGGGCTGCAGAGAAGTGAACCAGGAAGGAAATAGTCTTTGGCTTAGAATAATTTACATTCCTAATGCACCTTAATCTGTAGAACATTTGGCTGAGTGCTTTATACTGGGGAAACTCCTATTCATGCTATAAAATATAATCAAATGCATTTCATGGTAATAAACTACTCAGGTTTAATGGATTTTTCTTTAAATGTGGAGTTAATGTTCTATTTTAGAATTACTTTTGTCCAGTGAGTATTTAAGTGAGTGATTACTCACTTAAATATCCCATGAGTCTTTCATAGACATCGGGAAAATGGAGATAAAATGTCAGGTCCTCATTTCCATTTGCTTAAAAAGTACAATTATTAAAAATAAGCACAATGGATTGTTGAGACAATTCATCCTTCTCCATAGCTCAGGTGACTTCTGAAGGAAAAAGCGTGCCCGCGAGTTACCACCTGCTCCTCCGGTCACAGATTAATAACATCTGACCAAGCATGAAGGCATGCTGAGGCCATCTGCCATTACACATAGCAGGATGTGTCTCAGCTTCCTCCAGTGGAGCTCTGACTAAGGACATCGCTCCACTCTCAGTCAGCGGTCATCCTAGTGAGCTGCGCGACCCAGTTCTTTTGATAACAGGAATTCAGTCCTCATCTGGGTCAAACCAGAGCTACTGAACCTGCTTGGGAGTGGCTGAGGTATTAGGCCACCTATATACTTTCTGTGATAATTATGAGCTCTCTTCTCTGTTGATGTAGTAAAAGGATGTCACATGAAACCTTTGCATTTGTCCCTGTGCTTTGACATGGGACACAAAGCTAAGGAAAATAGATACCGAGAACATCCACATTTTAAAATAAATTGGGCTTGGGCACCTGGGTGGCTCAGTCGTTAAGTGTCTGCCTTCAGCTCAGGTCATGGTCCCAGGGTCCTGGGATCAAGCCCCACATGGGGCTCCCTGCTCGGCGGGAAACCTGCTTCTCCCTCTCCCACTCCCCCCTGCTTGTGTTCCCTCTCTCGCTGTGTCTCTCTCTGTCAAATAAATAAACAAAATCTTTAAAAAAATAAAAAAATAAAAAATAAACTGGATTCTCTTTCCTCCACATGTCCTACCACCTTCACTATCACTGTCATCATAACTGTGACCACTGTTCTCTTCACCAAGGTTTCCTTACACTCTGGCCTTTTGGTGCCAAGGAGCTGAGAACTGACTCTATAGATGATAGAGTCACACAGGATTATAAAGAAGGATGAGAGAGAAGAATGCCCTGCTCACCTGGTATCCATGCTGTGAAGGTTCTTACGCATCAGTGACCCAACCCTTTCCAAACCTGTCCCCTTCAGGATATGGAGAGGTCCTCTATGCCGTCATCACTAGCATTCCAAAGGAAGCCCACGTAAGAGCCAGAGAGTGGTGGGTGCAGGACAGATGGAATCAGCCCTAGGACTAAAAGGACTTATTCTTGTTCTGAATATAACAGCTGCGCCACCTAGGGCAAGCCCTTTGATCTCACAGTGTATTAGTTTTTTGTTTTTGTTTTTTTTTTTCACTGAAAAATGAGGGAACTGGAACAAAGCTGCTACTTTCTGATCATGAGGATGAAAGCCTGGACATTAAGATTTGTGGACCTGAACCCTTGAGGAGATCACTCAGGGGCCATCTTGCCTGTTCTCAACTTCTTGTTGTGTAAAACAATGCACTTTGTTTCTTCTTTCTAGCACACCCCCCACATCCTTAAACAATGCATTCTTACATAGTGAAGCGACTCAGTTTTCTGTTGCAAAGAGCTGAAGGCATTTCTAAGGCATGCAGCATTAAACTTAGTGCTGCTCATCAGGAGTACTGAGATCAATAACCATAGTTAGCATTCATCTAATATTTTGTAACCATCTTCAGTATAAACCTTGTTTTCATCAGATAGTTAGGTTTTTTTAAAAAATTTCTTTTAATGGGGGCGTTTTTAGCACCCTTGCAGATGATGTTGCTTTAACGTTCTCTTATAAATGTCTTGTTTTTAGATGACAAATCTCAGCACAATATTTATAATCCACCCTTCCTTCTATACCAATAGCACAGAGAAAATGATTCCATGAATCAAAATGTGAAATATTAAACCAGAGAAACTACTCCATCACTGACAACTAGTATTGCTAAATGTGACGATTTTTAAGACCAGAAGAGGGGAGTTTTATGGGAGCAAGATGGCGGAGGAGTAGGAGACCTGGATTTCGACTGTTCTCAGGAATTCAGCTGAATAGGGATCAAACCATTCTGAACACCTACGAACTCAACAGGAGACCGAAGAAGAGAGTAGCAACAACTCTCTGAACAGAGAAGAGACCACTTACTGGAAGGTAGGACGTGCGGAGAAGTGAATCCGAGGCGATATTCGGGAGGATAGATGGCGGGGGAGGGGGCCTCCGTCGGCCGCTTCTGGCAAGTGATAGAGCCGCGGAGCACAAAATCGGAACTTTTAGACGTCGGCTCCGCTGAGGGACGTCACTGCAGTGGCTAAGCGGGGGGTGGAACCCTCGCGGGACAGTGTGGTCTCAGGACCCTCAGGGTCAAAGAAAGACAGGGGGTGCCTAAGTGCGGCAGAGCTCCCAGGTATCCAAGCGGGGAAGCCGGCTGCAGAGACGGAGCCGAGGCGCGGGCTCTCAGCTCGGGGTTGCCATAAACTGTGATCCGTGGCCCAGTCGGGCCACTGCTCCTGCAGCAGGGACCCAACAAGTGGCAGATCCAGGGAGACTCCCCTCTCTCCCCTGGGAGGAGCGGCGCAGGAGCGCACCGCAGGGATCTGCTGGGTTTGGAGACTCCACACGGGGTCAGGAGCCAGAGAGAAATGCTCGGTCACAGGCCGGGTGAGCACGGAGTGCGGCCAGAGACCAGGGAGACGGGAGTGACTGCTTTTCTCTGGGGGCGCACTGAGGAGCGGGGCCCCGAGTACTCAGCTCCTCCGGGTGGAGTTTGGGAGGCCACCATTTTCACCCTGGTCCTCCAAAGCTGTACCAGAGCTTGCAAGGAACAAAAGCTCCTGAGAACAAACCCGAGCAGATTGCTTAGCCCCGACTGACAAGGGCGGGGCAATTCCGCCTCCAGCAAAGACATCTGGAAACCACGGCAACAGGCCCCTCCCCCAGAAGATCAGCAGGAACAGCCAGCAAGCCGAGACCAAGTTTACCGATCAAGGAGAACGGGAGAACTCCAGCGCGAGGGGAATACTGCACATAGAATTCATGGCTTTTTTTTTTTACCATGATTCATTAGTTTTTCAAAGTTAATTTTTTAACTGTTTTTTTTATTTTTCTTTTTCCCTTTTTCAACCAACATCTTATCAATCCTTTTTTAAAAAAAAAAACATTTTTTTATTTTTCATTTTTAGTCATATTTTATCCCGTCATAGTAGTTACCCTTATTTTTGGCATATATATATATATAAGTTGTTCTCTCTTTAAAATTTTGAGATACAATTTCTTCTAACAGATCAAAATATACCCTAAATCACTAGTGTATGGCTTTGTTCTAGTCTCCTGCCTGATCACATTCTCTCCCTTTTTTTTTTTTTTTAAATTTTCTTCTTTCTTTTTTCAAACAACTTCTTATCAATTCCTTTTATAAAATCTTTTCTAATTTTCATCTTTACGTTCATCTTCCATCCCTTCATTGTATCAACCCTTATTTTGTACATATATAAGTCTTTCTTCCTTTAAAATTTTAGGAGGCACTTTTTTCTAACAGACCAAAATACACCCAAAATCTAGTGTGTGGCACTGATCTAGCACTAGCCTGATCATATTTGATCATATTCTGTTTTTTTTGTATTGTTCTGTTTTTGTTTTTATCTTTCTCTCTCTTTTTTTCTTTTTCTTTTCTTTCTTTTCCCTTTCTTTTTTCTTTCTTTCCCTTTCTTTTCCCCTGGTTTCAGGTCTTTTCTGATTTGTATAGAGTATATTTGCTGGGGATGTTGTTAACCTGTTAGCATTTTGTTCTATCATTCATCTCTTCTCCTCTGGACAAAATGACAAGACGAAAAAAATCACCTCAGCAGAAAGAACAAGAGGTAGTAACGTGAGCCAGGGACCTACTCAATACGGACATTAGTACGATGTCGGACCTAGAGTTCAGAATCATGACTTTAAAGATACTAGCTGGGCTTGAAAAAAACGTGGAAGTTATTAGAGAAACACTTTCTGGAGAAATAAAAGAACTAAAATCTAACCAATTTGAAATCAAAAAGGCTATTAATGAGGTGCAATCAAAAATGGGGGCACTAACTGCTAGGATAAATGAGGCAGAAGAGAGAATCAGCGATATAGAAGACCAAATGATGGAAAATAAAGAGGCTGAGAAAAAGAGAGAAACAACTACAGATCATGAGGGCAGAATTCGAGAGATAAGCAATACGATAAGACGAAACAACATTAGAATAATTGGGATCCCAGAAGAAGAAGAAAGAGAGAGAGGGGCAGAAGGTATATTGGAGCAAATAATAGCAGAGAACTTCCCTAATGTGAGGGAGGAAACAGGCATCAAAATCCAGGAGGCACAGAGAACCCCTCTCAAAATCAATAAAAATAGGTCAACACCCTGACATCTAATAGTAAAACTTACGAGTCTCAGAGGCAAAGAGAAAATCCTGAAAGCAGCTCAGGACAAGAGATATGTAACCTACAATGATAGAAATATTAGATTGGCAACAGACCTATCCACAGAGACTGGCAGGCCAGAAAGTACTGGCATGAGATCTTCAGAGCACTAAACGAGAAAAATATGCAGTCAAGAATACTATATCCAGCTAGGTTGTCATTGAAAAATGAAGGAGAGATAAAAAGCTTCCAGGACAAACAAAAACTAAAGGAATTTGCAACCACAAAACCAGCCCTACAAGAAATATTGAAAGGGGCCCTCTAAGCAAAGAGAGAGCCTAAAAGGAGCATAGATCCGAAAGGAACACAGACACTATACAGTCACAGTCACCTTACAGGCAATACAATGGCACTAAATTCATACCTTTCAGTAGTTACCCTGAATGTAAATGGGCTCAATGCCCCAATCAAAAGACACAGGCTATCAGATTGGATTAAAAAACAAGACCCATCCATATGCTGTCTGCAAGAGACTCATTTTAGACCCAAAGACACTCCCAGATTGAAAGTGAGGGGGTGGAAAACCATTTACCATGCTAATGGACACCAAAAGAAAGCTGGGGTGGCAATCCTGATATCAGACAAATTAGATTTTAAAACAAAGGCTGTAATAAGAGATGAAGAAGGACACTATATCCTACTTCAAGGGTCTATCCAACAAGAAGATCTAACAATTGTAAATATCTATGCCCTGAACATGGGAGCAGCCAATTATATAAGGTAATTAATAACAAAAGCAAAGAAATACATTGACAACAATATAATAATAGTGGGGGACTTTAACACCCCCCTGACTGAAATGGACAGATCATCTAAGCAAAAGATCAACAAGGAAATAAAAACTTTAAATGACACACTGGACCAAATGGACATAGACATTTCACAGACATATTCAGAACATTCCATCCCAAAGCAACAGAATACACATTCTTCTCTAGTGCCCATGGAACATTCTCCAGAATGGATCACATCCTAGGTCACAAATCAGGTCTCAACCGGTACCAAAAGATTGGGATCATTCTCTGCATATTTTCAGACCACAATGCTTTGAAACTAGAACTCAATCACAAGAGGAAAGTCAGAAAGAACTCAAATACATGGAGGCTAAAGAGCATCCTACTAAAGAATGAATGGGTCAACCAGGAAATTAAAGAAGAATTAAAAAAATTCATGGAAACCAATGAAAATGAAAAGACAACTGTTCAAAATCTTTGGGATACAGCAAAGGCAGTCCTGAGAGGAAAGTATATAGCAATACAAGCCTTTCTTAAGAAACAAGAAAGGTCTCAAATACACAACCTAACCCTACACCTAAAGGAGCTGGAGAGAGAACAGCAAAGAAAACCTAAACCCATCAGGAGAAGAGCAATAATAAAGATCAGAGCAGAAATCAATGAACTAGAAACCAAAAGAACAGTAGAACAGATCAACAAAACTAGGAGCTAGTTCTTTGAAAGAATTAACAAGATTGAAAAACCCCTGGCGAGACTTATCAAAAAGAAAAGAGAAATGACCCAAATCAACAAAATCATGAATGAAAGAGGCGAGATCACAACCAACACCAAAGAAATACAATTATAAGAACATATTATGAGCAACTGTATGCCAGCAAATTAGATAACCTGGAAGAAATGGGTGCATTCCTAGAGATGTATCAACTACCAAAATTGAACCAGGAAGAAATAGAAAACCTGAACAGACCTATAACCACTAAGGAAATTGAAGCAGTCATCAAAAATCTCCCAACAAACAAAAGCCCAGGGCCAGATGGCTTCCCAGGGGAATTCTATCAGACATTTAAAGAAGAATTAATACCTAGTCTCCTGAAACTGTTCCAAAAAATAGAAATGGAAGGAAAACTTCCAAACTTATTTTATGAGGCCACCATTACCTTGATCCCAAAACCAGACAAAGACCCCAACAAAAAGGAGAATTACAGACCAATATCCTTGATGAACATGGATGCAAAAATGCTCACCAAAATACTAGCCAATAGGATCTAACAGTACATTAAAAGGATTATTCACCATGACCAAGTGGAATTTATCCCTGGGCTGCAAGCCTGGTTCAACATCCGCAAATCAATCAACGTGATACAATACATTAACAAAAGAAAGAACAAGAACCATACTGTACTCTCAATAGATGCAGAAAAAGCATTTGACAAAGTACAGCATCCTTTCTTGATCAAAACTCTTCAGAGTATAGGGATAGAGGGTACATACCTCAATATCCTAAAAGTCATCTATGGAAAATCTATAGCGAATATCATTCTTAATGGGGAAAAGCTGAGAGTTTTTCCCCTAAGGTCAGGAACGCGGCAGGGATGTCCACTCTCACAACTGCTATTCAACATAGTATTAGAAGTCCTAGCCACAGCAATCAGACAACAAAAAGAAATCCAAGGCATCCAAATCGGCAAAGAGGAAGTCAAACTCTCACTCTTTGCAGATGATATGATACTGTATGTGGAAAACCCAAAAGACTCCACCCCAAAACTGCTAGAACTCATACAGGAATTCAGTAAAGTGGCAGGATATAAAATCAATGCACAGAAATCAGGGGCATTCCTATACACCAACAACAAGACAGAAGAGAGACAAATCAAGGAGTCGATCCCATTTACAATGGCACCCAAAACCATAAGATACCTAGGAATAAATTTAACCAAAGAGGCAAAGGATCTGTACTCAGAAAACTATAAAATACTCAGGAAAGAAATTGAAGAAGACACAAAGAAATGGAAAAACGTTCCATGCTCATGGAATGGGAGAACCAACATTGTGAAGATGTCAATGCTACCTAGAGCAATCTACACATTCAATGCAATCCCCATCAAAACACCATCCACTTTTTTCCAAGAAATGGAACAAATAATCCTAAAATTTGTATGAAACCAGAAGAGACCCCGAATAGCCAGAGGAATCTTGAAAAAGAAAAGCAAAGCTGGCGGCATCACAATTCCAGACTTCCAGCTCTATTTCAAAGCTGTCATCATCAAGACAGTATGGTACTGGCACAAAAACAGACACATCGATCAATGGAACAGAATCGAGAGCCCAGAAATGGACCCTCAACTCTATGGTCAACTCATCTTTGACAAAGCAGGAAAGAATGTCCAATGGAAAGAAGACAGTCTCTTCAACAAATGGTGTTGGGAAAATTGGACAGCCACATGCAGAAGAATGAAACTGGACCATTTCCTTACACCACACACAAAAATAGACTCCAAATGGTTGAAAGACCTAAACATGAGACAGGAGTCCATCAAAATCCTAAAGGAGAACACAGGTAGCAACCTCTTTGACCTCAGCCACAGCAACTTCTTCCTAGAAACATCGCCAAAGGCAAGGGAAGCAAGGGCAAAAATGAACTATTGGGATTTCATCAAGATAAAAAGCTTTTGCACAGCAAAAGAAACAGTCCACAAAACCAAAAGACAACCGACAGAATGGGAGAAAATATTTGCAAATGACATATCAGATAAATGGCTAGTATCCAAAATCTATAAAGAACTTCTCAAACTCAACACCCAAAGAACAAATAATCCAATCAAGAAATGGGCAGAAGACATGAACAGACATTTTTCCAAAGAAGACATCCAAATGGCCAACAGACACATGAAAAAGTGCTCAACATCGCTCGGCATCAGGGAAATCCAAATCAAAACCTCAGTGAGATACCACCTCACACCAGTCAGAATGGCTCAAATTAACAAGTCAGGAAACGACAGATGTTGGCGGGGATGCGGAGAAAGGGGAACCCTCCTACACTGTTGGTGGGAATGCAAGCTGGTGCAACCACTCTGGAAAACAGTATGGAGGTTCCTCAAACAGTTGAAAATAGAGCTACCATACGATCCAGCAATTGCACTACTGGGTATTTGCCACAAAGATACAAATGTAGGGATCCGAAGGGGTACGTGCACCCCGATGTTTATAGCAGCAATGTCCACAATAGCCAAACTATGGAAAGAGCCAAGATGTCCATCGAAAGATGAATGGATAAAGAAGAAGTGGTCTATATACACAATGGAATATTCTGCAGCTATCAAAAGGAATGAGATCTTGCCATTTGCAACGACGTGGATGGAACTGGAGGGTGTTATGCTGAGTGAAATAAGTCAATCAGAGAAAGACATGTATCATGTGACCTCACTGATATGAGGAATTCTTAATCTCAGGAAACAAACTGAGGGTTGCTGGAGTGGTGAGGGGTAGAAGGGATGGGGTGGCTGGGTGACAGACATTGGGGAGGGTATGTGCTACGGTGAGCCCTGTGAATTGTGCAATACTGTTGAATCACAGATCTGTACTTCTGAAACAAACAATACAACATATGTTAAGAAAAAAGAAAAAGAATAAGATAGCAGGAGGGGAAGAATGAAGGGGAGTAAGTCGGATGGGGAGAGGAACCAAGAGAGACGATGGACTCTGAAAAACAAACTGAGGTTTCTAGAGGGGAGGGGGTGGGGGGATGGGTTAGCCTGGTGATGGGTATTAAAGAGGGCACGTTCTGCATGGAGCACTGGGTGTTATGCACAATGAATCATGGAACACTACCTCAAAAACTAATGATGTAATGTATGGTGATTAACATAACAATAAAAAATAAAAAAAAGACCAGAAGAGGGGATTGTTCTCTTATGCCCTAAATTAACTAACCTCTTGCCAAGGTTTAAATAAACAGACATTTACTTCTTTTTGCTTTTAATAGAGCAAATACAATTATTTCTTGCATAACTGAATGGCAATTTTAACTTTGAAATAAAATTTAGATCTGAATTGCATTTCGACGGTGCAATTGAATTAAGTAAATACGTGTCTTTAAAGAATTAGATTGAAATATTCTAGTCTTCTATATACTCACATCTTGATGAATATTAGTAGATTGCTAAAATCATTTGAAATGCAGTTCTGGTCCTGAAACACACAAAAAATCCTTTGGAGAAAGATGTTGGCTTGAAATTTGAAAATGTTGAAGACATATTTGGTTGAAAGATGTAGTGGAAACATGTTACCTAGGTTACATGAATTTATGATAAAAAATAAAAAATGGATCTTTGAAAAATGTGTAATCCGTCCTCCTCCAATTTAAATATATCTGAAGTCTGTTGCCAATTTGATGACTCTTGCTTTATAACATCACTTATATTTTTGATATCAAAGGGAAAACAAATTTGAAGAGAGTTATATCTTCTTCCATAAAGGTACAATGGTTTATTTATAACATGCCATTTTTATCATAGGTCACTAGAGAGATAAATCAAGCTTTCTTTGAAAGAGTTCAGAATGGAAAAAACAAAAAACCTTAGGTTGGATTTTTTTACTAATATATTAAATTTCTATAAAATAATTTACATTTATATAACGAAAGATGTAGTATAGAGTAGTGAAAGGGAAGCAACCTTTGAAGTCAAACAGGCTTGTCCTGGAATCCTGGTTCTCCCAGTCTCCCTGTGGTGGACTCTGGTTCAGGCGGTCCAAACCCATTCCCAGACTCCTTCGCTTTCCCCAACGTTCCACAGAGAGGCTGAGAAAGTAAGATTCTAGTTTCCCCAGCCTCCCTTCCAACTAGGCTGCGTGACCCACTTATGTCCATTCAGCTGCAAGGGAAATGTCCTAGGGCATTTCTAGAAAATATTTTCCTAAAATGAGAGAGAAAGTTATTTTCTGTTTGCCACCACCCCTAGTTCTTCCTGAACTGGATCTGTAAATGGATAAAATAGACGTAGCTATCTTCTGGCTAAGAAGGGGGAACAAGAAGATGCCTATGACCCTGACCTGGTGCCCCTACCTGGTTGAATTCATTGATCCAACCCTGGGGTCATTAGCTTCTAATTCCTTGCAAGATGATTAAAAAAAAAAAAATACCTTCATTGCTTATAGCATTCCTTACTGACATACAAGATTTATTTTGTTGGGCAAATATTTTAACTTCTCTGAGCTTCAATTTCCCTTTATGTAAAATGGGAATAATAGTACCAGCTCACAGTTGTGGTTGTTGCTTTGGGAGAATTCACTGAAATATGTATTTGAACAGAGCAACGCATAGTAGATGCTCTTCAGCTATATTATTGGAGCTGCATAGCCTTGAGCAACCTGAAGAAGATTGAATTAAATAAGGCTCCACTAGCTTGCAAAACTACATATTTTAACTTATAATTTCTCACTTAATTCTTCCAACAAATCTATAAGGAGGATACGATTTTTCATTCACAAACAAGGAAACTGAAGCTTAGCAATAGAGAATTCCAAGGGCACACGATTTGAATGTGTCAGAGCTAGTACGTGTGCCCTAAAGTTCACCCCACATGCATCAGGGGATAAGAGAACCCTGAGCTGGGACCACAGGAAGGCACCAACCTAGAGAAACAGCAGGTCTCAAACTCAGACAGGCTCAATGTGGATGCCAAAGAGAGATGCTGAGAGTTCTGGAATGTGTACTTGCATATGTAAGAATGCCAGTCGGTGGCAGAAGGGAGGACCTGCGCAGCAGCTGGGTTGCAGCACAAGAGCTATGGCCCAGAAACAGGAGCAAAGGATCCAAGGTCCAGAAAAGCACGTAAGGCTGGTGGCTGACTCACAAGACTTCCTGAGCCAAGATGGTAACATGAATGTGTGGGTCTGGTAGAAGCAAGACAAAAATGGATGGAGGGGACTAGATGCTGGAAAGAGGGCACATGCCCCATCTAAAGGCATTTGAAAAAATGTAAACACTGTACTGATGAAATAAGACATGTCCTGGGAGAGTATATGATTGGTAGCCACTGGTTTGCAACCTGGAAATTAATGTAGCCGGAAATAGAAGTCCAGGTTGTAAACGACTTCAAAGCCCAAGATATTTCCTCTCCTCTCCTTGATTGTTATTCATTTACTCCTTCATTCATTCATTGGTTTTACCAGTTAACAACATCATTTGCTTTCTTTGGTCCATGTGTAGTATGCTAGGTTCTGCGGTTATTGAGACTCTAGAATGGAACAAAACACAGTCCCTGTCCTCAATAGAAAGAACATCATATTTATAAATTGCAAAAAGTCCATAAGAGGCCTCAGAAGAGATCTTTTAGAGTGCCTTAGAGCCCAAAGGACAGAGCAGCTGAATCTGCCAGGAGTGATCATGGGAGGCTGCCCAGAGGAAGTGAGACTTGACAGACTTATACAAATAAATAGGATTTTGTTTTTGCTACAGAGTGTGCATGAGATGACAGTAGTGGTTGGAGTGGGGAAGGTTAAGGAGGAGAAACTCTTCTTCAGTGAATATACTTGAAAAACTTTATGTATCAAAGTTTCTGGCTTAAGTATTTCACTCCAGGCAGAGGGAACAGCATATGCAAAGGCAAGAGACATTAGAATGGGTGAAGGGGTGTTGCTTATCAAGTCATAAAGCCTTGAAGGAGGGCCAAATAATAAAGGGCTTTTTTTTTTCTTTCTACAAGTTTGGACATTTGGATTTCATCCTGCAGGCATTTGAAGGATTTTAGCTAGGAAAATTCTTGGGCAAATTAGAATTTAGAAAGATGACTCCAGAGTCCCTGTGGAGGGTGGATACAGAAGGAGCAAGATTAAAGAGAGGGAGACCAGATAGAGGCTTCTTCCATAGCATGGATGACATATAGTAAGGGACTGGACTGGGATAGGGAAAAGGGGGACTGATAGCGGAAATAGTGAGGGACATACAGTGATGGGCTGCACTTAGTGTTCAGAAAATGCAGGAGAGAGAAGTATAGCGTGGTGGTTCTCAAACTCCAGTAAGCAACAGAAGTACATAAAAGCCCTCTCCCACCCCTTGCCCCCCACCCCCTCCTGTAGTTCTGGGCTGGGGCTTAACTGCATTTCTAACAAATTCCCAGGTGATGCTGGAGCAGCTACTGCTGGGCTGGGTTCCACACTTGAAGGACCTCCGGTCTAGGTGATATGCACCACTCTGCCTTGGATAGGCAATGGTTTAAAGGTACTCTTCCTTAAATTTTAGAAGTTGGGGCAAGTACAGAATTGGACTGCCTATCTTATTAACAAGTTGTAGGCAACTCATATCAAAATAGGTGATCAGGTAGGAAATTCATGATTTGCCAAGTCTCTGATTCTAATATGGACTAAGATCAAAAGGTTTTTAGCACCAAGTAGTTTTATTTTCTATGAATGATACAGAAATTGAGGCAGGAAGAGATGGAGGGAACTTCATTGATTTAGGCTTCCATAATTAGGAATAATTTGGAGAGATGATGCAATGAAATTTCTTTGTAGTATTTGTCATAAGAAGAACTTGTAAACAAGCAAATAATAGATTGAAATAATAATTCATACCCTGTAGAAAATATTTTTTATGAGGAAATACAGGAAATGCTATTTTCTCAGAAGAGCATCCTACAAGTAAAGTTGACTGGAAGGTAATAAATGACTCTATTATTTCTTGAGGCTTTTTATAGATTTCTACTGTCCTCAAGATCTCTTCAGTTCTTTGATTCCACTTTGCTGTGGGTTTTTGTAGGCATTGCAAACATATTTGGGTGTTTGATGGCACAGCTGTGGCTGCTGAGAGCAGAGTTTTAAAAATGTGGTCCTAGGGTCTCTACCAAAGATTGACTGAAATCAGAATCTCAGGGGATAGAGCTCTGAATCTATATAACAAACTCCCCAGGTGATTCACACACTGAAGTTTGGGAACCAACAGCATACATATTTGATTTCCAGGGAAAGGTTTTCTGCTCTCTAGAGACGTTCTTATGCTTATGTTGATCTTCCTAGTAGTGACTCCACTGTTGTCTCTTTCTGCCTCCCGTTTTATTGAGATATAATTGACATCTTGGATAAGTTTAGGGTGTACAGTGTGATTATCTGATACACGTATGTATTTTGAAATGATTACCATGATAAGATTAGTTAATAGCTTCATCATGTCACGTAATAACTTGTGTGTGCACGCATGTGTGCGTGTGTGTGTATGTATGTGGTGAGAACATTTAAGATCTATTCTCTTAGCAGCTTTCAAATATAATACAGTATTGTTAACACTGCCTCTTTACAAGAAATTGTGGTAGATATTCATCTCAGCCCACAAACTCTGGTGCTTAAGAAAGCAACTCTCTTTCCTTCCTCCCTTCCTCTATCTCCCTCTCCTTCCCTCCTTCCATCCTTCCCTTCCTTCCTTCTTTCTTTTCTTCCTTTCGTCTTTCCTTTCTTCCCATCCCTCTTTCCCACCCCTTTGCTTCATTTTCCCTTGGGTGTTGTCCCCTTCTGTGTGACCGAAACTTGGTTACTCTCAGTGGGAAGGGCTGGGGGGTAGTATAGATTCCAGTATTACACATAGGATTTTCACTTATGTCCTGTGGGTGAGAACTCAGTCACATAGCGACTTCTGGGTGCAGGCGACCCTGGGCAAAGTCATCTTGGCTGGGCAAACTCATGCCCAGCTAAGCTTTCATAACTTGGAAGAAGGGAAGAAAGCATTTTGGAGGAATAACTAGCAAGCTGCCACACTTCCTTTGCATTTTCCTTTCCTCCTAATTTTGGCCAGCTACCTCTCTAGAGGTTTACCTGAAGATTTGGTTTCTAGTAAGTGTTTCTTTTCCCCGTCAAAGCTTGAGCAGTATTTTTTGAAGCCTATTTTCTTCAGAATTGAGGAGATGCCTGGGAAAGGACTTAACCCGTGTTCACTGCCAAGTTTAAGAAACCTCCAGGCACGTGTGGGAACTGGTGAATGTCCTGACAGGAGTCTGTGCAGAGGGAAGGATCTCCCCAGGGAGATCTCATCCGAAGGCAAGAAGCCTGCCAAAGCCAGCAGGGCCTGAAAAAGAGGTCTTTTGCCTTGGAAGGGAGCAGCCCAGCTGGTGCAGGGTGGTGATTATCCCCTAGCCACTGACAGCACATTGGGGTCACTGGGACGAAGAGCATTGTGTAACACCCAGAAGAACGGTTTACTAAACCTGTAACATTTTGGACCTGAGAGACACTGTTTTGGGGGACCATTCCAGTAGTTTTTAACATGAATGGGAGAACCAGTTTCCTCCTGTTGTGTGGTAATGACCGCGCAGTTGGGCACTTCGCAGACCCAGCAGTGCACCTGTGCGGGACTGTGCAGTCTGAGGGAGCTCCAGGGAGGAGACCCTCCATGTGGAAGCGACACAAGGCAGCTTGGGTGTTCGGTGGAACTTTCACTGGCGTCACAGAGAGTACCAGTCCCAGCTAAGGGAGAGACTGCCATATCCAGAGAAAGTGCTAAAGTTCTAAGGAGACACGCTCAGCAGATTAACAGCAGTGCCCCAGGAAAGCAGCTTGGACAGTGGTGTGTAGGCTGGTGGGTGAGCACGAGTGAGACCCCTCATGGGGACCCCTCAGACGGGGAGTTTCCAGTGCACCAGAGCTCTTGCTTGAGCTGATGGGAGCCAGAGACAGGGCAACTTAGATTCCTTCAGATAGAGACCTATATGACTCAGGCCACGGGCAAAACCTTCCCCTAGACTGCTAAGAAGCCACTTCTACCTGATGAATGCCACATTTTTAAAGCTCAGTCGTTACAATTTGAAAATATCTCATAATTTAAATTGGACTGGTTTATCCTAAAGAATACTCTCCCTGACCCTCATCTACATGCCTCCAATGATTTGGATTAGTAGAGAAGGGACAACAGCTCAAGGTGAGACAGCGTGCAAAATATTACAACTAAACCGAGAGAAATACTAGCCGCTAATCCTCCCCCCCTTGGGCCCACCCGGCACTGTTGCATTTCTCCTTTAGTTCTTCGCTGTCAGCCTTTTATTTTAAATTATTGGATTTTGAGAAGCTGGAAGATACCCCGGAGATTGTTATAACCCAGGACATGTGCAGTCCAGCTCAGAGAGGAAGATTAAGTGACTTGCCTAAAATGACACAGTTTCTCATTCCCTCTATTCGATTAGGGCAGCCCTGAGGACAACGGTGGTGTCACCTGCTGCGCTGTGCTCCGCAAGGCGGTGCCTTCTCCTGATGGTGCCATATGAATCAGCTGAAATGAGCTAAACTGAATCTTCCTTATGGGCGATGACTTTTCATCTTGGAGAATGGCAGCAAGACAAAAATCTCGCGAGAAGCCATACTTGAATTTAAAGGCCCCGTTCTATGTGAGAAAGTAGGACTTGGGCGCATCCTCTAGTGGGTGAAACTTAAACAAAAAAATGTATTTAATACTTATGTAATTCTTACCATGTGCCAAGCATTGTTCCAAGTGCTCTCCGAATTTTAATTCTTTTGGTCTTCCTAATAGGCCTAAGAGCTAAGTAGATCCTATTATCCTCAATTTACAGATAAGGAGGGTGAGGCATGGAGGGGCAAGTCACTTATGGTGGATCAGACAGGGAATAATGACAGACCTGAGATTCAAACCCAGTCAGCCTGGCTCCACGCTGTGTCTCCAAGGGTGTGGGCCATGTTCGGAGTTCTGGGCGATTTTCTCTCTCTTTTAAAATTATTACTGAAGCACAAGGCTTCCTTTGGCAATTTCTGCAGCCTGGTCACAAGCACCACATGGGGCTCCAAGAAGCTGCCATTGGCACAGTGGACACATTTTCAAGTCTGTGTCAGCACAGGATCCACTGCGGCCAAACATGACACAACAACCAAGGCTCTGGGACGGGAGCCCTGACAGAACGCTTGGGCAGAGTCAGCGCACGGGTGCTCGTGTGGCTTTGCTGACACAGCTGGTCAGCCTCAGGAGGCTTCTGTGGTGGCCGGGGTGGCATGGAAGGAAGTTAAAACATCAGGGGTTCTAACTTTCTTTCTGCATCTTGCAGAGGTTGTAATTCATTCTGGCGAAAGCCATGGCACTTCAAGCATTGGAACTGTGTCCTTGAATAACTTTTCTTATCCAAGATTTGAACCAAGTACAAAAGTGGTTAGGTTGTTGTTTAGACTTGCCAGAGAACAGAGGAGTGACTGGAACAACTTGCCATAAAAGGAAAAGTACTTATTTCCAAAGCCTTTGAGGGAAATGATTGCTTTACTCAAATTTCAAATTTTCCCTCTAAGATACAAAACTAGCCAGAGACTCTTGGTTTGAACTGAGCTTGTTTCATCTTGATGATATATGGGACTTACTAGTAGAAAACCGGGGAGATTTTATACCTCAAATGTAACCTAGAACTGGTATTTAGTGGGATAATGGGAAATAGATTGAAAAGAAGTTATGGGCGAATACCAAAACTTTAAAAAAAAAAGAAAAAAACTTTAAAATGTTCTTGGCTGTGATTGTCATAAAATATCAACTTTCAATATCCTTATTTTAGCTCTTTGAGTTCCTAGGCTGCTGTGATTTGACCAGTGTAGAGAAAGGGGTCCTTCACTAATGTATGGTAATTTCCCAGCCGAAGCCCTATCTCGGGACAGACTGCTTGTCATCTGCTTAGTTGTTTCAGAGATTCAATAAAGGGAGCATCTTTTCCATTATAAAAAGGCAATTTCATTTTAAAAAGCTGGATAATTGTATACAGTTTAAATCAACCCTGAAATAATATTGGAACCAGATCAGATTCTGAGGTTAAAATAGATATCTTGGGACATATTCAACAGTTTGATGACAAAAGCCCACCTCCTGGGATTTATAGCTTGAGAGGCTTTCACTGAATTGAGAAACAAATTAAATGGAAAGTCTTGAGCTGAAACGTGCAATTCCCAACAATATGTGGGGCTTAGACATTTACCAATTTTTTTTTTTTTTGCATCAGGCACCTCCTTTATTTTTCCTTCCAATCTCCCCAGAGTTTTTGAGAAAGGCTCTTCTTCTGGGTCATTGTCTCTTCATGGTGCTCTCAATATATGACTCCAACAGGAAGATGGTTTCATCCGCCTGGATCTCACTGGCATCCAACTTGTTGACATTACACTTCAGGGTTTGTAGCTGCTGGCATTTGGGTGCTGTGATCATCTCCTCTATTTCTTGGAGCTGTACCTCCTCTACACCTGTAGCCTGCATAGATGCAATGATGGCTTCCACCCTCTGAGACTTTTCTAGTAGACGCTTGTTCTCTTTGGTTTCAAATTGTCTCCTTTCTATCAAGTTGGCTATGCTCTTGTAGCACCTGTGCAGCAACATTCAGGCAGCTGACAGGATGTTCACACTGTATAAATAGAAGGTCCTGGTTGGGGCATGGTCTGGCATTTTGGGAATTTCCTAGAGTGATATGAAATTTCCTGAGAGCATCTTGTAAAGCATATCCTTTGCCTCCTTTGCTGGAATCATTGCAAAGTCTTCTACCTGCTTCTGTTCCAGGTGTTTCTTTTGCAAAACTAGAAGGATTATTCTGGCACAGTGAGACCCAAACCTCTCCTGTATGACAGACTCCAGAGTGGCTGTGGCTAGGGATCCTAGAGCTTTATGCAGGTTGATGACATACATTCCTCCACCACTGTCGCCAGACTTTCCAACAAACTCTAGTGGACCA
The DNA here is from genome assembly GCF_009762305.2 of Zalophus californianus. NCBI lineage: Eukaryota > Metazoa > Chordata > Mammalia > Carnivora > Otariidae > Zalophus > Zalophus californianus. The sequence continues at coordinate 99,625,054 of NC_045595.1, forward strand.
TCTGCCAGTAGAGTGAGATACAGATCGAGAACTTGTTTAAAGATGTTATAGCCAACAGGTAGGGATCTGAAGATCTCATTGGAAGACAGTGGCTGGGTGAAGGGGTCAGTAGAGGGAGTGGTAATCTCACTCATCCGAAGCATGGTCCACATGACCTCGCTGCTGGTCTGGTCCATCCTGTTGGCAACTTTGCTGACAATGGCTCGGTCACAGAAGTGCTGGTGGAATCTGTCAAGTTTGGCCTGCCAATAAATCTCATCATCTGGAATGGGCTCTTTGTTATCTGTGCTATATTTTGGTCTCTTGGCTTTGGGCTCCCCAGCAGCATCTTCATCAGATGATCTTCTCCTTTTACCTTTCCCCATCAAGCTCAGTTTAGGAACCAGGTACATGTCCTTTTCACTGATGACAAGAATGGGGGCAGGTCGCGGTGGCCCCGGGTCTGAATTCTCAGTGACAGGTATCCACGGGCAACACTGTACAAAGTGTGTGTCTGCTAGCTGCACAAATGTGTTTGATACCTCAGCATAGTCCATGGTCTTGCCATCCTCCATAGTCTCCGTGAGTCGGTTGGCCGTTGACATTGTCATTTTGCCATTCAATAGCAGCTCCTCCACAATGAGCTCTCCAGTGCTCTGGAGAGTGTTCTGGCAGTATAGATGTACTGGGGATACCTAAACATTTGCAACACCTCGCTGCACTGGGCTTCATACTCCACTACACCACGTTTGTGCACTTGATATATCACCAGGTTATACTGGATGAGCATACAAAGGGCTTTTTTCACCTGATCCAGTGATGTTCCTGTGTTGTGGGCAATTACTCTCAGTGGCTGGCTGACAGTTCTGATTAGGTGGACTCCAATTTTTTCTACAATCTCTCCAAAATGCTCTTGCAGCAACAAAGAGCAAAGTTTAATTTCTGCTCGAGTCATTGTACTGAGGAGTCTTAGAGCTCTGGGTCAATGCAATCTAATGCCTCCAAGTTGCCCACGGCGGCTTCTTGTGGCTCCTGCTGGCCGCTGGGGCAGAGGGAGAGCCCACGGCCCTTTCTCGCAGGAGGACAGATAGCCAGGAGCTACCATACATTTTTCAAGATCAAAATATATATCAAATCTCAACTAGATGCTAGGTACAATGTGGCACAGTATGAATAAGAGATAGTTCTGACTTCAAGAGGTTTACAAATTAGATGATTTGAGGAACTGTTGTGTAGTTTTTAACATTTTGGGGTCATGGACCTTGGGTTGGTTAGGATTCAATTTAGCTGGAAGTGACAGAAAATACCAAATAACTATGGTTTAAACAAAGTGGTAGTTTATTTTTACTTCCTGCAAACCTGGGCAATCTGTAACTAGAATGTCACCCTCATGATTGCCAAGGCTGTAGATTTCTAATATTTTTTCTTGTCATCTTCAACATTTGACTTCCTCCTCACATTCTCAGATGTCTGGTGAAGCTTCAGCCATCATGTTGGTGGAAGGAGGATGAAGACCCTCTCTTCTTATTTAGTGACAAGACCACCTATTTATGCCTTGCTGTGAGGGAAGTTGAATAATAGAGTCTTTATTTTGACATTTCTGTTCTCAGCTAGAAATGAAGGGAAGAATGGATATTGGGAAGGTTGATAATCATCATTCTATGTGACAGATGCCTTTAAGAATCTTTTTAAAAACTAAGACCCCTTTAGAAAAATTCATATATGCACACACACATTTCAGTATGATTTTAGGGTTTTTGCAGACTTTCTCTCCCCTTGAGTCCAACCAAATTCTCTAGGAATATGAAAATGCATCAATGATAATTTTCAGCAGCACCACAACTGTCACAGGTAGGATTCTCCAGGAAGGAGAGCTGAGATGAAGTTAGAAGTTTTAAAGGATTTGGGGGGCGGATAACACTTGTAGAAATAATAGGAGGGGAAATATTGGGTTGGGCAGGTGGGAGCCATCAGATAACTATGTAGGGCTGAGAAAACTCTGCTAATGCCATGGGGGCAGGTACTTTCCAGCTCAGGTTGTCTGTTGGAGAAGTCTCACACTGGGCAGGAATGGCTTGGCCCTTACATTACTGCCTTGTTCTATCACTCATTGAAGGCCTTCTGGGTTAGAGTGAGATCTTGGGGGTAATTCTTAGAGGGGATCCTAAAGGAGATATAAGCTGGAAGCTATCTATTAATCATAGTCTTTGCAGATGAGCATCGAGTCCTTCCTTGAAGGAAGCTGAATGGTGCATCTTGATGTCTGCCACAACCAGCTACCATTCAGAGGTTTAAATTGCCATAGGTCCATAAAAGCCAGCTGTGGGTGTTTATGCCACTCTTGTAAAATTGTACCTCTAGGTTAGCACTGACATTCTTGGAGATCTTCCTCATTTGCTTATCTTGCATACTGAGTTTATGATAAAGCCATTGAACAATGCCTCCTGACTCAATCACTTTGGCCATTTGTAATGAATAGCTCAAGAAAGGGTCAGGACAGCATCACTCTAGGATAGGGAAATGGAAGAGAAGCTTCATCACCTGAGCCATCCATGGCTGAAACATCATCTCTATGACCACCTACTAACCTTAGAGGGGCTAATGCTGGTCAACAGTCTGAGTTATAGACACCTCCATTATTTGAGAACAAGTTTCGTGGTAACAATTACTCATTAGGGCAAAGAGTGACATGCCACTGCTCTGTGTACAGTTCAGGGAGGAAGAACACAGACCCTAAGGAATGGTGACAAAATGGCTTAATTATTAAAATGATCAAAATGGAGCTCAGTTAATATTGTAGAAGTTTAGCTCACATTCTGTCATGAGTCTTGATTATTCACATAACTGAAAGCCTAGGAGCTGTATCATAATTAGGGAGGTATCAGCATGATGCTGCATAACTTATCTACAAACGATGAGCTTGCTTGGTGCCAGGAGGGCCTTTGCCATGACAACATGTCAACCATCTAGTGAAAATGTGAATTTAAGTTGTACAGTGTCATTTCTTTCTTATTGGACAACTGCCGAGGGTTAATTTAATTATACTCTTTGGTTCATGGCATACTAACTCATTGTACTATACAAGGCTTCATCCTTAATTTAATTTTATTTTCTATTATTCTCAATCCCAGTCCCCACCCCTACGTAGGCATTCCTTCTCGTATGGTTGATACCTGTACTTCAGTAGTCTGTATTCTTGTAATCTGTAGGGTTATGATGTGGGTGTCTGTATTTTAAATTTCTTTAAACTTTATCAATCCCCCTTAATTTTGAAAAAACTTATCATCATGTTTTAAAGTTATACTCATGTTGCTATACATCGACCTAGTTCCTTGCTTCTAACAGCTGCCTAGAATTCGAGAGCATGCCTCCACACCACTTTTAGACCCCTTCCCTAGTGACACCTCTCTTAGGTCACTTCCAACTCCCTGATGCCACAATCAGTGCTTTTGAGAGTCACATCTCCTAAGATAAGACACATGAAATATAAGCAGTAACTTGATGCCTTTAAGGCATTTTCAGAGTTGGAACTACAAAACCTGCTGAAACAGGAAGCAAAGCTTCCAGCACAATGGTACTCCACAGGGTGCTGTGGTTCTCCTCAGGTCGGAAGACATTAGGCAATATCTGGAAACTGGCATTTGATCGTCATGACTGGCATCTAATGTTGCTGCAATACAAGACAGCTCCCAACAATGAAGAATTATTAGGTTTGAAATGTCAGTAACACTGATTTGAGAAACCTTATTATAGCGGAATTATTTTTAGTGCTGCAAATGTATTTCTTTTATGCATTCTTTGAGTTTTGATCTGGATTGCTTTTCTTGTTTCTGCTTCCTTACTATTCTGTTACACTGACATTCCTTTCCTCAAATTTCCTCTTTTATTTATTGTCTCTGACTTCTGTTCTCTCTTGTTCTTTTGTGGCCACCTGTTTTGATTGGGATCATTTCTTGGCAACTTCTTTCCTCATACCTGCAGCCAGGTCCTATTGAATGGCTTGATCTGACTTTCCATCCCAATTCTGCCTACTCCTTAATAAAATGCAGTAATATTTCTTGATATAAATCAGTAACTTAATATTCTGATTCATACATCTGTGGAAAAGATGTTAGTTACCAAATAATCTCCATTCTCCACTTCTACCCTACTAATAGAACACCAATTTTATTCCAGGTGGAATTAATAAAATGTTAAATATCCAGACTGCCTTTTCAATTATTCGGGACATGTAAGTAATGATTGTTGGGTAGATCTTCCAAAATGTTCCTTAAAGAGCAGACCTACCATGCCTTTTTTTCCTCTCTCTCTACCTCTTCCTTATTTCTTTCTGTAATCTAGACATAATTATTGGCACTCCAGCAGCCATCTTGCATAATGAGGCAACCTTGATGGTAGAAGTCAATTGTAAAAATAGTGGAGTAAAGATAGAGTTTGGGTCCATGATGATAGTGCCACCACTACAACAGCCCTAGTTCTTACCTCTGGAATTATTGTATGTAAGAAAGAAACAATACTCAATCTTATTTAATGATAGCATGTGCTTAGCTCATGTGGATTCCCCCCCTCCCCCCACCCGCCCCAGATAGAAGGATGCTCTCAGTGTGCTGGCAAAATGAAGTTTGAACCTAGCAAGCTAAAGATACGAATCCAAGACTGTGATGGACTCATGAAAGTAAATTCTCCTCTGTAAAGCCTCCCACTTCTCTGCCACTTTTTCCAGGTGATAGACTTTGACCTCACCTGCCCTCATGCTTCGAGATTCATGCCATCATAAGCATTCAATGTGAACTATCCACCCATGAAACCATCTTTTCTATTTCCAGAAAAATATTGTTTTAGAAGATGTTAACCATACATACATAGTACTTCCAGATATTGTTTACTTGGAAACATTAGCAAGAAGAAATGCCTCATGATCTGGAAAGGATACTGACCTTCAGACCTGGAGAAAGCACCAAATTTCCAAGGTGACCAAGAAAATAGTCAAGAATCATTACTGATTTTAAAAAACCATTTCAGGGGAAAAACTTCTTTTTTTCTTAGATTCCATCCCAAAATGGTTTGCATTTTTGTGGAGGTTAAGGAGGTTGTGCCATTATAATTTAGGTTATGGAGGGCCAATACGAAGGTGATAATGAGCTCTTCCTCAATTATGATGTTATTTTTGTGAGGCTGGAGGAACAATCGCATTAGCAGCATCCTTCTCATCCAGAGATATCAAGGGTTAGTATTTTGACTGGATGACTAACCTAAGGATGTTTCAGACACTACAAGATGAAAGTGACAATAATCCTTCTTAGGAGACTACAAGTGCTAAAGTGGAAGCAACCTCATGGATTTGGAAACACCAATGCAACCATCTCAGAATAGGGTATCCACTTATCATATAAAGGTCATGCTAGATCAAGATTTAGAGATGTTCCAGGAGCAGGTGAGGCTGGGATTCACTGTTTCTAGTCTGGGGTATTTCTAGGCTACAGTCTTGGGGTACATTCTGAAGAGACTGCTATCTGAATGAATTAGTGCTGAGCCATGTGCATTTAGCCAGTACCCAGAGGAGCTTTATGAAAGGCTTACCAGTGTCTTTTTTTTGTGTGTGTAACATAATCTGACACAAGGCATGAGAGATGTTAGAGCTAACTCCTGGGGCAAAGCTTGAAGATGGAAACCATCAGGACATAACCAATAGTATAGTATTAGGGAATATAGGTGTATATAGCTATTTTTTGGATGGATAACCAACTTTCAGTCTCTTTGTACAACTTTACGCCTCAAGACTTAATCAGATTTCCTTGAACCCCAAGCCTGTGGTCCTTCCCAACATCTCCGGTGATCTCAGAGGCTTAGTTTTCCTGATTCACTTTAGTTTTGAGTTCTAACTTCTCAGTTACACCTCCTCTGTCGTGAATTTTATGTACATCTTCTTTACACTCACTAAGTTGGACAATTATTTACATTTTTCAAAGTGCAAGAAAATATGGCATAAATATTCACCTTCTTGTAGGGAAACTGAGATAAAAGGGGTTAAGTAGTTTGCCCATAGTCACCCAACTAGTAAATTAGAAAGAAGACTACAGCATGGGTCATGTTGTCAGGGACCTTACAGTTTTGTGACGAGGGAAATGATGACCATACAAGGAGATAATGTAATGGAGGCAGGGAGGGGGCTGTGGACTTGCTTTGCCTGTTAGAGCAAGAATATCCTCAGACAGGGAAGACTGCATTACACTGGAATCAAGACCTGAAAGATAAACAAGCACTCAAAAGTTGAGAGGAGGGTGGGAGGGAGGAAATGTGAGAACAAAAACCCAGAGGAAGGACAGTATGGTGGAGAGTATGGTGGCATCCTCAATCACTGGGTATAGGAAGAAGCAGAGGCAGATAAAAGGCTACTTAGATAGAAATATGCTATGTTGAGGAGTTTAGGTTTTATTCCACGGGCATCAGGAGGCCATGGAAGGAGTTTGAACAGGAGAGGGGCATGACCGGATGTGTAGGTTAAGCTATTTTACTGAGTTCTCTGCCCACTGACAGCATCCTTATTCCCTACTGAAGCCTATCGACCGATGTGCTATTAAACATGGGTCTTTTTACCCAAGAACTCTCAGCATAAGGTAACTCACTGTAAGAGAAAGCACTGTTTCTTCCAAGCACTTCCAAGAACAGGGAAGCCACAGAATTTTTCTCTATCAAATCTCTGGGTGTTTTGCTATCACAAGTCAGAAAAAGATAGCCTCACATTCTTTCCAACTTCATCTCCATCCTTCCAATGGAAACCGAATTATGGCCCATGGAAGAAATGGATCACCCTGACCAATCCATAGACCCTTTATTATATGTGATGCTGGCCTCAGCCAAGCCTCCGCGACCTACCCAATCAAATTTTCTATTTTTTTTCCTTAAAAATCCTGGGGATCTAAACCAGCAACCACATCCCTCCATTGCAGGTGTCTTGGAAATGAAGTTACTCACTCACGCCATAACAGTTAAAGGCATAACATGTTTTTGAGAGAGACTCTCTCTGGTTCTGAAAAATAATGCTCTTTTCAATATGGTGAAAGTGCTCTCTTATAATTTATTTAAGATGTCATAAAGTTTCTGCCAACCCTGCCCTTTCAAACTCCAACCTCAAATTCTAAACTGGAGCACTGAGCAGCAATTATCTTAAAATTCTCCTAATCATTCTGCCATGAGTAACCTTTCCCAAAACAGTCTGATAGCATGAGTGTTTTCCTTCAAAACAAATGTTCCAAACTTCATTTTTAATATTTTTTCCCAAGGCAGTCGAAACTATCTGAAATGTACACAAGACTTATAAAATGGCAATACAATTACCTTAGTAAGACTCTAAACTCATATTGAGTTTCTGAAGTCACAGTGCTCCTTCAGGACAGGCCTGAGGCAAAATGATACAGTAGGAAATAGTTGCACATATTCTGTCACCAAAATTTCTCTCAAGAATGTCTGCTTTTGGATTTTATACCACAGTGTGCCTATACAGTCATGTACTACCTCTTCCTGAGTAATTTTTGTTTTGAGAGTAATTGCTACATCACAGGGTCCAGATTTACCCTAACTGAGATTTGGATGAATCCGAGTGGCAGGGTTTGGTGAATCATGTCCCTATTTAATGAAACCATTATGTGTCTATTAATTAACCTTGGGAATAACAAGTCTCTAGGAAAAATAACTCTTGAATTTACAAATTGC